>NC_140583.1:1016276301-1017486456 GCF_964204655.1 Triturus cristatus | reverse complement strand
CGTCGGTAAAGTTCAACAGTAGTGGAGGCACTTCCAATGTATGCGCTATCTAGCTAACCGAACCCAAATGTTAAAAAGGAGGGTAGGGGGGTGGTGGGTAGGTACGTTAATGATTCTGCACAAACCCAATGTGTAATGTACAGGTACCAACCTAATTAAAAACCCTAACAACCGCATTTGTATGGAAATGTCCACAGGGATCCCCAACAATACTGGGTGGGGCTGTTATAGCTACTATCAAGAGTGGACGAAGGTATCAATGGAAAGAGGGAAAATTGACAAATTCCATCCCTTATCAATGTGTTGCTATGTGGTGCAATGTAAGTCAGATAGGATTAACGTCGCATCACTGTGCCCCAAGGTATATTGTCATTCAGCCCGGTTTGGTGCGTAGATAAATGAGAAATCCAACGTTGATCCTTCTCGAAGAGCACATTTTGCGCCCTCGTGTTCAGTTGAGGCTGCTCAATGATTGTCCTCCTGATGTCATTGGGGGTGTAGTTCAGTTGCAAAAAATGTTCAGTGAATTTGGTGGTATTCTTGCGACATCTTATGTTAGTACGATGTTCGCAGATGCGTTGTTTTATTTTCCTTGTGGTCATGCCCACATACCTGAGTCCGCTGGGGCAGTTAATCAGGTATATTACATTTGTTGAATTACAGTTTGTGTGCGTACGTTGTAGCCATTGTTTGTTGGGTTCCAAGCTCAGGGCCTTAGTGGAGATGGTCAAATGGCACACACTACAGCCCCCACATGGGAAATGACCAATAACTGGGGGGAGCCCGCAGGCATTAAGCACCGTCTAGTCCTCCTCTCTCTCTTTGTTTTTGAAACGTGTGTGAACTAGAGAGTCTTTCAAACTTCTAGCATGTTTATAGGAGAAAAGAGGTTTCTCCCAATCATGTTTGTTGCTTTCCAAGATCTTCCAGTGTTTCTTAATGGAACGGCTTACAGCGTTGGATGCTGAATTGTACGTGGTTACACATGTCAATGGGACATTTTCACACCCTGTTTTGGGAATATTTTCCAAAAAGGCGTTTCCATGCTGAATCCTGGCTCTCTTGCAGCTTTTCTTCAAGATTTGGTCAGGATAACCCTGTTTCAGTAGTTTGATGGTCAGATCTTGTGCTTGTGTCCTGTAATCTGACACTTCACTACAGTTGCGTCTTAAGCGCAAATACTGCCCAAAGGGGAGTTTCTCCCTAAGTGGACGGGGATGGAAACTTGAGAAATGTAATAGGTTGTTTTTTGATGTGGGTTTGTGATAGGTCTTGGTCTTCAAATGATTCCCCACCTTACTGATAGTAACATCCAAAAAGATAATTTCTTCTTTATCATAACAGTAGGTGAAGCTCAAATTAGGGTCACAGGTGTTGATCCAATCCAGAAAATCGAGCAGAGTGTCCTCTTGCCCTTTCCAGATGACAAGGGTATCATCTATGTACCTCTGCCAAAAGGTTACATAGGATGCATATGGATTGCGTGGCAACAGGACATACCTGCATTCAAAAAACTTAGCTCCGCTGTAATTCAGACGTTGTAGCACACCAGGGGGACATTCGGTCTCCCTGGTGGGATCCCGATGATGAAGCATGTCACCAACTAGGTTGGTGAGTGAGGGTTCTTTTAAATAGAAGAGGTTTTTCCCATCACTCCGGCCGTCACAAGCATTACTTGTCCATGGTGTGAGGTGTAAAGGCATACCATGCGAACTGTGCACAATTGAGGTTTACATGGACTTGTTGCCATCTAGGGCCTGGCACAACATTTGTTTAATTGAGGAATCATAGTTTATTTGTCTCACCTAGCAGACGTCACATCTGGCCATGGACTGGCCATTGTCATCTCTTGCATTCCTTTGTCCTGTCATGTGCATATCTTGATTTGTGCCACCACACATGCTTTCATATTTTTCAAATGGTCCTTGTTGCACTTGCCCCATGGTGATGCACATGTAACTAGTTGCTGTGCATGATTGTGCCCCGACTTTCTTCTACTTGTGCATTGTTGTGTCACACTTTGTTGGTTGTGACAGTTTCCTTAGCTTACCTGTGTGCACACGGTGCTTGGCAATGGGGTAGGTATGCCTCTTTGTGCAATGAGAGGGCTGGTGTTGTCATATGGCACCATTTAATTAGAAAAAAATGGGTGGGTGCACGTACTGGCTACCTACTTGTAAGTTTGTTTGGTGTACTGCAATTGCTTCCAACTGTTCCTGGGTTGGGTGGGGGAGGGCTCCATCCTGCTGAGGTGTGGGCCAGAGGACATGTTGGGAGTAGTAGTGCAGGCCTCCCACCCCCAAACACCCACCCAGGGAAGATTGCTACCTACCTGTAAGAGTGATGAGGGTTGTGTAATGGCTGACACATGCTTCTGGGTGGGGTGGTGGGAGGGCTGCATCTTGCTAGGCTGTGGGACAGGGGGCATGGTGGGAGTAGTGGTGCAGGCCCCCACCCCCAGACACCGTCATTGTGGAGATGGCTGCATACCTGTAAGTTTGTTTGGTGTACTGCAATGGCTTTCAACTGCTCCTGGGTGGGGTGGGGGAGGGCTCCATCTTACTAGGCTGTGGGACAGGGGGCATGGTGGGAGTAGTGGTGCAGGCCCCCCACCCCCAGACACCCTCATTGTGAAGATGGCTACCTACCTGTAAGTTTGTTTGGTGTACTGCAATGGCTTCCAACTGCTCCTGGGTGGGGTGGGGGAGGACTCCATCCTGCTGAGGTGTGGGACAGAGGGAATATTGGGAGTAGTAGTGCAGCCCTCCCAGTCTCAAACACCCTCCCAGGGAAGATGGCTACCTACCTGTAAGTTTGATGAGGGGTGTGTAATGGCTGACACATGCTTCTGGGTGGGGTGGTGGGAGTGCTCCATCTTGCTAGGCTGTGGGACAGGGGGTATGGTGGGAGTAGTGGTGCAGGCTCCCCACCCCCAGACACCCTCATTGTGAAGATGGCTACTTACCTGTAAGTTTGTTTGGTGTACTGCAATGGCTTCCAACTGCTCCTGGGTGGGGTGGGAGAGGACTCCATCCTGCTCAGGTGTGGGCCATGGTTATGTTGTTAGCTATGTTTGGGGTGAATGGGAGTGGGTGAATGTTGGATCTGTGAGCCATGTTTTTGTGAGTGTGTGGTGCAGATGGATGGTATGTGTCGTAGGTGGTGTAGCTTTGTTGTTGTGCAAGGCAGTACATTGCAGAGTGGCAGTAGTCATTTGTTTCTACTTACCAGCCTCCACTCCCTCGGCTACTCCTGTGAGACTCTCTGGATGCAGTATGGCAAGCAGCTTCTCTTCCCATTGTGTGAATGGTTTTGGTGGAATGGGAGGGCCACCGCCAGTCCTCTGAGCCAGCTCACGGTCCTTGTTCCTCCTCTCTTTAACCACCCTCTTCAGATCATGCCAACGCTTCATGATCTCCTTTTTTGATCTTGGGGTGGTCCCTACTGCATTGACCCTTTGGACTATCCTAGCCCACATTTGTGTCCTTGTGGCTAATGGTGTCTGTTGGACCAGGCTACCAAAAAGCTGAGGTTCCACTCTGACTATCTCATCTGCGATGACCTTCAACTCACTCTCAGTGAATTTGGGCATTTTCTGTGTGACCATGGTGTGTGGTGTGCAAAGTGATTGTGGGTGCAGGAGTGTGAGTGATGGTTGTGGTTGTGCTGTGTATGGTGTGTGTTGTGCAGGGGGTTAGTTGTGCTGGTGTGGAGGTGGTGGTGGTGCTGTGTGTGGTGTGGCTGGTTGATGTTGTGTCCTTTGCCTCTCCTGTCAGCTGGGGTATGTGTCCCTTCTCGCCTGGAGTTTTGCGAGGGATTGTGGTCAGGGAAGGTGCTGGTTTTATACTCAGCTATGTGGGTGTGTCCAATTGGTGTGTTGCTGACAGGTGTGCTGTCCTGGGATTTGTATTTTTCATTTTTCCATGTGGTTGTGTTATTGGGGTGTGTTTTGTGTATTTGGGAGGCATGGCTAGTTTTCTGTGTGCACTTTTTGGCCTTCCTGTGGGGTTTTGGCTTTGGCCGCCAAATTTTTGACAGTTCGTCCGCCGTGGTGGCTGTGCTTCAGCTCTTCCGCTGGCTCTCCCTTTCATCCCATTGTGCGACCGCGGCGGTCCGAGAAACGGTACGTACCGCGGGACCGTCGGGGATATACTAATTTCCGGTGTGGTGTCTCCGCTATACTTGCGGTGGGTTGTTGTTTTTCTGCCACGATTCCGACCGCCGCGGACGGATTTTGGCCATCTCTGCCCGCTACGGGCAGTTTTTCTTGGCCTCGTAACACCGCGGTCGGATTTTTTTGGCGGTTAATCCTAATGTGCCCGCCGGTTTCCACATGGTGCCGGCAGGCGGTTGTTTTCCGCTTCCATGGTGGTCGGGGTGCTTTTCCGCCCGCCATCCTAATGGGCCTCTAACTGAGCAAGGGAGCTGTCCAGGTGCTGAACTATGAAATATAAGTATTACTGAAGGAAGATGCTTGCAAAGACACAGAATTAAAAGTGCTTGTTTTATTTCTTTCAAATACACATATTTATATCGATCAACACCCATGGACTGCACACATTTTCTAACAATCAATTTTCCCTTCAAACTTGAATGCTATCTTACACTAATTTACTGAAACACAGAGTTCAAAATCCTTTTCTAGACCCACTGCACTCTTATTTCAATGATATTCAGGGGCATATTATCAAGCGAGTTATCACCGCTTTAGCGGCACTTTTGTGCCGCTAACGCGTCTTTTTATCGCACTATTATCAAGCTGGCGCTAACAGGCGTTGGCGACAGCTTTCTGGTGATAGCAGCCGGATTTTTTATCGCTTTGCATGCCAGCGATATTTATCGCTAATGACATGCAAACTAGGCGTTCCTTCCCAAAACTTCACGGAAAAAGTCACTAACACAACATCGCACTATTATCAATGATGCTCCGGACCCGCCAAGTGACAAGAAAAGTCGTGCTAAGCCCCGTTAGCACCAGGGATTTAACACGAGATAAAAACATGACTTAAACTGTTGATGAATGGAGCGGCATTGGAAAGACTAGGCCAGAGCTCCATCAGAAGAGCCACAGACGCCATGGAGGTGGTGATCATGCAGTTTAGGGGTCCCACGGAGGCAACAACAACCACTGCCAATGCCACCCCCCCAGGACCACCCCCGCGGCAGCGACGGAGAAGACAGCGGGTACTGCGCAGACGTCATGGGCGCAAGTCCAGCGGGGCATCCAGGATCTCATCATGGTAATCCTGGATGTTGGGGGGCATGAGGGGGGGGTGTACTGCACTTGGCCCTGGGTGCTCAAATCTGCATTTAACTGTTATTGTACATCTTTTCTATGGTAGGTTGACTGATTGGCAATTTTTTCAAAGTCCACACTTGCAGGTTAGCGGTCGTTTTCTTATCGGTAAGAGCTTATCGCTTGTTTCTGTCCGCTATCGCCTGTTTTCCTATCGCCATCTCGCAGCGGCTAGCGGCAGTTTTCGCGGAAGCTATCGCCTGTTAGCGCTGTGTTGATTATAGAGCGATAACAGGGCGGAAGAAACAGGCGATAGATGGCGATAGAAAAACTAGCGCTAAACTAGGTTAGCGTTAGTTATCGGCAGTCCTTGATTATATGCCCCTCAGACTTTTCTGAAGGGTGTGAAACACCACCACTGTGGACTGAGACAGTCTTGAGGCAGTGGCACCTTGTGAAAGACAGAACATGACATTGAACATGTAGAATCATCCAGCACTATCTTAAGCACTGCCTTGAAGTACTCAAGGGCATCCTGTGTAATACATCTGTGTCAAACAGAAAGAATGCTTTTTGCAGAGACATGACAAAAAAGAAGTCACATGGTTCAACATGCAACTGCACATGGCCGATGATATAAGAAATGAAAAACCCACCTATTTACAAAGCACTTCAAACGGCATTTGACTATTCATCAGCTCTCGTTTGGAAGTTATGTTAACTATGAACTCATAATGCAGCCTAAGGCAAGAGAGGGGGTTATAAACAGCCACTGACAAAAAAAGTGAAAAAGTATATTAATAGAGGTGGGGAAAGTGAAAAGATCTGGACTTGGCAAATTTGTATTTTTCGTTAACTACATCAGCTTCATGTACGGTATAGCTGGTCAATTTGGGGCGGGGAGGGGGGGGGGGATCAGGGAAGGGTACTATATGCTTCAGCGACAGCATTCCAGCAGCAGTGAAGGAAAAGGGACGATTAACAGCAGCCTACCCTTTTTTCATGGTGGTGCACCCCGTATAGTCTAGAAGGGCAGGATTTCCAACAGCAGGAAACGGGGACTTCTGAGTATCCAAGCAGTCAGTTAGATGAGTGCAGCAAAGCGGAATCCCCTGGAGAATCATGTTCTGTCCATTTTTTCTGCAGGGAATGTTATGACTGGTCAAACATAAAGTACGGCAGTCCCATACTATGGGGCTTATTTACAAGCCTCGTGCCGCCGGTGCGTCACTTTTTATATGGAAAAAGTGACGTAGGCACGGCGCAAGGGACTTCTGAATAAGCCCCTATGTCTGCAATCCTGCCGTTGGCCCATCTCTATTATTAATGCTTCAGTCAGTAACTCGTAAGCCCCTCAGAACCAGTGGCCCCCAGTGTACACGAATATGTCTTGTGACTTCAGTAACGCTCGAATCAAAGTGACAAGCAATGCAGAGAAACCCTCATGGTGTAATCACCTTCGCAATTTTCAAGGTCAATTGCAGCAGGTGAAACTGCCAAAAATCACCGGGGAAATAATGTTTGGCAATTCCCAAGACTTGAGCAGAATTTGCGTACCAAGTGCCATAATTCACAAGTTACTCCCTGTCACTAATAGAAAATAAATAATATGAGGCATCTATTGCACCCTCTAAAAAATACTCCACATAATTTTGTTAATCATCATGTGTGATAAATACCACAAAAACCATTGAGCCATTAATAAGAAGCCATAGAAGGCAAGAGAAGTAATTGGGAAAGTTATTTGTGTTCCCTCCCTAGTCAGGGAAGACTTTAGGCAATGAACTATCATTCCACGCCAGATTGTATGGGTTCTGTAGAAAGTAAATACTTCCAGCTGCGCAGATGTTACCTGGTCCCAGATACCAATACCTGGGTGGAAAGGTAACATGAAGTAAATCCACTCCATCTGTGGTAGTTGGTCATTGGTGATGACTTGTAGCAGTGGCAGCCTATTCTGGTCATTGTTCTATGGATTCTTCCACACATTTCCACTTCTGTTAACTGTTGACAAGTGTTTGTTTAGGAGTGAATCTGAAGAGACAATGTCCTCTCCATTAGGGACCACTGCTCACCAGTATGTCACCAGTATGTCACACTAACCACCTGCGGAGTCCCCAAGGATCATCCATCAGCCCTACACTGTTCAAGGTTTACATGGCCACTCTTGCTTCCATCATCAGATCACACAGACTCAACATTGTATCATACGCAGACGACACGCAACTCATCCCCTCACTATCCAATGAACCTAACATCTCGCAACACAACTTCCGAGAAGCAATGGAAGCAGTCGCCAGATGGATGGAGAATAGCTGCCTACAACTGAAAACAGAAAAAAACGAAGTTCTCATCATAGGCCCAGATCCCGATGCCTGGGGTGACACCTGGTGGCCCCCAGCTTTCGGGAAACCACCCCCACCCAAAGACCACAAACGCAACCTCAGAATCATCCTGGACACCAAACTCAAAATGAACCGCCAGATCAATGGCGTCCTCCTCCTGCTTCCACACCCTCTGCCTCCTACGTAAAAATCTCAACTGGATCTCCCTCGAACACAGGAAAACCATCACCCACTCCCTCATCAGCAGCAGACTGGACTACAGCAACACACTCAACACTGGGATCAACAAGAACCTCACCTGCAGACTGCAGATCATCCAGAACGCCGCAGCCAGACTAGTCCTAATCCTACCACGCCACTGCCACATCACCCAATACCTGCGGGCACTGCACTGGCTCCCCATTGAGAAGAGAATCACCTTCAAGCTTCTCACCTATGCCCACAAAACCCTCCACAACATGTGCCCCGCCTACATGAACCATCGCCTCTCGTTCCACGCACCCCAAAGATCCCTCCGCTCAGCCCACCTCACCCTCGCAACAGCACCATGCATCAAGAAGACTGGAACAGGAGGATGCTCCTTCTCCTACCTCGCACCTAAGGCTTGTAACTCCCTCCCTCTCCACCTCCACCAGACACCAACTCTGTCCAAGTTCCTGAAAGACCTCAAGACCTGGCTTTTCTATGAATCACCATGAGCGCCTGGCCCGCTCTCACCTGATAGGACAGGGATCCCCTCCACCCCCTCCGATGCCACCCCTAAGCACCTAGGAGCCACGAGCACCCCCCCCCCAGCGCCTTGAGACCCTTTAGGGTGGGTAGCTGTGCTTTCCCAACCCTGATTGATTGATTGATTGATTGATTGACACTAGACACCAAGGAGTCTCCCCTAGGGTAGGATTATAAGCCTGCACAAGTGTAAGTCAGTGTCATCAGTTAGAGAGAACCCCATTGTTAGACCTGACATCCTTGGTGTGTTATTTCCCAAACCTTTTAACTTCACTCCTCTTGGTTGCTGAATTTGTTTTGTTTTTACTTTAGGACTATGCATGTTACTGCTGCTAACCAGTGTTAAAGTGTTTGTGTTCTCACCCTAAAACAAGGTAAAATTGGACTATTCCTAATTAGCACATTTCATTTACTTATCAGTTCCTACTAAAGTGTCACCACATGTATTCAGATCTGTAAATTATTGCTACTAGTGGGCCAGCAACACTCGTACTATCCACTGAGGTAGCTTTTTAAAACATGTTTCAGGCCTGCCACTGCAGCCTGTAGTGCAATATTAATCTGCCATTTCGACCTGGCAAAATAAACAATTTCGAAGGCCTAAACATTCCGTTGTAATACTTATAAGTCACCCTTTATGTATGTTAGACTGTAAAGGCTGATAGGGCAGGGGGCACTGTATTTAAAAAGTAGGACATGTGAGTTTAAGTTTTACAGGTCCTAGTAGTGAAAAAAACCTAGATTTATTTTTCACTACTGTAAGTTATACCTCTGCCATGTACTTCCATTGGGTTGCCTTACTACCTTTAATAACTATCTTTTGATTGAGAACAGGCAGAAATGTAGGGGCAGATTTACGAGCACCGTGCGTCACAGATGCCCTGCTGTTGTGTCACTTCTGTGATGCAGCGGCGTAAACAATGCGCCAAGTAGCGCCCTATTTACAACGTGACGCATGTAGGGAGATGCGTCATGTTGTAAAGCCCTGTGCCACATGAAACCTGTGTCAGGTTTCATGTAGGCGTTCCGGCGCGGGGGGGGGCGTTCCGTCGCAGGAACACCTCGGAAAAGTGCCTGAGTGAAATCTACAAGATTTCACTCAGGCACTTTTCTGATGCCGCTGCGTCAAAACCTTGCGCCTGCTTAAAGCAGACGTAAGGCGTGACGCGCCATGTTGAGGATAGGCCAGGTTAGAATAGTGCTGGAGTGGCGTCGCGCCCGCGACACAACTCCAGCACTGCGCCAACCTTACGCCGGGAGATGCGACACGCATCTGTTTATCCTTGCGCCACGATGCGCCGCATTGTAAATGCGGCGCATCTGTGGTGGTGCAAGGGTAAACTTGTATCACGCATCTTTCCTGGCGCATCCCTGCTGATTTGTAGGGATGCGCCAGGAAACGTAAATCTGCCCGTAGTGTTTAGACTCAAATAAATTGTAACTTAAAATGCTTTTATAATAATTTCCCTTCAGGGCCCACTATGGGTCTCTCTTACTTTTGCGTTTGAGACATTTTAGGCTACCTCTGCATGCTTTGCATATAACACATTTGTTTTGGCAAAAGTATTTTGAGAGTACACTGTACATGTTTGTTATTCAGGTCCTCTGCTTGGGATTTTGTCTACACATTTTGCACAAGTTTGCTGTGAATAAATAACGACTGTTTTCTTTTCACATTCAGCAACAGTTCTTAAGGTTTAGACATAATACAGTTGCACAGCTGCATCTGCAGCACAATATCTTATCATATAAACTGTGTTTCTGGCTCCTTGGGGGCCAGAGAGGAGAATTCCGACAGAGACAATTGTTCTGGAATTATAACAGTGCCCAACATGCAGCCCGACATTGCCAAAATCACCTGTTACTCTAGGAAGGTTAGTAGGTCAGGTGAGGGACTGTGAGCTAGCCAGGATTGGACCAACAGGCACTGACATCATAGACTGACACAGTTCCTACGTTCTGATGTCCTGTTGTCCTAATACACAGTTCTGCCTTTGTATCAGAATTAATGCAACATGGTGCTACCAACTTTGCTTAGGTACGTGTTTGACAGGTCTCCTAAGGAGTACTTGTGTGTGCCCTTAGTACCCTATTCACCTCTATTGGAGACGTCTGTGGTGTTAGAGATTACACCTCTACAGTATTTTTGAGAAGTACCTAAATATTGTCTGTTGGTTGTTAAAGCGTAAACCTTTAAATGGATACCCATATTAGTGTTTCTGCTCTGTTTCCTTTACATTATTAGTAATAGCGGTGCCACAGCCTATGCCTATAATGGATAATTGCAGAACTGCAGTCCACGCACATCTCGCTATACATGGACTTGGCTCTGCTGGCGGTGATGTAACCTTCATGGTTGAAGCCCACAATGCCTATAGATTGGAAGTCTTTTATTCTTGGGTCATTTTTCCAGATGTGAATGTTAAAACACAAACATTTCATACATACTTTAACATTGCCCCTCCCCCCGGCTCAACACAGAGCATAGCAACAGCTAGAAATAGCACTATCTGTTTGGGAACATCAAAATTGGTTCAAAGGCACACTAGTACATGTGCTGGCAGTTGTCCACACGGGACCCCTTAGTAATGAGGGGGCCACATGGCCAGCGTTAGATGGCTATACACCATACCCAAAATGTACAAAATCTAAATGCTAATGAACTAGTGCTACTATATAATGGTCTAGTGTGGCTGTTTAGATGCTTAACTCAATATGTTTCATGCACCTTGATGGCTGTCCCGGCACACACAGTTCTGGTAGGACAACCACAGTTGTCTGCTGTACCACAAATTACCCCAGTCACTATTAATGCAATTATAGGAAAAGTTCCAGCTAAAGGTGATGAAATTCCTTATTGGATAGCTCAACTAATAAATCAGATTGAAGCTTTATTTCCGCTCATGGAACCACAAGATAAACATAGGACATGAACTATGTTGGAATGCACGTTGTTAGGAATTCTCTGGCAGATGGGCCTACCAAATCTGCAGTTTTGACTACGATAGTTGCTGTGATTACTCATTCTCATACAAGGGTAGATGAGGATACACTGGCTGCTGTTCATGTTACAAGCGACTGCACCCCTTTGCCTAGGGGCTTTCCTGCTAAACATACTTATCATTTAAGCAACCAAAATGTTCCCTTTACTACAATTCTATATGTTGGTGATCGTGTGATTCCTAACCATGACCGCAAACTAGCCTTAGTGGCAGCTGAGCATGAAGGTGTTGCTTCTGCACATGCAGGTGTGGCTGTCACAATTTCCTTATTACAACAGCATTATTGGTGGCATGGCTATACAAACAGGCCAAGACATATGTCCTTTCAGATGACATTTGTCAACAAATTAGGAGTTCCACCTTCAATCGCCCACTGCAGACACACCGGTTAATTTACAACAAACCTTTTGGCTGTATTTATTAGACCAATGAGGTCCTCTTAATTTAGATGGTAGTTTTAAATGTATCCTACTTGCAGTTGATTCTTGCACTAGGTTCCTCTCAGTTGGGCCACACCGTTTGACTGACTCTGATACTGTTATTAAAGCTCTACAAGTGTTTATCTGAACATGTGAATGCACTGCATTCAACTCAGACCAGGGCCATTGTTTTGCCTCAAAAGCATATAGAAAAACCATGGCTTCCCTGGGTGCAGAGGTGCATTACTCCTCCCCCTATCATCCTGAGGGAAATTCGGTGGTGAAGAGGATGAGACGTGAATGAAAGCAATCTTTAACAGCTAGAATATTAGGTTCAGGACGTAGCTGGATCCATCACTTATATGGGGGTAAAAAGAGCACTCAATAGTTGCCCAGTAGCATCAACATTTATGTTCTGGACCTTAACAGTCCAGACATTGTGGGTGCAGCCACTCCCTTTGTCGTAAATGATTGTCATAGATGCTTGATAATATGCCCTTGAGAATTCCCATAGAAGCCCATGTTTTGGTGACAATATGGGCTTCTATTGGAATTCTCAAGTGCATATTATCAAGCCCATTATCGCTGCTTTAGCAGCAGTTTTCTGCTAAAGCGGCGATAATTTTAACTCCATGCTTGATAATATGCCCCTACATTTCTTTACTTTCGCTGGCACAGTAGAGATAGGCAACACACTGTCGGTATTCTTTCTAGAATCAGACAGAGGAGGCAATGATTGAGGTATAGAGGGGTTGGGGGGGTCAGTGATCAATTTCTGGACTGCTTCCATGCAGTTTTCATCTAGGTTCAGTTCAGTGGATATGGTATCCGTCCCGTTGGTAAGGTAAGCAGTGATAGAAGGGGTAGCGCCCTGGCCATTGTCTGTCTCCTTTTTCCTCAGAAATACACTTCTTCCCCATTGTTGAAGGTTTAACAGCAGCTCACTCGACTCTTGACAGGGTTAAGAAAAGATACAGTAACAAGATGTTACATGCTATCCCACTATGTCGCTTACAGTGTTTTGAAAAGCATAGGACAGGGCAAAAGCACAAGAGTCGAGGCCCAGACCGGCCGCAGCCATTGCGGATGCAGATGGACCTGACCTTGGTTCTGTGGGACTGCTACGACTGATATATAACGCGTTGCTGTAAGCCCGCACCCTTTCAACAGTGTTTCAGCAATGGGCTCTCCTAAGGAGTTTAGGGAGTTCAGCATTGAAATCTACTGGGGTAGCTGGTAATCGTGGGGGCCAAAAACCCCCTTGCAGGCAAATGTGATGTCCACCGCTAAGGGATTCATACGGAAGCTTTGTAGTACGTTGGGGTAAACCTTACCCTCTTCCAGAAGTGTCTCAGCAATGGGGCATCCTGGCACTGAGGGAGCTGGGCTTTGAAGTCCACTGGGGTCGCTAGTGACCGCGGAGACCAAAAACACCCTTGTAGGTAAACGTTATTTCCAGTTGTTAATTAACTTTCCCATTTGCATAGTCTTGCAGCACGCCAGGGCTATCAGCGGAGGGTGGCATGGTAGCCTGCGTTTTGTTAAGATTTTCTAATTGAGAGTGTCTTGTGCATCACAGATGATGATATCTAAAATTAAGGCCCTGATTTACAAGAGGCCTGCTTTGCCATAGCGTTATTTTTAATGTCAATCCGGTGATGCAGGCCTCTCAATCATATCTATGAGGTGACGCAAAGCCACCAGTGAATTTTTCAAAGCCCCAGATTTACAACGGATCACTGACATAATATCAACAACAAAAATATTGACCTACTAGAATATTGTGTCTAGAATATCGATGGTCTATCTACAACATGGTAAGTACAAAAATATAGAAAAAAAATATATCGTTTAAAATATCGAAGTTAAATATATCATTTTTTTAATGTTAAAAAAATATTGTAAAAAAAGGAAAAATACCATTAATTTGAAAATAAATTATTTGAATTTATTAGTAAGTGTAAAAATGTATAAATATTAAATTTAATTAAAAAAAATAAACATACATATTTACAATTTACTAAATATATATTTACTTTAAAATGATTAATAAATAAGATTTTTATTCAAGTATAACATATTAGAAATATATCAAAACATACAATTAAACATATATACACAAACACCTGTAACATAAATATTATAATTAAAAAAAGTATATCATAATTTTAATATATAAAATAATAATTACATTTTAAATAATAATTTTGTGCAAAAGTAGGGAAAGAGTTGGATAGCGGAGGGGTAAAAATTAGTGTTCCCACTCCAGTGAGTGCAACAGTAGGGAAAGTGTTAGATAGCAGGGAAACGGTAAATTCCACTCCCCTCGTGGAATTTGCGGAATTTTGGCAATTCCGCTTTCCACGGAGAACGCGTAATTGCTGAAAATTCCTCAATCCGTGGCGTAGCAGAATTTTTTCCTTGTTTGCGCTTTCAAATTGCGTGCTCACGTGTACGGGAGCAACTTATCGGGACTCATGCTTTCGCCGATGAGTTTTCCTATCCGTTGGTAGCTGGTCGCACGATCCTGCGAGAGTGTGCAATAGCGAACAAGTAATTCGGATGCGCCATCGGACATCCACGTTCGTGAACAGGAAACATGCATCTCGAGCGGGCAGGACAAGTGAAACAAGATGTCCACCCCAATTGGCGACCGCATGGGCAAGTTCGCAAGATTTTTCCTCCGAGCACGCAAACAGCGAACCCAAACAGGAAAAACGCATCGCGAATGGGCGGAACAAGTAATTCCACGTGCTTGTGGGATTCTGTATAGCTCGCAGAGATTTGTTACCATTTTGCTTAACTTTGCGTAACGCAACTACGTAAATTCCACCCACCCCTAGTTAAAATTACTTTTCCCACTCCAGTAAGTGCAACAGTAAGAAAAGTGTTGGATAGCGGGAGGGTAAAAATTACTATTTCCACTCCAGCGAGTGCAACAGTAGGGAAAGTGTTGGATAGCGGGTAGGTACAAATTACTATTACCACTCCAGCGACTGCAACAGTAGGGAAAGTGTTGGATAGCGGAGGGGAGTAATTTAGTATTCCCACTCCAGCAAAATAATTAACATTAATTAACAAATAATTAATTATTCAAAAATAATTTACCTCCCACCATATTCCCCTATAAACGACACCACCAATATTGTAAAACATGACAAAATGTACATAATTAATTGACAATTAATTAATTAACTAATAACAATTAACAAGCAAATTAAACAAAATCACTAATAAATTACTTCACACAATTAACACTAATAATAAAAATGTTATTACAATTAAATTACTTTCCACCCTACTCCCCTGTCAACACACAACAAACTCTTGAAAAAAAGAGGCAATTAACATAAGTATTATTTAATTAATAATTATTAATATCCAAATAATAAATAATTGATAATAAATTAATAACCACATGTAACAATACAAAATATTAAAAACATAAATATTAATTAATAAAAAACATAAATTAATTTTAATTACTCCCACCCCACTCCCTTATAAACCCACAACCCACTCCTAAAAAATGAGACAATTAACATATTTAACATGTAATTAATAATTATTAATAACCAATTACTAAATCATTGATATTAAATTAATTACCACAATTAACAATTTAAATTATTAAATACATCAATATTAATTAATACAAATTACTAATTAATTAATTACAATGAAATTACATCCCACCCTTGACCCCTTTAAACCCTCAACCCACTACGAATATAAAACGCAAAATGTAATTAAAAAATAATTAAAGACTTCTGAAAATTATGAATACATTTATTATAATTAAATTACATCCCACCCTTTTCCCCTCTAAACCCACAACCACCTGCAGAACTAAAAAGCAGAATGTTGTTAAAAAAATAAAAAACTTATAAAAATGTAACACATATATTAAAATACAAAAGCAATACTTATACAAAAATATAGAACATTTAAATTAAATACTAACATACATAACACTAACTAAAAAATCCGATATTTTTAACATCGATAATTAAAAAAACAATATTTCTTACCTTCAACTCGATATTCTTTTCAGTGATATTCTGACATGACGATATTTCAACATCGATATTCTCGTGGGTCGATAATTTAAACTCGATATTTTGTCTGTTTACCATTTACAACATCATGTAAAGCTGGGGCAGCACCAAAAACTTACACCTCCCCAGTGCTGCTCCTCAATTTTTCCTGTTTCCACATTTGCTGCATTTAGCAACACACATAGAATGAGGAAAACACTCTTGTGAATGTTTTGGGCAGTAAGGTATCCCTTCCTGCATAAAAACAAGCATGCCAACAACACAGACACCCTTGCAACATGGTGCAAGGATACCAGCATTAACGTTAGTCTGCAAATTGTGCACCGGCGCTAGCTGAAAGGGCAGTAATGCAACGCATCTTGTAAATATGGTGCATTCCTGCCCTTTCGAATTGGCATAGGGTAGTGCTGCAAAATGAATTGCTGCGCTGCCCTACGTGAATTCTTTGTAAATGAGGCCATACGTTTTCTGAATCACATTCTCATTCATCCTCCCACACAACCACGCATACAATCAATGAGGAAGCATTTTCATTTAAAAACCAGGCCTAATGACTCTGCCAATGCTTATTAGGATTCTTATTATTTGTAGGGACCATACCGGATTCGATGAAATCATAAGTCCAATATAAATGTAAAACTTGAAGATTCAAATAAACAATTAGAAAAATGGAAAGCCTCCTTTAACACTGTGTTGGGGAGCCGGCTACAGTAGTGTTAGGAGGCTCAGATGGAGTCTTTGGGGATGGCAGAGGGGGCGATGTTCACCATGGTTGGCTGGCATTGGAGGTGATCATTATTCCTCTATTTGGGCAGGAGATGATTTATACCAAGAAGTATTAGCCCTCTACCCCTTCCAAACCAGTTCCCACACATAGGGCCTAATTTATGGGAATTTGGCATAGGCAGCACATCAAGTCACTTTGCTGAGTTGCCCTACTTCAAAGTGAAAGGGAAGGAATGCACCGTATTCATCCGATTCGGTGCATTCCTGTACTTTCCCCCTGTGCTGGCACCATTTCAGCAGCCTCGCGCCTTCCTGCACAAAAACAATCCTGGGCGTATCTTTCCTCTTTCTATGTGTGCTGCAAGAGGCTCATAAATGTGCCCATATTTTTTCAACCTTCGAGAACTGCACACTTACGGGCCGATTCTGATCCTGGACTTTTATTTTACATACAAATCGGATCCGTATTTTTTTCCTTACAAATCGTAAAAGTCCCTTCCAACCCGTGTAGTACGATTCGTACGGGAAAAATACATACAGATCGGCCCGATCCTTACAAATCGGATCGGGAAAAGCTGTACGACACGGACTTGTAAAAAAGACCATACAATTTGTAAAAAGGCTGTACAACCCATCAAGTACGATTCGTACCGGGTTGTTAGCATGCGATTTGTATGAAAAATGGCCTGTATACGGGGAACGACTCGTACCGGGCTACGAAGCGAACCCCTATACGCCTCGTACCCTGGTATGACTCGTTCTGGGGGTACGACTCGTACCGGGGTACGGGTCGTATAGGGGTATGAGGTGTACAGGGGTCCCCCCCACATGCGAGGCGTGTGTATGGAGCGTACCCCAACATTGCGCATGTACGCACCGTACATATACGCGATTTTGGGGTCCGCACCGTGCATATGCACTTTTGGGGTACGGTGCGTACACAAGCGATTTTGGGGTATGGTGCTTCTACGGTGCATACACGACCAGTACCCCTTCAGCGCGTATATACGCACCGTACCCCACTTTCTGTGTCATCGGTATGCTCCGTACATACGCACCATACCCCTGTATTCATGGAGTGTACGACGCGTACATGGGGGGTCCATCTCGTACTGTTTTCGGGGCATACAATGTTTTCCCGGCACTTTTTGGCTCCTGTAAAAAAAGAGCCGTACGGAGTGCCGTTTGTACGAATCGTACTTGATGGGTTGTAAACTGCTGCCGGGAATACATGTGAACGTCGCGTACAGGGCAATCCGAATCGGAATCGCTTGTATATACGAGTTGTATGGTCTTTTTTACAATTTGTATGGAGAGCGTCTATTTGTACGGATCGTACTTCCTAGGTTGTAGGGAACTCCTTACAAGTACGAGTTGTATGGGGAAAACGCTCCATACCACGATTTGTACATCGTTTTTCCAGAATCGGAATCGGCCCCTTACTGTAACTCGCCTAGTAAAATAGTGAGCCACGAACCTCTACAGCTTTAAACTCTTATTCATATCAGCAAGCTTTAACTCCTGCCCCTCATTAGTTCAAGGGTTCATGGTGTTAGGCGGTGACCTTAGTAATGAAATGGGTGAAAAACAGAAGACCAGAAAGGAGGTAATTATCTTCATGGAATGACTTCGATATGCTTCTAAAATATTGCGTAATGTCAGACCCAAGAGTCAAAATGAGCTGATCAGCTCCATTGTGGGATGCTGGGAAAGGTTTTCTTATGACCCCTCATGGTCAAAGTTACAAACCTTCAATGGGGCGATACCACAAAACAGATCTCCACTCTAGAGACTCCTGTTGGAGTGGGGTTTTTGCCCATAATTTAGCATGAAAATGTGCTATCTGAAATAACAAGATACATGCTTAACACTGCCTTGTAAATAAAGCGAAGCCTCTACCGCCATAGGAACGTCGGAAAAATGACTCTGCCGTGGTGATAGGGGCTTGTAAATATTCCCCAAAGTACAGTTCTCAAAAAATACACTTTTACATCTACACTCAGAGGTTTGCTACATTTGGGTGAAGGATTACTTTTTTTAAAGTCTCAAGAGGAATACATATGTGAACCTGCAAGAGTTGCAGATTTCCCCATTGAAAAAATGATTCCCCAATCCCCCACTGATTTAGGGTCTGCTTCCTTCCCACCGAGGAACCTGATGCACTCCTGCTTTGACAGAAGTAAATCTAAGACAACTTCAGGGGTGGGTGGACATAGTCTTAGTAAAACTGAATGAGTGCTCAGCAGTGTATGGGCACCAGTTGTCCAAGGCATCCTTGATCTGCAGTACCAACTCCTCGAACATGAGAGAAGTTTTGTTCTTGGTTAATATTACGCCATACTTCTTTAACATATATTTGTAAGCACGTGCAAGAACAAATGGGGATTTGCACTTGTAAATCAAGCCATTTGCATGTCTAATATGCACATACATCTATATGGAAAGGCCTTTGAGAATCAAGTCCACGCATGGCTCTGCTTGAGTTAGTGTTTTCCAATTTCTGTATCTTTTCTATATAGCTCTCTATTTTGTCAATCTGGCATCCTCAATGCATGTCCCCTGCCCTGGCTCTTCAGGTCAGGAAAGACAATGGACTTAGCTCCTTTGGCCGTGGACTACCTGCCAGGTTAGAGATCACTCCCTTCCTGGCAGGAAGCTCTAAGCCTTCAGATCCATCATAACTAAAGCAGTTGCTCCAAAGGCTCTCCTAAGTGAGTGCTATGATTGTTGTGCTCGCTCAGCAAACCTTTTTGTTTTTTGGGCTCCCAAAATATGAATCCGTTCCAGAAAAAATACTGAACAGCCCCACATGCAGAAAGCTTTTTACCTGCAAATGGCAGGAAAATCCTGGGGCCTATTTAGCAACCGGTTTGCATCATTTGCACCACACAGTGTGGTACATGTGCAACACAAACCTTAAGTGAGATTTATGAAGCCACGCAAGACCACTTTGCTTGGCCCTGAGTGGCTCCATATATCTGGAGTAACGCAATGCAGCACAAATCGCTGCGTTGCCTTACTATGAGCAAGAGAGGCATGCATGGAAATTGCATGGCGTTCCCACGCAACTCCCATGGTTTTTGACGCATTCCCAGATTTACCAGAACTGATAATCCTGGGAATGCGCCAAAAAGATACACCTTCCCAGGAGAGGCGTAACAAGGAGAAATATCTTTATTACTTCTCATTACTTTCTCTTTCCACATGAGCTGGATTCTGCAGTCCATGTGAGCTGGATTCTGCAGCACACATAGATTGAGGAATATGCCTCGCGTGATTGTTTTTGTGCAAGGGTGCCTCATGGTGCCTCATGGTGCCTCATGGTGCAATAGTCCCTGAGTTGGCTCTAGCCTGCCAAAAGAAGCGCCAGCGCTGGGTGAAAATGCAGAAATGTGCCGTATTGCCTGAAATACAGTGCATTCCTGCCCTTTCCCTGTCCCGTAGTGCAGCAGAGCAAGGTGACTTGCTTCACTGCACTCACTGACAAGTGCATACATCTACCCCCCTAGTGAGAATCTCCCCTTGGCAACTGTCAGATCAAAGATTTTCTGTGGCTCTGCGGTGAGAAGCCCTGCAGTGACCCCACCTTTAATTGGGACGGAGGAATGGAGAACTAGGCGACTGAGAGTGACGTTAATTTGTGGCGCTGCTCCTGCGCAGCCGCACTCTAAATGACCCACTCAGCAATTGACCGTCTGCTCAAGTGTTCAGTTTTTGCAACTTAACACCCTTTTTACTATAACAATTTGCAATAACTTGATCGCTAATAAATTGATTAGTAAAGTGCTTAAAATCACGTTGTGCTGTGAGAATCCATAATGCAGTTTATTAACTCAATTTTCTGGCAGAAAAACGAAGCGTTTCCATCACTAAACTGCAATTATAGATGAAAATGCCACCGAGGATTTTAAACTGTTCTTTGGTTTCATTCAAACTATCATGCACGTTTCTGTCTCTTACACACAGCCCAACAAGTTCCAAGGCCAGTTACCATTTTTTTTTATTTTGCATTCGGCCAAACAAACCTTTTTCTGAAAGGATAAAAAGCATATAATATGCAAAGGTGAAAAATATATATTAAAGCCAAGGAAATAGAAAAAGAGTAGTCTGGTAGATTTGGAGAAAATTACTATTATCGTAAATAAGGTATGCTTCTGGTTACTCATTGCCAACGCAATAGGGGAAAAGGAAGATGGGGTGGGCAGAGTCAGTCAAGGTGGCTTGATTTGAATACGTGTGTGTGCCACAGTCCTTATCTGGTTTCCTTTGCATCAGGTGGTCGCACATGACCCAATGACAACTCTCCCATATTTGGTGGAGGTTGAGCTATTCAAATTGTTTCTGGGGGCTTCTGATGTCATTAAAAGACCCTTTAGGGCGTCTACTTATTACTGTGTGCGAAGGTGCCCATGGGATAGCCCCCCTCCCTGCCGTATACTCTCAATTAATCCTTTATGTTTAGACAATGATTCCTGGCGTTTATTGGATTTCGCTATTAAGCGTCCTCTGACAGCTCTTCAATGGCTGACGTGTCTCTTTAATGAGATTTAAACCGAGGTGATCATTTTTCACCTGGACTTGTAATTGCGTTGTCATGTGCTTGATACATGGGACGGAGGCCTATAAATCTGATTGGGTTAGGACATTGTGTCTAGGGGGATGAGACTTTTCTGTCAGGCTTCCGGGGCAAAGGGGAAGGGAGGAGAAACATCCGACCTGAGTAATGGCCTCAAACACCTGCATCAATCAAAGTCTGTGACAAAACTGGTGTCTGGTTAGTCCTTTATTTATGTTGATGGGAGATAGTAGGTGGCGGTACTCATCTTTGAAGTCCTAGGCTTCTCTTTCATCATCATACTTTGAGACAGCATAAGTGAAAGGTAGAAGAAAGATGTGAGGGAAGGTGGCAAAGAAAGCAGTAATTAAAACAACTTTTAAAAGTGAAATAAAAAGACAGGAAGCGTGCAGTGGTGGAAGAAGGTATCTTGGCTGATGAGGGTTGAAATCCCAAAACCGGCCCTAGGATGCTTGTTTCCAGTCCTGGCCTGGCAGTTTGGGCTGGATTCTTCCCATTGGGCGCAGGGTCAAGACTGATTTGCATATGACTGGGTCCAAACTGGAATGGCATGGTGAGCAAAAAACGACGGATTTAGGCCCAGATCTTTGTACTGGAGTGAGTGTATGACATTGTTCTGCATTCTGTCCACCAATTGTTGTTTTTGCATCGATCTGAGCGATACCACCTGGCAACACAAATTCGTTGTGCCGGTTGAGGAGATGCAGTGGGTCTGCCGCTTGAATGGCGCACCAGAGAATTCCAGTCATACACAATGAAGAGTTGCAAACTCAGTATCTCCCTGGAAATGAGGCACAATGTCTGGTGTGCGTAGATATGCGTCGCACCTGACCATTCTGGTCATACAATCAATCAATCAATCAATCAGGGGTTTATAAAATGTGCTACTCACCCGTGTGGGTCTCAAGGCGCTAGGGTGGGGGTGCAGCTCCAAATCAATCGAAGAGCTAAGTCTTGAGGTTCTTCCTGAAGGTGTGCAGAGTGTGGGAGCGTCTGATGTTGACTGGGAGCTCGTTCCAGGTCTTTGCTGCGACGTACAAGAAGGCTCTTCTGCCGGCTCTGGTTCTGCGGATGCGTGGGTTCTCTGCTAGGGTGAGGTCGGCAGAGCAGATGTTCCTTTTTTGGTACGTGGAAGGAGACTCTTTTGTTGAGGTATTTGGGTCTGATGTTGTGGAGGGATTTGTAGGCGTGGGTAAGTAGCTTGAATGTTACTTTCTTCGTGATGGGGAGCCAGTGGAGGTCTCGTAGGTGCTAGGTCATGTGCTCGTGTCATGGGGTTCCGAGGACAGGTCTGGCTGCGGTGGTCTGGATGGTTTGGAGCTTGTGTAGCAGGGTTTTGTTGATTCCGGCGTAGAGGGCGTTACCGTAGTCCAGTCTGCTGTTTATGAGTGCGTATGGGATGGTCTTTCTGCATTCGGGGGGATCCACTTGAAGGTTTTGCGGAGGATGCAGAGGGAGTTGAAGCAGGTGGAGGCAACGGCGTTGGTCTGGCGGGTCATGGTGAGGGAGGAGTCTGGAATGATGCTGAGGTTCCGGGCATGGTCCGTTGGGGTGGGTGGGTTTCTGAGGGCAGAATCGCAAATTCTGTACCTCCCTGGAAATGAGCCACAACGTCTGGAGTGCATTGATACGGGTCGCACCAGACAATTCCTGTCACACAAACAGGTGCAAGTTCAGCAGTGCCACATGAGGTAGAATGGGGCACTACTATGGGTACACCCCCACCGTTGAAGGTCACAGCGTGTGATTCGGCCACCGCACACAATGAGCATGCAGTCGGGGTATTGCACGAGAGAGATGTGACACAATTGATGAAGAGGGCCATGCTGTGTCCGCAACCAGTGAATACGCTCACCACCAACAAGACGCTTGTGCGTGGTGAGACCCCTCTATGCAGGAGCCACACTCCTTAGATATGGGTAGTACTTTTGGGGCTGTGCCCAAGGCAATCTGGTCTCCAGGCACAATATTTAGTTCCACTCTCACGCCACACTACCAGTTTGGATCCAGCAGATGATGTGGGCACTTAAGAAGGCACCACTCTCCTGGTGTCACAACTAGTCAGTGGCGGCTACTCGAGGGAGTGCTGCATGGCGGTGGGGCAGTGTGGGGGAGGGCCAGGGTGGGGGGTAGTAAACTCTGGCATACGGCTGAACAGAGTTAAGTAAATAAATAAATAAAACTATTTACATTGCATGCGCTGCAACGCCAAATCGGCGATGCAGCGCGCGCAATGTAAATTGTTTTATTTATTTATTTATTTACTTAACTCTGTTCAGCCGTATGCCAGAGTTTACTACCCCCCACCCTGGCCCGCCCCCCCCCCGCTCCACCGCCCTGCAGCACTCCGTTGAGCCGCCACTGCAACTAGATGGTGTGGCTCCCTTCTGTGAGGTCTTTGATGTCCCTGTGACCTCCACCAGAGAACAGGGGCAAGCCAAAAAGCCACTAGAGAGGACACTTCAGCATGCCACACAGTAACAGGTAGTCAGTCCAGGCCAACCACTATTCAGTAAGGGTGCACAGTCCCTGCCAATGGCAGTAATCCTCCTTGTGAACAAAATATTCATCTGGCAGTGTGCACCATACAGTTCCAGGACCTCACCTCCCCACAGGGGCATCTCCCCTCTGCTGAAGTGTGGCACCAGTAGTTATACTATAGAGTGCCTTTAAAGTTGGGGGTGGTTTCAGAGGGTTTCCCTTTGACCAAAGATGTCACCCCTAAGTTCCAGTCCAGTCTGCCATGGGACCGTGGAATGCAGATCTTAATCTTTAGTGGGGCCATGATCTGGCTTCCCAGAAGCCAAGTGTCAAAATGTCACCCTCCAATCTATGCAACCAGGCCCTCAAATGGAAGATGACTGTCGTTCAAGTTGCATGCCCATTGTTTATAGCTGTCTCTGGGAAATGCCCAGATGTGCTTCTACAGCCTCCAGTGGGGACTAGAGTCAAACCAAAAGGCACACAGAGGGGGAGATTTATGAAAAAGTAACGCAACACAGCGCCGACCCCCGCGAGGCTGCGCTGCATTGCGCGACAGGGAGGGAGCAGGAGAGTGCCATATATGGCTATCTCCTCCCCTTTCCCTTGCGCCGGCGCTGATTACAGTTGCTTTGTGCCATGCGTACACTTTAGCGCTGCCGTGCTGGGGTGTGTCCATAAGTCCAGCATAGGTTTTGTACAGTAAGGGTACCCTTCCTGTACAAAATACTATGCTCGACACAAGGGAAAGCTTTTCCGAATTTGTATGCGTGCTGCACAGTGCAGGGCGCATGCAAAGTCAGAAAAGGAAGGAGAAATGAAAGCATTTCTCCATGCTTGTGCCTAGTTGAAAAGGGCACAGTTTTCTCATGCTAATCCCAATCTACTGGGTTTAGCGTGAGAAACCTTGGGTGGTTGCATGGGAATGCCCATGCTCCACTATTGGTACGCCCCCATGGCGCAAAGTAACGCGAAGCAGTGCAATGTGCTGCTTCGCATAACTTTTACATTATTTCCGGCGCTAAACAATTTTAGCGCTGGAAAGTAAATTTAAAAAGAAATTGCGTCCTTTTGCATCACTTTTGTGACGCAAACACAGCGCAACCGCTTAGTAAATCTCCCCCAGAGAGTTTTAGAGCAGAGAAATGCCCACTTTCTAGATGTGCCATTTCTAAGCTATTCAACCCTTAAGACTTACCTCAGGGGTGTCCTAGTGGTAGTGAGAAGTCCCCTCAGGAATGGCCAGTGGTTTAGAAAGGCCAACCTGAGCATAAGTGCAAAGGCGCACACACAGGCCTGCAATCGCAGGCTTGACACATGTTTAAAAATATCATAGGTGCAAGTGCGTACCCACCAGCCTACAATGGCAGGCTTGAGGCATGTTTAAACCATCAGGTAAGCACCACTTCCTTATGTATGTAGGGAAGGTGCACGCACTTTCACACTGCATTTACGGTGAGAAAGTGCCCAGAACCCTAAGGCCACTAAAAGAGAATAAGCCAAATCCCGAAGTTGTCCCATGAGAAGAGCTAACTTCCTAGGTAGGGAAAACCCACATGGGGGTTCAAGACTACCTGGGCAGGGAACATCCATGTGCACCTGCCCTTCCTTTCGCCTAATACTTGCTTCTCCACTCCGGGATTACCCTATGGGTGCTCTAGTGGTACTGGAAGGTCCACTCAAGGTTGGCTCATGAGTTAGAAATTCCAACCTGGGCACAGCGCCAAATCTGCACCCACAGGCCTGCAATGGCATGTGTTATACATGTTTGAAAGGCTACTCTTACCAAGCCATCAGGCCTGGATGCCTGGCACAGTGGCTTGGTAAGAGTATCAAGTGTTTTGGAGCAAGCAAAGAAAATGGCATCCTTTCTTGGTTGGTTAGATAGTAAAATAAAGACATATTTGTGCTTCAAGGGCGCACAAAAGAGCCCCAGTCCCACCACATCAACTTACTGGTAGTGAATGTGAAGGCTGAGACAGAGTTTTTTTCGTCCCTCGCAGGCCACCATCACTATGTACAATGTGAACTGTAAGGGTCACAAATTGTGACTAGCATGATCAATATTCTTTAATCAGATCACTTTGTGACCCTCGATGGGTGGACATTTCAAAACATGTCCTATCCGTATCTAGGTATCATCACAAAAGGACCAGCAGGTTGCAAAAAGTTGATGTGAAAGTTTTACCCCTCCTAAAAGTACATCAGACCTCACGTTTGGTTACTGGGGTTATGAACAGAAGTTTCAGCTCCCAAGTATCTTTGGAGTGTGGTCTTGTGCTTAATCTTCAGTTCACACTTACTCGGCGGTGCTGTGCACCCTCTTTTCCCCATCCTATCCCTCTCCGGGTTCGATTTACTAACATTTTGTGCTGGGTTTGCATCACAAAAGTGATGCAAACAGCTCCAAATAGTTTTTTGTTACTTACTTTCTTGCTCAAAACTTGCTTTGTGTTGGAAAGTTGCCTAAAAGTAACGCAAAGCAGCACCTAGCCTTGGTTTGCGTTACTTGGCGCCAAGGGGTGGTCCATGGGTACATGGATGTTACCATGCAACCACCCATGGTTTGTTACGCAAAAACACTATCTACCAAATATTTTAGACAGGTTTTTTCATCAAAGATTAACACCTTTCAACATCAGGTGTTAAAAAGATAAATGTTTTAATTTCTTCTTTCTACTCTGAGTTTGCATATGTGCTGCACTGTACATCACACATACTAAGTAGGAAAAGTTTTAAATGTAGTTTAGGAACAATATTTTGTACTGGAAGAGTGCTAAACATATGCTAGACTCACGCCCACCCTTGCACTATAGCGCAAAGCTGTGGGAGTGGCTCCCAGCAGAAACATTGTGCTTTGTCGCCAAGAAGAAGGGAGGAGAGTGCCCTATTTCTGTAGATATGGCACTCTCCTGCTCTCTAAAGAGTATGCCTGGTGGAATCAAAAAAACAAGAATAAATAGCAGATTGAACACATACAGTAATATATGTGTGTGTGTATGTGTAGTATGTTATGTAGTATCCAGAGAGAACGCCCCGCACCCTAAAATGACATACTTCATCATTGGATTCCCTCCTCACACCCGTATTGCAAGGTCCCTGGTGTGGGCTACAACTCCTGAAGGGGAGGAGCTGAAGTGTTTTTATAAATGAGTGATCTAAGAGGGTTAGTGAGGGGTGCAGTACAAAACTGCTAAAGGTAAGCGCGGTTCCTGGGGGACAGACAACGTTGACCTTTAGCAGCTGTGCATTAGAGACGTTACCCAGTGGCTTGAGAGTGGACTTCCTTTTTCTCATAATAGAAAGACAGTGGACCTAGAATACATACGGCCCATCACCGTCCTCCTCAGGCTAACAGTTATGTGGCCAGTATATTTTGCATTATTATTTTTTCAAATTAGCAAAGGGACTAACCATCTCGGTCCTGACGAAGGCCCCTGAACCCCTTTTGGGTCCAACTATGGGTAGAAACATATTGACCCTGTACAGGGGTATATTTGGTTAAATCCACATGTCCTCTCATTTTAACTCTGTTCCAGGGGACTTATGAATAAAGTTGATTCGACCGTCTAGAGATAGTTTTATTCACATTTATTTCACATTTTCTTTCCTCTCTGCCACTCACTGTCGCTCTAACATTGCTCATTTCTAAAACATCTCAGCTCCTGGAGGATGCCTGGTTGATCTGGCTTGCTGGCCCGTGATGGCTGAACCGGTCTCCTTGAGCCGACTGCTGGATCGGTGGGTGGAGTTGGATCCTTCATTCTCCCCTTAGACTCGGAGTCCCTCGTAGGGTTGGTGCTTTATTGAGGGCCTCTATGGCAGAGTCGTGAAGTCGGGCCCATGCTGTGGGCAATGGAGGCTGCCTGGATGGGCGGTGCCGTTGTACTTTCCATCTGCCCGTGACTGGCTGTACAGTCCCTCTGGGCCTACGATGACTAGGTGGTATGGGTTGCTTGGTCTACTCTTGTGCTGTTTTTAGTCCCGGAGGGCTGCCCTCATTGTTGCGCTGAGCCTTGAAGGTCTGACTCGCGCTGGAAGGGCTGCCCTCGCACCTCCTCTTGTGCTAAAACTAGGAGGTCTGACATGCGCTAAAAGGACTACCTCGCTGATCTGGCCGGTTACATACTGCCTGCCTCCCAGTGTGGTGTGCGAGGAGCGGGCGAATCGTAGCTTAGGATCTCTATGGACGCAGGGGGGACAGCGGTCAGGCGGGCTGAATGCTTCTGTTTGCCTCCCACTGTGGCTATGCATAGCAGGGGAGCAGAGCTCCAGGTCCATTGGTAGGGTGAGTCAGAAACCTCCTGCCCCCCCTGGTTCGAGGAGCTTGTAGCAGTGAGGAGGTGAAAGACATAATTTGCGGGGAAGACACAATTGGCGTTCCGATGCCACACCTGGCGAGCCTACCCGGTCCCCTGAGGGCTGTGTTACGGAGACTGTTTACACGTGGGTGGGAACCCGGGAGGTTTGAATCACGCTTGCTGCTTGGGACTTAGAGACAAATCCGAGATTTGTTTATGAACACTTCCCCCTACTGGGAAGGAGCCTCTCCTTTCACAGGGCTCCCGTCAAAGGAATTTTGATAGGTCAACACTTTCTTCTTCTGTGTTGTTCATGGATCCTTCAACTCATGACCTATGCTAAATATATGATCAGTAAGGTGGGACACACTTCACTGACTAGTACATGGGGAGGACATATTGGCTTCAAACAAAATGCAGCTGTCACATTTGAGCCACTTTCTGTCCGGTCGTTGTTAGAAAGGTTGGCCTGGCCCCCCTGGCCCACTTAGACTCAGCCTGTTTGCAACCCTCCTGGCTGTTACTAGGCTCTAGGCTTCTGCTTGGATCGATTCAACTTCCTACCATGGCACAAACATCTATTCGTTCCTCTAATGGCCTGACACAGGTAGGCACTAATGCTTGCAAGATTACTTACCCTCCCAACCTCTCGAAGAAGGCAGATAAAACCTTTAAACACAATATACTTAAACGCTACCCTGAAACCATCATATCTGATACTTACCTATGTGCATCCAAGGGTATAGTGGTGACAGACCTTATCTTCTACACTACCAGAAGAGCCCAGTGGAGAAGATTTTTTATGGATAAGCTCTGTTCCAAAGCCATTTGTAAAACCCTACATGGTTTCTGCATTAACATAACTCCATCTTGTTTCCTCAAAGTGGAACTGACCATCTCCCTCTACAATAATGGCAACATCCTCATTCAAGCCTCCGACTTTTACTTGAATCGGTTTGACAATATTTTTTATAAAATGAAAAACTCACTTAATAACCCTAATACCAATGCCAATTTAGGTCATCCCAATCTCTCCATTACGGCAACACATTCCCCCACCTCTCTTTCGTTGATCCACTCTGATACCGACCACAACACGACTGAGTTTAACTTTCCCAATACCAACCCGGATACTACAGGTTTCCCATCTCCTAATCCCAGTAACCCTAATCTGACTACGTCTCCCAAAACCAGTAACACGAATCTGATTGTTTCTCCGTCCCTGCACACAACTTTAACCCCCAGCACCCTTCCTCTGAACCCCCTATGCCCACCCTCCTCCTCTACCTCCACAACTATTAAATAGGATACTACCTTAGGGCATCCCTTTCCCCTGAACTCTCCTAGACCTACCGCAGTGTCCTGTTCTACATCCATGGCACAATATACTACCAGTGGGCCCCCCCCACTTGCCTCCTTAACCTCCTTCTCAGATCCCTGACTCCATCTATGCCAATCTCACTCCAACTTTGGAGCCTGCATCTGAGCTTAAGCAGGGGTTCATATCCCTGTGCAAACGCTATGAGGAGAGGGGGCCTTTCTCTACAACTCATTCGGGGGAAGTACTGGACTTTGACAGCCGTAGACGGCTAGAGGATAAACTGGCTGAACTGAAATTAGACCTCCTTACTGTAAAGGACAACCTCCAGACCCTCCTACAATGCTCATGGAAGAAGGAGAAGTTGGGCAAACCCCATCCCCCTCGGGGTCCGATCCCGTTACGCCCCCGCAACTACTTTAAGTAGTGGAAGGGAAAGGCCCTCTGATACTTGCCCGAGTAACCCTCAATGGCCCACTCGTCCTCTTCCCAACCTCCAAACTAGAGCCCCTAGATCCCAGCCTCAGATGTTGGAGAATGACACGCGCGCACTATTACTTTCTTATGAGGACTATGCAGTCTCTCCTAGCATCATACCCACTATCACATCTGATCTGGATAGAGAACCTAGCGTTAGCTTCAGATCCTTGAATAAGGATAACTTACTTCAGATTTCCACATCGCACCTAGTGGAAGCAACTACAATCTCTCATATCAAATCGATGCTTCTCAACTGTCGATCAGCAGTGACGCACCAAACAGATATCTCCAAACTTATCATATCACAAGATTTAGACCTCCTGATTCTTACGGAAACTTGGCTTAATGACTCCTCCTCCCCAATTCTAGACATTTTAATTCTGCCTGGCTATGACATTATTAGAAGCAATAGGTCTATTAAATCTGGGGGTGGGGGGGCATTGCCTGCATCCATCGATCCAACCTCGTTTTGAAGCAGACTCATAAGGACCTGATGTCCTCCTGTGAACACCTCGTCACTGAAATTTGGAACAAGGGCAAGATTGTGTGTGTGCTTCACTCGATCTGTCATCCCCCAGGGGATAACATACTTTTCGTAGAACAATTGATGGAATCCATCTCTACCAGCTCAGCCCACCACCCTAACCATATCTTCCTCCGTGACTTCAACCTTCACTAGAATGACGCTAATGATCCACTAGTTTGCTCTTTTAAGACTTTCCTCTCCAACCTCAACTATATACAGGCCTGCAATGGACCCACCTACTGCAAGGGCGCTACCCTTGACCTCATCATAGCTAGAGATCACATCATTCAAATGGATGCCATAGTACCATGTGTTTGGTCAGATCATCACCAAATCTCTTTTCACATTCAGGAAAAGTATCACTTAGACAAGGTCAACCTTTCAAAAACAAGCAACTGACTCGTAATCTTAGAGACATCAACATCGCTAATCTATCCAACATGAGCAAGAATCTTCTGAAACCTCCCACTAACATGAATAATTTGGAAGAGCTAATGGATCATTACTTCAGCGCCATGTAAAATAGTCTCGACTCTGCAGCCCCGAAGCAACTCAAAAGGATTCCTTGCAAACAATCTAAACCTTTGTTCAATGGTTTCCTTAATGACGAACATCACAAACTGAGGCTCTCTGAAAGACGTTGGAGAGATACCCCCTCCACCTCTAGTCTCAAACAGTTAAGGAAGCTGTTATAATAAACCATTCACAGTGCTAAATCAGATCATTTCAGAGATCAGCTTGACAGTGCTAAAAACCGTCCCAAGAAACTGTTTGATATCATCAAACAACAGGCCAATCCTTTTCCAGCAATCAAAACCGCTGGACCCAGTGAGGAGGATTTCTCTGCGCACTTTTCTGAAAAGGCTAGGAATATTGAACGAGAGCTACAACGTACCACTGCTAACCTGTTGCCTATGAGCTCCTTGGGTTTTTCTGTACCTACAGCAGTGTGTGCTACGCTTTATCCCACAGAGTACACACCTAAAAACACTGGGGCAGATTTAAAAGCCCCTTGCGTCACTTTTGCACTTTTGTGACGCAGCGGCAGCGTAAAAGTTTCGGCCCATTTACAACGTGGCGCATCTAAGGAGATGCGTCACGTTGTGAAGCCCTGCACCACATTAAACCTGTGTCAGGTTTAATGTAGGCAGGGTGGGCGTTCCGTCGCAGGAAGCCCCATAAAAGTGACGCAGTGAAATCTACAAGATTTCACTGAGTCACTTTTACGTCCATGCTGCGTCAAAACCCTGCGCCTGCTTGAAGCAGGCATAAGGAGTGACGCAGCATGTTAGGCATAGGGCGCCCCTGAGCATTGCTGGAGTTGCGTCATGCTTGCGACACGACTCCAGCAATGCGTGACTTTTCCGCCAACAGATGCGTCAGAATTCCTGACGCATCTGTCAATCCTTGCGCCATGGTGCGCCGTATTGTAAATACGGCGCATCCACGGTGACGCAAGGATTTGGCATGTTGGTGCAGGGAAAGTGACGCATCTCTGCAGATGCATCACTTTCTTGTAAATCTGCCCCAATGCCTGCTGGAATACCTTCCGACTTCCAGATTTGGAGGAGGTGTCTCAATCCTTGGCATCTCTTAAACCATCCAACCATTTAAGCAATCCACTCCCCTCCAAGTTGTTCAAAGACCTCAACGTGGCCATTCTACCTTTCTGGTCCAGGATCATCCAACAATCTCTCTTACTGGGGAGGATATCCGACTGCCTTAAAAGGGGGCAAGTCACACTCATTCCCAAGAAGCCCAATGCAGACCTAACAGATCCCAATAACTTCCGGCCGATCGCCAACATCATGTCTTTAGAGAAATTGCTCGAGAAATGCGTTCACACACAACTGTGTGACCACACTGAGGAATTTCAGCTCCTAGACCAACATCAATCAGGCTTTAGATCGGTCATAGTACGGAGACTGCTCTAACTCACATTGTCGATGACGCCTTGAGAGCGCTTGACCAAGATACACCTTGTCTCCTAATTCTTCTGGACCTGTCATCTGCTTTTGACTCATTCAAACATGATAACTTGGTTGGCCTTCTTCAATATAGTATGGGGTTATCTGGCCCTGTCCTAAATAGGTTCTCATTTTTCCTGCATAATCGAAAAAAAGAATCAAAGTTAACCAATCTGTGGCTGTCAGCACCACAGTCTCTACTGGGGTACCTCAAGGCTCTGCACTCTTGCCCACGCTCTTCAGTCTATTCATGGAACCTCTAACTGCTATTCTGAACGATTCAAACATTCAGTACGACATGTACGCAGATGACACTCAACTATATTTGAAGATCTCTTCTCCAGATGACATAAAAACTCTTAATGGAGCGCTTCAAAAAACTCAACAATGGTTAAGTCATAACCATCAGTTACGTAATGCTGTCAAAACAGAATTTCTCCTGATTACCCCCCATAACCACGAGGCCCCCACGCAAAACTGGATCAAAGATATCTCTGCACTCAACTGCACCCCGCATATGGTGGACGCCACTTGCTCTTTAGGGGTCACCCTGGACAAATTTCTCAACATGCAAGGTCACATAAGTGCCACCTTTAAGAGTACCAATCATCCGCTCAACACTCTTAGGAAAATTAAACCTTTCCTACCTCCTGAGAACATACAAGCAGCAGTCAAATCCTTAGTTATCTCACGAGTAGAATATGGCTTGGTGACCCTAGCTGGGCTTCCTAAATCTAGGTTAGCTCCGCTGAGAGCTACTCTGAATGCCTCTGCTGGACTAATCACAGGTACCAGAAAGCATGATCATATTACACCTGACTTAATCCAGCTTAGCTGGCTTCCCATTGAAGCAAGGATCCGCTTCAAAATAGCCTGTCTGACTCATAAAGCTATACACTTCAATAGCCCCGCACTTCTTGGCAAACAAACTCGAGCTCTAAAATGTATTCCATCAGTATTTGGAAATAGTTTGATTCTATTTGGAAATTGTTTGATGCTAAAACTGATTGACCCCATCTAGTTGGGCTTTTTACCTGTTTGCACACTTGCTACCTCTTCTTCCCTTGCACCCACATTTACTTTCATGTGTCAGGTTCCTATTATGTTGCTTGATTGTATTGTAATGATACTGTTTTCTTCATGTCAACGTTAGTTTTCTTCTCTGTACATTGCTCTGATACCCGCCTGGGTCTTGTTTGAGTTTTATAAAACTTTTCAAATAAATAAATAGGATGTAGCCCACACCAGGGACCTTGCGGTCTGGGTGTGAGGAGGGAGCCCCATGCAGGAGCAGCTCATTTTAGGGAAAAGAGGTGGACATGAGAGAGGGTCGGGTAGATGGGTGACGACAGAGACAAGTAAAAAAGAACGTACCTGCTGACCTCCAGGATCACGCTCTTCTGTTCCTCTCCATTGCAGGCACAGGCTTCCAGACTGCTCTGTGGCCAATCCTAAAGCTCCTCTCACGACGCATGAGAGCAGCTTCAGAATTAGACTGAGCGTTGATGATTTGAGCTCCTAGACAGACTGGGAGCCTGCTCTCTCCAATGCGGCAGTGCAGCTGAGGTTGGAGAGAACTTCACTGAGCATGTGGGTTTGGCTGGCCTGAAATGGCCGGCGAAACCTACATGCAGTGAAGGCAGCGCCCATCACTCCGGCTCGAGCCTGTCATGACCCTGGCCCCTCCCCCAAGACTCAGCACAAGAAAAATAAAATGATTAAAGAACAGGTTTTAAACCTGTTTTATTTTTCACAATTCTTAGAGTGCTGGCGGGGGAGGGGGGGGGGGGGGGGCGACGCTCCTCACCAATGATGAAGCATGTCATTCTCGGGTGAGTGAGGGTTATCAAAGCTCTCTCTGAATACTACATAGCATACTACACATACCAACAGACATTCTGCTATTTCTTCTTGTTTTTATGATTTGACCAGGTATACTTTTTTTTGAGTTCGATTATACATAGGTAGCAGAGGCGCAACCAGAGTGAAATTTTTAGGGGTGGGTAATTCTTCTAGCAATTGGCAGAGCGAAGATTCAGTGGTTCTAAGAAGGGGTAAAAATAAACAAAGCCTCTTTAACAAGTAAATGGTCTTTTAAAGACCTGTGAAGTACTCGGGTGCAGCTGTGTGGTGCCCGGGAAGCTGTCTCAGTCCAGGCTGACACACATGACGGGGGTGGGGGGATGCTTTAGCCCTTTGAGCCCAAAGGACGTTGCGCCCCTGATAGGTAGCAGTACGCATCTGCTTGGACCTCTCTCGCTAGATCCCTTGTGTGAAGGCGAATCTCCTGCTCTCTTCCTGTCACGCAACACAGCATAGGATGTTTGCCTGCTGTGCTGCGTTCCATGATACGCTACTAAATCTGGCGCTTCTGTCTCTGGCAAAGTGGTCACATAGCAATGCCTCGACCCTTTCAGACACCAAGGAAAAGGGAAAAAGAGAGCCAGTAAGAGAGGCCTTTGGAAGCCAAGACTGACGAAGTGCGAGGACAGCTGGTGGGGCCGGCCTGGACTCTGTGGTCCACCCTCGTCCCTCAAGAGTAGTGCAAGGGGCTGGCAGGTTTTCCGCTTCACTCTGAGTTGATTACAATTAAGACTGGTCATGCAGGACAGGCTCGCGGGATTATTTGTATGTTCAGAGCCATCAGGAGACTTTTACGAGTAGAAATAAAAAGCTTCAATAATTAGATTTTACGACTGTTCCAGCTCAATTCCCTTTTCTTTTTTTCCGCCTGTTTATCTGCCTTAGTAATAATATGCCGCATTGCGTCTATGGCTCGCGCACACACAGACTCGCAGATGTCAGTTTTAATCTACACACGGGTTGAAGCAGTATGTATGGCCTGGCTGTTTACATGTAGGCCTCAGCCCAGCGTTTGCTCGAGGTCGGTGTCTTGGCCCTTCCTGGGGCAAAGACCAACTGCCGGCCTCCGTGTCAGGAACGGGAACCCAAGAATGGGACAAATAGATTGTTCGAGAAACTGCCATTATCCTTTTCGTAACGTGCTTCACACCCCCGTATCGGATGGTAGTTCTTTTAGATTATATTCGAATATGCCCTTCCACTACCGCATTATTTCAAACAAACAGTATCAGAGATCGAAGGGATTATCTGCGCTTTCGAACATTGATTTGCCGTGAAATAGGACTGGCTACTTACAAAAATATTTATATAAGAAAAAACTATGGGGCATATCAGCAACACCCGGCGATAATTATCGCTCAGCACTCTTAGCATGAGGATAATTATCACCGGGTAACGTGGATTTTTATCGCTGAGATAGCGTGCTATTAGCAACGCTTATCTCCTCAGCGATAAAAATCCTTACGCTAACTGCCTAACGTGAGATTATCGCTGGAAACTCAGTGATAATCTCACGTAGTGTGGCGTTAGCTTGCTGATAGGGACTCACAAACTTAGCCATGATATCCACCTTCCATAGGATATCATGGCTAAGTCAGTCCTGAAGCTATGCTTCATAGCGTGGGGCTTGATGATAGGTTGATGATAGGAGAAATGTCGCTTAGCGACATTTCTCCCGTCATGTTAGGTCAGGAACGCCCACTTTGCATCTCATTAGAGATGCAAAGCTGGGCGTTAGAAATCCCCACGCTAAAGCACGTGTTAGCGTGGCCTTGCTAATTAGGCGATAAAATTATCACAGCTTTTCGGCCGAAAATGGCCGCAAAAGCGGCTATTATTTTTTATCACCAGCTTGTAAATATGCCCCTATAAGTTGTTCAAATTTAAGAATTAAACCTGAAGACATCAGAACAGGCATAAGGATTGGAGTACCAGGGGGCATATTATCAAGAAACGGCATTACAACTATCGCCGCTTTAGCGGCAGAAAACTGCCGCTAAAGCGGCGATAATGGGCTTGATAATATGCTCTAGAGAATTCCCATAGAAGTTCATGTTCTGGTGTGAACATGGGCTTCTATTGGAATTCTCAAGGGCATATTATCAAGCCCATTATCGCGCTAAAGCGGCGATAATTGTAACGGCGTGCTTGATAATATGCCACCAGTTTAGCCAAATATACTATGTAAAGTAAGAGTCAGATTAAATGCCATTCGGCATATTAGGGGCATATTATCAAGAAACGGCGTTAAAATTACGCCGCTTTAGCGGCAGTTGTCTGCCGCTAAAGCGGCGATAATGGGCATGATAAAATGCCCTTGAGAATTCCCATAGAAGCCCATGTGCTGATGTCAACATGGGCTTTTATGGGAATTCTCTGCGGCATATTATCAAGCGCATTATCGCCGCTTTGGAGGCAGTTTTCTGCCGCTAAACCAGCGATAATTTTAAAGCTGTCCTTGATAATATGCCCCATAGTTTCTACGATATTACCCCCTAATCGCATGACATTACTACTGTTGCATCTAAAATGGAAATCAGATGCATGCCTGCTATTTACCACTTAAACACCAACGGCCGATGGATGTAGGTGGGCTGTTGTGTATATTGTCTCTATAAAATCATTAAAATAGGTTTAAATCCTGAAATGGATATCAGGTATGAGGACTCCTGGGACTCATGGGGCTCTTGGCACTTTGGCACCGGGTAAGGCCCTCCTGGCACTCCAACTTCTGATGGGCAACACCTCTGTCCTAAATCTTATAAAGAAAGAAGGGCAAAAGAGATACAGCTGGGCCCAGCTCTCCTACTTCCTACTCTCAATGCTAATCGATCTAGTCGCACTCGCAGGTACTTTATCTTAGCGCCAAGACGCCTCGGCATTAGCTGCGCTTTATAAATGTCTCAGTCAGTCAGTCTGAATCCTAGCGCCCCTAACTGGCTGCAGTCAAGTGTATCCTTTGATGGGCCACCGGTGCCGGTGCATGCTAGAGGAGTGCGACATGCGAGTCAACCGACCTCTGACATGGACTCCGTTCTAACCAAACACAAATATGAAATGGACCTTTGTTTGACATAAAATACTGAACACCAACTAAAGAAAAGCAATCAAATATTAAATATCCTTGGAAACCTACCTCGCCAGGGAGGGTTAAGGGCACAATCTGGCAGGAACCAATATTAGAACTGGAAACAAAATACTCAGAGAACCCATATATTTGGGGTCAAGGTGTGGCAGAGGAAAGTGGGTTGGAGTCACGAGTGGTGTAGTTGAAAAGCACAGTCTGACAGTCAATTTATACATTTATTGAAAAACAAATCTGCAGATAATTGGCAACAAGGACAGATGTGACAGTAAATCAATTCTATTTGACTTTGTAGGTCTCAAAGAGGCTGCATTTTAAAATATCCTACAGGTTTAAGACACCTGCTGCAGAGATCATTGTGTACCCAGCAATTCTGAGGGGATTATAATTGGGGTCTAGTGGTTAACACTGTTCTGGGAGAGTTCTGTACGTTGTCCAGTCACAGTTTTAACTCCTAAAGTAGCATAGAAGGTTAATGTGCCTGCTGCAAAGCACATTATGCAACATGCAGATTACAGATTTGTTTTTTATTGGGCTACTTCTTTTTACACTAAAATCCTATAGTTACCTCCAGTTCATAAGTTGCACGCTTTCTAATATAGCACTGTGATCTTTTTACCTGCATTAAGGAACTACATACAAACTGTAAGTCATGGGTTTAGATTGTTAGGGCCTCACCTATGAGTTTATGCCGTAGGGCAGTGACTCAGGCCTTCCTGCTGCACTGCCCTACGGCAAAAGCGCAGGGAAGGAATGCACCATATCTTTCAGATGCGGTGCATTCCTGTCCTTTTCCCCTGCGCTGGTGCACAATAGGCCGCCGTGAGCAAATGCAGGCACCGTTGCACCATGGTGTAACGGTGCCCTCGTTAAACCTTCCTGCACAAAAACAATCACAGGAAGCTTTTTCCTCTTTCTGCGAGTGCTGCACAATGCGCACACATAGAAAAAGGAAAAATGAGGAGAAATAAAGATATTTCTCTTCATTGTGTCTCCCTTATGTCCCCCCTGGGGAGGCATACATTTGTGGCGCTGCCTCAGATTTATGATTTCTAGTAAATCTGGGGCAGTGTCAAAAAGCCATGAATGTTGCTGGGAAAACCCCCAGCAACACCAATTGCACGCCCCTTTAATGCAGAAAACTGTATTAAAGGTAACAATATTTACAAGGCAGCATTATGCCAAAAGAAGTGGCGTAGTGTTGCCTTGTAAATATGGAGCAGGCTCCTGTGCCTCTGGAGATTCACAAAAAGTGATGCAGCAGCGGCGCATGGGACATATAAATAAGTCCCTTATTAGTTTTTTTCTCAGTCTCTTGTTGTTCTAAGGGTGCAAAGAAGGGTTCCTTTAGAAAGTAATACAGTCTTATTAGTACAGAAAACACAATCACGTTAGATTGTATATCCTGACTTTGAGTCTATCCACAGCATTCGCTCAGCATTCGCTCTTAGTTTATAATGTTTACAACTATGAATTATATATGATTCCTACACCTTATAAATGATCATCCTCGTTGTCTTACGTAACACATCTGGTACATTGATTTACTTGCATGATTGATTTATTGTGTCTCTATGTGTGATGTAAAGCGTTACTGACACTGCACTGCTATAAAAGAGTTAAATAAAAAATAGTAAGTGGCATTTAAATCAATATTTGTGCAATCACTAATACAAAGAGATAAATCTTGGATTCTTATAGTCCAAGCACATGTCTTACATAGTGAGTTCAATAAAGTTAAAAACCTGCTTCCAAATCATAGTTTATCTTAAGTACTTGTGAAGCGATAACATGCTGTGCTCCTTTGTATTTTTACATTGCTTTGCCATCTAGGTATTAGGCTCTGGATTGCTCCCATCCAGTATTGCGCTCAAACAAAAGGAGGGTCAATTGCCCTTGAAATCAGCCTTTTTGTGGGCCCAGCTGGAAGTCTAATAAGAATGCCTCCTCACCACCTGCACATTTTTGCTGCTTCGAACGGAATCCAGAGAATGTGCATGTGCTTCTGAAATGTGTCTTGTGTCGGAAAATGACACAGACAAATTTAGCGTGTGTCCCTAGGTCAGCGGGATCTAGAGGTGGGCAAGCCAACAAATTAACAGAGAGCAGGGAGAGCCAAGCCAGAGTCAAGGCATGGGTCTGACTAGGCTCTTAGAGGCCATGCTCAAGCCAGGCACAGAAAATGTTAACTATGTAAATCATAGAGCAAACATTGAATAACATATGATAAAGTCTCTTCAAAATTCAAAAAACTGTATTTGTTTAACATGTGGAAGCTTTGACATCAATGAGTCACATTATAGCACTGCCCTGAGAACTAACTATAGGGCCTGATTCATAAACATAAATGTACACTTTTGTGTAAGTTTACAATTTCTTGCAATTCACAATGGAATTTTACTAATATTATCTTTACGACTGCGGAGTCTCACACTAGTGGTGGAAATTCCAAACATAAATATAAATGTAGTTGTAAAAATACTGCTTGCAAAAAATCGTAAACTTACAGAGAAGTGTAAGATTACCTTTGTGAATCAGGCCTATTGTGTTTAGGAACTTAAAACCATTCCTGCTCCATCCATGCTGGTGATACCATCTTTAGTGAACTAAGAGGAAAGCCAGTTGTCATGCGAACCATGTATGTGGCCCGAATGCTTGTAGAGCAACATTATAGTCTATTATTAAACCAGCACAATAGGTTTCTGTACAGTTGATATTCTGAGGTCTCGTATTTGAAGAAGGGTCGGATTGAGATCAGAAATTGGGACGAGGTCGCCCAAAACAGTGGCCCACGTTTGGGTGTCGCCCCCCTTTCACAAGACACTGCTTGGCTTATATCAGCGGACTTTCTTCACATCAGCAGCCTACACTCCACTGGTACATCTCCCTTACTCTGGGAACATTTGCGATAATAGGTATGCCCATGCAGTTTGTGAACTTAGATTGGAGTACCTAGGTAAGTAGTGGAGAGAAGATGATAGAGGGATAGAGCACAAGTGCTTTACATTAGTCTATTCTTGTGAAAAGCATGGGTTGAATGTGTGTGTGGCTTTGAAACTCTAGTCCATCGCAAGGTGCCATCCTAAATATTCTGATCTTGTTTCAAAGTGCTTTCATTCAAGATTAAGAAGAAAAGAGAGTTTTGGTGAAATAAAATATGTGCCTAAGATCACACAATTTAAGCGGGGAAGCCTTGATTCAGTCTTGTGTTCTGGTTTGAGTTGTAAAAATCAGCCACCAAATGGGCATCTATTTGTTTCTCTTTTTTTAGTTAATGTTTTATTTTTACCTCTCTGTGCATTTTTCAGAAGATTTTATTTAGTGGAAACTCGACCCAAAGGTATTGGGGCAATTTACATGAACCAGTTACATTGAATAATGTCACATTAAGGGGCCGATTCCAATCCTGGAAAAAGGCTGTGCGAATCGTTGTAGGGAGCGTTTTCTCCATATGACTCGTACCTGGTAAACTTTTCTTACAACCTAGGAAGTACGATTCGTACTGAAAGCCTATTTCCGTACGAATTGTACAAAAGACCATACGGGTAAAAAAAACCAACGATTCTGATCTGGAACAGCTTGCACGCGACGTCCGGACGTATATAAGCAGCGGTTTCCGGCCCAGCAAGTACGATTCGTCCCTACGGCACTCCGTACGGCTCTTTTCTTACGGGAGCCAAACACAGCCGGAAAAGCAGAGTCCTACGCGAACCGCTAGCAACGCAGCCTCGGTACGCGATGTACATGCCATGAAGCCCATCGTACGTGTCATCCCGGTCCTCTTAGCCTACGACCTGGTGCACCGGACCCGACGCAGAGGGTAAGAACAACACCCAGGGGCCAGGGTGGGGGTGAGGGGCAGGAAACATACCCCATACCCAAAGCCAAACCTATAATATGGAGCCCATACATTACTACCAGGGTCTGGTCACTTGGGGGGTATGTTCAGCAACCCCTACGTACCGCAAAAACGGAAGTGGACGTGTACGGTGCATTGCACACGTACCCCTACGGCACCATTAGAATAGTGATGCGGACCGTACACACACAATGAATGCGTGGGTACGGTGCGTTGCACACGTACTCCTACAGCACCAGTAGAATAGTGATACGGACCATACACACGCTATGAATGCATGGGTACGGTGTGTTTCACATGTACCCCTATGGCACCAGTAGAACAGTGATACAGACCGTACACATGCAATGAATGCGTGGGTACGGTGCGTTTCACACGTACCCCTACGGCACCAGTAGAACAGTGATACGGACCGTACGCACGCAATGAATGCGTGGGTACGGTGCGTTGCACACATACTCCTACGGCACCAGTAGAACAGTGATACGGACCGTATGCATGCAATGAATGCGTGGGTATGGTGCGTTGCACACGTACTCCTACGGCACCAGTAGAACAGTGATACGGACCGTACACACGCAATGAATGCGTGGGTACGGTGCGTTGCACACGTACTCCTACGGCACCAGTAGAACAGTGATATGGACCGTACACACGCAATGAATGCGTGGGTACGGTGCGTTTCACCCTTACACCGTTGCGGCACCAGTACATTTGGGATACTAGGCGTACACACGCCAGGAAAGTGGGGTTACGGTCTGGCCCTGCATTTTACCTTCACATTGGTGTGTGTGTAGGTCCAGGCCAGCAGTGTACTGCTCCAAGGGGGTTGGTGCAGAGGATTCCCAGCAGTGGCCAGCCATATGGGGGTGGCTGCAGATGAATACCAGCAGTGTTCAGCCATATGGGGGTGGGTGCAGAGGACTCCCAGCAGTGGACAGACACATGGGGGTGGGTGCAGAGGACTCCCAGCAGTGGTCAGCCATATAGGGGTGGCTGTAGATGAATACCCGCAGTGTCCAGCCATATGGGGGTGGCTGCAGATGCATACCAGCAGTGGACACACATATAGGGGTGGGTGCAGATGAATACCATCAGTGTCCAGACATATGGGGGTGGGTGCAGAGGACTCCCAGCAGTGGACAGAGACATTGGGGTGGGTGCAGAGGACTCCAAGCCCTGGCCTGCAATATGAGGGGTGGGTGTAGAGGACTCCCAGCAGTGGACAGAGACATGAGGGTGGGTGCAGAGGACTCCCAGCAGTGGACAGATATGGGGGTGGGTGCAGAGGACTCCCAGCAGTGGCCTGCAATATGAGGGGTGGGTGCAGAGGACTCCCAGCAGTGGACAGAGATATGGGGGTGGGTGCATATGACTAACAGCAGTGGCCTGCAATATGAGGGGTGGGTGCAGAGGACTCCCAGCAATGGACAGATATATGGGGGTGGGTGCATATGACTACCAGCAGTGGCCTGCAATATGAGGGGTGGGTGCAGATGACTCCCAGCAGTGGACAGAGACATGGGGGTGGGTGCAGATGACTCCCAGCAGTGGACAGAGACATGGGGGTGGGTGCAGAGGACTCCCAGCAGTGGACAGAGATATGGGGGTGGGTGCAGATGACTCCCAGCAGTGGCCTGCAATATGAGGGGTGGGTGCAGAGGACCCACAGCAGTGGACAGAGATATGGGGGTGGGTGCAAAGGACTCCCAGCAGTGGACAGAGACAAGGGGGTGGGTGCATATGACTACCAGCAGTGGCCTGCAATATGAGGGGTGGGTGCAGAGGACTCCCAGCAGTGGACAGAGACATGGGGGTGGGTGCATATGACTACCAGCAGTGGCCTGCAATATGAGGGGTGGGTGCAGAGGACTCCCAGCAGTGGACAGAGACATGGGGGTGGGTGCATATGACTACCAGCAGTGGCCTTCAATATGAGGGGTGGGTGCAAAGGACTCCCAGCAGTGGACAGAGACATCGGGGTGGGTGCAGAGGACTCCCAGCAGTGGACAGAGATATGGGGGTGGGTGCAGAGGACTCCCAGCAGTGGTCAGCCATATAGGGGTGGCTGTAGATGAATACCCGCAGTGTCCAGCCATATGGGGGTGGCTGCAGATGAATACCAGCAGTGGGCACACATATAGGGGTGGCTGCAGATGAATGCCAGCAGTGTCTGTACATATTGGGGTGGGTGCAGAGGACTACCAGCAGTGGACAGAGCTATGGGGGTGTGTACATCATCATCAGATGACCACACCTACATGGTGGTATGGACGCATCCCTAACTTTGGACTATGATGATAGTGCAATAACAACACATCACTGGCAGCAGTGTCTCACTCCCAGGAGGATGGATGTCTTTCACACACTGCATGACACACCACATGTGGGTGTGAGGACAAATAACACATGCATACCCACCCATGGCTGATGCAGCACAATACACACCCTGATATCATGCCACAGGACTGTATAGTCATGTAACTGCCTACAAAACTAAGATAGCCAAAGGGAACACACACTGTCACGCACATCCCAGGAGTGATAGGAATGTCCAGGTGCTGGTCCAGCCACAAAGATGTTGTCTCTCATGGAAGGAGTAGGGTGGAATTCCCCTACATATAATGCCCACAATTGTGAGTCAGGTGCCCAAATACCCTGCATAACAAGTACCATTTGTGTGGTAGGCCGTGATTACAAACATGCATAGTGCTGAAAAGGGTGAATGTGTCCCTGAAGGCATTCCTACATACTCTAAACACAAGTACAGGGACTAGCAAGGATTGCACAGACGATTCAGCAGGAGACATCGGTGAGCAGGCATGGCCATTGTTGAAGGGATCCGTCACCAACAAAGGAAATGTTAACACAGGTCAGCACAACAATAGTGCAACTGTTTGCAGGGAAGATGTCAGGTGCCACAGAGGAAGGAACACTCCTTGGGACAATGTCCCAAAACAAAAAGAACACACACTACCAATGATTCTTTGCAGAGACATTGTGATGGCACACAGATACCATGGTCCACCTCATGACCCTCATACGAAAACATTTCTTAGAACCCTAACACATTACCAGAACACCAACTCCAGGAGCCTCATCACCAACATCAAGTACCTGAAATGCAATAGTGTTGAAAGTAAAACAAAAGGCTTTATTCAGCACCAAAACTCAAAAAAATAGACTATGTACAGAGGCCAATGGCCAGTCCGAATTTCAAGTCAAAGGGGGGACGTAGGGGACCGCGTCTACCTCTAGCTTGCCTTCACAAAGGAACCTCAAGGTTTGTCGACCGGGGGGGGGGGGGCATCATCTGTGGCAGTACCAGGCACCGCAGGGACAGGAGGGTGAAGGGTAGGTGTGGTGGGTGCTGGGGTGGACGTCTCCACCACAGGGTGTGGGGCAGCGCCGAAGTTGGAGGCGAGCTCGGGGCTGCACACCGCTGCCAGTACGTCCATCCTAACCCCTGCACCTGAGGATTCCCCAGGGTCAAGGGAGGGTGTGGTGTGGGAGGGATGGGGTGCAGCACTCCTGGGGGAGGGGGTCGATGTGGTGGGTGACTCAACTCCCATGCCCGGGGACTTCCTCGGCCGCTTGTGGGGTGGTGGCTCAGTGGGGGCGAGGTCCAGCTCACCCAGAAAGAGCTGCTTGGGTGAGCATTTGGCAGGGGAGCCAAGGGGAGTGGTTTTGGAGGGACAGGGTTGTGAGGACTGCGGACTGCGACTGTGGCTGCGTGTATGTCATCTGTCCCCAGACCCTGTGGGTGTGCCTACATCCCCCTGAGTGTGCATGCCAGGAGGTGTGCGCTTCTCCTTACTTGGGGGTGTGCTGGCTGTGTCTGGTGGGGTGCGTGATCGTGACTGTCTGGGTGTGCGTTGGACAGGTATGGTAGAGGGAAGTGTGGATGGGTCCGGGGTAGGGGGGCGACGGAGCGCTGCAGGAGAGTAACTGCTGCCATCAGGGAAGAGTCCATGGACCGCAGAATCCTGCGTTGGTCAGACATCGTTGCTGACATGCCCTCCATGAACGACACTATCTGTGTGAGCAGTTTAGTGTGGCCATGGAGGACATTCAGCACCGATGCCTGCCCACCTGCAACTGCCGCAGTATGTCCACAGACTCTTCACTGAGGGCAGCCGGGGTAACAGGGGCAGGGGGTGCGGTGCCTAGGCCGAAGGAGACATGGTGGGCCTCTGCACGGACAGAAGGGACGGGAGCAACTGGGAGGGCGGAGATGGTAACGGAGGAGGCAGGGACAGATGTGGGGATGCTGCCAGGTGGTGTTGCAGCCTCCGCCTCCTCGAGGAGGTTAGCGTCGGACCCATCAGCTTCGTAGCTGGTATCGCCTCCAGACAGTTCCTCGGACTGACTCCCCTCGCCCTCCGTGCCACTGGCTCCTTCTGACTCTACAGCACTGGTGGCACTGTTGCTGGGTCCTTCCTCCAGGTCCATGCAGGTGTCTCCCTCTGTTTCGGATGATGATGCCGTGGTCAAGGAGAAGAAACCGAAATGCATCAGTCACCTGTATACATCTGACACATGAGCACAAAAACAATTGGTCACAGTGCATATCAGGCAATGCATCATGAGTAACAGCTAGATTACTCCGCACATATGTAAGCCCTGTACTGCCCAGTTGGTAGACCCACTATGCCACTTGGACACAAGGAAAAAAAGAACACACCAGGCCACAACTTGCATGAGAAATACACTGAGAAGCTAGTGTCTGTGAACAGGTGAACTCAGCAATACAATGAAGTCATGCCACCTCTTGTTTACCCTGAAAGAAACAGTAGTGGTGCACCCAAGGTAAAGTAACAAACCTCAATACTCAAGGTGTCACCACACTCAGAGACCTGTACTTAGGAACACAAAATGAAAAAATGTTGTTACCTTGGGGCTCACAAAACTTTACACAATCGACATGTTTTGAATGTGCCAATTTGCCATTTAGTGAAAAGAACACTCATGTGCCTGCATGAAAGATGTCTCCCAAGGAAATGCACACAAAAATACATTTACACTGTCATTGAAGAAGCTGGCACCTTTGTCAAAGAAGCCACTGTTAGAAATAAATGGTGTTGCAGAAAGTAAATATACATGGGCCCATGGAGGTCTTGATGTCTTGACACTCGTTAGTTTGTATCACCAACAACAAAGGAGTTTCACAAAATCAAGACCACTGTGGTAACATGTATATGGAGAATCAGCAACACCATTTAATTCTAACAGTGGCATCTTTGAAAAGGTGCCAGCGTGGTCCATGAAAGTTGAAATGTCGTTTGGTGTTCACTTCCTTGGGAGACATCTTTCATGCAGGCACATTAGTGTTCTTAACACAAATCATCAAATTACCACATTTAAAGCATGAAAAACTGTTGACAAGTGCTGTGAGTGCAAAGGTACAATTTTTGTGATTAACAACTTGAATTATGTCAGTTGTCACATGGCCATCCCTTACCTGATGTCACAGTTGGCTACACATATGACCTACTGCCTGTCATGTGGAGTGGCACACATGTCCAAACCCAGGACAATGCATAATCTAATGGGCCTGCAATTGGGTTGTAAAAAAGCATAGCTGTACTGTGGCGACACCCTCATGGCAAGCCAGAATGTCCACACAGATGTCAGCACACAAAGACCAAACTGCGTTGCATCTGAACCACACACAGGTGCCAAAAATGTATGAGCAGGATTCATGTTTTTCAAAAACTGACACAGGCTGCAAAGCACGAACGTTAAGCACTGGCCACCATCACAGGGGCACTGCACGGTGATTCTTTGTACAGCCAATTCTCACACACAGGTCAGACCTGGCAAGGAAAAATCAGGGTTGCCCATGTAGGCCTCTCCCACACAACCCCCCATACCTGAGTCAATGTGATTGATACAGATCAAGAAGTCACAACTCTTACTCAGGGTTACAAAAACTGTGCAGCAAAAATTGCTACATTTACATAACATCACCTCGTGGGGCTGGCAACACATATTTGTGACAAACAACCATCAACAGATTGTTTTGAATAGCCACACAGCCACTGCCCAGTGTGAGTATGCACAAGCAAAATGGTGTATCCCTGTCCAGTGGACACATGTAGCACACATTTGAAAAATACAAACTAGGCCAGGGAACAATGCCACAGAGGCAGACCTATGCTGAACCCACAGAGTATGTGCACAGTGTTGGATGACACACATGATTAGGAGGCCAGGGTGGCTCAGGGGACTGTAGTGGGGACACTGCTCCGTGTTCCTGGAATGAGCTGACTGTACCATGAGCAACCGTCATGGCATTATTCATATCTCCCACTCATGCACATCATGTCTGAGGCCACAACATTGGTCATGCATGGTGCAAGGGTGTTCAGTTGAAACCTCACACTCCTATGTTGAGAATCATCATCAGTGCCAACAAATATGGACCCCCAACATAGTGAACAGGTCATGGCACAGGCAAGGTACCAACACAAGTCACAGACCACCCTCCCACATGATGCGGAAAGCAATGTGCACTTAGATTTACTGGCACCCTAGATGACCATGTGCAAATGTGATTACACACAGACCAGGGGACACATGTCAAGGAGGGGAAGGGATGAAAAAGAGCACCAGGTGACATTGGGGAACAGAAAATGCACTGCACATATAAACTCTGGGAGCGTATCCAGGCTACGGAGCATTTCCAAAAGCTGGTGATACATAACACAACAAACAGCCATGTACCTACCCCCTCCTTGCTGCAGTCTCTCCTGAAACTGCCTATCGAGGTCAGGGAAGACCACCGCCAGGACACGGGTCATGTGTGGGCCTGGGCTAACATTCCGTTCCGCTCGCGGAAATTACGATAATTTGACATCTTCGCGTTCCGCGGAGAGCGCGAAAATGTCAAAATGTCCGAAATCCGCATTTTACCGGAAATTTTTTGCTTGCTCGCGCTGTAAAATAATACATTCTTACGTGCGCGCGATCGCCTTACCTGAATCCCCGCATTCGCCGACAAGTTTTCCCGATCCGGTTGCGTTCTCCACGAGATGTTGTATTGTTGGTAGCCATTTGCGCTGTCTCGCGACAGTTCCCGCCCGCAGTAACGTCATTCGTCGCGCGATCACGTCTTTCTTCTCGCGATCATGCACCGCGAGACAAGTGAAAACAAGATAGCCGCGCCCGTGAGCAACCGCATGGGTAAGTTGGCGAGCCGCGACCACACAGAAAATACCGCGAACGGGCGGGAAAAAAACGTCTGCATCTTCGCGATATTTCCTCGTGTTTACAGAGATTTTTAACATTTTCGCGATAATTTGCAAAAGGGAATTTCGCAAATTCCGCCCACCCCTAGTCATGTGGGGGGTCAGGCGTCGGCGGACGCCGTGGGGACGAGGAGGGTCGATCCCCAGCTGGACCCGGGCGATCCGCCGGCTCCAGCACCGGATGTCCTGCCACCGTTTTCGGACCTGTGGCAGCTGCCGACTACGATCCCCCGCAGATCTCACGGCCCTGACGATGTCCCGCCAGATCTCCCTCTTCTCGTAGGCAGTTACCTGTCAAGATGACAAAGTGAGACAACATCAATACACCTGCTCCATGTCCCAGAGACACACATTTGAACATCTTTGAAATGTTGAACAGGGCATAGGATGCTGACAGGAATTGCATCATTCACAATGAGAAATTGGCCTGTGTGCTAGCCCCAATGCACTACATGGCATTGAAAGTCAACAGGTGGCATGAGGGGTGTGACACACTCACTGATCATGCCACACACTGTGCAGCACATGGAACATCAGGCTGATGGACAGCACGTGCCAAGCAGTCACATGTCCCACTCCACTGACGCACCCTCAGCAGACTAGACAGACACACCCAGGCACAGATCACTCGCCTGTCATTGACAACAGCGGATACAACCCTCACTCTGCACATGTGCCACTTGCCAGTGGGGTGTCACAGGTGTTGTGCTAGCTCTGCAAGTCAGACACACAGTACAGCTTACTTGTCACATCAGATGGGTAGATCTGTTGCCTCCTCCATGCAGCTGTGGTGCAACACTTCACATAGACACTCACCCACATGACAAGGAACATTCACACACATCAATGTCCATGAGGTCGTACACATCATTTGGACACTCTCACCACAGGTCCACTCAACTCATACACATCTGTGGGTACAGTCACCTGTCACACCGGGGGGACCACTGAATCACCTCACGACAATAGGAAAAAAAGCCACCAAGGATTTGCCAGGCTGAATGTGTCATGCACTATGCAGTGAATGTCACAGTAATCACAATGCAAGTGAGGAGTGCACACAGGAACTACCTCATGCTCTGCATGAGAGACATCAGCATGTCCCCCCCCCGGGACCCACTCTAAACAACATTGCATGTCTGTCCCACCTGGACACAATATTGACAGTCACACAACAGGTGCATAGGCAAAGGTAGTGGAGTCAGCACTCACCTGCTCCTCTGGTCTCCCATACAGCTTGGTGTACTGTGGGAGGAGGAAGGCCTCGAGGGTGAATGGCTGGGCCCTCTCCACAGTACGTGACATGGCCCAGAGGAAGCAGAGACAGCAGCAGTGTGGTCGACTCAAAAGTTGTGCAGGCAAGTGCCCTCTCATGGGTTCTGTCTGCCTTATATCTGTCTTGCTGAGGGGCATTCATTTTGAGGAGTACATAGTGATTGGTCAGACTCATTCACATTGTTCAATTACTCCAATCCCTTTAAACATACACCAATGACAGCATTCGCATCGTTCAAATTTTGAGCATCATGTCAAGTCAACAACCACTTTGCAACATTGTATTTTGTGGCCAACTGACTGTTCCAGGACACCTGAGGGACACATTGCAACTGAAAACTTTGTATCCATGACAACCAGCATGCATTTTGGGCCTAATACTTATCCATTATGTGTCCCCTATGTAATTTTGAAATCCACGCACAGGTACGGTGCGTTTCACACGTACCCCCACGGCACCAGTACAATAGTGAAACGAAGCGTACACACGCAATGATTGCGGGTGTAGGGTGCGTTTCACACGTACCCCTATGGCACTAGTTGTACAGTGCGTTTCACATGTACCCCTACGGCACTAGTTGTACAGTGCGTTTCACATGTACCCCTACAGCACTAGTTGTACGGTGCGTTTCACACGTACCCCTACGGCACTAGTTGTACGGTGCGTTTCACACGTAACCCTATCGCACAAGCTGTACAGTGCGTTTCACACGTACAGGTACGGCACTAGTTGTACGGTGTGTTTCACACGTACCCCTACGGCACTAGTTATACGGTGCGTTTCACACGTACATGTACGGCACTAGTTGTACGGCTCGTTGTACAGGTACGGCACTAGTTGTACAGTACGTTTCAAACGTACCCCTACGGCACTAGTTGTACGGTGCGTTTCACACGTACCCCTACGGCACTAGTTGTACAGTGCATTTCACACATACCCCTACGGCACTAGTTGTATGGTGCGTTTCACACATACCCCTACAGCACTAGTTGTACGGTGCGTTTCACACGTACCCCTACGGCACTAGTTGTACGGTGCGTTTCACACATACAGGTACGGCACTAGTTGTATGGTGCGTTTCACACGTACCCCTACGGCACTAGTTGTACGGTGCGTTTCACACGTACAGGTACGGCACTAGTTGTACAGTGCATTTCACACGTACCCCTACGACACTAGTTGTACGATGCATTTCACACGTACCCCTACGGCACTAGTTGTATGGTGCGTTTCACACGTACCCCTAAGGTGCCAGTTGTACGGTGCGTTTCACACACTTACAATGGTAATACAGGCGTACACATGCCAGGAATGGAGGGCTATGAGTCACACAAGGATGTCCATCAAGTACTTGTCATTGCATACTTTCATGTGCAGGCCCTAGGTGTGGCAGCCAGTGATATTGCACAGGTCATCTCATCTAGTTGCACAATTGATGTGTGATGACCTGTGGACACATGTCATGTGTGATGGGGCACTATGTGGCACACATCACATTGACACTTGCCATATGTGTGTCTGTAGTCCAACTGTGTCATACACAGCAGCAGTGGGATGGCACAGTCATCAACACCCACACCTGTCTCCTGATGCCAGAGACAGGGACAACTGACATGTCACGATCAGCGTGCCCCTATGTGACTATGTCAGGTGTGTGTCATGTGTTCCCATGAGCTTGCTGTAAGTGTTCTGTCAACTGCATCTGCTGTTGGTGCATCCAACATGGGTCTGTGTGGAGATGGGCATGGCACACATCTATGCACACCATGCCACATGTGGATTCCCACGGCTGTAGGGTCTGTGTGCATCGGACATCATATTTTCCCAGGCATACATGTCTGCGTCGTCTCAATGGCTGTGTTTTTTTGTTGTCACGTGTACCCCTTCATCGCAATGTGTTTGATATGTACATTTGACATTCCATGTGACCTGTGCATGTGCCTTGCAGTCAGCTATCCGGATGAGATGACATCCTTCCAATGCAGCTGTGTGGATGTGTGTTACTCCGGTGATATCTCTGGCTGTTCACTCAGACTGGTCCCCAGCTCATTTCAGGGCATATCATGTAGCCTTCACAATCAACAGGTGTATGCGGCTTTTTGTAGGAGTACCAGCAAGCTGGCATATGTGTCCTGGATGTATTGCACACACCCGACTCCATAGTTACCTGATGTGTAGTAGCAGTTTAGCATGTGCTATGGTCATTGACATTGATGTTGGCTGACTTTCAATCTTCATTTTTCCAAACAATGTCCTGCAGGGCACCGCCTGTCCCAAGACCAATGCCAGACTTGGCTGCCATGAGGGAACGTGCCTGCATCCGCCGTTACAGATTCACTCGACAGTTGATTGAGGACTTGACAAACAAGCTGGCACCACACCTCCAACCGCGACACAGGTATCCTACTGCGCTGACCCCCAAGATGAAGATGATGGCAGCCCTACATTTTTTTGCCACAGGTACGTTTCAAGATACCGCTGAATACTGGACAAACAGAGTCTACCCACCAACAAGACATGCTCATTCGTTGTGCAGCTGCAGCATCATTTCTGGCACCCTGCTACGCCTCATGATGTAGGCATTGTGTGCTGACCCTGGAAAACGTGCACAGCCATGGGAAATCACCATGTTAGTAAGACACACCACAAGGGCATTAATGGAGTGGTAATGTTTACGGTTACGAAAGGCTACCTCCTGTGCCTGTGGTGGTACCAAAGCCACATGTGTCCCATCAATGGACCCAATTACATGGGGCATCCCTCCCAGGGCATAGAACTCACCCTTGATACCTGTCAACTGCTCAGGAGTTGGAAAATGGATGAATTCATCCAGGTGCTCCAACATGGCTTCTAAAACATCATGCAGGACACGGCTGAACATGGTCTGGGACATGCCACCCACATCAGCTATGGTCAATTGAAACATACCTGTGGCAAAGAAATGTAGGGGTGACATCACCTTCATCTTGGGGGTCAGCGCAGTCGGATAACTGTGTCGCGGTTGGAGGTGTGGGGCCAGCCTGTTTGTCAGGTCCACAATTAACTGTTGGTTGAATCTGTAGCGGCGTATGCAGTCACGTTCCCTCATGGCAGCCAAGTCTGGCATTGGTCGGGGAAGAGGCGGTGCCCTGCAGAAATTTGGAAGGAATAACGAAGATTGAGTACATTACTACACCAATGTCAATGAACTGAGCACATGTTCACCAGCTAATACACATATGCTACATACAGAGTCTGGTCTGTGCAATACATCCTGCACACGTATGCCAGCCAGGTGATACTCCTACCAAGATCCAGTTACAAACGTGGATTGTCAAGGTCTACATGACATGCCATGAAAGTAGCTGTGGGCCACTGTGAGTGAACAGCCAGACACATTACAGGAGTGACATACATCCACATATGTGCATTTAAAGGATGTTATCTCATACAGACAGCTGCCGGCAAGCTAGACACACAGGTCACATGTCATGGAAAAAGGACAAACCACACACCTTGCCATGAAGGGGTACATGTCAAAAATGATCACACAGACATTGAGACTACGCTGATATGTCCTAAGCTCGCAAGTCCCTGTTCGATGCATACAGACATATGTTACGTGTTATTCCACATGTGTCCTGGTGTGCGTAATAGTGTGACATGGGCATCTACACACAGACACATGTTGGATGCAGCTACAGCAGATGCCGTTGACGGAACACCAACAGCAAGATCATGGAAACGTATGACACACACATGACATAGTCACATCGGGGCACGCTGGTAGTGAGATGTCAGGTGTCATCATCCGTGTACCTGGCATCAGGGGACAGTTGCGGGTGTTGGTGACTGTGCCATGCCAGTGATGCAGTGCTTGACAAGTTTGAACTACATGCACACATGTAAAAGGTGTGAAGGGGAAGTGCGCCACATAGTGCCCCATCACACATGACATGTGTACACAGGTCATCACAGAACTATTGGGTTAAAACATGAGGAGACATGTGCCAGCTCACTGCCTGACATACCTAGGCCCTACACATGAAGCACTGCACTGACAATGACTTGATGTCCATCCTTGTGCGAGTCTGACACCTCCATTCCTTTCCTGTGCGCCTCCTATCACCAGTGTGAGCTATGAAACGCACCGTACACACGCTCTGAGGGCGTGTGTACGGTCGTATCACTATATGGGTTTTGGGTAGGAGTACGCATGTGTGTATGGACCGTACACACGTACGTGTACACACTGGTCCTATCCCTATGGGAGTGTCGCCGTAGGCGTACGCCATAGAGATACGGCTCGTACCCGCGTGTGTAGGGCCCGTAGCACTATGGCAGTGCTGCTGTAGGCGTACGCTATAGTGCTACGGGCCGTAGCTGCGTGTGTAGGGCACGTAGCACGATGGCGTACGCCTATGGCAACACTACCATAGTGCTACAGGCCCTACACACGCAGGTACGGCCCGTAGCACTATGGCATACGCCTACGGCAACACTACCATAGTGCTACGGGCTGTACCCGCGTGTGTAGGGCCCGTAGCACTATGGCAGTGTTGCCGTAGGCGTACGCTATAGTGCTACGGGCCGTAGCCGCGTGTGTAGGGCACGTAGCACGATGGCGTACGCCTATGGCAACACTACCATAGTGCTACGGGCCGTACCCGCATGTGTAGGGCCCGTAGCACTATGGTAGTGTTGCCGTAGGCTTACGCCATAGTGCTACTGGACGTACCCACGTGTGTAGGGCCCGTAGCACTATGGCAGTGTTGCCGTAGGCGTATGCCATAGTGCTACGGGCCGTACCCGCGTGGGTAGGGCCCGTAGCATGATGGCGTATGCCTACGGCAACACCGCCAACGTGCTACGGTCCCTACACACGCATGTATGGCCCATAGCACTAGAGTAGAGGTGCCCTAGGGGTACGTGTGAAACGCACCGTACCTGTGTGGGGATTTGAAATTTACAATGGGGACACATAAGGGACAAGTATTAGGGCCTACATGCATGCTGGTTGTCATGGATACCCATTTTGAAGTTCAAATATTTGCATCATGTGGCCTGGAAAAAGCAGTTGGCCACAATATACATTGTTGCAAAGTGGTTGTTGACTTGACATGATGCTGCAAATTCGAAAAAATGCTAAGGCTGTCACTGGTGTATATTTAAAGGGATTGGAGGAAACGTAGGATGCAAAGGAGTCTGACCAATCACTCGGCACTCCAGCTACTGAAATAGGCCAGCAAGGCAGATATAAGTCAGGCAGAACCCATGAGAGGGCACTTGCCTGCACAACCTTTGATTTGACACCACTGCTGCTGCTTGTGATTCCTCTGGCACCATGTCGCGGTCTGTGGAGAGGGCCCAGCCATTCACCCAGGAGGAGAATGAGGCGTTGCTGGACGTCATCCTCCCACAGTTCCCGAGCCTGTATGGTAGACCAGGGGTGCAGGTGAGTGCTGACTCCGCTACCTTTGACTGTGCCCCTTCTTTTGTGACTGGCATTTCTGGCATTGTGTCCAGGTGTGACAGACATGAAATGTTGTTTAGAGTGGGTCCCACGGGGGGGGAATGGCTCATGTCCGTCATGCAGAGCATGATGTGGTTCATGTGTGCACTCCTCACTTGCATTGTGCTTACTGTGACATTCACTGCATGCTGCATGGCACATTCAGCATAGCTAATCCTCTTGGCCCTTCTTGTTCTATAGTCCCGAGGTGATTCAGTGTTCCCCCCATGTGACAGGTGACTGTACCCACAGATGTGTGTGAGTTGAGTGGAGCTGTGGTGAGAGTGTCCAAATGATCTGGACATTGATGTGTGTGAATGTTCCTTGTCATGTGGGTGAGTGTCTATGTGGAGTGTTGCACCACAGCTGCATGGACCCATCTGATGTGAGAAGTAAGCCGTGCTGTATGTCTGACTTGCTTGGCTAGCCCCACACCTGTGACACGCCCCAGGCAAGTGGCACATGTGCAGAGTGAGGTTTATATCGGCTGTTGCCACTGGCAGGTGAATGATCTGTGCCTGTGTGTGTCTGTGTAGTCTGCTGTTGTTGGGTCAGTGGCCTGGGGCATGTGACTGCTTGGAGGTGCTGGCAATCAGCTTTGTGTTGCGTGTGATGTCCAGTGTGTGCCATGATTAGGGAGTGTGTCGCACCCCTCATGCCACCTGTGTACTTTCAATGCCACCATGTAGTGCATTGTGGCTTCCACTGAGCCTAATGTCCCTATGACAAATGTGCTATTCGTTGGCAGCATACTATGCCCTGTTCAACATATCAAAGATGTTCAAATGTGTGTCTCTGTGACATGGAGCAGGTGTAGTGATGTTGTCTCACTTTGTCATCCTCACAGGTAACCGCCTACTAGAAGGGGGAGAAATGGAAGCGGGCCGTCAGGGCCGTGAGATCTGTGGAAGGTCGCAGTCGGCGCCTGGCACAGGTGAGGAAACGCTGGCAGGACATCCGGTGCTGGACCAGGAGGATCGCCCGGTTCCTGCTGGGGGACTCACCAGAAGGCACGAACCGCGGGCACCGGTGCCTGACCCACCAAATAAAGCGTGTCCTGGCGGTGGTCTTCCCTGACATGGATAGGCGGTTACAGGCGATGCAGCAGCAGCAAGGGGGTAGGTACATGTGTGTTTGTTGTGTGTCACCAGCTTTGGGAAGTGCCCAGTCGCATCGATACACTGGCAGGGTTTATATGTGCAGTGCATATCCTGTTCCCCCCAGTCACCCGGTGCTGTTCTTCCTCCCTTCCCCTCCTTGACATGTGTTCCCTGGTCTGTGTGTAGTCACTCTTGCATAAGGTAATAAAGGCTGCCAGTTAATCCAAGTGCCCAAAGCTTGCAGCATCATGTGTGGGGGTGGTCTGTGACATGTGTTGGGACCTTGCCTCTGCCCTGTCCAGTTCAGTCATTTTGGGGTCCATGATTGTTGGCACTGATGCTGAACCTCAACATAGGAGTGTGAGACTTGAAATGAACAGACTTGCAGCATGCATGACCGATGTTGTGGCCTCAGACATGATGTGCATGAGGGGGAGATATGCATAGTGCGGGGACGGTTGCTCCTGTTGCAGTCAGATTCATCCAGGACCATGGAGCAGTGTGGCCACTACAGTCCCCTGAGACACCTTTTCCTAGGAATCATGTGTGTCATCCAAAACTGTGGACATTCTCTGTGTCTTCAGCATAGGTTGGGCTCTGTGGCATTTTACCCTGGCCTCATTTGTATTTACGTAAAGTGTGCTACATGTGTCCACTGTACAGGGTGACCCAATGTGGCTTGTGCATACTCACTGTGGCCAGTGCCTGTGTGTCTCGGTACAACTATCTGATGATGGTTGTTTGTCAATAATATGTGTGGTCAGCCCCACAAGGGGCAGTTAGAGTGCACTTTGGATTTCACGAAGCCCATTTTTGTGATCCCAGATGAAGAGGTGTAAGTCCTTCCTCTGTCTCAATCACATAGTCTCAGTTAGGGGGGGGTTTGTGCGGCCAAGGCCTACATGTCCAAACCTTGTGTGTGATGACAGTCTGAACAGACACTCAACAAGTATTGACCCAGTCATGTTGTGCAGGGTTTAATGTTTGTGCTTTGCAGCATGTGTCTAAAGTTTAAACACATGGTTCCTGCTCATCCTTTTTTGGCAACGGTGTGTGGTCCAGATGCTGTGCTCGACTGTCCACAGACACTTGCTTCTCTGTATAATTCGATATCAAGGCATTTGCTGTTGTGTCATGCTCTCCATTGTTTCCAAGTGGCATGGTGGGTCAACCAACTGTGTAGTACAGGGCCTACATATGTGTGTAGTATTGTAGATGTTACTCATGAAGCTTTTAATGCTATGCACTGTGACCTATGTAGTTTGGACTCATGTGTCATATGTATACAGGTGTCTGATTATTTCCTGTCTCTTCACCTTGCCCACAGCATCGTCGGGGGACACCGAGGGAGACACCGGCACAGACGTGGATGAGGGATCCAGCACCGGTGCCACCAGTGCTGGGGAGTCTGGCGCAGCAAGTGGCACAGAAGGCGAAGGGGAGTCAGGTGGAGGACCTGTCCAGTCCCAACACTGACTATGACGCTGACGGGTCTGAGGCTGAGCTCCCAGAGGGGGCGGAGGCTGCTCCCACAGCTGAAAGGTGCACTCCATCTCTCGCAGCCCCCTCCATTCCCATCACCGCCCTCCCACTTGCTCGGGTCCCTTCTGTCCGTGCTAGGCGACAACATGTCTCCTTCGTGCCAGGCACCGCACCCCCTGCCCCTGTCTCCCCTGCTGCCGTCAATGCCGAGTCTGTGGACATCCTGCGGCAGTTGCAGGTTGGTCAGACATCGCTGCTTAATGTCCTCCATGGCCACACCAGACTGCTGACACAGATGGTGTCGTACATGGAGGGCATGTCAGCAGCGATGTCTGACCAATGGATGTTGCTGAGGTCCATGGACTCGTCACTGACGAAATCAGTGGGTCTCCTGCAGTGCTTCATCCCCCCTACCCCTGCAATCCACACTTCCCACTCCCATGCCTGTCCCAAGCACACCCAGACATCCCCATGCACGCACCCCACCAGACACAGGCAGCACACCAACAGGGAAGGCCATGCACACACCGCCTGTCACGCACACACAGGGGGAAGTAGGCACACCCACTGGGTCGGGGGGAAACGGCAGACACGCAGCCACAGTGGGAGTCCGCAGTCCTCACGACCCACTTCCTCCAAAACCACTCCCCTTAGCTCCCCGCCCCCAACAGTCAGACAAAGAGTCCTTCATGGCCAGTCTGTCCCTCAGCCCCAGTGTGACACCACCCCGCAAGCGGTCGAGGAAGTCCCCGGGCAGGGGAGTTGAGTCCCCCCCTGTCCACACCCTCCCCCAGTAGCGCTGCAACCCATCCCTCCGACCCCCCCCCCCCCCCTCCTTGGGGCCTGTGGTTCCTTCGGGTGCAGGGGAGTCGCTGGAAGACCTTGCGACCGTGTGCAGCGCAATCCTAACCACCACCTTTGGTGCTGCCCCACCCCCTGTGGTGGAGTCGTCCGTCCCTGCACCCACAACACCTACCCTTGCCCCTCCTGTCCCTGCGGTGCCTGGTCCTTCCCCCCCACATGATGCCCCCACCTCCTGTGGATGAAAAGGAACTCTGAACTGTGCAGGCAAGCTAGGGGAGACACGTCCCAATGTGTCCCCCCCCAGGAGTTCGCATATGGACTGGCCTCTGGGCCTTGTATATAGTGTACATTTCAATTCAAGTATTATTTTTATGCTGAATAAAGCATTTTGTTTTTCATTTGCACACTAATGCTTTTCTGGTATTGCTGTTGGTTCTGCTGCTCCATGAGTTGGGGTGGTGATAATGTGTTAGGTGTCTGGGAAATGTTGTAGTGTGCTGCTCATGGGGTGGACCCTGGTATCTGCGTGCCATCACAAGGTCTCTGCAAATAATCTTTGGTCATGTAAGCTCTTACTGTATGGTGACATTGTCCCAAGGAGTGTTCCTTCCTCTGTGGCACCTGACATCTTCCCTGCAGGGTGTTTCCCAATTGTTGTGCTGACCTGTGTCTACATTTCCAGGTGTGTGACGGATCCCTTCAACTTTGGCCATGCCTGCTCAGCAATATCTCCGCCTGCATCGTCTGTGCCATCCTTGGTAGTCACTGTACTTGTGTATGGAGTATGTTGCCATGGCTTCACATGGACATGGTCCCTTTTCTGCACAATGCATGTGTGTACTCCCAGCCTAGCACACATGTGTTACTTGTTCTGCAGGGTATTTGGGCACCTGACTGACAATTGTGGGCATTGTATCTGTGGGTACTCCACCCTTTTCCTTCCATGGGAGGCAACAACTTGTTGGCTGCCCCAGCACCTGTACATTCCTATCAGTCCTCGAATGTGCGTGACAGCGTGTGTTCCCTTAGGCTCTCTTAGTTTTGTAGGATTTAACATGAGTATACAGTCTTGTTGCATGATCTCAGTGTGTGTATTGTGCTGCCACCGCCAGGGGTGGGTATGCATGTGTAATTTGTCATCACACCCACATGTGGTGTGTCATGCAGTGGGTGAAGGACATCCATCCTCATGGGAGTGGGACACTGCTGTCAGTGATGTGTTGTCATGGCACTCTCAACATAGTCGCACATTGTGGATGCCTTCATGCACCCATGGAGTTTTGGTCATCGGAGGATGATGTACACACCCCCATGTCTCTGTCCACTGCTGGGAGTCCTCTGCACCCACCCCTCATATGTCTGGGCACTGCTGGGAGTGATAGGCATCCACCCCTCATATGTCTGGGCACTGCTGGGAGTGATAGGCACCCACCCCTCATATGTCTGGGCACTGCTGGGAGTGATAGGCACCCACCCCTCATATGTCTGGGCACTGCTGGGAGTCCTCTGCACCCACCCCTCATATGTCTGGCCACTGCTGGGAGTGATAGCACCCACCCCTCATATGTCTGGGCACTGCTGGGAGTGATAGGCACCAGCCCTCATATGTCTGGGCACTGCTGGGAGTGATAGGCACCCACCCCTCATATGTCTGGGCACTGCTGGGAGTGATAGGCACCCACCCCTCATAAGTCTGGGCACTGCTGGGAGTCCTCTGCACCCACCCCTCATATGGCTGGGCACTGCTGGGAGTGATAGGCACCCAACCCTCATATGTCTAGGCACTGGTGGGACTGATAGGCACCCACCCCTCATATGTCTCGGCACTACTGGGAGTCCTCTGAACCCACCCCTCAAATGTCAGGGCACTGCTGGGAGTGATAGGCACCCACCCCTCATATGTCTGGGCACTGCTGGGAGTCCTCTGTACCCACCCCTCATATGTCTGGGCACTGCTGGGAGTGATAGGCACCAATCCCTCATATGTCTGGGCACTGCTGGGAGTGATAGGCACCCATCCCTCATATGTCTGGGCACTGCTGGGAGTCCTCTGCACCCACCCCTCATTTGTCTGGGCACTGCTGGGAGTGATAGGCACCGGCCCTCATATGTCTGGGCACTGCTGGGAGTGATAGGCACCCACCCCTCATAAGTCTGGGCACTGCTGGGAGTCCTCTGCACCCACCCCTCATATTTATTTATTTATTATTTATTAAGTGATTTATAGAGCGCCTGGTGACACGTAGGCATCCCCGCGCTGTAAATTTGTGAGAACCAAGAGAAGGGGACCGGGGGAACTATTTGGGAAACAGGACGGTTTTTAGTTTTTTTCGGAAGAGGGCGTGACAAGGTTCCAGACGCAAATTGCGAGGAAGTAAGTTCCATTCTGCGGAGGCTTTGACAGAGAAGCGTCGGCCACCGGTGCGAGCCTTCTTGAACTTAGGAACTGTGGCCAGATGATCGCCATCAGAGAGAAGGGGTCTGGGGGCCTTGTATGGGATGATCATGTTTTTCAGGGCGGCTGGACCAACACCGTTGATAAGTTTATGGGTGGTACACAGGGCTTTAAACTCTACTCGCTGGCGAACAGGAAGCCAGTGCAGAGCCTTAAGAGCAGGCTTGGCAGAGGCTCTGGGAGGGAGGTTCATAATGAGCCTCGCCGCCGCGTTTTGGGTCCGTTGGAGTTTGGCCAGGGTAAATTCAGGTGTCCCGAGGTAGACGGCGTTGCTATAGTCAAGCCGGGCTAAAATGAGCCCTTGGACCAATAGTTTCCTGGATAGGGGAGGAAGGAGAGGGAGAATCTTGCGAATTGACCGCAAGAGGCCAAAGCATGTTCCAGCAGTTTTGGCTGCCTGGGTCTTCATAGTGAGGTCCGGTTCCAGCCATACTCCTAGTGTTTTAATTTCTTTTTTTGGTGTAGGGATTTCACCAAAGGCGTCCGGCCAAACTGATGGTGGGATGGAGGTCCATTGATTGCCTAAGAGCATAATTTCGGTTTTTGCACCGTTCAGCTTCAGGGAAGATTCGCACATCCATGTGTGAATATCCTGGAGACAGTTCAGCAGGCTGTCTGGGTGTTTATCCAGGTGGGACAGAGAGACGACAAGTTGAGTGTCGTCTGCATAGTTTACTATTTTTATCCCATAAGGGGTCACGACATCTTCAAGGGGGGCCATGTAGACATTAAACAGGGTGGGACTAAGCGAAGACCCCTGAGGGACACGACATCTAAGTGGGAGTGGGTCTGAACGTGAGTTGCCGTCCCACACCTGAAATGAGCGACCGGATAAGAAGGAGTCAATCCAAGCATGTGCAGATCCCACAATTCCTGCCCTGGCCAGGCGATGGAGAAGGACACGGTGGTCCACCGTATCAAAGGCGGCACTGAGATCCAGGAGGATCACTGCCACTGATCCTCCTGAATCCAGGATGCACCTTGCCTCCTCGATTACGGAGAGGAGGGCAGTGTCCGTGCCATGGCCGGGCCGGAAACCTGTTTGAGATTGACGAAGGAGATTGTTTATCTCAAGGAATTTGGATAACTGTACGTTCACTAATTTCTCAGCCATCTTGCTGATACAGGGAAGGAGCGATATGGGTCTGTAGTTGGCCATGTCGTCCGGGTTCAGTTGGGGCTTTTTCAACAGAGCCTTGACAACAGCGTTCTTCCAGTTTGGAGGCACTGTGCCTTGGGAGAGAGAGGTGTTAATGAGATCCCTGATGATGGGGGCTATGCTGGGAGACACGGTTTTTAAAAATCTAACCGGGGCCGGGTCAAGGGGGGATCCGCTTTTCATTTTGGCCAGCGTGGAGGTGACCTCAGTAAGGGAAACTTCTCTGAAAGAGGGCAGCTGCGGGCTGTTAATGCAGGCCTCTATATCCGTGTGGTTATGAGGGTGGATGGTAGGGAGGGAGTCCAGTATATGCGATATTTTGGAATCGAAATAGGTGGCCAGGTCCTTGCTTCTATCCGGGGGAGGGGGACAAGCAGCGGGTGCCATAGGAATATTAAGTAGTTCTTTGACTATAAGGTAAGATTCTTTTGAGGAATTAGTTGCATTTTTTATTCTATTGTCATAGAATACGGCCTTGGCTAGCTTTAGGGCAGATTTGTAGCGTCTTACCGAGCTGTGGTACATGTCCTTATTACTATGGAGCCAGTCCTTTCTCCACTGTCTCTCAGCCTTTTTGCACTCTTTGCGGAGGGCTCTGAGTTCAGAGTTGTACCATGGGGCATGGCCCTTTATCCTGTTTTTGTTCTCACGATTTTTTATGGGGATGATTCTGTCGAGGGAGGAGGAGATCCATTCTCTGAATTGAGTATCAGCGGCGGAAGGGTCCTCCAAGAGAGTAGGGGTCGAGGAGTCCAGGGCTTTGGACCAGTCCTCCACCGAGAGTTTGGCCCACGATCTGTCTTTGGTGAAGGTAGTGGGTTTTTGGGGTTTCTTGAATGCCCCTGGTAGGTGGGTCGTGACCAGGAAATGGTCCGTCCACGGGAGTGGTTGGGAATTTATGAATTGGAGAGAGGGGATGTTAGAAAACACCGGATCAAGTAGGTGCCCTTTCGTATGCGTTGCACCGGAATTGGCAAGGAGAAGGCCATAGGCCGCCAGGTCACAAATTAGCTCGGATGCTCCTGTGTCTAGTGGATCATCGAAGTGTATGTTTAGGTCTCCTGTTATTAGAAAGTTAGATGTCAAGTGGGCCGAGGAAGAGACGATTTCCAAAAGGGCGGCCGAGAAGGGGCCGAGGTGGCCGGGAGGCCGGTACACCAAGAGGCCTGACAGGGAGCTAGTCGAGGATAACTGGAACATAAAGAGGCAGCTCTCTGACTCCTGGGTCTGAATCTCGTGGGTTCGACAAGCGAAGTGATCCCGGTGGATGATGGCTAATCCACCTCCTCTACCTAAGGGGCGTGGTTGAGACATGATAAGGAAGCCCGGGGGTAAAGCCAATACTATGTCCGAATTGGAATGCTCAGTGATCCACGTTTCGGTAAGGAAAAGTATGTCCAGATTAAGATCGACAATGAGATGGTTAATGAGCAGGGCATGCTTGGGAAGCGATCTGCAATTCAATGTCGAAATTTTGAGGACAGGGGGTGGACCAGAGGGTTTAGAAAGGAGTATCTTTCCTGGTTTGCAAGTGTTACAGCTGGTAAAAGGACCATTGGGACCGTGCATTACGTGACAAGTGCTGATTTTAGAGGGTCTGAGGCTGAGTAGCTCTCTGCGAGAATAGCTTACCTTTGTAGCGGTGGAGTCGGCCATGGAGTCTGGCCCTCGGCCCGGTCGTGCGCGGACGGGCGCAGACGGGCTTGCCTTAGGCGCGCCTTCGGCGCGCAAACGGCGCTCCCGCTGCGCTCGTCCGCTGCGCTGGTATGGCCGGCACATTTGTAGTGCTTGAGGGTGGGCGTGGCCTCGCTGTGGGCGTGGCTGCTGCCTTGGGCGTTTCCCTGTCTCAGCGCACTGGGCACTGCTGGGAGTGATAGGTACCCACCCCTCATATGTCTAGGCACTGCTGGGACTGATAGGCACCCACCCCTCATATGTCTGGGCACTGCTGGGAGTCCTCTGAACCCACCCCTCATATGTCTGGGCACTGCTGGGAGTGATAGGCACCCACCCCTCATATGTCTGGGCACTGCTGGGAGTCCTCTGCACCCACCCATCATATGTCTGGGCACTGCTGGGAGTGATAGGCATCCACCCCTCATATGTCTGGGCACTGCTGGGAGTGATAGGCACCAACCCCTCATATGTCTGGGCACTGCTGGGCACTGCTGGGAGTGATAGGCACCCACCCCTCATATGTCTGGGCACTGCTGGGAGTGATAGGCACCCACCCCTCATATGTCTGGGCACTGCTGGGAGTGATAGGCACCCACCCCTCATATGTCTGGGCACTGCTGGGAGTCCTCTGCACCCACCCTCATATGTCTGGGCACTGCTGGGAGTGATAGGCACCCACCCCTCATATGTCTGGGCACTGCTGGGAGTGATAGGCACCCACCCCTCATATGTCTGGGCACTGCTGGGAGTGATAGGCACCCGCACCTATGTCTCTGTCCACTGATGTGGATCGTAGCACGACACCCACCCACCCGCACACTGCTCACCTGGGCATACACCCCCCCCCCCCCCCAATATACTGGTCAGATGCTGCACCAGGCCCTATCCCATCATTCCCTTAAGAGCGTGGGTACGGGTCGTACCACGCCTACCCCTACGTCACCCCAACAATGGCGGTACGGCCCGTACCCACATTCTAAAGGCCTGGGTACGGGCCGTACCACCATTGTTGGGGTGATGTAGGGGTACGCGTGGTACGGGCCGTACCCACGCTCTTAAGGCCTGGGTACGGGCCGTACCACCATTCTTGGGGTGACATAGGGGTACACGTGGTGCGACCTTTACCCACGCTCTGAAGGCCGGTATTTCTGTACGAATCATACTTGCGGGTTTGTAAGGAGGATTTCCCGGGTACGATTCGTATGGAGAATATGCTCCGTACGACCATTCGTACCCGGGTTTTACAGGATCGGAATTGGCACCAAAATGTATTTATTATATTTGTTAAAATGTACATTACATCTAAATATTTTTTAAAGTTCATTTTAATATTAAATGGATTTAACATATATATAAAAAAACAATATTTTGTACATTGATATTTTTTACAGCAATATTATTGTTTAATTTTTTTTATACTTTACATAAGGATGCCAATATTTTTTACATTAATAGTTATGTGTCGATATTTGTGTATGGGGATATTTTGGTAATGGATATCATGTCAGTGATCCAATTTCGACACAAACAGAGAAGGAGAATTATGAAGTTCTGAACGAGGCTGACCCACCAGAATATGAGCTATCCAGGAGCATCTGTTCAGTGATCACACAGTGCTTAGGGCTGCCAGGTACAATTTGCGTCCTTGGCCGAGGGCTATTGAACCTAAGGAGAAAAAGATTAGGAATGGACTGTACAAGATAGGGCAGTATTGAGTAGCAGTCCCAACGAGGGATTGGAACAACTGAAAATTCTGCATTTGCTTTGCTTTTTGTTGTTTGAATATTACTTGGGGAAAAAGTATGCTCAGAGAGTATACCACCTTGATCGACGTGGGATAGATTAGGAGAAGAGCTTAGGACAGAGCAAGCTCCACCGCTGGTGCTCAAGTGCGCCAACTGATTAATGGACAATAGGAGCCTGTGCCAGTGAGGCTCTGAGGGACACTGGGAACATTCATATTTTCTTTGCATTTCTTTCTTTCAAATACACCATGCATCCTTTTGGCAGGAAAGTGACCGAGGAAGAGCAGCTAATTGTCGCTGTACAACATAGTGTGATTTGGTCAAAGCTGAGTCAAATTGCATATGTTGGTTGCCTAATAATGGTGATTATAATACTAGGGGGCCGATTCCGACTCTGGCCGCAAAACGTACCGACCGACACGGACCCGGACCGGATACCGACCGACACGGACCAGCGCAATACGACCTGTGCAGTACGATGCAACGCGTGTGAAGTTCAACCGACACGTACGGAATACAAGCCGTACGACCGAGCTGTAAGGAAAATAGTGATCCGGCCGGCAAACTGACGCGAATTCACCGACCGACAGGAACCCGGAATGAAGCCGACCGACCCGTACCCGCCATGTACGATTTGCCTGGTACGATGCAATGCGTGTAAAACCAGACTGACTCGCACGGAGACCAAGCCGCACGACCAACATGCACAGACAACCCGGCACACAAGCAATAGAGACCGCCGCGACCGACGCGTACCAAACACAGAAGATAGGCAGCGTGAACGAGGTGGAGAAGCCCGCACGAGACAACAGCAGCATCCGTTTCCGTCACATGAACGTCTCCTTCATGCCTACAAAACACAAAGAAAAAAGACAAAAAAAGGACCATACTAGCAATGACAAAGCTAATAAATACAAAAAAAATGGGACAAAGACACTCCCACGACTCCAACTATATAAAGGACTACAATCACTACCATCATCCCTTACAAACAGGAGACACAGCCAGCAGCAAACACCAGTACACAGCAACCACAGACACACTCACAACTCACCCATCACCCAACTCACACACCATCAGCACCTCATACAAAAGCACACACACATACACCCAGCAAAACCAACACCAACCCACCATTACTTGCACCCTCACACACACATCCCTCACCACCACCACCCATCACCATGCCTCCAAAGACGAATCAAAAGTTCACAGATAGTGAGTTAGAAGTGCTAGTAGACGAGATCATCAGAGTAGAGCCACATTTGTTTGGTACATTGGTCCAAAGGACCCCCATCTCACAGAAAACCAAGATGAGGGTGTGGATTGTGGACAAGGTGAATGCACAAGCACCAGCAAGGCACACAAAGGACGATATCCAGAATAGGTGGTATGACGTGCGCAGGAGGGTCAAGAAACTCATCGAAAAAGATCACGCCCTGAGTCAGTGCACCGGCGGTGGCCCTCCTGCCAAACCAGTCTACTGCAGGACCTGGGAGGAGAAGGTGCGGGACATCCTACCACCAGAGAGCGTCCATGGCCTAACAGACATCCCAGAGCCTGGTGAGTACACAAACAACATATGCAAGATTGTGTGGCAAGGGGACAGTGAAACCATGCACCGCAAGCAAAGCTACACTAACCAATAGATAATCAGCCCAAGATGTGTATGTTAGTCAGACAAACACAATACCTGCCATCTCAGAGTGACTGGGAACTGTGTCATGACATGCACCAACCTACAAACAAATAGAGCAAGCCAGTGGCACTAAGCCAAATAGACCCTGCCAGACAGTGTGCCACCACAAACACACCACCTCACAGTGCAGCTGACTGTCAGGAAGGAATAGTGGGGATGCAGGTGAAGTGAGTGTAGCGAAAAGCATGATGGGGCCTGTAGTCACAGATAATGCTCCCCCTCCTGATTGGCCCATCTAGACCTCTCTGAAACATGCCCAAATCACAGGGAGTGTAAAATGACTGACAAGATGGCTGACACTGGCTCCTGCTGTGAGGAGCAAATGCCCTGCTAGGGCTTGTGTGCTAATCAGAAGCAGGACACCACTGACTGTCATCCTGAAAGACAACTTGCATGCCCTACACGTTTCATGATGGGAAGGAGGACTGACAGCCCTGACCATCCTTATCAGCATGGGGGGACAAACCCCCCTCAACACAAACTCCACACAACTCACCGGGTACAATGCATTGACACACACCTCATTGAAATATCAGCAAAAGATACCCCGTACTGGGTGCTGCTGTGTGAAGCACAGGGGCTCACTTTGGACTTGTAGCCAAACAAACACCAGGATTTCACAGTCAGCCATCTTGCCATTGCTGTCACAACCCCTCACAAGGAAGCAGAGTCAAGAGGGAGGAAGTATGAGCATGCTTGGAAGGGTGGTGTAGCCAAGAGTATGATGGGACTCGCAGTCACAGACAACCTACACCCACCCACATGGCCCAGCAAGATCAAACTGAACCATACTCACCTCACAGGGAGTGGGAAGGGACTGACAAGATGTCTGACACTGGGTTCTGTTGTGGGGAGCACAAGGCCATGCTGGGAAATGGCCAACAACAAACATCAGGAATTCACAGTCAGCCATCTTGCCATTGCTGTCACACCCCCTCACAAGGAAGGAGAGTCAAGAGGGAGGAAGTATGGGCATGCTGGGAAGGGGGGTGTAGCCAAGAGTATGATGGGACTCGCAGTCACAGACAACCTACACCCACCCACATGGCCCAGCAAGATCAAACTGAACCATACTCGCCTCACAGGGAGTGGGAAGGGACTGACAAGATGTCTGACACTGGGCTCTGTTGTGGGGAGCACAAGGCCATGCTGGGAAATGGCCAAAAACAAACACCAGGATATCACAGTCAGCCATCTTGCCACTGCTGTCACACCCCCTCACAGGGAAGCAAAGTCAAGAGGGAGGAAGTATGGGCATGCTGGGAAGGGGGTGTAGCTAAGAGTATGATGGGACTCACCGTCACAGACAACCTACACCCACCCACATGGCCCAGGAAGATCAAACTGAACCATACTCGCCTCACAGGGATGGGAAGGGACTGACAAGATGTCTGACACTGGGCTCTGTTGTGGGGAGCACAAGGCCATGCTGGGAAATGGCCAACAACAATATCAAACTCTGTCCGTGACAAGCTGGGAAAAAGTAGTGTACAGGCAGGCATCTGTTTGAAAAGTAGAAAATGTCATGTTTGGAACCAACGATGCATGCAGAAACATAAATCACATTGTGTGTCTCTTCCAAACACAGGTGGTGCTGGGCAACCAGCACCAAATGATGAGGATACCCAGTCCCAGACTCTGGTGGACACTGAGCTCTCTGGTCTGACTCTCTCACTGTCCTATTCGGATGAGGACGACCAACCTGGCCACTCCGGTGTGAGCCATCCTGCAGCACCAGCAGCATCAATATCTGCCGCCCTTGCCTCTAGCATCTGGACACCGACAGGGCCTCCCCGCCAACACGGACAGACCAAGGACAATCAACACCCACAGCACAGGGACACAGGACCCACCAGAAGCTGCACAGGGCGAGCCTTGCAGAGGGGTATGGACTGCATGATGACCCCCACCTGGCATGCATCTTAGATGCTTACCAGGATAGCACCGGAGGATTTGGCCAGGTAGTGGGGATCCTCAAGGACATCCACCCCATCCAACATGAGCAGTTCACCCACCATGCCTGCATGGAGGCCAAGTGGGATGATATCACTGCGGTGCATCGGGACATACTACAATGCCTCCGCCAGATCAACACTAACCTGTCCACACCCCTCTGTGTCCCCACGACATCTGTCGCAACACCATCTGCCAGCACCACAGGGAGGGAGGAGGACTCTGGTGGAGAGTCCCCTGCACCGCAAAGGCCTGCACATGAGGATCTCCCCCCCCGCCCGGAAGAAGAGGGGTCGTCCAAAGAAGGACATGTGAGAGGCAGATGTTCCAGCACATCCCACTGGTCCTCTAAACCTGTTCTGGACAATGTTCTTTGTGCACAACCCGTTCACCTTGTCCAATCGCACACAACTCGCCCACATGACATAGAGGGTTCATGTTGGACCAATGTATCAAATGACTGTGGACTTTACTCTGGACACTTCATCTACCAGCACTTCCAACTCCAATGTGAACTTCACCATCATCTTCATCATCACTGGCATCTTGGCCCAGGCCGGGATCCTCCACAGGTGCCGGACGTTGGTCATCGTCATCTTGGATGAGAGGCACCTCCTTCCGCACCGCCATGTTGTGTAGCATGCAGCAGACAAGGATTATTTTGCACACATTTGCAGGCTCATATGGGAGGGCCCCTCTGGTCTTGTTCAGGCAGCGAAAGCGGCTTTTCAGGAGGCCAAATGTCTGCTCAATCACCCTCCTACTCCGACCATGTGCCTCATTGTAGCGCAGCTCGGCTGGTGTCACAGGGTTCCTGAGGGGTGTCAGCAACCACGGCATGTTGGGGTATCCGGAGTAACCTACACACACAAAAATGAACAAGTAGCTGAGTTTTGTCAGAGTGCGGAATACAACATTGACAAACACACACAATGAGAAACAGTCAGTACACACCGACAAGCCAGGCATGCTGAGCTGGCATCTGTGACATCAGCGTTGCAATGAGACTACTCCTCATAATGTAGGCATCGTGCGCAGAACCAGGGAACCGTGCACACACATGTGTGATTGACATGTCAGCAAGACAGACCACCAGAGCATTGATTGAATGGTAGTGCTTCCTATTCCGGTATGCCTGCTCATGTGCCTGTGATGGTATCAGGGCAACATGTGTCCCATCAATAAATCCGATGACGTTCGGCATCCTCCCCAGTGTATAAAAGGCATCCTTTATTTCAGGAAGTTCGTTTGCGACATCCCAACAGCAGTAGCCACAGTGTACTGGAAGGTACCAGTAGCAAAGAAGTGCAGGGCTGCCATCACCTTCACCTCTGGCGTCAGTGCTGTAGGGTATGTCCGGCCAGGTAGCAGATGTGGCGCCAACTGCTCCGCCAACTCCACAATCAGTGGCCTGGTGAAGCGGTACCGTCTGATGCAGTCGCGTTCTTGCATGGTTGCAAGGTCTGTGAACGGCCGATGGACACCTGGTGCCCTGCAGTACAGAGATGCACAAAGGAAGATTGTCACTTCATCCACCCATGTGGCCATGACCACGATCAATATCGCATGCTAGTTCATGACATTACACAATGTACAGAGGTGTGTGCTGTTGGTCATGGACACATATGTCATCTACAAGACCACCACCTCACATCTCAATTCCACATGTCCACATGAGTCCCATGTAGTGCAATGGCCAATCATCTGTCTGTGTCACCCTACCTATGTGCTACTGCAACATTCCAAACACACACCACAGTGACAAGGGAGGCCTCGTGTCTCCCAGGCATCACAGATCTTTGCCATGCATAAACCCAGGCTCCCTGTATTGCCACATCAACACAGCAATGGACATGGCGTAGCACGTACACACCACAAGGCAAGCTTGTAAGTCCCACGGTAGTGGCCACTGTTGTTCCTGCTGGCCCAACATGTATGTCTCTTAGACACACACCCCATCAAGGTTGATGCATATACCACATGGATGTGGAGACTGTCACCCATTGGGAACATTTGATCAAACACATCTGAGACACAACATGCACACAGACTGTTGGTGCACATCATTATAGTGGCTACAGGTATCACTGTGACGTACATGCCATCCCCCGAAGGACTCAGGGTGTATGTGACCTGTCCTAAACATATCCAACCTGACACTGTGTCCGTGACTCATGCCCATTACTGTCCAATTGCACATCACAGTGCCAATGTGCACAACACACAAAGGATTCTGCCCCCATGTACACGTGCACAGCCTGGGAGTGGCTGCACAAAGTGCCAGCCAAAAAAACAGACATGCCCCCCCCAAAAACACCCAGGGAATGCAGCCTTACATGCCATGGGACACTGTGTGGCCAATGCTGTAGTGTGGTATGTGTGCACAGGTGTCCCTGGCCAGTATATGTGTGTTGCATCCGTATAATAGTCACACCAATGAGGTCCGACGCGGGTGACAATGCGTACGCATTGCACGGGTCATGTCCGAGCCGTGCGTACGCTTTGTCATTGAATGCAATGAGGACCGATGCGGGTGATAATGCATACGCATTGCACGGGTCATGTCCGAGCCGTGCATAAACTTTGTCATTGAATACAATGAGGACCGACGCGGGTGAGAATGCGTACGCATTGCACGGGTCATGTCCGAGCTGTGCGTACGCTTTGTCATTGAATGCAATGAGGACCGACGCGGGTGACTATCATGCATACGCGTTGGACAGGCATGGTCCTAGACAGGCGTACGCCTTGGCCATTGAATCGTACTGAGACGGGTGCATGTGTATATTCAAAATACGCGTTGTACAGTCAGTTGAACGAGCCGGGCGCACCCATTGGCTCCGGACTGTCATGGAGACGGATGCGGATTCAAAAGTTGTATGAGTTGTGCACTGGAAATTCAGTTGGATGCCTACAACAATGTTGCAATTTCAAGTGTTCCATGAAGGTGTACGAGTGGTACTTTTAAATGGATTTCCCAGATTCATAGAATGCAACCGTGTTGGACCTATCACTTGGGACACATGGCACAGAGTCTGCCTCTGCAGCACAGATATAAGGCTGGCTAGCCCCCAGGGAGCTCACTTGCCTGAACTACATGCTACTGGACCACATCCCTGCTACCACTGCTGCTGTCTCTGCATCATCTGGCTCCTGCTATGGCACGTACTCTGGAGAGGGCCCCAGCATTCACTGAGGAGGAGATCAAGGCCCTGCTGGACGGGCTCCTTCCACAGTACAGCAAGCTCTATGGGAAACCAGGGGAGCAGGTGCGTGTGCAGACCACTGACTTCATAATTATTCATGTTGGTTGACTAGCAGTACTAGCAGTGTGTACACCAGTGGCAAACATTCTTGATGACTACTTTCATCCCCCAAAGTGTGTGGGTACACGTAATGAATATGTTTCCTGCTGCTAAAGTGCATTATTGCAAGCTTAAACTATCCAGGCCTTGTTAACATGTCAGACATGCAGGTGATTTTTCCTTCCCCATGGTTGCACTACCTGTGTAATTCATTTCCCTTTGTGATGATGACATGTATATCCAAATGTGTGCTGCAAAAATCTGGGGCATGTGTGTTAATGTACTTTTCACTTTGTCATCCTCACAGATTGATGCCCACCAGAAGAAGGAGATCTGGCTGACCATTGCCCGGGCTTTTCGTTCTGTGGGGGTCTACAAGCGCCAGATCCCCAACTGCCAGAAGAGGTGGCAGGACCTTCTGGACTGGACCCGGAGGATAGCTAGAGTCCAGTTGAAGATGTCACCTCCGCACAGGAGGGGCGGACACTGGACCCTGACTCCCCATATGCTCCGGATACTGGCGGTGGTCTTCCCGGACCTGGATAGGCAGCCGAAGGCCAGACAGCAGCAGGTAGAGGGTAAGTCCATGCCTAATCTGTGTACTATGTCTGACATTCTAATTGCAGTCTTTTGGCCTGGTCACACTTCCACATTACGTAGGTCTTGTAGTCCAATACTCAGGTCCCACAATTGTGTGATGCACCCTCCTCATCTGTTCCACAGGTGTGGCCCCTACAATCTGTTGCCTGTGTAACTAGGGCACTGTGTCCCTGCAGTCAGCTATGCTTCATCTACCGGACAGCATCTGTTCTCGTGACTCTGTTGTGTGTTTCATGGGTGGGTCAATTGTTTACACAATGCATGAGATCTGACATGTGATCTGTGTGTGCCCTTGAGATGTGTACCAGTCGCTGGTCTGACTCGCAACATGTGGCTGGGATATTCCAAATAAACCCATGCAGCAGGGGACTCCAATTTTGGGCCTCTGAAGTATGTATATCAGGTATGTCACACTTGCTTAGCCACCTGACTACTGTCCAGGGCCATACACTGTTTCATGTAGACCTGGACAGTCATGGCTCCTTAAGGGCATTTAGAAACACTCTGTTATCCCACTCATGTGTATGAAATTGCAGGTTGTGCTTAGTGACATGTGCCCTCAGGTGTCTGCCTCTGTGTCATTAGGGTGTGGCTTGTTGTTATGTACAACTGGGGTGTCCATAATTCAGGGTGTCAGCATGACATCTGAGATGTGACTGTGAGAGACAAGACCTGTGTGACATATAGGTTTGTGGTCATCTGACAGCACACCATGGTGTATGCAACTGTGTTCTTCATGCAGCTGGGTTACATGCATGGCAGACTGTGATGTGTTAGTGTGCAGGGATTTGTGTTTACAGAGACTCATATTATGATTTGCATGATGTGTGGTCTTCTGGGTCCTGGATATGTTGTTTGCAGAGGATGGGCAAGTGTGCTGGTCATCTGCAGATTTAGCTTTACTCCTGAGCTAGGAGTGGGAGTCAGTGCATATTGTTGTTGTCTGGATGCCCAGCCCCTGTGACAGGAGACAGTGTTGACTGACTTTCATGGCATCCCAGTGCCATGGTATTTAACTTGCTATGAGTGATCCTGCATTGTGTTCAAGTGTGCACCATGCACCCCATTGTGGCATTGCCCATCATGACATGGGTACATCATAGTGTTTGGCATGCATCACAAGCATGTGAAATGAGTCTCTGCCCATCCTTCATCTGGACACCTGTACTGAGTCAGTAGCAAAAGAGATGTGCTGTGTGTATAATGACATACTCCTACATGTTCACTTGCATGTACAACTAATGTGTGGGTGGTGCATGTTGGCACATTGGGGTGTTAGCATCCAACATGCAACGGACATATGTGTGAAAGTCAAGGAGGAATATGTTTGCCATGGTTGATGTTGAGAATGAAAATTGTCTTATTCTAAACAGTGTTGGCACTTTGAGCTGTGTTCAGCTGATGATGCCAGGTCTTGCCCTGTGATGTGATGTACTCACTGTGGTGTGTGCAGTCGGTGCAGGTGACTGATGTTGTTCTCTTACTTCCTATTCCTATCCAGATACATCCACGGCCACAGGAGGGGAAATCTCCACGGACCAGGAGGAGCCACAGAGCCTGACAGGGACAGAAGGAGAGGAGTCGGGTGGACCCAGTGGCACGGAGGGCGAGTGGAGCCACTCAGAGGAGTCGTCAGCACCATCACCCCCAGCTGAGGGCCACAGCAGCTCTGAGGATGACTCCCTTGTGGAGGCGGGTGTCAGCAGCCACCAAACCCTAGCTAGTGAGGCTGTCTCCGCCACTGCCACCACCACCACCACCACCCTCCCATCGGCTCCCATCCCATCGGTCCCTGTGGGCTCCCGTGTTCGTGAGTATGTCTCCTTTGTGCCAGGCACCATACCCCCTGCCCCTGTGTCCCCTACTGCCCTGAGTGAGGAGTTTGTGGACTTACTTTGACAGATCCATGTAGGGCAGACATCGATGCTGAATGTCCTCCATACATACACAGGTCTGTTGACACAACTGGTGTCATTCATGGAGGGCATTTCCTCGGGAATGTCTGCCCTACAGAGGACCAATCAGTCCGTGGCCTCCTCCCTGACAGCAGCCCCGCACTCCTCCTACCCCTGCACCACTCACGATTTCTAGCACTCTGCCTGTCCCAAGCACAGAAACACCCAAACCAAGGTCTAGACGTGCACACAAGCAAGCGCAGGGGCGCAGGGGACTGATACTACACTCACAGGCCCTGGTTTGCAGACACACACACAGTCATCCACAACCACTCCGCAGTCCTCTGAGACCTCTCCCTCCCAGCCCCCTTCCCTTGCCTCACCTGCAACCCCATCCCCCCAGAAGCACTTCCTCTGTGACCTTGGCCTCTTCCCCACCGACCCTGCAGATCCTGATTACAAGGGGAAGAGGAAGTCCCCACACACAGAGGGGAGTGCCCCTCACACCCGGACACCCTCCCCCAGGCGCAGTCAGACAGAGACCCCCACCCGCAAGTCCCCCCAGCACCAGAAGAGCAAGACCCCCCGCAACCACGCAGCTCCAAGGCAAAGTCTCCATCCTCCATCCCCCAGGCCACCACTCCGGAGGTTCCCCCGCCACTCCCTGCCCCGGGTTCCCCCACCCACAGATACACCATCCCCAAAATGCTATGGCCATCCCCCCTAGCACTTGCTCCTCCTCCCCTGGTCAGAGAGTTAGTTCCACTGATGTGGGAACCGTGTCCCCCCCTAGCCCTGCTAACCTCACCTGTCCCCCATTCCACTCCCATGGATGTAGGCACTGCATTGGAGTCCACGACCACCCCATCTGACTTGGGCACTGCAGTGGTGAGCCAATCCACTCCATCTGACCTGCCCACTGGAGTTGTGGAGGCACCCACCCAATCTGACTTGTGCCCCACAGTTGTGACAACACCCACCACTTCAGTCATCTCCACTGCAGTTGCAAGTGTCTCGCCTGCATCCACCACCTCTTCACTGCCTCCTTCTGCTGCGCCCTGATCCTGTCCCTGTGGTGTCTGGCCTGCCCCCAAGTATGCCAAACGAGGGGATGACCCCGGTCCTTAGCAGTTCAGGCAAGCAAGGTGTGACAGTTGTCACTCTAATTCACTCCTTGGCATTTGGACATGGACTTGCCATTGGCCTTTTGTTTGCACAGATTAACTTTTAAAATGCTGAATAAAGCTTTTTTCTTTCTCCCTGTGAACTAGATTGAGCTGTACATTATGTTGATGATGTTTAACATGCCCTTGCACCTGTGATGCTTTGTTTACCATGTTGAATACTGATGTGTTGCTGTGAGGTACTCCCTGTGGTCCATGAGATATGTATCCTATTCTGGTAGGTATCCATGTCATCCTTTGCAGCTACCTGGGTGTGTCAGGATCAACTATTTGTGGATATCTCTCTGTGAGCATTCCATTTGCATGGTCACATCTCTGGCTTGCACCCATGCACATATGATGTGCTTCCCATTGTCCAATTTGTCACTCCCACATACTTTGTGCTCATCAACACTGGACCTACATGTGTGGGCATCATTGTAATAGGAGCAACTGGGTCCTCTGTGCAACTTGCTAGACATATGTTTTGGGTATGTGCAGATGACTTAGGGGAGACTCACGTCCCCAGGCTGTTGTGACCAGAGCCTTCATTGTGTGGTAACTGATGGCTGACTGACCAAGTGTTCTGCAGACATGATTGAGACTTGCGGTGAATATGTTTGGCACAGCTGGGTTTCCACAGGAGTTAAGTCCCCTCAAGTAAGTGTGTTGTCCAGTGACATGGCCTGGGCCCATAGTGTGTGTTGTATGAGCATGTGTGTGTGTCCACATCCCTGTTCATACACAGACAGTGTTCCCTTGATATGTTCCTGTTGTTGATGCTTGCTGAGTGGTACTGGGTTCATCTCACTACTTTTCCAATGGGCTACCAGATGTGTGGGTGCATGACACACTACTGTTAATTGGTGTATCATCATTGAGATTTGTCAGTTCTGAGTGGTGATGATGTTGTCAGACACTGATGGGACACAGTCAGGGTTCCTCAAAGCATCTGTTCATTTGCTAACTCATGTAGTTGTCCCTAGGTGGTAGTTTTCAGTGATTGAGACATTTGTATGTGTGTGTAACTGCTCCCACTTGTCGGGTTCATGGCTGCGATGCTGGCAGGTGTCAGTATGTGTGCCTTGTGGTTCTTCTTGGCTTCTGCATTGTCCTGGGACTGTGGCAGGGATTCTGGATGTTACGTGAGCTTTGTTGTCATGGCCATGTACCGCATACTGTGCAGTATGTCTGTCATTCCCCAGGGTTGTAAACTGTCCTTGTGTGATGTGTCTGTGCACCTTAGTTCCTCCCAACATTCCTGTGTTTGTCATGGGTGCATGTGCAATGTCACCTGTCCATGTGGGCTTCACAGATACACATTGTTGCAGTTCAGGGTGTGTGTTGTTGCGGGTGGACTGATGTGAATGTTTGCATGGATGGTCCCCTAGCTCACGTTTGTCCATGGATGAGGGGCCATGCTGAGTGATTTGTGTTTGTGTATGTGTGATGTACGTTTGTGGAACAGGACACAGGTATGGGTTTCCCAGTTTGTACAACATCTGCCTTTGTCATCACAGTGGAGGTGTCATGCATGCTTGTGTCACCCCAATGTCTGGTCCCTGGGGGTAGTGCTGTTGTGTGTCAGTCTCTTGCTGTGTTAGTTGCTGTTCATTCCAGCTTGTGTCACATGTGTCTGTTGTGCTCCCTCTCATCTCCCAATGCCTGATTGCCCACTGAGGGTGTCCCAATGATGGTTTACTTTTGTATGGCACTGTGCCCACATCTGTGTCACTGGGGTTCTGCCCCCCTCATGTGTTGTGTAGTTGCCTGGGGATACTGTGACACACACACACGCTGTGTCAGATGTGCAGTGTGAGTTTGCCTGTTTGTGTTTGTGCATCTGCACCAGTGCATTGGCACTGCTGTTGTTGGCCTTTGTCTGGATGCTGTTTCTGTGATTTTGCCTGCTGTCCCTGTGAGTCATATCACATCATTGTGCACATTCATCCTGGTTGTTAGGTGCCGTTGCTGGCATGGAATGTGAGTTTGTGAGCTGACACCTACAGTCTACACATGTTGTTTTGATTGGTGTGTCTATTTTTGAGATGTGTGCATGCTTGGTGATGGTCACTTCTGCTCTTGTGTCATTATACACTGTATGCATTGTCAGACCCCATGTGTGGTGCTTGTCTGCAAATGGCCGAGAGTGTGTTATGTTTTCACAGCACTGTTAGCCTCACCACATCTCTGTGTGTATGGGACACAACCACTAGTTTGCCCCAGAAGTGTTTAATGTGTTGAGAGCAGGGATCATACATGCTGTTTGTTATTTGCAGCTTTGACTATGATGACACTTACCTTTTGGTCACTGTGATGAGGGGGGGTTTAGTCCTCATCACCACAATGCTCAACATCTGCTGCATTTTGTGAGCCCACACTTAACTTCTGTTCTACACAGTGAGGGGGTGTTATTTTTACATTGCCACAGTGCTATGGTGATGCTTGCCTTGTGTATGTCACACTCATGTGTTGGTCACACATGTGCTGTTACTTACATTGTATGTTCGTAGCCATAATCACTGTTGTGGGCATTTGTCACAGACTACACACTGTTGACATGATGTTAGGGGGGATGTATTTTGCAGACATACCTGATGTTGGAGTATGCTGGATGTGTTGCACATCACCCATCCTATGGCTGGGGGTGGCAGGGGTGATGGGCAACATAAGCCCTATGGGTTGGGCTGGCAGAAGTGATGGGCAACATAGGCCCTATGGCTGGGGGTGGCAGGGGTGATGGGCAATAAGTCCCCTGTGAGTGGGGGTGGCAGGGGTGATGGGCAACATAAGCCCTATGGGTGGGGGTGGCAGGTGTGATGGGCAACAGGTCCCCTGTGAGTGGGGGTGGTAGGGGTGTTGGGCAACAGGTTCCCTGTGAGTGGGGATGGCAGGGGTGATGGGCAACATAAGCCCTATGGATGGGGGTGGCAGGGGTGATGGGCAACATCAGCCCTATGGCTGGGTGTGACAGGGGTGATGGGCAACATGTGCCCTATGAGTGGGGGTGGCAGGGGTGATGGGCAACATCAGCCCTATGGCTGGGGGTGACAGGGGTAATAGGCAACATCAGCCCTATGGCTGGGGGTGGCCGGGGTGATGGGCAACAGGTCCCCTGGTAGTGGGGGTGGCAGGGGTGATGGGCAACAGGTTCCCTGTGAGTGGGGGTGGCAGGGGTGATGGGCAACATAAGCCCTATGGGTGGGGGTGGCAGAGGTGATGGGCAACATCAGCCCTATGGCTGGGGGTGACAGGGGTGATGGGCAACAGGTCCCCTGTGGGTGGGGGTAGCAGGGGTGATGGGCAACATCAGTCCTATGGCTGGGGGTGTTAGTGGTGCTGGCCATGCCACCCCTATGGTGGGCTGTTGTTAGTGGCCAGGATGTGGATCCCCTGTGTGTGTGTGTGCCATTTTGCGGGTACGTGTCGTTTGTTTGTGTGGTAGGTGTCTGACTTACCGCCTGCACCGTCGGCATCGGTTCCTGAGCCGGTCATAGATGTAGAGTACTGGTATGACCTGCGCAATAGGATTCATGATGTGTTTGTGTTGTACACGCTGCTTGTTGCTCCGTCTCGTACCCTCTGCAAGCTGGCCCATCTCCTAGCCATGCATTGAGTTGTGGTGCGAATCGTAGCTGATATGCTTGTTTTCCGGATGCTGTGACGTGCCATACGTGGCGACCCGTCCGGCGCGTAGGAATTACGCATCGTACTTGTCATGCCGGAAACTGCTATGGATACTGCTTCCGGGCGACTCGGTTCAGCATTAGGAGTTACAGCTCGGACAGAGAATGGAGCTTGAATCAGAGCCTACGTGTCAGTCGGGTTTTTGGCAGTTATGCGCATCGTACTTGCTCTACAGGACGGACCGGCTCCGGGTACGTGTCGGTCGCACGGTACGGCTACAGACAGCTGTCCGACCGGCAATCAAAATCGGCCCCTATGTGGGGTATCATGGTTTTTGACAAATGCATACAGTGTACCCACACGTAGTATGGGTAAAACTATTTTACCGAGACATAGTAAAAGGGCCTTCCCGAGTAATGTGTTTGTGGAGATGCATAAGAGGTTAATAGGGAAAGGGACCGCTTGTTATCCCACCCTGTCTGTCACTAGCCTTTGGACGGGGTACCCCTTGTCACTTATGAATTATACGTACACTCGACTGCCCCAGTATGCAGAGGTAAGGGGAGTGTTTGGATTTGGTTATTCTGGACCAAGTCTGTATCATTAAAAGCCACAAGGAATGGGTTACCCGGGTTCTGATAACAATGCATATTGTGATAATTTCCATATGGAAGAGCAGAATATAACATTGGTGGGTTGGCATTACAAAGAGTTGCCAGTACCCCGGGAGGATGGTTATTATCCTGCTTGCTGCCCCATAGTGAATAGCAAAGACGCTTCCCTGTACATTAAATGTTCTGTGATAATAGTGTTAAGAAATACTGTCCCCTTGGTGAATAAAAATGATTTGAGCACTTTGTGGATGAACTCCAGATACTCTGCGGTGAATTATCAGGGGCCGATATATGCACACCCAGGGTTTTTCTTTCTGTCTAATGGGTCTTCTTCCAATGTCCACAATAACACCCATGATGCAGCTCTTGGGATGGTATTGCCATTGAGTGTTCCATGTACATATGCTCGACCCAAAAAGAGATCGGTAAAAAAGACCTTAACTAAAGAATTCTGCGAAGGGGTAACAGATTTGGAAGTAAATAGCTATAGTAACGGAATTATATTTGGATACATCCTCTCCTCCATATTTACATTGGGTGGTACCGCTATGGCCAGGGGTGAGAAAGCTAGGGAATATTTTGGATGTAACTTACAAATCCTATCCAATACCACAGTAGCAGCTTTGCTAGATATCACTACCCAGATGGAAAGCATGCGGGTGTATTCAGAACAGACGAGACATGCTGTAGATTTTATTTTGGCAAAGAGTGGTGTATGCGCAGTGGTCGGTCAGTAAAAACTAGATAGAGGCCCTTTCCCACCTGTCTGGTAGTGTTATCACAGCTTAGGGTGCAACAGCCTTGGACTGTGCTGAGTTCCGAGAGCAGAAACCTTTATGTTGGTATTTTACTGTCCAGCTGCATGTGCCTGGAAAATTCCACTGTGGGAGTGTTTTTAACCAATCATGAAATGTACATAATGTATCTCTATGCTTGCTGATCTTCAGTTCCCTCTGTAGCACTCCCAGATTGCTCCAGAAGGTTCTGGCGATAGGGACACAGCATCCGATGAGGGAGGTCCATCCCATTTATCACCCTGAAATACCAGAACTGCGCGACTCCACAGACACGGTAATTAGACCACGAGTCAATGCTCGGTTTCAGAAACAGTGGATCTATACTCCTTGGAGGAGGAGTGAGGTCCTATCCCTAAAGAGCCAGCTGCCGCACCCACGGAAAAACCCTACTGCATATCATAAGGTATTGACGAAGTAGCCTCATTCACGGTGATGATGCTAGCTGATATAGAGTTATTTTTTGGCCTGCTTGTACTGGTAGATATATGGGGGCAGGTTCATACGCAGGATCATGCATTGGAGATGGGTGGCACATGGGATGAGATCAGGGCTAGGGATAAGGAGCGTAAGCCCGGCGACAAGCCGAAAGCGGAGCTCCTAGCTTTGCTGGGGCGTATTATACCTTACATGCACTCACTTATCTCGCTGAAGCATGTGGACTGAGATAAGTTGACTGCGTGTTGACAGAAGAAGGATGAAAGTGTGTTGGATTTCTTTACCAGATTTGAAGGTGTGTTTTTAGACTTTAGTTGTCAGGACCTGTCACAGGAGGGTGGTGTTTGTTTGTTAACAGGTTTGTCACTAACTTGCTCCCCGAGATTGCGACCAGGTTGCAGGCTTCGGAAAGCACCTGGACAACCTCATCCCCGAAAGTGATATTGAGTATGGCACAGTACTATGAACATTGAGAGAATGAGGACAAGGAAAGCGTAGAGAAAAAGTAAAAGGATTTGAAGATGAGGGTATTGATGCAGCAAGTTGCGAGGGGAAGAGGAAGAGGTTTGGGTTTGGGCCCACAGCTACCCCGGTCTAACAGGGATGGTGCTTCAAGTGCGCCCCTCGGGCTCAATCAATGTGCATACTGTAAGCAGGAGGGACATTGGCGGAACAAGTGTCCGGAGTTGTTGCATAAAGGTAAGGCCCGAGAGGTTGAGGGTTTTGAGGAAGAGGGGGAAGAGGCCGAGGGGGGATGCAGTCAGAGGAAACAGCATACAATAGGCAGAGCGGGAACTATTTTGATGACCCGGAGGCCAACAGTACTACCACGATGACTATGACATGGATGAGCTGACAGGGTTGTCTCACAGCTAGGACAGCCAGAGATAGGGCAAGGGACCAGTCGCGGTGCCTGTAGATCAGCGCGGACCCTACGTCACTGCTGATTTACAGGGTACGACCACATTTGTTTTAGTTGATACAGGGGCTATGAATAGCTCAGTTTCCCGTTCACTGGTCCCGCGGGCAGCTCTGTCTGGCCAAAATAATGTTTCGGTGGGTTTCTCAGGTGTGCTGGTTGTTAGCCCCATTTCCAAACCCATTGTCCTCACTGTTGGCCCTTTTACGGTCGATTTACCATTTTTACTAACTTCAAATTGTGGGGAGAATTTGTTGGGATTGGACTTGTTAAAAAGGTTGCATGCAATGATAGTTTGCTCTCCAGACGGTGTTTATATGACTGTTGGACCGCAGGTGGCCGGTGCCAAGCAATGCCTTGCAAATGATACCCCCCTCTTAGCTGAGTTTAAAGATGTGCCACATATACTGTGGGCTACCGGAGACACGGATGTGGGGTTACTCCAGATCCCACCGGTCTTTATACAGATTAAGAACAATGCTGTGTTGCCACGAATTCCCCAGTACAAGATATTCCAGGCAGGAGAAAAGGCCCTATTCAAATAATGCAAGATTTGATTAAGTCTGGTGTGGTTGAGGAGACAGTGGTGAATGTGTGTAATAGCCCTATCCTTCCTCTTCTTAAAAAGGCACCCTTAGATTCTTCTGACGCCCACCCTGATGTTTATCGTTTTGTAATTGACCTTAGAGCGGTGAACAAAATATTGGTTCCCCAATAACCTGTGGTTCCAGATATTACCGCAATTTCAACAATGATTCCCTCGTCAGCAAAATTCTTTTCTTTCATTGATTTAAAGAATGCCTTTTTCAGCATCCCGATCCATACAGATAGTAGACATCTGTTTGGATTCTCAATAGCCGGCAGAAGCTTTAGATTTTGCCGTGCTCCACAAGGCTATACTGAAAGTCCTAGTATCTATAACCAAGCTTTGAGAGCCCAATTGGATTCTTTGACTCTTCCCCCCTGGTAATGTGCTATTGCAATACGTTGCCAACCTCCTTGTGGCTTAGGACACTAAAGATGGTTGTAAAGAGGCCACGGTTAAATCATTGTTACATTTGACACACCACGGACACAAGGTGTCACTTTCCAATACTGTCGACAGGAGGTCACCTATTTAGGGTCACCTACTGTTGAAGGAGGGTCTCAAACTAGCACCTGAACGCATAGCTGCTATTACTAATATGCCTGGTCCTAAGACCCAACGCGTGGTACGTCCGTTTATTGGGATAACTTTGTATTGTCGGCACTGGATCCCTAATTCCTCCTTACTAACAAACCCCCTTCTTTACCTGACCACCAAGGATGTGCACAAACCCTTACCTTGGACACCTGCATGCCAGCAAGCTTTTAAGCAATAAAAGGTTGCGCTTTTCTCTGCTCCTGTGCTTGGTACTCCTGATTACCAGAAGCCTTTTGTGCTCTATGTACACAAGGCGGATGGTTGCGTGCTTTCTGTCCTAACACAGGGCTCGTCCTTGATACTGATCTCATAGTAATGGTACCCCATGCTGTGGACGCGCTTTTGAACAAGACAAAGACGCAGCACCTTACTAGTGTGCGTCTCATTGGACATGAGCTGACATTTTTTGATCCGCACATTACCATCAAACGGTGTGCCACTCTGCACCCAGCCATATTACTTCCCCTCCCTTCGGAAGAAAAGGACAATGATGTCCATGATTGTTTATTTCGGCCTGAGGAAGAAATGAAAGGATGGGTAGACCTGACTGATGTCCCCTTATCTGACCCGCAAGGGGAACTATATGTCGATGGCTCTTGTTTCAAATTACCAGATGGCACCACCACTGCAGCTTATGCAATAACAACGTTACACACTGTAGTTGAGACATCCCGTATCTCATACCAATTGGCCCAAGCTGCAGAGCTGGTTGCCCTCCTTAGAGCTTGCGAGTTAAGTCAGGGACTGACTGTCAATGTCTACACCGACAGCCAGTATGCCTTTGGGGTGGCCCATAACTTTGGGCACCTCTGGGCAGAGAGAGGGTTTTTGACCTCACATGGGCTGAGAATACAGCATTGCCCATTGATACTTAGACTGCTATCTTCATTGCCACTTCTTGATAAATTGGTGATAATAAAAAGCAGCTCTCACAAAGCCATCACTGACGATGTTGGGAGGGGAAATGCGTTTGCAGACCAAACAGCTAAGGAAACAGCTCGATCAAAGATGAAAAGATGTTTGTGGCAGGTCCCGCTACATGGGTTCCAGACAATGGGATGTTTGAGGGCACATTGGAGAATGTCAGGGAAATACAAAGAGAGGTAACTATAGATGAACTGGCAATGTGAGAAGAGTGTACACGGCGTCTGGATGAGGATGGGTGTTGTGCTGACTTGTCGAGGAAACAGAGGTGGTTGCTCCCAAATGCATATGTGCTCCCTGTTGTGACCATGGCCCATGGTTCCACACATATTAGTGCCAAAGGAATCTGTAAGTTGTTGGCCCCAGTATGGCAGAACGATAATATCTCTAAGGTAGCCACACACCTAGTGAAACACTGCATTGTTTGTTTGAAGCATAATCCTGGGAAAGGCACTCCTATACCTGTAAGTAACTTTGCACCGCCTTCCTTCCTTTTTGAGGTTCTCCAGATGGATTTTATCGAACTGGAAGGGGTGAACAACTTGAAGTATGTACTGGTAGTGATTTGTACATTCAGTAAATGGATTGATGCTTACCCCACTAAGGAGAATACGGCCATGGCGACGGCGAAGGCACTCTTAAAAGAGGTCTTCCTGCGCTACGGATTGCAATGTGTGATTTGGAGTGACAACAGGAGTCACTTCAATTCAAAGGTCATTGAATTGGTGTGCAAAGGCTTGCATATTAAGCAGAAGATTCAAGCAGCAAACCACCCCCAGTCAGCAGGCCTGGTTGAGAAGTACAATGGTACTTTCAAACTGAAACTAGCAAAGATCCTAAAAAGCACAGGATTGCGATGGCCAGATGTGTTACCTTTGGCTTTGTTGTCTACCAGGGCGACGGCGCATTCTAGAACAGGGTTGTCCCCGTACGAAGTGGTCTTAGGACGCCCCACTAATGTCTGGGGCGTTCCAAGACCCAAGCGCTTTTCTGGGATAGAGTATCCGCTGCTTGTAGATTATCTGTATGAATTGTCTAAAGATCTTTGTTCTCTTCACCAACAGATTCATGCCACACTGCAACCAGTACCAGAGGAGCCCGGACATCAGATACAGCCCAGTGATTTTGTACATGTCAAGAACTTTCAGAGGAAAAACTGCTTGGAGCTGAGGTGGAATGGGCCCCTCCTCGTCCTTCTCGCCACCCGCACAGCCGTGAAGCTCGAGGGCAGGAAGCATTGGGTCCATGGATCGCACGTCAAATGGATACCCCTACCATTTCCGTATGAACACTGGGTCCTCGAAGGCATTGCTGATTAGGAAGGAGAGAGGGTGCCACGCTTCGTTCCCTTCTCTGACGCCCGATTTAGGGGGGTGCAGAAGGACGAAGAAAGTGACATAGCTTTGTTTGAGGCAATCCCACCAGAGATAAGGCCTGCCTCGGATAACCCGTTTTCAATACACCAGAATTTGATTCTCAATGCCCACCTGACCCTGAGTTTCTGCCCCATTCTGTTGATGAAACAGTGCCTGGAATAACCAGGTACAATCTGCGGCCACGAAAGAAGGACGGTGCACCAGTCGAACAGTCTAGGAGTTAAGGAAGGACTTGAGCTTAGGGAGCAGGTGCTGTGCCTAAGGTGCCTGTGTTAGATTAGAGTGAACTGCACTGGTGCACTGCCCTGGACGCTGGACAGGATCGTTGAGGGTACTTGCCCAGGAGGGAAGGTACCCTATCCTGAAAGAAAAGGATTAGTTTTTTTGCAAGTGGGTGCACTTGCCCAGTCAGCATGGCAGTACCAGACTGCACATAGGCTCTGCAATGGCAGGCCTGAGACACACTTTACAGGCTGCTTCTGTGGGTGGCAGAACCAGTGCTGCAAGCCCACTAGCAGTATTTGATTTACAAGCCCTGGGTACTCATGGTGCCTTGTACTAGGGTCTAACAGGTAAACCAAACTAGCCAATCATGTAATCCCTAATCCATACATCAATTTACCATACAGGAGGAAGGCAAAAAGTTCAGGGATGACCCTGCAAAAAGGGCCAAGTCCAACACAACCCCCTTCCAGCCAAAACGCAAGGTAGACCAATCACTACCTTGATGGGCTTCCCTACTTTGGGCGATAGAACATGGACCTGGCCTGCAACTACAGGAGCAGACTCCAGTTCTACGTCAATCCGAACCTATTGGAATCCCTCTGTCCATACTCTCAGGGCCCGCCAAGCTAATCCAAGGGGAACCCTTCTCCTCACCTGTGGACAGCACCTGTGCAGCATCTAACCTTAACTTGCTCACAGGTGTGTCCCAACAGACAGACAGCAAAATGCCACAGTGGCCAATAACATTGTTCAGGTATGAGACCCAGGCCTTATGCCTCTCAGGGCTCTCAAACCTCTATGGCATCAGAGAGCGGGGGACAGTGGCCCCAGGTGCCTGCCACCCTTTGTCCATGCTCCCTCTTGTCAGGTCAGGTATGACATTCTGGCACTGACCCACCATTCCCAGGCCTGTACCTGGCGGCTGGACAGGAGACTGGGGTGGGCTTTTCCACACCCGGTCCTCCTCCTCCTAGGGTCTAAACTCTCCAGTTGAACCATCCCTCTGCACCCCCTTCCAGAGTGCTGTACCCTCCCACCTGGGGAGGTACACCTATAAGACCAACCGGTCAGGACACTGTTTGCAGTAGTCCCACCCTTCAGGTCAGACAACACCTGAACCTGGCTCTCCAACCTAGAGTCTAAACCCTCAGGCTGCACCGGGGTCAGAGGTGAGGACTCCCTCCCTCTGCACCCCCTTCCAGAGTGCTGTACCCTTCCACCTGGAGTGGTACACCTATAAGCTACATCGGTCAGGACACTGATTACAGTTGCCCCTTCCTCCAGGTCAGTCAACACCTGAACCTGGCTTCCCAACCCAGGGACCATCCCATGCGGTTGAACACTCGTCCGGCACACCAGGACTTCCTGGGGAGCATGCATGCCCCCGAGGGTAACACATAACTCATGTGTTGTGTGATAGTCTGCCTGTCGCAGATATCCCGACCCCTGTCCATCTGACATTGTGTGAAGATCCCCCAGGACAGAAGTGGTGTCACCATGGTCATTCACTGGTGACGCAGCCCTTCTGGCTGGCCCCTGACCCACTGGTTCTTCCACTGGGGACTCTTTCCCCCTCTAACCCCTCAGTCTGGACTTCTGCACCCTCCACTTAGGAGTGGCACTGCCAGACACCAGAACGGATGGAGGCCTGCTTACAGACACTCCCAGTTCACTAGACACTAGGGGATCCCACACAACGGGCAGCCCCTCATGACAGACTAGGCTCTCCACCTGGTGTTCCCTTAAAGAACCATCCAGGCTCTGAGACTGGTTTTCGGGCACCTTGGGACATGCAGCACCACACTCACTCCTCCTCCACTGAGACAGGACCTGAGTCTCAACACCCCTCCCACTATACTGGGACCTAGCTGGGCTACACTGAACCTCTTCCCCCACTGTGGGTTGGAAGATACCTGAACCACTCTTCTTAGGATCACTCCCTGATGTCTCTCCAGACCCTCTGGAATCCACCAAAAGATCTGCCTCCAATGTGAGCTCCCTGTGGTCAGAGAACTCACTCTCCAACAGGTGTTGGCCTAGCTCTGGAAAAAAAGGGACTTACAATTAGGGCTCCCGGTTTTATGGTATTTATTTTTTTGCCATTTCTGTCTGTATTTATCCGTATTTATTTTTGGGGTATTTTTTCTGTATTTATCCACATTTATTTTCGACACACGCAAAAGACGTCGCTACAGCTAGTGTTTTTCCACTTTTATGTAAATTGAAAATACGCGAAAATAAAATGCCTTTCTACACTTGAAGTTGACGGCATTGAGTAAACTTAGTGCTGCACTACTTCTATAATATACAAGAAATACATTGCATTTGTTAGTATCACAGTATTAATTGATCCAACTTTCGAGTGCCATGCTACATACATTAGCTGCAATTCCCACAGTAAAAATGTCTGCATTTTTCATAGTAATTTTTTTTTTTAATGTTTCCATACCGGTGCTTTGGTAGCTATAGTTCATTCAGGGACCCTGTTCTCTTTTAAACTGCTTGTCATTGGATTAAAAATAAAATCAAACAGCCCTGAGCACACCGAGCAAGTGCTAAAATCTACAGAGCTCCTAAACTGGATGTGCTCTCAACGTTGAACCCCCACTGATTTTTAATTGCTGGACTGGAACCATCTCAAAAGGATACAGGCCTTTCTGTACCAACCCCCTTTGCCCCCCCACGATTAATGTACTTGATTTATGTCGGGCTATCAGTGAACATAATTGGCAAATTACATAAGGCCACAAGTTCCCCACAGTACTCTGACTGGGGAAAGGATATTTCCTTCTCCATTACATTCTAGTCTCGGTATTCTCCCACTCATCTGCACTTCTAGTATGTCTCACTCTTGTCACTATTGTCCTACTTTCCTCTTCCTTCTTTCTCAGATTTCAGGTTGTCCCTATGCTCTGGATTAAAGTAAGTCGAGGCCCCCAAAAATGTGCTCTGGGTGACACCTTCACAGACGAGGTGCTGCAAGTACTGCAGGAGTGAGGGGGAAACAGGTCAGGACCTTAGTTCAACATGTGCAGTGTGCTCTTGGGCAGATGTGTACACGTTTTCCATGGACCTGAAAGTAATGGGGAGCTGCTTAGGAGCCATTAGTGCTTGAGCCACAAATGGGGGGGAGGGGGGTGAGAGTCCAGCTGCTGCAACACTGTATGAATCTCAGGCTTTCATCCTTCTGAGTCCAATAAATTGAGTAAGATATAGTTGAGTGTTAGTGGCAGTAGTTATTTGTAGCTCTGCGAAGCTGCAAACTCGAAACAGCAAGCGCTATATAAATGAATACGTTGTTGTCACGTTACACTCAGTGCTGGAAAACGCATCTCTGTAGCTTGTGTTTGCCGTGTCTTTGAACCATGGCAAGGGGTGCAAAGGAGAACACCTCACACTCTGGGTCGCGATCCAGCCCAGGGAGGCCTTTCGTCCCTGACAGTCCATTGTTGGAGGGTGAGGCGTGAACCCGCAGCTCCTGTGTAAACAGCTCCTCCACACCAGGGCCTGGTGGCAGCAGGCACAATGGGCCGGTGTCCGCTTTCTTAAGGCCCCTGCTTTGTTCAGTGTTTATCAAAGCACCCGGCGAGCTTAGCTGCGATAAGCCCCTGGAGTTAAAAAGTTCTTGGGGCCAGCTCGCACTTCTCTTTGGAACTACACGGGATGCTACAGCCCCTCCCCAACCTCGCACAGGCTGTGGACAGCCCATTGTCATTCTGACTGCAGATGATTATCACATTTAGAATGACAAACGGGCCGTCTGCCTTTAACGTAACGTGCACTGTAAGTGAGTGTCTTTGAGGCGAGTGACTACATTGTAGCACACCTCGGGCTTAACGTGCGCCCGAGGTGTGCTTCCTCACAGCTGATTAGCACATGCCATAAGTCAACCTTATCCATGCACAGTTTTACTAGTATTTTTCCATTTCTAAATATAAATACAGACAAAGGAAAAATAGTTTTCCGTCTGTATTTATATGTAGAAATCCGTAAAAACGGAAAACCGGGAGCCCTACTTACAATATGCTCTCACGCAATTGGATCACACATCCCCGTACAAGGTTTACCCAAACTATCCTTTATCTCACCATCCAGTACCTTGCACACATACTCCACACCCCTCTCCTGAGATTGGCAAGACAGTATCTGACTGTCTCTGTCACTCAACCCACACTCTTCTGGGCGGTCTTCACACTCACCACCAGGACTTCAACCATGGGGGAACCCCTCTCCCTGCACCTCTCATCCAGAGTCAGTAGAGTGTCCCTGCCGCCACTAGGACTATGAACCCCTGTGCCAGTTCCCCAATCCATCCCAAAGGCACTGCGCACCACTGGAGCTACCTCATATCCTTGAACCTCCTGGTGTAAATTAACCCCCTCCTTCAAGTCAGGTGCCACATCTCTGGGTGTGTGTACTACTCTCTTACCACTAGATAAGTCTATATTGCTGCCACCATCTGAGTTGGATTCTACCTCCAACTCAGCAAAGCTCACTCTCTGAGCTACACATATTTCTTGTAGCTGGGCTGAGACACTCATGGCCTCAAGCCTCTCGAGCTCTAACTCAAGCTCCCTCATTCTTAACTCATTCTCAAACTGTATTCTCTTTTCCTCTAGGGCCAGTTTCCTATTTTCTAACTCCAGTTGCCCACCCAACTTGAGCTTGGCCAGCTCCATCTCATGCATCCTGTTTTCTTTCCTGTCCACCAGCTCTTCTGGGGACAGGTCTTTGGCATAAACATTGCTACCTGCTGTGGAGACTGCTCTCCTCCCTCCTGGACCCAGTGGCCCACCTAACAGCTCATCTGCATTATCTGCCCCCTCCACATGCTCAGGGGTGCTCCTTGCTTCAAACCAGGCCCTCAGCGACTTTTGGAAATCCTCCTTTCTGGAGATACCGGTCATAGAAACTTTGAACCTCCTGCAGAAGTGCTTGAGCTGGGTAACAGTGTAGCATTCCAGTTTCTACTCTTCCCATTCACAATCAACAGATGCTATGGATGCTGCTTTCTCCATGGTGGATACATTTGGCAGTTCTTTAAGAAAATACAAAGTCCCAGAAAAACAATCTACCAAAAGTAAGTGGTCGCGTTTTGTTCTGCACTCACTAGTAGTGGTCACCAATCACTGTACATGAATCACAAATGCAAGTTCAGAATCCCCACCGCTGACCACCGATGTTAGATTTGGGGGTCTCTAGTTGGCATAGGTAGGTACCTGTGACAAATAGGGACCCTTGCGTCTAGTCAGGGTAAGGGGGTACACTCCTAAAATACCCCCTCCTCACCCCATTGGTAGCTTGGCACGAGCAGACAGGCTTATCTCAGAGGCAGTGTGTAAAGCATTTGTGAACACATACAGTAATCAAGTGACAACACTACAAATGGACACCACACAAGTTTTAAATAAAAAATAAGTATTCTTTATATAGACTTATTACAAGACCACAAACTACTCAAATCCACAATACTGTTCCTTTAAAATGGTAGAATTTATCTTAGTTCTCTTAAGATGGTAATTGCGACACTCAGAGTTCAATGTACCTTAGATGCGACACGCAGAGCAACAAAAGTGTTGCAAAGACGGTGATAAACAAAGATAGCGCTTTCTTCTTGATGCAACATGCTTCCCGGTGATGCGGCGAAGCCTGATGCGACGTTGATTCTCTTCTCCGGTGATGCGAGATGTTTCCTCATGATGCGAGTCGCGACAGGCCCTGCGACACGCTTCCCAGTGATGCGGCGGTGTCTTAGGCGACGTTGATCCTCTCTCCTGGCGATGCGAATTGCTTCCACAATGATGCGAGCCACGACAGGCCCTGCGACACTCTTCCCGGTGATGTGGCAGCGTCTGCGGCGACATCGATCCTCTACTCCGGCGATGAGCCATGACAGACCCTGCGACACGCTTTTCGGAGGTGCGGCGGCATCTGATGCGACGTCGATCCTCATCTCCTGTGATGCGAGGCACTTCGGTGGACCTGCGTTGACTCAACGATTCTTCTGCGACCCGCTTCCCGGAGATAAGGTGGCATCTGCGGCGACGTCGATCCTCTTCTCCGGCGATGCAAGGTGCTTCGTGTTGTGAAGCGGCAGCGACAGTTCGACGACTCTCTTCTTGTTCTTGAGTCGCGCTTCCAGCCCCTTGGGACACGCAAGTCCTCAAAAAGTCCAGCACAACTGCAGGCACTTTAAAACAACTCTTGGGGAGCTGGTGGGTGAAGTCTGTTGTCCCTGAGACTTCAGCAGGATGCAAGCTCTTTTCCAAGCCCTTGGAGAGCCTTCACAAATTGAATGAAAATGCACACAAAGTCCTTTCTCCTTTCTTTGGCAGTCAAGCAACCACTGCAGGACAATCCCCCAAGCAGTACTTCAGCTTAGGGATAGTCTCTCCTCAGTTTCTTCTGGTTCCACTCCTCAGCAAAGGTTTCTTCTTGTTCCCAAAGTGATCTAAAGTTCTGGGGTCTGGGTCCCCTTTCTATACACAGTTTCTCTTTGTTCTCTGAAGGCAGAGAGGCCTTTGCCTAGTCCAAACCAGTTCTGGTCAGTCCTGGAGCACTTTGTTGACATGACTCCTTCTTTCCTTTCACAGTGCAGGGCAGAGACATCAGACGCACCACAGGAGGTGGAGCCAGCATTGGAGGGAAAGCACAGCCCTATTCAGGTCCCAGGTGCAACCCCTCCCACCCATCTAGATGCAGATCTCTCTATTCAGCCCTGTGCCGACTCACCCTGTCTCCGGGAATTCCCCAGCCCACTGGAATTCCCCAGCCCCTGTCACACAAACTCCAGACAAGGAATACACAACCTAGCAGAGGCAGGTTTGGATGGTTAGACAGGAAAATACCTACTTTCTAAAAGTGGCATTTTCAAACACAGGATGTTAAAACCAACTTCACTAAAAGATGTATTTGATCGTTCCGAGTTCAGGCATACTAAACTCAAATTTCTACCATGTTCCCTGAGTCAGTTAGGATTATAAACTGTAATAATCAAACTGCTCATTCTGGCCTATGGTGAACAGTTAGCCTTGCAATAGTGAAAAACGAAAATGACTGTAATTCACTATTAGGACATGCCACACACACCAGGGTATGTCCTAGCTTATACCTACAATGCACCCTGCCCTTGGGCCTACCATAGGGGTGTCTGATATGAAGAAAAGTGAAGGTTTAGGGACTGGCAAGTTGGTGCACTTGCCCAGCCAGCATGGCAGTACCAGACTGCACACAGGCTCTGCAGTGGCAGGCCTGAGCCACACTTTACAGGCTGCTTCTGTGGGTGGCACAACCAGTGCTGGAAGTCCACTAGCAGCATTTGATTTACAAGCCCTGGGCACTCCTGGTGCACTGTACTAGGGTCTGACAGGTAAACCAAACTAGCCAATCATGAAATCACTAATCCATACATCAATTTACCATAGGGAGAGCATATGCACTTTAGCACTGCTCAGCAGTGGAAAAGTGCCCAGAGTCATAAAACAGCCAACAACAGGTCAGAAAAAATACAGGAGGAAGGCAAAAAATTCAGGGATGACCCTGCAAAAAGGGCCAAGTCCAACACATACCATAACAGCTCTATTTTGTTCTGTGTTAAACACTACAGATCGGTTATGTTATGAAAAAATATTGTCCTTTGCTACGAAATGTACATTCAAAATGTTACTGCTGCTAAAGAAATCAATAAATAGATATATATGTAAAAAAATATTTTGGGCTTTATAAATCAGTGACTTCCAAAGTTCTAAACAGTTTTCTGCTAACCCATCCTTATCTCGTTGTTTGGTTCTATGACAGGGATAGCTCTGAGATTGTAATGCAAAAATGTATAATTGGTACCCAGTCTTTGGGATGGGAAAAGAGAACAAGGTCTGCCTTGACGTTGATAAGATTACCCCCAAGCCTTGATTGTGAAGAAAATATCCGCCATTTCGTTTTTTTCCTCGTCGCTAAGAAACAGAAATAAATCACTCATTGAAAACAGGCTCGGGTTCTGTCTGTGAATTCTTGCATTTCCATTTCAATACGGGTGATGTCTTAATGCAACCCTCTTTACAATAGCAGAGATGCACTAAGGAACAATGCCGGAGCGCGTGCGAGCATTCTGCATTGTTTCTGAACTGAATATATCTGAAGGGCATTTCCAGTGAATAAAAGCTTTACGTGTTTTTCTTGGGTGCTGTAATATTGAACAAAGAATGGAAATTATATGACAATTGACTGGTAACATATTGGTGGCCCCATTTCTCGATTCACATCTCTGCAGAACAGTGTCTTGCATTGGAAGAAATCTCTTGTAGGGGTGGGTGGTGGGAGAAAACAAGGGGCATATTATGAAGCCAGGCGATAAAATTATCGCCGCTTTAGCGGCAGAAAACTGCCACTAAAACGGCGATAATGGGCTTGATAATATGCTCTATGGAATTCCAATTGAAGCCCATGTTAGATGTGAAGGACATCTAACACGGGCTTCAATTGGAATTCCATAGAGCATATTATCAAGCCCATTATCGCCGTTTTAGCGGCAGTTTTCTGCCACTAAAGCGGCGATAATTTTATCGCCTGTCTTGATAATATGCCCCTTGATGCCTCCCACGTAATAGCGCCTACAGACCACAGAGCATGGCTGAGGTCAGGGGAGGTACACAAAATTCAACCCCTTTTGAGACCAACTAGTTGAGAGGAACTATCAGGGGAAACAGCAAATGACTATAGTAGAAGGGATATATTCCTTTTTTGAATATGGCCTTATTTCGTTTTTAAACTTTATTTGTGAAGAGCAGAAATTACCTTTGTAGGAAAGAGGCCTAATGCCCTCTAAGGTAAAAGGTCTGCTTAGTTTCCCCACAGCTATTTCCATTGCTTGTGGGGCATGGAGGTGGAGTCTGCAGGTAAGTGGTAGGGTCAGTGCGTAATTTGTGGTCTGATGGTCACTGCAGGAGAAAATTAGTCCATTTTGAACTGCTCTATGTGGATGGCTCACAAGGTGGTGGATGATAGGAGGGATTGCCAGTTGTGGAAGCTTTATAGTGAGAGGAATATGCACCTTTTCTTTATCCCCTTCAAAAGTGAGGTGCCTTTTGGCCTCTCTCATTGAGAAGTCTGCCCAAGCCTTTGCTAGATCCATGTGAGAAATGAATGAGTTCGTGTTTCCTCGGCATATAGTCGGTCTGATGAGCAAGAACTGTGTGTGATGTGCTTCACTGGATGGGAACAGAACCAATCTTGCAATGCCAGTGTTTGGATGAATCTCAAGATAGTGCGTGGAGGTGTGCCTGCCTGGGTTCTTTTGTTGATTTATGGAAGTGTTGGAACACACACAATTGAATGTCTGGATAGCACAGAAATATATTGCCCGACACGGACACTGTGTCCAAAATATTGTTTACAAGCAACATTGTACCACTGGATGTGTTTTTTTTATTGTTACCTCCAGTGCAGTGATATTTTTGTAGACAATATTTGGAATACTATGGGACAGATTGACAAGCCCCTTGTGCCTCTGTGCCGCCATTGCATCACTTTTTTTGACACAATGGCGGCGCAAACAATGCGCCCTATTTACAACGACGCATCTAGGGAGATGCATCGCATTGTAAAGCTCTGTGTCGCATTATACATGCGTCAGGTATAATGTATGCAGGGGGGTCGTTCCCATGCAGGAAAGCCTCGTAAAATTGGCGCATTGAAATCTACAAGATTTCACTGCATCACTTTTAGGACCCCACTGCGTCAAAACCTTACGCTTGCTTTAATCAGGCGTAAGGAGTGACGCAGTGTAGTGGGAATAGGTCACAAAATGCATTGCTGGAGTTGCGTCATGCTTGCAATACGACTCCAGCAATGCGTGACTTTTGCCCCAACAGATGCGTCAGAAATTCTGATGCATCTGTCAATCCTTCCACCATTGTGCGCCGTATTGTATCCATGGTGGCGCAAACATTTTTTAGGGTGGCGCAAGGAAAGTGACGCATCTCTGTAGATGCCTCACTTTCTTGTAAATCTGCCCCTATGTTTATATTAAACACTGGAAGCTGTCTTGAGGTACACTACCCCTTTGGACCATAGGGTGTCACGGTGCTCACTCTCTCACCCTCCCACCAATGCTCCAGTACGCACAGGTGCAGCATCTCGTCTGAAGGGGATAGGGCCACCGGCTCTTATGCGCTTGACAATCCCACAGCACAGGAAACATTGGCAGCTGTCTTGTAGGTACATTATCCCATTGGACCCCAGAGACGTCAGGGGACTCACTCTCCCACCCACCAACGCGCCAGGAGGCGCAGGTGCAGCCTCTCGTCTGAAGGGGGTAGTGCCTTCCAGCACCCACCGGCTCTTAAACAATTGACTATTCCCGCAGCATGGGACACACATGGGACACACATGGGACGTGCACGGGCGAAGTACGGGCCAAGGGCAGGCCTGTTCCTGCACCAGGAAGAGGCAGGGCTGAGCCACCCACCTTGGGGTTTTTTTGTTGATTTTTTTCCTTTTTCGTTTGGGACTGTGGTAAATAATTTAATTACCGGAACTTAATTTGATGCGGAAAATCTATAACAATAGCTCAGTAAAATAAGAGGCAGAATCCGTGGTATTAGAGGTTCGGAACGGGCTTTATTCCATAATCAATTTAAATCGATGAGCTCCATATTCCATCACCACGAAGGTTCAGGAAGTGAAGACCGTACTTTATTGATAAGTAATCATTTTTATACAATAGGCATTACAGTGAAGCAAATGCAGGAGGCGTAACAATTGATAGTAAAGATAAAACATACATGCGTAGCAAAAGTGGGTGTAACTGGGTGTAACTAAGGAACGTCATCAGGTATGATGTCATAATAGGGTGGTTCCATGAAAGAATTTCGCAATGTCAGCAGAAATACTTGGCAGAAATGCGCGCGCAGCAGCATGACGTGTGATTGTCGTGCAACTAGGGGGTGAAGGGGACTTGACATTTAGCTCTACATGTGGCGACAGAAGTCTGGAGGGTCAAGTCAACCTAATCCCAAATCATATCTAACATCCTATGTTTAGAGAACTATGTTATCCAAAAGAGAGGTCTCTTAGAGTAGAATCTTATTCTATACTGACTATACTGACTGTGAGTGCGTGTACAAGCGTCTAAGTGTCTACACTAGATGCGGGGGCAGAAATCTTTCATAGTAACAGGGCTATGAATTACTTGCATAAAGACAGAGAAGCCGGGCCTTTTGCTCGGTAGCTGGAAGAATGTTTACTTAAACTACTAGACAGGAATGCATTGGGTAGGGAGCGGAGCAGATAATTTCGAAGGTGAAATACAGTTTTTGGCAGGCAACAGGCTGATGTCAGGCACCGTTAGCTGCGCAGGGAGTAGGACAAAGTTCATGGATACAGATGCGAGCTCAGACTGGAGCTTTCAGAGGCAGAAGGCAGGAAAAGCTTGATGGCAGAATCAGGGCCTACTTGCCTGGACTGTAAAATGGCATAAGTGAACCATATAAAGCCGGTGGCCTTTCGTACTTAGGAATGGAATATCCGGCCCATTCATGGCGGATCTGAAAGAGGACATGTTGGCGGTGGACGCACATGTGTTTGCGTCTTTATAACTGGAACTGGAGGGAACATACATGTACTTGTGATTTATACATGGAACCGTTGGGGTCCAAGATAGGGGACATAACTGATCATAAAAATCCATATTTCCACATTCCCTCCTTGTCCCCTACTTGCCCGTCAAGAGATATCAATCTTCATCAATCCGTTGATCTGTTCATATAGCATCATTTGTTCTTCTTTTTTTTCTTCTGGGATGAATGAAATCTTGGTGGTGGAATACACGATGTGGCACACAGACCACAGATCGCTGGTCCACATTGTAGGCATAGACAGCAACTGAATAATATGAGGAAGCCAATACCTAGGAAGGATAGGACCTTCCATCCAAAGGTAGATAATATACTCCAAAACCAACCGGACCAAGTCCAGGTGCCTGGATTCTGGTGTATCTGGCTTACAATCTTATGAAGACGAGTTATGGCTTTATATACAGATGGCGAATTTTCTGGTATGAAAATGCAACAACTTGATCCGATGACCCTACAAGCTCCGCCCCTATCGGCCAGGATGACGTCAAGGACAAGACGATTTTGAAGCACAACAATCCGCGTAGCAGACTGCTCTTCTGTTAAATTGCCTAAGGCGGAAATAGTTTCGTTCACTACTGCTTCAAGGGTTCTGGTTAATCTACGTATCAGCTTACTATTGGTAACTGTACCTATATAGGGAAAGAGACCTTTATTGAAATCTGTGTATTTTTCCCATGCGGTCTCAGTGTAATCGACTATTGGGAGATCTCTCCTTTCTCTATTGTGTACTAAATGAGTATTTCTATAATAATCAGGAGGAGCTAGGAAAACAGGTGGTAAAAGGAATCCGATGTAGCAGGTACCATCCCAATCTAGAGGTAAACGTATGTATGCCGTCTGACCACATATGAAGTAGGAATGGCGGGAAGCTCTAAATGTAGACTTGCCTTGATCACTAAATTCTATTACAGTGGTGCATCTACTATGGCCCATATGTATGGACCCATTCTTTCTTACACATAATTCACCTTTAACTGGAAATACTGACATGGCGGGCAAAATTGGAGTAGCTTCGGATTCGACATTCAGGATCATGAGATTAAGCGTAAAATTACCTAATCCATACACTTCATTTTCTAGATCAGTTCCTGTTATTTTGGGAAGTCCCTCCTTGTTAGGGTGACAGACTTTGAGTAAAACTAAGTTCAGATTTCCCCATACCCAGTTATTCTGGTAAACTGCAGAATTCGAATCTAGGGAATTAATTAAACTAAACCATGCTCCACAGGATCCATTGTGTGTGAACGGGTATGGAAAGAGAGGAAAAATTCCTTTATAGTTCTGATAGGGAGGGAGTCGGCCACATATCCAACAATTTGTAGCATTGCTAACCTGATGGGAATGATGTAACATACTAATAAACGTGTTATTGCGCAGCGCAAATCTATAAGACAACTCATGCGGAGGTAATTCGCTAAAAGAATGTTCAGCAGTAACATTATAAACATGTCTAGAAATAGGATAATATATGTGCAACAATATACTTGCAGTAATTATTAAAAGACTTAAGAAAAACAAAATTAATAACGTCACTGTGCAATGACTACGCAGTGATTTACAGTACGCATGTCGTTTCAGCTTTATCCTTCTGTTTCTTTCTCTACACAGGTCTAAGGGATACATGTCAGAGACAAATTCGACCGATTCACCTTGGAGAGGACTTAAACAATCAAATTGCCTGACTTGTTAGACCTAAGTTTTAGTTTATATAGTTCGTGGTTATTCAGTTCAACCAAAGGAAGTTTTGAGTCAATCGGGGAAGACACGCAAGGTGTGTCGTTTACGTCTGACGGTAGTCCATGAAATTTCTTGATATGACTTGAATGTATCCAGCCTTTTCGTCCTTCGATCTTTACGGCTGTCCTCGTCGTTAGCAGTACGAGCTGAGGTGATTTCCACCTAGGATCCAGCTGAGACTTCCGATCAAAGTTCCTCACTAAAACCAAATCCCCTGGAATTACGTCATGGGGTTTCACCTCTGTGTTGTCGGGAAAGGCTGCAGCTACCTGTGAACGACAAGATTGTAGTGCAGACATCAAGGAAGCCAAGTAATCTGTCAGCATATTACAGTCAATATCAGTTATTTTGCGTGGTATAGGCGTCCCCCACATATTTGGTGGTCTACCGAAGATCACCTCATAAGGGGATAGCCCTGTTCGAGAGTGTGCTACCATTCTCATGTAAAAGAGTGCAACGGGTAAGGCTACTACCCAGTCGACACCTTTCTCTCTACAAATTTTGGACAATCTAATTTTCAGGGTCTGGTTATGTCGTTCCACGAGACCTGCTGCCTCGGGGTGTCGGACACAGTGGAATTTCCACTGATAGCCTAACAAAAGTGAAACGTGTTTCATTAATTCGGATGAGAACGGCTGGCCGTTATCTGAGTAGACAACACGTGGTAAACCGTACCGTGGGAAGAATTCTCGAACTAACTGTTTGGCAGTAGTCGGGGCAGTGTAATCTGAAACCGGGTATGCCTCTGTCCAACGGGAAAGAGCACAGACAACTACGAGAACATATTTGAATCCTCGACATCGTTCCATCTGGATATAATCCATCTGGAGGACTTCAAAAGGGTGATCAGGAGGCTGAAATCCACCCTGCTCTACGGGAATGCTTTTTCCTGGGTTAAACTGACAACAGATCATACAGGTACGAACTTTTTGTTTAGCTGCTGCTCGTAAATGTTTGTTGAACCAAATGTGTTGAATGCTGTCTAGCATAGCTTTTTCTCCTAGATGCGCTGGACTATGTACAGTGTTAATAACGACTTGGACCATTGAATCAGGAAGGAACCACACAGATTTTTCCTTCGTCATCCATCCTTGGTCCGTTTGGATCCCTCCTAATTCAGTCCATTTCTTTATTTCATCTGGTGTAGCATGTGTCTGTATGTCAATTACGTCAAGAGCGGGATCCTTAACCATCATGCAATGTGTTGGTGTCGGGACTATTGTCTTTGTCATGTCGGGTGTTTGAGTTTGAGCAGTCTGTTTAGCTGTTCTGTCAGCTAGATCATTGCCTTGAGAAATGATATCAGTAACTTTCGTATGAGCTTTACATTTCATAATTGATATTGCAGTGGGTAGATGTATTGCATCTAATAAGGCATGAATGAGGGGTCCGTGCTGAATGTGGGCACCGTGAGAAGTTAAATAACCTCTCTCTCGCCACAGCACGCCGAAGTCATGTACAACTCCGAATGCATAACGTGAATCAGTGTATATGTTGACTCTTTTATTTGTGGCTTGAATACAGGCTTGTGTCAGAGCGATGAGCTCTGCGGCTTGAGCTGACAAGGTATTTATACAATTAGTTTCAACGATTTCAGTGTCTGTTGTGACTGCGTAAGCGGCCACTAGCTCTCCTGTACCTGTTCTCATACATGAACCATCTACATACAACGTCAGGTCTGGGTCTGACAATGGGACGTCTGTCAAATCTTGTCTGGGTTTCGTCGTGATAGTGATAACTTCAATACAATCATGTGCTAGTGGGTCTGTTCCATTTATAGGTAACAGTGTGGCAGGATTCAATGTACTACAACGTCTGATTTTTATATGTGGCTGAAACAATGTTAATTCGTAACCAGTGAGTCGTGCTATAGTCAAGTGTTGTGTTTGTGTGCGGTTCAAGAGAACCTCTACTGCATGTGGTACTTGTACTGTCAATGGATGTCCTAATACTATGGCATCGCTTTGTCTGATTGCTAAAGCTGTTGCTGCCACTGATTTCAGGCACGCAGGCAAAGCCTGAGCTACGGGATCTAATGTACTAGAAAAATAAGCACATGGTTTGTGTGATCCTGCTTGTTCCTGTGTGAGTACTGACAAGGCAGTACCTTCGCGTTCTGTAACGAAGAGTGTAAACTGTTTATTGTAACATGGTGTTGCTAAAACAGGTGCTTGGCATAAGGCTTTCTTTAGGCTTTCAAAAGCTTGTGTATGTTCCTGAGTCCAAGGGAGAACAGTCGATGTGGCTGCCTCCTGTGTTGTCAATTGAATGAGTGGTTTTGCTAGAAATGCATACTGAGGGATCCACTGCCTACAATATGAAGTGAGGCCTATGAAAGCCCGCACCTCCTTTTGTGTCTTGGGTACTGGCATATTAGCAATTAGCTGGATGCGATCTGGTGTAAGCTGCCTTCCCTCCTTGGACAGCGAGTGACCAAGGTAAACAACTCGCTGGACACAGAATTGCAGCTTAGAAGGGGACACCTTGTGCCCCTTTTCGGCCAAAAATTGTAATACCGTCAGTGAGGCTTTTTCACATTCAGGTTCGCTTCTAGCGGTGATCAGCAGATCATCGACATATTGAAGCAGGGCAGTGTTGACTGGCATGTGGATACTGTCGAGTTCTCGTTTCAGTGCTTGGCTATAGATGCTGGGGCTTTCGGTAAATCCCTGAGGTGCGCGTGTGAATTTAAAGCTACGTCCATTTAAACTAAATCCGAACAAGTATTGGCTTTCCGGATCTATTGGGACGCTGAAAAAGGCATTTTTGAGATCAATTACAGTAAAGAACGTTGCTTCGGAATCAATGGCTGTCAGTAATGAAGAAATGTCTGGGACTACGGGGTATTGTGGTACTATGCATTTATTTAATTCGCGCAGATCAATAACCAATCGATATGCAGGCGGGGCTGTTGGATCGGTTCGTTTAAGAATCGGAATTATCGGTGAATTACATACATTGGAGTCAGTTTCCACAACCACTCCTTGGGTAATAAGCTCGTCAATGATTTGTAGTAAAGCCACTACAGCATCTGGGGGTAACTTGTCTCTGATATATTCTTACCCCATGTGGTAAGAATTTGCATTTCTTCCGGACTTACCCCTGGTTGATCTTGATTTCTGATCACACAGTTTATGAGGAAACGTAACAGTTCCCCCTGTATTTCCACCTTTTGGTACTCCATGGCTCTGGTAATACTCTCAGGGTCTCGCCCTGACTGAACAAAATTATATATATTTTCTAAATGTGCAGTCATTCCTGGTAGCTTCCCTAAGTATATTGCAGCTCGTCGGATACGTAACGATGCCAGCATCATTTCGTCCCCTTTTCCGGGCACAGGGTCATATCTACAATCTATTAGAAGTTCCTTAAGCGTGTTGGGAGTTACTAGTTTGGGTGTACGTTGGTGGGCTAATTCTTGAAAAGAAAGTTTATTTGTTCTGGGTGGCGTAGAAAAAATGCTTGATGTACCTCCGGTAGCACCACCTGGGGTGCTGGATGTGAAAGGATTCGTTGAACGTGATATAGCAACCATAGGTGTGGATGCAGATGTAGAAACAGATGTGCTTGCCGGAACTTGTGTCGGGGTTTGCTGTTGCAGAGGTACAGACGAAGGAGGGTCTTGGCGTTGAACCCCCTCGGCAGACGGTCTATGTGGCGCAGCATTAGCATACTCGGGAGCTGCGTCGTCTAAATAAGAGGAAAGAAAAACATCTTCTGCGGATCTGGGATGCCCTTTGGGATGTACTTTTATCGGAAACAATGGGGGTGGCAAGTCTTTTGGTATTTCCGGAGTAGCCTTAGGTAATCCTTCGGCCAGTAGAGGATACATACCATTCACAAGGGCATTTCTTTGTCTGTTTGTTTGTTCTGACTTTACTCGATTACCTTCTTCACTTAATACACTTTCTCGAACTTTATTTGAATTCTCCTTACTTTTCTCTTCCTGTCTGAGCGCTTTTTCTGTGCGTCTATATGATTCTTTACGCCATAATTCAATGGCATCTTTCTGTGACTGTCTAGCTTTCTTTTTCCACAATTCTTCTTCTACTTTCATAATGCAATCTGCATCCCAGGTCCCAGCTGCGGGCCACCTCTGACTTTCTGGTAATTCCTTGGTGTAGTCTACCCATAGATCAAGAAATAATATGGCGTCTAGGCCATGTTTATGATACATGAAGTACCCTGGAGTGTCCCTAGGAGGGATGGGAACAGCTTCTTCGAGTACCCCTTTTCTAGTTGTGATCTGTCTTAATTTCGAAAAGAGCGGCATATTGAGAACTGATCTGATACCTAATTTTGAACACGTTTAATACCATAAAACACAATAATGAACAGTCATTCACACCACAATATACAGAACATATTTAAAACATTTTTAACATTTAACATTTAAATGAAATAGACAATGATGGCCAATTAGAGAACTAGTCACTAGGCATAATACTCGATACTAACTAGGTAAATCTGAATTATATACTAGACATACTTGATATACTGCTAAACAGTACAGATACACTGCTGAAACAGTGCAGACCGGATTTGTGTACCCAAACCCGTCTTGACCGGCACAACCTATGTGCACGTCAGAACGCCTCCCCGATAATGGTACTCACCGGGTAGCTCGGAACGGAAGGCCTCGGAACTGAACTGAACTTGAACCGGACTGGACTCGACTCGGAACTTCGGAAACTTCGGAAACTGGTGGGCCTCTGTATACCTCGGATCTTGCTCTCTCAGCTAGGCTCTGGTCGGGATACTTCGCACTTCTCACCGCCTCGTCTGGGTGTTGATCGCAGCCTCAGTTACCCCCGCTCGGCAGGAGGGAGATACAGGAAATCCTGTGGGTACGCGTTGTTGTCCGTCCAGCTGTGACAGGAGACCGGGCCTGCAACGTACCGCCGGCGCGTGAGATGAGAAAGTGTCCCTGTTCGGGCGCCATTTATGTGGTAAATAATTTAATTACCGGAACTTAATTTGATGCGGAAAATCTATAACAATAGCTCAGTAAAATAAGAGGCAGAATCCGTGGTATTAGAGGTTCGGAACGGGCTTTATTCCATAATCAATTTAAATCGATGAGCTCCATATTCCATCACCACGAAGGTTCAGGAAGTGAAGACCGTACTTTATTGATAAGTAATCATTTTTATACAATAGGCATTACAGTGAAGCAAATGCAGGAGGCGTAACAATTGATAGTAAAGATAAAACATACATGCGTAGCAAAAGTGGGTGTAACTGGGTGTAACTAAGGAACGTCATCAGGTATGATGTCATAATAGGGTGGTTCCATGAAAGAATTTCGCAATGTCAGCAGAAATACTTGGCAGAAATGCGCGCGCAGCAGCATGACGTGTGATTGTCGTGCAACTAGGGGGTGAAGGGGACTTGACATTTAGCTCTACATGTGGCGACAGAAGTCTGGAGGGTCAAGTCAACCTAATCCCAAATCATATCTAACATCCTATGTTTAGAGAACTATGTTATCCAAAAGAGAGGTCTCTTAGAGTAGAATCTTATTCTATACTGACTATACTGACTGTGAGTGCGTGTACAAGCGTCTAAGTGTCTACACTAGATGCGGGGGCAGAAATCTTTCATAGTAACAGGGCTATGAATTACTTGCATAAAGACAGAGAAGCCGGGCCTTTTGCTCGGTAGCTGGAAGAATGTTTACTTAAACTACTAGACAGGAATGCATTGGGTAGGGAGCAGAGCAGATAATTTCGAAGGTGAAATACAGTTTTGGCAGGCAACAGGCTGATGTCAGGCACCGTTAGCTGCGCAGGGAGTAGGACAAAGTTCATGGATACAGATGCGAGCTCAGACTGGAGCTTTCAGAGGCAGAAGGCAGGAAAAGCTTGATGGCAGAATCAGGGCCTACTTGCCTGGACTGTAAAATGGCATAAGTGAACCATATAAAGCCGGTGGCCTTTCGTACTTAGGAATGGAATATCCGGCCCATTCATGGCGGATCTGAAAGAGGACATGTTGGCGGTGGACGCACATGTGTTTGCGTCTTTATAACTGGAACTGGAGGGAACATACATGTACTTGTGATTTATACATGGAACCGTTGGGGTCCAAGATAGGGGACATAACTGATCATAAAAATCCATATTTCCACAGGACGTTAATTGTTGCTCTGTGCTGTTGTCAGCTCATTCTCCTAAACGAGGTACTTTCCTCTCCTGCAGCCTGCATTAGCCCTTTCCCGTCCTTGAACTGTTCAAATCGTTGCAAGAGGAGAGCCTGGAAAGAATTGTCCCTCCAAGAGGCATTTGACATTGGAACATGGACGGTACTTTGTTATCCTCCTCCAGACCCCATCCTATTTCTGTGTATTTGGGAATGGAGAAGAGGGGGGGGGGAGGGGTTGCGGATCCTCGTGAGTCCTATCTGTGCTGCTTCATTCTAGGAAACGAGGAAACTCCAGTGCATGCACAGGCTCCTATGTTCATCACAAGTTATACATGTGTCGTTGGTGGATAAGTTTGTTGCAACTATTGTATACTCATCCCGTCCTCCCTGTCTGAGTGTTAGTGTTTGCCTCCCTCCACTCTCCAGGCTTGTAATGGGCAAAAGGAAGGCAGTGGGAGGGGGCTGGGAGTCTTCTAAAGCGAGAAAGAAGACTTTATCCTCAGCAGTTAACTGCGTAATGGACAGGATTGATAACCTCCTACCTGAATGTGAGCATATCTTTAACCCCAGACCCTCCTCTAGCAGTAATGCTACCAAACCCACCACAGCGGTGTCCACCAAGCGCGTACCTCAAATGTCTAGTAAACCCCAGGTGTGTGTTTGAACGCAGTTGGGGGGGGGGGTTAATATTGTGAACTCCCCGAAGGGTTTCATAGTGAGGCCCTTGTCTGTATGTAATGAAGAAGTAAATGAGTGTCGTAATCGCTCCTCGATCCCCTGCCCTGATGCAGTTTTAAACAAAGGGTATCGAGAGGAGATGACTGGGGTCTTCAGTTTGGAATCTTATTCAATTCTCCATAGCTTGATGGGTGTGATTGGAAGTCTGAGTAACCAGGTCTCGGCACTGAATGAGGCCGTGGAGGGTTATGAAGGGAGGGAATGTGGGAAGCAAAACCCTAACTTTGCTAATTGGAATGTGATGGAGGAAGGTGAAAGGGTGAGGAGGCCAAAAAGATTGGAAACGAGGAACCTCAACTTCCGTTCCACACTGTTTTAACCCAAAAGTCCCCATTGGGAAACACTCACCATTTTCCTCAAATCCCTTCTATTCCCTTCCCCTGTCTAAGTAACAGCTCTGGGAGTGTGGGTTATCTGTCTGTTTTTTCCAGGAGAGGTCGCCCAAGGAGGGAGATTGCTGACCAATAGCCATGGGTCTGCATAAATCCCCCACGGAGAGCTTCCATACAGTACAGGTAGTGTACCACCAGGCCACAATCAACCTTACCCAGATCCTAAAGCTTCCATACAGAGGCAGGTAGTGTACCACCAGGCCACAATCAACCTTACCCAGATCCTAAAGCTGACTGAGGGACCCAGGGAAGACCATCATTCACTTATTAATAAAGTCACACACTGGTTCCAAGAGATTCGTCACTGCTATTCTAGATCAGGAGTGACATTGTGGGTGTAGAAAGGCTCTCCAATCCAGAGGCACACTATGACAGGGTGAAGGTTTGATTTTCTCACAGCACCATAGCTGATGGTCTTATGCCCATAGATTTGCGTTCCATTTCCCAAGCTAATACCTGCATTTTGATTAAATACCATGACCCAGCAGTTGATGCTAGTCTGTACCTAGGTGGTGCCATCCAACCTGCAGGAAATACAGATAGACGGACCCCTAGGGTTCTTTCTTGAAAAGCTCTGACATAAATCGTTTAATGCTTCCTGGGCAGCCCTTTGCAATTAGTGGGCAGGGTGTGCCAGAGAACAATAATCCAGGTGTTGAGGTGATCACTGGACATCCCTCTGCTTCACCCTCAAACCAGCAGCCATTGCTCATAATTGTGTAGATTCCCATGACATCTGCCTCTTCTAAGAGACATGGTGTCTGACCCCCTTTCCTAGGAGTAGGTTCACTTTTTATACTGTTAATACAGTCTAGAGTGGAAGGGGTAGACCCTCAGGAGGGCTAGGGATCTGGAACAAAACAGCCCTGCGGTGCAAAATTAGGACAATTCCCTTTGATTCGGCTGACGTTTTGGTCGTCAGACTGGTGCTCCCATCAGGACTGTCCCTAAACTTTTTAATGTTTACTATAGAGTAGGAACAGGTAATGTGGAGACCAGGGTTTTTAATGTATTAGAGCAATCTTTATCTGAACACACGGGTAAGGATTCCATTCTGGTGGCTGGAGATTGAACCGCCACATTCAAACCCCAACAGGTACTCCTTCTGACTTGACAGTGGATTGGGATAATCAGTGGTGTATTCCGCAATTTGATCTGCTAAGTGCTAGATGGCCCTCTAAAGCAGCCCACGCTAAAAAATTTAACTTTGATTTTAGAGCTACAAACGGTAGGACTCCCTCAGACCGACAAGGTAAAATGACATTCAACAGGCCAAGCCACCATAGTAGAATGGACTATTTCATGGTTGATGTGAAGCTTTTGACAGCCATTTCTGATATAGAAATGGCGGATAGATCTGATTGCGACCATCACTCCCAAAACCCTGACACTTGTAGAAGACTCAGCTTTTAAAACCATACCTTCGGGGTAACACATATTTGGGTGGCCTTTCTCAATCCAGCAAAAGGAAGACCATAAGGTGGAATTGGGTGGAAATAATCCAGCAGCCTTAGAGGCAGTTAAAGCCAATATGTAGAAACAGGTTGCACACCTATCCAAACTCCCTGCGGAGCTTAGGAGGGCAGAGTTGAGTTTTAGCCTTGTCTCTGTTTTCTCAAGCCAGGCCGTGCATGGGGGGAAGAAAGTGCCCAAGACCACTACCTGGTATAAGTGTGAATCTAGACTGGCCAAAAGTGAGCTTTTAACTGCAGTAAAGACTAACTCACGTCCAGAAATAATGAGGTGCAGGACCAGGTGCAGGCAGGTTTTGGCTTTAGCTAAGAAGGAGTGGGAGAATGCCTTGTGGTCTTCTCTACATGAAGCCATGATTGTTAAAGACAACAAATCTTTCTGGAGGACAGTAGCAGTCTGCCTAATGGTCTCAAAACTGATTTTTGTGTCCAACCCGATAAGTGGGTGACCCATTGTAGTAAGCTGGACGCAAACAAGAGCACCGTTGAGGAAGATGATCGAGTGTCAATAGAATGGGGTTATATATACAATTCAAGCACCCTTGTGGTTACATTAAAAGAGACTTTGCAGCATTCGATTCTCGTATTCCTGCCCATGTCCCTGGTACCGATAGGATACCTAATGACTTGTATAAGGTGAACCGGAAGAGTTGGATCCAAATATAAATATCTTATCCAATACCCTCCTCTCCATACTGGATATTCCCACTTCATGGAAACTAGCGAAGATTCTCGCAATCAACAAGAAGGAAGATCGGACAATCCCAGGGAACTGCAGACCTATCAGTCTGATCGATTCCATACAAAACATTTTTTTTGTAAACAAGTGCTGGTACATCTTCAGGACTGGATAACAGATGAGGGTATTTTGTCTAACCTGCAGGCGGGTTATAGAACCAGTGTTATTGCCTCTGATCTAGTCTTGTGATTCTCTTGCATTTATTGGAGAGAGGTTTTAATAATCAAGGGCAAGCTTTTTTTGCCTATGTTGACTTACGAACAGCCTTTGATTTGGTTCCCGCGGGGAAGCTCTAGAGGGTGTTGGAGAAAATGGGCATTCCTGCCCCCCCTTTGAACATCTTGGTAAGATTGCATGTGAATAATTTGGCCCAAGTTAGATGGAGGAGGACGTGGACCGAACCCTTCAAAATAGAAGTGGAGTTAGGCAGGGATGAATGCTCGCCCCCACCCTGTTCTCCCTTTATATTAATGGGGTGTTAGAGTACATAAACAAGAATGGGCGAATGCGCTCAAACTTGGGGGGAGAAGGGTTGGCCCACCTATTCGCTGACGAATCCCTGCTGATTTCTAAGCCACCACAGGGGCTCCAGATGCTGCTCGACCTTTTTAAATTCCTTTTGTGATGAGAGGGACTTGGAGCTTAACAGTGCCAATTCCAAGTGTATGTTCTTTTCCAATTGCAAGGTGAGCTGTTGTAAAAGATGCATGCTAGTGGGTGACAACTCCTTTTATTCATTAGCTGCTTTTGATTATTTAGGCATCAGACCTACTTCCAACTTAAGATGGGCTCCTCAGCTGGATAAGATGCACATGTCCATGATCCAGCAGACTACAAACATAGCCAAGATTCTGCTGAGGTTCTTATCTAGAAGAATTGCCCCAGTACTTGAAATTTATAGCGTAAAGGCAATGGAGTCTGTTTGGTACGGGTCCAAAGTGTGGGAAAGTTCTAATGTCAATAGTATAGATACTGTGGAGCAGAGAGTTTTTGAGATCAATACTAAACTTTTCCCAAAGTACTCTACTTTTGCCACTATACTTAGATCTAGCACAGAGAAACATCTTGCATAGAACAGAAGGCAAGCTTCTAACTTTCTGGCACCGGCTGTGGACCACCTCAACCCTTGAATCGTATTGGGATGGCACTAGAAATCTTATGACCCACAATGCGTAAAGACAATATCCTGATTCCAAACCCTAAAGACCCTCTTACAGAGACTGGGGCTTGAAAATTATTGGTCCTCACCGGGGTTGATGAGGTTGGTCCCATGAGACAGGATCAAGGGACACTATTGGGAGCTTGTAGACGTAGAAATGGTGGCACAGATTAAAGGAACATTAACATTAGCATTTATCGATTTAAAACTATGTGCGCTATGAGGTGACCATTGAAGTACGTTTTCCAGCCCTGGCTTGGCAGTTCACTCTCAACTGTTCCATGAGGCACAGGGTCAAGACTGATTTGCATATGGCTGGGTCTAAACCGGGGTGGCATGGTGAGCAAAAGAACGATGGATTTAACCCAGATCTCTTGACTGGGGTGAATGTATGATTTATTCAGCATTCCGTCCATCATTTGTTTGCATAGCACTTTTCGCCCTAAGTGGGATGGGTATGCCCAGACATGGGTCCCTTGCTCACTGACTGTGCCACTGGATTCACGCTAGCCTGGCTGATGAAGGGTATTACCCAGAAACCGGTCCCAGGATGCTTGTTTCCGGTCCAGGGAAGACCAGGCATGGCAGTTCGGTCTGGACTGTTCCCATGAGGCACAGGGTCAACACTGATTTGCATATGGCTGGATCTAAACTTGGGTGGCATAGTGAGCAAAAGAATGATGGATTTAACCCAGATCTCTTGACTGGGTGTGAATGTATGATTTATTCAGCATTCCGTCCATCATTTGTTTGCGTAGCATTGTTCCAGCCCTAGCACGTAAGTTATACCTTCAATTTAGGCAAAGCATCTTACCTATCAAAGCATTTAGTTCCAAATGGCACAAAAAAGGGTGAGGTTGATGACCAGTGCCCAGTATGCCATGGGGGTACAGAATCACTGGAACATATATTATTTTTTTGTCCTTGCTATCATAAACTTTGGGTTAAGTGTGTTGTGCCCCTCTGTAAGAATTTGGGTACCAGGAGGCATTAAGATGCTCTTAGAATTGAGAACCAACACAAATGGAGTACTTGTGTTCGGTATGGCTAAGTATCTAATGGCACTATGGTTAAGGCACACTTAGCTTTTTGAGAGCAAGGGTCAAACCTTTGTAGATGTTGAGCACCTGAATTCTGCCTATGTGTTCTATCACAACGATAATCCCACACCGACAAGAGGTGCTGGATGCTTTTATATAGCCGCAAATGTACTAGCTTGAAACTATTGTAATATGTATGTCTGTGCTTTCTTGTTTTAACCCCCTACTTGTGATGGAACTATCTTAGAGTCATTATTTGGTTTTAGCATCTTCTGGGAAAGCTAATGCTCTGTATTATTATGGTTTTAATGCTAGGGATCATGGTTTTGCACTGGACACTTTTTCCTATTCAAAAACTGTGACCTGTTGTTTAACCATGATGGGTACTGAGCAAGAAATTGCCAAGAAACACATTATCTTGTATACGGCATTTGAGTTTCTTGATGCTTGATTGTTATGAATATGTATTATTGATATTGAATGAATTTACTTTTTATGATCCCAGTGATCGGAAATAAAGTAATAAATGGAAAACCACACCAGAAACCAGATCTAAATCTTCCAGGGATTTCACAAATATTTGGATAAAGTCCCACTTTGTGGGAGACTTTGTGTGCTTGTGAGCAGTGATTCAGGAAAGAAAGCACTATCTCTTTATTTGCTCAGTTGCCGAAGCCTTAGGCACTGGGCGATTGCCTTGGATTGATCTGCCTTGTAACCCTTAGGGTCGAGTGTTGAAGGAGTACTTGGCCCTCAGCTTTTGGTACAATAATAAGGTGGCCCCAGGAAACCAGAGATCAAAGAACCCAATTGACCAAATTTGTTCCCAGTAAATCCATATTGTCCTGGAACTCCAGAGCCAGTGTTATGTTATGTGCATTTGTAAAGGGCACTGACAACGGTGAGGGTATCCTGTCTCTTAGCAAGTATGTGTGTCTAGCCTTGCTTATAGTAGGTATATTATTGGAAAGCTAAGTCTTCAGCTTCTTGTGGTATTCTAAAATAGAGTAGGAGGCTCTGATGTGGACTGGGAAGTTGTTCAGCGCTTTAGGATTGTTGTAAGAGAATACCCATCCTCCTAATCTGGTTCTGTGGGTGCATTGGATGTGTGCATGTAGGAGTCTTACGGAGCAAAAGAGTCTGGTTGATGGTGGAAGGAGATGCGACTGTTCAGATATGTCTGAGTTGTGTAGTGCCTTGAATGTGTATGTGAGGAATTTTAATTGAATGTGTTTGTTCATTGGGAGTGTTAGAAATGTGGTTTCTGGTTGGCTAGTGTATGCACCTAAGCCAGGTGGAACCCACCAATCTAGTCAGGGCAAGAGAGTTACACACTAAAGATAACCCCTGCTCACCCCCTTGGTAGCTTGGCAGAGCATTCAGGCTTATCCCAGAGGCAATGTGCAAAGCAGTTATGCAACACACTCACCCAGCAACGACACACAAGGCACACCACAAAAGAAACTCCACACAAGGTTATATAAAAATAGCCTTTGTATTATGCATACAAACACAGTAGAACACCATCATATATTTCACGGTGCCACTAGGCACTTGTCATGACTTCACAGGGATTACATAAACCACTTGGCCGACCGGGCCACTGTCATAAACATTACATAATTCACAAATCACCTTGTATCACAAATCACTTTGTATCAAATGAGGCCATAGGCACATATGTTTCCCCAGATACATTTGTACACCCCAGATACATTTGTGCACCCCAATGATATCCCGCACCAACATCAGTCGGGCACCACAGCCCACTTGTAGCAGTGCACACATTTTAGGCAAACGCATTAGGGTTAGAAACCATAGCCACAGTGCACCACCCTAACCACTTGTAAGGTGCACACACTACTACAGGAGCACCCCAATTAGCGCGACACCGGTGCTCTCCTTTTAGGGTAACTAGTGTCCTTTGTGTAGGCTTACCGGCCATGTGCCCACCTACACCAGGAAATGCGGCAGTCCTCGTCCCCGGGGGCCTCCGTCGAGGTCTCACCCCGTATCGGGGCACAACGCCACAAGTAAGGGGGGGCGGGGGTTCAACTTACCCTGGCTTTGCCAAATAATACCCCGGACACTGCGAGTGAAGCAGTAGCGGCCTGCAATCAGGCGGCGCAGCCCTGACAACACCAGGGTAGGGAAAGCAATCCTGACTCTGGAGGGCCTCCGTCAAGGTCTCATCCCGTGCTCCCATACTCGTGTTGCAGGGAAGACCCACCTTGAGTATCCACGGAGCCCGGGAGGCTCTGACTCTATCTTGCCACCAGCCCCGCCCACCACAAAGCTAAGAACACACTCGGGGCTCTCCTCTTCCTTATGGGAGCCCCACCCACAACCAGGCATTGTCCGCCTGACTACCGGTTTCTCTTCTGGCTACGGAATGGATTCTCTATCGGGTTTGGCAACATCCCTGCCATGGCGCGACTACTCTGACTGTGCCTGCCGTGCTTGGGAGCTTGAGCTCACTTCTTGGGCTCAGTTCATAACGTTGCCCACACCTGCCATGCGATAATGCCACACAAGCCCACGTCAGGGCTCAACTACATTGAGCACAGCGATCCAGGAGCGCTCCACGCACTGGGATACAGGACAATGAGAAGAAAATTAAGAGCTCAGCCTGTCTCCCACTTGAAGACACAACCAGGGAGCAGGCAGCACACTTCTCCAGGAATCCACAAGGGCAGAGCTGGGCACAGGCAAGACAGCACGCAGGGCCCCCAGACATACCACAGGGGGACGGAGCCATCATTATGGAAGGCAGGCACAGCCCTAGTCAGGTGCAGGTGCTACTCCTCCCACCACTCTAAATGCAGAAAAGGCCTATTCAGGTGCCAGGGGAAACACCTCCCGCTATTCTAAATTCAACCACAGTCTATTCAGCCTAGCGCTGAGTCACCCAAGCAGGGCAGGACACACCTGAACCCCCCCCAGGGACTGGCTGGAGTGAATGCACATCCCCTCTCCCCTTGTCAGTCAGAAACAGACTGTCAATACACAATAGGCAGGCACAAAGACACATAACATAACACAACTTACAGAAATGCCCACTTCTAAAAGTGGCATTTCTAAAATAGTAATAATAAATCTGCTTTCACCAATAAGCAGGATTTATCACCACTATTCCAAACATACCAAACTTGATCACGCTTCCCCTCTCATGTCAGAAATTACCACTGAAGTACATATCAGGGAATCCCCAATGAAAACCTCTGAGAGGGCAGCCTCGCAGCAATGAGAAACCAAATATGCTGTTTGTCACTACCAGGACATGCCACACAGTTAAGGCACATGTCCTACCTTTTACCTACACCGCACCCTGCCCATAGGGCTAGTTAGGCCCTACCTTAGGGGTGACTTATATGTAGTAAAAGGGGAGTTGCTGATGTGGCAACCACTTTATGTGCCATGTCACGGGGGCAGTAAACTGGGCACGCAAGCCCTGCAGTGGCAGAGGCCTGACACAGGTTTGAAAGGCTACTTTGGTGGGTGGCGCAAGCAGCACTGCAAGCCCACCAGTAGCATTTAATTTACTGGGCCTGGGTATTTAGGGTACCACTGTACAAGGGACTGACAGGTAAATTAAATATGCCAAACAGGTGTAGACCTATCTTACCAAGTTTACCATAGAGAGCACATGCACTTTAGCAGTGATAAAGTGCTCAGAGTCCTAAAACCACCAACAACAGGTCAGAAAAAATACGGGAGAAAGGCAAAAAGCTCTGGGATGACCCTGCAAAAGGGCCAAGTCCAATAGGGAGCCAGTGTAGTTTCCTGAGGTGTGGTGTGATGTGGGTTCTGTGTGGGAGGTTGAGAAAAAGTCTGGTTGCTGAGTTTTGGATGATTTATACATTTCTAGTGTGCTGCTTGGTGATTCCAGCTTTGGGGGTGTTCCCATCATCTAATTTGCTGGTGTGAGAGACAGTTTTTCCAGTGTTGCTTGGGAGCCATTTGAAGATCTTCCTTAGCATCTTCAGGGTGTGGAAGAAGGATGCAGTGATGGGGTTGACTTGTGCGGTCATGTCCAGTTTGCTGGCGAAGATTATTCCATAGTTCCTGGCATGTGTTCTGTGTTTGGTTTCGAGTTTGTCTGGCCACCTGTTGGAGTCCCATGGTGATGTGTGTCTCATCGAAGAGCACTACCTCTGTCTTTTCAGGGTTAAGCTTGAGACAGTTGGCTTCCATCCAGTTAGCAACTATGGTCATGCAGAGGGTAGCCACACCAAGTCATCCGTAACTGGATGTGGTTCTAATGTGATGCTGATCAAGTGCTGATTTTAGACCAGCGATGACAGCTCTTGTGATACGCTGACCCGAAATTGTCAAAAAAATATCAGAATCTGCAAGTCTTGTTTTTCATGTGTATTTCCACCTACTGCCATGTCTGTTCATGATCCGATGAACAGACCCCTCATCCCACATGTTGTTTCTACAGACTGCATAGATGCATTTCAGTCCACTTCATTTATCCACTTGTGCTTATTGGTGTCTTCCCACACACCATATATACACTTTTGTTCCTCTCCTAAGATACCTGTTGAATAAGGATACATAGGTCCTTTTGTAAACGGAAATAGTTTGATAGCCATAAGAGGAAAAAGTTATTGTGGAGATCTTAACTTATGGTCAAGACACAAGACCTAGCACAAATATGTTTGTTCTAACCCCCAAAGGCCTATGTTTTCTGATCAGATTAGTCATCATGTCGTAAAACATCGTTTTGAAATGTCTTCTCTCTGTCACTGCGCAATGGACAGCATTAGAATCTGATTTTTCTGTGAACAGAGTATATTGACTTCATTCAATGTGTGAATATATCTCTGGTAATATGATACAATGTTATAGAGTTTCTGCCTCCATTCCAAACACTAGTCAATATAGCAAACCCTCCTATTTATCACCAGCCACATTCTCTTTAAAAGGAATGGTCCGATTCACCCAGTGGATTCTTTTCACTAACTTTGTCAACAACAAAGATGTAAAAGGATTTTCAATAATATTTGGATCAGTGGCCCCCTGCAAGTAAATTGAGTCTCTTCAATATTTTGATGACTGGAAATAAAATAACCCACTGCTATTTCCAATAGTTCAGCTGACCCCAATGAACTCTGTGAACGTCTGTGACACCACTATTGATACCCTAGTTCTCCTCAGGAAATTTGTGTTAGTTCTATCACTTGTGGCATACCTGGGGGTGGGGGGTGGATGAGGGTAAGGTGAGTTTTCGTTTTTTTCCCCCTTTTATTCGTCATCTCTCGACCCCGCCCCTCCGCTCTTCCCTGCAATTACTGTCACTGGGCGGCAAACTCAGGGACCGCTATGGGCGGCAAAAGATCTAGCTGCGTCATAGTCTACAACCTTTCTCTGCGTCATTGACTCCCGCTTGTTCATCTACAAAGTTTGGTCAAATTCAATCCCAAATAGTCGCAGCCAGGAGAGGTAGGTGCACGCATTGGCATCAGAACTCAAGCCACTAGTTCAGTGTTCTTAATGCTGTGCCCCCCGCCCCCCTAGAAAAAAAGAAAAAAATCCTCGCCCTCCCCCGAAATTTTTCACAATTATTCTGCTAAATTGGCAATGTTTAAATATGTCTAAACATATTTAAACATTGCAGTTAAGCTCTATTACCACGTTTTACTCATACTCCCAGTCAGGATATAAATCACAACAGTTATTAGTGATGGTCCTTTACAAATTTGCTTACTGCTGCCCATGTTTTTAACACTTAAAATAAAACATGATGCTTCAGTTGGCCAGAGACTGGCACCTCCCCTGAGATCACTTAAGGCACCCCAGACACCCCCCCCCCTCCAGTTTGAAGATCTCTGCAATATCTAATCTGGGGCCCATGAAGCCATCAAAAGACAGAAACACTGTGCATAGCAGAAGCAAGCTCACTGCAGTAAGAATAAAAGGCCCAAACAGGAGACGATATGGCTACGTTTCACTTCTGTGTTTCTTTGGCGTTACATACATTTTGATGATGAAGGTCATTTTGAGGTTTAAGAAGAAACAGGGCTACAAGACTTATATATACAGAAAATCTGTCTATAAAACAAGACTTGCCTCTGTAGTTTTAGTTCTAGGACACACTTACGGAAGCTGTTTGCTTCAGAAATCTTGAATTATTAATTCATTCCCAACCAGAGACAGGAGGCACTAAGCGAATGCCTCCAACATGTCTCCCACTGAAGACAGAAACAGCAGGACCATTCTAGACATAGATAGATCTTTTGAGCACACTATGAAATGATGAGTTTAAACGTTGTTTTCTTTTAGGTATACAGCAGAATGCCTGACTCTCTGGTTTGCATACATCTCATGATGCGGGGTCTGGTGGGTCAGTGGACTAATGCATCCACTGCAAGGATTTAACCTGAAATGTATGGTCTTGAGTTGGAATTCTAGCAGGGTCACTCAGCCTTTCATCCTTCCATGGTCAATAAAATGAGTACCATTGGGTAGCAATAAAAATATGTTGTTTCAGATACACATAGTCTTCAGGGTGAACGTGTGCTTTACAAACACACATTATGATGATGACAACATTCTGATTTCAGAATTTATCAGTAAAGTAACATGGTAACTGAACATCAGTCTGATAACGAAGTACTGGGCATTGTTGCCTACAATCTTGTCTATACTCTCACACAGCCCCCAGACTTCAAAGTTCCTAAATGGGACATTCACCAGGAAATGGGTTGCCCAGAGAGAGAGTGAAATGGGCAATCAACGACAACGAGGTGACGGCAAGACAAGGTCAAATCTTTCTCCAAACACTGAGCTAAACATGCTTCTCTTGAACGCCCAAATATGAATTTTATGGGGCAGACCCGTTCCTTCATAGAATCACCTAATGCAAGGCAGCAGCATTTTTTTAAATTGAAAGGAAAGCCACAACGTTTTGTGTTTGATAATAAGGGGCATATTTATGAGAGGGGCTGCGTTGCTCTTGCAGCGTGGTTCAAGAGCAACGCAAGTCGAAAATGCGATTTATGAAGCCACTCAAGGCCCCATTATGTGGCCTTGAGTGGCCTCATGAATCTGGAGTAACGCAACACAGATCTCTGCGTTGTGTTACTCTGTCCTGGGAAGGTGTTCCATGGCCATTGCACTGGTGTTCCCTTGAAACTTCAATGGATTTTGACACATTCAGTGGCTTAGCAAGGGGGATGGGCGGTCTGCCCTGGGTGCACAAATTTGGGGGCAGCGGCCTCCTCGCTCTTATCTTTGGCCGCCACATGAATCGCCAGCACCCCCGCTCTTACCTGCAGCTGCTGCCACAGCAAGAATTGACAGCATCCCCCCCACACTCTTGCATGCTGTATACCGTCGTGCAGCAATCGCAGGGACCACCACGGGTGCCACATGGTCTAGCTACACCACTAGACACATTCCCAGATTTACCATCCCTGGTAGACCTGGGAATGTGCCATAAAGATATGCCTTCTCTGGGGAGGTGTAACAAGGGGAAATATCTGTATTTCTCACTGTTTCTTCCTTTTTCAGTGTGTGCTGCATTCTGCTGCACTCAGAGAAAGGGGAATATGCTTCTCAGGATTGTTTTTGTGCAGGAAGGTCCCTCCTCCTGCACGAAAACAATTCTACATGCAACACAGGCACCCTTGCACTATCATGCAATGGTGTCTGCATTCGCGCTAGGCAGCTGAAACGGTGCCAGTGCAGGGACAAAGGCAGGAACGTGCTGTATTCTTTTAAATATGGTGAATTCCTGCACTTTCCCTGTCATGCAGCACAGCAATGGGACTTACTGCTCTGCATGACATCCTCGTAAATATGCCTCTAACTATTTAGAGGTGCTGTAGCCTCTGAAGGCTCAAGTTTAATGTCTGGCTCTTGTGCAGGTTGAGGTCACGCTGGTTCCTCGAGCACAAAATGAGTCGAGCCTTCAAGCGGTGTCAGCCTGTCGTGCCACCCATACTCTTCTTCATTGTAAAAATCACCCCCCCCATCAAGCTCTCCACTCATCCTGCTGCAGAGGGTCTACCCAGCACTACATTGCTACAGACGTTATATTAATGGGGTGATAGTAATGAGCTGTACATCTCTTCTATATGCTGACCTCGCCCAAGCTCCTAGGAGGTAAATAAAAATACAACAGCTTGCACAGTGTGAGCTCTGTCATGAAGCCTTGTGGTTGAGTTCTACAGTGTGAAACGTCCTCACCTCACTTGACCAAATTGTGTGATACCAAGCAATTACATTATTTTTCTCTGCTTCTTTAGTTCGAAGCCTACCAGACAGCACAGTTGCCTGGTGCAAAATACTTCTTAGGGACATTCTAAAATCTTCTGTGGGAATTCATTCTGTCCATTGCTTACCATTGGCTTTGTGTTTTGTAATGCACAGTTACATGCTATTTGTTAGCTTTATTTGTTTTAGAATGTCCAGCTTGAGTTTTTCGTCCTGTGGAGCATAGCCTGTTTACTGTATTCTTCCATGAGTGTTCGTAGACAGGCCTTTAAATTTCGTTCTTATCTGTTTACATTTGCTGTGCATTCAAAGACAGAAGTCAACTGTCAAGCTCTTTCTTCAGAGGTAGCTTGTTGTTTACTTTTCCTTCCCTGAGTTCACAGTGGGAGGATGTTTGTGACAATCTTGCTGGCTACTGGGGTTGTAAACAAAAGGGTTTTTCCTAGCGCACAATATTTGTAAATGAACAGTGCAGATATTTCAAAATATATCAGAATTAGGGAAGCTCAAATGAAGTACATTTTTTTGTAATTTTGAAGTGAGGTGAAAACAAATATTTTAATGCGATCAAAACAATCAGTACACTAGGTGATGCTGTTTCCACAAATGATTGTTTGTGTGCTGTATAATTTGATCAATAATCAGTTTTTTAGTAGTTTCATCTGCAAAGCTGCATGTCTGTGCAAATGTACTGGTCATTTCAATTGAAATTGTGTTGCCTGCAATGGCAGTGTGCTCCCACACCATGCATACTACACACTATGTCACTCCAATCTACATCACTCCACTCCACAACGCTCTTCTCCACTCTATGCCCCTCCCGTCCCCTCTGTTCCACTCCACACCACTCTATGCCACTCTGCGCCACTATAGTCTGCTCTATGCTACTCTACTCCACTCGGCAACATGCCAATCCACTCCACACTCTACTCTACTCTGCAACACAGCACTCCACTCTATGCCACTTCATTCTATGCCCCTCTTCTCTAACACACTCCTCAACATGCCACTCTACGACACGTCACTCAACTGTACTCTACGCCATGCCACGCCACTCAATTCTACACCACTCCACTCTATGCCACTGCACAGTATGACAAGCCACTCTACTCTATGATGCACCACTCTACAACACTACAGTCCACTCTATGCCACATGACTCTACAACACTCCACTTCAATCTATGCCACTCTACAACACTCTATGACACTATACTCCACTCTACGATACTCTACACAATTCCCTCTATGCCACTGTACACCACTTTACTCCACTCTACTCTGTCACTTTATGCCACTGTACTCTACAAGGCTCTGCAACACTGTATGTAACTATATGCCACTCCACTGTATGGAACTCTGCTGCACTCTATGCCACTTCACTCTACAACAATACTCCATTCTACTCTAGTCTCTTCTACAACACTCTGTTCTATGGCACTCCATTCTACTCTGTGCCACTGCATTCTAGGACACTCTACTTCACGTTATGCCACTTCATTCTACTACACTCTTTGCCATATCACTCAATACAATCTCCTCCATTATTACTCTATGGCACTCTACTCTATTATTATCTACGCAACTCTAAGTAATTCCCTCTACGCCATCCCATGCCACTTTACTACACTCTACTCCTCTCCACTCTACTCTATAACATTCTAGTCCACTCTACTTTGCTGTACGCCACTACATTCTCTGACATTCGCCTCCATGCTACAACACTCAACACCACTCTAGGACACTCTTCTCCATTCGGCACCACTCCACAACTCTCCATGCCTCTCTTCTCTTCTCCACTCTACTCCACTCTGTGACACTCTACTCCCTCCAGGATACTCCACGACTCTCTACTCCACTTTATGTCACTCCACTCTATGCCGCTCCACTCTATGGCATTCTACTCCATTCTATGATACTCAACTCTATGACAATCTACTTTGCTTTCCACCACTCTACTCTATTACACTCTGCCCCTCTTTGCAACACCCACTATCCCACCTCACTTCACTCCACTCTATGCCACTCCACTGTACTCCACTCCACTCTACTCCAGTCCACGCCACTCCACTGTACTCCACACTACTCTACTCCACTCCATGCCCCTCAGTGTTGGTCTCCTCTATGCCACTAACTTTTAGCCATTATGAACAGCAACCAGGCTGGTGTACAAGGTGGCTAAACACATTTGCAAACCAATAACTCTTGCATATGCAAGATTTATTGGGTTTGACAAATCTTGGTTTTCTTCATACTCGCATTTTAGAGCACGTTTAAACCAAACAGTTCAGGATATTTTCTGTAAAAAATCCTCCCTTGTATGTGGTATAGGCTATGGCTTTCATTACAAGCGTCTGGGTTAATTGTGAAATGTGCTGTAACTCCTTTTAAGGCATATATCACAATCATGGGTTTTGGGATTGTAAGAAATTGGATTACTGGTTGAGGGGGGTGAAACTCTTCTCAAGCAGCAACCACAATTCTTCCCAGGGTGAAACCACAAACAACCTATATTAACCTATGCTCAATCCTCGGGTAGCTTGGCACAGAGCAGTCAGGCTTAACTTTGAGGCAATATCCCAAAGTATTTGTGCAACACTTGAAACAGAAACCAAGTGAAGATACACCACAAAAGGAGCAAACAACAGAATTAGAAAAAGAGTATTTTTCAATAAATTAAATAAGACCAAAATAACAAAAATCCGATAAGTAAATCTAGAAATATTCAATGTCAAAGATTTTGGTGAAAATAGCAACAAAAGGCGTAAAGCGCCAACTGTGGATGTCTGGTCACAATGGACCGGGACAAAGTCCCAAGTTCAAGCTGACTGAGATAGAGTGCTGACCAGCTACAGGGACCCAACTAGGCCTGCTGAGCAGAGTACCTAAAATCTGGTCTCCAGAGTGCTGCAAAGATCCTCATCAAAGATGCGGCTCACAGCCAAAGCGATGCATTGGTTCTGAGTTGTGGCGAAGCTGTGGTGCAAGGTCCTACATTGTCGCCCAGGATCCCGTCGACCAGGACTTGTGAAATACAGAGCCGAGGATGCGCCATGCAGTCAGGAATAGGCATTGTTTCTGAGGAGCTGCGAAGCGGTGATGCAAAAGCTGTCTAACAACAGAGGGTCTGGCTCTAATCAGCAAGGCTGAGCCTCTATCAAAATGCAACAAACACCTTGCCTGTACCGATATTTGTTTGAAGAAACAAATCACCAAAGTGGCAACAACCAAATTAATGTCACCCTCATTCAAAATTATTCCGAAATATATTTTTAATTAAAAAAATTATTTTATATTCATCTTATCACATGTAACATGTATCACAATTCAAAATTGCACAAATACACCACAAATCAGTTTTAAACAAAACAAACACTTAATGTTCTTCTTCTGTTTATAAGGTGTATACAGTCTCGTTGCGGGACCAGTTTCCCTACAAAACACCGATGTTTAATGTTATTGGTGTTTGCTGCGTGTGAGCCGCTGTATATTTGAACAAAACCTGGACATTCTGACTAGCCCTGCAAGTCTGTTTCGAACTGGGATAACAATGTTTTTATTGCGTTTCACGCTGGGTGCTGCATTCTATGACTCCGCTTGGATGATCTTGGGATTCCTTTCTGGGACTCTATGCACCTAAACTAACTCTATATTTTCACATCGAAATCATTTGCATTTTAACAAGAGCCCATCCAAGTTTACCTTCAATAAAAGCTGACGGTTCTGAATATTTCTTAGACGCACGTCCGGAATGAATCGCCGGTCATGTTGTTGCGTTCCATAATCTTCTGCTCCCAGTGTTTTTAAACGTACGTGTTTCCTTTGCGCAATGTGAATAACTGTTTACAAGTCACAGGACTTTACTCTGTTGCTTGATGGGAGATGTATTTTAGTTCTCCATATCTGTATAGACGCAACTTTATTAAATATTCAAACCCCAGTTTGAACATTGATTCTAATGCTCACATCAAAATTCATAGGGCAGTCTTTTTGTTCCTTATAGGGGTTATATTTACAACGCACTTGAGAACGGCATCCATTAGATCAAAATCCCAATCTATAAATTTCAGAAAGTTTGTTTAAGACATCTACAGCCGTGTTGAATTTAACTATAAGCAGAGCTTCTCGATGAGTTAATTTTTGTTCCAGATCTCCTCCTCGGGGATCTTGCTCCACCTTGGATATTATTGTCCAAGTTAAATCCTTTTCTTGATGGTTGTTGTTCCTCCAATGGTTTACCAAAGGGGCTGACTGTACATTTTTCTTAATTCGGGATTTATGTTGGGTAATTCTGTGGCGCACCTCCTGATTGGTTTTGCAGATATATAGTTTAGTGCAAGGTCATAAAATGCCATAAACTAAATTTTTCATCTTGCAATTGGTATAAACCTCATGTTTCCAATTTATATTTTTGGGGAAAAACAAAACACCTTTAATGGTTTTTTTGCAGCAAGTGCAAGTCCCACATTTATGGTGGCCTAAAATTGGAGGTAGTCCCATTTGTTCTCATAGAGTATTCTTTGGTGAAATCCTTGGTAGTGCGGCCCGTACTATTTGGTTTGAAATACTTCTTTCTTTTCTCATTGCAAACAATGGGTAATTTGCGAGTGATGGATCTAGATTTTCAATTAGATGCCAATTTTGATTTATAACTTTCTTCAACAGATTGGAATTTGGACAGAAAGTTGTTACACAAACAATTTTATTCGTTTGTGGTTTCTCTTTTTTCTGTAGTAGAGTCTCTCGCGGTGTCCACCACGCTCTTTTCAAGACATTTTTTTGCAGTTTTTTGGGGTATCCTCGGTCCATTATTCTTTCCAACAGTTTGTTGGCATGGCACATATACTCATCTTTGAAAAGACAATTACGCTTAATCCTCAAAAATTGCCCAAAGGGCAGATTTTCTCGTAAGCTACGTGGGTGATTGCTTGTGAAATGTAGTGCTTTATTCCTATCAGTTGACTTCATATAAAGCGTAGTTACGATCCTATTTTCTGAGGGATAGACCTCCACATCCAAAAATGCCATTTTGTCCATTGCATAATTTAGGCTGAATTTTATATCAGCTGACCTTGTGTTTAACCATCCATGAAACTGAAGCGGCTGTTGTTCATTTCTAGTCCATACCAGGAATATATAATCGATATAGCAAACGTAATTAGAAATAAATTCTAAGAATGGATTGCTATTATAGATGAACTTATCCTCAAATTTGGCCATGTATAATACTGCTAGCTCCGGGGCGAATGGACACCCCATTGCCACACTTTTGATTTGAAAGTAAAAATCATTTGTAAATTTAAAATAATTTTTCCGTAATTCAAAGTTCGCCAATCGTATAATGAACTCTGTGGGTACTCTTTCAGGTTTGCTTCTTTCATTGAGGAAAATTTCAATGGCAGCTAGCCCATCGTCCTGTGGTATCTGAGTACAAAGTGAAACCACATCTAGAGTGACCAAGACGTGGTTCCCTGTTTCAAAAAACATTGATTCAACTTTATTAATAAAGTCCGTTGTGTCACAGAGATAAGATGGAACATCTATCATGAAGGGTTTTAAAAAATAGTCCACGTATTTTGAAACAGGTTCTAATAAAGAATCACATCCAGATACTATTGGCCTGCCTTGAGGTTTGGTTTCATTTTTGTGAATTTTTGGGAGGACATATAGGACCGGGGTCCTCGGATGTTTATGATGTAAATACTCAAATTCTTTCTTTCTCAAAATGCCTTGATCATGTCCTTCTTTTAAAATGTTTATTAATTCTCCTTGGAGTTCCATCGTCGGCTTTTTGTTAATTTTTCGATAACACTCTTGGTCATCCAACTGTCTCATCACTTCAGCAGTATAATCTGGGGTGCTCAAAATTACAATTGAACCCCCTTTATCCGCTTGTTTTATAACAATTGATGTATCATTTTTAAGATCCGTGATTGCATCCTTTTGTGATTTCGAAATATTATGTTTCACAAACTTCTTTGTCTTTTCCATATGGGTAATAGCTGAAAGGACTGTTTTTTCAAAAGTTAATACCTCTTTTGGTATTTTGCTTGCAAGTGGGCAGAATCTAGACTTCTTTCTAAGTCCTGTAACTTCTATATTTGCTGGTATGGAATTTTCAGTGAAAAAAGTCCTTAAGCGTATCATTCTGCAGAATTCTATCACCTCTGACTTCATTTTAACAAAATCTGTGTTTTTTGTCGGGACAAAGGATAAGCCTTTTCGTAGTACACTTTCTTCAGCCTCTGTAAGTAGGGGATCTGATAAATTGTAAATGGGTGAAGGCGTAAGTTTTTGTAATTTTGTCGCCTGGTTGTACCTGCTTTTTCCTCGTGCTTTCTGTTGGCCTCTGCCTTAAAAATGAGGCCCTCATTGTTGTTGGTTGTTGCCCCGACGGTTTGAGTTGAGTCACCCTTCACTATTATCTGTTTCACCACCCGATGATGAAGATATGGAGAAATAAACTACATCTCCCATCAAGCAACAGAGTAAAGTCATGTGACTAGTAAACATTTATTCACATTGCGTAAAGGAAACACGTACGTTTAAAAACACTGGGAGCGGAAGATTATGGAACGCATCAACATGAAGCACGATTCATTCGGGACGTGCGTCTAAGAAATATCCAGAACCGTCAGCTTTTATTGAAGGTAAACTTGGATGGAGTCTTGTTAAAATGCAAATGATTTTGATGTGAAAAATAGAGTTAGTTGAGATGCATAGAGTCCTCATCTGTCTGTTAGAAAGGAATCCCAAGATCCTCCAAGCGGAGTCATAGAAAGCAACACGCAGCGCGAAACGCAATAAAAACATTGTTACCCCAGTCCAAAACAGACTTGCAGGGCTAGTCAGAATATCCAGCGGCTCACACGAAGCAAACCCGAATAACATTGAACATTGGTGTTTTGTAGGGAAACTGGTCCCGCAACGAGACTGCATGCACCTTATAAACAGAAGAAGAACACTCAAAGGTACGTTAACTCTGATCTTCAATATCAGATGAGGCATCCATTTTCTTTCGGTTTAAAAAAATATACAGTTGCCACCTTGGGTTTTGTATTGTAGTTGAAACCTCCTCCCATCTTCTCAAGAGCCACCATGAAGCTAGATAGGCTCTGCAGACATTAAGTAAGTAGCGCTGCTACCAATTGCGTCTCACTCTGACATCATTCCTTCAATTGACGTGACATGACTGTAAAACTTTCCTTAGACGTTTTTTCTTTTCATTTCCTGTTTTGTTTTAGATATTCATAAGACAGCTTTTGTTTGAGTCCTAATGCAAAATCGGCAAATTTCGCCAAAGAGGTAAGAAAGTCGCCTTGGAACTGAGTGCCCTAGGTTATTTAAGAGTCAGTGTTGGACATCTTGCAAACAGAAGGGCATGTTCCTAAAGTCGTTCTTTATCTTTTATTGTCTTCTAGTGTCTGGTCCTGAAGAGAACCCCCAGTCAACAATCAGTGGGGATCGAAATGCGTCGACCTTTTGTTGTCTTTGGAAAAACAAGTGTGGTCAATAATATGATATTTTCTGCCTGGTTAAGATACATTGAAAAAATTGTGTCCATTAATTGGTGCAGCGCATAAATTTTTCCTTTGTAAGAATTCACACTGTTTTTTGGATGTAAAAATTGTGGAACAAAAAGATTATTTTGTGTGTTATATGTCATATGTGTTGTCTGTAAGAGAGTCGTTTTTGATGTTGTCCATTAATGTGGTAATGACTTAGAGTCATCAAGTGTTTGTTTTGTTTAAAATTGGTTTGTGGTGTATTTTTGCAATTTTGAATTGTGATACATGTTACACGTGATAAGATGTATATAAAATATTTTTGAAATCAAAAAATATATTTCAGAATAATTTTGAATGAGGGTGACATTAATTTGGTTGTTGTCACTTTGGTGATTTGTTTCTTCAAACAAATATCAGTACAGGCAAGGTGTTTGTTGCATAGTGATGTGAAAGCTGGCATCGCCTTCAAGGCTGCCGTTGACGAGGGATATGAGGGTCTGCTCCAAGGATGTGGCACATAGCTGTTGTTCCGATGCAGCAAGGGGCTGCGGTGTGATGTGGGTCTTTGCAGTTATTTTGATTGCATGCAGTAGTGGCAATACATTGGTTCTGCTTGGGGTTGTGCAGCAGAGGAGAGGTGTCAGTTCTGCTGGACCCACAGTGGCTGGCAGAGCACCTTAGGCCCATATAGGTGACTCCAGTACTGGGGTGGCACCACGTGGCAGGGTAGACTCACAGGTAGCAGAGACAAGGTGCTGGGTCAAGGTTGTTGGAGACTTCTGTCCCTGAAGCTCACGTGAGGAGGCCATCCGACTAGCCTTTGAAGTCAATCTGGGGTTCTGGGTTCAAGAGATGCAAATCTATTTCTTCTAAGCCAGGGCAGCAAGCAGCAGGTCAGCACAGCAAGCCAACACTACACCAAGGCAGTAGTCTGGCAGGTTAGCAGTCTGTCAGAGTGTCAGTCCTTCAGCAGCTCAGCAGTCTATATTTCTGGCAGAGTATTCACTGGTCCAGAAGTGTACTAAAGAGTTTGTGTCTGATGTCCTCTTTTTATACCTTGGTGCCCTGGTTCTGAAAGGCTGGAGAAGCTTCTAGACAGTGGCTATGAAGTGCATGGAATTTCCTACCTGCCCTGCCTTTGCTCTAAACTAAATGTAGAGATGATGTGAGGTTGTTATGCACTTTGTGTGAAGGCAGAGCACAGGCTATTCAGTTTCAAGTGGGGGATGTGGTCAGCTCTGCCCTCCTCCATTCTGCCAGCAGATGGCCCATCCATGCCCCAATTATCACTCTATTGTGTGACTGAGAGGAATTCACAAAATCTGTCAGTTACACCCAGTCATTTGACCCAAGCGTGTCTACAGGCACAAAAGGGCTAAGGGCAGGAAAATGTCACTTAGAAAATGTGGCATTTTGAAAATTGTAATGAAAAATCCGACTTTACCATTACAGAGGTATTATCATTACAATTTCATAGAAGCCAAACATCACATAGCCACCTGCTCCCAATTGAAAATTGCAGATAATTAAATGTAATAAGTAATCCCCAATGTTATCCTATGGGAGGGGTAGGCCAACTCACAGTGGTGAAAAACAAATATTTGAGGTTTTTCACTGCCAGGACATGTAAAACTCAAAAGTACATATCCAAACATTTAATTGCACAGCACCCTGCCCTAAGGGCTATCTAGAGCCTATCTTAGTGGTGACTTTTATGTTATAAAAGGGTTTAAGGCTTGGCAAGGGTGTTTAAATGCCAATTCGACATGGCAGTTTAAAACTGCATTGAGGCTGCAATGGCATGCCTGGGACATGGTTTAAAGTGCTATTTAAGTGGATGGCACAATAAGTGGTGCAGGCCCACCAGTAGAATTTAATTTACAGGCCTTGGGCATATGGTATACCACTCTACAAGCGAATTACAAGGTAAATTAAATATGCCAAACAGATGTAAACCAATTCTACCATGTTTAGAGGAGAGAGCACAAGCACTTTAGCACTGGTTAGCAGTGGTAAAGTGCATAGAGTCCTAAGGCCAACAAAAACGAATTTGCAAAAATATAGGAGTGGGAAGTCAAAAAGGTCTGGAGATGACCCTGCAGAAAGGGCCAGGTCCGACAGTGATAAATATCAGTAGGTCAAACCTGCCAAGATTTATCAAAGGGTAAAATGCACTGTATTGGCCAAAATATATAGATTTTGCTGTTGTCAGTACCAAATGCTTTTGTTTTTCTCCAAAATCTAGAAATTAGGTCAGATTTAATGCACCAAATGAATTAATTTATTAGGCTGCTCGTAATTAGGGGCCTATAACATTGATTCAGCGCTAACAAGACCCTCAGCTACATACAGGGGACTGATAATGCAAGATTTCCTTTTGGTTCTCTAATGGCATCATCATCAGGGTGGAGGGGGTGGCGGGGGGGGGCATGAATGTTTCTGAGCTCATCTTTATAAACTATCACTTCTCACACATGACTCAATAGAGTGATGTAAACCAATGTACTAAAGTAAAACGCTCCCACATTCCTAAGAAATTCACATTTTTGTATTTTGAAACTTCGCCCTTCTGTGTTTACATGATGTTTGCTTTTTCAATCCTAAATATTTTGGCTCTCCCTACTAATTTGCTGGCTCGCCTATTTCTATAAACATTGAGGGACTTCGCCCAATCAATACAAATATGTTTTCCTAGTGTGTGCTGTTATTTGCATAGCACCGCTTTAATTTTTTTCTTTTGCTGCCTCACTTGTTTAGCTTTACGCTGACAGCAAGAGTGATAACCAGTATAATAGGCTTAAATGGGCTAATAGGCTTATCCGGCTTGTTATTTACTTCAAGGACAAGTAATTAAGCCCTTCCTAGCACACAACAAAAGGTTGCCTCTTGATGCGGTCTTCATTAAGGTGCTTAGATTAAAAATGAATCGCAGACAATGACAATGTGGGTTGTTCCATCGCAAACAAAAGCAACATTAGTGAACAAGTGAGAATAAAATGCTGGTGGGTATTCCATTACACTCAGAAGAATATTGGCCCCTACAGGGGTGGGCTATGGAATGGATGAAATGAAGACTGAAACTCGTAGAATATGAAAAATGATGCAGAGAAAGATCTCAAAAGCAATTTTTGTGCACATATTTCTAGGTTCCACTGATTTTTTATTGGTTTCTCTTTTATGTCTATAAGTACAACTTAAAGTGTCACTGCAGATACCTATGATTTTCCTTGACGTCATCAGGCATCATTTAATCCAGCAATGTGCTCATCCTTGGTATCAGTCACACGTTGACACATGACGTTACAACGCATGCCATTACCCTGCATGCCGTTACAACGCGTACCTTTACCCCGACTTGCTGTCAGGGTGCACTGGAAGTTGGAATAGTATAATTTACTATTCCAACTCCATTGTGTGCAACAGTAGGGAAGGTGTTAGAGTTAAATATAACACCTTCTACCCCCTGCAACAAGCCTTTCTCGTGGTAACGACAATCGGGGTAATGGCATGCGTTGTAACGCATCCGTTGTAAAGGCTGTTTCCCCAGTCACACAGTTTACTTCGACAAGACCATGAGCTCCCATTGTGAACGCCCTGGCTTTAGTGTGTGAATCGTGCAACAAGAGCATTTCTGCTTGAGATGAACCGGCAGAACCTTAGGGGCCTATATATGAGATCCCTGCATCACTTTTGCACCACGTAAAGTGGCACATGCATGATGCAGGGCTCTGAAGCAGATTTATGAAGCCAAGCAAAGCCACCCTGCGTTGCTTTGAGTGGCCTCATGAATCTTGAATAAGACAACGCATCGTAAATCACTGAGTCGCCTTGCTCTGCACTCGGGAGGCATTGCATGGGTGTTGCGGTGGGTTTTCCCATACAGCACCCATGATTTTTTGACTCTGCCCCAGATTTACAAAATCATGTAAACCTGGGGAAGCACCACATCCTTATACCTCCCCAGGTGCGTCATAACAAGGAGAAATATCTTTATTTCTCCTTATTTTTTCCTCTTCCTTGCAGCCCACATAGAAAGAGGAAAACACCTGTTTGGAATGCTTTCGTGCAGGAAGGTGCCCCTTCCTTCACAAATACAATCCTGCATGTAACAGAGGCCCTCTTGCACCATGGTACAAGGGTGCCTACATTGGTGCTAGACTGCCGAAGTGGCGCTAGCGCAGACAGAAAGGACAGGAACAGAATGCACCATATTGCATAATTACGGTGCTTTCCTGCCCTTTCACTTTGGCGTAAGGCAGCGCAGCAAGGTGACTTGCTGCGCTGCCCTATGCCAAAGTCCCGTAAAGGAGATCCTTAGAGCCCACTGTTCCAAGTGTGGGAAATGACGGTATATAGAAGGTTGAAGTGTGTGACTGATGATTCACAGTTCAGACAGGAGACACACTTGTGGACAAGTAGTCATGGATCTGGAACTGTAAGATCACACAAGTTAGAAAGTCAAGAAAAAAAATTCAGAAGCAACATGGCGACTGCTGCATTCAGCTCCCAGTAAGCGTGGGTTGCACAATGGGACTGCTTAGTGGACAGGCAAACAACCTTGGGGAGCTTTCTGCCACTTCAGGGGAGACATTAGACCAACAAAGTGCATACCAAGAAGAGGAAAGTCTGGTAAGTGATCAAATGACTAGTTTAAAATATTCTTAGCTAAAGACAGATTTACCTCACAGGAAACCTGCAGGACTATATGTATATAGACTATGAAATAATTTTTTTTTTAGTCAGTCAGTCAAAAACTTTATTCGATATGTAAAATATCATAAAAGTATAAAACATATAAAAACAGTGATTAAGATGAATAAAAACAAGAGAAAGTTATGACAATATCTATAGCAGCATAATTCATAAGCCCCGAGGGGAAAGGTAATCAACAATCTATACAATGTAAAAAAAGAGACAAGTATAGCAGCAAGGCCAATTCAAATAATGCTAGGGGCTAGGCTGGATCAAGGGACATGTGGGCTTGGCACAAAGGCTAACACTTCTTAAGTAGCCTCTGTCTAATCCTCCATGCCCCCCCCCAAGAACTTGGCAGTCCCACAGATGACACTAGGGACTGTTGTGTCGTAGGTAAGGATGCGCAGGGCCACCCTGGCTGACCTACAGCCCAGATTAAACAGATCGGTTTCAGCCATCTAGATCGTACCTGGCTGTATGCCCGACAAGCAAACAGAAAGTGGGCGGTTGATTCCGTGGGAGAGGTGCAGCCCGGGCAGCCCTTTACAGCACCCTGCTTGCCACTAGACCCTGTATGGAACTCGTGTAATGGTAGAGTACCATATCTAAGCTTACGGTATAATGACCTATCGCTTGGAGACTCAATCAGATCCAAAAAGGCCTCTAGTCTGGGTATGGGTTTAATATCTAAAAATTTCTCACTGACAATGCCTTTCTGGGACCTCGAGGTAGCAGAGTTAATCCAGGCCCAGTAGATTTTTTTTACAATGGGTTTGGAAGGGGGGCTCTGGCTCTCCCAAAACTCGCTCAAACCTAACGCCACCACCAGTTTATATAGATTAGATACCCAGGAAATCTTGGAGCGAGCACCAAGTAGGAGAATGTCGTTCAGGGCAGATGCATACTGGCCCAAGTACGGGGACCTTCTTAGCCTAACCCAATATAATAGAGGGCGTAGTCTGGCCACGTCGCTTATGGGGTGTCTGCCAAGGTCACTGCGAAGGGGGGCTAGGGGAGTAGACAGGGGGAGTGAAACAATATCTCTAAAAAATTTATTTTCTGATTTAGTCAGATCTGTAAGGTTATCGAATCCCCATAGTTCCGCCCCATAGAGAGATGCAGATAAAGCCTTCCCCTGGTAGACCTCTGTGGCTGCAGCAATTGGACGACTATAAGACAACCTCTGATGTCTCGCTATAGCTCCGGCTGTGCGTTTGTGGCACAGGAGCATTTTGGAGAGATGTGGGGCCCAGTTCAGCTTATTATTAACCCTCACCCCGAGATAGTCAAAAGCTGTAACCAGCTCCAAATTGGAATTATCCACCCTGATGTTGGTCTTAAAATTCTTGGAAGGGGACATGGCCATTAGTTTGGTCTTGGAGGTGTTAATTACAAGGCCCCTAATGTTGCAGAAGTCGGTGAAGCGGGTAAGGAGTTTTTGGAGACCCATAGGGCTTTTCGAGATCAGCAGCGTATCGTCTGCAAACAGCAGGGAGGGTGTTTTTTCCCCGTTCAGGGTTGGTGCGTCGACTTCATCAACCCTCAAATGGTCAGCCACCCCATTGATAAAGAGGGAAAATAGGGTCGGCGCCAAAACACAACCCTGTCGGACCCCTCTCCCTACTGCTATTCTCTCGGTCGTCTGTCCCTGGAGGCCCCACCTGACTCTCGCAAAATTATCTTCATGGAGCCGAATAAGAAGGTCCAGAATTAGAGGAGGGATACCAAGATCAGCTAAGACTTGCCACAGCTTTGAACGAGGCACCAAGTCAAAAGCTGTCTTGAGGTCGATGAATGCCAGGTAAAGGCTGCCCTTTTCGATAGTCACGGATTTCCAATATAAGGTGCAGAGTCGGAAAACCTGGTCGATAATTCCCACTCCTTGCCTGAAACCTGCCTGAAAATGGGACAAGATACCAGCTTTATCGATCCAGTCCCTAATCCTGGTTAGGAGGACCCTGCCAACCACTTTTTGGATCACGTCGATTAGGCTGATGGGCCTGTAGTTGGCAGGGTCCTCTCTGTCTCCTTTTTTTTAGATGGTCACCACCTCTGCCCCCTTCCAAGAGTCTGGTACGGTGTTACCAATTACAAAGTTATTCAGGGTTAGTAAGATGAACTCGGCCCAAGTTTCTCTATCGTGTAGAAGGAGGTCGCCAGGGAGGCTATCGGGTCCAGCTGCCTTGCCAGGAGTAATCATTTTTAGAGCCGAGTGGATCTCGCTAAGGCTAAAATGTGCCCCCCCCTCCTTGGGGGGCAATAGGCACCCGAATTGGGCCGTCGGTCTGCAAGGGAGCGTCTTCCCCCGATGAATATAAACCAGAGAAGTGTTCAAACCACTGATGCCCAGTTATGTGGTTCGGGATTGGATCAGCCCCACCCCTTGCGCTAATATTTATGAGGTCCCAAAACAGGGTCTGATCTTTGCGTTGCACTGCAGATTTCAGATCCTGCCAGTGATCTTCTTCCCAGAGTCTCTTGGCTTTTTTTATGGAGTTGTAATAAGATTTACGGGCACAGACAATAGAAGGCTGATCCCTTAGTTTTAGAGCCCCAACAAGTTCCTGCCTGCTTGCCCTGCAGTCAGCCGAAAACCACAGGTTACCCGAGTTTGGTCGGGGTTGCTTGCAAACCCCGTTGGAATTAATTACAAAGAAGTTCCCCACCTTTTTAATGGTCTCAAGGTAGATCTTTTCAAAGCTACTAGGTGATGTAATGCTGGGAGGGCAAGCCCGGGCGGCCTCCAGCAGACCCGTGCTTTCTACCACGATGTCTTTTATCCTGGCCAAATCTAACTCTTGCTTGGCAACTTTAGACCACTTAAGTCGTCTGTTGCAGTTGGATGGGGCAACCTCTCTGGACCAATAAGACTGGGCTCCATCGGGCGCAATGGATGTGGTGATCATTTCACGTCTGAGTTGCATGGTTAGTGGGTTGTGGTCACTCTCCTGCCTAGGCAAGACTTCCATGTCAATGAGATCCAGCCACAGCTCCACATCCAGCAAGATGTAGTCTAGGCGCGAAGGGACCCTAGTTCTATTAAATGTGGGTGCTCCTTTAGTATCGGAGCGAGATCTACCATTTGTCGCCCTTAGATTGAACTCCAGAGTTATGGCAGTGATTTGGACAGCCCTTTTTGACCATTTTTTGAGTGGCGATAAGCCAAGCGAGGGGATTCCTAGCTTATGATCGACCAGCTCTGTGCCTAGGATGTCATCATCGCCAAGGGGCTCGAAGGTGCAATTGAAGTCACCAGCAACTACAATACCCGAGGTGGAGGTAAGGGCAGAAAGCAGGGACTCGAGGTAAGACAACGTAGGACTCTCTTGCGCTCCTGATGATCCTCTAGCATATAGATTAAAAATTTCTAGGCCGGGGTGGAGTTCGGTCCTACCAACTGATAGGTGGAGGATATCGTGGGATAAGCTGACATTATGCTTGGCTGACCAGTTCAACTCTATATTCACCCAGGTAAGTAGGCCCCCCAATGGGCGCCCTCTGGGAGAGCTGAGTGCCGGAACAAAATAGGTAGTGAACCCAGATCTATGAATGGGTTCCAAACACCAAGTTTGCTGGAGAAGGATGACATCAAATTTATTAATAAAATCATTCCACACAGGATCGGTGAGATTCCTTTTTAGGCCAGCAATATTCCAGGATAGAAACTGGATAACTCTTGTTGAACACGAGGTAGTTGAGGGGACTACCGCTCCAGCCCTGCATATTGTATGTCTCCTAGTATGGCCTCCCCCTGAAGCTTCACTTGGAATTACATGGACGACTGAGTTAGCCACGGTGGGGTCCCGAGGAGGGACAGGAGATAGTCGAGTGCCTTCTGGTGGAGGGCTTTCTGGGAAAGGTAGAGAAGCATGTGCATGGGGCCTGGGTAGTCAGTCCACTTGTCTTAGGCCTGAATCTAGACTGGGGCCAGACCGAACAACTGCGAATTTGGATAGGGGAGTGAGCGGGTGGTGTATACCAATATTACAGCAAGATTAGGTTTTCAGCTAGAACTAGATCACTAACCTCGATTTCTACACAGTCCACGGGTGAATCCACTATAGATAGCCGCCGAACCCTCAAGATGGCGTCTCGGATAATTGATCTGCAACCTCTAGTGTGCCTCAACCAATGGATGACTTTATTGTGCAGAGACTCACTACTTTCAAACCCTCCAGGATTGCTCATTTTCGGGACATGCGTCATATAGACCAGGGGTTTTGCAGGAAATTGGTGGTACCCTGGACCCGTAGCCACCAAAAATGGTGGTGGCCTTAACCCACCCCTATTGGCTAAAGGAGTTATGTTACTGTCTGTCCTAGCCTTGGGAAAGGCGTTGGACGCCCTGTGCGGCATCGAATTGCGTGTAACATCAGCAAGGGACCTTGTAGTGGGGGGTGGGTTGTTGTTACACATACCTAGGGCCTTTTTTTGTAGTGCTACTAAGGGAGGGATTGCCAAGGGGCAGGAATGAGCATGGGGGGCTGGGTCGCTTGTATTTAAAGTAGGTGGGGGCCCGGAAAGTGGGGCTTGTGCGGGTATGGTTGAATAAGAGCCACGATCTGAAGTAAGGCTGGTCACTTTATTGTTAAGAGCTGTGACCAGCTCTTCCAGCCTTAAGATCCTGGCCTGCAGAGCTTCCAGAGTTTTGACTGGGTACCTGGCTAAAGTTGGAATAGGGGAAAGAACCCTCTCAGGTGGAGGGCTGGGTTCATCATTGTGCGAATCAAGGACAGAGAACCTGTTGGAGCAGAGAACTGGATTGAGAAGAGGCGCAGGAGTAGGTGGGTCAGAAACGATGGCCTGATGGATTGGGTGGTCTGTGCTACGAGGGCTGGGGCCTCATCAGGAATCCTTGGCAAGGTAAGTGGTGGATCAAGCACATGAGAGCAATGCTGTGAACTTGAAAACATCGCAGGGATCACCTTTTTAACACACTTGGGGGCGATCTTTGGCACCTTGCGGCCCCCTTGAGTGATGGCATCCGGACTCCCGCTTCCTAGCGTCACTTCACAATCATTAACTATTTTCTCAATTCTGGACAGGACACAGTTCATGGCAGAATGAGTGGTATTCTTAGCCTTTTTCCCCCGCTTGCTACTAACCACCAACCCTCCCTCTGTGCTCTTCCTCTTGCCCATCCTTGGGTACCCAGTCGATTGTCCTCGAAAAGGCACTGGGACCAGATAGAACAAAACGGTCAGTTACAATGCAAGAGTAAAGGGTAATGACACATACAAAGTCTGTGGAACACCAATCAGTCTCGTAAGAGATAGGGGAGATCACAGTACCTTGTGGCGTGGTGCACTTCCCAGGGGGGTGGCCCTGCCCGGCCACTTCCGGCCCCTAACGGCCACAAACGGCCCGCCCTTTGCCCGGGCTTAGCCCGGCATACACCCGCGCGCGTCCCGTGTTGCGGGAGGCGTGAGGCGCAGATGAAGGTTCGCGGGTCAAGGGGGTGGGGCCTCCGCTGCTCTCACAGTCCCTCCGGCTCCTGGTGCAAAGTGCCTCGCTGCTGGCAGGTAAGCTTCCCCCTGGACGAAGCGTCTCGCGCGAAGCGGGAGGCGCGAGGCGCAGATGAAGGTTCGCGGGTCAAGGGGGCGGGGCCTCCGCTGCTCTCACAGCCCCTCCGGCTCCTGGTGCAAAGTGCCTCGCTGCTGGCAGGTAAGCTTCCTCCTGGACTCAGGTCTCATGAGAAAATCGGCTCATTACTTGCCCCTTCGTGGAAAGTGTATGATCCTGTTACCCAATTACCAGAGATGACTTTATATATGTCTTCCTGCCTCTCTGATTGCTACTGCATATTCTATCAGTGATTATGTTACTAGAGAGCTGCTTGCTAAAATAACTATTGCCACTTGTGTGATATATTTTTATTAATTTAGTTAGTACTTTCGCCTCAATTTAATTAAATATGTTTGACAATTTAATACTTTTTCTTTTTCCTCTCCTTTCCATTTCACTGCTTCCTCGGTGTGGTCTGTTGTCTATGTTTACTCACTGACCTCTCACTTGGACGTATTTACGTGCAGTCACGCCCCCTCCCCTTTCCTGTTGACTTCCTGCAACAGTCTTGTCCAGTGATACACGACGCTGGTCCTGCGGCGACTGAGACGCCCTTCTCCTGACATTCGATCCATTAGGTTATTCTGCCCGTAACCTGATGCCTGGTCATTCCCGGTTTTTGCCAACTTCCCTCCTTACACTGGGATTTCTCTTTCAGATTGTCGGGCCCTTGGCGCTTTACTCGCCCCATTTATCCTTAACTCAATCCTTGATATTGCTGTTGGTTTTTATACCGCTGGACCCCCGGTGATGGAGTTAGGCCACCCCTGACGTTCCATGCATTAGGTATGCTATCCTTTATTGTTTCCCGATCTTACCCTTCTTTCCCTCCGATCATTCACACACCGCGACCTCGGTTACTTGATGTGACTCTTGTGTCCTTCCCCCAGATTCCTGCTACCATTACGCCTTAGTTTTCCCTCGAGATAACGATTCTTTCCCTCGGTGCCTTCAGGTATATGTTGACTCCTGATTGTGAGTTTCGTGTAAATATTAAACTTGCTTTTCCCTGCCACTCAGGTGACCTTACTCTTCCTGAGCCTGTTAACTAATTCCTTTCCCCTTTGTAATTTTGTTTCCCTGTTTATATAGAATTTTTCCATCATCCCGCTTTGTCCTCTCCTGTAACCTGATTACAACTCCCCACTTCCAGGTAATTACGCTGATTCGTTCTCACCTTTCCTGGCCCCCCTGTCCCTGTAAGTGCCTTTGCGTACCTCACTCTCATTAGATAATTCGTCCTCTTCCCCCTAATATTCACCTTCCGTTCACCCACCTCCCATCTCAACCCCCTCCCCTTTCCCCCCCCTTTCCACCCCCCCACATTTTCCCCTCCCTTTGTCCTTGTGTAATTAAATGTATAATTAGTGACGGACCTATACCCTGACCTCTATATTGTGCCTGATTAGGTTTTGTTTTCTCCCAATTGATTCCAATACCCGGGCTCTGGTACTTTGACTAGTTCCTTTTCCTCTTTCTTTTTTCTTTAACTTTGTCCTTCCTCCTCTCTTACACTCCTTTAATTTTCCTTGTACAGCAACGCTTGAATATTGCAACCCAGTCCTGATGACAATCCCAATTCAACCAGATCGAAACGCCGTCGACATTTCAGCTCAATTGATGGCCTTATGGTTCCTTAAAATGAATGTGCAATCATTTTTATTGTAACTAATTGAATTCAGAACCTGCTTATTTTTCAACTATTCACTGTTACTTCACCTTGCGCCATACCTTGCTGTTCTCACCTTGTCACTTGCGTCGCCGTTTCCGTGTCACGTACACCTTAAGCACCAAGTACAAGTTCGGGTTGTCCTTTTGTAATATGGACTTTTGCGTACAGTGCTGATACAACTGTTCCATCATCCTGCTCAATTAAGTGTTTGTGCGTTCCTTTATATTTATTTAATATAATACAATATACTTTTTTTCTAAATTTTCCTTCTCAGAGTCTTCCTTATCTCAATTGTAATGTCTTACACATGCATTTTATTTATCTAGATTGAATGACACCAGTTGAGACTATTTGTTGTTCTTTACTTCACTACCCCTGTGTCGAGGTTTACGGGTTTAAGCTCCTGTTGTTTATTATAATCCTCCTGGACGAAGCGTCTCCCGCGAAGCGGGAGGCGCGAGGCGCAGATAAAGGTTTGTGGGTCAAGGGGGCGGGGCCTCCGCTGCTCTCACAGCCCCTCCGGCTCCTGGTGCAAAGTGCCTCGCTGCTGGCAGGTAAGCTTCCCCCTGGACGAAGCGTCTCCCCAAATAATTTATTAATTGACATAAAGCCTTTCCCATCAGCAATAAATGATAGAGACTTTCAGCCCCATCTGTGCACTGTTAACAAAAAGTGAATATTAAAATAAATATAAATGTTATCCCTCTTTAAGGGAGTCATTGAATGAGCAGCATTCACTCGTGGTGACCTAAAACATCATTAAGTTAAATAAGAATAAAAGAATGATAGTGTTATATATTATTTGGGAGGTAGGAGCCCAACAAGTTAATAAAATATGGACCTTTTTGCAAAAGTAAAGGTCAACATATGATTACAATCAAATGTAGCTTTTCTACACCACCAGGATTTCTCAAAAGGATTCCTTGCAGATGTGAACGTATTTATGGGGCAGAGACCTTCACCACAGGTGCAGAGATCACCACAACTTTAAATCTCATTGAAGCCATTAAACATGGATGTCCAGGATTGGTTTGTATTGAAAGTTTGGGAATACACACTAACATGTACTGTTATGTGCCTTCCTAAATCCCTCTCTCGACCATTTGCACCCTGGAGAGGGTTGTAATTTACTCCAGTAAAGGACTGGTTTAACACCCCTTCCAAGATATAAATAGGAACCAATCAACTCCAGAGCAGAGTGTGTAGAAGAAGAACCCATGGGTAAAAATGTTTTCCCCACTAAGAATAATGTGTGCATTTGCAAAGGGAATCCTATTCTCTCTGTGGAGACTTGTCCACAAAGGAGAACTCAGCACAGCAATAATAGGATCATATAGGCGGGGTCAAGTGACCTTTCAAGGAATACTTCAGAAACCTGCACCTAGTTCAACTTTCCAGCCATATTCCTGGGAATGTTGGCAAAAAGCAGGACCAGTCAGTTCCTGCAGAGATCCCTCCTGTACCTTTCCTACAATTTGTTGTTAATCGGATCAATATTATCTTGCTAGTGACAAAAAAAGTACACCCACGGAACCATGAGTAGATGTACTTCAAGTAGCATGAGCTTGCCTGGAGAAAAATGTTTTTATTATTTACGCAGGGCGAGATGGCATAAGACAAGACAACCCTCACTCATAGAATAGGGCCCGCATTTACTATGATTTAGCATCAGGGTTTCATCGCTTTTGCGGCGAAGCGCTTGCTCAAAATCACTTTTTTGCCATTTAATAAACCATGCAAAGTCAATTTGTGTTGCTCATTGTGAGTTAGTAAATACAAAGTAGCACAACACAGGGCACAGCACTCCTGTGCGTTACTTTGCATTGAGCAGACTTTACATGCATGGTGCAATGGTGCCTGAGTTGGTGCTATGCATCAAATAGTGCACTAGCGCTAGGAAAGAGCAGAAGTTCTCCATATCTTAGTATGGCACATTTCTGTTCTTGTCCTTTTATGCAACGCAAGAAAGCAAGTTGCCTTGCTGTATTAACTTTGTGTGAAATATTAGTAAATCTGCTCCTAGGTGCACCTTCTGGTGAGAACAGGTACAGTACAAAGCCCCTGGATGATGGCAGTGTTCTTGATGCATAGCTATTAATGTCTTGCTGTGTGCCATGAAGAGTGGGAAAACATGGAATGGAAAACTCCAGGAAGTTGGAAAGAAGATTGGATTCTTGATGGCAAATGGAACAGAGCAGAAATCAAGAATCGAATTAAGAAGAAAAAGCTAGGTACCAGACAGGAACGTAGGGTAAAGAACAAAAACTAAGGCCTAGATTTAGTAAGCCTTTGCATCCCTCTAGGGTTTTGCAAGGTGACATGGGACAATGCAATGGCTTATTTAGAATTCACAAACCCATACAAGGCCTGACTCTTGGGTGGCTTTGTAAAGAAATGTAACGAAACACAGCTACTTGAGCTGCATTACATTTCAATTTAACTTGGGAGGTGTTCAATGGGTGGAGCATTGGCGTTTCCATGCATCCACCCATGTATTTTTATGTATTCCTAAATTTACTAATGCTAGTAAACCTAGGGATGTGTCAAAATGCTACGCTTTCCCCACTGAGGCTAAAGAATGAGAAATATTTGTATTCCTTATTCACATGTACTGCATTCCGCAGCATACATAGTAATAGGAAAATGTCTCTAAGGACTGTTTTTGTGCAGGTAGCTGTCCCTTCTTGCACATAAACAATCCTGCCTGTAACAGGGCTGTATGACGTTACAATGCATGCTTTACCACACTTTCCTTTACCAATTTTTACAGCACATGTATATATATATATATATCCAACAAAGATCACTTCTTTAAAATGTATATATATATATTCACTGAAGAAACCATAGATTTCAGGGGCGTTATAGTTAGCTGGACTTTTCACTCATACAAAACCATTGAAATTCCCCTGTTATAGTTAGTTCAGCTAACTATAACTCGTGCGCCCGCAATGCACTGCTGATGACGTCACATATTACATCACTCATGACATGGTCAGTGACATCTCTGATGACATCACTGATGGCATCTCAAATGACATCACTGATGACATCACTGATGACATCATCCAGTGAATGTGTGTTTTTCTGAAAATTACATGTTTTGTATATGTATATCTCAAGGTCGATGGAAGAATAAATGGGTAGATAAGTGTCTAAATGGATGATTTTTTTTTGAAAAATTGATTGTATAACTGACTGATTAAGTGTATCTTAGTGAATACATGGCTTAGTGAGTAATATTTCAATATGTAAATATTTGTATCAGTCTCTCACTTTGTGTATAAGTGGCTGCATGGGTTGGTGAGTAGCTACATGAGTGTCTATATAGGTTATTAGTTGTTTTTTTGAGTATCAGTATGAGTGTCTGAGTGTCTGTATGGTTCGGTGGGGGGTATTACGTAGTGCATAGGTGCATGAATGAGTGACTCACTGTTTGTATGTGTTGAAGACAGCATGTGTGCAGGACTGTATGGGTGGATGAGTGTGTGCATGGGTGTGTTAGTGAGTGAATGACTGTCTCAATAGTGTCTCTATGAGTAACTACATATGTTTTAAACTAGTATATGTGACTATCGGTGTATATAAGTGAGTATATGTGAGAGTGAGAGATTGGAAGAGTTCCTGTATGAATAAGTATGTGTTTCTATAAGTGATAGTTTAAAAGACTAAGTATGTGTAAGTTTCTGTAGAAGTAAGTGTGGTGGTGTGTGTATAACTGTATATGCAAGTAAATGGATGTTTGATTCTTTATTAGCATGAGTGACTATGTGTGTGAGTAACTCTATGGATGAGTGGCATTGCGTAACAGGATGTATAGGGGTATGAGTACATATGATGAGTGAGTACATGTATTAGTGACTGTATAGGACTGTTGGTGAATGAGTGGATGTGTATGTGGATCTTAGAATTACTGAATAGGTTGTTGTAACTGCTATTGGTATGTCCATTGTTTTGAAAATTGTAGTTTCTATTTTTGAATGTGTGTATCAAAGGTTATATTAGGGGGAGAGGAGGTCTGCCACTCTAATCACAAGGATGATGTCATCAGTGATGTCATCAGTGATGTCATTTGAGATGTCATCAGTGATGTCATGAGTGATGTCACTGACCATGTCATGAGTGATGTAATATTTGACGTCATCAGCAGTGCATTGCGGGCGCGCGAGGTATAGTTAGCTGAACTAACTATAACGGGGGAATTTCAATGGTTTTGTATGAGTGAAAAGTCCAGCTAACTATAACGCCCCTGAAACCTATGGTTTCTTCAGTGAATTTCTAAGGTTTTTTAAATGCTAATTCCTAACTATAATGTGCCTGAAACCTATGTTTTTTTCAGTGAATTTCAAGGTTTTTTAAATGCTAATTTCTAACTATGCCTACAGAGATAGGACATGTGAAGAAAGAAGTAAAAACGCACAGAAAGAAAAAAAAGAAATACAGAAAGAAGCAACAGAAGTCCTCAAAGACGAAGAAAAGTGAAGAAAGAAGGATAACGTGCAGAAAGAACAAACAGAAGAGCAGAAAGAAGCCTTGTTGCAAAATCATCCTGTACCCTCAACTTTTTCAGACAGATACTGGTGGTAACTGAGTCTGACTAACCAGTCCTAGAGCCAGTGCTATGTTAAAAGACACTCAGAATACAGTGGAAACACCTACATACACTAGGGAACACTATGCGTTGGGGTCTCCCTGTGATTAGCATGACCTCCTCTGTAAGCCCCTAGTATATAATAGGGCAGGGGATTAAAACTACCACTTACAACGCACCACAGGGCATGTTTGCAAACGTCACCTCAGGCCCCGTCCCCTCCCTTCCCCACTGTGTAAACACGCCCTGTGGCCATTTTAAGTTGGGAGATTAAGTCCCCTTGAATCCTGAGGGTCCCTAGGGTCCAACTAGCCCACTAGGTACCTCCAGTAAGCGCCACAGAGCTGCGTTGCAGAGAGGTGTAAAAAGTGGCACAGCGTGGACCACCTCTCTGCAACGCAGCTCAGTGGTGCTTATTGGAAGCACCTGGTGGGCTAGTTAACCCCCAGGGGCCCTCAGGATTGAAGGGGAATTATTTCCCCAACTTAAAACGCGCCATAGGGCGTGTTTGCACACGTCACCTCCGGCCCCATCCCCTCCCTTCCCCACTGTGTAAACACGCCCTGTGGCCGTTTTAAGTCCGGAGATTAAGTCCCCTTGAATCCTGAGGGTCCCTAGGGGCAAAATAGCCCACTAGGTACGTCCAGTAAGCGCCATTGCAGAGAGGTGTAAAAAGGGGCACGGCCTGCACCACCTCTCTGCAACGCAGAGCAGTGGCGCTTACTGGAAGCACCTGGTGGGCTAGTTGGCCCCCAGGGTCCCTCAGGATTGAAAGGGAATTATTTCCTGAACTTAAAACACACCACAGGGCGTGTTTGCACATGTCACCTCAGGCCCGTCCCCTCCCTTCACCACTGTGTAAACACGCCCTGTGGCCGTTTTGAATTGAGCGATTAAGTCCCCTTGAATCCTAAGGGCCCCTAGGGTCAAACTAGCCCACTAGGTACCTCCAGTAAGTGCCACAGAGCTGCGTTGCTTTAAGGTGTAAAAAGGGGCGTGGCCTCAGAACACCTGTCTGCAACGCAGCTTCCTGGCGCATACTGGAGATACCTGTTGGGCTAGTTGGCCCTCAGCGACCCTCAGTATTGAAGGGGAATTAATTCCCCAACTTACAACTGGCCAGGGGGTGTGTTTGCAGAGTGCTGCAAGGAGGGGGCGTGGCCTCCGGCGCGATGCCGGTCTTTTATTTATTTAATTTTTTTAAGAAAGAGGGCTGTGTGGCCCCCCTTCTTTTTCTAATTTATTGGCCCTGGAGACCCCATCCCCCAGGACCTGCACCCTAATTTTGTTTTGTTGAAAAAAATAGATTTGGAAGGGGGCCGCGTGGCCCCCCTCCCAAGGCCTTAATCGGCCCCTCCTCAGGCCACTTATGTCCCCGGGGACCCCATCCCCCGGGGCCCGCCTTTGTTTTATATTATTTTTAAAAAATATATATTTATAGAAACACCTAGGACATGCTGGATAAACCGTATGTACCTATCACCATGACGATTTGCGTGATATTCATTAAAAGGTGACTATGCATACAATGAATCCACCTGGAATGCATTTACACCGCTAGTGACGCTCTGACGTGTCTGACGCCCAACCGTGCCTAATCCCGGCGCCCCCGCCGGTGGGTACTCTCCAAGTAGACACCCTTGTCGTTTATTTATACAAACATGGGTAGCTATTGACGGGCACATTTAATAAACACTCACACCAAGTCATTCAAAGGGGATTCAACACAAATTCGACCAAACTATGCAAGAAACCCCCCTCACGGTTAATAAAAACACATCCACCGCCGGATGTGTAATACTTTTTATTTTACTCTCTGGAAAGGAGACGAACCTCACTTGAGAGTCACAGCGTGCTCCTGGCTGAGCCCAATGCTGTGTTACACCCACCAGGGCCCGCCGAGTGCCACACACCTCTGTGTTGTATTCCACCAGCTAGTGCGTATGCTATGACACTCTCTAGAGCATGTGCACTGTAACACCACCCCGTGAATATGACATGCCACACTTGCCTTCGCACGGGTTATATTGCCCCATCTAACGTGCCTTCCTCGATGCCTATGTTATAACACACAGCGCTATGCCATACATATTACAATCTGGGATCCATATCTTTGTCACAGTGCATATGCAACGTTACACTCCCCAGCACATATTTTATATTACAACTTTAGAGACTAGTTAGGTTACACAACACTGCCCTGTGCATATGACACTCCAAGGTACATATCGCATAGCACGCGCTAGTGCCTGTGCTATCTCGCGCTCTCCAATGAATCTGTCATTGCGCACAATGTATTGCATATATTTCACACCCCGGTTCATCTTATATCACACTTTTTGGTGCATAGTTTATACCATATACTATATCTAGTTTTCATTTTCAATCGTGTCCTCAGGACTATGTTCTATATAACACTGCGTCCACCTACCCTTTTCACGGGCATTATATTTTGCGATGGGGGGTGGAGGGTCAGGGGGTGTGTCTGCCAAGTGAGCCCGGAGTCAGTCACAAACGCCCTCTTCTTCCTGAATAAAAGTGAGATTATGCTGCATACTTGTTCATATTTTAAGTAGTTCGCACAGACACACATTTTAAAAACAATAAAGATCCTAATACCCACTTTCTCTGAACAGTTAGCTTGCTGCCCCATCTACCTCCTCCCTATCCTCTGTTGTCTGAATCCATGGACTAGCCTCCTCCCTCCTGCCATGCATGGTCTGATGTGCTGCCATTGCCCTCCATTTAGCATGATGTACCAGTCCACTCCTCCTGACCTCCATTGCTCAATTCTATGGCCCATCATTGACCTCCTGCTTAGTCTCTGTGCTTAGCTTGCTGACCCTCTTCTCCTTCCCCCTGCCCTCCGATGTCTTTGTGCATGCCCCTCCTGCTCCATCCTTTTTGCCCACTATGTTCCATGGACCTGACACTCCTATCTACTCTGAGTGTTCTGTTGAGCTGCCACTCCCCTCCCACCTGCCTAGCATTGTCAGATGACTGTAACCTGTCCCTTCCAGCTCCACCCTGCCTGTCCACATGCCATGCCCCTATCCCCTTCCTCCTGTCCTCCATGGTTCATTTTACTGCCACACCCTTCTGCCCTCCCTGGTCTGTTGTGCTGCAACTGCTCCTCCGGCCTGCCCCGCGCGGTCTGTTGTGAGGCCCCTTCCCCTAAAGTCTCTTGTCTGTGCCCAGGTCCTGACACTCCCTTCTATCCTCCATGGTCCTTTGTGCATGCCCCTTCACCCTCCTTCTTGCCCATCATAGCCATTGTGCTGCCACTAACCCTCCTGCTGGCCATGCATGGTCTTCTGTGCTGCCATGGCCCCTCCCACCTTCCCTGTGTGGTCAGCTAGCTGCCCCTGACCCCCTCCCACCTTTCCTCCATGGTCTCTGTGTATGCCATCATAGTCTCACTGTTGCTCTCCATTGTGTGTCTTGTTTCTAGTGCCCATCCTGCCTGACCTCCATGGTCATCTTGCTGCTCCTGCCCTGCCCCCTTGCCCCCAGCCCTCTGTTTCCATGTGTAGACCCCTATTCCCTCTCTCCTGGCTTGTCTGTTCCATTGTAATGCCCCTGATCCGTCCCTCCTGCCCTTTATGGTCTGTTATGCTGCAGGTTTCTCTCCTGTCTGTCCATTATGGTCAGCTAGCTACCATTGCCTCTTTCCCCTCTGTTCTCTGTTGTCCATGTGCATGGTCCTGCCCCTCCATATTGCTTTCTATGGATTGTTGTGCTGCACTCCCGTCCCGCATGCCCTGTGTGGTGTATTGTGCTGCTGCAAACCCTGGTGCCTGCCCTGTAGGGACAGTTTGGTGCAACTCTCCATGTCCCTCATGTCCTCTGTTATTCGAGTCCATGTCCCTACCCCAATTCCTCCTGCCTACCATGATCCAATGTACCATACTTGCGAACATTTTGAACTTGGTAAGAGGGAGATTTTGAAAAAAAACTGGGGTATTGATTTTCCCCTTTGAGTTACATTGAAAAAGAGGAGATTGTAGACAGGAGACAGATCAAATAAAGCCCATTTGAGCTTAAAAACATTGGACGTTTCCTGGCTGAAACGGGTCTGTTGGCATTTATTGTTGTACTGAAGTTTCCAAATTTCCTCATTTACTACAGTCTCCTCAGTAGGAAATACTTTCAGTTATTTACTTTGATTCCATCAAGAAGGCATTCAGATGTGTCACACATTTGCCATAAATTCAGAATGTTAGCACTCTAGTTGCTCATTAGAGCACTGTAGTAAAGCTACTGCTCACCAGGGAAGTCTGCTGCTGGTATTGAAAGTGCATGTTTCAGTCTGCATGTCAGAATATTTTAATGAAATAGAAGAGGATTTGAGAAGTCACTCAAAATGTGCCCTAATTTTTCTTTCTGCAGCACTAATCACACTTTCTACGGCAAAATGAACCCCCTCATTTTGTTCCTTTTTAAATTAAATGTTTTAAGAGTTACCACTTTATTCCAATCAAGATGGCTTCAGGTGTGCAATACGTTTGTCATAAGTAGGACTGTTAGCGCTCTAGTTGTTCTTTAGAACACTCTGGGAAGCTGCAGTAGAACACAAAGGAATCAACTGACAGTCTCTGCCCTTGTTGGATGTACATGTTTTACTGAGAATGTCAGACTTCATTCTCACATGACTGAGAAAGATAATGTGAATTTACAGAAAATATGCTCTCAGTTTGGCTTATAGATCACCTTCCAAACCTCTGTAGGAAAAGCATGAGAAAATAGTTTTCTCTCAAACATGATTCATGATATCACAGTAGAAGGCTTTTTCACATGGTAAAATCACCTTAGAACACATCACAATTCCTAAAATGAGTATGGTACCATCAACAAATTATTTATAATGTAACTAAAGTCTTAAAACCTTCTATTAACTGCAATGATTTTTAATGAGATGCTATCATGTATATTGGTCCCAAGATGGCTGCCAACACTTCTTGGAAGAAGTGCTGACAACCAATCAGATCTCACGATGAGATGTGTGGTTAGGCTCGGCCCAGATATATCTATCTTTATAACTCTAATTTTCTCAGGAACTACTGAATGGATTTACACCATTTAAGCAAAAGGCACGAGTCTGAACTGAGGACTACCTCTTTGCCAAATTTGGTGTAATTCCGTTCAGCAGTTCGGGCTGTAGCGGCGTCAACAGGTCCTATGGGAAAATGCATGGGGAAAACGCGTTTTGGGACCCCCCTTTTTTCTCGGCCCCCGCTTGAAGAATCACCGTGAAATTTTCAGGATAGGAGCGGACCGGAGCTGGCCAAAAGTTTGGAAAATTTCGCGAAGATTCGTAAATCGGCGTCAACGTTATTCCAAATAGAATGTTGCGGATTTCTTGTGGAAAATAGGTCCTAACTAAAACTACCTACTGGCGACTGTCAGTAGGTAATATATATATATATATCTATATTATCTACTGGCGGTCGCCAGTAGATAGTTATAGTTACAACCTAGTTTCCATAGGAAATCTCAAAATTCTATTTTGAATAACTTTGGCGCCGGTTGACGAATCCTCGCGAAATTTTCAAAACTAATGGGGCGCTCCGTTCAGCTTTAGTCGCAGCTACAGCCCGAACGGCTGAACAGAATTACGTGAAATTTGGCAGAGAGGTAGCCATAAGGTCAAGGAAGTGCCTTTTGCAGGTCTGGTCTAAATCTGTTCAGTATTTCCTGAGAAAATAGCATTTAAAAGCATATCAATATCTATACGCGCGCACCGTGCGCGCACAGTGCGCGCACCCTGCCGTGCGCGAGCGCAATTCTGATTGGTTGTTAGATGTCGGTAAACATTCGAATCGGTCGAAACCAGGAAGTGTCGGCCACCATTTTGTCTCTCGCAGTCTGAGGGGGTGAAGAAAAAGGTGGAGAACGTGAAAAGGGGGCAGAGTGGACACTTCCTGGCCCCCTAGCCTTGGTCAGGGGGTCACAGAAGGACCCCCAAGGGCGAAATTTTATTTTATTTTTTTTTAAATCGTGAGGTGCGCGCACGGTGCGCGCACGGTGAAAAACCTGAAAAAAAAATAAATACATAACTTAGCATTTAAAAAACCGTGCGAATTCACTGAAAAAAACATAGGTTTCACACACGTTATAGTTACGAATTAGCATTTAAAAAACCTTGCAAATTCACTTAAAAAACCATAGGTTTCACACATGTTATAGTTAGCTGGACATTTCACTCGTAAAAAACCAATGAAATTCCCCCGTTATAGTTAGTGCAGGCAACTATAACTCACGCGACCGCAATCCTCTGCTGATGACATCAGATATTACATCACTGATGACATATGTGTCTTTATGAAAAATAAATATTTGTAATATATGTATAGCTAAAGATTAATGGAAGAAGACATGGGTAAATAAGTGTCTAAATACAGTGATGTAATATCTGACGTCATCAGCAGAGGATTGCGGTCGCGTGAGTTATAGTTGCCTGCACTAACTATAACGGGGGAATTTCATTGGTTTTTTACGGGTGAAATGTCCAGCTAACTATAACATGTGTGAAACGTATGGTTTTTTAAGTGAATATATATATATATATATAAATATCCGTGGCATCAGGGTACTCCTACCCTGACCTCTTTTATGCTTTTTACATTTATATCTATCCCCCGGGACTGGCTCCTGCTTCATAAAATGGTGGCTACAACTTTTCAGACAGCTTGCGGCCAGTCAATTGCAGCACTTCTCCTGGCAGTTGGGTTAGTGTAGTGTACTACGTCAGGGCCACGGAGCCTCTGCATCCCTAAATATACAAACTTGAATTTCTTTTAATAACTCTGCAACTACTGAATGGATTTACACCAAATCACAAAAAGGCACTTTCCTGGACCAATATTTAGCTTTCTGCCAAACTTAGTGCAATTCCATTTAGCAGTTTGTCTGCAGCCGTGTCTAAAGTTCCTATGGGAATTACCATGGGAAACGCATGTTTCCTGCCCCCCCTTTTTCAGGACCCCCGCTTGATGAATCACCCCAAAACTTTTCATGCCCAACAAGAATCACCGGGGCACTTTCTTTGCAAAATTTCATGAAGATTCATAAAAACAACACCAAAGATATAGAAAGTCATAAAAACTTGTTTCCTATGGAAACTAGGTCCTACATATATCTTTCTACTGGTGACTGCGAGTAGGTGGCAGCATTCGAAAACGTGCCCTCACCTACAAGAAATACGTCATCCAAGCAATTATTCTCAATATGTGAGGTTTATTGTCATGATAGCCGAATAACCCAAGGCGTTCAAGCATGGAACATGCCTTGATCACAGGTCCAGGAAACAGACGACTGCTCCACTTCCAGCAAGTGAGAGCTCCCGATGCCATATATGGCTTTAGGACGGGGCATGCGGCCCCCCTCTTTTGATGTAGCAGGGACTTTCCGGGAGAGGTGGCGGTCCCCGGTGTTGTGAATGGCCTGGGAGGGGGTGCTATGTGGCTCCCCTTAATTTTAAAAATAGAATTTGGCCCTGGGTAGGTGGTGGTTCCTGGGGTTTTGGGGGGGGGTTCTGTGAGGCCCACCCATTACACAGAAAATAGCCCCTGTGTGGTGGTGGTTCCTGGGAGGTCCTCGAGGCCCCCCCCAATTTATTTAGTGCTAGCCCTGAGGAGGTGGCAGTCCCCAGGGTCCAGGGGGTCCGTGGGCGACCCCATTTCTTTTCAATTAGGCCTATGGAGGTGGTGGTCCCTGGATCAAAAAGGGGGGGCTTTGTGTACCCAACTCCTACATTATGTAATTTAAGCCCCCATGCCCCCGGTAACTGGCCCACCAAGGGGCTAAATAATAGAGAAGCGCTTGAGCCTGCATATTTACTTTTTTGTTGTTTGGGAGCCACGGCTCCTGCCAAACTTATAAAAATAAAAAAATCAATTTGCTTGGCAGTGTCCCTCTGGGACCCCCCGTGAGGTCTAGGGCATCAGGGTAGGAATATTTTTTTTTACTTTACTTTGTGGGACTCAGCTATATCCGAGTCCCAAGATGGCTGCCAACACTTCCAGGTTTGAAGTGTTGGGTATCCAAACGAGTATTCACTCACTGAAATTAGAAATTGGACAAGGAAGAGGGAAAAGCAAGCATACAAGTATCGACCAGACTCAGAGGTGGGAAGAGAAAAAATGTTTTTTTTATTTATAACCTTTACCCACTCTAATAGCGACATGCTTCATCATCGGGTTCACCTTGACTCCTACAGGTCAGGGTGGGCTTGACCGTATTCCAGGGAGAACTTAAAACAAATTGTCTTTCTGCTTAGGGTTTTTTTTAACATTAAGATAAAAATCCCTAACTCACTCCATGTATCCCTTTATTGGTGGGGTAAGCGGGGATATTAAAAGTAAATAAAGAAAGAGGCAATAAGGATGTTGTTGTCCTATGACCCTAGATTCCATGCACCAACATGTTTCTGCCCTACTCTACAGGCCCTTATGGGTCCGGGGCATTCGTCAGGGCATTACCAGAGAAACGATCCTCCACACCTTGCAGTTTTACTAACGTGAATGTGCGATGCCGGAAGATAACTCGGGCGTGCAACAATACAACATTACCAATAGTTAAAAAATAGTACTTGCTGTTCCTTGGGAAATTATCCTGTGGACAGAGGTACAAAAGGAAGGAAATTTAGCTGCTTACACATTTCACTCATCAATTCTCAAAATATAATCTCTCGTGGTAGCAGGCTCCCGCATATCATTATTGGCGTATGTGATTTAGAACACAGCCTGCTCACCGCCTTCAGATTTCATAGTTTACACACATTATACATCCGCAATTCGCAAAAATTCCAAAGATCAAAGTCTCATTAATAGCATGATTTTGCTTGGGCACAAAAGGAAAGGTTAGAGGTAGTTATGAATCACCTTGGGGCATATTATCAAGAAACGCCGTTAAAATGATCGCTGCTTTAGCGGCAGAAAACTGCCGCTAAAACAGCGATAATGGGCTTGGTAATATGCCCGTGAGAATTCCAATAGAAGCCCATGTTCTGGTATCAACATGGGCTTCTATTGGAATTCTCGGCGGCATGTTATCAAGCTCATTATCGCTGCTTTAGCGGCAGTTTTCTGCCGCTAAAATGGCGATAATTTTAACGCCGTGCTTGATAATATGCCCCCTTGTTTTAAAAAAACATATTTACAAACCAACTTAAAAAAGCATAGTGGCCATGTGACTTACGTGGTCACCTTATGGTAGATTAGGTTTATTTTAGATTTTAAGTGACATCGTGACTATTGCGCAAATCTGTATACATGTGTAACTTACCCCAATTTTCCCCAAGAATTACTTATCAGGGAGCTGTAGTAGAAAGGCTCTGTAGTCACACGCTGTTATACAGATGCAAAATATATAAGAGGAGAACAAAAAGAAGAGGTTCGGGTGAGATGCGAACGCCATGAACTGCTGTGGTCCGAAAGCGAGAGCTAATGGTAGAGTTTAAAGAATGTAATTGTAAAACAATCCCAAGCATGGCCATGTGATCATACTCACTACTCCAAGAGTCCCGTCCTGTGGACAAACCAATTCTCTGGCAGGACCGGAGGCTCAGATTATGCTTCTTAATCTATACTGCACCAAATACAGCAGCCAATAAAAAAACGTAAACATATTAATAAAACTACAAATCCCAGAGGCTTTGAACCACACCTCTCAGCATAATCACGTGAAACCAGTCTACAAAATACCGAGGCACTAATCTTCCTGCCTCTTTCTTTGCTGCTCCACAATCAAGATAAGTGCCTCACTATTTTGTGTACATTATACTCTGATTGCTATTTTTATACTGATGCTATTGAATATAGATATGTTTTGTATATACGCGTGTTTGTAGGTTGCCAGTTAGCTATCTTAGCTCACGTGCTGCTTGTCACCTGCCGCTTTAAGGGCCTAACTTTATTTGTCTTTCTTGCGTGCTTCCGTTATCGCGGCTGTGTTTTTTCTTTTCTTCTGCTCATAGGTTGTTGAACGAGGATCTGCTTGCAACCGTGGGCCGGGCTGAGACCTACGCGTGCTCAGCGCTGTCGTCCGGGAGTGGCCCCTCCCTGGAGCGAGGTCACGTAGGCAGCCCAATTGGGCTACATACGAGTACGTTCATTGACCCGGTGGCGCCTGGCCGGGCTTGTATAACGGGTGTTCCTCTTCTTATTTACATGCGGTACCGGGCCAATTTTGCAATAGAGTGAATCGGATGACTTTTCACACCCTCCTGGCCATACTTTGGATGGGGTCTGCTCCAATTTCACCCTGCTTTTGGCAGATACCCCTATCCCACAGATATGGTCAGACCACAACCTTGTTCCCCTCGCACTTAAGACTCTATTGTTGATGAATAGTCCGGACAAGCAACACACCTCCCTTCAACCCAGGCGCAAATGGGCACAACTAGCCATCAATCCCAAGTTGGCTACCACTGCCCTGGCTCAGGTACCCGCCCTAACAGGGATTACCGCAGTAGACTCACGTCTCTTCCACTCCTGGCATAACTACAATAAGCAATGAACTCATTCCACCAGAGAAACCCAATAAGAATGCGAAACCAAAAACCCATAAAGCCCTCTGGTTTACACCCGCACTTGCACAAATACATCTCCAATGTAAGCAACAAGAGTGCAAGTGGAGAAGAGTCTATGATGCAGGAGAGAAAAAAGCATTTAAAATAAGCAGGAAGCTCTATCATACCCAGATCACATTAGCTAAAAAAGAGTACTATTCAAACAAAATACAGGAGGCGAACCAAGACCAAAAGGTCATTTTTTCTGTCATAAAGTCCTTCACCCACCCCAAAGCATTGCAGAAAGAAATACCTCCTTCCCAGAGTTTATGTGATCAAATATCAATCTTTTTCGAAGAACAAATTCCGAATATTCAAAAGGACGTTATAAAGTACTCTGCCTTTAACCAGGACGGTGCCCTGGAGCACGACCCGGCCACTACTGGTCATTTTATCGGAACCTTTGAACCAGTGTTGCTGGAGCAAACTCATACTGCCATTGCGGCATGTAAATCAGGTTCTCCCTTGGATGCCTGTCCTCCCTTGATTCTCCACCACATCATAGATACGGTCAACCCAAAAATAAATCAGATAGTTAATTTCTCACTATGTTCAGGGACAGTGCCAGATGAATGGAAGCTAGTGATAGTAAATCCATTGAAAAAGAAGCAAAACATTGATTCATCCATTCTCTCCAACCGCCGCCCTATATCACTGCTTCCGATTCTGGGCAAAATTACAGAAAAACAAATTCACAAAGAACTAACCAAATTCATTGAGGCCGCCAATATCCTTCACCACCAGCAATGTAGCTTTAGCCCCAAGCACTCCACAGAATCCGCACTCCTGGAAATAGCGGACACATTAAAAATTATAGCTGACAAAGGCAGGAAGGTGGTTTTGATCCTGCTCGACCTGCCGGCTGCATTTGATACTATCTCACACAGTATCCTCCTAGCAAGGCTCAAATCCAGCGGTATTTCACACATCTCGCTGGCATGGATAAAATCCTTTCTCACAAATCGCAGACAAGCTGTGGCCCTGGAAACATTCCTCTCTGTAGAACGCACCATCACAACAGGAGTGCCACAGGGCTCATCGCTGAGCCCGCCGCTGTTTAACATATACATGACCCCACTCATCTCCCTGATTGCCTCATTTGGGATTGAAGTTACTTCCTACGCATATGACAGTCAATTGATTTTATCTTTGGGCAACAACTCCAAGGACTACAAACTTAACTTGAAACGATGCCTCATTGAGGTCATCCAGTGGAGGAAAGACAACCACCTCAAGTGCAACACTGACAAAACCGAGATCCTACCAATAGGAAAAGATGTCTCATTTCAGCCTTGTGAGTGGTGGCCGGAGGGCACAACACCTCCGCCTAATAAGGTGAAGGTAGCCAAACGCCTAGGAGTGCAGTTCGATACCGCTGTCTCCTTCCAATCACATGCAATGACAGTTGCAGGGACCTGCTTTAACCTCATCAAGTCCTTCAAAAAATTATTTGATCTGATTCCACTCTCCACAAGGAAAACAGTAGTGGTGGCCCAGATTCTCTTGCACCTGGTCTACTGCAACAGCCTCCTGGCAAGAGTCAATAAACAAACATTAACAAGACTCCAAGTGGTCCAACACGCCATGGCCCGCTTAGTACTAAGACTGCCACGTAGGTCCTCCGCATAAGAGAATACTTTTTAAGATTCTCTTAATCACCTGTAGAGCCTCACTTAAACTAGGTCCTAGGTACCTCTCAGCGAGGTTTACCCCATACATCACACCCAGAACTCTTAGGTCCTCGTCAGCTTCCCTCCTCAAACCCCCCAGTTTTAGATATAAAATAAAGGGAGGAAAAAGAGTGGCCGCCCTGGGAACCAAATCCTGGAACCTGTTGCCAATTCATCTGTGATTTCAAAAAACAGAAATACAATATAACTAGGCACTGAAAACTTGGATCTTCGGATCCTCAGATGAATTCTAACTTTCACTCATTTAGAATCTCTGGGGCTTCCTCTCACCCTCCTCCAACCAGCGCCAGGATGCTCCTTTCGGAGTGACAGTTCATGCTTACTAAATTTTGCATTCATTCATTTATTCATAAAAGCCAGATAATCCCATAAATAATATTTTTTCGAACTTTTAAACTATTGCCGAGGCTTAGGGCCTCCCCCCCTTCTAAATCCTAAGGCACAGTTAAGGTACCGAGAGACTGCTTTTGCTCCTGCCCTACACCCTGACTACTGAAAGGAGGACTGCAATATTTTGGCTTCCCTCTGGGGATTTTTGGATCTGGGAAGTGTCTCTTCCTTACACCATGTCTGACTACGAGTTGTGTGAACAGGACCTAGCCCTCTATGGCCCCCAAGATGATGAGGACTACTATTACGATGAGAACATGGAAACTTTATTTGATAAATCCCTTGATAAGAAACTGGATAAGGCCCTATCCACCGCACTTCTACCCATTTCCCAACGTCACGACAAACTGACGGGTAATGACTCTTCCCCAGTCCCCTCCGACCCCTCCTCTACTTCTCTACCTCCTATAGAACCACCTGGCCCTGCCTGGCCTCACGTACGAATTTATACGAAATTCACAAGGAAAGCGAAAGACCATGATTATTCTCCCGGTCCAACGTTCCCTCCAGACCTTTCTATTCCCCCCTTTCCCCTACCACGGGAGCAGATACTGACACCTCCTCTTCCCAGAAGTTTCCCATGTAAACGCTCTAAGAAGCGCAAGTGCCCCTCTTCTCCACCTACTCAGTCCCCGTTCACTTTCGATCCCACGTCCATTGTCCATCCTCGATCGGCAGACTGGTCTCCAGCCCCAGCAGTCGCGAAATATATGCATACTCACTTAAGGAAAGTTACGATAAGGAGGTCAGGTCTCGCCTCCATTCCGAATGCTCACGACCAGACCTTCCTAACAAGACTGCCCTCACGCCTGACATCGACGTGTCCATGCAAACCTTCCTCAAACATTTTCGCAAAGACCCAAAAAAGGGCATTGACCGCGGTCTCCTAGCGTGCCAAGACAAACTTCTCGATGTGTCCGGCCCTCTGGCCAAAATCTTAGAGCTAGCCTCACAGGCACAAGAGAAGGGTGCAGCAAACCACCCAGAGGTCCTAGCATGATAGACCCAGAGAGCGATTTGCCTCCTGGGCGATTCAAACTGCGCTCTTTCATCGGAAATACGTAAATCAGTTCTCTTGCGTATTGATCCTCAATTAGCCAAGCTGGCTTCCGCAGAACCCAGCCCTCTGGCAGAGGGACAACTGTTCGAAGACAGATTTGTGAAGGACATAGCGAAATCTGTCAATATCTTTACCTCATTAGACAAGTCTCAGGCATCTCTTAAGAAGGTCTTCCACACCCTCTCTGATAGGTCCGGTCGTGACAGAGGATGCCACTTCAACCAACAAGGTCCTCCCCGTGGCTACTACCCAGATGCAAGGGATACGCTCAGGATCCAATACAAACGGGATTTTATCGAACCAGATCTCGAGGCTTCAGAGGCCGTTTCAACAGGGTCATCAACAGAGGCTTCAGCAAAAACAACGCCCAATCATCAGGTATTTATTCAGCCCTTTCTCCCTGCAATTCCCCTGGGGGGCAGACTGATGTATTTCATTGACAAATTAGCAAAGATCAAAGCAGATTCGTGGGTCCTCAACACTGTGCAGGGGTATCAGATAGAATTGATTTCTCATCCAACCCAGCCGTCCCCTCCCCCTCCTCTTCATTTTTCCCAACAAGAGCAGCTTTTTATGGACTCAGAGTTGCAAGAACTTTTGTCAAAACAGGCCATTGCTGTAGGAAACTTCCATTCCAGAGGTTTCTGCAGCAAAGTCTTTTTGGTTCAAAAGAAGGTTGTTGGTCAAAGATTGGTACTAAACCTAAGACCGTTCAACCCCTTTGTAAGCTATCGTCATTTCAAGATAGAAGGCATCAATCTTTTGAGAGACCTTTTTTTGGAGAAAGACTGGATGGTCCGGTTGGATCTAAAAGACGCGTGCTTGACAGTCCCTTTACCCTCCATACCAGCGTTATCTCCAGTTTCAGTGGAAAGACCAGTGGTTCCTTTATCCGTCCCTACCCTTCCGCCTATCCTCTGCCCCATGGGTGTTTACAAAACTCCTGAAACCAGTGGTCTCTCGTTTAAGGGAGATGGGAGTTCGAATGATTGTCTACCTGGATGACATGCTCCTTCTGGCACAGAGTCGTGCATTGCTTCTGACGCACTTACATTGGACAGTGTCCCTTTTACAGGATCTAGGTTTTGTAACCAATCCCAAGAAGTCGGTGACGACCCCGTCCCAACAGATGGAATTCCTGGGATTCCAGTTAGATTCTGTGTCCGTTCAACTTTTACTCCCACAGCCCAAGATAAAATCCATCAAGAGGGAGATGGAGACCACCTAGTTGAAACAAATGGTGTCTCTGAGGTCCCTAGCGAGGATTGTGGTCCTTCTGGCCTCCTCCATCCAAGCGATCTTCCCGTGCCCGCTTCACTACAGAGTGCTGCAGTGCCTAAAGATTCACTATCTCCAACTGAACTATTCCTACGATCACTCCATTGTCCTGACACAAGAGGCACAAGAGGAACTCAGATGGTGGTTGACACACATGGAAGCTTGGAATGGCAAAGCCATTTTCGGTGTGTCTTCCAACGTAGTCATCGAGTTGGATGCCAGCCGCTGGGGCGCCAGATACTGAGAGTTTGCTACCGGCAGTCGCTAGTCAGCCAACAAATTGAGCATGCACATCAACTGTCTGGAGCTGTGGGTGGGTTCTTTCACCATCAAGTTGATTTCTCAGTTGAAGAGCAATTGTTGCATCCTCCTCCGAATGACAATGTGTCATTGGTTCGTTACATCAATCGCCTCGGAGGGACGAGATCTCGCCTCTTGGCCAGCATAGCTCAGGAATTCTGGCACTTCTGCCTTGCACAGAAGATCACAGTCATAGTGGAGAACATTCCAGGGAAGGACAACTCAGTGGCGGATTGGAACTCTAGGTTCGTGCGAGATTACAATGATTGGAGGTTATACCCTTCAGTACTTTAAGAGATTATGGATATTCGAGGTCCGTGCCTCATAGATCTCTTTGCATCTCTCCTGAATGCTCAGCTTCCCAAATTTTTCAGCTGGAGACCGGATCCGATGGCAAAGGGAATGGGCGCTTTTCCTTGGGGAACTCAAATTAATTATGCCTTTCCACCCTTTTCAATGATCCCCAGAGTAGTGACTTATGTCCGCTGCCAGGCAGCATCATTGATCTTAGTCACTCCTCTGTGGAAAACACAGTCGTGGTTTCCGATGCTCTTGGAGTTATCAATGAATCTACCTTTTCAGCTTCCGGTGTTCCCACAACTTTTCCTGGACCCAGTCGGGTCACCACATCCATTGATTCTTCAAGACCAGCTGGTCCTCATGGTGTGGACAATCTCAGGAGATGCAAACAGATTGAAGGCCTTTCATCGGCAGCTACCGAATTTATACACCAAGCTTGGGCTCCTTCCACCCGGAAATGATATTCTGCTGCATGGTAACGTTGAGTGGGTTGGTGCCTTCAATGGGAGGTGGATCCCGTGGGATCAGATTTGAAGGATACCTTAAAAAAAAATTCGGTGTGTGCAGTGTCTGGGCTTTGCTACAGGTCGGTAAATAATTTTAGATCAGCTTTGTCGGCCGGGCATAATTATATCGATGGAAACCTGTTGGTGTACATCCTTTTGTCTGCAAATTTTTAAAAGGCATTAGGGTTTCTCGACCCCCGAAACCCAGGTATTCCACTTTATGGGATGTTTCTTTGGTGTTATCATTGTTGGAATCTTGGCCAGAAAACAAAGATTTAACATTAAAACAAATTTCTGCAAAAGTTACCATGCTTTTTTGCCATATTTCCTGTCGGAGAGTTTCTGACGTACGTGCTCTTGATTTAGCAGGTAGGTTATTCTCTCCTCAAGGGGTATCATTTATTATATCCAAAAGGACTAAGACTATGTCAAGGTCAATCGATTACCCTGCATTTCTGCATAATGACAAGTTAGGTGTTGTGAAATGTTTAAAAATGTATGAGGAGCGTACGTTAGCTCACAGGACGAATCCACTGGGTCCTTTGCTCATAGCTATCCAGAAACCTTTTAGGCCTGTATCTGCTGCTACATTAGCTCATTGGATTCCATGGGTCATGGCTGAGACAGGCATTGACATTTCTGTGTATGGGGCTCATTCGACTAGAGGCGCTATGGCCTCCAAAGCCTTTGGCATTGGTTCTAGGTTAGAAGATATTCTCAAAGCGGCTGATTGGTCGTCTGACTCAATGTTTAAAATATTCTATTATAAGCCTATTGTACATTTTGCTTCGGTTGTTGTTGGTCAGCTTTGAACCAGCATATACTGCGCCTCTGGTCCTGCCATAGAATAGAAAATGTTCCAGCTTACGCAACAAAAATGTTAGATTCTATTAAGGACACAGAGGTGAGGACAGGGAAGAAGAGTTCTTTAACTGTCAAGATGATAAGTGATGATGTTACAGTTCATGTTCATCTACTCGTCCTTGCATAAGAGGAACTTTATGGGTTTGATAATCACATTTCTTTTGATTTTCAGGAACTGATTCTAAACAAAACAGATGTGGCAGTTTTGTCAGATGATCTGCCACCTGTGTGCAGCTGAAGTTGCCTTTTAGGACTTTCGTTTACAGTGCTCTCTGTTGAGAGTTGGAATGTATCCTGTTGATGCACTTTATGTTGGGCTGCTCATGCAAAGAAAGAGGCAGGAAGATTAGTGCCTCGGTATTTTGTAGACTCTGGTGTCATGTGATTATGCTGAGAGGCGTGGTTCAAAGCCTCTGGGATTTGTAGTTTTATTAATATGTTTACTGTTTTTTCAATGGCTGCTGTACTTGGTGCAGTAAAGATTGAGAAGCATAATCCCCGCCTCCGTGTCCTTAATAGAATCTAAAATTCTTCTTGCGTAAGCTGGAAAATTTTCTATTCAAGTCAACCGCTTCCCTCGCTGGTAGTGGGAAGATTGGGCAGGACTGCACCCTAAAGCTCTGTCTGCAATGATCATGTGTTGAAGTTCTGGTCACATGACACGGTTTACATTAGTTCCCTTCCGTGACTCCAGTCATGATGGTGATCGGACTACACTTCTTGATGTCGGTGACGTCATTCCACCTGCGTGACCCGGTCACCCCGGTGACCATGTCAAATTTACTGGTTAAAGACTCTATTCTTTAAAAAGAAAAGGAAATACTCTTACATAGATCACAGAGTACTTCAAAAAGGAGGATAATTGTGTCACAACGCTGTAATGATACATCGTTAAAAGTCATAATGTAAGGACACCTTGATATTTGATTCATATCGTTGTTTCACAGTTATGATTACGTTGCCTTCTGGGAATTGTAGTTTTGTACGATTTGCAGTGCTGTAAGTGATGGTGTGCTAATGCAGATTATTCATTGTCATAAGAGGACGATATTATCAGATACTTCACTTATGCAAAAGCAATGCCATCTATTTTTAATTAGAAGGAAGGAAGTAATCTAATGTGACAGACTCTAACACAATCATCATTATCCCCAACTCCCAATGAGGATCATCATCGAAGGGTGTCTAATTTGTTAGCAAGAGGGTTTTATGTAGATTTGACAATGTATTCTGCAGCCCTGCATTGGTGTAGCTGTAGATATTGGATCCTCTGACTCCATATTGTAGTACAGAAGTAAGTGTAGTGTTCGTGTTACTTGATTATTCTGTTGATATTGGGAAGGAGTTTTAAGGGCACAGGTGATGCCATGATATTTCATCATTCAACCCTGTGACATTGGTCTGGAGTTTGTAGACCCATCTTTGTTTCTTATCCAAGAGTCTTTTGCTGGTGTTGTGGCTCAGTGTTAATTTTCCAGTAATGGACCAATGTAGATCTTCATCGGAATTTTTGTTTTCAATGAAATATGCAGTCAGTCTTGCTGATAGTTTTTTGCAATGTATTGTGCTTCTCTGTTCACATATACGTGTTTTTATTTTCCGGGTTGTTATGCCAATGTAGCGTAAGCCATTATCCCTCCCACCCTTCCCTTTTGGGATAAAAGTGTGGAAATAGTAAGTTCTTGTTTCAAATTGTCTTTATAAAAATAAAACAAATTGGGTTGTTTATGTTTATTGGGATAACCTATGGATTGGGTCATGTGGTGATTTTTTTATTCTACAAATAATTAGAAAAGGATAGAGTTGGTTTGAAGGTTGGCTACTAGGATGTTCAGAAAGAAGATTAAACAAAAGAGGAAGAAGATGGAGGACACAGATATTCTATTAGGGCTGAACATTCTGTTTTTTGATTGTGATGTTTTAAGTTCTGGAAGCTTTTAACCCCTCCAGTGCCCATGACGAGCTGGACTCATCATGCAGCACAGTCGCGCTGTGCCCATGACGAGTCCAGCTCGTCATGAGGCATTCCCTGGGGAATCCCTCTGGTGCGGGCACCAGAGGGATTCCTTTTTAGTCAAAATAGCCTCGGGAGCTGGGGAAGAGCTTCCCCAGCTCCCGAGGCCCCCCCTCCCTTTCACTGTAATGACGATCGGCGCGCACGTCGCACCGACGTCATTACAGTGAAAGTGAAACTGGAATGAGCCGAGAGGCTCATTTCAGTTTCACTTTCTACGTGCTCAGGGGGCTATCACAGCCCCCTGAGCACGTAGAAAGACGGGAGAGGTATCGTTGGAAAGGGGAGAATCTCTGCTTGGGGATCACCACAGGAGGGCGATCCCCAAGCAGGGATCCACCCACTAGACACCAGGGAGGGGGGAGCGGCCCCTTGGGCAAGGGCCTTTGCTCCCCCCTGGTTATTTTGTTGCAATTTAGTCTTTTTCCCCCCCCCGGGGGGCAATTGGGGGCATTAGCCCCCAATCTGCCCCCCGGGGGGGCAAAAAGCCCACTAGACACCAGGGAATTTTTTTAAAAATAAAAATAGGGGTGGAGGCTGCCCAAAGCGGGCAGGCCCATGCCCCCGCCCCACCCCCCAATTACTACAGTCTTTCTGCCCCCGCGGGGGGGCAGATGGGGCATTGGCCCCTAATCTGCCCCTTCGGGGGGGGGGGCAGAAAGCCCACTAAATACCAGGGATTCGTTTTTAGGTTTTTTTTAGGGTGGGGGCTGCCCAAAACGGGCACGCCAATGCCCCCACCCACCCACCACCATTACAGCCTTTCTGCCCCCCATGGGGGGCAGATGGGGCATCGGCCCCCAATCTTCCCCCCCCCCCGGGGGCAAAAAGCCCACTAGACACCAGGGAATTAAACAAAAAAAAAACAAATAGAGGTGGGGGCTGCCCAAAATGGGCAGGCCCATGCCCCCCCCAACTATTACAGTCTTTCTGCCCCCCCCATGGGGCAGATGGGGCATTGGCCCCTAATCTGCCCCTTCGGTGGGGCAGAAAGCCCACTAAACACCAGGGATTGATTTTTAGATTTTGTTTAGGGTGGGGGATGCCCGAAACAGGCATGCCAATGCCCCCACCCACCCGCTACCTTTACAGCCTTTCTGCCCCCCTTGGGGGCAGATGGGGCATTGGCCCCTAATATGCCCCTTCGGGGGGGGCGGAAAGCCCACTTGACCCCAGGGATTTTTTTCGCGCAATTTTCTTTAGGGTGATGGATTTTAGTTAGGGTGGAGGCTGCCCGAAACGGGCACGCCAATACCCCCACCACCCGCCACCATTACAGCCTTTCTGCCCCCCTCAGTGGATCCCTGCTTGGGGATCGCCACAGGAGGGCGATCCCCAAGCAGGGATCCACCCACTAGACACCAGAGAGGGGGGAGCGGCCCCTTGGGCAAGGGCCTTTGCTCCCCCCTGGTTATTTTGTTGCAATTTAGACTTTTTGCCCCCCCTGGGGGGCAGATGGGGGCATTAGCCCCCAATCTGCCCCCCTGGGGGGCAAAAAGCCCACTAGACACCAGGGAATTTTTTAATAAATAAAAATAGGGGTGGGGGCTGCCCAAAACGGGCAGGCCCATGCCCCCACCCCACCCCCCAATTACTACAGCCTTTCTGCCCCCCCGGGGGCAGATGGGGCATTGGCCCCTAATCTGCCCCTTCGGGGGGGCAGAAAGCCCACTAAATACCAGGGATTCGTTTTTAGTTTTTTTTATGGTGGGGGCTGCCCAAAATGGGCACGCCAATGCCCCCACCCACCCGCCACCATTACAGCCTTTCTGCCCCCCCTGGGGGCAGATAGGGCAGTAGCCCCCAATCTGCCCCCCCCGAGGGGCAGAAAGCCCACTATCCACCAGGGATTTTTTTGCGCAATTGTTTTTAGGGTGTGGGCTGCCCGATACGGGCCTGCCAATGCCCCCACCCTCCCCCCCCACAAAAATGACAGTCTTTCTACCCCCCAGGAGGCAGATGGGAGCTGTAGCCCCCAATCTGCCCCCCCCCTGAGGGGCGCAGAAAGCCCACTAGAAACCATGGATTTTTTTGTTTTATTAGTGTAGGGGTAGGGGCTCCCCAAAATGGGCATGACAATACCCCCACCCCCAGAGAAACTCCAGTCTTTCCGTCCCCCTGGAAGGGTAGTTGGCGGCAGCGGCCCCTGATCTGCCCCCTGGGGGGGTAGAAAGCCCACTAGGCGCCAGCGAGTACGCAGGCTTTTTTTATGCGTGGGGGTGGGGGCTGCCCAAAATGGTCATACCAATGCCCCCACCCCCACAAAAAATATCCACAGTCTTTCTGCCCCTTTAGGAGCATATCAGGATGAAACCCTCTTCCCCGATTCCCCCCCAGGGCGGCAGAAAGCCCACTGGGCTCCGGCTTTTTTTTAGCAATGTGCATACCTGTGGATGTTGGGTCCTAGCGCAGTTGGCACGTAGGCAAACCTAGCAAACCTGTACATTTTTTAAAACTAGACACCGAGGGGATTCCAGGATGGGGTGACTTGACTGGCTCTCACCAGGTTCTGTTACCCAGAATCCATTGCAAACCTAAAAATGTGTCCAAAATAACAAATTTTCCACACATTTCTGTGGTGGAAAGTTCTGTAATCTGCGTGGGTCCACAAAATTCCACCCACCCCGTGTTCCCCAAAGTCTTCCGAGAAAAATGGAACCTCACTTGCATGGGCAGGCCTAGTGCCCGCGTCAGGCAAGGGCCCAAAACCAATTGAGGAGACATCAAAATTACCTATCACAAAACAACCTGGTTTTGCAAAGGGGGTCCCATGAGTTTTTGGCCCCGGGCTTGGCGGCTATCTAGGGAAACCTACCAAACCCACAAATTTCTGAAAACTAGACACCCGGGGGATTTCAGGGAGGTATGGCTTGCGTGGATCCCCCAACGTTTCCTTACCCAGAATGCCCTGCAAACCTCAAATTTAGCTGAAAAAATCCCCTTTTTCACACATTTTTGTGTGGGAAAGTTGTGGCATCACCAGGCTGACACAAATTTCCTACCACCCAGCGTTCCCCCGGGTCTCCCGATAAAAACGGTGCCTCACTCGTGTGGGAGGCCCAAGTACCCGCGACAGGCAAGGGCCCACAACGTAGTGAGGCGACATGAAAATTGCCTATCTCAAAACGACCTGGTTTTGCAAGGGGGGTTACTTGGGTTTTTGGCCCGGTGCTCGGCGGCCACCTAGGGAAACCTACCAAACCCATACATTTCTGAAAACTAGACACCCGGGGGAATCCAGGGAGGTATGGCTTGCGTGGATCCTCCAACGTTTCCCTACCCAGAATGCCTTGCAAACCTCAAATTTAGCTGAAAAAATCACCTTTTTCACACATTTTTGTGTGGGAAAGTTGTGGCATCACCAGGCTGACACACATTTCCTACCACCCAGCGTTCCCCCGGGTCACCCGATAAAATTGGTGCCACACTCGTGTGGGAGGCCCAAGTACCTGCGACAGGCAAGGGCCCACAACATAGTGAGGCGACATGAAAATTGCCTATCTCAAAACGACCTGGTTTTGCAAGGGGGGTCACTTGGGTTTTTGGCCCGGTGCTCGGCGGCCACCTAGGGAAACCTACCAAACCCACACATTTCTGAAAACTAGACACCCAGGGAATTCCAGGGAGGTATGGCTTGCATGGATCCCCCAACGTTTCCTTACCCAGTATGCCATGCAAACCTCAAATTTTGCTGAAAAAATCACCTTTTTCACACATTTTTGTGTGGGAAAGTTGTGGCATCACCGGGCTGACACAAATTTCCTACCACCCAGCGTTCCCCCGGGTCTCCCGATAAAAACGGTGCCTCACTCGTGTGGGAGGCCCAAGTACCCGCAACAGGCAAGCGCCCAAAACGTAGTGAGGCGACATGAAAATTGCCTATCTCAAGGAACCCATCCTGGATTCCCCTGGGTGTCTAGTTTTCAAAAATGTATAGGTTTGTTAGGTTTCCCTAGGTGTCGGCAGAGCTATGGTTCAAAAACTACAGCTAGGCACTTTGCCAAAAAAGGGTAATTTTTCGCTGTGACATTGAGGTGTGTCCACGTTACGATTTGTGCCGTTTCCTGTCGCGGGCACTAGGCCGACCCACACAAGTGAGGTACCATTTTTCTCAGAAGACTTTGGGAAACGCGGGGTGGGTGGAAATGTGTGCATTCATGCAGATTCCATAACTCTCCACCAGAGAAATGTGGGGAAAATGTGTTTTTTTTGGCAATTTTTTAGGTTTGCAAGGGATCCTGGGTAACAGAACCTGGTGGGAGGCAGTCAAGTCACCCCGTCCTGGATTCCCCTGGGTGTCTAGTTTTCAAAAATGTATAGGTTTGCTAGGTTTCCCTAGGTGCCGGCAGAGCTTTGGTTCAAAAACTGCAGCTGGGCACTTTGCCAAAAGAGGGTCATTTTTTGCTGTGAAATTGAGGTGTGTCCACGTTATGTTTTGCGCAGTTTCCTGTCGCGGGCACTAGGCCGACCCACACAAGTGAGGTACCATTTTTCTCAGAAGACTTTGGGGAATGCGGGGTGGGTGGAAATTTGGGGATTCGTGCAGATTCTAGAACTCTCCACCAGAGAAATGTGGGGAAAATGTGTTTTTTTTGGCAATTTTTTAGGTTTGCAAGGGATTCTGGGTAACAGAACCTGGTGGAAGGCAGTCAAGTCACCCCGTCCTGGATTCCCCTGGTTGTCTAGTTTTCAAAAATGTATAGGTTTGCTAGGTTTCCCTAGGTGCCGGCAGAGCTTTGGTTAAAAAACTACAGCTAGGCACTTTGCCAAAAAAGGGTCATTTTTCGCTGTGAAATTGAGGTGTGTCCACGTTATGTTTTGCACAGTTTCCTGTCGCGGGCACTAGGCCGACCCACACAAGTGAGGTGCCATTTTTCTCGGAAGACTTTGGGGAATGCGGGGTGGGTGGAAATTTGTGGATTCATGCAGATTCCAGAACTCTCAACCAGAGAAATGTGGGGAAAATGTGTTTATTTTTGGCAATTGTTTTGGTTTGCAAGGGATTCTGGGTGACAGAACCTGGTGGGAGGCAGTCAAGGCACCCCTTCCTGGATTCCCCTGGGTGTCTAGTTTTAAAAAATGTATAGGTTTGCTAGGTTTCCCTAGGTGCCGGCAGAGCTATGGTTCAAAAACTACAGCTAGGCACTTTGCCAAAAAAGGGTCATTTTTCACAGCGAAATTGAGGTGTGTCCACGTTGCATTTTGCGCCGTTTCCTGTCGCGGGCACTAGGCCGACCCACACAAGTGAGGTACCATTGTTCTCGGAAGACTTTGGGGAACACTGGGTGGGTGGAAATTTGGGGATCCAAGTAGATTCCAGAACTTTCCACCACAGAAATATGGGGAAAAAGTGTTTTTTTGGCAATTTTTTAGGTTTGCAAGGGATTCTGGGTAACAAACCCTGTTGGGAGGCAGTCAAGTCACCCCATCCTGGATTCCCCTGGGTGTCTAGTTTTCAAAAATGTATAGGTATGTTAGGTTTCCCTAGGTGCCGGCAGAGCTAGGGTTAAAAAACTACAGCTATGCACTTTGCTAAAAAAGGGTAATTTTGCATTGTGATAATGTGGTGTGTTCACGTTGGGTTTTGAGCCATTTCCTGTCGTGGGCACTATGCCTACCCCTACAAGTGAGGTACCGTTTTTATCGGGAGACTTAGGGTAATTCAGATTTGTAAAGGAACTGTTATTTCCTGTTGACTTTCAATGCATTTCTGCCTTCCAAATGAAAGATATTGTGTAAAAAAGAAGTCATTCTAAAAAATGACTGATAATTCTCATGCTAGTATGAGTATTCCCAATTTCGGAAATGTGCAAATATCTACTGTTTCTAAACTCTATATTTTGTTCCCATTTCAGAAATACATAGGTGTCTTTCATACCGATTTTTCCATGTACACATTTTTACAGAATAATTACTATATACCCGGTATATAATAAAAAACCATTGCAAGTTGCTGCTCAGTTTTTAGCATTGGGTTCGTCGGGTTCTTGGTGAACCTACAACCTACAAGTCTATATATCCCCACAACCAGTAATGTCCAGCAGATGTAACGGTATATTGCTATAAAAGAGCTGTCATAATTCGAAGAAGTTACAGGTGAAAACGTTGACACAAAAGGCTTTTTTATTCAACAAATTTTCAATTTATCCTATATTTAACTGTTAGTTTCTATAGAAAAAACCTTGATGGATCTACACAAATGACCCCTTGCTGAATTCAGAATCTTGTCTACTTCTCTAAAATGTATAGCTTTCCAGGGTCCATTATTGCTTTTGTACCCATTTCTACCATTAACTGGAAGGAGGTCGATAGCACAAAAAATAGCAAAAAGAGGCTATGTCCCAGAAAAATGCCAAAACTGTGTAACAAATGTTGGGTTTCTGACAAAAGTCTGGTATCCCCTAAAAGCTGGGAAAACTGTGATTTCAGCCCCACAAACCCTTTTTTGATAACACTTGCAGGGAAAAACCCAAAAGCTTTCATTTGCTGCCCGTTTTTCCCATTTTCCCCAAAAAATCCTACATTTTGCTGTATTTTGGCTCATTTCTGTGACCCCTCCAGGGGAATCCACAAACCCTGAGTACCTTCAGAAGCCCCATGATGTTGGAAGAAAAGGACGCAAATGTGGCGTGGATACCTTATGTGGTCAAAACGTTACAGGGGCCTCAGCGCGCATTACCCCAAATAGCCAAAAAAGGGCGTAGCACAGGAGGGGGAAAAGGCCTGGCAGCGAAGGGGTTAATGGTTGCTGCTCGGAAGGAGTAAATAAAAGATTAATGCATACTACTAGCCTCCCTGTCTTTAATAAAATCTAAATTTCTTACTCAGTTAACATCAAATAATTGTAGTACCCACTCAGGATAGTGAATGATGCACACACAACACTGGACAAGAGTTCTAATCTAATAGCCTCCGGCCCACCATTCCCATTTCTAATTCACCATAATGTCCTTACTAAGATAGGTCATCCCTAATGCTGAGCCCACCTTTGCTGTACCACAGTACTCAAGCAATGCCTCATAAATGAGGGCCAGCAAGGCAGAAGCCCGTCTGAGGTTTATTGTGTCGCATTCTTTGGTATAGTCATGTTGCCTTTGATCAGTTGCCCTGACTCAAGAGCGTTTTGAAGTATCCCGGTTTCTCCAGGAGATATCAGTATTTGGAATTTTAGGGGCACCCTAATGCTAAACACGTGTTCCCATCCCCCAATAGGTCCAGCTAGTGGCCCTGGTCCCATGAGTGCAAATTCAAATCCTGGCCAATAACTGAAGCTAGTCCTCCTCCGGACTAGCCCTCCTGTAACATCTGTAACCCAGTGGCATAAAAAAAGCCCCTGCGGTGCGGGGGGCCCAAGCTCTGGGAACCTCCTCCTGCACTGACAGGTCCCTGGCCTGAGAACTCCAGACTGGGTCAGGAGCATGGGGGGCCCCCAAATGTATTTTGCAGGAGGGCCCTCTAAAGTTTTCATTATGCCACTGACACTACTTCAGTGTTTTAAGTATTTTGAAAAGAAGGGGGAGGGTTGTCTAAAAGAGGGATGCTTTCTTAGCTTCACTTAGATTTAAAAAAAATGCTTCCAGGACTCTTTGTGCTCAGATTAGTTCACAATGGTGAACCACTCCTGAATATAAGTGAGGCCACTTCTACTCAGGCCTCGGCTCCTGCTCAATCTGAATATATTAATGGGCCAGCCTAGCGAGAGACGGGGAATGACACCCCCACCCCCTTGGTAAAAGGGAGGTAATAAAGGCACATATGCCTCCAGTAAGGCAACTCAGGCTGCACTGGGCTGCTGGCGGCATCTGAACAACACAGATACAGCGCAAATCAGCCTCCATGCTTCCCAGAAATGCACACAACCTGCATCTGAGACACCGGACCATTGCCCGAGTGCCCGCCTTACCAATTCGACCCTCACCTCTGCTGCCAGACAGGGTCACATTCCAGCTAACTGTACTCCATTTTTTATTACACTAACAGCGAATAAAATAATATTATTTACTGTAATAAATTATAAGTGTAATTATTATAAGTGTAATAAAATTGACAAAAAACAAGGAGATTAGAGCCCCAGCTGATATTCATATGGACGAGCTGCCTATGTGTTCCTGGCACTGATTTTGCTACCTTTATGGCCAGGAGTCGCAAATGAAGTGCCAGAGGTTGCAGGGGGCAAGTCTTGTGACCCCCACATTACGTCCATGCTTATTAAATGTTTACTTTCAGTGGTGTAATAATAGCCCCCGCTGACACTGTGCACGGGCTGCAAGCGCCTGGGCTGAGAGCTCCTCATTGGGGCAGGAGCATGCGGGTTCCCCTCCATACGCTTTGCAGGGGGACCCCCCCTCAAGTCTTGTAACCCCAGTTGCTCCTTGACTGAATGTGATCTTAAAACAATCTCTCCTGGAACTGTGTGCCCCTTGTGTTTATATTTAACACTTCTGTGCATTTAAATCAATATGCGCATTATTAATAGCACGCAGAGTGATTAATCAACACCTCAATTCAGATGTGTATATTGATATGAAGCTAATCTTAATTTTCTGTTTATACTTCTGCCTGGCACTATGTGCAGCAAGATGATGTTTTTTTTATTTCTGAATTACATTAGCCTCGAGCAGGACCTACTGGAACTGTTTCCTGTGGACTTTCCTCTTGCTCGTGTTATTTCATACATTCACAATGGTTACAATTGTGCTTCCTCTGAGTCTGAGGTACAGAAGGTATTAAAGCCATTTCTTTATGTGTATTGTTTACATTTTTAGGAGCCCCACTTTCTTACCTGCACATAAAATATATATTTTTTCAAAGCTAGAACTCCGGCTCAACACTTTGGGCAATATTTATGACCGGCTTGCGACGCTCTTGCACCACGCAAAGTGGTGCATAATCGACACAAATCTAAGTCATATTTTAGAAGCCATGCAATGCCACTTTGGGTGACTTTGAATGGCTTACAAAGATGGAGTAATGTAACATAGTGCAAATCGGTGAGTTGCAGTACTCTGCACAATGGATGCATTTAATGGACGTTGTGTAGGTGGTACAATGCAACTCCCATGGTTTTTTACACATTCCCAGATTCACCAAACCTGAAAAGCCTGGGAATACGCCAGAAACATACACCTCCCAAGTGAGGCATAACATGGAGAAATATCTTTATTTCTCCTCGTTTTTTCCTCCTCTTATGTGTGCTGCATAAAGAGGAAAAAGCCTCTCAGGACTGTTTGTGTGAAGGAAGGTGCTCCTTCCTGCACAAAAGCAGTCCTGCCCACAACACAGGCACCATTGCACCAAGGGTGCATTCAATTGCTCTAGGCTGCCAAAACGACACCAGCCCAAGGGGAAAGCACAGGAAAGCGCCGTATTGGATAAATACGGCACATTCCTGTCCTTTCCCTGTGACGCTGCAAGGTGACTTGCTGCACTGCCCTGTCCCACTAGGGTCATGATTGCAGCACTGAGGTTATAGTGTGCAAGTTGTTATAGTGCCTTTAAGTTCCAAATCCTCAACCATTCTCCTGAAGTTAGTCTTAACTGCTTGACCTGCAATCACTTGAGAGTGCAGTGTGTACAAAGGTACTAATGGTTCATAAATTGGGTTGTAGCAATACCCAGTATTTGAGGCCCAAACAGCACTCACCCTTGATTCCTCCCAGTAATAGTAGACCTTCCTAGAACCTTAGAAGAGAAACTGACATCAACCAATCACGGCTCTCTGCACTTGTCTCATCTCCTATCCTTGGCCAAAACAATACGATGACTTTATGGAAACCAAGGATGAAGGAAAGTTTAATAAACTCAATTGCAAATCCAAGTAATGAACTTTGCATAATTCACGGAAATAAAATTGCAGTTCCTTTATAATGTATGTGAAGATTATCGCCTGGCACTTGATCTGATAGCATCCTGCAAGGCTTCTTCAGAGCCCTTCAGAGTTCAGGGGCAGTTGGAAACATGGACATAACATCCTGTAAATTATATTAAAACTTATCCAAAATATGATCCATGTAAACAGCAAATGCCTAAGAATCACAAATTCTAAATAAACCACGAGTTTGTAAAGTTTTTTTTTGTTTTTAAAGAAAGAGAGCAGGATCCTGAGGCAGAGGGAGAACATTCTTGCTCCTGCAAATGGCAGTGATGGGAAGCAGGAGGACTATTATTCTTTGACAGTCCCCCCTGTGCCCTGTTTTCTGCCCCCTTTCATGCTCAGAGGCAAAGAGCAAGCCCTGGCTCTACCCCTGCCCCCTCTATTAAATGGATTATGGATGAAGGCCAGTAAAGACATAGGGCCCGATTCACAAAGGTAAAATAAGATGCAAATCTAACTTTATGACGTTCTGTATTCGCAAAGGGCATTTACAAGTAGTAAATACCCTTTGTGAATACCGAAAGTTGAACTTTTGTGAATACTGAAAGTCATAAATTTCAACTTTTGATATTCACAAAGGGCATTTCCTACTCATAAATGCCCTTCGTGAATACCAAAAGTCATAAAGTTAGACTTTCGTCTCAGTTTACTTTTGTGAATCGGGCCCAAAAGCTCCACATCAGGTGAGCTCCAGTCCCTGGAGTGCCCTCACTGGCCACTTCCCTGGTGAGCGCCAGAGGTCTGAAGGCTCAGGTGAGCAACTAGCCCACAAAGAAAAGGCCATCAAGGGGAGGAGGAATAACCCAGATCAGGGTCCGTAATTGAAGGACACAAGCTCTTTGCTCTTTTTTGCAAAAGGAAGGTGCTGGAAGCAGCGCAATGAGAGAGCCTTAAGGGAGCCTGGTAAGCCCCCAGAAATGTGCGTCTGGGTTTTGGCAGTTCAAAGGTAGTGGGGGGCCTGACCATGAATCCACAGTGGTCAGTCCAGCACAATCCATGAATTGGGTGGCAAAGATCAGTTGTTGGACCTGTTCACCATGAAGACCCCATCCACCCATCGACACTGCAACAATGGGCATGAGGCAAGAGGTTAACAGCACAACGTGTGTATTCTATTGTGATCCAAACAGTGCACAAAATATTGCAATGGTAGATTCCGGCAATCAGTGAGAAAATAAGGGACACCCACAACCAGCAGGGCAAAAGGGGAAGGGTCGTCCCTATCCCCATGAGTCTTTGGAATACCAAACAGCCGGGACTTCAAGGGTCAAAGAAGGACCAGTGCCTGCTTCCGAAACAGTAGCAATGGGATGCCTAAACGAGTTGACCAACGAGGTGCCAAGTTCTTCGATGAAGGTCATAGGTGGGGAGCGGAGCCTAGCTAGAAGGTAGCTGACAGCTGATTGGTCTGGATAGCAATGCCTTGTCTGGGTAACAATGCCGTCAACTGGTTGTTTCCAATATAACATTTTGTAAGTTAAATTGACTACTTTTTGCCTGCACTGAGTCGATTTGACCTAATTAAAATGTTTAATGTGAACTGACAAATATTGGATGTAAAATTAAAACTCCGCCTCATTTTCTTCCACTAACTAAAGTGTGGTCCCTGTCGTTTTGCAGTTGGTCTCAGTGGAGCATCAGTAGGGGGAGAGTGTTACTGGCTTGAATGATGGAGCTATGGCTGTCTCCGACTGCAGGATAGCCCAGCCATGGCACATCCTTGACAAGGAACATCAGAGGGAGGACTGGAGTTTTCAAAACACCACATAGTCAGGTCGAGTTAATTTGAACTGTGACTTCATGAACTGCATAATTTTGCAACTAAGTAGCATTATAATAAAGAAAGCCCACCCCTATTATATTAATTACATATAGTACAACCAGTCAACTTAGTATGTTTAAATTATAGAACCCCAGTTGGTGAAAGCCTGAGGAGAACTAACCAGTTTTTGAATCAGTGAACTTCAGGGAGTACAGAGCAAAAAAATTAACACAGCTAGCTATGACACCACTGTGTTGGATGCCTATAGCGTGATCCTCTGGGTTGAGGGGCGTCCCCCACTTGAACTCGATAGAGGTGGTTGAAATTGATACTCAATCAAATTCTTTTTTTAATTGAGTTTTCAAATTTTTCCATTAGTCCTTACGATTGAATTTACAACTGCCCAATGAATTTCGGGCTATGGCCCTTCATCAGGGGCGTGGTTCCTCTAATAACTCTGTAAGTTACATCCAATGTGACCTCAAAGTGATGTTCAACAATATTAGAAATTACATCGGTAACTGAGTGCGAGTGAAATCGCCCTTCTCGACGAGGCTACAGCCCGAAATGCATTGGGCAGTTGTAAATTATGATACAGAACAAAGTGTGAAAAATGTATCATAATGATGGAATTATGATCATCAATTGTGAAGACTAATGGAAAAATTCAATAAACTCAATTGAAAAAAGAATTTGATTAATGATTGTCAATTTCAACCACCTCTATCGAGTGCAAGTGGGGGACGACCCTCAACCCAGATGATCGTGTTATAGGCATCTTTATTATCTATCCTCACACTCAGGAGGATTTACCCACCTGCACCACCAACTCAGTCTTAATTTTCTTACATTCGGACACATTTGAGTGCGCTTGTCTACCTTACTTTCACCACTGTATTGGAGCCATGCAAAGAAAATTTGCTCTGCTGTCTGCATTGTGTCTCTTCTATATCTGAGGGAATGTTCAAGCCCGGGCTGCCTGCTTATTCCATCGGGCATTTTCCCAGTAGGAAGGAGCTGCTGAAGCTCAGTTTTGAGGGCAGAAGGCCACTGCTGACACCTCTGCCACTTTCCATACCTCTACCAGATAATTACAGCAGGTACACTGGTAGAGGTGGGTGAGCCACTGAAAGCTGGAGTCAGACTTGGGCCAGGTGCCTGGCTCTGTCTCAGACTGAGTACCATGAGCTCAAAATAATCCAAGAGTTTTACAAGAGGCCATGCGATTTAGCAGCTGGGGTTGCCACCCTGGGACACGGGGAAGCTGATTTAAATCCTGGCCTTGGCTCAGCATCCTGTGAAACCCCACAAATCTCCCTGTGCCAAAAGATTGTAGTGTAGTCTGTGTCTTTTGTGAAGCACACATATGTCCTTGAACAAGGTTCACACTATGCAAACCTGCCAGAAATAAAATGTGGATTCTACCTGTTACCCAGGGCCGGACTAGCCGTAGCAGGCACTGGGCGTTTTCCTGGTGGCCTGGAAGATTTGGGGTGGTTTTGACAGGTAGGGGCCGTTTTTGTTACTCGGGGCTGATTTTGCAGTATTGCTCCAATATCGGCCGCCTGTAACAAAAGCGCAGCAGCAGTGTTCTTCCCCTCATCCCCCCCCCCCGACAGGTCCAACGTAATTGCCAAGGCTGATTTGCATTCCCAGTCCGGCCCTGCTGTTACCCACACCCTTATCTTATCATCCAAGAATTAAGCAGAAAGCATTAACATTTGATGCCTCAAAGATATACTCAACTAGTGGAAGAATTACACAGTGTGAGGCTGAAAAATCTGCGATCAATCACGGCATCCCTGCTTGAACAAATTGTGTGATTCCTAGCAATACTTTATTTCACCAAGCCTTCCTTTTGTTTACCTTCAAATATGTGAGTTCAGAATGCATGCTGTACAAAATCCTCTCTTGCGTTTGCTTTAATAGTCTATATTGTAGCGCTATCAATAATAACAATCTAGCCCACATATATGGTACACATGACCGCTGAAGTCCCTCTTAGTTCACTAATAGCATTCTAATCAGGTTGGGGCAGGAATGTTACTCAGTTCATGTTTAGGAACTCTCACTTTCAATAAATAGTTCTCAATGCAAAGACATGATAATCTGTTGTACTAAGGTGAAACATTTTCACATGTTAAAGTAATACACATTCTGATATTTGAAGACAACTTATATTCTAATATACCATCCGTTGCATGATTTACAGGGTCAAGGTCATATTTACCGGAATGGTGGTGAAGGGCAGCGCATCAAGCTACCTTGCTGCACTGACTTGCGCCACAGGGAAAGGGCAGGAATGCACTTTATTTATTCAGTACGGTGCATTCCTGTCCTTTCCCACTTCGCTATGCTGTTTCAGCAGCCTAGCGCCAATGCAGGCTCCTTGCACCATATTGTAAGGGTGTCTGCGTTACAGTCAGGATTGCTTTTGCACAGGAAGGGTCACCTTCGTGCACAAGAACAAGCTATAGAGTCGTTTTCCTTTTTTCTTGCGATTTCCACACATTGAAAGAGGGAAAAGTGAGGAGAAATAAACATTACTCCTCGTTAGGCCTCACTTGTGGAGGCGTACGATTTTGAGGCATTTCGGGGTTTACAAGGCCTTGTAAATCTGGTAAAGTGTCAAAAACCATGGGCTTTGCATGGGAACACCCTCCACATGCCCACGGACCGCCTCTCTTGCGCAGAGTAAGGCAATTTAGCGATTAGTGCTGCTTTGCATTTCTCCTTATTTGTGAAGCCATTCAAAGTCACGCAAAGTGGCTTTGTGTGGCTTCCTAAATATGACTTGGGGCTTTGTGTTACACATGTACTACTTTGCATGGTGCAAGCATGATGCAAGGACCTCGTAAATATGTCCCTCAATGTTTTCAGGACTCGGCTTGTGAACGGGCTCCTAGAGCCAAAGCAAAACCTTGGCTCGGCTCTGGCTCGGCTCTCCCTGTTAGCCAGTTAGATTGCCCACATCTACACAGCGGGTTCTTTAGCTGGGAGAGAGGAAAATGAGAGAGGAAAGAGAAAAGGAGAAGGAAAATATAGAGGAACAGAGCAGGATGGGCTTATGAACATTTTTGTCAGGGCTGCTTTGGGTTCCTAGTTTGGCCCTGGGATGGTTGCACTAATGCTGTACGTCAACCACGTCATAAACAAGGTGCATTCTTTATTCTCTGTTTTGTGTCTAAGGGAAGCTTGCACTGCTGCTTTTCTGCACATGTTAAGGGACTCTCGGAATGTTACTTAAATGTTAGCATTTCACATGTTCTGAGTTTGAAGAACGTCTCCCAGCTGCCTGTGTTGTACATGTTCCCCATCTGAGGAAAGCATTCACAGCGGCACAGGTTAGTAAATAGGAATTCACTTGGTAGAGCAATATGTTACAGAAAAAAATTGGAAGCAAATCAGTGTTTCTGTCTCAAAGCCTTATAAGGCCAGCCCGATGCTGTCAAGTTAATTATTCAGTGTCCCTTTTCAAGTTATAAAAAGAGCTGGAAAAAGAACAACTTCTAAAGGGGGAAATAGAAATGAAACAGTTTCTGTTGGAATTAAATGAGTCGCAGTGGTATTTCAGGCGCCGTTTACACGTGAGGCGCCATTTGCAAGCATTTTACAGCAACTTGAAGTAAATTGAGGTCTTCGTCGAAGAGGGAGTTTAATTAGTAACCAAAATCCACCCACCCACGTTCCGCACTGCAGAAACACGGGAATTATGGTCAAAATACATATTATGAGCGTCTCCAGAACCAGCCGCGAAGCGGAGAATGGATTCCCTTCGGCGACAAGCCTTGCTCTGAGAAAAAGAAAAAGAAACAACATTAGAAATTATTTTATGTCATCACTGGAATAGTTTTTCTTAGGTATTTTTTCATTGACTTACACTCCGGTTGTTGGACGGTGCACGAGGAGTACGTTGCCATTGGAGATTGTTCAGCACAGGGGAGGGTTATCCCCACTTCAACAACAGCGATAAATGAGGCATAGACAAGGCAGCTGCCTTGGCCACCACCAGGCTACCCATAGAAGCATCAGGCGTGCGGCTATCGAGGATGGTGATAACAAGATTTCACTTTACACCGGTCTCAGCCATGGGCGTCCGCAGAAATTTTTCCAGGGGGGGGCGAACCTGGCAAATGAAGGAGCGTGGCTAATGTTAATGGGGGCGGGGCTAAAATGGCAGACAATCCGGATCGGGTAATGTTCAGGCCAACCTGAGAAAAACAAGCATTGGCATAGCCAATAGGTCTCGCCTTTGGGACCTTATGACTGACTCACTGACTGAAGAACTTATATAGCGCACTTCTGCCAAGGCGTCTTGGCGCTGGGTAAGTATGATGCCGGCAGTATAAGTATTTAGTTCTGCAGCAGGTCCCAAAGGCGAGACCAATTGGCTATGCCAATGCTTGTTGTTATATCTGGGCATGTTGAGAGGCTAGGGGACTGGGTCTCGATGTCAGGTTGGGAGCACAGCAATGACCTACTCAATGTGAATGCGTAGATAATACAACCGGAGGGGTGAAATGAAAGGTTCACTACCAGGAATAACAGGAAAGTAGAAAGTTAGGCTGGTTAGAAAGGTAAGGAGGGGTAGAGGCAGGCATGGTGGTGAGGGGAAAAACAGATGCATGCTAGGAGAGCGCTGTGAGGGAGTGAGGTGAAATGGGAAGAGGCACTGAAGGTCGGTCGGGTAAAGACCGTAGTGAGGCAAACAGAAGGGTAGCAAGGGGTGAAGGGTAGACAAAGAAGTGAGGTGTAGAAGTAAAAGATTCAGGAGCAGAGACAGGTAAATCAAAGCTGGAGAGGGGAGAATAACGCAGTCGTAGAACCAGAGAGGGCCAGGTAGAGAGAGGGAGAGGTGTGTCAGAGACAGGTAGAGACAGCTGAGGAAGAGGGAATAATAACGACTGAGGTAGACAGGCGAGGTAGAGGGGTGCGTTGATATAAAGGAAGTGCAGAGATGTGTCACAGATGTTACTGAAGAGGAAAAGAAGTAGAGATATTGAGAAAGAAGTAAGGCACAAAAAGAAGTAAGGGGTGAACAGAGGTAGAACGAGTGGAAGGGGAGAGAACACGTAGAAGATGAATGGCAGGGTAAAATGAGCAATCAGGCAGTGAGTGTGAGGAGTGGGATACAGAGGCATATGTGGCAGTGAGCGCGAAGTGCGGGGTACAGAGGGATATGTTGTGGCAGTTAGCGCAAGGTGTGGGGTACAGAGGGATATGTCGTGGCAGTTAGCACGAGGTGTGGGGTACAGAGGGATATAAGGCAGTGAGCGTGGGCAGGGCCGACTTTAGCGCTCGTGGGGCCCAGTGCGATAATGCTTTTTGGCACCTCCAATGACCACCTCCACTACAGGTTCTTTATAACCATCCTTTCACAGCGCCCCTCAAGCCTCCGTAACCATTCAGTCTCAGGTGCATTTAATTCATTTTATAGCGCCGCTCCTATCAGTGTAAGGTGTCACAACACTTTACATCACACAGATTACATAGAGACAATCAATCATAGGTGTGTAAATCAGTGCATAGGAAATGTTACATAAGAGAGAGGACAAGAAGGTGTAGGAGTCACATGTCATCCATACAGGTAGGCAGGATAGTTTAAGAGTGCTTGGTCAGGAGAATCAGAAACCTAGAATTTAAAACCTAGCACCATGGATGGGGGGGGTTCTATTTATTAATAAGAATTGATTTCTACCCAAATTAACCCATTTTGCCACATTAGGATAATGAAAAACTGGGGGGAAATCATATCGCTCTAGCCCAGTTTGCATGCATCTTTGCTAACAGTTACTTGCTCACTGTTCCACATTAGGATTTTAACTCATAAAGAGTTATCAACAATATGGTCTCTCTGACAAAAGTGTGACCCACTGACCTATTTACATTACATTATACGCACTTTGTGAGCTGCACGTTCTTTGCAGCAAGCATAGTAACCCTCTGCGCTACCTTAGGATGAGTAGAAACTTCCACTACACAAAACTTTGATCTCTCCCTCACTCTAAGGAAGTGCATTAATCACTGCAGTCATTTAGACATTTTTATAGGTGGCTGAAAGTTTCTAGGAGTCCAGGAAAGAAGCAGGTGCTTTTAAAATCATCATATTAGGGCCCCCTACATGAAGTCAGCAGCCGGTGCGGTGGCACCGGTCGCACCGCCCTAGAGCCGGCCCTGAGCACGGGGAGTGGGATACAGGGGGATATGAGGCAGTGAGCGTGGGGAGTGGGGTGCAGGGGGATATGAGGTAGTGAAACACAGGGTCGGGACGTCCTGCCAGACATGATAGGGTGCATACTGGCAGATAGATATGTTATTGACACAAGTCTGTGTACGTTTTAGTGGGATCTGAAATCCGGTCTATGCTGCAACCTCAGTTTTTGACTTGGGAGAATAATGCATCGCCCCCCCCCGAACTTCATTCAGAAGACCCCTTGCTCTCAGGCTACAGAGTGTTCAGGGCCGGCTTTAGCGCTGGTGGCGCCCTGTGCGACAAAGTTTGTTGGCGCCCCCCACGGGCGCTCCCCACAGACTCCCACACTACTACCCTTTAACAGTACAGTACCCCCTCAAGTCTCCATAACCACTCTCTCTCAGATGTATTTAATAGTGTCACCTGTACCAGTTTAGGGTGTCAGAGCACTTTACATCGCAAACACTACTCAGATGCAATCAATCATAGGTGTGTAAATCAGTGTATAGGAAATGTTACATAATACAGAGGACTACAAGGTGTAGGAGTTGCATGTCATCCATACTGGTAGGCAGTATAGTTTAAGAGTGCTTGGTCTGGAGAAGCACAGACTCAGAAAGTAAATCAGAACCCGATGGTTGGAGGTTACATTTCATAATGATGATTTTTTTTTACCGAAAGGATCTCTCTGACAAAAGCACTGACCTATTTAAACTATATGCATTTTGTGATCTGCATGGTACACATTCTTTGCAGCACACACATTAACCCTCTGTGATACATAAAATGAGTTAAAAATACCACTTGACAAAACTCCTTTTCTCTCCAGGAAGAACATTAATCACCAAGTTATCTTGACATTTTTATTTTTGTATGACAATTTCGGAGGTGCTTTTAAAACCATAAAATACTTCCAAATAGGCGTCCCCTCGAAGAGTCAGCACCCAGTGCGGTGGCACCGGTTGCACCGTCCTAAAGCCGGCCCTGAGAGTGTTAAAAGGAGGTCTTAGTGTCCAGACCTAACCACTTGTGCTTGTGGCGCGCAGCTCAAACCGGCCATTGTCATTCTGTTTGTGGCAATCAGCCGCAGACAGAATGACAATGGGCGGGAGGGGCAGCGAGGAGGAGTGCGAGGAGCCCCATCAGGGAGTTGAGGCCTCTGGCAGGGAACACCTCTGCTCCCTGCAGGGCCCGTAATCCGGACAAAAGGCGTCCGTAAAAGCATAAGTGGCCACAGGGGGGGCAAGCAGGAGCGTCCGGGGGGGGGGGGGCAAGCGCCCCTCCTTGCCCCCCCCTGCGGACGCCCATGGTCTCAGCAGTGGGATCAGTGGCGGCTCCTCCATTAAGGCGGAGGAGCGTCGCCCCACTGCCTGGAAGCAGCAAAAGAAAAAAAATGATAATAACTAATGTTATTATCATTTTATTTTGTCCCCCTGCTGCGGCAGCTTGCGTGAAGGAGCGGGGCGGGGCTGCAGAGCAGGGGAGGAGTGGTAGAACCCGCCTAAGTGCGCAATGACTGTTTGGTGGGCCCTCTCGGGCCGCCCAATACAGTCATGCGCACTTTCCCTGTTCTCCATGCAGGCTGCATTATAGCCTGCATGGAGAACGTGCCCACCCCTACAGCCCCTGGCTGAACGCCGTGACCAATCACAATGCTGCATTGCAGCGTTGTGATTGGCTGCGGTGAGCATGGGACCCCTGGTGCTTCCTCTTTCTCACAAGAAGCCAGGAAGAGGACGCAGGAGAGGCAGCCGGGAGATAAGTGACTTTTTTTTAGAGTGATATCCCCACCCACCCCTTAGAACTGCTGCTTCCAGACCGCAGCTGCGACTGCTCTCTGTCCATTCTGTGGAGGTCCCTGTTAGTCCACAATAGCTCCACACCAGGGTTCTGTGTCGGTCTAACAAACACAAACCGCCCTCAAACAGTTCAATAAGGGCCTGCCTAGTACTTGCGATTCCTGCATCTAAACCCATTGGTTGAGCCGGTGTTCGTAGACCAATGAGCGCAGCACTGAGGTCTCACCCAGTTCTTAATATGGAACTGTGCAGCACAGTTTCTTAACAGACAGAGATCCAGAAAGAGGAATAAGCCAGGAGGGTACCTTTTATCTATGACAAGTCTACAGACATTTCATAAAGTGTGCCTGCTACTAATTGTATGGGCTAAGAAATACACGTGCCATGATTCAGATTGGCTGTTTGCATAAGGAACACCTGCACACTGGCTCAATATTAAGGAAGGGTGCTTGCAAATACACTTTGCGGAAATTTCCTGACACTTTGCGCCCGGTTTGTGTCACAAAAGTGACGCAAACTGGGATTTAGGGGAAAATGTACTAAAATGTGACGCAATGCAGCAAAGCATCCAAAGCTGCTGCATTGTGTCAAAGAGAGAGTAGAAATCAGCGGCATATTGTCTAAGCTATGGAGTTATTTTCTGTCCCTCAATGCTAATGCCTTTGGACTGCCATGTGCCAATGTACATGCACCAGCAACGTAGTGCAAGGGCATGTGCCTTCTGTCAAACATAGGATATGTATTGGAACGCGTGCCTTCCTGTGCAAATACTGTTTTAAATAATACTTTTTCAGCTTTGTGTGTGTGCTGTGGAATGCATCACACACACACTGGCATAAGGAAACTTCAGGTGGCCCCCTTGTAAACTACATGGAGGGCCTCCTTGACACATGTAGCGCTAAGCAGCACATAGAGCAACTTTGCATTACTTTGGCCTTACTTTCCAATGCAAATGCTGATTTGTGTTGAAAGCAAATCCCACTATAACACTTTGCACTGAGTTTGCTTCCAAAAGTAAGACAATCCTGGTGCAAAGTGTTAGAAAGTCTGGGTCTTACTTACCTTTTTTAACCCCTTCAGCGCGGCGCGGATTACCGCGCTGTGCTGAAGGTTCTATTGCGCGGGCAGGGCCATGACGGAGCGGTTCCGTCATACGCACAGCACAACCGATGCGCATGATGGAACCGCACCGTCATGCACATCGAAAGGGTTAAAAATATATATTTATTGATTTTTTGTAAGGTATGGGTAACATTTGATCCAAAATAAAATTGATCGAGACGTAAATATGATACACACTTTATCTAAGGGCAAGACCAAATGTAAGCAATAATAAAACCCTAGGTCTTACTTTCAAATGTAAATCAAGATTTGCATTATAAAGTTGCCAAAAGTAGAGCAAAGTTGCACTATGCGCTGCTTTGAGTTATTTTGCAACAAGGTGGCATTCCATGGATGGTCCATGGGCTTTCCCATGCATATACTCATGGGTTTTAACTCATATCCCTATATACTAACAACTATGGGCCTCATTTACGATATTTTGATGCATGACAGTGCAACAAGCCTCCCTACTGCCCTGCCCTGCTTCAAAAGGCATGGGCATGAATGTATTGTATCTACAAGATACGATCCACTCCTGTCTTTTTCTCCTGTGCTGGCGGACAATGGGCTGCCATGCGCCAACGTAGGCACCTTTGCACCATGATGGAAGGGTATCTGCGTTGTAGGGGTGATTGTTCTTATGCAGGAAGGGACACTTTCCTGCACAAAAGCAATCACAAGAGATGTTTTCCTCTTTCTATGTGTGCTGCAGAATGAAAAACAAGGAACAAGGAAAAATAGAGGTATTTCTCCTCGTTGCACCTCCCTTACGCCTCCCCTGGAGAGGCGTAGTATTGTGACGCATTCCCAGGTTTACAAAACATTGTAAATCTGGGAATGCATTAGGTTCCATGGATGTTGCATGGGAACAGCAAACGGTGGCTTTACTCGGCCTGGTAAATATGGGCAGGCACACTGCTTCGTCAGTGCATCAAAAAAAGGGACGCACCAGCGATGCATGGGACTGGTAAATAAGCCCCTGCAGATGGATTTGTGCCAAAAACGTACCCCTCCTTGAGGCAAGCATAACGGATGAGAAATGTTTTTATTTCTCCATCATTTTCAAACTTTGTATGTGTGCTTCATTGTACAGCACACATACAAAGTGGGAAATATGTTTAACTTCATCAAATCAGAGTATTTTTTACTGGAAGATGTCCCTTCCAGTATAAAACCTATGCTAGACAGAACATGCACACCCTTGCACTGAGCAACGGTATGCGTATTGGTGCATAGGAGACTTAGATGCACCAGCAGCAGTGGAAAGAAGCAGTGCCATTTCTTATGAACATGGGCAAATTCACAAGGGAATGGCGAAATGTGCCATTAAACAAACATTGCTAACGTCACGCTCTACAATTCTGAAAATGCAGGGATGCGCCGTATTCACAATAATGCGGTGCACCCTTGTGTTTCCCATAGCGCTAGTGATAAATCTAGCTGCCTAGTGCCAACGCAGGCAAACTTGGACCATAATGCAAGGGTGTCTACATTGGGGGGAATGTGGAATGTTTGTTTATGTGCAGGAAGGTGTCCCTTCCTGCACATAAACAAATCATGCTTTGTAACTTCATTATGCAGCACACATAGAAGTTGCAAATCATCATTTTTTAAATGATTCATGGAGTTTTGCTGTTTTATATGTGTGCTGCCCAATGGAGCATGAAATGGGTTCTAATTTACAAGGTGGCTTTAGGCCAAGTTCAGTGGATTAACGCTGCCTCGTGAATAAGACAAAGGGTTTATTGCTACTGGAATGTCGGAAAACGTGACATTCCGGTGGCGGTAAGGACCTGTAAATATGCCCCTATGTTCCTCTCTCCCTTTGATGCAGTGTTCGTTACGTCAAAAATTAGTCATTTTTCGCCTTTTTTCATGTTTCCATCCCAGAAATCGTTTAATCTTGCAACTGTGTACTTGCCCAGATACCTCCCTGCTGCCAAAGCCATGTCTGCCTTATTTCTATGCCATTCTCGGTGCTACATCAACTCACAGGCACGTTCTGCACCCCCACCACCTACCACCGTCCCCTCCCGTCCCCTCAGCTCGCCTTCCCAGATCTCTCCACCAGTCATTATTTCTCGTAGTGCTCTCGGAGCGGCAGACGCTAAAATTGTTCAATGAAATCGACAATGCTAATTCAACATTCACAGCCCTAAAGTAGAGCAAGCCTGCACCTCCGGAGTCCTCTTTTAAAACAAGGTGCAGGTTGAAATTCGCCTCAAATTTGTTTTTCACTAACACTGTTCATCAATGCAGCTCTGCAGTGTTGGACTGTGAGGAAAATAGACCCAGGCCTGAAAATAAAATGTTGCCCCAATAGCGAATCAGAAAGCTAAAAAAAAGTCTTTCATGTATGCAAAATCGGACACTTTTAAAGTTGTAAATACACTCATGTGTGTTTTGCAAGATATGGAAGACTGCAAGTATTTGTGCTTTCTGCAGACCATGTTTGTGCTACTGTCAGGGAAATCAACAGTAAAAACCGGCCTACAAGACAATAAAACAGGACACAAACATAAGAAGACAGCCCACACACTGACCTATCAGATCTGCTCATTGGGCACTGTCAGATTGCCCTATAGGTAGGGCCAATGGAATTATGCTATTGCGCAGCCGCAGCGACCTTTCCTTAATTGTAGATTTGCCATGTTTGCCACATAATCCATCATCTTCCGCATAATCTGCAGATTTTAACAAAATGTGTTTCTTGCTTAAACGATTCAAAAGCTACTAAAAATGCAGCAACTCGTGTTGCAACGTAGTGGAAGGCCCTTTACAAAGCAGGACGGTCTGCCTTCCTATTGCTTATTGCTGTATTCTTGCCACATAATTTATTCAACCTTGCCACACAATTTGGCCCTCTCCTGCAACATAATTTCAGTGCCCCTGCCAGTAGATACTGCAGCTATGAAATATTGATTCAAGTTCTGCCTCAGTCAAATGGTGTGACCCCAGGGTACCCTTAGTCAATTTACTGGTGGTAAATTACAAAATTGACACTGTAGCCATATGCGCAAATTATACCTACTTGAGTACACTAAACTAAAAAAAAACAGTCACTGTAACCCGCCTCACCCCTTGCGCCTCGCAGTGGCTGTCTATTAAAACTCGTTGAACACTTGGGCTAAGTGCTTGAAAATGGAATTTGGAAGTGTAGGCGCATGGTACTGAATACTGAGAAGTGTCGGTACTCTCTGATTACTACTGCACCTCTGCCGAGAAGTGCAGGTACTCTCACTTGCCGATGAAAGCAGCGAAGGCTCGCTGTATCTGCTCATTTACCCCGACGTTCCCTTTACTGTGGGTTTCTGCCTCGCTGACTGCCCACAGTAGAACCTTCCCAGGTCCCTCCACACACACCCCTCTCCTCCCCCGCCCATTGCGCAAGTTCCGCTCTTGAGGCAAGATAATACTTTTCCTTCCACTTCCCAGACGACTAGTCCATGTTCTTTACCCCTCTCTCAACAGTGCATGTTATGCCTTCTAACCCAAGCTGCACCCCTCAACACTCCATACCGCATACACTGAACACCTCATTGCTAAGAGGCGCTTTATTCTGAGCGCCTTGTCCCCGGCGCCCTCGGCGCGTCACACCCAGCCCTTAGCACACAATTCCATTCACATCAAAACTCCGTGCCTTGAGGTGCGTACCCTGAACCCTCAAAACTCCCAGTCTTGCACCCTCGACAAAAGACAATCTGCACCCAGCATCCTCACCAGCACTCCACGTTCGGCACCGTGCGTCCCCGATGCCAGAGACCCCGAGGCTGACAACCCTGCGCCCTCAGCGCTCCGAACCTTGCTCCCGGGGCGCCATGCAACCTGCCACCTGCACCGACAGCGCCTCGTGCCATGCGACCTCGGATACATGAGAATCACAACCTCTCATCACCTCCGGCCTGCGCTCTCGGAACCCGGCCATACCCTGTCCGCACCTCACGCCTTTCGCTTCTCAGTACCACCTGCCGCGCGTCCCCAGCCCCTTCTGACCTCCCCCTTCGACACTCTATGCTTTGCATCCTCAGCAGCTAGTGTTCTACAGAACTCAACCTGAGCATCCTTAGATTCCACGCTCTGTGTACCCGGCAGCAACCACAGGCAGGGCACTACCCTGGCCGGAAGGGTGGGGTCAGAGTCGAGAGCAGGACCCTGGGGAGGGTTGGGTGACATTGATCACTCCAGCCAGCAATGACCAATGTTCATCGGAAGGAGGGGACAATCCTGTAGGGACAAAGCGCCAGGGATAGAAGAACTATTCACCCTTGAAAGAAACCAAAAGAAGGCTTAGGAACCGGCTAGGCGCCATTCCACCCCCGGGACCCTCTTACCTTGAGGGAGCACGGCCAGGCGCTGACAGGAGGCGGAGCGCGACAAAAGAGTCGCCAACACTGACTTCAGCGCAGACTGAGGAGAGCGGGACGGAGGCTGCGAGAGGCGGTTAATGAGATGCGCGAAGGCGGCCCGAATGAGAGGGGGAGGTGAATGAGGCGAGATGAGGCGGAGCAAGGCAGAAGGAAGAGAAACGGGGAAGAACGGCGGAGAAGGGGCAGAGCCGACCAAATTCCACATGTTTTTTGCTCACAGAACAACAGGATAATGCAGTTGGGGGCGTTAAGCGAGAATAGGGAGGGACTGCATGTATCTGCGGCAAATGAGATGGACACGCATGTGAAGTACAGACTGACAGCTGAAAGGCGCGGTGAAGGAGCAATGATGAGTACCCTCTTCACACACGTTCCAAAAATCACTTTTCGACCGGATTTTTTCCCTTAGTGCTCTGTTCACTCTGAAGAGAGGCCAAGGGTTGAATGAGCATTATTCTGAACCCTGCTATGCAAGGCGCTAGTCCTAAAATAAGAAGAGGGGGGCAGTCACGACTTGCTGGCAATAAAAAGTGGTGGTAGGGGGGGGGGGGGAGACGTTTTAATGCATGGGCAAAGTGGGCTGTGGCCCAGGGCCTCATCCTTTCAGTCAGCTCCATTCTCCAGAGTTTTGCCCTAATGACCTTGAATATTTCTTAAACAGATTGTTTTAAATACGGTTTTCCTTAAATTTATTTTTGATGTACCTGATGTGTGAGAGTCTAGTTCATCCATTTTGCAGAGAAATGTTGTGTTTATGTTTCATGCAATATACATAAAAAAGTTTCTTTTAGATCAAACAAGGCCTAACATATAAGACATGGGAGGGCGTCACAGAGATTATTTGCAGTGATAATGGTGAGCTGCTGCTGTGTTACAATATTGAAAACACTCATAACTATCCCTGAATATTAGATGTAAACACATTTAGGGCCTAATTTATGAGAAGTGTTGCATCTCTGTGTGAAAACAGGGATGCATCACTTCTTAGTGCGCCCTCCTTGCGACATGATGGATACGCCATATTTACTGTATGACGCATCATGTCGCAAGGAGTTACAGACACGTCAGTATTTCTGACGTATTTGTGGGCGCAAAAGTGATGCATTGCTGGGGTGTGTCTGAAAATAGACGCAACTCCAGAAATGTGTCCTTTCAAATGGGACAAGCCCCATGTGAAAGGGCCTGCATCAGTCTTATGCCTGCCGTGAGGCGGATGTAAGATATTGACGCAATGACGTCCTAGAAGTGGCAAACTGAGTTCTCATAGATTTCAATGCGCCACTTCTACGAGGCTTTTTGCGGGGGAACCCCCACCCTGCATACATTATACCTGGTGCAGGTATATGGTGCAGGGGTTTACAAAGTGACGCATCTGATTAGATGCGTCACTTTTAAATAGGGCGCAACATCGCAAATGTTTTACGCTGCCGGTGCGTCACAAAAAATGATGCACTGGCGGCATGAAAGTAAATCAAGGCCTCATAAATAAGGCCCCTAGAATTTGGACGAGTGTTCCTTTGCACTGTCAGGGACCTAATTAAATGAAATGAAATAGTGTATTTAAAAAAGTGTGCAGCTACTCAGACTAGAGTGTCGTGGACTGTGACAGGAGGAGGAAAACGGGCGTAAAAGACCCATCAGTTTCTAAAAAGCCAGGTTTTCAAGTTCTTCCTGAAAGAGAGTAGGTCTGTGGTTAGTCTCAGGGAGTCTATTCCACAATTTTGCGCCTAGAAAGCCGAAGGATCTGCCTCCAGTGCGAGCACGCCATATTTTAGGCACTATGGCCAGGTTGGCATTGGAAGATCTTAGGGGTCTAGATGTGTAGCGATTAACGTGCTTATTTAGGTAGCCTCTTCTAAGCCGTGGAAAGATTTAAAGAAGATGGTCATCGCTTTGAAGCTGATTAGTTCTTTTATGCGGAGCCAGTGTAGAGACTTAAGAATAGTGGGTCATACTAGATCTGGGTTTAGGTCTCAGGATGGCTCTTGCCGCTGCTTTTTGTACCACTTGTAGGCACTGGATAAGGGATTTGGGAAGACCGAGGTACAAGCTGTTGACGTAGTCAAGCTTTGATGTCACCAGAGCCTGCACCAGGATCTTTCTGTTCTCAAGAGGTAACAGTGGCAGGAATGTTTTTAGCATCTGGAGTATGCCAAAGGAAGCGCCATTTAGATTTTGGATTTGAAAGTGCATGGAGAGTGTCTTGTCTATAACAATTCCTACGTTTTTGACTTTCTCCTTTTTCACTGGCTGGGGCGGCAGATCTTTTGGCCACCAAGAGCGCTAGTCAGGCTTTTCTGGATTACCAAAGAAAACCACTTCAGTGTTGTCAGGATTGCACTTCAGCTGATTGATCTTAAGCCAGTTAAAAACCTTTGTGAGGCAAGACCTAATCATTGCCCAGTCACAGTCGGTTCGTTTCTCACATGTAAAAATCAGCGGAGTGTCATCAGCATAGGAAACTATTTTGGCGCCCTCTTCCTCTACCAGAAATGCAAGGGGGGATAGATATATATTAAAAAGGGTAGGACTGAGAATGGAGCCTTGAGGGACACCTACATTCATGGCCGAAACCGGGGATGAGAAAGGGGGGAGAAATATGTCCTGAGATCTTTTTGCCAAGAAGGATGACATCCATGTTAAGGCGCTCCCTCTCAGGCTGATGTTAGCAAGTCCCTCCAGGAGCCTCTCATGTGGGACCGTATCGAAGGCAGCCGACAGATTGAGCAGTATCACAACAGCCTTGCCTCCCTGGTCCAGCTTACCCTTGAGAAATTCAGTCATTTCCAGCTGAGCGGACTCCGTACTGTAATTAGCCCTAAAAGTGGATTGGGACTCATGAAGGAGCTTCCCATCTTCAATGTGCTTTTGGAGGGCATTGTTTACATGCTTCTCTAATACTTCAGAGAGGGCCGGAAGAAGGGATATTGGCCTGTAGTTGTCAGGGTCCGTCGGTATGGCAGTAGCCTTTTTAATCAGCGGAAGAATCTTAGCAATCTTCCATAATTTTGGCATGTTACCTAAGGAGAGGGAAGCATTAAAGAGCTGGTTTACCGTAGGGTTTATGATGGAACCTAATAGGTTCAGGATATTCTCTGGACATGGGTGAGTAGGAGAGCCAGACTTAATGCTTTGTAGAAGGGTCAGTGACTCTTCAAGCTGAAACTCAGGGAAAGCTAATAAAGATGGAGGATCCAAGAGGTGAAATTTGCTATAAGAATTGCGGGGCATATCTACAAGGCGGCGATAAAAAATAATCGTCGTTTTCGGCCGAAAAGAGGCGATATTTTTATCGCTATATCAGCAAGGTCACGCTATCGCGTGAATCCTTGCCTTAGCACCTGTTTACTGAACGCCCAGCTTTGCATCTCTAATGAGATGCAAAGTGGGCGTTCTTTCCCGAAATAACTGGAGAAATGTCGCTAACCGACATTTCTCCAATTAAGGGAATCGCTAACAAGCATAGCGATAAGAAAAGTAGTGCTAACCATGGTTATCGCTACTTTCCTTACGCCTGCTTTAGTTCTGACTTAGTCATGTAATCCAATGGGAGGTGGATTATATGGCTAAGACCACCCTGCCCTATCAGCAAGGTATCGCCGGTCACAGTGCGATTATCACTGGATTTCCAGCGATAATCACACTGTTTTCCAGCTAACGCTTGCATTTCTATTGCTTTGGAGATGAGCATTGCTGATAGCACGCTATCTCCGTGATAGAAAGCAGCGATAGCCACCGATAATTATCCTAGCGCTAAGTGCGCTTAGCGATAATTATTGCCGGCTCTTGCTGATATGCCCCTAAGGTAGAAGGTCAGTTCTTCCTCTGAGATGTTAGTGAAAGCTTGTTGGATCATGGAGACCTTTTTGTGGTAGAATTGAGCTATTTCCTTAGGCCATTCTTCCGTGCATGGCCCTTACTTTGTGCCGGCTTTCGGGGCGGTAAAGGATTCAACTATGCTAAAGATTTCCTTACTCTTATTTTCGGCATTTTCTATCTTTTGAAAGAAGATTTTCTTGGCTGCCTTCACGAGAATGTAATGAGCTTTTAAGGTGTCTTTTACACCTTCCTGTCCTCAGGTAGATAGGATTTCCGCCATTTCCATTGCATTTTTCTATGATTACTTTTGCTAGATCTGAAGGAATCGTTAAACCATGGAGCTGGTGGGGCCGACCTCTTTGAGGAGCGGGACACAACCGGTACTGCTGCACCAATGTTGGTTCGGATCTATGAATTTTTTGAGGGCGTCCGAGTCGGGGCAGCCAGACAGCTCCGGTGAGGAATGACCGAGGGCGTCTGACAACATTGGGATGGATATTTTATGGAACCTCCTGTAATTAGGGACCCTCTGCCCCGAGTTAGCCCCAGGAGCTGTGGCAGAGTTGGGAATGACAAATTTTAATAGGAGGTGGTCAGACCAGGTAATGGGAAGAGGTAGGCTTACTGATATGTCAAAGTTGTGAAAGATTTGGTCTAGGGTGTGGCCCTTCTCATGAGTGGCGGAAGAAATAGATGGAAACATGTTGCAGGCCTGCAGCTTCTCCAACAAAGAAATAGTGTGAGAGTCTTTTCCATTGTCCATATGTATATTGAAATCTCCCAGAATAAGGCAGTTGTTGTATTTTAAGGCCAGGGAGGTGGTGGCTGCAGTAAGCGTACTAATAACATTTCCAATTGTACTGAGAGGTCTGTAAATCAAAAAAATAGCCATGCTATGATGGGGGGATAAGGTACAGCGGAAGCCTAAGGACTCTGAGCCCTTGATTTTTTCCATCCGAATGGGAGAGCAGTCTAGTTTTTTATTGTAAATTTTGGCTACACCGCCCCCCTTACCACTCGGTTGGTCCCTCCTAAGGATTTTATAACCCGTAGGAATGGCCAAAGTGATAGTAGGGTTGGAGGCTTCAGACAGCCAGGTCTCAGTGAGAAATAAAAGTTCAGGCTGTTTGTAAAAGTAGGTCATAAATGTGTGGTTCATGCTTTTGCATAGAGCAACAGGGTGGCCTTTAAGTCCTCTGCTTTCTTATTGTTTATTGTTGCGTGGGAGGATCTCAGGTGCGAGTTTCCTGGGCTGGAGGAGAGACCACTTGCATTTATTGCATCGAAAGTCTACCTCCAAGCACTGATCAGCCGCTGTACACTGACATATTGGTAGCCGCCTAATGCTAAGCAGTTTTTCCCTATTCTAATATAGTGGAAGAAACTCACCGGAGAGGAACTGGGCAGCATGGCCAGCGCCGGACGCCTCCAGGACACTGATGGGGGCAGACAGGCTTACCTTTGGCGCGCCAGCGGCAGGCCTGCTGCGCGCGTCTGTTTGCAATGGTAATATATAGGCTAATGCCTATAATGCAAACTGGATCGCTAACACAGCTGAGCAAGCAGAAACTGCGTGGGTGGAAGTGAGGAGCCCAATAGTAGCCCCAGCCCTCCGCACAATGGGCATATTAGCCGCGGCAGACCACGACTGGAGGAAAACAAGATGCGAATCAGAGCAGCTATGGAGGTGTAGGCAAGCAGAATCAAGTAAAGTGCAAGTGCGCGTAGGTAGGAGAAACTGTTAAAAAGCACAGAGTAATTTAGCCACACATACACTATTTAAAAGGTATTAAAAACCTAGTAGCAGGGCTTTAAACACGAAATCCTACCGATGTCAGCTGCGCGCGTCCGTTTACATAAGGGAATATATAGGCTAATGCCTATGATGCAAACTGGATCGCTAACGCAGCTGAGGAAGCGAAAACTGCGTGGGAAGCAGGGGCTCAAATTGGATCATAAATTCAAAGCTGTTCTGAACAGGGGGCCCCAAAATATGTTTGGCCCAGGGCCCCCAAAACCCTTAAGATGTCCCGGGGGGGAGGTGGGAGGCGGGGGCAGAATTAATAATAAAAAAAAACGTACCTGATGCTGCCGGCCACCTCGTGCCTCGGTGCTCCTTTGCCTCCTGCTCCCAGCAGTCCCTGGGACTCCATTAGGGGTGGGCGGAATTTGCGAAAGTGACTTTCGCAAATTATCGCGAAAATGTTACAAATCTCCGCAAACACGCAGAAATATCGCGAAGATGCGGGAGTTTTTTTCCCGCCCGTTCGCGGTATTTTCTGCATGGTCGCGGCTAGCCAACTTACCCATGCGGTTGCTTGCGGGCGCGGCCATCTTGTTTTCACTCTTCTCGCGGTGCATGATCGCGAGAAGAAAGACTTGATCGCACGACCAATGACATTACTGCGGGCACGAACTGTCGCGAGACAGCGCAAATGGGTACCAACAATCCAACATCTTGTGGAGAACGCGACCGGATCGGGAAAACTTGTCGGCGAACGCGGGGATTCAGGTAAGGCGATCGCGCGCACGCGAGAATGTATTATTTTACAGCGCGAGCAAGAAACAAATTATCGCTAAGCTGCAGAATGCGGAAATTTTGACATTTTCGCGCTCTCCGCGGAACGTGAAAATGTCAAATTATCGCAATTTCCGCATGGCGTGTGACATCACAGCGTGAGACATCACATTGTGTGACATTGCACGCATCTTCGCAGGATGTGACATCACAGGAAATGTCATCACAAGAAGTGACATCAGATCTCAATACCTCACACATATGTTTAGCAGGTCTATCATGAGTACATCTGAGCACATTATGAGATTTAACAAATGAGATTTTGCTTTGGGGTTGTGTCAAAGAAGTAATGCAACCCACTGCAAAATCTGGACCTCAACTTATACAATTATGATTTAAAAACTCTGCCACAAAGAAAATGGCAAAACAGAGAAATATGACATTAAATCTATGCCACTCAATAGTCTGCATTTTAAAATATCTGATGTGGTTAAGGCGCCTGCTGTAGAGAACTTTGTGTGCCCAGAAAATACTCAGGGAATAATAGTAATGGAAAGAAAAACTCCTGATGTTAATGCATTTGCTGAAGAGATCTCTGTGTTGTTTAGTCCCAGTTTTGAATCAAAGTAGAATGGAGGGTCAGTATGTCTCCTGCAAAGCACAACATCTAATATGCAGATGACAGATTTTTATTATAAGTAGCTAGGTAAGTGTGCTACTGCTTTTGACACTGAGATCCTTTTGATATTTGCAGCTCAACAACTGTATTCCTTCTAATATAGCACAGTGAACTATGAAGGGCATGTGACTACTATACCTTGTAACCCAAACAATTTTATGTAACACATCTTATACATTGATTTACACACTTGCATGATTTATTGTCAATGCATAATGTATATGTGTGATATAAAGCGCCCTAACACCCTGTATCTGGATGAGCACTATAAAAGTAATAAAATAAAATAGTGGTATTCAAATTGTGATCTTTGTAAGTACTTTGACCAACCACCACATCTGACATTCTTATAATGCATGCATATCTCATATACAGGGACTGAATAAAGTCAAAAGCATGCATCTCTTAAGTAATTTTTGAAGTAATAACAAGCTGTTTGTGTTTGCTTCCTCTCTTTTGCATTGAGGTGTGAGGCTCCACATAGTTCTCAGCCAGGATACTCCAACAAAAGGAGGCCTGGTGGCCCTTTACCTTCGGCCTTTTTTATGGGCCCAGCTGGAATCTGATAAGCCTCCTCCCTGCCTGCACGTTATTGTTTGGAACAAAAGCAGACAACATGCAGGTACTGCTGAATGTGTCCCGGTGTCTGAAAATGACACTGGGCCAATTCAGCATATTTCTGTTGAGGCCAAATTCTTGGCAGGGTGGATGGTGTCCATCCTGTGAAAATAGTGGGTAGATGACGTCCACCCGCGTGTAACCTCGACTCCTGTCCTGCTGCTATGGTGCATTGTCAGGCACTGTGAGAAACTAGCTTTGCCTTGGCCTAACCACCTCAGCTCTCAATCGTGCCGTTATAAACACCCACTCACAACTTGAACTCACATGCATACCTAGAGGCAACTCTTTTCACATTAAGAATAAATGGGTAACATGCGTGGCCAAGATGGCGGCTTGAGCAGACGTGCTCTCCTGTCTCTCTCGCCGACGGCGCAGCACAGCACCGGCTTTCAGCCGCAATTAGCCGATGGGGGCCCACGGACTTGAACCTGTGGGTGCCGGTCCCTGCAGCGGACATCAGGAGAGCCGCATTTTGGCCCACACCCAGCCCCCTGTGCCCGAATCCATGTTGCAAGCGGCGAGCGTACGGGGCAGAGGCCTGGCGGCGAGGAGGCGTGGCCCCGGAGTAGCAGCGGCCGACAGCGGAGACTTGGGGCCGGCCTGTCGGGCCACGAGCCCACGAGGGGACGGCTGTGGAGATGAGAGGGATCGCTGTTCCTCCTTGTCCGGGTGGTGCGAGGGCTCTCATCCGCCCTCACGCAGCAGAGGTAGAAGGCGAGCTCCCTGCGTGGCAGAGGCTGAGGAGGTGTGGCGCCCGCCCGCCATTTTGGGACAGCACAGCGGAGAGCTAGAGATTACTGGGCTGGTCGAGGGTCCCACGGTCCTGTCAGCACCCTCCCGCGCCATCATTAGTAGGCAAGTGGCTGCCCCCGGGAAGCGACCCATAGTGTGCGCTAGCTGTGGGGAGGAGTGCGGAGTCGGGTGGCGATGGGGCCCGCGCGGCGGGGCTTGAAACCAGACAGTGCCCACATTGAGACAGTGTGACCGACCCAGATACGGACCTCAAGGGTCGATAGACTCTGCACCCGCCCGGCACCCACAGCAAGCCCTGCGGGCACCCGCCACGCCTTTCTCACCAGCGGCGATGCGCGCACCAGCCATCTTGCAACATGGCCTACCGGTGACTGGCGGTCCCGGAGGACAATCCGCAGCACCCACGCAGTTTTAAAGCACCCACGCAGCAAGCGGCAAAAAAGACACCTATAGCAAGGCCAGGTGTGAAGGAGTAGGAATTCAACAGCCACCCAGGGTATTGCAGGGAGACCTGGATGTCCCTAGACCTCAGAAACAGGCTTGGGAAGCCATCACAGCAAGCCGGCCCCTGTTCCCCAGCCTGAGGCCTAATGTAGTGGGGAAATCTGAAAAGGAAGCATTGGAGCCTGACCTGTAAGAGCTGCATTGATGGACGGCCTGAGTTGGGACATCGTGTCCTTCGGAGTCCCCCAGATGGTGTGGAACTGGAGCGAACGAGGGATCCTGGGGCCACACACACACAGCGGGGCTCTGACCTCGCCAATAAAGAAGTGAGGCCCGCTACTTGTGACTGGGAGACCGGGGAGACTTTATAGCACCCATCAGCCGGAGCCTGTCGCCGGCTCTTGACCACGGAGTATCAAGGCAACAGTGCACCTGGGCAGATACCGGAGCTACACAAGGTCCACCCCTTCCGTATCTCATCCTGGGCGAGACCGTGCGGGGACTACCGGCGCCTGGGCCGGACTCTGATTGGGACACAGCATGTCCTCCTCCCAAGGGCGAAGAGTGAAAACCCTCAAAGATTTCTTCGCAAAGGCCCAGGGCGACCACCAAATGGGCGAATTAGCAGCGGGCCCTGAGCATCCCCTGATCACGTGTGGCTAAAGCAGTTAGCCGATCACGAAAGCCTTTCTGGAATCCCTGTTTGTTGCCCTGCAGGAGGATCTGAAGACCCTTAAGCAGGACCTTACGGCAGAAATCAAGGATGTTCGCAGGGAGATGGACGGCATCGGAGAGACGGTCGCCGAATTGGAGGAGAAGGGCGATGGGAGAGTCACGGAGATAGCGGCACTCCAACAAGAGGTTCTCAGAATACATGAACAACAAGTAGATCTACAGTCGCATCTCGAAGATCTGGAGAAGCGCTCTAGTCGTCATAACATCAGGATCTGGGGGATGAAGACGGATGAGGAGGCAGGCGATATCTTTAAATACACCAGGGAACTCTTTAACCCCATTCTGGGCAGGCCAGTGGACACCGACCTTCACCTGGACAGGGCGCACAGAGTGGGCCCACCACGTCCTGCAACGGCCCCACCATCTGATATCTTGGTCTGCGTTCAGGACTACCGAACCAAAGAAGAAATTCTTCAGAAGGCTCGCCAAATGCACCCCTGACGTTTCGAAGTCAGACCCCTGTCCTCTACCAGGACTTGGCAGCACTCACCTTACAAAAAAGGAGAATTTTCAAGCCCATTACAACGTACCTCCGACAACGCAATATCTCCTATAGCTGGGGTCTCCCATTCCGCCTGGTGTTTCGCATGGATGGCAAACTCTATCAGCTGCGTTCTCTCTCGGAGGCCTGCCGTCTGCTCGGAGTGGACCCGCCGGTGGAGGTGATCTGGGATGACAGCCCTACTCAAGATACAGATGAAACAAAGCCCCATTGGCGACAGCAGGTTCGGGGACGCCGACTGAGATGACCACCTCCCGCTGAAATATCACAAGGACAGAAAGCAGCCCTCGAGACCCTACCCACAGAACTAGCAAAGTGGCGGCCTGGCTGATATACATGGGATCACTGGCTCTCTTTGATGGGTCCCTCTTTTGTGGTGGGCTGCTGGCGGCGGGGAGGGGTTACCTCTGGCTACAACGTTCTCCCCATGGTCGCTTTTTTCCGATCATCAATGGATGTTGGACTACGATTCGATTAGTCTTGATTTTCTTTTTAGTTCTGCACGTTGCAGGAGGACTTCCACAATACATTTGGTTGGGGCTGTTGTTTTGGGGGGTTTTTGAGGTTCCTTGTCCAACTTTTTAAACTTGTAGCATAGCTCCATGCAGACCGTGCGTCTCAGTTCCACATTCGTCCCATACTCACAGAACACGGGGCCCCGGATCTCGTTCATGGCCGCTCATTCCCTCCTGACTACATGATTTCTACCACACTTAGAATCCTCACCCTGAATGTGCGGGGACTTAACAACCCTGTCAAACGTAAAGCTGTCCTGTCCTTCTCGGAAAACACAGAGGCGGACATGTGTTTACTCCAAGAAACACATTTATTGTCGAAAGATTGCCACCGTCTCAGATCTCCCAGGATCCCAACCCAGTTGTTTTCTTCAGGCCTCGCCAAATCAGCTTGGGTGGCCATTTCGGTCGCCCAGCGGTTTTACGGGGAAATTCTTCATAAAGAAGCTGAAATTAAGGGTCAGCTTCTTACCTATTGTTTTGCTCTATGGGGCCTCACGTTCATCATCGGCTCAGTCTATGGCCCCAATGAAGGGTAGGAAAAGTTTTTGCACACCGTGCTCACTGAGGCGACGGCCACAACAGAACGTAAGATTCTCCTGGGGTGTGACCTAAACATTGTCTTCAATAACAATGCATACAGATCCTGTCAGTGCACTAATTAGACAGGCGCATTATCAGCAGCAGGTCTGACACACCTGCACGAGCTGGACCTCCATAGCCGTGAATTTTGCTATTATTCTAATGCGCATAAAACATAGGCTAGATTAGATTATGTGCTGGCATCCACACCTCTGCAAGCGCTAGCCAAGGCCGTGGAGATAGGTGTAACTTCTTTATCTGACCACGCACCGGTCATCGCTACCTTTACTCTCCCCCATGCAGCGTTCCTCTCGGGTATGGTGCATCCACAATACCCTTCTACATCGCACCACAGTGATAGAGCAGGTACAGAAAGCCATAAAAGACTATCTTCCTTATAATACGAACACTAAAACCTCTCTCTCCACACAATGGGCAGCGCTTAAGGCAGTTATACGCGGGGTACTAGTTGCCACCTCGACTGCGGAGAATGTAGAGCGCAGGCGCAAGAGGGATGATCTTTCACAAAAGACGAAAGAGCTAGAACAGATACATCAGCGAACCGGGGCACCCCGAGTTTGGCGCCAACTGAAAACTATGTGGCAACAGCTTGCCGCACTGGATCAGGACAGAGCGGAGTTCGCAGCCCTCCGGCTGCGGCACACATACTACATAGGAGGAGATCGGTGTGGTCGCCTTCTTGCCCATAAATTACGAGAGACCCGCCAAAAGCAGGGAGTCAGGGAGCTCCCACGGGGGGACAAGCGGCAAGTCTCCGCAGATTCTGAGATGTTTTGAGATTTTTACGCCCGCCTTTATGCTAGCTCCCCCCTATCTTTTGCGGACGGTGCCGCCTTTCTCGCGCCCGACGGCCTGCCCTCCCTGACAAAAGACCAGGCAGATCACCTGGACAGCGACATCAGGATAGAGGAGGTCATCCCTGCCATTTCGAGGCTCAAACTCGCCAAAGCCGATGACTTCTCCGCCATATTCTATCAAACGTTTTGCACCCTATTGGCCCCAGTGTTAACTAAGCTGTTTAACTCATTTGCAGAACCGGGAGCGATCTCAGCAGAAATGCTTGAGACCTCCATAGTGGTCATCCCGAAACCGAGAAAGGACAAAACCACCTGCGGGGCCTACCGCCCCATTTCTCTCCTCAACATTGATCTCAAGTTATACACTGGGATACTGGCAGCCCGCCTCTTGCCTTACATGCCAGAGCTGATTGACCCAGACCAGACAGGGTTTATCCCTCAGCGTCAGACAAGTGACAACACAAAACGGGTCCTTCATCTAATTGAAAAGGCCTCTCGGGCGCAAGGGGAGTTTATTGATGCTCACCATCGACGCCGAGAAGGCCTTCGATCGGGTTCCACTGGCCGTATCTAGAACAGGTCCTTGCTCGAGTGAGATTGAGGAGAATTTTCAGACGTACATCCTTAACTGCTATAAGTTCCCAACAGCTACAGTGCGGGTCAAGGGCCACACATCATCCCGGTTCCCTGTAGAGAGGGGTACATGACAGGGATGCCCCCTGTCGCCGCGCCTCTATGCATTTTATATGGAGCCGTTGGCCTACCGCCTCCGTACCCACTCGGAGATCACAGGGATTCCATTTGGAGGCTACATACACACAGTCAGCCTGTATGCCGATGATGTCCTGATCTCATTATCGAACCCACGCCTAGCATTACCAGTATGTCTTGCAGAATTAGAAACCTTCGCGTCGGCATCTGGGTTTAAGGTGAATGTGGACAAATCGGTCGCTCTTGACCCTTCCCTTACGCCCTCCACCCACGCGTACCGCCAAGACCGTCACCCCATCCAATGGCGATTCCATATCTGGAGATTCAGCTAACCCCCTCCCTGTCAGATAAGATACGGTAGCCATCAACTACACAAGGTTGCGGCAGAAAATTCGTACGGAATTGATCCAATGGAAGAATTATCCGCTTTCCTGGCTCGGTAAAGTGGCAGCAGTTAAAATGACCATCCTCCCTCACATTTTATACCTGTTCCACACTATACCTCTCCAGCCCCTGTCGGGATGGATAAAAAAGGCGCAATCCGAACTTGCACGCTTTATCTGGAACGACCGCAAACCCAGGATGAAGCAGATGCTGACGATGCTCCCCCCAGTGAAAGGGGGTCTTGGTATCCCCGACCTCCTTGTTTACTTCCAAGCAGCCCAGCTGCAACATCTGGTTGAGTGGAGCCGGCTGGAGTCAGAGAAACACTGGCTATTTCAAGACCAGGCAGTGGCTGCCAGACCATTGGAGAGAATTCCCTTTCTGCAGAGAATACACAGGCCGCCCAACCTCTATGAGTCCCACATTACTCTGGTCATTCTTGAAACGTGGGACCATACTAACATTAAGCACAATTTCACTACCTTTCCTTCGCCGCTTACCACGTTGTTTGAGAACCCTGACTTGCAGCCGGGCATGGATGCAGCAGTCGCCACTCAGTGGAGATCCTCGGGTTGCAGTGCAGTGGGCCAGCTATTCGACTCAGATGGAATTGTACCGTTCCTTCAGCTCAAATTAGACTATGCTCCCTGAAACTGAAAGGCCCCGATACTGTCAAATTCGGCATTGGGTCCTTCACAACCAGGTGAAGCCATCCACCAGCAGGCTCCTGACCACTTATGAGAGATGGCTTATCACTCGAATCGCCGACAAAAAACTCACTTCGGACCTCTACAAAATGCTATTAACCCGAAACGCGCACTCATGCAGCGCTAGCCACGTGAGGTGGGAAAGGGACTTGGGCAGAACACTCAGTCAGAAAGAGTGGGAGGGGGTATAATACAGGACCCACCATTCGGTGTATCACATGGGACTGACAGAAAACCTTACCAAATTAGTCTCTTACTGGTACTAAACCCCGAAAGGTTTCACTCAATGGATCCCTCTCAGGAAGCTACTTGCTGGCCGGGTTGCGGGGAGGTGGGCACTTTAGTACACCTGCTGTAGGACTGTGCACACATTCAGACATACTGGACTCAAATACAGGATGAGGTAGACACACACTTACACACACAAATACCACGCTTCCTGGCTTATGGTCTTGTGGACCTCCCAAACCCTTTGACTTACCCACTCAAGTCCCGACGAGGCCGGCTGATGGCAATCGCGCTGGGTTCGGCAGTGCAAAACATACTAACACATTGGCGCACCTCACAACCCCCTACTTTCACAGGCTGGCTCCATTGGTTGTGACATGTTCTGTGGATGGAGAAGCTGATATTGACAATGACAGGGAGGGGTTCCTTGTTTGCGGAGCCTTGGCAACCCTTTTTGTCTCTTCTTTCCTCCGAGTTCAGGGAAATCACTTGCCCAAGGTATCACCGCCTTCTGCGGCTCTCTGATCCCCATGGGAGCGGGAATGAGGCCCGAGCTCCAACTACAACACTCAAGCACTGACTATATTTTGTTCTCTGGTGGACAAGGGACAGGGTGGGGGGAGGGAGGTGCGATAGGTTTTCAACATGGTTTATGTTTTGTTTTGTCTTATTTTATCACGTTCCTCATCTGCCACGGCCACACAACTATGACTGCATTAACCGAGTATATAGTTGTGCTTCAGCTTTTGTGCCACGGAACGTATTGTATGTTGATAAAATTCAACTACGGATGGTATTCCAAGGAATGTCGGAGAGCAAAAAAGGTTTTTTATTGAAGCTGTGAAGTCCAAGAGTTCTGAGTTGATTGGCGTAGCTAGAATGGAATATAGGTATGCTATCAGTATCGCTAAGAAAGAGTGGGATGATAAGTTCTGGTGTGATTTGAAAATGGCTAGTGCTGGGAGGGACTAGAGGGGTTTTTGGGACCTAGTTAGGTCGAGGAACAGGCCGGTTGACTCTCTGTTAACTTGTAACATCTCTGAGGAGATGTGGTTTAATCATTTCTCCAAACTTTATTCTCCCTCCCAGGACGATACCAGTGGGATGATTGCCTTACCTTCTCTGAGCCCTCCTGGTTCGAGCGAAGATGTTTCTTTTACGCCTAAGGAGGTGGAGAAGGTTATTAACTCTCTTACCCCCAACAAAGCTTCAGGCCCAGATGGGATACAGGGGGATCTGTTCCGTCTTAACTTAACGGAATGGGGGTTACTTATCTCTTCACTATTAAATGCTTCGTATTGTGGTGCAGCACTTCCTGATTCTTGGATGGGTGCTGAGGTCGTTCCGATCTTCAAGAAGGGGGGCCGGGACGACCCAGCTAATTACCGGCCCATAAGCCTAATTGACTCTTCCCAGAAAGTGGCGGGGAAGGTGGTTCTGGGGAGAGTGCTTCAGTGGGTGGATGACATGAAAATTCTCTCAGACCTACTGGCTGGGTTTAGATCAGGCACCGGGACTATTGAGCAGACATTTAGATTGATGCTCTTGTATTGGAAAGTGGTTGTCCTGGGTAAAGGCAGTTTGTATCTTGCCTTTATTGATTTACGTTCCGCATTTGACCTTGTCCCTCGGGGCTGTTTGTGGAAGGTTCTGTCGGAAATGGGAATGCCCGCATATTTATTATCCTTGGTAATGAAGCTCCACACAGGAAATTTTGCACAGGTGAGGTGGGGCAAGCAGGGGGAGAAGACCGCTAGAATACCGGTGAATAGGGGTGTCCGCCAGGGGTGTGTGCTTGCTCCCACTCTGTTCACTTTGTATGCGAACGTTGTGGTGGAGCATCTTTTGGAAAATCCTACCGATTCACCATCCCTGGCGGGCAGGAGTATACCCACCTTACTATTTGCCGATGACACCCTGCTCATCTCCAAATCCCCGATGGGCTTACAAAGCCTCCTTGACAGTTTCCAAAGTTTTTGTGAGAAAAGGGGTCTTCAAATTAATACAGATAAAACTAAATATCTGATCCTTAATCCCCCGAAGAAACTTAGAAAATTTCCAATTTTAAATGGGGTGCCTTTGGAAAGGGTCAAGGAGTTTGATTACCTTGGTATCCGTCTCACTGATACTATGCGGTGGACTTCCCATCTCCAGAAGATGTTGCTGAGTCATAAAAGGGTGATAGGGGCTCTTCTTAAAGAGCAACGATTATCCACCTCAAAACCCATCGCTCCTGTGTTGGACATCTACACAGCCAGAGGGGTTAGTGCGGCCCTGTATGGTGCTGAGCTATGGAGTTTGCAGAACACTGACCTGCTAGCATGTTCAGAGAGTAAATTTCTGAAAGATTTGTTGTCCCTCCCATATAGTACCGCGTCCTTACCTCTATTTATGGATATGGGCTGCCGGTCTATTAGTGATCAGGCCAGGCTTCGCCCCTTGCTCCTCTGGGCTCACCTATGGAGAGTCCCTGAATTAGTGAGTTATGCAGATGGGCTGAGGGAGATTTTATCGCTGCCTGGCTGGTCAAAAATTGGGTGGTTAAGGGATGTTACATTTTTGCTGGGGGAATTGGGTCTCTGGGAGTCATGGTATTCCAGGTCTGCCCCTCCCAAATCCGCCTTGAAGAAGATTTTCTGGAATTGGGTAGTGGGTAGGAACAATTCTAACCCAAATTTATGTAGATCTTCCAGTGAATTCTTCTTGGTTAAGGATGTGTCGTCTCGGGAACCCTATCTCGACATAATTTCAAAATCCAGAGACAGGGCCTTGTATATCAAATTTAGAATTGGGGTTCTACCTGTGGGAGAATTGACTGCCCGCTGGAAAATCCCGGCTCAAACTAGTCCCTTGTGTGTTTTTGTTCGCAGAGGACTGAGTCGGTTGCCCATCTATTGTTTGAGTGCCCTGCCTACAAAGCGCCTAGATCTAGGTGGTTAAAACCATTATGTAAGGAGTTGGGTACTAGGCACTATATGGTAGCCTTGAGAATATTGAAGTCAGATTCACGGCCCCTAATTGTGTGTGCCATGGCAAAGTTTTTAAGTTGGGCGTGGGTGATCAGATCAAGAAGGCTTAAATTAATTGTTTAATTGGAGGATTTTAACCCCTTGTGTGCCCTTGACGGAACCACGCCATCATGAGCCACGGGCACCGTGTGCTCATGACGGCGTGGTTCCGTCATGGAGCGGCCGCTCCTCCCACGCGGCTCGAATTCCCCGCCTGTGCGGGCGAATTAGAGAGTGGGCGGAGTCGTGACGGAACCACGCCGTCATGAGCACAGCTCGCCCGTGACTCATGACGGCGCGGTTCCGTCATGAGCACCGCGCCACCGTGCTGCCCCCAAACCCCCCCAGCGCTGCGGCGGAATTCGCGCCGCAGCGAAGGGGTTAAATCTGTGTGTTCAAGGTAACTTATTAATGTTATTTGTTTATGGTATATTTTATCGACTGTACTGTATTGTTATGGCTTTGGTTTTTTTGTTTGTTTTTTCACCATATTGTATGTTCTGCTTTTTAAGATAAGATTTTATTGAAATAAAGCCTATTGACTGACTGACTGACTGATAAAATTCAATAAAATATTTAAACCATAAATGAGTAACATGCTAAAAAATACAAAAAACACAACACTCTGCAAAAGCAAATATTTTTGGGGAATGCAAGAGAAATACATGAAATGCAAGCATGTACAACATAGCTAACTTAGACTACCTTAATTTTCTTATAGTCAAAAATCAATAAGCGTTTGTTTCTTTAAAGTTAACAATTTCAATATAATACCGGGACCCATTCACAGAAAAAAGGGAAGAGTTGGCCTTGCATGGTTATACTGGTGTCAGTACTTTGATATAGAGAGCTAGCGCTCAACCTCTTGTGATCAAACTGCTCGGGCACCATCCAACATGAACAGAAAATGACACAAAAGAGGGAACGCTCAATACGATTAGTAAATTCGTGGAAAGTTCAATGAATCGTTTTTTTAAGATAGCTGGGTGAACAAATAAATGTTTCTTCTTTTCAGTCCATCATGAAGAGGGAGCTGCATATGGTATCCAAAATAGTTTTACGTTCATCATACATTGCACTCCAGCCCTGCCAACGCATTTCGTCCTGAGGAAGACTTCACCAGGGTTCAGAAAGTATTGTGTTGTCTTTCTGGATGAGTGAAGAACCAGAACAAGAAACTTAATTGTGTGTACTAACTCCCCAAGTGGGTCCTACAAAGTAAAGCAGAGTTGCATGCGACGGAACTGACACGAAAAATCTACTCTTACTCATTCAACTCTGTGTTACCTTGTAGGACCCTGTAGGTCTTTGTAGTACTTTGTAGGACCTTGTAGGTCTTTGTAGGAATTTTTAGGTCTCTTGATTACTTGTGCTTATGTTTTGTAATGCAGATAAGTGCAGAGCAGCGTTCAATGAGTAGTGTCTCCTTACTGTATTGTACTTGCTGCGCATTTTGTCTTGTTCATACCCCCAGTAATGCATGAACTTTTGGGACCAAGAGTATGTCATACACAGTTCGAAGGGCTTGTCTCAGCAGATCAAAAAAAATGGCCTGAAATTCATGACAACTAGAGAATATGATACATGTAATAAAAGAGAAAATGTCTCCCCTGACGGACATTATAAGTATACTGCAGGTCACAATGGAATTCCACAACCCTAAAGAGGAACAAGGCCATAGCCTGCATTCCCTTTATTAGTTTATGGAACTCTGAGGTGACTTGCAATACCCTTATCATATACACCAGGGGGTGCTTAATAACATATAATACATGGTCACACCATCACCTTTCCTACAAACCACTTAAAACCTTGTTGAAACAATGGGAATGTTTGCAAACATGAAGAATAAAAATAAAACCCATAGTACAAAATTAAATACCTGAAAAAGCTGTAAAATAGTGTTTGCAAACAAATATTAGAAACAGTTCAAAGTAACTTATTTCCGCAAAACGCTGCAGTAGATCGGAATGTGTAGAAACATGCAGAAATATTCTAGCTTTTCTCTAACTATCTAGGGAGTACCAAAAATACAAAATTAAATGTCTCTGCTTGCCATTGTAAGTTAGAAAAATAGAGCAGAGAAAGAAAAGCAATGATCAGTTACTGTTGTTAAACATCTGCTTCAATTATGCTCCATGACCTGACCATTTCACACTCTGACATTTTTCCTTTTAATATGGGTGACTGAATGCATCACCAGCCTCTGAAAATCAAGAAATTAGAGACAGGAGAAAATTCAGGGACTACAGAATCCCATGCAATATGAGTGGAATACTTCAGATCTCGATATTTTTACATTTTCTAAAACCTTTAATTTCCATCACAAGGCACGATAACCCCTTTAGTACAGCTCAGAGGTGAGAAATGTCAAACGTACCTGCAAGGCCCTGAAGCAAATCTGACATAAAATATATTCTCCAATTTATAGACAGAAGTATAAATCTGCCTTTAAGAATTACAAGTTGCTACCCAGACAGGTGTGGTCAGATTTGCATACCACCTGTCCTGTGGCTAGTATTAGTGGGCTTAGAGAAATATTTATAATGTTTAAAATATATTTCTAGGTGTGTTGCATTCAAAATAAGGCTCTACTATCACAGTATTTTTGTCATTCTCTTGCCATTTTTTTATGGAGAAACTTTAAGTCATATGTCAGTCTTTCCCTTCTTCCACATAGACATTTTATGACGCAACCATAAAGGCCCCTTAATCAGTCTCTTTCTCTTGGCTTTGGCATGTCTCTTAAAACCCTGTGGCGCAGTTTCAAAATTCTCACTGATGCATATTCTTTAAATGGCTGATTCCAGATGAGACGATAAAAGTTCTTAACACTGTGTAATCTGGCTGTCAATCTGTGGAATCTGGCAATGCCAAAGATTTGTACAGCGATTTGTTATTTGGTCAATGTTAGACCTGGCATCTTTGGCATGGGTTCTCGTGTATTTTTGCCCATGTGCTAGACTTCGCTGTTGCTGGTTTGTGGGCTCTGGGCACTTTGCCACAGCTAATAAGTGCCAAAGTGCAAGTGTTTCCTTTGTAAATTATAACTCTGAATGATACTCCATAACTGGCATATTTGGTTTACTGGCAAGTCCCTAGTAGAGTGCACTGTGTGTGCCCAGGACCTGTAAATCAAATGCCACTTGTGGACCTGTAGCACTGGTTGTGCTACCCACACTTGTTGCTCCTTCAGATGTGACTCAGACATTCCACTGCAGTGTCTGTGAGTGCAGTTTTTTATGTTTGAAATGCTTTATTTCACACTTGTGACAAAGCATATAAAGATATCAGCAACTACATTTAATTAAATCAAATACAATATTGAAGTAAGGGTAAAGGTAATATCAATAGAGAAAAATCAAAGCATTTTATGAGGTTTTATAAATACAAGGGAAAGTAAAGGAGAGGAGGTAAAAAAGGAAGAAAAACAGAAACAGAAAAGAAAGATAAATAAAGGGAGGAGAGGGAATATGACATTGCAATATATATATACAGATATGAACAAAATATGGCATGTCAATAAGTAAATTGCAAGAAAATTACAACATATTATTCAGTATGAAAAATATATAATATGAGGTGCATAAAAGAAAAAAGCAAGAAAAATAAAAGGAGGACAGAAGAAATATCATTCAAGGAGGTTTCATATTTTCAGAGGTGGTATGAGAACTTTTCTGCAGAGCCAATTTATCTAGATATATAGTGAAATATATAGTGAGAGGTAACCAGAATAGGTCCCTGTTGAGAGTGGGAGTACAGGAGGCAGCGAATGCAACATCAAGTCAATGAAAATGACAGAGGGAATTCCACCAATGCTGAATGGAGAGTTTAGTGAGAGTTTTCCAGATAAAAGATATGTGTTGGAATGCAAGAGCGAGCATGAGGTCAAATAGACCGTGACAGTGTGTGGGAAGGTCTAAAGAGTCAGAGAGACTACCTGCAAAAAGGATAGGTAGAGAATAAGGAATAGAAAGAGTGAAGAAACGAGAGATATATAACCAAACTTCCTCCCAAAATGTAATAACAGGAGGGCATAAAAAGAAGAGATGAAGAAGGTCAGAGTCAGGAAGGCCACAGGTCCAACAGTTAGAGTCAGGAGAAATAGAAAAACGAAATAAAGAAAGTGGAGAGAAGTAGAGTCTATGATATAAAAAGAACAAAGTTTGAGTAAGAGAGGCGGAGCGGGTAATTTTTAGAGATCTGGACCAAATTTTATCCCAAAGAGCAACAGACCAATCACATCCCAAATCCGACTCCCAAGCCAGTTCCAGTTTGGACTTCACGCGATCTGGATTAGGAGCTAAGAAATATTTATAAATAAGAGAAGCCTTAGGAAAAGTATAGAGAATTTTAAGGAGAGGAGATTGGGAAACTGAGGGAGATGAAGAAGGTAAAGAGTAGTAGACGTCGAGAATAATTGCCATAAGAGTGGCGAATTTGTGTGAAAAGGAGCGAGGACAATGAAATAAGAGTTGAAATTGAGGAAATGAGCAGGATGAAAAACCATCAAAGAGCTGATTAACCCATATGAGGCCTCTTGACCTCCAAGAAATCCAGCAGATGGGTCTATTGTTTAGGAGAATAAGAGAATTATGCCAAATGGGAGTATCTAAAAAGGATTCACGGGTAATAGGGTTAGAGTGAACCAAGGATTTCAAAAGAGAAGAGGTATGTCTAAATAAGGGAAGAGAAGTAGAAGAATTTTTAGCGGAAAAGAGTATAACTTCGTTAAGAGAAAATTGTAACAATAGCGTTTGCTCTATAGAGAGCCAAAGGGAAGTAAAAAGAGAAGATATTGATGTAAGCCATCTGGAAGCCTGACGAAGCGAAAAAGACTTATGATATAAACGAAAATCTGGGAAATTAACTCCACCATTTGATTTTGGTTTACGAAGAGAGGATAAAGCGATTCCAGACTTCTTATTTTTCCAGAGAAATCTTGAGAGACAGGAGTCAAGATGTTTAAAATGAATATTGGGGATATGAAACGGAAGCATGGAAAAGGTATATATTAGAATAGGGGCAATCATCATTTTAATGGAGTCCAGCCGACCTCACCAATAGAGAAAGAGAGGAAAGTGACTCATCAATACGGGAAAGAACTGCGGACATATTTAGTTGAACGGAGGAAGCAATGGAATTAGAGAACCAGATGCCCAAATATTTAATTTTCGAGCTATTCCAGGCAAACCCAGTGGAAGAGAAGAGATGAGGATGGCAACATTTTGTTAGAGGGAGAATTTCAGTTCTATCAGAATTAATTTTATACCCAGAGACCTATGAAAAGGAGTCAAATTCAAGTAATAAAGCAGGTATGGACGTTTCGGGGGCAGAAATAAATAAAAGGATATCGTCCGCATATGCGGAAAGTTTTAACTGATTATCACCAAAAGGAAAGCCAAAGATAGATATATCATTACGAATAGAGGTCAAAAAAGGTTCAAGGGCTAGAACAAAGAGAAGTGGGGATAACGGACAACCTTGACGGACACCACGCTGAAGAGAAAAATAAGAGGAAACGTGACCATTAACTAGGACCGAAGCCTTAGGAGCAGAGTATAATAAGGAAATAAGAGAGATGAATTTAGGGCCCAAACCATGCCAGCGTAATGAAGCAAACAAGAAAGACCAATCCACTCTATCAAGGCTTTATTTAAGACATTAAGGAAAAGACGAGAATTATCAGAGGTGAGTCTACCTCTAACAAAGCCACTTTGTTCCTTACCAATAAGATGGGGCATAAGGGGATCCAGACGTAGAGCAAGCAGCTTAGCAAACAATTTATAATCCACATTGACTAAAGATATAGGTCGATAGTTTTTACAGAATTGGGGATCACGACCTTCCTTGGGAATGAGACATATGGTGGCTTCTTGGAAAGTTCCTGCTGTCTTACCAGATAAGCAAAATGATTGAAAGAGAACTAAAAGTCGGGGAAGTAAGAGGTCAGAAAAGTGCATGTAGATTTCAACCGAAAAGCCGTCGAGCCCAGTGATTTCCCTTTAGTAAGAGTGCTCAAGGCTTTAGATAGTTCGGCGAGTGAAAGGTCATGTTCAAGATCAAGAAGATTAAGATGAGGGGTAGAGGGAATGGGAAGTTTCTCAAAATATGATTGAAGAAGATAAGGGGTGGGAGGAGATTCAGGCGTGTAGAGAGACTGATAAAAGAGTTGAAATTGATCAAGTATTTCTTGGTCCTAAAGTACGCTCTTTACGTGATTTAAGATAATTAGCCAAGAGCTTGCCTGATTTGTTACGACCGCCATAATAACGGGCGCTACTACGGAGGAGCATGGAGGGAGCATTATCAGTAGTGGACTTGTTAAATTCAAGTTTAGCTCGAATAAGATCTGGTGAGATAGAGTTAGTAGAGGAGGTGTAAAACTCATGTTCTAGAGACTTAATGTGGACCAATAGAGTTTTCCGTTTCTGAAGAGAGCATTTCTTTTTCTTAGAAACAAAATCAATAACAAAACCTCTAGCTGTAGCTTTAAAAGAGTCCCATAAAAGAAAAGGAGACAAAATAGGGTCGTTGTTGAGCAAAAAGAATTCATTAACAAAGGAGCGAAAAGAAGTAGAGAAAAGGGGATCGGTAAGAAGAGAGTTATTAAACCACCAGCGTGAAGATTTAGGATGTGGAGGGAGAAGATCAAGGTCTGTTACAATTGGAGCATGATCAGAAATGACTATGGGTTCAAAAGAAGAGGATAGAAGATTTTGGGATAGGGGTTGAGAGAGAAAAATGTAATCAAGACGAGAGAGAGATGCATGAGGAGGAGAGAAAAAGGAGTAATCAAGGGCATCAGGATGGGAAAGTCTCCAGGAATCAATGAGATGTGACTGGGAAATAGTGTCAAGGAATTGTTTGTGAATCTTATGAGGTGTGAAATAGACAGATGATTTGCGGTCAAGAAACAGGTCAACAATCTGATTGCAATCACCACCTAGAATAAACAAAGCATCTCGAAATTGAATACATTTTGATGTGATTAAAGGCAAAAAAACCAATCAGGTTGCGTAGGACCATAAACATTAAAAACAGTTAAAGGCACAGAATTAATTAATAGCTTAGCTAAAACCCATCGACCTTCAGTATCATTATCCTGGAACATAACCTTACATTTTAATTTCTTGTGACATAGAATAGCAACCCCATTTTTTTAATTAGAAGATGGAGAGAATAAGACCGTACCCACCCAGCCTCTTTTCAACTTAAGCGACTCAGCTTCAGAAAGATGAGTTTCTTGCAAAAGAACTAAATCTGGGTTGTAAGAAGCCAGGTGGGAAAGTATTCTATGTTGTTTAATAGGATTAATAAAACCTTTAACATTCCAGGCGATTACTTTGAATGCAAAAATGGAAAAAATGGAAAAGAAACATTAGCTATAACAATACAAAGAAAGAGAAGAATGCCAATTAGGAAAAGGAAAAAGAAATGACAGAAAAGGGGGAATGTAGAAAAGGGATTGCATAAGCAAAGGGGGAAGAAAATGAAATAAGTGTATGTGAATAGGGAAAAAATTAAAATAGATAGGAACCCAAAGAGAGAAAAAAGCATAACCAATACGTAAAAGGGAAAGAGAAGGAAAGAAGGGGACGGAAAAAGGAGAAGAATAAATAGAAGAAGAGACAGTACATATCCAAAAAGGATGACTGAGGACAACATACCTGAGGGGGGAACGAAAAAGGTGAACAATGGGACTATGGCGACACTCAACAAGGTGAACCTCCCATGAATGGGAGTCCGAACCGGACCAGGACGGAAAGACGCAGAGGAGGAGCACACGGAGTGAAGAGAAAATTAAATCAACCAATCTATATGAAGAAACAAAGGAAATGATTAACATAGAAGGAATATAAATATAAATATAAACAAAACTAAAACTAACCAGCTACCTTATAACAAGAAAGATAACAAGTCCTAAGACCAATAATATCAGAAAAGCAAAACATGAAAGGAGATGAACATGAGAGGAAAACTACACTAGAACAGTGTAAAGAACATTCAGCCATTTGAAGTAGTGGAAGACTCCATGCTGCTGGAAGTATGAATATGAATAAAGTTCTTAAGCTCCGCAGGATTTTGAAAAGTCCATGTTTGGTTTTGATACGTGACTTTGAAGAGACATGGGTGGAACAAGCCATATCTAGCGCCAAGAGAACGAAGAGGAGCACGAAGGTTTAGGAATTATTTTCTTCTGGACGCAGTAGCGTTTGAGATGTCCTGTGAAAGAAACACCTTTTGACCCATCCAGGAGATTTGACGTTTGGACCTAGCTGCTGAAAGGACTGAGAGAAGATCTGTAAACTTCAGGAAAAGAATGATGACTCCCCGTGGTTTAGTAGAAGTAGATGTGCGAGGACCAAGTCTATGAGCTCTTTGGATGCTGAGAGAGGTGGTAGATGATATATCTAAGAGTTTCGGAAAAAAGGAGGTGAAGAAGAAAACAGGATCATCTCCTTCCAGGGATTTTGGCAATCCGTAAACGCGTAGATTGTTCCTCCTGTTCCTATTTTCTAAATCCTCAGTGTGTTGTTGAAGAGAGAGAACCGACTTTTCCAGAGAGGAAATTCGTTGCAAGTTTGCTGGAATCACTGAGACTTGTTGCTCCACCGACGACACCCTGTTTTCCATAGTAGACCACTTCTCCTCAAGAAACTGCATCTTGGCATTGGTTTCCTCAACAAACGATCGCAAAGCACGAATCTCATCCAGAAGAAGTTCCATAGAAATGGGGGATGAAGTTTTATCTGGAGAGGGAGGATCCTGCTTCAAGCGTTTAGAGGATGCCGCAGCTGAGGAGGATTTGCTTGTAGAAGGCTGCGTCGAGGATGGGCGATTGGAAGGAACACCAGCCATTTGTCCAGAGTTAGTGGAAGATGCTGTTGAGGGAGAAGGCCTAGAGGGAACAAAAACAAACTTGGGACTGCGGAGCCTTCCCATAAAGAAATAAGCTTCAGGGCGTCAAATGCACGGAGCTTTCATTGATGGTGAGTGAGTGAACATAGATAGGAAGTCAAAGGAAGACACCAAACAAAGGCAGAATCTTGTTCCCTGTGCAAACGGCTGGATTCTGAGGAGAATTCCACTCAGAGCAGTAAATCAAATAATGAGGAGGCAAAACCAGGCATTATGAGGCAAGAAGTGGTCCTTTATCTTGGTAGCAGCATTAGGAGGATTGTTTAAAGAAAAAAAGGAGCCATTAAGGAAGGTAGCGTGTGAAGACGCTGAAAAACACAACACAACTTCCTACACCTAACTATTTCAACATTAGGCACTATGTCCATATGATAAGACAAGACCCACAGCCAACGGTGTGAAGACGCACCTCAGCAAAAACGGCAGTTCCCGAGGGGAAGAAGCGCATAATCAAGATGGCAGGCGCTCTCTCAGGGAACAGAAGTGGTAAAGAAAAGTAAATAAACCGCTGCGCACAGTCAAGCAAAAATAGTCTCACGAGGAGGACGAGGCATTCCGGAGCAGAGCGCGAGCCATTAGGGGGAAGAAAACGTGGTAAAACCGCCTCAGGAACATGAGAAAAGGACCCGGTATTCGGGAGCGGAATCCCTAGGCGGCCATCTTGCGCGGCACCTTAGCCACGCCCCCCCCTGTGAGTGGAGTTTTAAAACTGGTATGTCACCCTGAAAAGTGCACCCACTTATCGGAGCCCAACCTTCGCTTTTCTTACATGTAAGGCACCCCTAAAGTAGGCCCAAGGTGCCCCAAAGGGCAGGGTGCAGTGTATGTGATAGGTAGGACATGTGCTGGTGTACTTTACATGTCCTGATAGTGAAATACTGTGTATTTCATTTTTCACTATTACAAGGACTAACTCTCCTATAGGCTGTCACTGGAGCTGTCTTATAATATTTTACAAGTGTAACTTCCAATTGGAAAGAGCTAGAGATTTGGGGGCAGATTTATGTTCCCTGGCGCATCCCTGCAAATCAGCAGGGATGCGCCAGGGAAGATGCATCATGCAAGTTTGCCCTTGCGCCATCGCAGATACGCCGCATTTATAATGTGGTGCATTGTGGCGCAAGGACAAGCAGATGCTTGACGCATCTGCCGGCGTAAGATTGGCGCAGTGCAGAAGTTGTGTCGCAAGCGCGACGCAACTCCAGCACTGTTCCACCCTGGCCTATCCCTAACATGGTGCGTCACGCCTTACGCCTGCTTCAAGCAGGCGTAAGGATTTGACGCACCAGCGTCGGAAAAGTGACTGCGTGAAATCTTGTAGATTTCACTGCGTTACTCTTCCGAGGCTTTTTCCGACGTAACGCCTACCCTGCATACATTAAACCTGACCCGGGTTTAATGTGGCGCAGGGCTTTACAACGTGACGCATCTCCATAGATGCGTCACGTTGTAAATCTGTCGCAACATGGCGCTAGCTTTGCGCCACCGCTGCGTCACAAAAGTGACGCAACGGCGGTGCAAAAGTGGCGCACGGGGCTTGTAAATCTGCCCCTTGGAGTTTTGACTCTTTGAACTCATAATTTAAAAACACCCCTTTTAGTGAAGGTGGTTTTTATATTGCACATTTGAAAATGCCACTTTTAGAATGAGGGCATTTTCCTGTTTAACCATCCTGTGTGCCTTTGCCTGTTTGTGTATTCACCCTCTGGTTTTAGAGTGACAGGAGCTGGGGATGTGCATTACCTCTAGACAGTCACAAGGGGGGTTGAAGTGTGTCCTGCCTTTCCTGGGTGAGTCATGGCCATGCTGAATAGACTGTTCTGCATTTAGAGTGGTGGGAGGTGCTTTTAATAGCACTTGAATAGGCTGTGTCTGCTTTGCACAATGCTGTCTACACCTCCTGTAGTGAAGCTGAACCAGGGAGGACATAACTGGTTTGAATGAGCAAGAGAGACATTCTGAAGAAAGACTTCAAAGGGAAAAAGGGGTATAAGTAGCAGACCTAAAGCCCCAGAGTTTTTGATTACTTCTGGATCGGGAAGACCCTCTGCCAAGGAGAAGGGCTGAAGAACTGTGAGGAGGAGTCCTGCCTATTTGCTGTGTGTTGCTTTGCTGGGTTGGACTGCAGTTGCCTACTTATACATGAAAGAGGACAAAGACTGAACTTTGCTGTGAATCCTGCTTGAGAAGAACTCCAAGGGCTTGAAGTAGAGCTAGCCTCCTGTTCTAAAGTCTCAGGGACACAAAGACTACACTTGCAGCATTCCTGAAATCCACGGCTGGGAGTTCTGACCTGCCTAGTGAAGGACTGGGTTATTCTTAAGACCCAGCGGTGCCAGGGAACAACACCTGAAACCTTCGTGGGTTACCTGTTCTGGCGTACCAAACACAGAGACACGGGACACTTCCAGCGACGTCAGAGATCAGCGTTTATTTACTGCAGGGATACAGAGGTCACAAGAAGTACACAACGTGTAGGTTCTCGGAGACTGCTTCAAATTCGTAGAAGTGGGTCGCTCCTTTTATACACGTTTTTGCCATAGCACAGTATGGCGAACAAAGGTTACAACTCGGTTCCCACAATAAACTTCAAAAGGGTCGCATTCATGTTTCAGGAGGCCGGAACATAATTACAACAGTCTTGCCAGTTCCCAACTGTAAAAACATATTCCCTCCGCAATAAACACATTTCCTCCCAACCATAAAAGCATTAAGGAAGGACGAAAAACAGAATGCGGGGAAAGAACGAGGATGCACAACAGGTTAGAAAAGAGTGTTGGGGGCAATAAAGGAAACTCGATAGAGGGGTCAAAGACCTCGTGTCTAATGTATGCGTGACTGAAACAATAGACCGGAGCGGCAAGATGGGCCTTGAGCGGGGCCATCTGCCTCACTCGTGTCATTTCCCTCATCGTAAAAGTCACCTCAAAGAAACACGTGTCCTTCGTACTAGCTTGAAAGTTCCAGGGTCACGAAGCGGACAAAAAGCCCGTTCGCTGGCTACCTGAGGGCAAGAAACAAAATGGATGCCGTATCTAAAATGGAACCCGAGGGTTCGGATGAACGAACCCGAAAATGAGGCGAACCATACGTGGCTGTATAGCGAAACTTCGTACACCCACTATACTCGTCATTTGCGGTTCATAGATACCAAACTCATCCATATTCGTCACCACTCAGAAAGTGCCGTGCCGTCTCACACGGAACCTCAGACGCTCCTTTTGCCCTCATGTAGGCAAGCACTAGTCAAGATCGGAATCTATATCAATATTCATCAGATCGTTCAGATGCTGCTGGAACATCATTCTATTCATCAATGTCTCCTTGGTAACAGATGGCCGCCTTATACACGTCGCAGCGCATAGGCCACATAAGGCAGGACCACACTGTACACAAAGACAACACGTAAACAGAAACGCTACAACAGCCCCTACGATCATCAGAATCTTCCAACCCCAGGTTGACATCAGGCCCCAAAACCATCCTAGGAGCGTCCAATTACCTTCGTCCACGTGTATGGACTCGGAAATCTTGTGCAACTTCGAGATGGCTTGATAAACAGTTGGAGCATTGTCAGGAATAAAAATGCAACAACTCGAATGGATAATTTTACACACACCCCCTCTATCTGCAAGAACAACGTCTAGAACCATACGGTTCTGCAACGTCATGAGTCTATCCGCCTGTAGTTCAGCTGTTAGATTACCAAGGGCATTTGCAGTAATATTAGCAGTCGATTCTACCACACGGGTCAACTGTCGCAGGTTCCTACTATTAACCATAGGTCCCCAAAACGGCAAGAAACCCTTAAAGAAGTCTCCTGCTTCTTGACCAGCAGTATCCTCTTTGCTAATGACGCCTCTCACAACTCTAGTTTTGTGGTAGTCCGAAGCAACTGTGAAGGTCGGAGGTAAAAGATTCGCAATATAACAGGTACCCGAAAAATCGCGGGGTAACCATGTATATGCGCGTTCATAACACACAAAATAGGTGCCCTTAGCAGTCAGAAAAACAGGGGAGGAGAGCATCGGTAGGACATACGTTTCAGTGCAAGCACTGTTCCCAAGTTGTGCTCTCGGATTTCGACCCAAACCCTGCAAGCAGAAATTTCCAAGGTGCGGTACAATCCATATCGGGGACGAGCTCTTAAGCTGTCTATCACCCACTGATGTACTATACTCAGTCTCACTCAGATCCTTATAAGCCTGCACTTCTTCATCTGGAATGAGTGATGCATCGAAAACATCTCTGTCCAGATCTGCTATGGCTATCGCCAAAGGCTTGTGGTACGGTCCAGGACCAAAGTTGACAGACCGTGGCTCTCGACTGGGGTAGGAATCTAGTGCACTGCGGAACATAGTTTGGAATGCTCGAGCTGAACCCTGGGAGCTGTATGGAAGGACCAGATACGGAATACCCCTATCCATGGTGTGTGGCATTAACCCACATACCCAGCAATTGGTAGTATTCACCACCAGCTGATGCTGATGTAGGAGCTGAACAAAGGAATTATTCATGAATTCCGCACGTCTAACCTGCTCATGTTGAGGCAAAGGATGAAAGGAATGTGGGGAGACAGTGGTGAGGGAACTTAGGTTAAAAGAAGAGGTAGGTGAAACAGAAGGCAAGAACAACGATACTCCGAAATACACTCCACCCACCAATAACATAGATACAGTTAGGAACAATAGAAACACCTGAAACAAAAAACATTTTGTTCGTACAACCCTCCATAACTCTGATCTCTGTGCCAACACCCTTTCTTCTTCCACCAGCTTAGAGAATGCCATCCTCTACAAACCGTCCGTGACGTACTTGACGCACTTCGTTCTGAGTAGCGATTATCAATCCCCAGGAGTTCCCAGGAATCGACAAAAGTAACCAACCTAACGTCGGAAACCTGCTAAACAGAAAGAAGTACCCGCACGGCCCTACGGTAACCCGGATGGCGAGGTTTCCTTGAAACGTTCAGATTTATTACAAGTCTCTTAGCAGTGGAAAGCACAAAAACTCAGAAAGAAAGGATGTAATTGTTCATAATATTCGTAACGTTAAAAACCACTATACTGTTAATTTTTATTAGTCCTTGAAGTCCTTGAACGAAGAAAGTATCGACTTCTTCCAGGTCGAGTTTGCTCTACGAACAATTGTTCAGCTGGCGCAACAGTGTTCAATGAAGTGGATGACGAGTCGGACCTTGGGTTCTCTGCTACTAATGACTCCGCCTGTGGATCCGGCAAAGACGAATCCTCTTCCACAAGTTGAGCGTCGCTAAATGGCACAAAACGCGGAGGAGTCTCAGTTTCTCCGGCCGAAATCCCAGTTCTCACCCAACCGTCGGTTGGTAAGGGGATCGGTACCTTCTTTGTGTGACTGGCATGGACCCAATTTTTCCGGCCCTCCAGTCGAACCGCTGTCCTCGTCGTCAACAAGACTAGGTGGGGTCCGACGAATCTGGGCTCCAAGTTACGCTTCCGACCGAAGTTTCGGGTGACCACCCAATCTCCTGGCCGGAGCTGATGTCCAGGACCCTCTGTCTGCGCTGGTAGAGCTTCAAAGACCTGTTGATGAATTAATCGTAGTTTAGTGGTCAAATCATACAAGTAATCGATCAACATTGGATATTCAAGACTATCAAAAGCCCTAGGTCTCGGGACTCCCCAAATATTTGCAGGGCGACCGAACACAATCTCATATGGGCTGAGCCCTACTCGAGAGTGTACAGTTGCTCTGGTCGATAGGAGAGCCAGAGGCAAGGCATCAGGCCATGACAGACCAGTCGTAGCTTGAATCTTAGCGAGTTTCAGCTTCAGGGTACCATTGTACCCTTCGACCAAACCCGCTGCCTGAGGATGGTTGGCACTGTGGAATTTCTGTCGTATTCCAAGGCCTTTACACACACTCTGCATTACACTTCCCACAAACTCACTTCCATTATCCGACCACACAATCCGCGCCATTCCATACCTAGGAAAATACTCCTTCAGCAGGATTTTTGCTGTGGACAGGGCAGTATTATCCTTAAGAGGATAGGCCTCAATCCATCTGGAGAACGCGCAAACCACAACTAAAACATACTTCAGGTTATTGCATCTCTCCATATGGATAAAGTCCAACTGGATAACCTCAAAGGGACAGGCAGGAGGAGCGAAATGACCAGGTGGAGTGGGGGTACCTTTTCCGGGATTGTGCATCAAGCACACCATACAATTTTTAACCACTCTTTCGGCACACTTAGCGATACCATCATTCCTCCATACAGGAGACAAGAACTTGCATATTCCTTTCGCGCTAATATGTGACAACCCATGGGCCATCGTCACAACAGCTAATACATACGCATCCGGTAACATCCACCTCTGACATTCCGTCAGGTCAACCCAACATCCATGCATATCCAATTTCCCTGTACTTTCTTTCCACTTGGTCTTTTCAGCTTTAGTAGCTTCGTTCTGAATTTCTTTCACACTTTCAACAGTATTTTCACACATACCAGTCTCCGTCGGCCACCTTACTGAACTCGTGACATACATTCGAGTCGCAAGATTCTTAGCCGTTTCCTTAGCAATCTCATCCGCAAATGCATTACCACGACCAACATCATCCGTCACTTTCCGATGTGCACTACATTTGACGATCGCCACTTGTTTAGGCAACGTAAGTGCATCCAAAAGATCATTCACGAGATGGCCGTGCTGGATCTTTGTACCATGCGATGTCATAAATCCTCTTTCTCTCCACAATCTTCCAAAGTTATGCGCAACACCAAATGCATACTGACTGTCGGTAAACACATTCACTCGCTTTCCCTGCGACAGAACACACGCTCTTGTTAATGCAATTAATTCTGCTGCCTGTGCTGAATTCTGGTTCAATCTCGCGGTTTCCACAATCGTGCTCAACGTCACCACAGCATACGCAGTCGTCACATCGCCATTCGGCAATTTGAAGCAAGAGCCATCCACATACAAAGTACCATCAGGATCTGACAAGGGGGTGTTTTTCAGGTCCACACGACCTTTTGTTTCTTCCTCAGTCCGTAAATAACAATCATGGGGCAGGACATCATCTGATTCCATATTAATCGGCAACAATGTCGCCGGATTCAGTACATTACAACGCTTAATCTGTATATGACTTGCCAAAAGGGTCAGCTCGTACCCGGACAACCTTGCACTCGTCAGATGTTGAGTCTTTGTCCGATTCAAGAGCGTATCAACTGCATGCGGAACCATTACTATGAGCATATTGTCCATGACCAGACCTGCGGACTGCCGAATAGACGCCGCAGCTGCCGCTGTCGCCCTCAAGCAACTTGGCAACGCTCTAGCCACCGGGTCTAAGGTCGAGGAGAAATATGCACACGGACGCTGCTTATCACCAAATTGTTGCGTTAGAACACTCAACGCACAACCGTCCCTCTCATGGACGTATAATGTGAAAGGCTTGCTGTAATCAGGAGTACCTAACACAGGAGCCGAACACAGCGCATCACGTAGTTCAGAAAAACTTTTCTGGCATTCCTCCGTCCAAGGCAAAGGAGTTGAAACGTCCTTGCACGTGAGAGCTACCAATGGCTTCGCTAACAATGAAAAGTTCGGGATCCACTGTCTGCAGTATGACGTGATACCTAAAAAGGCACGCACATCTCTCTGAGTTGCTGGCACAGGCATTCGAGCAATTGCTGCAATTCGTTCAGGGGTCAACCTTCTTCCCGCCTTTGACAATAAGTGACCGAGGTAGGTAACTTCTTGACAACAATATTGTAATTTGGAAGGTGACACTTTATGATGTAAAGCACAAAGATGCTGTAACAAAGACACTGTAGCGGCTCTACAGAGCTGTTCAGTGTCAGCAGCAACCAACAGATCATCAACGTACTGAATCAAGGCTGCACCAGCCGGTAACACAAATGCATCAAGTTGACTTTTAAGAGCTTGGCTGTAGATTGATGGACTCTCACAGTAGCCCTGTGGAGCGCGTTTGAATCTGAAGCTGTGACCACCTAATGAGAAACCAAACAAGTCTCTGCTTTCCTCAGCAATCGGAATGCTAAAGAACGCATTCTTCAGATCGATCACCGAGAACCATGATGCAGTGGCTGGAATCAGAGTCAGTAAAGCTGTAATGTCTGGCACCACAGGAAACTGCGGAACAACGACTTTATTTACCTCCCGTAAGTCGATAACTAGACGATACACGGGAGGCTTGGAGGGATCCGTTCGTTTCAGAATAGGCAACACGGGACTATTGCACACATTACCTCGTGTCTCCTCAATAACATCTTTGCCGATCAGATCGTAAATGATCGCTAACAGTGCCCTTTCACCATCGAGGGAAATACGATACTGAGGTATACGCGGCAAACGCGCACCAACTTTTGGTTGGACAACATAAGGTGGTATATCCAACAGGCCCACGTCATTGGGACCTGTCGCCCACAAGGAGTCTGGGAGAGATCTCAATTCCGATGGGAACTTATCCATCGATAAATACATAGGGGAAATCACACTCTTACCCAACGTAAGCTCCACACCCGCAGGAGAACAGTACAAAGTCGCATGTAACCTTTTCAACAAATCTAGGCCCAAAAGATTCTCACCACAACCAGTAGTCAAAATCAAAGGAGCTTCCAGCTCATGAGACCCAATTGTAAGGGGCAAAGGGCTAGAAACTGGATTGCTAACGGGGGCGCCAGAAAATCCAACGGAAATGTTCGTTAAGCCAGACAAAGGCGCGCCAGGGAGTTTTGAATGCATGATGGAACTTTTCGCTGCACCAGTGTCCAACAGAAAAGGCTCAACAACGCCCAAAGTGGCTACTGAAACGTATGGCCCTCTCTGATCAACCGGAACTGATACTTCTCCCTTCCTTTGTCTATGGCTGTCCTAGTAGATACCATCCGCATCAACATCACACTCAACATAGCAATCATCCACATGATACTGTGTAGACCGACCGGACGATTGTTCGCGCCGATCGAAACAATTTTGCGAATCCAAAGACGTCGCAAAGCGTTCGGCCTGATTCTGGGTAACTCCGCGACCTCTGCCACGAGAGACCTGTTGAGGACCGCTACGTCCTCCCCGAGCCGATACGCCATTGGTCCTATCACGGAGAACCGGACAATGAAACTTCAGATGGCCTTCCCCACGACAATACGCGCACTGATTGTATCCCAGCACAAAACGAGGTGCGGGCGAAGCATTGCGCGGCTGTGGTCTAGAGAACTGTGATTGCGATCTGTTTGGCTGCTGTGTATCACTGAAATTCGAACGCGGTGGATAGGCTTGCTGCAACAAAACCTTAGTTTTGAGATCCTTAGTTTTCTTTTCTGCACGCTCACTTTCCTCTTTTTCTCTATTTTCGTAATATTGGGCCGTAGCCAATATTTGGGCAGTGGTAGAGACAGCCCACGCACTCTCAGAATTCTTCAACTTGTTGCCAAGGTCGGGTGACAAATTTGATACAAATTTATCAACGAACAGCCGCTGACCACCCTCGGAACCCATGTCCTGACCACTATGATCAATGAACGCTTCCTCAAATCTTGTAAAGAAATCAGAAACACTTTCATCCCTCTTTTGCCTGCACGCCGATAATTTGTCCCAGTTGACGCGCATCGCTGGCATAAGTGTTTTCATGAGGGTAATTATCCTCTGGGGCAAAGCCACAATAATCTGTTCGGGTTTAGCCCCACCAACCTGCCGGGCATCTGCCGCTGTAAGGGCAGCCCAGTCACCGCCTAACTCGGCTACGTGATTCTCGTGCCGAATTTTCGCCCAAATCGGCTGAGGCACCACATTGCCGAACAACATATCAATATCGGCTAGGTTCATAACAGTAGCATCCACCAATTGGGACAGCTCCTTATAGTAACCCGCAGGATTCTTACGGGGATCAGGTAAGGACTGTTTCACTTGCAAAACTTCCGATCGCTTCCAAGGGAGGTGTATCCACACTCTCTGGAAATGGCCTGGGACAGGAGGGATAGCAGCAGCATCACCTGGCATCCACACCGGGGGAACTTCCCGCATAGGATATTGACCAGGTTGTGCCATCCATTCCGCGGTCGCGTCCTTAAACAGCGCACGTGGTTGCACTGTACATCGAAAGGATAACAAGCGTTCCAGAGCCTCTCGAACTTTGTCACCTACAATTGTACCCGTGGCAAACCGAAGCTGTAGCTCGGAAACCTCAGGTGGTATATCATCCACTATATCATCGTCCCACTCCTCTTTCAATGACTTACACAATTCTTCGAACACGAATCGTTGCGTGGGTACATTAAACTGAGAAAACGTTTCAAACACTACACGTGGGGTGTATTTAACAGGGTTACGAATCCATCTACGTGCCGTTTTCACCAACGATTCACGTTCCCTACCATCAGGAAGCTGGCTGCGTCTTTGAGCAACGTCTGAAAGAGTTGAACCAAGTATCGGCCCAAAGAGCGGAGAATAAAGAGAAGCAACAGCAGTCATGAGACGACTACGAACAGAAGGAGAAGAGGAAGAAGATGCAGGCGTAGCAGCCATAGGGGTGGAAACAGTAGAAGTAGACGCAGCAGCAGGAGTAGCGGGAACGACAGGCTGAGGAGGGACTTGGAAAGGCGCAGTAGGGAGAGAAGCCGGAACAAGAGGATGTACGATCTGAGGCCCAAGGGGATTCGGGAGTACGGGAGGAACGGCGGGCTGACCAGCAGCCGCCAAAACAGCGGGTTGAGGAAGAGGTGGACGAACGGGACCCATAACATCAGGAGCATAGGGAGGTGGCGATTTCATCAGATAAGACAAAAGCGAATCTTCCACCGATTCTTCTCCTGTCTTATCGATCGTAGAAGGTAGCGCCGGATAACATTTGTCCACTGCCATATGGTGAAGCCGAGCACTAACTTCTTGCTCTTTCTCATCTTTGTCTAACTGATATTGTTCCGCCTTGCGCATCACCGTAATGACACCTTCTCGCTTATTTTTCTTATTCTGTTTGATTTCTTTCTGCTTGGCCTCTTTCCGCCATAACCGGAAGGAATCAAACATGGCCGGCCTAGCTTTCCTTTTAAATAATTTAGCTTCCAAGTTATCTAAAATGGCAGTCTCGAAACTACCATGAGGTGGCCAACTAAGGACGCCATCCTTTTTAGTGTAACGAACCCAATATTCATTATATACGATAGGACCCACGCCATGGCGACTATAGAGCTCATAAAGCGGAGTTCCAGCCGGAGGTATCGGACACGAATCCTCCAGCCGGGAATCCATGCTGCAACATTTGAGAAACCCAAACAAAGTACTACGGCCAGGCATCGTGCACACTAACCGAGTATACAAACTTCAAGGGCTATCGAATTACGATGTCCTCGCAAAGATGCAAGACCCTCGGTTTTTGGCAATTGCAATCGTCAAATAAAACCCAACAACTAAGAACCACGAATGCTATGGAACCATGCAAACAACAAAGCAACACTGGGAGCGACCCACAAATACTTAACTGAGAGAACAATGGCGTCACCAGGAAGGCCCGTCAATCGTCTCGCCGTACAAAGGACTACGCCAGGCGCCAAAACAGGTCGACAGTCAGGGCATCGGTCCGTCGCAGCCGTCAGGAGGCGGGGATCTTCGCGGGAAAAGACGTCGGCCACTTATTTCGACAACTGGATCGATGAAGCGGGGTGCACCTTCCCTCGGAGATTTCACACGAAGTTCCTCACGATCGTCGGGCTTTGGACCGGTACCGTTGATGTCGCCCCACGTTGGGCGCCAACTGAAGGACTGGGTTATTCTTAAGACCCAGCGGTGCCAGGGAACAACACCTGAAACCTTCGTGGGTTACCTGTTCTGGCGTACCAAACACAGAGACACGGGACACTTCCAGCGACGTCAGAGATCAGCGTTTATTTACTGCAGGGATACAGAGGTCACAAGAAGTACACAACGTGTAGGTTCTCGGAGACTGCTTCAAATTCGTAGAAGTGGGTCGCTCCTTTTATACACGTTTTTGCCATAGCACAGTATGGCGAACAAAGGTTACAACTCGGTTCCCACAATAAACTTCAAAAGGGTCGCATTCATGTTTCAGGAGGCCGGAACATAATTACAACAGTCTTGCCAGTTCCCAACTGTAAAAACATATTCCCTCCGCAATAAACACATTTCCTCCCAACCATAAAAGCATTAAGGAAGGACGAAAAACAGAATGCGGGGAAAGAACGAGGATGCACAACAGGTTAGAAAAGAGTGTTGGGGGCAATAAAGGAAACTCGATAGAGGGGTCAAAGACCTCGTGTCTAATGTATGCGTGACTGAAACAATAGACCGGAGCGGCAAGATGGGCCTTGAGCGGGGCCATCTGCCTCACTCGTGTCATTTCCCTCATCGTAAAAGTCACCTCAAAGAAACACGTGTCCTTCGTACTAGCTTGAAAGTTCCAGGGTCACGAAGCGGACAAAAAGCCCGTTCGCTGGCTACCTGAGGGCAAGAAACAAAATGGATGCCGTATCTAAAATGGAACCCGAGGGTTCGGATGAACGAACCCGAAAATGAGGCGAACCATACGTGGCTGTATAGCGAAACTTCGTACACCCACTATACTCGTCATTTGCGATTCATAGATACCAAACTCATCCATATTCGTCACCACTCAGAAAGTGCCGTCCCGTCTCACACGGAACCTCACTAGTGGCACCACCCCTACGTCTGGACCACTGGAGGTGTTTGCTGGGCTGCGAAGTCCAAGAAGAATATTCATAAAGCTGTCTCCAATGTTGCTTCCTGCACCAATGCCATAGTCACTGCTCGCAGGGTGAGCACAGCACTGACCGCGATGGCACCGCAGCCCCGACGCCTGCCAACGCCATCCCTGCATCGACTACAACACTGTCATCGAGGCTGTTGCCTGCACCTGGGCCAAGCGCACAGTTTGCGTAGCGCACGAAGCACCGCCGGACGTCGACCAATGCCAGCGCCTCCGACACAGCATCGCAGAGTCAATAAACCATGTGGGTTACTGCCCGATGCCGCACTGTCAAAAGGAACCATCACACACCCACCACATCACCTCCCCTGCACAGTAATGAATCAATGCCTCACCTCCCCTGCAACAGTAAGGAACCGATGCCTGGCCTCTCCTGCACAGTAGTAAGTAACCAATGCCTTATCTCCCATGTTGCAGTAAGAAACCAACGCTGCCTGGCACAGGCCCCACATCACCTCCCCGACGCTGTGCAAAGCCGTTGTTTGGATCATCACAAAAGGTAGTGCTTCTCTGGGGGTCCATGTGAGTCTGTGGCTGGTCCGCACAACTTGCGGTCAGCGCCTTACTTTGTATTTGTACCTATCATGATGTCGAGAAAGCCCAAGGTGGAGCTACTGTCTTTTAATAGCTATATTTTTGCAAGAAACCTTTTACAAGGTACATTTCAAGTTGTGTATGGTGGATTCTTGTTGTTTTGGTCTTGTTTGGTTTAGATAAAGATTCTTTATTTTGCTAAACTGGTGTGGTGTCCATTTGTAGTGTTTTCACTGTGTTACTGTGGGTTGTATATAAATGCTTTACTCATTGCCTCTGTAGTTTTGCCTGAATGGTCTGTGCCATGTTACCAGAGGGTGAGCACAGGCATACGTGGGTATGAACTTTACTCTTCCTGAATCGAAGAAAGGGTCCCTACTTGGAAAGGGTGTGTAAACTTCCAACTAGGGACCCACATTTCTAATAGTCAATGCCTGTCTTCACTTTGGTACTATTCCAGGTGAGTGGAATTTGACTTGTGTTATTCCTTTGCGGAAAATGCCAACCCAAGACCCTGTCATTCCCAAAAATTATCATCCTATTTCTTTGCTGCCTTTGTGCCTTAATATATATCCAATAGAATTGTAAATTCTGAGTTACTTGAGTTCAATGCCACAAATTCCCTGCTTGATTCAACCAGGCTGGATTTTGGCCTCTCCAAGATACGGATGTTGCCCTGAACAGAACGAACTACAAATGATTTTGGGGCAATAGGGGTCTGCTACTCTGATCCTTTTATATATATGGTTAGCTTCTGTTGCAGTTGTTGTGGCACTCTATTAGCTAGGCATGCTGAAGTGGGAATGAGGGTTGTAGCCATGGAGTGTTTTCATGTGTTTCTAAAGGGTGACATTCAATCGGTTTTGATGCTTATTCATTCCTCATTTTTTGCTACACTGGGGTTCCCCCTTTAGCCCTACTCCATTTAATCTACATATTGCACCCCTTGTCAATGGAAGTATGTGTTTTCATCTGACTTATTTGTGCTGTGAAGATGATACTTAAATCATCATGTGATTGATTGGCAGTGTGACTGCTACTCCTTTTCATTGCCACAAAGAACTCAAAGCTGTGGCTGGCTGAATATCTTTTAGGTATCTAAAGGTTAATTCAGTCAAAACTAAAGACTAACCTTGGGTAGTACCATTTCTCTCGGGACTCCAGAGTGGTGGTCTGATTCAGTTTATTGCTCAGACCTCTTTTGTGTTCATTTCTGTCTCCTATTTAGCAAAACCTCAACCATGACACAAACTCAAGATATGCGTAGGAACCATAAACATCAGCATCTCCACCTTATCATCAAAAATCTCTAGGGATCACCTCTCTTACAGATGAATACAATAAGGTTGTGACTGGGATTCCTAGTGAATTTGCTTGGCAACTCTTAAGAGACAGAAAAATAAGAAACCTTCCAAATGGTTATCAAACTACCTACATGAATATAAGAAAGATAGCAGAGACGGATTGCCACTGGCACCACAACCTCACTTGAGGAAATTCGGAACAATCACAAAAATGCAGGAAACATTTTTGAGGTCAAAGCTACATTCTACAGTTTGAAGGTCTACTCATCAAAACATTGACCAAAGTAAAGCTGACCACATTCTCTCCACCATTCTCTATAAAAGCTCAAACTCTCTACCACATCCCTAAAGGTCAGCCTCATGCTAAATGCTTCCACCCTGAAATCAACATAGGACTAGATAACATTTGATGAGCTTACTCCACTGATCTGATAAATACTATTGAAAATCTCAGAATAGCCGCATATTTTGCTGGTCCAATTCCAGCAACTCTTCTTAGCACCTCTTTGGCTTGTACCTGAAACGCCTGACTATAAGAAAGGTTACCCAAAGGACGTGTAGTTCTAAGAGGACTAACCAATTTTCCACATTGTATCAAATCTACTTCTGTTAGACAAAACCCTTGAATGTTGCATTGCAATCCAGTCAATTATATTCAGAACTGAAAACAACCTTCTTAATTACATTATATCAGGATTAAGGTATGGCTGCAGCACATAGAATGGTGTGTTACAAATAAGAATGACACTCTCTTCATACTAGTTTAATGATACTTTTAGCTTCTCATTCTTCTTGAACTATCAGCTGCATTAAAGAATAAAATGGAATAGATGGTAGAATTCATGAATGGTTCTCTTAGATGGAAAATCACTCCCAACAAATACAATTATACAGCTGTCTCCAATCCTCAACCATTCTAACAAAGCATTCTCTGTGGTTCTAGGGATCCCTCCCCAGAGGTCTTTTCCAACCTTGCATAGATCCCCATAGGCCCTTAGTCATGAATGTTGATCCACTATTCCAAAGTGAACCCATTCAAAGCAGAGTTCCTAAAGATCTCAACCCCCACCTTGCTACAAAGCCTCTAGCGTAAGGAGAGTTGAGGGGGGTCCGCTCAAAGGTACACGGAGGGGCCCCCGCTCTGAATTTAATCCGGAGCTCTCAGGCCCCAGTACAGTGCTGTGGTGCCCCCTGCGGCTCGGTGCCCCCACACCACGGGGGCTACAGGGGCCTGTGTTACACCCCTATACGCAGCAGTACAATCCTGCCTTGAATAATTAAGTTTCAAAATCACTGGGCTTCATCCTGGCCAAAAATCTAAATATGCATTAAATTACAAATCCCTTCACCATGGGAGCACAATACCAAAATAAGGCTCCTTCGTGCAATAAAATGCCACAGAAGTTCAATTTTAGTAAGTGGTTCAATTTCTAGTCCTATCAAGGCTTGATTATGGCAATTCCTTACTTTCTGGCACCCCCCAAAATCAATATTGCACCCCTCTAATAGACGCTCATTCTGAACCATAAGATCGGAAAACATCACCCAGTCCTGATCACTCTTAATTTGCAGTTTATAATGTTTACTCATGCATAGGTAATCAAAAGCACGACACCAATAAAATGCATTAAAGAAAGAAAGAAGACACTGATCCCACTCAAAACAGAAACAAACAAATTAAGTACCACTTGTTTTCAATAAAAGATAGCATTCATAAAAACATCCTAATGAGCCAAGCAATTATATGTGATATTCACATTTTCCCCTTAAATTAGTTAGTCACTGCTATTTAGATAATTATTGTTACTGCTTTCTAATTGTTTCTTCATTTATTTACAGATGTTCATAAACAGTGCGCACAATAACACATTTCTGAAATAGTGTCCCATACAAAAGCCAGGATTGATTCGGAAAAGACTTTACAATTCAATAATTGCTTAACACTAGGGCTGTAAAGTACCCAGCTCCAAAAATGCTTCTCTCTGGGGGTACTTGCTGTTTTCATGGAGCGACTGCTGTTTAACTTGTTATCCTTATTTTCAGAAAATCTTTAAGATAATTTGTCTATGCGAGTTCACTCAAAATATGAAAGCTAATTCTTCTTCAATTAGGGCACACACTTTATATGATGCTTTTAGAAACAGAACTTAGGGGCATATTAACAAGGCAGCGATATGAAATTATCGCCGCTTTTGCGTCCGTTTTCGGGCAAAAAGCGGCGATAATTTCATCGCCTTATCAGCAAAGACACGCTATCACGTGTCTTGCTGACTTGGCGCCCGTTTGCAGCACACCTCCGATCGCATCGCTAATGAGATGCAAAGGAGGCGTGCCTGACAAGACTCCCTTGGGAAAATATCGCGAAGGCAGCTTTGCGATATTAACAAGGGAGGGTAGCGATTTTCAAAATCGCGTTAAGTATGCCTTATAGCAGGAATTTAATGTCTGTTAAATTCCTGACTAAGGCATACTTAACATGGGGGTGGATTTTGTGGCTAAGACCACAGGCCCCTATCATCTAGGATATCGCCGTTTTCCACCATGGAAAACGGCGAAATCCCAACTATCTCTGGAATTTTTATCGCCTCGTCGATGCGCGTTGTTAATAACGCGCAAACCGGGCGATAAATTCCAGAGACAGCCGGCGATAAATATGCAAGCGCTAAGCGCGCTTTGCGATATTTATCGCCGGCCCTTGTTAATATGCCTCTATAACTCTTAAATGTTTATAACCCAATTTATGCTACTCGATGACTCTGATCTGGTTGTTAACTTCATAAAGGAGCTGGTGCATTTCTAATAATTTGTTGACATATAGCCTATAGCTGTTTTGGTAGTATATATTGGTTATATCTCTATATGTAGATGTTTTATAGCTCCTTGCAGAAATTGTTTAGTATTGTATATATCTAAAGTAATGATTGTATTTATCTAAACTAATTGTATTTTACCACCACATTTATATATTTTCTGTATACCCTCTTGAAATGTTGAATTATTTAAAAATCACTCTGCTGCAAAGTTGGATTTGGCTCACACTATATAAAACAAACAACAAAATCGAATGACAAAAACGTTTTGTCCTTTCTTGTGGACTTCCTAAAGGCTGCTCATTAAATTAAGTCTTTTCATAATTTGATGTCATCCGCACAGACACAGATAATGCCGTCTGTCGTCCATTAAACCTAATATCTCAAATATTTCCAGTGAGAAATGTAGTAATTCAATCAAAATGATATTTTCATATTTCATGAAAATAGGTCTGGAATATTTATATCTACTTTTGCCATTATCCAGGTGGTGTTTCTTAGTTCTTAAAAAATACTTGATTGTTGAATTGTGTATCGCAAGCGCAATAATGATGGTCAGAGAACAACAATTCAGGTGTGTGCATATCATCTGTGTCTGCTGACAGTTAAGGATACACAGAACCAACAACCATGCAAAAACTCACTGAATTCAGTGAAGAAATGCAAACGTAGAATCTAACAACAGTGGAGGACACTGAAGACAACAAAAAACAAACAAAGGGGTTACTGCTTTTATCAGGAGATGGGTGGGAATGATGGGGAGTGGCAGGGATTCCCACAGATTTAGGAACTTCCCTGCATAGACATGTGATTAAAATCAGTGATTTTAGCTAAAGTTTGAGGTCTGCAGAAGATTGTGGCAATGAAAATGCTGTGGGATCTATGCCAGTCACACCACTGTGGACTCTGTTGGGTGTCTAGTTTTCGGGTATTGTTTGGTAGGTTTCATTAGGTGGCAGCCATGCTCGGGCATGATTACTGTTGCAACCCACATCACCAAAATAAGTCAATTTCCGTAGAGAAAATATGATATACACAAGCAAGGTTCTGCTTTTATTGGGAGAAGAGTGGGAATACAGACTAGTTGAATATTTACTATTATTAATTGGATTTGTCTTCATTTTCAGCTTGTAAATGTAAGCCAGTGTGCAAAAAAGAATACATTTTGCAAAATACTTTCTTGTCACTTGATAGTATGGGTAACCCGAAATTCAGATTTGTACAAATAGCCATTATTCCTAAACTCAGTATCGTGGGCACATTTAAAAAATGCATAGGTTTCCTTCATACTCAATTTTCATTAATTGGATTTTACCATATGAGTTGCCGCATTGTTGGTATACAATGAAATATCAATATAAGTGGCAGCTCGCTTGCTGGCTGTGGCTACAGCATGTTGTTATTTACATACTTACTGCCCATTATGCCAACAGCATGTAGGGCAGCAATGAGAGACCTCTGCTTTTGTCTGTCTTGTGCAAAATTGTGTATGGTGCTCCAGCTGTGGTCCAGGGGCTTCTTTTCTGTTTCTACAGTTCGCCTCCATGTGTTCTTTGGCCTACCTTTCTACCATTTGCCTTCTGGGTCAACTGGAGAGCTGTTTTTATAATGGAGTCTTGTTCTCTTGTGATGGCGTGTCCTATTCATCTCCATCTTTTCCTCATATTAATGGCCTCCAGGCTCTCTTGCCTGCATCTGGTGAGCAGTTTTTGGTAGGGGATCATTTGAGGCCAGAAAATGCACAAGATTCTGCTCCGGTTACGGATGTGGAAGGCTGACAGTTTGGTGATGTCGCTCTCCATCATTTACCAGCATTCTCATCGATACAAGAGTGTTGGGAGAACCCAGCTCTGGTAATGCCTCCTCTTGGTGTTGGTGCCGTATTAGGATGAACACCACACATTGTTCAACATTCCTGATCTTGTTTAGTCTACTTCTGATGTAACTGCTCGATCCTTCATCATTTCTGATACTAGGCCCTCTGCAAGAACTTGATTGGTGAGGGATTTGGGATGTTGACTGGCATGACTTCTGATTTCTTTGTGCTGATTTTCAGGCCCAATTGCTGTGCATAGATGCCGAAGCGAGACGTTTCCTGCATATGCTGGTGTGTGAGAAAGTAAGGGTTGGTCATTTGCATAGTTTAGGTCCCCCAGTGTAGAGAATAAGGTCCATTTACCACCTCCTGGTTGGTCTTCTGTTGTGCGTCATATCACCCAGTTAAATTGAAGACTAAATTGAAGAGCAACTCTGATATTACACATCCCTGTCTCACACCAGTCTTGACCAGTGTTCCATCTAATTTATTTCCTCTGTGTGCGACAATGTAACATCTCCTTGCACTGCAGTGAAGGCTATGTGTGCCAAGAAACCGACCATGCATGCAAGAGTTTCCTGGGTTCAACTTTAGACCAAACAGGCATGTACTCACATGTTTCTTTATTAGCATTGTTAAGCTAAACAGGTTTGTAACCCACATTGTGTGTTACTCCTTCTGTGATTAAGCTTTTCCTGGCATTCATGCTGCACAAGAGGTAGAGCTATGCAACCCTAGAAATTCATAGGGAGGGATGAGCCAGATATGATCCTTTAAAATATCCAACATGAAATGAAAAAACAAGTGGCATGTAAAAGATATGACAAAGACTCATTCAAATTAAACCAAAGTTATTTCGTTAACAGTTACATTTGAATTTATTTGTAGTACAATAGATTACAGCACAGCAAAAGGAGGATGGCAGACCTTGACACCATAGGAATTGGGCATCAGACTGCCATAAACCTAAAACCTGATACCTAACTGCTTCCTTGCACCGAATATGCAGCATCAGATTGTAACGCCAAGAGCCATTCTTCAATATCACAACAGGCTCCGGAGACCATACCATGACAATGGGATTTTTCTGTTACTACATCAGGCATAACACAACAATGGAACCTATGCCTGAAACAAGCCATACCAGTTGGCTTTGCCAATGCATGTTAGCTGTATCAAACAAATCAGTAGCAGTGATTTTGTTAAGATAATGTGAACTGAAAATGTCGACCCTTGACACCAAGTTTCTCTATATTCTTTCACACTGTAAGACACTTACATCCTTTTTGTCCTCACAGCTTTCAGAAATCCTCAATTTGCATCTCACATAACATCTCTTTCTTCTTTTGTACCGTTTTTTCACTTACACCTGAACATACTTCATTTCACCTCCTCTACTTCAACACTGCCCCACACACAAACCACCCACCCACTCAACTGCTGCAAGTGCTCCTTTTCTTTTCTCTTTGGTGATGTCTTAATTGGAAAGTTGAGTAACTCTTCCACCCATTTTTCCACAGTTACTATTAACATACATATGATCTTCACTCTCTGTGGTTTCCACAGAGGCCTAAATTGGAGATGTGTGTAGTCTGAACAGCATTAGGACTTCCAGACAGTCACCGTGAGAAACTGGCACTGCATTCTGCCTTAAGTACAAGGTGCAAATCTCCTCCCATCATCATCACACACCTACTGTTTCAACTCAATAAGACACATTCATGTCACTCAGTTCACATAATGAACTGTCATATATTGCATACAAAACTGCAGGTGCAGAACATTTGTGAAACCTCATCTTCTTAGGTAATGCAGAATGAAATAATGCATGAAGCATCCATGCACTCCAGTGTAATTTGTATAAAAGGGGCTGGTAATGGAGTGACAGTGATGTAAGAATGTGTGTGGTGTGGATTTCCAAAACACGTGGGTTTAAAAATGTATGTAAAGGAAATTGTGCTTGTAAATGAAACAAATGGAAAACGTTATTTTACGTTGAAGAGAAACCTGTATGAACCAAGAATAGGTAAACAAAAGTTTCACACCTGCTCAGACAGTGGTGCTTCATGTTATTATCTGTTCGAGGTCCTGAGCATATCCACCTTCCTGTCACAAAATACAGTCCTCCATCTTAGCTAGCAGTGCCACATAGCTAAGGTTTATGCATACTTTGGAAAGTCCAGGTAAATGCCAGTAGCATAGGATTGATGCCCTGTGCTCTGGAGCAAGCAAGGAAAACGGCCTCTTTGACTGCTGTTGGGATAGGAAAATACCGAAATTTACATGGTTTAAGGGTCCCTTGTGCCACTGCGCCTGCTACACCAATTGTAGCTACTCCACCTGGATTCTACATGGAAACAGTGAGCTGGTGCCTCTAAAAGAAGATGCTGCAATTAGTGTTGTGCAGATGAGTAGTTTCTATTGGTGCAGTAGGTGCAGCGACACCTGGGCCTGGGGCCAGAGGGGCCCACTGAATGCTGATTATTGCTGGATTTCATAGTTCAAATACCCATTTAGTGGCTGATTTGTACAAAGTGAAACCAGAAATCCTGAGATGAAAGCACTTCAAATGGTGAGTTCAGCATAAGAGGCATACATACATATTGTGTTTGATTTACTAGACTATAATGCTGCTCTCCATACAAGAATGTGGGCCACATACAGGGTGCACATGACAACTTGACTCCGTTCACAAATAGCATTCCTACAGGGCAGAGGAGGAATGGTTCAAAGATGATGTTTAAAAACATACTTTTAATCCGTGCTGTACATGGAAATAATATGACGGGGTTTTATATTTCAAGGTCCAGCTCTCCCTCCCTTTTGGGCACTACCTTTTTTTTTTGTAGGTGGATCGCAATTAGAGGTTTGGACCTTCCATGCCTCTGTATCAAAGTTTGTAAAGGGGGTGAGAACGTCCTCCCAAATGTATTGAATATATCATTATTCCATTTTCATGGTTTTCTGTATTGTAATATGTATAAATACCACTTCTTGTGTGTTGTCTCAGTTTTCCTTCACAGTAGAAATGTTTTCATCATTCCATCATTCTTAGAACGTTCCACAAAAAGACAGATGTCAAGGTACCAGAACACGTGTTTCCTCCCCTGTTGGCCCATTAGCCTGGGGCTTTCTCAAGGCTCATAGGTCAGACCGAACATCAACAATGAGGAAAACTTTGTTAAAAATGTCCCACGAGTTTCACATGTGGCAGTGTGCTAGATCAACTTGATAAGGTACATAGAATAGGTTTTCTGATTCATGTCTCGTCCCTGGCTTGATCCCCAAAGTCGGTGTGCACTGGAGCACACCAACTTTGGGGATCAAGCCTGGGACGAGAAGTGAAAAGAAAGCATAATCTATGTACCACATTAAATCGATCTAGCACTGTTGTGTAGTTCCCATTAATCCATAGGATCTGAGTGTTTGTTGGACAACATAAACTTTGGGTGAGGTGCCTAGGCTGATTCCGGGCACTCCCACAGGATATGCTGGCTGAGAGACCAGCTAGCTCACAGTGCCACTATGAGCCCCCCTAACCTTACCAGGGAGCGCATAGTTTCTGGCAACCACTGAACATGGCAACCCTGACCTCTCAGCGATAGTGGAAACAGATCAGAACCTTTCGCTCAGTCACCAGTGCTTACGTGTGCTCAGGAAAATATACAGAAAGCACAGTGGGTCGTTTTCAATATATTTATTGAACAAACATTATTCTTGTATAGAATACATGTGCTGCGATAATCAGTAGACAGAAGCAGATGAAAGTGATTACGAGCACCAAAAGAGTAAATAGTAGGTACAGCTCTACCATGGCGCTAAAACAGTCTATATATGTAGACATATAAACAAGGCAGTAATCAGGCTATTCAAACCCTACTGTAAGTGAACCTAGAGTGTGTGTGTAGTTGTAGAGCCAAGAATCTCCCCTAGGGATGATCCAACCTCTTTACCTGGTCGAAGAGAATAAAGGAACCCGTCTTGCACATGAACTGGACACCCCTCAGGAGATGTCTGACCGCTGCGTGGTGAAGTCTCAGCATGCAGGGACCCTCGTTGTCAGCTGAAGTGTCTCCTCTGCTAATCTATCGGGATGCAGATTATTTATAATACAAAGTAGCCTTGCGATTACGTAGTAGATAGGCGATGGTATGGTTTTGCAGATAGCTCTGTCGCTTTGTGGATGAAGCTAGAACGATATTTGTGCATAGTGCGTATAGAGGCCTTGTACATGATGTTCGTTGCATCGTGATAGTGTTGTGCGAAGCTAGCTGTGTAAACTAATTAGCTTCAGAGAAACCAATCCAACATTGTCATGCACGCAAATATGTGCAAAAGGCAGAAATGGTATTGTGGAAAATAGGGAAATGAGCAGCTTTGCTACATAGTCCTAGCCCGGGAACATAAGAGCATACTGCCACGTGTGACTATCGTGGGACATTTTTATCAAAGATTACCTCATGTTCGATCTGACCTATGAGCCTTGAAAAAGGGGCCAACAGGGGGCAAAACAAGTGTTCGGCTGCCCTGACATCTGTCTTTTTGTAGAACACTCTAAGAATGATGGAATGATGAAAATGTTTCTACTGTGAATAAAAACTGAGACAGCACACAAGAAGTTGCCTTTATGCTTATTAGGGTGCAGAACATCTTTAAAATGGAATAATGATATATTCAATACAATTGGAAGGACATACTCACCCCCTTTACAAATAATTTAACATATTAATGCCAAAGCTTAAGCATGTTAAAGAAAGGTGCATTTTTGTATTTTGAAGATTCTTTATCCTATTTAGGTGATGTTTGCTGCATGATTTAGGTGAACAGTATTTCAGGGTTCAGCTTGTGAACCAGGCCTGAGCAATGATGCACTAAGAATGTTCATGCTAATCATTGTCCATTAGTGGAATGGCTGGGCCAAGAACAGCAGATGCCGTCCCTGCAGGAGCATCAGCTGTCCGTTTATAAACATGAACAATACTCAAAGAACTTAAACAAAACATTATTACCAGGTCTTCATGTCATGCCCTTGGATGCCAAATAATGGCAATTTATGCATGGCCATAAACATTACATTAATCAGGGATGCCTCTGCTGACTGTATATCCCTGTAGCCGCTGCCCATATCACCAAAATTAATGAAGCGAGTGGCATGTGCGGGAGCCACTTACTCCACACTTTTTGACCAGCCCTTAATGTACCTCAGCATAATGTTAGCACCCCATCAAACCCCTGCCCTTCTCCCATCTTCCTCACTTCCCCTGCTGTTCCACTGCAATGCCCCCCCCCCGAAACAAACACTAAAGTTTCTTTCGGCCCAGATTGCTGCTCCTGTCGATCCGATTTATGGAAGGCTTTGCTTGTGAGCCTCTGCAGTCCCTCCACTCTGCTGCCTCCAGAGTGAGTGGCTCCTCCACACTATTGTCTCTTCTTCTCCCTGTGGTTCTCCAACACGTAAGTGACCATTTTGTTCATGTCGCTCGCATAATTAAAAGCAGCTGCAAAGGGTCTCTTGCATGATTTGTGAAGTGTGCGTGCTTCACAATCCAGAATGCGCGCTAGGGTCAGACCACACAGGTGTCACCTGCCATGGTATGGACCACCTGAACTCCTTTCATCTACATTGATATGACTGGGTGCTTGGGTGATTGCAAGTCATGTACACCAGTGGACCATGGGCCAAATATAAAGTGAAAAGGCGCAGGGTGTTGATGCTAACATATTTGCAGCACCGAGCTGCATCATTTCATAAATCATGGATGGGTTGTATTAACTGGAATATGTGCCAACCTTGTGCACACCCTTGCGCTGCTGCAAAAAGAACAGCTGTGAGATAAAGCAGGCACCCTTGCACCATGGTGCAAAGGTGTCTGTGTTGGTGCTTGGCTGTTCTTATCTGTGCCAGCGCAGGGGGTAAACACATGGGGTGCCTTCTATCCTTCTGAATATGGTGCTTCCCTGTGTCTGTAGCATGACACAGGGTGGTGCAGCTAAAGTTCTTGCCCCGCTGTGTTGTGCCATTTCTATGTGCACATGCCCTTCAGTAGGTACATGTCACCATTCCCAGCAATACTGCCATCTGGGGTGGTGCCTGACACATGTCTCTCTATAAGAGCCTGCCATGTCAGCACATTGGAGATGGCCACGCATAATGTAGGTGTTGTAGTCACATGAGAGTCAGCGTATGATCAGGCTCCCATCACTGTGTGGCAGTCAGTCAGCTGCCAGAACCAAATTTGGAACAGCCGGGGGCATCTACACATAAAAGTGCATGGGTCTGATGAAAGAAATGTGTGACACCCTGCAGATAACCAACTCTGGTCATGATGGAATGGCATGAACAACAATGATTGGAATCTGATGACAATGACAGGGCCCATACACTCAGAGTAGGCACACAGTGGTAGTGATGACAATGCAGTGTTCCTGTCATCTGAAAGGGAAATACAGTGCTATTTGCAATCCATACACATGCGTAACAGCTGTCCTATGCATCAATGAGGAACTGAATGTGTAATGTAATGCACTTTGTTTGTTAACTGCTTCAATCATGTCAACATGTAGAAGACATCACCATTAGCATTTCCCCATCTCATTGGATAGTATTAACCCTCACCTCCTGGCCAGCACCTTGTCCCAGACAACAGTGATGATGGCAATAATGACAACCTATCAACCATTGACTAAGGCACACTGCAAGAACTCCGGGTCTCCATTGGTACACCATCTCCGGACATGGGGAGGGTCATCAGCTTTGTGGCATTTCCACAACACCTGCCATACCACCCAGACCCCTGATCCGAGGCTCCACAGATTACCTTCCAATGGATTGCGGTAGGAGTTCAGCTTGAGTTGGCAGATCAGGTGGGGGCAGAGATGGAGACCCTGGTGACCCCCTAGAGGGAGTCCGTGGGTGCCTCAGTCCCAATAGGGACAACACTGCTGCCATCAGAGGCACCCACTCTCCAGTCTGTGGCCTCAGGCATTCCCTGGCTGACATTGCTGGTGTCATGAGACAGAGGTATCAACAACTGCCCTGCCAAAAGTAGAACTAGCGATGTGGCCAAAGAACTGGGGGCAATTAGAATAATGTTGGAGACCGTGGAGCAGAAGCGGAACTCCCACATGGCTGCCATGGCTGCCTACACCATTACATTGCTGCTGTGTTACAAAACCAGCAGATCCTCCTCGCTGCTGTGCTGTCTCGTGTGTTGGCACAGATGAATGCTGCTGCAGGCACAGGATCCACATCTTCTTCCCCTGATGTGTGTGTGCCTCTCTCAGTTGCCACATCTACAACACCACCCTCACAGGAGACACCACACACATCAGAGGAGGGAGATGTGGACAGTACCTCTTTCCAACGTAGAACACTGTGGTAGCATGCATCTGAGCCACATAGCCAGTTTCATGTTAGCTTTGTGCTGACCAACATGCCAGAAAACTTCTGCTGTCACTGTCCTCATTTTGACTTTGCCCTGTTCACCTTGACCAGTTGTGGACTGTCTATGTGACCTATATCCCTAATTACATTGTGGTCATTCTCCTGACTGAAGCACTCCTCTCCTCAACATATCCCTAGACATGTTCTCCACATGGTCTCTGTCTGGACATCCACTGGCTCTAAACATCCTTTGTGGTTGTTGTCCAGTGAACTTTTGCTGTGAGCCACTTCAACATTTGCACTTGTAAATAAATGCACTAATATTTATTATCTGTGTGTTGTGTGTATCTAGAAGTTTACACCAGGTTGACCATTGGCTATTCTGGAAGGCATCTACACCAACTACTTGCCAAAGCAACATGTGATTTATGGGGTCTGGGACAATGCTAGGCTGTAAAGGTTTAACATAATTTGTAATCACTATTTGTGTGGCGATTAGCAAGTGATTATTTAAGGTTGCACGCATCAAGTAAATGCTGTAAATGTGAGGGGGTACAAGGAAGCCAGCAGTGTATGATTAGAAAAACCTATTAATTGGGTAAATGATTTTGACCACAACATCTCTCTGAATCATGTTGATGTAGAAAACTACACATAGACATTGTATGTGAACACATGTTTAGCACTCTGTCAACATTCATTCATGTTTGCCAAGTCCACTGCTCAACAGGATTTCATTGTAAGATGGTGTAAAGTCATGGCCAGCCTGACAGATTCCTGTCCATAGATAAGAAAACTACTCACATGTTGCCAGACACTTCAAGCAAAGACTCATGCATGTAAAAACTTCACCTAAGCACACATGCTAACCACCACACAGTAAATCATGACATACATCTGTATGTAGCAGCAAACAATAAGATTTTATGTAGCTATAAAAGTTGAATAAGAAAAAACTATCTACCCAATACTAACTGTCTATTGTAACCTATCCTACACTAGCTTAGCCTATCTACCATATAAAACTACCTTAACTTAACTTAGATTAGTCTACACATTTAGCGCAACATGATAAGCATTAACCCCCTTAAGTCACATATTCACACAAGAACAACAGGAATGACACCTAAACATCAACTACCTGCACACTGAAACCTAAACAATCATATAATTTTTGTATTTTTTACACATAAACACATCAACTCCCCACTCCCAAATAACCCAAAGGACCCCTACACACTAAAGAAATATCCCACCCATAAAATAAAACAAACATCACTATCTCTACACTATCACTATACCTACACTAACCTAAACTAAGCTATAAAAACACTATTTATAAACAAAACTACATGCCAAGCAGGAGGATGGGAAGAAAGGGGCCTGTGGCTATTTCCGTCTGCTTTACCCTACTGCCTGCTTTATTTCCTTCAGCAGGGATAAGGCCTGGTCCATCTTGTTCCCAAAGACTGCCACACATAGTTTTAGGCCCGACGAGTCCTTTCGCATATCCATTTCAAAACGTTTGGGCCCTCCTGTGGCCTAAGGTGTGGGTCCCAGTGGAATAGATGGGCCGCTGGTGAAGGTACTTGGGACAGCTGGGTGAGAGGCACCTGAAGCAGAGAGTCCATGCCTGGCTGAGCTTCCCCTAGAGGTCGGTGGTGGTCCCATAGGAAAATGTGACCACCTCCCCTGGCCCTTTTCCTCCTCGTATCTCCTCTTCATGGCCCTGTGTGCCTTGGTGACCCATCGGAAGGGGCGTAGCACTCCTATCTCCAGTTGTAATTCCTCAGCTCATCTGAGGTCATGTCTGTGAAGCAAAGAGGATTGATATCACTCAAAGGCTGACTAGGAACAGCTATCAACATCATGAAATATCATTTTTCACAACATTTAGTAACTGATAAGGCAAGGAGCCAAATCAAGACACATTGCGACCTCTACAGATTACTTGGCAGGTATATCATGTAACAATGGGTGCAGGATAAGTACCTCACATTATACAGAGGCATATGTAACTTCTCATATTTGACCTGTAGTAACTCCATGGTGGACCATGCTACCACTCAGTACATGCTCCCAATATCATAGCATGTGCAAATGACATGCATTCTGCAGCATTCACATCCACATCCATTGTCAGCCCTTTATCCACTACCACATACATTTGCATTCTCTGCCACTGGGATCACGGTTCCCCTATAAAGCCGCTATAACTTGGTCCATCCCAGGTTAGCAAAGTGTTTTCCTTGACAGTAGTAAGAGGCCGAATGCCCTGCTACAGTCACCTCTACGCAGCATGTGGGATGTGCAATAGTCAGAGGTTTGTAGTCTGTCAAGCCAGTGCAAAGCACAGAGTAGCCATAGTGGGCATCAAGGAACTATACATATTACATGGGAAATGCTGTAAAATACCACTTGAATGTGTATTTGTACATTCAGAGGTGAGCTAAGCAGTGTAAGCCATGACAGGCCACATAAATGCTTGTCAAATCAGAGGAGGTATGCCAAGGAGGATCATCAGCACATCACTATGGGGCTTCTTTACAAGGCTCTTGCACAGCCAGTGCATCACTTCTGACATTGTAAGAAATGTCATGCCAGCAGTGCATTGGCCTTGTAAATAAGCCCCTTTGTCCATGACATATGTCATGTGATGGCCCATCACAACTGTACATGATAAATGCCTGTTGTTAAATAAGTAGCTCTGGAGTACATCTGCACTACCTGCTCTGTCATCATGTGAGTTGCCTGGACAGGCTATGGCAATGTACGTCAGCTCCATGCTTCCCTGGTACTCATCTTTGTAACTACAGAAACATACACACTAGGAGGGCACACAGTGTCACAGATACCACTAGTGCACATATTGTGACAGCACTATAGGCATGGCTTGCCCCTATTGCATGGGGGCATCATAAATGTGAGTCAAACTTTCTTATGAGCCATACTTTATGGTTCCACAAATCATCAATGGGTACATTAGAAACATTGGATAGCAGACACATTATGTGTACTTACATGTTGCTCCACCAACTTAAATGCCCGCTTTGTCAAGGAGGTCAGAATCCCTGCTGACCACATCTGCCCAGCGATGCTTCAACTGCTTTGTGTTGCAGTACACTCTATAGAGCTGCAGCATCTAGAGGCGTGCGCAGTCCCATCTATGTTTACAGACCTTGACAGGGTAGCCCTGGATGACCCTGCAAATATGTCCAGGCATGATCCCACCCACAATAATATAACCCAAACCACACAAAAAAAACTAAAACACCCTACTACCTCTATAACAATTACACCCAAGAGATAAACAACTGACAGTGCACAGGACAATATACAACAACATACAACAAATATGCACAAAAAATACTTTTGGGACACAACAGGGACAGCAGACACGACACACCAGCTCCAAAAACACCAACCCCACTGTCCAGCACAAGCACAACTCTACCACTTCCAAGCTGAGACAGTAAAATTGTAACTTATTGTGAAAATGAAAGTAACTTCACAGTTCCTGGTTTGCAGCATGAAAGATCCATGAAATCACTTCCCTTTGTCCATTACATGACTTCCTGGGCGGAAGCAGCACGTTTTCAACTGATGCATGTTTTATTTTGCACTACTGCTCAATGCGTGGATTTCACAAAAGGCCAGACTATGGAGAATACTGTTTATATAGTGCATAGGCGGGGACGTTTCATTTTTCAGTGTTGCAGCGGCTGTAAAATATCATGCTGAATGGTGTTGCATCATTTTCTTTTACGCACGAGGTCTAAATCATGTTTTTGTGTGTTGTGGGAGGTGCAATTCATGGAAAAAGTTACAGTATATGCAGTGTTGTGTGTGAATACTGGAGTTGACCTGTTTACAGTGTATGCATTTGTTTCATAAATGTGTTCTGAAGTCTACACATGTGTGGATTAATCCTGCTCACAGATCATATGTTGCATTGTGCCCAAACGCTGTGGTAACACAATGGCGTACCTTAAAAGAGGTGCTATGTCGCTAAGTTATTGATAGTACCCATTGACATAGTACTAGTTTCCCACAGGGATGCTAGGAACTGCTACTGCCACGGGGTCAGCTCACCCACATCTACAACTGCTCAGCCTACTGCCAAACAGCACCTCACCCTTCAGTGGAGGCATCAGACTGTGTAGAAATGTGTGACTGTGCAGCAATTGGCTGCACTCACATTGAAAGGGATGCATGACTGGTCCATTTGTTAGATAGAGTAGTTGCATTCCATGTCAAAGGGACATACCCCACAGGAAAGTGACAATGTCATATCTTGTGTCTAACATGATCCTCAATCATGTTGATTGTGCTATGGTAGATCTCCATGCATGCCTTGGTGTGACCTCCTACATATGGCAGATAGTAAGGCTACCTAAATCACACCATGGCAAAACTCTGCATCAAGGTGGTGTTGATTGTGCATAGTAGTGGGTGTTTACATGCAAATCTATTAGACTGCATGAGTATAGCATTCAGCATTTGCCTTTGTGAAATGTGTTGACGTAATGGATTTGACATGTGGATAAAGCTGTTGTCGTAGCATATGTAGACCGTAGTTTTATGATTGTGTTTGCATGCACATACTATGTGGAACACTTTAAAAGCCATCATACTATTAGTGCCCTCCACTATCGTCCACAAGGCCATTCACATGTCTAGCATCAGGTGAGACACACACACAGTCATTGCATACTATCTAAATGACCACGCCATGGTGGACTATCTGCTACAGTAGTTGGCATTCACACTACGTCATTTCTACCAGATGCTGGTCAACCCTGTTTGTATCACATGGCTACATATGTAATCTGTGCGACAAGAAGTAACAGGTACAATGTGAATGTTTAGGTGTTTACTTAGACTATGGAGAGAAAAAAATCACACATAGTGGTAGTGTTCAATTACAGAATGATGAACAATATGTGGTATTTCATCATTTTTGTCTATGATTTTGAACTTTCATGGTTCTGTAAAAAAAATGTTTTTAATATTGTCCCTACACCGTGTTGTGGCAACCGATGGTCCAGGTTGCTATGGCTCCTCAGCTACCTTCTCCTACTATCCGGCATTTCCTCTTCACCACTTTCCTCAGCCCATGGCACATTTGTCCTGAAACAGATATTGTGCAAAATGCAGCTGATCAAAATAATTTTACACACCATGAGTGGCAAGTAGAGCAATCTGCACCCAAATATGTCCAGGCACCGGAAGCAGGATTTTAATACTGCAAAAGTCCACTTAATTATGCATCTGGTGTGGCATAGGGTATGGTTGTATGTATAGTGTGCTTCTGTTTGTAGAATCTTGACTGTAGCCATGACCCACGGCATCAGAGCGTAACCGTGGTCAGCTACAAAGTAAGGAGGTGTCATATTAGTCAAGTGTCATGGCAAGGAGTAGCCTAACATTCATTTCCAATCTGTTCTGTGTCCTGCTTGACTCATACATCTTGCTTAGAGTAATTGATTTGCCATGACATACTGTGACATACACGCAAGTAGGGATTGGAAATGACTGACAATGTGCTACACATGCAGTTGTGCTGCCCTCTGTGATTCACTTACTATTTGTCAATGTGCTGAGTCCAAATGCCATGCAGGTGACACATTCTCACCCATAAGAGAGTCAATTTGCCATTGAGTAGACACATGCCTCACTGTTGTGTCTATTAATGGCTACTAATGCCATTCTTGAACGGATACATGTCTGATTTGACAACATGTAACAGGAGCAGGTGACGTGTGTTACTTCAGTCACACATATATTGCATTGAGAATTGGAGTCAATATTGTTCTATGTGCTTCGCCATGGGAAGGATAGTGAGTGGATGTATATGTGGGACTTGGTAGTATGCACATGGCAGTGCACAGTGTCCAATATGGTGACAGTAAACAAGGGGTTATGGATAAGAGTCAATCTTTCATTGTACAGTGCAACTGCTGGACTAACTACACTACAGGGCCTCATGTCTTGTGGACAGTGTAGGCTATATCTTCGACATGATTCAGTGTCCAGGGTTGTGTGGCTGCCCATGCCCAACCAGTGCAGCATTGCTCCAAGACAGTCATATTTCCCTGAGAACTGTGCTGTTGGCTGTCATGGGAGATGCAGTTTGTGCATGAGGCTGCACCTTGCTGCACAGTTAGGTGTCCCGGATGAATGCTATAGTGTTTTCGGCACAAATACATATGGTATTCACATAGTATGTGATGTGTGTATATGATAAGTGCTATAATGACGCATGCTAGAGCTGATCCTGTGAGGTTTATATATCTCACTTTCACAGATGTGGGATACAACTTCTTGCCTCCTGACCATGGAATTCACATGTGAGACACAGACTAGACAAAGGGATTGCCTTGTTTCAACAGGGTATTTGGAAGCGTCATTTTAGTATTTATTGAATTTATGAGGGTGTTTGACTCTATTGAATGCACAGGCAGGGCCTCATGTAGCATGTTTTGCCGCTGGGCAGCAATGGATGTTAACTGACTGAGCTGACCTGCATCCAAAGTGAATTTGTGGATTGTGCCATTCAGTTGTCATACAGCGCATCCACGGCTTGCACACATTCGCAATGCCACTTGATAGTGACTAGTGCTACCACCAGCCCCACCCCTGCACCATAGTGCACGTGTGTCCGCTTAATGTTCTCACAAAACATAATGCTTTAAGGCACACATTCCAGCACTAATGACACACCATCTATACTATTCCCTCCTTTTATGTGTTGTGCAGAATGCTGAACACATAGTTATTGGACATGACAAAGAGACATGTGATTATGTATTCTCATTTCACCTCTCCTTGGGAGGCACACTATTTGCACACTGTTCCAGGGTCCCTGAACCTAGGTTAGGTGGAAATGTGTGAGTTAATCATTTGTGTTGAATAGGACAGGCCACCGCAAGCCCTTGGTAGACATCCTGAACGTAGGGTGAATGAATGCTGCACTTTGGTGAGACTTGCTTTACTGCATACCAATGAGGCCATGCAATGTCATGCATACAGATTTGCATTGCCTGATTGATGTGATTTGGGAAGCTGTTCCACCAGAGCATCATGAATAGAGATAGTCAATCAGCACAGCTCTCTTATACTTGTGGCCCACAGTTGCATAGGCAGAGACGACATGTGTGACTTGTAGGAAATGAGTTGTGCATAGGCCATGTAGTATGGCACAAGTATATAGTCCCACACCAACTAGGTATGCAATGTCTCATTCAACCAAAGACTGATATGTCAACGTATTTTTACATGATTGACTGCTTGATGATCTGTTATGAGATGTACTTACCACCCAGTAGGCCATTTGCATAGGTCCCATTCTGGAAAAGATCATTGATGGGGGAATGCCGGAAGATAAATGAGTCATGTGCAGTGCCCCGGTACTTGGCAAGGACATTGATGAAAAGGCCCAGATGGTCCATGATTGCCTGCGCTGTCTCTGTGCTGGTGATGGTGGTCTCCTAGGAGCTCCTAGCTGCGATAGCAGTAGATCCATGGCGTAGTTGAGATGGCCAAATTGCTCTGGGCCGGTTCTGCTTTTCTACCAGAGTGCTAGCATCATTTTTAAGACCAGCTTTTCCTTAGTGGTAAAATACTGCCGCTAATGGGACTTAGCAGCAGTTTTTGAAAAGCAGTGGTGTTTCAGAAAATCCTTGTCCATATGGCAGCCTCAGTTTTGCAAGTGTTTTTCCGAGGGAAAGCCTACCTTGCATGTCATTTTCATAAAAATGTCGCTAGCAGAACTGCCATTGAAAAAAATAGGCGCTAGAAGTGGAAAAGTGACACTAAGGAGCTCTGGCTTCACTTTCTAAATATGATGCTAAAAAGAAAATGCTGCAGCATCAAAAAAGTAATGCGGCGGTGGCATTAACTCCTTGTAAATATGCCCCAGTGTTTAACAGTATTTTGAAAGGGCGAAGTCAAAGTTAAACTGAGAAACTTCACAACCTTATGAAGGACCAAACGCCGCAACTTTGCACAGAGTTGACTGATATAAGAAAACGGTGCAGTCCACTACTTAGAGGTGTGAATTCACTAAAGTCTGTTGAAAAATGTTGTAAAAAGTTGTTTGAAACACATCCACTGCAATTTATTTTAATTATGTTTGTGTTGCTTGTTTTTTCCTTTTTCCTTAATTTATGTTAGTTTTTTGGTTTGTTAGGGATTATGTATCGTTTTATAGTTAAGATTTCAAAGGTGTGTTCGTATTATGGGTGTGTGAAATTCGAATTCTGAAATACAGTATTTTAAAATTGAGACATTTTACAATTTGTGAATTAACCAATATTGGCAACATCGCAAATCTACACTTACGGGTGAAAATTACACTATTCGGGGATGTCACCTGCAAAATGTTTTTTACTGTGATTTTAACATGGTCACTCTTTTGTTTAATGGGTGTGTGTGTGTGTGTGCATATGTGTGTGTGTGTGTGTGAGTATACATATCAAATTCACTGGAAAAAAACAAAGGTTAAAGGAACGTTATAGTTAGGTGAGAATTTCAGACACAAATTAACGTTTTAAACATACAAAACCACTGAAAATCACCCTGGCAACTATAATTTGTGCCCTAAGGTAACTATAACTTTTTCCCATGCCATGCACAGTTTTCTAATCATTTATTTAATTACAAATGATGCAGTGATATTATCAATGACATCATAGAAGTTGTCATGATGATGCAATATATGGGGTAATTAGCAGTGAATGGCGAATTAAACTCACAAATCTCAGTGGTTTTGTACTTTTAAAATGTTATGTTGTCATTGAAATTCTCACCTAACTATAGTGTCCCTTTGTTTGTTTTTTTCAGTGAATTCTAAGGTTTTTCTTAATGCAAAGTTAGATATTATAATCATACCTAACTATAACATCCCTTTAACGTTTCATTCTTTCAATGAATTTCTAGGGATATTTTAACATAAAGTAATATTTTATTACCATACATAAAGGCAAATCACAGGGCATGGTCTGTGGCCAGGTCCTTCGTCCAATCCCCTGTAGAAAGCCTTCTTCATCCGTGTACAGCCTTCGGCCCTGCGCATTAGAATATTGGCCGCATAGCCTGGCTTGTGGCCAGGCCCTGCATGCAACCCCCAGTGGGCAGCCTCCCTCGATATGCACAGCTTTCGGCTCTGCACAACAAAGATTTGGCCGCAAGGATGGGGTCCCCGAGGCCATAAAATATTTCTGGGTGGGGGGCCGCTCAGCCTCTTTCCCGTTAATCAAAATGACGGCCCTGGGGGATGGTGTCTCCAGGTTCTTTTTAGGCTCGGGGGCACAAGGGGCCCCCCCTGCTTTAAAAAGATGGTGTCCCCAGGAGCTAGAGGTACCAGGAGCCTATTGGAGGCTTGGGTAGGGGAGCCACATGCTCCTTCCACCTTATTTGTCAATGCACTGCCCCTCAGGGCCCTGGGCCACCGTGGGGGTAATTCTTTTTAATGTGTGCAAGCCTGCACTTTTTTTCTTTTAATTGTATTTCTTATTCACAGCTCCTTTATGAATTCATGGGAACCTTAATGAATTCATGGGAAAAAAAATGTTTTTATATAAACATTTTATACTGAAAAAAATGTTTTTGCCCGAGGTGGGTCCTTCTTGGACCTTAACACCAGGCCTAGGGGGGTCAGGAAATCCCTACCCTGCCCCCTATGTCTTTTCTTTAAAATGTTTAGGACTCAGGAATGAGTACCAAGTACTAAAATGCCTGCCACCACATCCTTGTTCATGTGGTGGCAGATAATCAGATCTCAGCATGAGATCGGTTGGCCTAGCGGATCCTCCCCAGCATGATATATGTAAATTTTTTGAGCTAATTTCATTAATCACAAAAGTCCCTCTTTCTGGACAAAGATCTAGCTTTCGGCCAAAATTGTTGTAAATCCAATTGTGGTTTGGGGCTGTAGCTGTGTCTAAAGTGCCTATGGAAAAATGAATGGGGAAAATCTGTTTTGGGAACCCCCTTTATCATCAGCCCCTGCTTGACAGATCATCTACTCGAAATTTTCGATGCGCAAACAAGTTAAAAAGTACCACTTTTTTTGGAACGTTTCATGGAGATTCGTTAAATGCCACCAAAGTGATTAACAACACAAAAAAAGGCATTCCCTATGGAAACATGATCATAACCATAGGTACCCAGGATATATTTATATATATTGCCAATTCGGTCCCAAACAGCGCGCTCAATCACAGTTGGTGTTGGGGACGGATCAAGCCCCGAATTTCTCAACCAACAATGAATGTACACCGCACTCCAGGAAAGTTTTAGAAGTAAGCCAAATGTATTAGTTAGTGAGCACATACTGTGGTGGTGGCATTATGTGACGACTAACTAATAAATGTTGCTTACATCTAAAACTTTCCTAGAGTTCAGCGTACATTTGTTGCTGGTTGATAATTAAATAAATAAAAAACTAAATATATTCAATTCAAACCAGGCGTATTTGCAACTCTGAATTGAACACAGACCACCATTAATGCTTCTTCTTCTATTATTCCTGTTGCATAATCGCTGTGACACGTTTCTGCCACAGCTGCGACCGACCTTGCTCACACTAACGCATCAGCGCCATTAGTGGTGCTTTTAATGCATCTGATTAGCACAGACATGAACATAGATAAAATATTTCGTACATTTATATCGGTACGTGAAAATTCACAGACCCCTACTGTGTTTTAAATACAGAATTTTCAATGATGAATTGCGGTGTTTCAACACTGTAGATCTCTGGCTAATTACTAGCATAGGGCTTTCAATTGCCTGATTCATATCATCAGTAGCTAAACAGTGGAAACTTAGTAAAAACAGCATATGCAGCCGAGGTCCATGCAGGTAAAAGTGGTGGGGCCGTGGGGCCGTGTAAGGGGGAATTTCGAGGTATGATGCAGAGGGAAAATTATTTATTTATTTAATTTTCCCTCCGCACCATCCCTCGAAATCCCCCCTTACCCAGACCCCCCCCCCCCCACCACTGTTACCTGCATGGACCGGAGCTGCATAATACCATCATGTCTGTGCTATACTTTAAATAAATCACTGTAGTGGAAGACAAAGTGATAATTGTTACTAATTTACAAAATTGTATAAACTTCTGAGTGGTTCTAAATACTTCATGCTCCCTCCAGCACACATAGGGGCTTATTAACTATTTTTTGATGAAGGGCAGTGCAGCAAAGTCACTTTGCAGCACTGCCCTGCTTCAAAAGAAAAGGGCAGGAATGTGCCGTATCTATGAGATATGCCAAGTCCCTGTTCTCTCCCCCTGCGCTGCCGCACAATTAGCTGCCCTGTGCCAATGCAGGCACCCTTGCACCCTGGTGCAAGGATGTCTGAATTGTAGGAATGATTGTTTTTGTGTAGGAAATAACATCTTCCTGCACAAAAACAATCAATGGAGGCGTTTTCCTCCTATTTGTGATGCAGAATGCAGCACACAAAGAAAGAGGAAAAAATGAGGAGAAATAAGGTTAATTCTCATCATTACACCTCCCCTGGGGAGGCGTAGGATTAGGCTTTTGATTCAATCCAGGTTTACTAGTTCTTGCAAATCTGGTAATGAGTCAAAATCCATAGGTGTTGCGTAGGAACACCCACTGTAACACCCATGGAACGCCTCAGTGATGCAGAGTAAGGCAACGCAGTGACTTGCGCTGCTTTGCCTTACTCTATATCTACGAGGACATGAAAAGCCAAACAAAGTGGCTTTGTGTTTCCTAGTAGATATGGGTCTGCACTCTGAGCCGCTGTTGTGATGTGTCTTAAAGCCTTCGGGGGGTGGGGGCTGCTCTTCCGGAGATAAATGCAAAGGGGATGGCTGTACAGTTGCTAAAGTCAAACCCACTGGCAATTGCTCGGGCCTCATTCCAGTCTATACTTACTGTGCCCCTTAACACATGAACAACCTTATGCAAAACAGGTTTGGTTATGCACCAAAAAACAGAAAAGTCCAACCCAAATTACCAGGCTTGGTCTCCTCTGAATAGGTACACAAGTAACTCTAGACGAGTTTTGGCCTAGCTACATGAGTTGGTTGCCTTCATCAATTGTGGAGAAGTGTGGCTCAATGATTAGAGCGGCAGCCCCTGATGCAGAGGTCTAGCCCGGGAGCAGGATTCAATTCCCGCCTCGGCGGGTCTTGGTCTCAAAATTCCACCGACCTGATAATTCTCGCCTGGTGCCTATTCCAATCATGGAGTCCCACTCTGCAACTCTGGGCAATAGCTTGCTTAATCTCCACAACGGCCCCCACAACGCAAAGGATGCCTGGCCTCCACCTTGGGGGTGCCCAGGAGTGGACGCCTCACAGGGAAAGCCAGGATGGGTTCCACAGTGGTATTCGTACAAGTTCCTTGAGACCCTTGCGGGTGAGTAGTGTGCTATACAAGTATCACATTTACATTGCTATTCACTTTTGTTACTATTGGACTGGTAGGGTATGAGGGTACATAGGGATTATTGTTCGTGTCTCTTTGAACAAGGTTTAGCTAGCATTCACTGTGAATTATTGCTCTTTTGCTTTGTGTTTTAAGACCAGTCTTCCTATGTGGCCAAGTTAATGATGTCATTGGCATGTGACAGTGTGCCCTTGTATTGGGTGGAGGTAGTGATGTCGTCAGTTGTATGAGCATTCTTTCATATTGGGCTACAATGTATAGCTGGGCGATATCATCTACATGGCACTGGCTCCAGAGCAAAGTTGGGTATACTGATGACATGATTTGTGTGCTCCATGCTCTTCTTGCATACAATGTGATTTTCTCATATTTGCTTGTGTTGCTATATCAGTCAATGTGTGCAAGCGGTTACATTTGGCTGTATCACCAAAATACAGTCAGCCTTCTAATCTGGCTCACTCTTCTCTGCTCTGTCTGGAAGTGGAACACTGTACATTGTGTCCAGATGTTGCCACTCTCAAGCGGGACTTCACTGTCAATTTCTCTCATACTGAAAATATGACATTAAAATAAATGACAGATAAAGTGAACCTTGAAATGAGGGCTGCCATAGTTTACATTAACTACAGAGGTGCACACAGCGGGCAGAGTTGCTTACAGGTGTAGAAATGTAAAGTGACATGGACTGAATGGTATATGATAAATGGCTTCACACACTTCTGGTGTCTCTGATAAAGGCCTGTGTGAATGGAAGTGATGCCATTGTGCCCTCCCTTCGATCATGCTTCGAAATCAAATATTGCCTTTATATTATTTCTATTCTCTGGAGAGGCTTAAGGTAGTAGCGCTCTCAGTCAGTCAGTCAAAATTCCTTTATTCGATAAATTAATATCATAAAAGACACATATACAATCCTAACAAACACAATTAAAAAACTTTGAGTAATACACACAGTTCATGCAATGAGTACCGATCATAATATGACCTATTCCATATTCAAATATAAATAGTGTAAAAACTACAAATATAAAAATTGTACGTTAAATGTTAAAAGATGATTTAATTTAAAACCTCCAATGGGAAAACAAGTTTTTTCCTAATACGCATAGCAGCGACCAAGAAGCTTGCGACGTGAAACATAATTCGTGGGGTACTTAATTGCTGTAAATATACAAGAGCTGGCCTAACCTGTCTAAAACCCAGCTCCCTCAATATCGGGAGCAAAAACTTCCTCCTGCAATCCTTGTAAAAACTACAGAACATAAAAAAGTGTAGAGTATCCTGTCTCGAACAATTATCACATTTGCAGGGTTCTGCTCGATCCACAGGGCACCAGGTTTTAAAAAAGCCCAGAGAAAAGTGCGCCAGGTTAAACCTAAATCTGATTAGGAGATACCGATGGTATAGGGCATTAACAACAATCAGATATGGTTCAGGACCAGGGGAACTAATCAGGGCATAATTAGCTCTGACAATTGGCTTTGTCATCTCTAGCTCCTCACGTTCAAAGGAGAATAAGGTCTCAAGGGCAGTTTTGGTCAATGCAAGATCCTTCTTCGTAATGGTTTCTGGCGATCGGAAGAGGGCCTCGCGTCCTATCTTTTGAAACCCAGATTTTATGTATGCCAACCATGCTATTTTATTTACATTGTCCAGTTTTAAGCAATTATTTAATATTGCATGGTTTAATGTGATTTCTTTATTTAGCCAAATCTTGAGCCAGTAAAGGAGAGGAGCAATTCTAATCAGGTCAGTCACAAAACCAATCCCCACTTCCGTATGTATAGAAAAAGTCGGAGTGGACTGTGGGACAGAAAGGGTGTCTCTAAGGAACTTATTTTCAATAAGCTGTATTTTATTATGGTTGGTATAGCCCCATATCTGACAACCATACGTTGCGACAGCTAAACATTTTGCATCGTATACTTTTAGTAGGGCTACAACTGGTCTAGCCCCTAATCTTTTAGCAAAGCCTCTAACTCCCGAGACTGTCCTAGCAAATGCCACACTCCGGCTATTGATTTGTGGGTTCCAAGTGCCCTTTTCATCAAAAAAAAGTAGCGCTCTCATCAGGAGGCCCCTACTATGCTGCCAATGATAGTAACAACACAACTTATACCCATCGCACTCCTACAAGTGTGACAATTCGGACTATTTCAGGCCCCCAAAACTGTAAAAATGTTCTGCGTGGCAGGTGGTAGTCAGTTTTAATCTATATTGAATTCATAATAGACTGTTGTTGTGGTCATCTATAAATTAGCCGGGCAGCGCCACCTTGTGGCAGACTGTCTTAAGCTCTGGTGTTGACAAGTAAGTGCTGCTGTCCAGCACCGGAAACCACCGGCTCAAATTAAGTACTGGCATAAGGATACATAAACAGGAGTAGAGGTAAGTACTTAGGCCGTAGCTGAATCTAGAACTTTAATGCCGTTGCTGGTATCATCAGTAATGTCGCTGGTGGTCTTATTTGCAAGTTGAAGCTGGCAAAGCTTTTACCTGTATCTGAAGAGTTTGGCACACACCAACACTTTTCATTAAAGAACCTGAAGCAAGGTTCTTATCGAGGAAGAATTTAACAGTGCAATGTTGTTGCCTTGCGAATTGTGATGAAGTGAGAGAAGGTGACATTCTGTGGTGGGGGATCTGAAAGAAGGACTTCCACAGAACGGCAATGGTCAACTCAGATTACCTCGCAACAGTGGGTTTCTGACGCTGCCTGCCTCTTTTTAAAAAAGACAACCTTGTAATTTTTGTGACTTGTTCAGGTGGCATATGTTTTAAAAATAAATATGCTATGTTGCAAGTCCACAGACTTTGTACTTTGCGCACCCATATTTGCAAATTATTCTGTGATTTTGGGTGTGAGGTCATGTATTCAGTTTTTTTCAACTGTATTTTGTTGATTTTCAGTTAACAACGAACAGATAGGGTATTTAGCATAACCGGAAGGGTATTTTTAGCAGACAGACATTAGAAACATGTTAAGATCTACCAGATTCAGATTACAGATATGAATGACACATGAATCCGAAGGTATCCCGCAGCAGTATAATAATAAAACCAAGACATCGAGCTTTAAGCCATACAGTCACATATTATTACTCACTCAGTCGCCGAGGAAGTTGCCAAGGACAAGATGCTCCCCCCTCCTCTCCATCCCCCACCAGGGTCACCCTCAATGGGTTGGCCGTCATCCTCCCTAGACATACCCAGCAGTTGCACCCACAGTAAAATAGCCTCAGGCACGCAGGTGCATATGTTGCTCTTCCACAGCCCTTCATTCCATCAAGTCCTTCCACCAACAGGTCAGAAGTGAAGCCCGCGCACCCATCCACCCAATGAGCACCCACCTCTTTGCAAACAGGAGAGCCAGTTGAGCCAGGCTATGAGGAATCTTGCGCCTCTAGCGCACCCCCCCACTCCCAGCAGGCAAGATAATGGAGTCTGTGGGATGCTAGTGCCTGTGGCCGGCTCTTTTTGGGGTACTACCAGCGCCCAATAGGACTGGACCGGAAAACATTCCCAGGCTAAGTGCAAGAAGGTAGCGCTCACCCTTCCACATCTCAGCTAGGCAACGTTCCTCGTAGGTTGTATCCTATTAATACTATGCGGGGTGACATAGGTGCTGGGTACGAAATAGAAATGTGGTAACGTGAAATGATTATTGCAGGATACAGTACATACGAGGTTCAACGCCAGCCCAATCCTGGTCAGAGATCGTCTCCCCCATGCCACCCTCCCATGCCCTTCGTGTGGGGTACTGCCATGTCTGCATATCTTTTCTGAGGGTCTTGTAGAAATGCTTGACGAGGTGGTGCCCGTCCCCCCATCCTATGAGCCCCTCGAGTCATCTCCCAGAAGTTGTCAGACTCAGCCAGCCAGCGCGCTGTGTGCTGCAGATGAGCAGCATAATAGTATGATTGTATATCTGGGACAGCCAAACCCCGTCCTCCATATCTCCCTTCAATGTGGCATGCGCCACTCTGCTACTCTTACCCGACCATAAAAGCATCCCCAATAGGCTATCCAGGCATCGAAAAAAGCAATCCTGCCGTGGCAACAGAGAGTTCTGCACCAGATCCAGGCTGTAGTGTCGCGGTCTAGTTGACGCGCACTACGTCAGGGCAGGAATGCGAGTAGCGGCCATATTGGACGCTACTGCGCATGCGCGAGTAGCGCGGCGCGAGTGAAGTGATCGGAGCGTGTTGCCCGGCGCTCTCTCGGCGATAAGTTCATTAGGTTAAATAAAGGCGTATTTATCCCTCTACACAGTCTCCTGCAAGTCCCTGGGGGTAACAGCAATCACCTACAGCACCTAGCAACTTTACAGTGGCGACGAGGCTCGGACGGTGAGGACCCTGTGTGACCCAGGAAGAAGGTGCCCCCCAACTTGCTCATTGGAGGAACACCCACGAGGAGGGACGTCGCCCCACGTGGTAAGAAGACCTAGGGGGTCGAGGACAGACGCCTACGCACCGGGAGAGCGCGGCAGTGGCAGACAGGCACCAGAGGGTGGCACGTGGGCAGTGAGTGTGCCGGCCACGAGGCGGAGGAACGTCACAGGCGGACCGTAGGGAAGCAGCGGAGACCCTGGCGGAATCGGGTGGCGACGGCGCAGGCAACTCCAACGAAGTCCCAGGAACCCGAAGAAGGGGAGAGAGGACAGACGCGCCAGGTAGCCCGAGGAAACAGGTGGAAGCCAAAATGAGCGCACAGGCATCAGCATTAACGACGCCGATCCCGTTCCTTCCATGTCCAGGAGGACCCCAAATGAAGTGGGAAGACTGGAGGGAGTACTTCAAAAATTACCTAGAAGCGCTGGAAGATGAGAACGAGGAGGCGTTCTCCAGTGCCAGGAGGAAGAGGATACTCTTACACAATCTAGGACCAGAAGGAATACGGGTATTCCAGAACCTCACACCGGTCACCAGACAGGCAGCGGACACGGACGTGTTCAAACATGCCATTGAAGACTTGGACAACCACTATCGCCCCGCAGTGTGCACCTCCATCGACCGCTACAATTTCCAGCAGAGGAAGCAAGAAGCGGGGGAAACGATAGACGACTACGTGGCGGCACTGCGGAAACTTGCGATAACGTGCAAATATGGGGCGCTACAGGAAGAATTCATTAAGGACCAAATCGTAATGCATACGACAAGTAAGACGGTGCAAGACAAACTGTGGGCGAGTGGAGATGCGACGCTGAAAGACGTGATTGCCATAGTGAAAAGGGCGGAACTGACCAAGCGCTGTGCAGAGGCCGCAAAGAGGGACCAAGCCCAAAGACTCACAGTTAATAAGGTGGACGACGCGGACCAGTATGGACGAGGAAAAACAGCGCCTGGAGAGTACAGAGGAACACCCAAAGGGAAAGGAAAACCAGGACAACCGTGGAAGCAAGACAAAGGAGAAACGGCGAGGTGCTACAGATGCGGAGGCTCGAACCACGCAGCGCACGACAAACGGTGCCCCGCCTTCAGAGCCAAGTGTGCGTTCTGCGGCCTGGTCGGCCACTACGAGAAAGTGTGTCGAAGGAAAGGGAGACAACACGCGGTGATATTCGTGGCACAAGACATAGGAGAAGAAGTAGAGGGGCAGGAGGAAGACGACGAAGTCCTGTGTGTGGTGGACCAGGTGCTGGGCATCGATGGGAGGAGATCGCGCAAGCCCCAGTGTGACATGATCATTGGAGGAGTAGGAATCACCATAGTGGCGGATTCGGGGTCTCCTTACACGATCGTCCAAAGATCAGTGTGGAACGAGAGGTTCAAACCCACTCTGGGCACACGTCTAGAACCACCCGACATACGACCGGTCACCTACACAGGGGAACCCATCCCGATGGTAGGGTTCAGGAAGCTACTGTTCCAGTTCAAAGAACGAAGCGCCCACTGCAAACTGTACGTTGCGGAGAAGGGACCATCAGTCCTTGGGTGGATGGACCAAGGAGAGTTGGGCGTACAGCTGAATCCAGGAGGGGACACCCAAGTGATGGTAACCCTGGACGGAGATGAGTTGACGGCAGCGAAATGGCGGAATGGACACCCGAAAGTTTTTGGCGGCACAATCGGAAAACTCGAGAAGTTCTCCCACAAGATCGTTCTCAAGGAAAATGTCAGCCCTGTTGCGCACAAAGTAAGGAACATACCGATCGCAGTGAGAGAGGCGGTACAACAGGAACTACACCGGCTGGAGGACGGGGGAATCATCGAACCCATCGACAGCGCGGAGTGGTTGGCGCCACTGGTAGTGGCCATGAAACCGTCAGGCAAGGTGCGCCTATGTGTGAACCTCAGAGAGTTAAACAAGTGCATCGTGGTAGAAAAATTCCCCTTACCACGCATAGAGGAAATGTTGGCCCGCACGAAAGGCGTGCAATGGTTCTCCACCATCGACCTACAATCGGCATACCACCAGGTAGTGCTGCATCCCACGAGCAAGAAACTGACGTCATTCATAACGCCGTTTGGATGCTATCAGTTCTGCCGCATGCCCTTCGGTCTAGCTTCGGCAGCAGCGGAGTTACAGAAGCTGATGGCCCGCCTATTCAAGGGTATAGAAGGAGTGCAATACTTCCAGGACGATATCCTAGTAATGGGGAAAGAGCTGGCAGACCACGACGAGAAGCTGGAAGCGGTATTGAAGATCTTGGAGGAAAACGGCCTGACGGCAGAATGGGAGAAATGTCATTTCGGGATGACATCAGTCACGTACCTGGGGCATGAGATAGGAGAGCAACACCGAAGAAAGGGAACGTGAAGGCCATCTGCGATGCACCCCCGCCCACCTCCAAGGAAGAAGTACTGTAATTTTTAGGGATGGCGGAATACTACAGCAAGTTTGTCCACCATTTCGCCACGAAAACTCACCACATGAGGCAACTCACGAGGGACAAGACGGCGTTTGTGTGGACAGAAGAGACGCAGGAAGAGTTCGACACGGTGAATCCCGCTGCATGGGTACGATCCTCAGGGGCGATCCATATTGATGACGGACGCAAGTGACAAAGGGTTAGGAGCGGTGCTCATGCAAGAAAGACCTGAAGGAGGGACGGAGACGATCAGCTTCGCGTCCAGGACATTGACGTCACCGGAACAAAAGTTCAGCGTGATTGAAAAAGAGATGCTGGCCGTGGTATGGGCCATGGGAAAGTACCGCCAGTTTCTGTGGGGCACAAGATTTCAAGTGAAGACAGATCACAAACCCCTAGTGAAGGTTCTGACATCCGACGGCCATGCCAGCGCCACACCCCGGATTGCGAAGATGACGCTGAAACTCCTGGAGTATCGGTACGACGTAGAGTACATACCGGGCTCGAGAAACAAGATTGCAGATTACCTCAGCAGGGCGTCAGCAATGGAAAGTGCCACCAATGGCACGGAGGACGAAGACGAGATGGTAGCCCTGACGGATGACCCAGAAAAAGCCATCAGTAGACAGGAGTGGAAAGACGCGTATGCAGCGGATGGAGATCTGGAAGACATCAAGATGTACATTGTACGAGGGTGGCCAGAGAGGAGACGACAGAGACCCAAGGTCCGGCAGTTCTACGAGGTCAGAGGAGAGCTGTCGGTGGGGAACGACGGGGTGTTCGTATACAGAGGAAACAGAGTGGTACCACCGGAGAACATAATACCAGATCTGCTATCCATAATACACGAAGGACACCTGGGAATCGTGAAGACGAATGCCAGGACCAAACAAACGTATTGGTGGCCAGGAATGGATATGCAAGTAGAGAGGCACGTAAGAGACTGCGTGCAGTGCCAAGGAGCGGACAAGATACTGAAGCCAATGAGGCCGCCTCTAGGGAAGTTCACGAGTCCCAGTAACCCATGCGAAGAGGTGGCAGTGGACATCTTAGGACCTATACTGGATGATTAGGTGATACCCAAATACCTCTGTGCGTTAGTGGACAAGTACTCAAAGTGGCCAGAGGTACACATCCAAGAGGTCATGGACACGGACGAAATACTGCGCTTCCTCAAGGCAGTGTTCCTCAGGGAAGGCATACCCAGGACCATAATCAGTGACAATGGCCCCCAATTCACCTCGGACAAATGGGCCAAATTTGCAGAAAGGAACGGCATTCTACTTAAGCACACGTCGATATATCATCCGGCTAGTAACGGACAAGTAGAAAGGTTCAATAGGGTGCTCATGGGCTCCATACAAGCTGCCATCACGAGGGGCAAAGACTGGGAAAAAGAAGTGCAAAGTACAATCTGGGCATATCGCATCACCCCCACCGGTACGGGGTATAGCCCCTTCCAAATCCTGCGAGGAAGACAACCCTTCACCAGAGACAATGTTGCTTGGCAGGAGAAGACCATCACCAGCAAATGGTCTCCAGCGGTGGTACAACACAACCTGGAGAAGGCACAACGCATTTACACGGAACACTACAACCGCAATAGGAAGGTGAAGGAGACAGTATTGGAAAAAGGGGAGTGGGTCAGAGTGAAGCTGGCAGTTCTGAAGCGGAAGGGAGAAAGCAAGTACTCCCCACCCCTAAGAGTAGAAGAAGTGTACGACCGGGCAGCGTTGCTCAGCGATGGAAACGTGTGGTCCCACGATCGCATGGCCAAGTGCAACAAAATCCTACAATGGCTCCGGGAGGACATGGAAGGGGAAACACCAACAGAAGGGGCGACAAGGGACGCAGGAACGTCTAAAGGAGAGTGTGGAGAGAACATGAGTGAAGAACAGGATGGAGAGAGAGACATACCGGAAGGATGGCCCACGGAGGAAAGGACCCGGGAAGACGGTGAGAAAGGAGAGAGAGAGGGCCAGGGCACTCCGGAAGGAAGGAGAGGAGGCCTGGTCGCAGAAGGAGGCCGAGAAGGACATACCACCCCGGTAAGACACACCCGGGTGGGGCGAGCAGTGGTGAGGCCATCCAAGTTTAGAGACTATGAAATGGACTGACCACCTGGTCGGGGTACATTGTGTTGGATGGTATAAAAGGGGGAGATATGTAGTGTCGCGGTCTAGTTGACGCGCACTACGTCAGGGCAGGAATGCGAGTAGCGGCCATATTGGACGCTACTGCGCATGCGCGAGTAGCGCGGCGCGAGTGAAGCGATCGGAGCGTGTTGCCCGGCGCTCTCTCGGCGATAAGTTCATTAGGTTGAATAAAGGCGTATCTATCCCTCTACACAGTCTCCTGCAAGTCCTTGGGGGTAACAGCAATCACCTACTGCACCTAGCAACTTTACACAGGCATCTCGGGAGGAAGACAATTTTTGCTATCGCCACCCTTCCCACTAAGGAGAGGGGAAGTCGATTCCAGAAGGAGACGGACGCCCCCAGACCAGACAGCACCCTGTCGACATTTTTACGCTGATGTTGGGTCTCCGTGTGAGTGACCCAAATTCCCAGATATCGGAACCCTTCCACTTCCCATCTCAGACCCTACATCTGGCAAGTTATGCAGCTGCTTCCCAACCAGATTCCCGAAGGGGAACACCAGTGACCTACAAATGTTCAGTTTCAGTCCCGAGACATCACCGAAATTGAGCAAATGTATCATCAACACTGGGACTAACTCTACGGGCTGACAAACATACACAAACTCGTCGTCCACATAAAGTGAGACTACATGATTTCTGTTCCCTACTTCTATGCCCCAACATTTGTGCCAGGGGCTTAAACGACAGGGTGAGCAACAGCAGCAAGAGGGGGCATCCCTGACGGGTGCCCCTCCCCACCTACCATTCATGCCAGGGGCTCAATCGACAGGGTGAGCAACAGCAGCAAGAGGGGGCATCCCTGACGGGTGCCCCTCCTCACCTACCATTCATGCCAGGGGCTCAATCGACAGGGGGAGCAACAGCAGCAAGAGGGGGCATCCCTGACAAGTGCCCCTCCCCACCTACCATGACTCCGATAGCTGCTCTCCCACCTTGATGCAGATCGAGGGCTCCGTATATAGGAGCCTGATCCAGGATCTAAAATCGGGACCAAACCCCATGCTCCCCAGCACTGCCACAAGAAAGGTCTATTCTACTGTATCAAATGCTTTTTCTAGGTCGAGGGAGAGCAGTGCCATTTCCTCCCTCCGACCCATGGCAGTATGAAGCATATGCATCAGCCTACGGATATTGTGAGCTGTACTGCGCATTGCCATAAAGACACATTGGTCCTCATGGATTAGATCCTGAATAACTCCTCCCATCCTTGTTGCGAGAATCTTGCACATAAGTTTTAGGTCAAGGTCAGGTATTAGTTGGATTGTGCTACCTAACTTTACCCAGCACATTTTTCAGCCTTCGAAGTTTCCGTTTATAACACTGAAAACAATTCATAGAGTTTGTAAAGCTTTTCTATTTGCACTATAGGGATGTGTGTGCTTCCTTGCCATAGCCCTGCAGTGTTGCTGTTCAGAAACAATCTACATTAAACCTGAAAGCTAATGCACCACAAACGAAGATATTCATTTATTTAGAGTTTTATATTGTGCAAACTGGACTCAAATGGCGTCAGAGCACTTTACCTAACACTGTTGACAAGACAGAAGCACTTTAGCATTGTCACATTAAGACCAGTGGCGTTGCCCACTACTCTGCAGCAGTAAAAGAAAGGAAAAACTAAAATGATAATAACGTATTGTTGTTATCATTTTATTTTGTCCTCCTGCTGTGGCAGCTTTACCTGAGGGTGTGGGGTGTGGCTGCAGAGCAGGGGAGGATTGGTAGAACCCTCTTAGTGCTCAATGACTTTTTGGCCCGCCCTATCGGGCTGCCCAAAACAGTCATGGGCACTTTCCCTGTTCTCCATGCAGGCTGCATTAGAGCCTGTGTGTAGAAAATGCCCACCCCATCAGCCCCGGATTTATTTTGTTTTTACACTGCGACCCACGTCCTGCCACCCGCGAGCCGTGCAGGCCGCCGCTGATTACGACTAGTTGAGAAAAGCTTTCAGGCAAGAACCAGGCACTGCCCAACTCTACTAATGCAGTTCGTGATCATCTTTCCATGTCATCACTTACATTCTTCTCCTCCTTCTGGTAGAACGAGAGAGTGATCAGTTTTTCAGGGGATTTTGGTTCAGGCTTGGTACTGTGTGATGTAGCAGATATTTTTGAATTTGAATTTTTTAATATATCCAGTTGAATGATATTATGTTTAAATTACTATTATTGTCCAGTTTTTTTCAAAGTGAATCCGTTTGTTGTAAGAAAAGGTCTAATTTTCAATTAAGTTTAAGCAAAAAATGTGTTACCATCAGGTAGATGCATTACAGAGAAAAGAGATAATGTCCTTGGAAGAGAGAATAGGTAGCCCTTCTATTCAGCTGGTTTCTGTTTAAGGGGGTGTTGTTGCTAGCCCATTGAGCAAGAAAAAATGTTGTGCTATTTGAAGGGTGGTTGGGTGATCTAAATTGTACTATGCAACTTATTCAATATCTGACCAAGTCATTTGATTAGAAAGCTTCATAAAAGCAAATGCAGTAGGGAAAGTGGAAACAGTGGCCCAGTACAGCGGGGAAGCTTGATGAAAATTACCTGTGGTGTTCTCTTACCAAAGACTTGTCTGTTCCCATTAGTGAAAAATGATTTGGAAAACGAGACAGTTTAAATTATGGCCTATTGAGCCATTATTTCCAAGAATTTAAATCTGTAAATTAATAATAATTGAAATCATTGCTAATTATGAGAAATAAACACATTGAAAGTGTGTTTCTATCAGTAAATAGAAGTAGTAGTTTTTTTCCTGTCAGGCAACGTAGAAGGTTTTTCCCTGTGTAAGTGCATTTAGAAAGTACCTGTTGATAAGAATGAATTACTTATGTGTATGCCTGATATAACGTATAGTGTATGTAGGTTAATATCAACTGCCATTTGTAGCTTCTCTTGGGTGTGACTAGTGAGGAAGATGATTGCTATTACTGTTTTGAATGTGAATGTAGGCCCAATCAATCAATCAGCTAGCTTATAAAGTGTGACTACTCACCCATAAGGTTCTCAAGGCGCGGGGGTGTGGTGGGAAATGCTGGTCAGTCGAAGGCGCTGTGGTTCAGACAAAGAGCTAGCTAGGTCTTGAGGTCCTTCCTAAATTGAGGGATTGACAGTGATTGCCTGAGGTGGAGAGGCAGGGTGTTTCAGGTCTTTGCTGCGGGGTAGGAGAAGGATCTTCCTCTGGCTGTGGTCTTGTGGATACATGGGACAGGAGCCAGGGCCAGCTGGATGGAGCGGAGGTCTTTGGTGGGTGGGTGAAATGTGAGGCGGTGGTTAAGGTAGGCAGGTCCCGCGTCATGTAGGGCTTTGTAGGCGTGTGTGAGGTGCTTGAAGGTGATCCTTTTGTTGGCTGTAAGCAAGTGGAGGACTCAGGTGGCCAGTGATGTGGCTGCAGTGGGGGATGTTGAGGGTGAATCTATTGGAAGTGTTTCTGGGTGATGCCAGTATAGAGTGTGTTGCGGTAGTAGTTGATTCTGCTGCTGATGAGTGCGTGAGTGGCCATCTTTCTGGACTCAATAGAGCTCCACTTAAACATCATTCAGAGCACGAGTAGGGTGTGGAAGAAGGATGATGAGACAGCATTGATCTGGCGGCTCATGGTCCGGGATGATGCTGAGGTTCAGTCCATGGTCTGTGGGGTCCAAGTGCTGTGGGCCACCAGGAGTCAGCCAAGAAGCATAGGGTGGAGCCCATGATGAGGACTTCGGTCTTCTCTGAGTTGAGCTTGAGGCAGCTGTTCTTCATCTAGGTGGTGACAGCCTTCATCCAATCATGAAAGTTGTTCTTGGTGACTGGTTTTCTTGGTGAGAGAGAGAATCAGCTAGGTGTCGTCAGAGTAGGAGACAATGTTGAGTCCCTGGTTCTTGGTGATGGGTGTGAGCGGCACCATGCAATTGTTGAAGAGAGTGGGGCTCAGGGAGGTGCCCTGTGGCACTCCACAGCTGGTCTCAGTGGGTTCAGATTGGAACAGCGGTAGCCTGACTCTCTGTGTTCAGCCGATGAGGAAGGAGCGGATCCGGATCCATTCCTGGGCTTTGTCACAGATGCTGGCATCATGGAGTGTTGCCCATAGGGTGTGGTGAGAAACGGTATCGAAGGCCGCCAAAAGTTCCAGGAGGATGAAAGCTGCAGTTTCGATTCAGTCGAGGAGGGTGTGGACATCTTCTGTGGCGGCGAGGAGGGCAGTCTTGGTGCTGTGGTTGCTTCGGAAGCCGGATTGGAATAGGTCTAGGATGTGGTTCACTTCGATGAACTCGGTAAGTTGAGCATTGGTGGCCTTCTCGATGACCTTGGCTGGGAAAGAGAGAAGGGTCTGAAGTTCTTGAGGTCCGTCAGGTCGACAGAGGGTTTCTTCAGCAAGGGGATTGATCTCTGCGTATTTGCAGTCTTCCGGGAAGGTGGCAGTTAGGGGAGTTCAGCTGAGTAGGGTCTGTTGGGGTCCGGTGTGGCTGGTTGCGGGTGGGAGGGTCTTGGGTATCGAAGTTGTCGAAGCTGTTGTATATCTCCTTAATCTTGCGGTGGAAGAAGGTGCTGAGGTTGTTGTAAAGGTCTCATGAGGGTAGGATGTCTGCTGTCTCTGTGCTGGGTCTAGCAAATTCTTTAACCACAGTGATATTTTCCTTACTACTGAGTGCGTTGGCGTGATCCTTTCTTGTAGGGCCACTTTCTTTGTTGTTCTAATGAGGTGGTGGTGTGCGGTGACAGCGGTCTTGGAAGCTGAGTGGTCTTTCGGTGTCTTTCTGCTCCTCCATCACTCCTGGAGCCATCTACAGGTGTGTCTGGACTCATGATGGTCGGGAGAGAACCAGCTGCCTTTCTTGGAGTGTCGCTTACTTGAGGCATTCTTCAGGGGAGCCAGAGTGTCGCCGCAGTTGGAGATCCCTCTGTGGAGGTTGTGTGCTGAGGTATTAGTGCCCATGGATGTCGGTGGGGGGGTTTCTGAGGGAGGTGGTGATCTGTTCTCTGTTGACCTTGTTCAAACTACTGCGAGGGTAGAGGTGGGTGTGATGTTTTATGGTGGGTTTGGTGCAGTAGTAGTGGATGCAGCAGCAGTCGGTCCACAGGAGCTAGGTGGTATGGCTGAAGGTGATGTTTTAGCTGGCAAAGAAGATGGGTTGGGGAGGTGACCCATTGTTTGAGTCCGACGGTGCTGATGTTCTCCAGCAGGGATGAGGTGTTTTTGATGTTCAGGTTGTCCAGATGAAAGTTGGGATCATTGAGGACAATGTAGTCTGTGAAGGGTCGAGCGTGTGGTGCGATGAAGTCGATGATGGAATTGCTGAATGGTGGGCAGGATACAGGGGTCTGTAGATGAGTGTTCCGCAGAGGGTGGTTTTCGGGTTGGTCTGGACCTGGAAGTGGAGGTGCCCCATGTTGGTCGAGTGGCCGTCCGTGTGGGTGGTGAAGCAGAGGGTGCTTTTGTGTATGATAGCAATGCCTTCCCCCAGGTTTGTTGATGCAATCCTTGTGAATGATCTTATAGTAGTCCGGGAAGGTTGTGGCGATGTCTGGGGCGTAAGTGGGGTTCATCAAGGTTTCTGTGAGGAAGGGGATGTCGTGGTCGATGGAGTCAAGCCGGTCCCAGATTCTACAGCGTGTTTGTGGAGAGAACGTGTGTGGAGAAGGATACAGTTGAGGCAGTCGGGTGCGCGGTGGCAGGCGAAGGTGCAGCTGCAGTTCCAGCAGGAAAAAGGGCTCTGGGTGTTATTAGGCGATGCCTGGGGGCAGGCGTGACATTGCACATGACATCACAGGAAGTGACATAACAAGAAGTGATATCAGATATTAAGACCTCACACAAATGTTTATCAGGTATATTATGAGTACATTTAAGCGCATTATGAGATTTAACAAATTAGATTTTGCATTGGAGTTGTGCCAAAAAAATTTCGCAACCTGACGCAAAATCTGGGCCTCAACTAATCCATTTTGTTTGTTTAATCCTGCTACAAAGATATTGGCAACAAGGAGAAGCATAGCAGTAGATGTGTTCTGCTTAATTAGTTGCAAAGTCTGCATTTTAAAATCTTTGATTGGGTTAAGGCATCTGCTGCACAGGTACCCAGTAAATCTAGGGGAATGGTAGTAATGGTGAGATAACTCTGGAGGAGATATGTGTTTTGTGAAGTCCCAGATTTAAGTCAAAGTAGTATAGAAGGCTAAACTGTCTCCTGCTAAGCACATAGTGTCACATGCAGATTACAGATATTTATTTTATGTAGATAGGTAAGTGGGTTACTGCTTTTAACACATAGATCCTTATGTTACCTGCAGTTCATAAATTGTAATCCTTCTAATATAGCACAGTGAGATATGGACATGTGACTCCCTCACCATGTAACCCTTTCTCAAGTCACTCATCTTGTACATGGATTTACACACTTACATGATTTATTGTCAATGTATAATGTGTATGTTTTATAAAGAGGTCTGAAATCCTGCATTGGGATGCGTAGTGCTATAGAAGAAATAAAACAGTGCTAAGGAAATTGTTATTTGTGTAAATACTGAGACAGACCAACACATCTGACATTCTTACAGTGCATGCACTTATATACAGGGACTGAACAAAGTCAAAAGCATGTCTCGCTGAAGTACCTGTGAAGAGATAACAAGCTGTGTGCCTTTGTTTTCCCTCTATTGCATTTACTTTTAAGTGTGAAATTCCAGGCAGCCTCCAGTCAGCCTATTCAAACAAAAGGAGGCCTGATGGCCCCTTAACTTCTGCCTTTATCTTCCGCCTTCTGGAGGTGAAACAAAAAGCCTCCTCAGCCTGCAGTTGCTGCTGGGAATGGAAAGCAGACAACTACATGCGCTGCTGAGCGTGACCTGGTGTCTGAAAATGACACTGGGACAAGTTCAATATACGTTTGTGAGGCTCAACTTGTTGTCAGGTTGGACGGCGTCCACCCCCTGAAAATAGTGGATGGACACTGTGGGGCAGATTTATGAGGCCGTTACGCCATCGGAACGTCACTTTTTGTGACGTTCCGTGGCGCAGAAGCCTGCGTGATATTTATCAGGCAGCACTGAGACACTTTTTTTGGCTTAATGCTGCCTCATAAATATCAGTCCCTTTAACGCAGTGTTCTGCGTTAAAGGGGCGTGCAATGGGTGTTGCTGGGGGCGTTCCCAGCAACATCCATGGCCTTTTGACACTGCCCCAGATTTACGAGAAATCGTAAATCTGAGGCAGCGCCAAAAGCTTCCGCCTCCCCAGGGGAGGCGTAAGGAAGGCGCAACGGGGAGAAATATCTTTATTTCTCCTCGTTTTTCCTTTTTCTATGTGTGCTGCATTCTGCAGCACCCATACAAAAAGGAAAAACCTCTTGTGATTATTTTTGTACAGAAAGGTTTCCCTTCCTGTACAAAAATATTCATCTCCGCAACGCAGGCACCCTTGCACCATGGTGCAGAGGTGCCTGCGTTGGCGCAGGCAGCCCATTGTGCGCCGGCGCAGGGGAAAAGGACAGGAATGCGCCGCATTTTATAGATACGGCGCATCCCTGCCCTTTTCTTTTGCCGTAGGGAAGCGCAGCTGAAAGGCCTGCTGCGCTTCCCTACGGCAAAACCTCATAAATCTGCCCCTGTGTACCTGCGTGTCCCGCAACTTGCGCCCTGAGGGTGCCGCTTTGTCTGCCTATAGATGTAGCATGGTTTCTTCAGTCACTATACAATCACGAAAGATGACACAGGAAGCGGCCCTTCTATAGTCTGGTGTTTCTACCTATTGATGAAAAGGAAGCCACAGTAATGGTTCAGCACGGAAGGTCTAATCACTTGCTAGTCTTTGCGTCTCTCTCGCTTCAGACGTCACACGCACGCTCCCCACCGCAAGCCTCATCTGTAGAAGTTGTGCCCTTCGCACCGCATTTGACGCATTTGAAACCATAAGAGTCCTTGAATTGGATTTAAGGCAATTGGAAGGCGAGAAATTCTAATTTTCTCGAGCCGCCGCAGCAGCCTTAATGTGGGAGAGCGACATCAATTTAAATTTCAAGCAAATTAGATTACTGGGTCAACCCATTGCATAGCGCGTTCTGTCATCAGTAAGGCCCTATTTCTGACACTATATTTTGTTAAGTGACATTATCATTTAAATATTTTAGCTCACAATGAGCTCCTGCTTTTGTAAGGATGAATACGCTTTGCTGGGATTTCCATTCCATGTTAAAAGGAAATAAATTAAATGAAAGCTCAAAGGGGGTCCATTGTTTTCGATGAATCGCTAAATTTCATCCCTAAACATGGTAGTAGCATGAGGGGTGCGTCTGGACTAACCTTTGTCAATATTAGTGCTAATATTGTGTATGCCCTTTAACCCCAAGCGGATAAAGTGGGAGGAGATCAAATGACCCTTTAAGTAACTGGTGGCCAGGTATCAGTGACAGCGTGATGATGACTAACACGGAAATGCATCAGTATAGATGCTTGAGAACATCATGGGAGTTCCAGCGAGCCCCATTTTTCCTAAAATGAAATGCTAGTGGGAAACAGAGAAAAGCAAAATAATAAAGTCAGGAGGTCAGCTCCTGTAGGTGTAACCAGGATACAGCCAGGGGATGGTCTTAAAAGGATGCAAGAGGACATACTCTGTGAAAGGATGTGATATTATAAGAATGAGATCTCAATGTTGTTACAACCATCCATTGATTTCGATGCAAATCCCTATCTGCACAGATTTGTAGACATTGATTTGCACCAAAATCCTGCACCACACTCAGGGTGGCGTAAGGAGGAGAAATAATTTTCTCCTCGCTTTTTCCTCTTCGCATGTGTGCTGCGGTCTGCAGACACACATACAAAGAGGACAGTGCCTTTCATCCTAGCTTTTGTGTAAGAAGGGACCCCTTCCTACACAAAAACTATGTTGACCAGCTCAGAGATGTAGCCAAGATAACGCAGGAGCTGTCGCATGAAAGCAATCTCCATCCTGGCACCATGGTAATCCTGGGATTTCAGTTGTTTTTGTTCCCCCAACCTTGCTGGGGACACAGGAGTAAGGGGCTCCCACATCCCAAATCTACATAGGCACCGAGGCCACCGGTGTGTGTACCCTGCACATGCCAGAGGCCATTGAGCCATGCTGCACTGTGAGCGGCTTGTACCGCTGACCAACGTGGGCATAATTGAGCCGATCTGGGTACTGAGGACAGAGCAGAGAACTGTGGTGTGTGATGATGCCCCCCTGGAAGGAGGACAAACACGGGAGGCTATGGTTGAGGATACTTTATTGTCATAGGGGAGAGTCATCCGTTCGTCTCCGCGCCGCGATCCGGAATGGCCGTCTGCATCACGTCACTCCCATAATCCTTTGCGGTGAGTCACGTGACGTCGGAAGGCTAGACCGCGACGCTACACATCTTCCCCCTTAACAACAATCGCAAAGAGAACTGTAACAGAGGGCAGAGGACAGATGGAGAGAGAGAGAGAGAGAGAGAGAGAGAGAGAGAGAGAGAGAGAGAGAGAGAGAGAGAGAGAGAGAGTTCACAACTGAAATTCACTGAATCGTTTCGGAAGCTTCACTGTACGGCCCTTGCGGGTGTGCGTGATGGATGCCCGGATCCCTTGCTCTCTTCCTCCACCGAATCCAGCCATCCTCGTACTCTCCTCTGGGTCTCTATCTTGTGTATTGGAAGTCTCTTGCGGGATACCCGCCCTGTCTGTATCCTGGCTGGGCAGACGCAGTGTTTGTCGCTTGGCTGTCTGTCCTTCCGCATTGTCTAAGATGCTGTCTTCGCTCCTGTTGGTAACCTCCATGTCCTCTCTCGCTGGTTCTGTGGTCGGTGCTTCTATCCCAGTGGTGCTGTTGCTTTCTTCAAGATCGCTGTTGCTACTGTCCATGCCCCACTGAAGTATTTTGTTGCACTTGGCCATTCTGGATTGTTTCAAGCAAAAACTGAGTAACAGTGCACACCGTAAGTTTTTAAATTGCTCTTCTTCTTATACTGTTCCATTCATTGCTTTGTGAAATTAGGCGTGCATCCAGTATAATGGATCCACCCTGGAAACCCATGTTGTGTACGACATCAGAAACAAGGAGAGAATTATCCACTCCAATCCGGTGCACAGCCAATTTTGTCATTCACCATATTCGTCGACCAAAGTTTCCAAATTTCTCAAAATAATATTCCAAAGTATTCCAAATGAATTTCATAAATAGATTTTTATTTCTTGTAGACATCATGCGTAGGATGCAGTGGCATTTGAACAGCTTCGTATACTGCAGATATGCCCATCCGGGCCTTTTTCTGAGTACGTGTTGCGTACACAATACATCCTTAGTCACAGAACTTCATATACCCAATGCATTTCTGGCCAATTTATGGCCCTTCTTCAGGGGTTGACTCTAAGTAAAAAAGAACATTGTTATAAACTACCCTCTTGTGAAACGCTATATGTACATATACCTCATTATGTTTAGTTAACCCGGTTCAGCGCTCTCCCTCCTACAAAATCTTTAACCACAACAAACCTGTCTGTACCAACACTCATGCTGAATTGTAAACCTAACCTTATTAAACTTTCTTGTCTGTAGGTACCCACCCTGACATATAAACCTTCGATAACCCTCCTGATCACACCCTCATAATGCACAGCACATGCCTAAGACTCCTTCTTGTACCTTAGTGATTTCGAACGATGCGCTTCGTTTCCTCGCTAGATCTCCTTTGATAAGAACGGCGTTCCGAAAACGTTACTCACGCTTCACCATCATTCAATTTAAACATCGTGACTCCGCCCATCTATATCAACCAATAGTATTAAGCGGGATAGTTCTCCATCATTCCTCACACACTTCAAAACCCACAATGCACAGCCCTGACCTTCCTTGAGAGTAAACCCAACTCCTTACGGCAAGCTAACCAACAACAGTACCAAGAAACTTAAATGCGGTTTTCCTCCAGACAGAAACATTCATTTACCCCGCCCACCCTCAAGATGTTAAACACGCTGAAACTACTCTGTGCTCTTAACGGTAATCCTTTGTTATGTTCAGCTAAAAAGCATGTATAATTCAACATATTCGTATACACAAGGTAATCACAACACAATTCATTTTTAAAAAAGGATGCAGCATCCCGCGCATGAGATTCTGTCCATTCAATCCATTTGGTGACGGGTGCATCTTGTAGGTAGGGTGGAAGAATGCTTCAAGCAAAAACTGAGTAACAGTGCACACCGTAAGTTTTTAAATTGCTCTTGTTCTTATACTGTTCCATTCATTGCTTTGTGAAATTAGGCGTGCATCCAGGATTGTGACCATACCTTGCTCAACAAAGCCGAACGTGTGTATAGATCCACTACTCGTAGAGTCTCACTGAATTTGCTGTCTCCTTTTTGTTCTGGGTGACCTTTCTTGACTCGGACCCAGTCACCCTCCATCAGTGTGGCTTCCCGCACATTATGCTTCTTGTCGTAATGTGCTTTGTAGATGCATTGGGCTTTCTCAATGTTGCTCCGGACGATGGCCGGGCACCATTTGCTCTGGAGTCGCATGTTCATCCAGGCTATATTGTCTCTGGTAAAAGGTTCTCTGCCTCTCAGGATTTTAAACGGGCTGTAGCCTGTGAGGGTGGGTGTGATGCGGTACACCCGCACTGTGCTTTTGACTTCGGCCTCCAGTTCTTCCCGGCACTGATGGCTGCCTGAACTGAGCCCATGATCACTCGGTTAAAGCGTTCCACTTGGCCGTTGCCCACCGGTTGGTAGACAGGTGTGTGTTTTGTCTGCTCCGGCGCAATGCTTGCATGCTTCCACGAATCTCTCTACTTGGTTGTCCATGGCCTGTCACCAGTACAGTAGTTTCATTCTTCTTTTCGCTTTTACGATGCCCAGGTGGCCTTCGTGGTTGATGTGGAGTATGCGATCGAACAGCTCCTTCAGGGGCACCACTCTTTTGCCTCGCAGTAGAAGTACTGAGTAGTCGCTAATAGAGAGTTTGTCGCGGACCTCCCAGTATTTTCTGAAGTTGTCTTTTGTGTGCTTCTTCTCTGGCCAGCTGTGTGTGGCATACAGTTTGACCTGTGATAGTTCGGTGTCCTGCGCATAGGCGTTTGCCCAGTCTTGGGCACTGATGGTGTGTTCGTGATTCGTCATAAATGCAATGCTGTACTCATCCCAGTCTGACTGTGTGACTCTTCCTACCATGGCTGCTGCCCTGCTGAGGAAGTCCGCGACCCTGTTTTTTGGGCCGGGGATGTATTCCACTTCGCAAACGAAGTCCAAAAGACGCAGTGTCATCTTCGTAATGCGTGGCGTGGCTGTCATGTTGTCGCTGAATGTGAGGACCTTGATTAGGGGATTGTGGTCGGTGCGGAGCATGAATCTTGATCACCACAGATATTGTCGAAATTGTTCCATCGCCCAGATGGATGCTAGCATTTCTTTTTCAATCACGCTATACTTCTCTTCACTGGGGGTAAGGGATCGCGAGGCAAACCCCACAGTGGTCTCCGTGCTGTCCGTTGCTCTCTGGGAGAGGACTGCTCCCAATCCTTTGTAACTGGCGTCCGTGGACAGGATGCTGGGGCGGCGCTGTCAAATCCGTGTAAGGGAATAGCCCCGCAAATGACTCTTTTGATGGCAGAGAATTCCGCTTTCGACTCTTTGGACCAGGAAAAGGCGTTCTCTTATTTCAGCAGTTGATGTAAGCTGTGCGTTTTGGTAGCGAAGTTCCTGACGAATTTGCTATAGAACTCCGCCAGCCCCAGGAATGAGCGGACCTCATTTTTGCTTTTAGGGGAGGGCGCGGACATGATGGCTTCCACATTAGCCGTTTTTGGGGAGATGCCTGTGTCGCTGATCTCGTGTCCCAGGTAGGTAACCTTGCGTAAACCGAATTTGCACTTCTCAAGATCCGCCGTGAGACCATTGGCTGCCAGCGTGTGCAGTACGGTGCGCGGAATGTCATCGTGTTCGGCCTTGGTCTTCCCATTGACGAGGATGTCGTCCTGGAAGTAGACGACACCGTGGACGTCCTTGAAGAGTGTGTGCATGAATTTTTGGAAGACGGCTGCAGCGGATGCAAACCAAAGGGCAACCGTCTGAACCTGTAGCAGCCAAAGGGTGTGATGAAGGAGGTGAGTTTCCGGCACGATGGATGGAGCGACACCTGATGGTATGCAGCTTTGAGGTCGATGGTGGAGAACAATTTGACCCCCTTGGTCTGGGCTAGTAGTTCGTTTATTTTAGGCAGCGGGAACTTGTCAACAATGATGTTTTTATTGAGTTCTCGGAGATCAATACAAAGGCATAACTTCCCGCTCTGTTTGCGCACCACTACCAAGGGCGCGAGCCATTCGGCGCATTCTATTAGTTCGATGATGTCGTTGTCTTCAACCGTTTCAGTTCTAGCTGTACTGCCTCTCTGCAGTTAAATGGGATATTCCTGACTTTGTGGGAGATTGGCACAGCTCTTTCCTTAAGCATGATTTTGTGGGTGAACTTTGACAATTTCCCAATGTGGTCGCTGAAGACTGCTGGAGATGCTGCTTTTAACGAGGCTGGCGTGGATGGGTCGTCCATCAGAAGCACTTGTGTGTCACCGCCTGGGTCGAGTTGCATGCCTAGCGCTCCCTGGTCCACCCACCCCAGGACTGAGGGGCCTTTCTGCGCGACGTACAATTTCGCTGTTGTGTGCCTGCCTTTGAACTCGAACAGGAGCCGCCGGAACACCACCATGGGGATTTGTTCCCCTGTGTATGTGACTGGGTGGACGTCGGTGGGATTAAGGTGGTTCCCCACCACGTGGGCAAAATCTTTGTCCCATAGCTGTTTTTGGATGATGGTGTATGGCGAACCAGAGTCTGCCACCATGGCTATCTGGACGCCCCCAATTAATAACATTCAGGATGGCTTCTTCTTGGCGATGCCGCCAATGCCCAGGATTTGGTCCTTGATGCAGAGTGTGCAATCTTGGACGGATTGGTCTGCTCCATCTTGGTCGTCGGAGTCGTCTTGGACATATTTGACTGCAGCGCTTCTGGGCTTCCATCTGCAGACTTTGCGGAAGTGTCCTGCAACCCAGCAGAAGGAGCATTTGACGTGGAATGCTGGGCACTTCCTATCATTTGCCATGTGGGATTGGCTGCCACATCTGTAGCAGGTTCCTTGCTTGTCTACGGGAGCGTGGCTGGGCCCCTTGGATCTGGACGTTGATTGCCTGTTGGAGGCAGAGCCAGAATTTGTCTTAGGTTTTGCGGTCGGGGCCCTCCGGTCTGTCACCTTCCACACTGTGGGCTGTTGGACAGGTTCCTTCTTGTCAGCGAGTGCACACTGTTTGGACAGCTCGGCTCTCTTGAATATCACGATGATCTCCGGGAGGGATGCTTCACCACTAACCCACAGCTTCTCCTGGACGCTTGAGTGGGTAGTGTGCATTATGATTTGGTCTCTTATAAGGTCATCGTGCAGGGTGCCAAACTTGCAGTTTATGTCTAGCTTCTTGAGGGCCGCTGCATAGTCCTCAACTGATACTGACTCGGTCTGTTTGCGCTGGAGAAAATTGTACTGGTCGATGGCCGTGCAAATTACTGGCTGGTAAAGGTTGTCTAGGTCTTCCAGGGCATGTTGGAAAACGTCGTCGTCTGTAGATGCTCTGGGCTTCTTTACCATGTTTCTGTAGATGCGCAGGCCTTCTGGACCCAGATTATGCAGGAGGATTTTCTTCTGGTGTAAACTGGAGAACGCCTCCTCACCTTCATCTTCCAGCGCCGATAGGTAGTTCAGGAAATACCCTTTCCAGTCGGCCCATTTCATGGCTGGTTCTCCCGGTTTCGGTAGGAAGGGTACCGGGTTGGTTAATGAGAAGGTTTGTGCACACATGGTGCGGGCGGCGTGGAAGGCAGTGCGCCTTGATGTGGTGCGGTAGACGCTAGGAGACGCTTATGACCTTGTGATGGAGCCAGGTTGTGAGCAGGGTGCCCCTCGTGCTGTCTCGCTTGCTGCGGTGTGTTCTCAGATGCTGCTGCTGCATGGTGATGCAACACGGTTCTGTGGTCCATGTACCCCTCGCGCGTGCTGGCTTGCAGTAGTGTTGCCTGGCTCGTGGTGTAGCCGTGGGACACCTCGTGTGAGAGGGCGTCTTATGGACCACACAGCCCCTCTGGAGCAGGTAGTGAAAGCGGAGGTTGAGGACAGAGTGGGGGGTGTGAGGCGCGCGCCAACGTGCGCACCGAAGACCTCACACAATGGGAACTGGTTGCCCCCCATTTCAACTGTACCTCGCTGGACGCGGTGAGCAGGCTGCGCCCACTGCTGTGCTGTTGCCGGCTCTCCCCTACTGTGACGGCGGCCTGAATAGGCTTTGTGGTTCTGCCACCTCGTCGCCACTGTGGTGTGTGATGATGGCCCCCCTGGAATGAGGACATAGACGGGAGGCTATGGTTGAGGATACTTTATTTTCATAGGGGAGAGCCGTCCGTTCGTCTCTGTGCCACGATCCGGAATAGCCGTCCGTGTCACGTCACTCCCATAATCCTTTGCAGTGAGTCACATGACGTCGGAAGGCTAGACCGCGACGCTACAAGAACCAGCCCATAGAATGGGAATGGCTGCTGCACCAAGGAGGGAGCCTGCACTTAGTCAGAGCCGGGAGGAGACTGCGACGTGGAGTGGTGAGTTGTACGCCACCTCCCCTGCTGATGTTCCACGGGACCCAGCTGCATAAGGCAGCCATGTGAGATGTGCCCGCACAGACAGCGGTCACCTGGCCCTCGAGTAACCGCTGCTGAGGCTGTGACTGGGAGTGGTGTGTCGGCTTCTCCCGCACTATTGATACCACGAGGCCCGGTTGCATGTGGAGGCTTCTTGGAATAGTCCGTACTTAGTGAGGACTGCCGGCCCTTAGGGAAGCAACTGCTGAGACCGCGATAAAGAATGGGGAGGTGACCCTCCCCTGCTATTGGCAAAACGAGGCCCGGATGCATGTGGCAGAAGGAAACCCACAGTTCAACAGAGGACACAGGAGCTCATACCCGCGTAGGTCCCCAGGTGGGGCGCACAGACACTTGGGCTGTGACAGGATGGGGTGGGTCTCTCTGTTACCCACCACAGTGGAATCTCCTAATTAACGAGGCCCTTGAAAAGACTTATGGAAATGCTAACAGACCACCATCCGCCCCCAGGGGACCGTCCCGGTCGAAAACCAAGTGGGGCCCCAATACTGCAGAGGGAAGGCAATGAGAATAGGGGACCCCTCAATCCCCCGACCTCCTTGGACTATGCGCTCATATGGGTCCCCATATACAGAGAGTGGGCAGGTGCTGGAGTAAAATTGCTGTGCTGTAAGGATTGCCACTTTGCTGTGACTGACTTTTCTGAGTAACTACGTCTCTACTTTGGTGAGCTGCCCTGCTGATCTCTGCCCTGCTGAGGGCAAGGTCTGGACCCAATCTCACTTGAACCCAGAGAAACTCCAAAGGCTTGCTGGCTTATCTCCTGATTTCTGAAGTCTCAGGGACACAAAAGACTACCTGCAATCCTGCTGGTGCTACTGGACTCTACCTTCAGTTTGTCCTGTGGGCCTGAGGTGCTCCCTCCAGTCCTTGGTCTCAGAACTGTGTTCTGCAGCTGATTTCTGCAAAACATAGCAAAATGCCTTGATTGCATGAGAATTTCAGATGCGTCGCCCTTTAATGCCGATGCAGAGGCTGCTCAACACTGACCGATCCATAGCCTGTGCAGCTCGGCAACAACGCTCTGTGTGGTTCAACGACGATGGACTGCATTCACTTTAGCGTAGCGGAGCTCGACAACAACGCAGGATCACCTGTGTGCGGCTCAACGACTATGCAGTAGACTCTCGATGTCGACAAAAGCTCCATCCAAGGTATTTCTTCAGTGGGACCTGTCTGGGTCCTGTAGCCGGCCTACCCTCCATTGTGGTGAGCCTGAAATTTCAATTTGGACTGGTCCCTTGCGATCGTTAGTAACCTTTTGACCGCTAGTGACTTCTAAGCACTGTTTTGACATTTAATCATTCAAAAATTCATATTTCAACTTCTACTTATTGGAGTTTTGTAGCTTTAGTCTTGTTTTAATCAGATACATATTCTCTATTTTACTAAACCTGTGTGAAGTCTTTTTGGAGTGTTTTCATTGAATTACTGTAATTAAACTGTTGCACAAATACTTTAGACATTGCTCTTAAGTTAAACCTGATTGCTCTGTGCCACGCTACCAGAGGGTGAGCACAGGTTAATTTAGGATGTCTATAGCTTACCCTCACTAGAATGGTGGTCCCTACTAGGACAGAGTGTAAACCACTGCCAACTAGAGACCCCATTTCTAACAACCTACCACATGCAAGATCTAACATTTTAGGTATCTTAGAAAGAGCAGGTCTCAAGGGATTATGGAAATATCAGAAAAATAGTCGTTCTTCTAAAGAATACTTTATGAACAGTAACTCAGTCCAGAAGGACTTGATATGAGAATGTGTTTTGTGCAGAGCTGTTTTTACGCTTTTTAAAACTCATTTACAAGTTGAACATCATCATAAAAGCATTCAAACCCTTGCAGGATTGGTTATCAGGGGTTATTTCATTAAACATTCCAGATTTTCTTCGTTGTTGTTACACTGATGTGGAGTTATCTTTGTTTTCTCTTTGCATAATAGACTAACTGTATGTAATGATGTACTGGTTATATTATTTTGTACGAATACTAATAAAAATATTTCAAGCACAAACCCTTGCAGGTCCTTGGATTGCATTTTTGTAGGAGATGACATTAAAGTCTCGCGGTGCAAACTACACTCTTGGGCTGGGCCAGTAGCCGAGTTCCAGCTGTAGGTTACTTTTTTGGGCAGCCTGGGGGCTGTCTGTGCTGTTAGGATATCGCCAGCGGCCCAGTGGGTGCCTGAGTTACCTTTCTAGAGGCAGATGGGCTGAGGTATCACTCCCTTTCTCTCGCTGGGCCGGGCCATCAAGGTATGCTATCTAAGTGAAGTTAATAAAACACGCCCCGCCCCCTTTCTTTTCATAAAACTTTGCTAAAGCAGTGTTGTGCTGAAAGGCAATAGGCAAATGTGGGCCACTTTTCTTTTTGGTGTGCCCGGGCAGATTTTTTATCCCAATCCAATCCTGCTCTTGGGGCCCCAGAGGATGGACATCTTGGAACTGTGGAACCCATTTTCATGAACAGAATTTCTTTGAATCCAGATCATATGTATTTGCCTTTCCCTGTAGGATGGTTGTTTTATATTGAATTTTATCTGTACCCTAATATAGCTTAAAATAAAAATAAAAATGTCTGTAATCAAGCAGAATTAGTTGCCAAGTAAACATGACATTGGATCAAGCAGAAGGTGTTGCTATTACATGCAGCAAGAGTAACACATGTACAGGAAGATGTAAATGTTCTCAATAGAAGAAGATGAGACTTTGCAGGAAACATTCTCAAACGGCAGGGTACAATGCCACACAAGAGAGCACCAACATGATGGAAATGGATTCAAGCCAGTGTCCATAAAGTGACAATAGAGGTTGATAAATCAAAGGATGGCTTACAGCTACAGCCAAAAGAGTAGTGCTGTGGTGAAAAGGAATGTGCATCATAGGCAAACCTATTAACCCACTAAATCTAAGACCACAGACAAACAGAAAATACCAAAATAGAAATATCTGTCTAGACTGAGACTGAAGACAAATAACAAAAAAGGCATAGTTTAAATTACAAAGCAAACACAAGGACATGATGGACGAGCGCTGAAAGTTTTCGGACACTAACCCCCAGTCACAGATCTGGGTTGAATCCATCTTCATTCTTTAGCTCACTTCACCACCCCGGTTCAGACCCAGCTATATGCAAATCAGTCTTGTCCCTGTTCCTCATAGGAACAGTCCAGCCCGAACTGCCAAGCCAGGTCTTCTCTGGAGCGGAAACAAGCATCCTGGGACGGGTTTCGGGGTAACACCCCTCATCAGCTAGGCTAGCTTGAATACAGTGGCAAAATGAGCAAGGGACACATGTCTTGGCATACCCTGCCAACTTAGGGCAACAAAGCAAACACAAAGATGATGGACAAGGATGCATGGTTTAAATTACAACAGTGAAACAGTGGAGCTGCTAGGTACCAATTTATGTTTCAATTTTTAGTAATTACTCCTCGAACAATATTATTCTCAAAACGTGTCAAGTATATCACTCTGACAACCCCCCAAATAAGGAAGGGTCCATGATTGTTCTATCTATTTGAAAGATGTGTCCTTTTGATTGACAAAGTAATGTCAACAAACTATTTTGTTTACCATTTTAAGATTCAAGTTTAAAGAATCACACAGAGTTCAAATACTAAAAAGTAATGTCAGCAACACTGTGCGGTCTCCTGACTTCCTCCATTTGCATCCAAGTACAGAGTAATGTTAAGGATTATTGGGGCCCTAAGCAAGATATATTTTAGGACTCTCCCTTTGGAACAAATTCAAATTTATTACCCATTCTCAGCTAATACAAAACCTTGTGATGCCAAACAACATTGAATTAGGCGATAGGCTTTAAGAAACGTGGGGCTATATTATCAAGAACGGCAATAACATTATCGCCGTACTTTAGCGGCAGTTTAAATGCCGCTAAAGCGGCGATAAAGGGCTTGATAATATGCCCTAGAGAATTCCAATAGAAGCCCAGGTTCAGGTGTGAAGGACCACAAACCTGAGCTTCTATTGGAATTCTCTTGGGCATATTATCAAGCCCCTTATCGCCGCCTTAGCGGCAGTTTCCAGTACCCCTGTGCGCCGCTGCAGGGGTAAGCACAGAGATGCTACATATTGTTGTAAATATGTTGAATCCCTATGCTTCAAAACTAGCGCAGTGCGGCGCAGCAAAATGACTTGCTGCATCACGCTGCGTTAGTTTATTGAAAAATTGGCCCCAAAGTATTTTTCACAGTGTCAGCTGCACGTTTGGTACTACTACAACATTTTACTAATGATACATCCAACATAGTCTTTGTGATATGGTGTTCATCTAAAGACACCCTTAAATGGACTACTCCACTGAATTTGAATCAAAGTCCTTGGCTAACTGACTGGGATCCATTTCTCATGCAGCTTAAGGCTATCTATGGTAACAAAAGGACACAGCCATATTGGCTAATGCTGGGCTGTTGATGATAAAGCAAGGAAACAAAGATCTTGTTGAGTATATTGGTAAATTTCAATAATTAACTCAGACATAGTGTAAATTGAAGAGGCCACAGCAGAAGGGTTGTATCAAAGTCTGTGGGAAAACTTAAAAAAATATTTCTCTCTGATAGTTATTCGACATACTACCTCCTCAGCTTTATTAACCTTTTGCTCCAGGTATAAACTCAACAGAGGTCTTGCAAGGCTGAGAGGAGAAGGTATACTCGATGACCCTGAATTCCTAATGCATTATCCCATTGAGATCTCAGCTAATCAGGCTGAACCAGTACAGACTGAGGTAGACAAAAGACTCCTACTACAGAAGCGAAAGACCAAATGAGCAAGGCGCGAACCTGCTTTTACTGCGGAAAGATGGATCATAATGTTCGGTTGTGTCCATAGCTGTCAGGAAATGGATCAGCTCATCCCAGAGTAACAGACAAGGAATAAACAGCAGAATAACAGAAGTGTCCATTATTAATAGAGATCACAATTTCTTTTTATAAGTGCTTGAGACCATACCAGGAGTCCCAGTTTCAATTTTTGCATCAGTAGACAGAAGGGACTATGGGTGCTTCTTGATTTATGAATTTTAGACAGAAGTACAGATTTCAAAATTGGAGAAGTCTTCCACCTTAGGAAATTCAGGGAAAAGACAGAACATAATAAACTTCAGGAGCAATTTGTATGAAAGCATTACCTTTTGATGGCATTGCAGACTGGTGATAGAGAAGAGCAGTGATATGATCTTAATGATGGACCTGCATTTCCCATAGTCCTGTTAATAACACGACTGAAGGAATTTAATCCTTATATCAATTGGGAATCTCAGGCTGCAGATTTTGTTCAAATCGCCCAGTTAGTGAAAACGTTTCATGGGCTCTTCCTTTTGAAACTTAGGGGCTGGCATATATTGGCTGTAAGGATACTCAATCGCAATGGAGATGGAGTAAGCTTACTACCAATATAATGGTCCACCCATGGAATTTAAGACTACTTTGTCTCAGCCATGGCCGAACTTCTCAGATGGCCGAACAAAGTAAGAGCTGACTTGTCGATGCGGCAAGTGCAAAGTAAGTGGTTTTATTTATTTATTTTAAATAATATTACCTATCCCGTTGTATGTTTACTTCCACCACCCCCTCCCCACCATGCCCCCAATATGCCCCACCACTCTTACCTGTGTCGGGCGTCACTGGTAAAATCCAGGTTTATTCCTACAAACTACCTCATCCCTTCTCTCCAATATGTGGTCACTGACGCCAAGTTAAAGGATGCACATTCCAACATGATGTGTTTCACTCGTTCCAGATCTTGTCTATCTTTTGTGTTCCATATGAAGTATGCCTATTCCATGCTCTTCACACTCAGGGCCTGATTAGGATGTTGGTTGGTAAGCCACCGACCGCTCGCCAGGTCTTGACAAGCTCCCAGGTGATCTCCTAAAGCATGAGGTTAGAATTTGGGCACCCTACCTCTTGGTACTGTTTAATGCCATCACCCACGGCATGGCGGTCCCTCCAACTTGGCTCGGGGCGGCGATTGTGCCTATCTTTAAAAGGGGCTCACCTTTACTCCCTGCTAATTACAGACCGATCAGTCTGATAGACGTCCCTCAGAAGCTCTTCGCGAGGCTTCTGCTGGATCGTCTCTTGGACTGGATCGAAGACAGGGACATTTTGAGCCCCCTTCAGGACGGGTTTCGGCAAAAGACCTCCACTATAGACCAGGTCTTTAGGCTGTCTCTTTTATACTGGAAAACAATACAGCTGGAGGGTGGCAGTCTCTATACTGTATTTGTGGACTTAAGGGCAGCATTCGACCTGGTTCCACGCGGTAAGCTCTGGGAAGTGCTGGCGAAAGCTGGGGTGCCAGCTGATCTTTTGACAATGATCATCCGCCTCCACACTAACACCTATGCCCGAGTGAGGTGTGGTAGGCAGGGTGCTCTATCAAATAAGTTTCCCGTTGACAGAGGGGTAAGACAGGGGTGTGTACTCGCACCAACCCTGTTCTGCCTCTTTGTCAACGGTGTTATTGATCACCTCAACAGGGTCCCCGACTCCGACGTCCCAAAGCTGGCGGGAAGGAGGGTTCCGGCAATTATGTTTGCGGACGATACCCTCCTTCTCTCCAAGTCGCCGATGGGAATCCAGCGTGTGTTGGATGGATTCGGGGACTTTTGTAGAGAGCATGGATTAGAGATAAACACCCTAAAGACAAAATTTATGGCTTTCAATCCGCCACCCAGGTTCCACCGCATCCCACGCATAGGGAACAACACACTTGAACGAGTCAACACCTTTGAATATCTTGGTGTTACCCTTAATGAGGAATTGGGGTGGGGTCCGCACCAGGAGAAAGTAAAGATGAAACTAGTGCAACATGTGGGTGGGATACTAAGGATGGTGGGGAAGAATAGGTCGACCCTCAAACCCATAGGCCCTCCCCTCCACATTTACAGGGTGCAAGCCAGAGGAGCCGTCATATATGGTAGTGAATTATGGGGTCATAAAGTCTTGGCTAGTCTGTCAAAAGAGGAGAACAGGTTTCTTAGGTGTCTAGTAGCCCTTCCTCCAAGTACACCCTTAGTGCCTCTAAGACTTGACCTAGGCATTAGACCCCTGGAAGAAGAATTGGCACTTCGCCCTGTGATCTATTGGCGTAGATTGTGGGCGGTGCCTGAATTGATTCATTACAGACAGGGCTTGCAGGAAGTCCTTAGTTTTCCAAACTCGGGGAACATTGCCTGGCTTAAATTTGTAAGGAACAGTCTGGTGGGCTTAGGCCTTGATGCACTTTGGAACGACCCCCTGGATGCTTGCCCCAGGCTTCCTAAAAAAGCTCTAATCAAATTGTATTATAATTCTAAGGCTCCCGCATTCCGACCTTCAAAATCTCTAGGGTCTTTAACGCACCAATTCCTTTACATTAAAAATACCTACAGCTTTGAATCAATCCTGGACAATGTTTACCCTGTAATAATTAGGAAGCTCTATTTGCAATGGAGGCACGGGTCTTTGCCAATCCGTGCACTTACTAGCCACTGGTCCGTGTCGACACCCAGTATTTGCCCGGCATGCAGAGTAAGCGATGAAACTGAGCTGCATATTATATTTTTTTGTCCGGGCTATACCGAGGCGCGCAGAAAATGGATCATTCCCGTCTGTAGGAATTTGGGTTTTACCAGGTGTCATGAAGCCTTCAGAATTCTCAAGAGTGAAATGGCTGTCCACATTGTGTTTGCTGTGGCCAAATTTCTGGGGGCTTTATGGCATAAGCGAAAACGGTATTTGAAAATGTTAACATGATTAATCTTGCACTGTGTTAAATGGTACATGACTCTATGTAATTAGCAGACATCTAGCTGTCCTGGTGCATTAATGTTGTAATTCTTTTAACTATTACTTTTAATTACCTAAATGTATGGTTTTAAACGTTTTTATACTCAATTTTATGTACCTTTTATGGAGATTTTCTCCGAAATAAAGTTCTTTTTGACTTGACTTTGAGAGGCTTACCGAATGGCATCGTTAATTTGAAGGCGACCGCCGTACTACAATGACAGCAGTCAGAGTTCAAACTGGCTGGTCAATCTGACTGGTTTCTGATGGGCTGAAGTAGCCCGTCGGACAGTCGGAACCTTCACATAATCCCTTAAGGACAGCATTTCTGCCGTCTGGATTATGATGTCGTTTTCTGACAGGTTTTTCTTGTCGGGCTTTCCGACATGGAATGCCTGTCGAAAAGTGACATTGGGGGCCCAGAGCAGGGCCCCTTTCTCTCCGCAACCTACGGTTGTGGGACGGGAGCACCTATGGTGCCCCCCTGTAAATCACTGCACAGTGTGGCAGGCACCATGATGTGCCTGCCACACGGTGCAGGGATTTAAAGTAACTCTCATTTCTCTATGGAAACTTGTTCTGCGTCTGTATTCTGACTGCCACACAAGCTCCCATAGGGAAATCGGAATTGTCGCATCGTAATTGCAGTTTCAGACCGCCAACCAGAGGTCGGGCAGTTCCGAAACCGCAGAGATGTCGGTTGGAGGCAACTCTGACCGACATTTTAATCAGGTCCTGTGTGTTATACCTCACCTCTTAAGGGTCTCAGCTGTTCACCAGGCTACATCACACATGAATCACCAGCTACAGGAAGTTAAAGGGTGATATACTTTTTGTGAACTGTTCTTTTGATTGTCTGAAAAGTGCTGATTTCTATATCTGCAATGCTACCACAATTCCTCAGGACACATGCAAGTGTTACTCTCAAGCCCTCACCTAGAAAAGTGCCAAACAGCTGTCGCTCAAGGTATCAGCCACGGTAAACATCCTTTTGTACGCGGTCATTACACCGCATACCATTACTACGCATTCTTTACTACGCATGCGCTGTAATAACCTGTAGCCATTTCTACGCATGTTATTACAACGCATGCGTTTTAAAGCGAACCACATCGTTGTGAGGAAACTGAGGCGTTTCCTTACAATGACGTGCAACGATGACCGCCTCTCTGAAGACACAGGAAGGAGAACAAAGGACACGAGGAGAGAGGTAAAAGGGGCTACTTTTAAGGGTTTAGGGTAGGGGGAGGATTAAGGTAGTGTTGTGTATGAGGAGTAGTGTTTTGGGGTTTAGGGTAGTGTTGGGGGGTCGTGTAGGGGAGTGTTTGGTTGTAGGGACACGATTGGGAGTTGGGGGAGGGTCGTGCTGGGGGTAGTGTTTTAGGGTTTAGTGTAGTATTGTGGTGTTTGTGTAGTGTAGGGTAGTGTTTTAGGGTTAAGGGTAGTGTTGGGGTGTCGTGTAGAGTAGTGTTGTAGTGTAGGGAGAGGACTGGGGAAGGGTGAGAGTCGTGCATGGGGTAGTGTTTTATGGTTTAGGGTAGTGTCGGGGGATTGTGCAGGGTAGTGTTTGAGTGTAGGGACAGGAGTGGTGGTCAGGGGAGGGTTGTGCGGGGGTAGTGTTTTAGGTTTTAGGGTAGTGTTGTGGTGTAGTGTAGTGTAGGGTAGTGGTTTAGGGTAGTGTTCGAGAGTAGGGACTGGACTGGGGTAGGGCCAGGGTCGTGCTGGGGGTAGTGGTTTAGGGTTTAGGGTAGTGTAGTGGTGTTTGAGTAGTGTAGGGTAGTGTAGTGTTTGGGTAGTTTTTTAGAGTTTGTTTTGTGTATGGTAGTTGTATTTGTATTTAGTATTTAGTGCAGTGTTGTGATAAATGTCTGTTTTTATTAATATGCAAGTTTTAGTGTTTTGTGTAGTGTCGAGGGGTTTTGATGAGTAGTGAATGAGTGTAGGGACCGGAGGGGTGGAATGCGTAGGTTCGTGCAGGGTGTAGTGATTTAGGGATAAGGGTAGTGTAGAGGTGTTTCAGTAGTGTAGGGTAGTGTAGTGTTTGAGTGTTTTGGTAGTGTTTTCCATTTTTAGATGTGTAGGGTAGTGTATTTATATTTATTATTTAAATTAGTGTTGTGTTTTAAAGATTTAAAAAAAGGGCTCAAATGTCTTTTTTTAATATGACACGTTATTCCGCATACCATTTTTATTACTAAGCAAGTTTTTACTTCGTATATATTAACACTTTCAATGTAATGGTATGCGAAGTAAAAACTTGCGTAGTAACGGTTATTGCTAAGTAATAACCGCGTAGTAATGGCATGCAAAGTAATGGCATGCGAAATAACATGCCATATTCATCAGCCACAGTAGCAGTTTGCATGTGCCTAACTGCGATATCAAGTCTAAAGATCCTTGAATATTGTTTAGTTCCATACACAAGGTAACATGGCTGCGTTACAAGCAGGGAAGTAGGTAGCCTCCCTTAATCCAACATGGTTTGCATGCATTCTGCGGTGGAGAAAACTTGAAGTGGAAAGTGCAGAAGTAGGACTGGTTCTAAGTAGGTAGAATCTCTAGGAGCACTACCGTACCATACTCCTGTCGCAATTAAAATCAGACGCAACAGTTCCTTCAGTGTGTGAGAATCTGTGGGTTTGCCCTGTGACTGTTTCCCCAGCCATCGTTATGCTGAACAGTGTGCAGGGGGTGCTCTTGCAGATGTTTGGAATGGTCACTGACCTGGACAACCCCAAACAAAACGCTTCTTCACTTTGCAGCACTCTCGAAACAGCCACATTGTGGAGGAAGCCTTCGAATTTGGGGCAGTGTGGTAAGACCCTGGCTTTCAGATCACAACCCCACAGATACCGGAGTCTGTCAGGAGTGTTTCTAAGTTGTGTGCTTGATCCAAGTATATGCCTATGGGTCTACACATATGTTCTCAATCATCACACATACCCAGGGTAATATGGGCCACCAGCCCCACATAGAAATCTCCGAGTTGCCATCAGACCCAAGGAAGCAGTAGGACTTTCAGGAGCTCAAAGGCATGGAGGCCATATATCTTTGTGGCAAAACCCTGCCTCTTGTTAGACAACGTGTAAATATGGAGGTAGATCATTTCTAAACATGATTGAGAGATGCCAGTTTATACTTGTTAAACATATTTGGGAGAATAAAGTTTGTGTTTGCTGTATATCATTGGGAGGTGCTAGTCTGTTGATGTCAAAAATAATTGTGAGATGCCAGTCTGCCCCTGTCAAATGTCGTCCAGTAATGCACCCAAATGGATTCAAGAAATTAATTGGTAAACACAATACAGTGGTCAAAGCAATTCTCTCTAATAGCGCATAACACTGCTCACATTCACAAATGCTAGGAGATATAACTTTAAATATTGGATACCTCTTAAAGCAAAGGTGACCTACTGGGCACTGGGAAAGCATTGGCACACATGGACTGTGTGCACAGAAATACCTGAAGCTTCCTCGTTTAGACATAAAACCCAATGAAATGGCATGCATTCAAATTCAGGCACAAGACACACACGTCCACCACGAAAAACATAGGAGCCCTCGTTACAGTGAACAGCCCCACCATTAAACAGACCATTCAAAACATATATCTGTTAACCACATTGGACATTTGCTCATTTTTCCATCAAGAAAAAATGACATTTATAACCAGCCGAGGTCCGTGCAGGTAACAGCGGAGGGACTGCGCTGGGGGGATTTCGCGGGACGATGCTGAGGGAAAATTAAATAAATAATTAATTTTCCCTCGGCATCGTCCATCGAAATCCCCCAACGTGGCTCCACCGCTGTTACCTGCACGGACCGCAGCTGTTTATAACATCACATAAAGTAATATCACAAGAAAGTACAGCAGTAAAGGAGGGTTCCTAAGACAAAGATGGTTTTGGAGAGATGAGCAAGAGATAGATTGACAGCATTTCAGATTCTGTTTTGTATCTTATATGTGGAAGCAACACATGGACGAGCCAAGGAGAGGACATTAGGGGAGAAAAACCAGGGGCCTAGCTTGGTCAGTAAGATTGAGGGGTGTGAGCTTCAGATTTCCCAACAATTACGCTGGCATATAATGTTAAAAACTAAACATTATACGACAATCCCGGCCCATGAGGGGGCTTACGGGGCAGCAGAAAGGGAGTGGAATGATAATTAGCCCCACAAGTTACAACATTCACATTCTATTCAAAGTATTAATGGCTTCACAACTACTAAATAATGGGTTTCTGTAATATCACCCGTTTCTTCTTACTATGTAAGTAGACAGATTTATTCCCCAGAACTACCTATTATATAACTTAGCAGAAACTTGGGGCCTGATTTAGAATAGGGCAGACAACTCGCAACCCCATAGGGTCAGCAGAGGATATGCCCAGTGGCATAACAAAACTTGAGGCCCCCCTCCTGTAAAGTACATTGAGGGGACCCCTATACTCTGGACACAGTAAGGAGCTCCGAGTCCAGGGGCCTGTACAGTCCCAGAGGGGTCCCCTGGAGCTCGGGCCCCCCACACTGCTATTGCTACACCACTGGATATGACCAAAGTTCACCTGTCAGAGGATCACCCACCATATTAGAGAACCCAGCAGGAAGTGGGGATCTCTGGTCCTGAAGTGGAGCCATTAATATGGGATCTTTGCTGAAGAGAATTAGACGTAGCCAATCGGGCAACATGTTCGATGCATAATATCGACAAGGGCCCAGGCCATCGGTTCCCAGGTTTCTGATAGCGGAGGAAGCTGAAGTTCCAGTTTTAGAATCCCCCAAAGCTTCCTCAACTGTAAACAGAGCTGGGGAACCATGAGCCCTTTTACATTTCTGTCTCTGAAAATGTCCACTGGGAGAATCTAATCAACCAGAAATCTATTTCTAGCAATCCATGCAATAGTAATAGCGGGCGCCGTTCGTGCTTTGAGGAACTTCGTTTGTGCAGCTCAGTGCTTGACCAGGACGTGAGGGACTGCGAGGCACCGCGGCTGGGAAACCAGCTACAGCTGCGGCCTCTTCCCGGACACTCCCCCTGCCTGCCTGGAAATAGACGGCTCACGGCCCCCGCTTCGCGGGCGCCGTTCGTGCTTTGAGGAACTTCGTTTGTGCAGCTCAGTGCTTGACCAAGACGTGAGGGACTGCGAGGCACCGCGGCTGGGAAACCAGCTACAGCTGCGGCCTCTTCCCGGACACTCCCCCTGCCTGCCTTGAAATAGACGGCTCACGGCCCCCCCTTCGCGGGTGCCGTTCGTGCTTTGAGGAACTTCGTTTGTGCAGCTCAGTGCTTGACCAGGACGTGAGGGACTGCGAGGCACCGCGGCTGGGAAACCAGCTACAGCTGCGGCCTCTTCCCGGACACTCCCCCTGCCTGCCTTGAAATAGACGGCTCACGGCCCCCGCTTCGCGGGCGCCGTTCGTGCTTTGAGGAACTTCGTTTGTGCAGCTCAGTGCTTGACCAGGACGTGAGGGACTGCGAGGCACCATGGCTGGGAAACCAGCTACAGCTGCGGCCTCTTCCCGGACACTCCCTTTTTAGCGGATCACTACCTATTTAATCCGAGACTAGTGACGCGGCGCGGGACGCGGCGCAGGACGAGCGCCGGGCCAAGGGTGGGCCCGTTCTAGCCCGTTACAGACCGAGTAAGACCGGACCGGGCCCCCCTTCTAACATTTTATTTGTGTGTAATAGACATCATCGCTGACTTGTAAATATCTGCTGTCTAATATTTTTAGTAATTTTATGTTATCACCCATGGCGACCACACGAGGGAGTAGGAGCAGGATGATCAAGGATGCTAATAATATTACTGGCCCATTAGACAACTTCATTGTAAGAGCGAATTCTGTTATTGATCAAGGAATTGCTCTTATGGAACGAAGAGTGTCACAAGACCTATTACTAGCTAAACGCTCCTCCTTGGGCCTTTTTGCGACAGCTAAAACTCCCGATAACATAAGTAACAAAGCACCCCTTGCCTTAGTACAGGCGGATATACATAGCATCCCAAATGTAGTAGATTTGTCTTTTTCTATGACGGAATGCATATCCTCCTCGCAACTAGAGAGGTCACCGATTCTTGTATCGGAGCCTCTGGTATTAGAACCAAGGTCGCAAGACTCAATCAATAGTCAGGGGATGAGAGAGAAAGAGGGTGCAATTCCAAAGACGACAAAATACCCAAACAGATAGTATAAGAAAAATGAACCTAAAGTAAATAAGTTCAGTAAGTCAAAAAAAATAATCATTGCTACTGGGGATAAAGGGAAAGGCGAACTTCACATTAGAGGGAAAGAACGAACTGAACAACAGCTAAAAGAGGGCCCTACTCAAAATTGTCCCATTGCGGATAGTCAGTCATTGGATTTGTCCAGCGCTGTTATTTCTTCCCCGATGTCAATAAACTCTGAGCCTTTGAAGGCTGACCATAATTTAATCGATCACATAAGGGAGCTTTTTAGGATATTTCTTACCCCGCTAGAAATTAGATTGAAGAAGATTGAGACGCAGTTAATAGATCTGGCTGCCTCCTTCAAGACCTCGACTAACATCGGCCCATCAAAGGTTGTGGAAGGGGTAATAAAAGGTACAAAAAATGTATCACTGGGACCTCCAACACCTAAAGCTTTAACCCACGTTACAAAAGCAAATAGTTTGGCATCTGTTAACACAGAGAACTGTATAACAGAAAAAATGTACCATCCTCCTGGAAATATTGATCAAGGGCCACGCACAAAGAAAGATTCTAATAGGGATCTTAAATCGGGAAATTCAGTTATAGATTTGCCCCCAGAAGCATCTCCTTACTTGGTGATTTTAACGGGCGTTCCCGAATTGAAAGAGGACAAAGAAGAACCCTTTGAATCTTTGAAAAACAAGGCCCAATATTGGCTTAATACAAACCGACCACTCCCTCCGAACAGGACGAGTAAGATCCTGATGGTCCGTAGGGTTTCCTGGGTGGGGGCAGAAAGAAAAACAATACAGGGTGACTGTGTCCTGGTCAATTTTGAGGACCGGGAAACGGTTGACTACATCTGCTCCTGGGGGAATCAGTATATAAATGAGAGTATTCAAACTAAACGATTATCTTTTTTCTACCCTCCTAGATCTCATCCCCATTTACCCAATGATCGTAAATGGGTCACTGTAAAATCCCGTGATAGAAGAGCGGGCATAAGGGAATGGGAGAGGCAAATTAACAGGGACTCAACATATAGTGACACCTGGAGAGGATTACTTACATCTAATCGTTATAGCAGCTTAGAGACGGTGGACTGACTCCATCGGACTGGATTTAGTTTCCCTCCCCATTGTTTTAGTGGCAATAAAACGTACAAAAGCTCAGAATACTCACTAAATGACCCCCAAAGAGATGTTAACGAGGATGGGATAAAAAACCTGTTAGATCCCCTAACAACATCCAAAGCTCCATTTGATGAAGCTGATAAACAAGAGTCAGAAATAATCACACATTCTGGCCTCGGTTTAAAAATTGTTTTATCCCCGAAACTTGTCCGTCCCACAGCGCAGCCTGACGCGGAATTTAACTCTCCTTTGGCAGAAACACATTTATGTGCGGCTTGCTCCTCTGATGAGGAGTTAGATACAGAACACAACATTTCCTTGATGGTACCAAACTCGTGTGCAGACTGTTCCCCTGACAAGGAACGTCACCAAGACACAGCAAGGGGAGAGCTGGCCCTTCTATCTTGGAATATAGCAGGCCTAGCAAACAAGGTAAATGATCCCATCTTTTGTGACCTAATTGAGAAGAATGACATCATCTGTCTTCAGGAGTGTTGGGAGCAGGTTGAGATTCATCTTGCAGGGTACCGTACATTTTTTACCCCTGCAACACAGTCCAGGAGAGGTAGAAACTCGGGGGGGCTTTGTACTTATATTTCCAATATGGTAAATTTGGTAATAAAGCAACAGAATACAGAGGGGCATAATTGTTATCAGGTCTTCTGTTCAATTGCAGGAGGAAACCGACTTATTCTAATTAATTTATATAATAATATCCCGAAGGATGATGTGAACAAAGTAATTGAAGATCTAAATAATTCAATATCCCGCGCAATTGGTTTGGAACAAAATGATACTTGTATCATTCTGACAGGAGATTTTAATTGCCACTTGTGTCCACATAACAATTCTGGTATATGTGGAATGGTCAATTTAATTGGCGACCCATGCACACATTTTGAGCATACCGTAGTGGGAAATATGTTCAACAGCTTAATTTTTGAATGGGACTTGGGATTTGCAAATGAACTGTGTACGCCTCAGGTTCATTTCCAACCTACTTTTAATGGGCGTGGTCTAGAGTCTGTTATAGATTACATCTTGGTTAGTACTACTCACAATCGTAAAGTCCTGCTGTTTAAAACATTAGACACTGCAATGAGTGATCATTTCCCGATTAGCTCAATTTTTCACATCGATAGGGGTACTAGATCTGTCCCAAACGTAGCGGAAAATCTTTCCCGCCATGCTATCTCATTGGCAAGACAAAATGGATATGCTATAAAATGGAAAAAGGTCGATCCATCAAACTTTCTTCAGAACCTGATACTGGATCAATATAAAAATGTCAGGATTTGCCTAGAGGATCATCCTGACCATAGCTTGACCATTTGTGCCTTTGACCAGATTTCTTCATTTATTGCCAAAAAGTTAACAGGAACCCTAAGAGATAAGCCCTACCAAAAAACCATTGGGTGGTTCAACTCCGACTGCTCTAAGGCACATTCTAACTTAAAGCATATTTTAACGAAAAAACCTAAAGATATGCTAGAAGTTAGAGTCGCCAGGGCAGTTTATAAAACATCGATAAAAAAAACGGAAGCGGGAGCTCAAGGAGAATGCGTGGAATGCATTAGTAAAGGCAAGCTCCCTGAGAGATAACATTGCGTTCTGGAAAGCAGTAAATGCCCCCTTCTTCATTGAAAGGAATTCTGATAAGTTGGACCCTATGGTAGAAGAATCAACCTGGGTGGATCACTTTACTGAGCTTTATAAAAAAGATGTTTTGCTCAGTATAGCCTCTAAACCCTTAATTCAGTAGCCTGTTATCGAATCTACTGTCCCTGTTCTATTTCCTTTAGGGATTGTTTTTTCCCCTTCTGAGGTGGAATTGGCCCTACAGGAAAGTGCTAGAAACAAAGCCCCCGGGCCTGACGGGGTCCCGGCAGACATATATAAAGATACTGTCTCTTTATGGGCCCCCCTGTTGACTAACGTGCTAAATAGTTTTAATATAAAGGGATTCCCACCGACCTGGCAGGAAGCCATTGTGGTCCCTATTTTTAAAAAGGGAGATCGAACTGATCCCAAATGTTATAGGCCGATCTCCCTACTTGATTCACTCATGAAAGTGGCAGGGAGAATCATTTTAAATAGATTTCACACTTGGGCAGAGGAATGTGATGTTATTTCCAAGTTCCAGTACGGTTTTAAGGCTGGCCTAGGTACTGTTGAACAAGTGCTCAACTTGGCCTTAATAACTTGCAAATACACGAAGGCAAAAAAGGGTAATCTTTTTATGACCTTTGTTGACCTTAGTTCAGCATTTGATTGCTTGGACCACGACGTACTATGGGACACTTTAATAGGCTTGGGCATAGATTCAAACATCCTTAATTTTATTAAAGCATTATATAGAGAGGCAGGGGCTAAGGTGCGTTTCGGAAACAAAGGGGAGTGCACTGACAAGTTTCCAATTATGAAAGGTGTCAGACAGGGTTGTATTCTGGCACCTTTTCTTTTTAATTTGTATATAAATGAAGTGGCAGATTTCTTAATTAAACAAGAGCTAGACTATCCTCAAATTGATGGCACCGCAGTTCCCATTTTATTATATGCTGACGATGCGGTCATCATGGCCAGAACTCAGTTGGGCCTTCAAAAGGCTCTAACCAGTTTTTCTCTCTTTATGAGTTCTAGGGGTTTAAAAATAAACATAGGGAAAACCTTTACCATGTGCTGCTCGTCAAAGAATAAACTTCCTTGTAAGACTTTTATCGATAAGTCTAAGATAGAACTTACTAGTACTTTTTCATACTTGGGGATTGTTTTTAATCAAAAAGGTACTTGGAAACCAGCAATTAGGGCCAGGAATCTTGCTTTCGCTCGTACTATAGGAGCAATCAGACAGTTTGCCAATAAATTAGGGGGTAGGCCTGTACGTATTTTAATGGACATCTACAAGTCTAAATGCATATCAACTGCTTTATACGGATCTGGCATATGGGGTATCGCAGACCCCCAGGAAATCCAAGTAAAAGAAAACAGTTTCCTGTGCTATTTGTTAGCGGTCCCCAAATCGACCTCTACATATATATGCCATAAGGAATTGGATCTGGTCTATATCTCGGATCTCATTAAAATCAACCCATTACTCTTATGGCATAAGATATGGACTTCAGAAGCAACTGTTTTTAATAGATCTATTCTGAATGATTGCCTCAAACTAGAGAGATGGAAAGACATTCATTGGATCTTCTATGTAAAGGAGTTTATGACTAATATGGGCCATCGAGCTTTTTTTGAAAACCCCTCCTCGCTATCCTTGATCTCCAGAAAGGCTTTTAAGAAGAGTTGCCTTGCTTTCCTGGAGAACAAAAGATGGCTTGAGGAGAGGACTAAGTCATCTGTAATTCAATATAATGCACTTGCCCAGGGCCCTGGTTTGCAGCATTATCTGTCTCCTGACTACCTTTGTTACGACAGAATGTTGCTATCGCGCCTGAGAACAGGTACCTTTTATAGGTTGATAACATTCCCAGTGAGTAACGATTGGTCCTTCAATTTAATTAATTGCCCCTGTGATGATCTTGCTTTGCAATCTTCAATACATTGTGTTCTTTTTTGCAAGTACTACGCTTGGGGAAGAAAGAAATATTTGATTCCCCTCCTTAAAATCTGGGGCCTAAGACAGTGCAAATCTGCGTATCTAAAGTTACTCCTATTGGAAGATGAAATTACTATTAGTCCTGTATCCAAGTTTTTAAAATTCGCAATCCGATGTAGATTAACTTTTGATTAATTTTTAGTGTTTGTTTTTATGTCCGTTATCCCCTTTTATGATGAACATAACTTGTATGTAATTCGATTTCGTTTTTAACTATGTTTTTTTTTGATTGTGCTTTTATGATTTTAACTTTAAAAATCGAATAAAGCTATCTTTGACTTGACTTGACTTGAAAAGATTAAGATTGAAAAGTTAGGCTCATCTGGAAGCTCAGGAAGGGTTTAGGTACAGCCCTCAGGCCATCTTGCTCAAGTAAGAAAAATGCCTTTTCCACACCCAAGCACTTTAACCATTATCTAGGAGCAATGTGCATTTCACCAAAGGGGAGCCATCAGCAACCAGGTTACACCAGACACTGGCAGAAATGCCTCTTTTGGGTTAGGCAGGAAAATGACAACTTTCTAAAAGTGTAATTTTCAAAATAGTAATATAAAATCCGACATGACCATAAGTTGGTCTTCAAATTATTAGTAACATTAGTCATTCAACTATTTTCCTAGCTGCTCTCAAACTGAAATAAAGCACTATAGGCTGTTATTGTGTAACCTAGTGTTTTCCAATGGGAGTACCAGCGTTGCCTCCGTGAAAAACGACTGTGGAGATGTTTCACTGTCAGGACATGTAAAGCATTAAATACATATGCCCTACTTTTTAAATATCTTGCACCCTGCCCTGTGGGCATTTAGGGCCTACTTTAAGAGGAACTTTTTAAGCATTAAAATGAAGGTTTAGGACTGGAGGGAGGTTTATTTTGCCAGGTCAAAATGTCAGTTAAAAACTGCCACACGCGGCTGCAGGGGCATGCGTGGAGTCATGTTTACTCAGCTACTTTAGCAAGTGGCACAATGAGTGCTGCAGTCCACTGATAGCAAATAGTATACAGGCCCAGGATACATGTAACACCATATAGTAGGGACCTATTAGTAAATTAAATGTGTCAGTTATGTGTATACCAACATTAACATGTTTGAAATAGAGAGCGCAAGCACTTTAACACTGGTTAGTAGGTGGTAAGGTGCACAGAGTCTTAGAGCCAAGAAAATAAACAGGTTCAGCAACAGGAGAAAAACATCTGAAGTGACCCTGCTGGAAATAAAAATTCCAACTGTTTCCCTCTGGAATCTAACATGCGTCTATTTTTTAATTAGTGCGATACGTTTTTATTAAATTAAGCTAGCGTTCATCCCGGTTAATCTGTTCTTCTTAATTTATTTTCCAAATAGTGTGGCAACTAGAAAATGACTGAGATTGACAAATAGCAAAGTACAAGACAACAAATGGGAACACCGACATGAAACACGCTTAGAAACATACATACACAAAAGCGCACAGGCACTCAAAACACACATACCAGATAAAATACACAACAAATGTGAATATCCGTACCCAACGCACACAGAAAAACAAAAACACACACTCACCCATAATTCAAACTTACACAAGGCACAACCGCACTCACACACACTCAGCATCATCGTGAGATGCACAAACATTTGCTCACATTAAGACTCAGCCTCACACTCTCAAAGACATATAATACAACATACACACCCATATCAAACACTCGCACACGTAAAGACAAAACTCGTCACTCACACAACCACACAGATGCACAAACACACAAAATATAACCGCACACACGTACCCAAATCAGTACAAGCACACACATGAATATCAACATACAGCTACAGCAACATACAAGCACAGACACAATCACATCGAAGGCACAGCCACGGATGCACACAAACACATGCATGTGCAAACACACACCTGCAGCCAAACACAGTCGGATACACTTACACACACAGACACACACACTGAACATACAGAGTCTGTTAGCTAAGGCTGTATGTTTGAAAGGTTAGAATGTACTTATAGTATTTGGACTTTTTTTTTTTTTTACATTTTAGGCAAAACATTGGACTTGGTTGCCGAACTGAGCATGTTCGAACCAGACACTCGTAAGGATTTCGTCGTTTATATTTTTCTGACAATAAAGATTGATGCGCATTAATTCATTTAAGGTAGTAAATAATTGTGCAACTACCATATAGTGTCCTGAAAATGAGAGAGAAACTTGAGAATGTGCAACACTTGTTCTGCCATCCATTGACATCAGTAAGATTAAGATGAGCTAAATGTGATACTTTGTATAATATAAATTCATAAAGTGTATGATAATGCTTCCAATCTGTCTTAATTGTAATTTAATATCGTTTGCATGGAGGAGAGCATTATTCACACAACATGATCGCACAGTGCAAGCTTTCTCTGAAACCTGAAATCACTGTACCTAGTTTGCAGTGTTGCCTGCTGAATGGCCCCGGAAAGGTTGTTTTCCTTGAGTATGATAAGATTTCACAGCTTGTTTTTGAACTTTTCAAATTACCAAGGTTGTTAGATGTGGAGAGAAACGAATCTATTTCAACCTTTGCCGCGCAAGAGGCCCTTGTCAGGAAAAGATGTGCAGGACTAAGTGAGCATCTACGCTGGAGGTAAATGACAAGACACGTCAAGCAGTGGGTGGCCATGTTGTGAATTCAGTAGGCCGGGAGATAAGGGGATAAACTACAGGACGAGCCCTCTTTGAAAACAACTTTACAAATTACATCACTTTTTTTACTCCAATTTAGGTACTGTATAATGGGTCCCAGCATTTGTTTTTAGAACTAATCTTTTGTAAAGTCCAATTACTGGTTTTGCCATATTTCATATAATTCTTTATGTCATTTTTGATTTTCCTACACTTACAATTTAAGTTTTGGGGAGAATGGTTTGAGAAAATCTCTTGCATGAATTGTGAAACTTGATGTGTGTTGTGGTCACAAGTGCTGCACTAGCAATATTCACTGCATGACTAGGAATTATGTGGAAAAACATTGAGGCACATGTACAAGGAGTTAACGCCACTTTAGTGGCACTTTTCTGACGATTTTGCATCAATATTTTTATCGCGTATGTACAAGCTGTCGCTAACCTCTGTTAGCTGCAGTTTTCTGGCGAAAACGTCCATTATAAACATCGCCACTTCTGTTAGCGATAATGACATGCAAGGGAGGCGTTCCAGTGCAAAAACGGCCGCTCACCCCACGTGGCGATATTGACAAGGGGATTCCTTAAGTCTGGAGGACCAAAAAGAGTGCCTCTAACTGCAGATAGAGGCAGTTTTTTAAGACCAGAAAGTAGCTGGTCTTAAAAATGGAGAAAACCCTTGGGCCCTCATTTCAGCTGGTTTTGTTGCTGGACCGCGCTGCATGCAATGTTACTGCGCTGCCCTATGACAAAACTACAGGGCAGGACTGCGCACCATCAATGAGATAGTGCGCATTCCTGGGCCTCACTCATGAAAAGTATTGCAGCAACAAGACAGAATTGCAACATTTTTCACTACCTCCTTCTTGCGACACCACGGATGCGCTGTATTTACTGAACAGCGCTCCATGACGCAAGTAATGAAAGATACGTCTGGAATCCTGACGTATCTGTCTGCGCTAAAGTCAACCATTGATGCAGTCACGTCACAACCATGACGCAACTCAAGCAATGCATGGTGCCAGCCTATCCCTGTGGCATTGTGTTACCCTTACGCCTGCCATAATTCAGGCGTAAGGTACTGCTGCAGTGCCGTTATTGAGGGGTGCCTGGGTGTCGGTGCAGTTGGAGTTCCATCGATGGTGGTTGCTCGCTGCGGTATTATCGTCTGTAAGCGTTGGCGGAGTGGTGGTGCTGAGGGAGTTGACGAGACGTAGTTCGGTGGCCTTGATCCAGCTGCGAGGGGGACGATGATGGCGGTTGTGTACGGTGGGCATGGTGAAGCCGTGATGTATACAATGATGGTTGGTCCAGGAGAGTCTGGTGGTGTGGCTGTAGTTGAAGGTCCAGATGGCGGAGGAGACGTGCTTGACCGTGTGTCCTGCTACGTGGCTTGCTGCGGTGACTAGCTGCTTGAGTCTGATGTTGGGGAGCTATCCCAGGACGGGGTAGTGTTCTGGTCACTGGGGTTGTCCAGGTGAAACTTGAGTTTGCCGAGTAGGATGTTGTCGGTGGATGGGAGAGCCTGGTGTGCAATGAGGTCTACAATGGTATCAGAGAATGGGTGTCCATGGCCCGGGGGCCTGCAGTGGAGGGTGCCGCAGAGGATGGGGTTGGTCCGGATCTGGAAGTTGAGGTGTTCCATGGTCACCGTTGTGGTCAGTCGGAGTGTGCTTCTGTAGGTGATGACAATGCCTCCTCCGAGACGGTCAGGGAGGTCCTTGTGGGTGATTTAGTAGCCGTCAGTGATGGCGATGGCCATGTCTGGTCTGGAGCAGATGTTGGTCCTGGCAGGTGATGTGGCGTCCAGGGTTGATGGCGAGGCAGGTGCTGGCCCCGTAGGGGTGGAGTGTCTGAGAGTAAGGGTCCTTGGTGCTGGGCACGGTCGCAGGGGCAGACTGATGCAGGCGGGCTTGCCTATGGCATGCCTTTGGCAAAGGAGACATCAATTACAACGCAGGCATTACATCATAATGCCTTTAGAACCCAAATCCAAAAACGCAGGTGCATTTACATCGCATTCCTTTACAACACATTGTGAGGTCAGTAATGGGATATTTTTAATTTTTAGGGTGGGTATGGGTTTCGGGTGTCGGAGATGAAATGTGGGGTGTATTATGGGATAAAACTTTAAATTTGGGGTGTGTTTTGGGGTCAATCATGAAAATTGCGGTGTGCATTTGGGTCAAATATGAATATTCTGGTGTGCAATTGGGTCAAATATGATTTTTAGGGTGTGTTTTGGGGGCTCAAAGATTAATTTTAGGGCTCAGGGTTTGCTTTGGGGTGCAAGGGTCAGTTATAGGGTTGCACCCACTGAAGTGTGAATAGTAATGTTTACATCTCCGCAATCCAACACCTTCCATACTGTGCAATATGCTTAGTATTAGCATGCATTGTAATGGAATGTGATAAAATGGTATGCGTCGTAACTCCATATATACCTTTGACACACCAGTGGTACGCCCGCTGCGCATGGCCGCACAATGGCCGCCATGGAGAAGTGCTGCGGGGGGACTGGACAGCTGGGAGGTGGAAAACACCAGAAAGAACACTGGATGGGGCGAGGACACGGGGGGGGGTGTTTGTGAGCTGGTGTTGTAAATATTTAAATGAGAGAAATCTTACCTCGAGGCTGGGTCCCGTGTCTTTGTTGCTCCTGCTCTCCTGAGTCTGCTTTCAGGAGCAGGGAGTAGGCAGCCAGGCTCCCTCCCCTAAGCCAATCACAACTTTGCAATGCGGCGTTGGGATTGGTTATTGGCGCCGGGACGAGGCATTCAGCCATGCAGGCTGTAATGCAGCCTGCATTGCGAACAGGACAGTGCGCATTACCGCTTTGTGCAGCCTGAGTGGGCCGATCAAACAGTCACTGCGCACTTGAGTGGGCATTCCACTCCGCTCCTGCCCTGCTCCGTGAGTGGAGCAGCCCTCTCCACCATCCACCCACAAAGGAAACATGGCATGATAACATCAGGAAGTTATCATCATGTGATGATTGTTCCTCTTCTTGCAGTACTTGGAAGCAGTAGGACGACGTACTTCCGCCATAGCGGATGAGCCGACACTAGGGGTACGTCATCTACTGGTGCTAGGCCTGGGCGACTCAACCCCCGGGTCTCCTCCACTAAGTGTCCCCCCTTCTCCTTACCTGGACATTGACGCCGTGCCACAATCTGCTAAACTCTCTCTAATCTGTGACTCAGCCAGCAGCAGCCTCAGTCAGGTGGGATTTCACAAGCGTAGGTACAGCAGTCGCTGCCAAGTCCGCTGGTAAACTCCCGGATGCAGTTGATGCAGCAGGGCCCCCTTAGGCGTGAAGTTGCAGCACTCCTGCAACACAAGTTTGACACAGCTCAGGGGTCTCACCCTCCACAGCGTCCAGCCAGCACGACCTCATCCGGCCTGTGATGCAGAGAGGTGCCACCCGCCATTGGTAATCCTCTGTGCACCCTTGTGTAGTGGTGGATAGTAGTATGCAATGCAGACCTCCCTACGCTGGGGCGCAGGAGCGCCTCTACTATTAACAGCTCCAAGGTGCGCAAGGCAGTCTTCTCACACAGGTCAGCAACGTGTCTCCATGCGACCTGCCAGACTTCACCACCAGGTACGGCCGTTCGTCACACCTCAATGTCTGCCGCCACATCTCATCGACTCCACAGCTCCTCCGAATCCCACTCCAGGCTCCAGACGAAGGTGCACCGAGGCATCCAGGCTCCAGACGCAGGGCCAGCGACGCATCCAGGCTCCAGGCGCAGGTCCAGCGAGGCATCCAGGCTCTCATCGGTGTCATCCTGGATATTGGGTGGCTTGAGGCGGTTGTTGATGTGTGCTGCACTTGACCCTGCCTGCTCCATTCTGCATTTCATTGTTTTTTTTGCCTATGTTCTATTGGCGGTCGACTGATAGGCTATTTTTTCCATTAGAGGCAAAAAAAACTCATGTTGGGGTGACTAACGTGCGTTTTTTTGCCGCTAATGGACTTTTTGTTCGTTTTCGCCAGCTAACGACGGAATTCCTATCGCCATCATGCTAATGTTAGCAGCAGTTTTCACCGCTGATCCCTGAAGCTATTGCCATGTAGCGATGTCTTGTACATACGTCGCTAACAAGGCGATAGTTTTCAGCGCTACACAGCGGTAAGTAAAGTACCGCTAACGTTTATGCCAGTCCTTGTACATATGCCCTATTTAGTTGTGTCTGACCTTGGTAGGGGACAACACACCTCACACACACTTTTATGCAAACTACTGCCAAAGTACATTTCACATAATGCGCATAACTTTTACACAAAATGATACGCATACATTTTACAAAACAATATACTTGTTAAAAATATGCACTGTTATGTATCCCTAATTTATACCTAGTGGCTCTTCATCTTGTTTTTTTCTTTCCACTTTCCTTTGTGTTTCAGAGCGTTCCTCGTCATCCGTGGCACTGCTTGCCAAGTAAATTGCCTTATTCTAGAAAATAGGGTTTTATTTTGGGAATAAACCATAGTGCAAGGAAACTTGGCTGAAATAAAAGCTGAACAGTGGAGGGAAACTTCTAACCTTATTAAAGAAGTTTGAGGGAAAGTAGTAAAATTACACATCGTAATTAGACTGTAACTGGAGCTTGGGGCCTCTCACAAGATCCTATCACGATATAGACAAATGCTGTGCTAGTGCCTGGTTACCTAGCAGTATCTGTCTTTTCACTCTGAACTCTATGTGCAACAACACACATGGTAGTTGGAAGGCTAACACATGCCCTCTTACTTACCGGTAATCTTCATCAGACCTGGTCCAGCCGTCCTCTCCTTATTCATGACTCATGGGGATAACCATCTCCCAGACAAAAAAAGAACAAAGGAATGCTGGGACCACTACCCCACCTCCTCCTACTGGGAGTACTTAACCCGTACTTACCCAGCATCTTTCCTGAAGGCCGGCCATCCAGGAGAGAGGGAGGGGCATCATGAATGGGATGAGGACAGCGGGTCCAGGATTAATGAAGATTGCTGGTAAGTAATAGGGCATTACCCCCAGGTACCTCCAGTCCTTGTCCCATTCATGACTTATGGAGCATACCAAAGCTAGGAACTCGGCCTTTCGAACCCCCAAAGAACATCTAGGACAACACACTGAAAGCAGCATCCCAAGCGAAGCAAACGCGAGAACCACAGGAAAAAACAGGTAGGAGCACTCAGCCCGCATCGGTCCCCACCAAAAATGCCTGCATCTCCCGGAACGAGCAGGAGACAACCAAGACGACCAGCAAGCCCAAAGTGCTGCCACACAATCACAGTGAAGGACATCCAATTCCACAACACCCAGAGGGAAGCCAACCCACACCGGGAATGCCCCTGAACCAACACCGGAGGAGGAGCCCCCACCGATGAAGCACCAGTGACTGGCCGAAGCAACCACACCACCAGAATAACAGACACAAGGAAGACCAAACAAACTGAGTACCCTACAGGGTACCCAAAGCCCGAAATGTCTCCCACAGGTCCCCAAGGCCACCAATTCCCAGTGTCCCACAATCCTTCCTAGAAAGACAGCAGCAAAACCAACAGAGTGCACTCCAAGCAGACAACTGAAGGGATGCCCAGCAATGCCAAAAGCCCTCACAACCAAACCCAAAAGAGAGCAGAATGAAACCAGGGGAACACCCAAAAGTCACCTGCCCCAACCAGGAAACGAAGAGCTACAGGTCCAATAACGAGACCAACCCCACCACATTTGGGGAGACCCACAGCAGACCAGCCCAAAAAAAAGGTGGGAAGGGCCCGTCACCATTGCTAAGGAACACACCCAGAGGACCAGCCAAAGAGAGGACCAAACAGCGACACTCCATAAGCCCGCACCTGAATCCCAGACAGAAAACCAAGGAACAAGTGCATGAGGATGAAAAAAACCAAGCCCGAAAAAGACCAAACCAGGAAGGGAGGAAACCAGCCATGGCCCAGGCAGGTAAGAGCAGTGGGGCGGTGAGGCAGGGTGGGTGGGATTTTGATGGAAAATGAGGAGGGAAAATTAATTATTTCATTTTCCCTTGGCATCGTCCATCAAAATCCTCCCCGCATGGCCCAGGCAGGTAAGAGCAGTGGGGCAATGAGGCGTGGTGGGGGAGATTTGGACGGATGATGATGAGGGAAAATTAATTATTTACTTAATTTTCCCTCCTCATAATCCATTGAAATACCCGCCACCCCACAGCCCCACCGCTCTTACCTGCACGGGCCGTGGCTGCAGGAGACACCATCCAAGGAGCCAGCCCCCACCAACCCGATGGACTATGGCCACCAGAGAGCTCAGAGGACACCACTGCCACCGAAAACCCCAGAGGAGGACGAGGCGGCCCCATGGCAAGAATATCCAGCACCAACCACCAGCATCCACACAGGACCACCGCCAAAACACACAGACCCAGAGAAGGATCCTGAGCTGTGGCACAGGAACAGGCCATCAGGCCAAGACCGTGGCCTTCACAAAGAATGCAGGGGAAGCTGGGTCCCAACAACCAGAACCCTGTCTAACATAGCTGCAGTCACCCCCCTCCCCCCACAGGAAGAAGAAATCAGGTCTGATTAGCGCCAGAATCCCAGCTGCCCGAAGACCAACCAAGAGGACCAGGCAGCCGGGATCCCACACCCCACAGGTTCTGGATAAGATAGGGGGAGAGCCAGAGGCCAGAACCCAGTGAAGCACAACACCCCACCAGGAAAAGAGCCCGACAACATGGCCCCAACAGAGCCAAAGAAAGACACCCCCAAGGGACGTATACCACAAGACCCCGAACCGGACCGAACTGGACCAGGACTCAAAATACCAGAGAGGACCAACACACACCAAGGACAACACCCCCAAACACAATCCCGACGGTTGCCCCAAGGCAGACAAAACAGCTCTGGAGAAAGACAGACCCACCGGCCACTTGAGACAAGCCACACACCAAGCAACACCAACAGCGACCAGCCACAGCACACTATATACCCAACAGCCTGGACATGGGCAACGGGACACTGGGCCAACCATCCCAAACCAGGAAGGAGGAAACCTCCAACTGAACAGCCAGCTAACCAACCAGCCCAGAGAGCATAAGGACAACACAGAGCAACCACCCCAAGCGAGTCCCAATACCATCCGCAGAATGGCCAACACAAAGCCCTATGATGGTACCAGAGATTCCAGAGATGCAGAAAGTCACAAGCCACATGCCCCAGCCCCATACCGAAAACTGGCAGGAAGGAAAATCCTCATGTCACAACCACAAGGACAAGGGAGCTAGAAAGTACACCCGACAAGTGGGGCAGTCAACAGTCCAACACCGCTGACGGCCGTAGAGGCACCTGACAAGCCAGCGGGCTAATTCACATACCAGCCAGCAGTGACAGAAGGAGGAACCCTCTGCCGGCCACCAGAAGTCAGGCACCAAGACAGGAAGACTGAAGCAGCCCAGAAGAACAAGCAACATCATGCAACACCCAGGCCAGGGGCCCAAGGCCAGAAACAGGAAAACCATAGACCCACAGGAAGGTGCACAGCTGACAACCCCTAACCGAGCAGCAGAGCCACCAACAACCACCCCAGGAAACAAGGATCCCACATAGAAGGTCCCGGCTCAGCCCAAAAAAGCAGAAGTAAAAGAACCGGCATCAAAAGCCCAGACACAACCGCCCCCAGAATGGGAGCAAGGAGGCCACCAGAAAGAGTGACACAGGGACATAAAACAGCCACACCACAGAAACACTCCACCCCGAGTGCAGAGAGATCTCCCATCAGAACCAGTCTCAACCAAGGCCAGAGCGGCACTACACCGCAAAAGCGGATGGGAAGCAAGGTCTAAAGCGAACAATCCTGCGCTCGGATACTGTCTCCATGTCCCTGCCCACCCCCGAGGATGGCAGACACAGATTGAAGACCCATCGGGAAGGACTGGGAGGCCGGTCCAGACCCTAGCAACTCCCGGCCCAGAACACTGGACCCCAAGGGGGCCCATGGCACCCTCACACGCGCAAACGCCAAGAAGAGGAAGGCACGCCAGGACAGCCCACAGGCAGACAGCCAAAAGGCGACCCTACCAAGTCCCCCAAAGGCTAGGCTGGACTACACGCCCCTGGAGGCCAGCCCCCTGAAACCAGGAATCACCCAAACCAGGAGATCACAACATGACAGCGAGGCCACAGAAAACCAAGGCCGAAGCCAAAGCCCTACAAATCAGACCGGAACGTCCACACCAGGCAGAACGAGGCCGCAGGACACACCGCCACTCAAACCACAGAGTGAACAGAGGCTGGAAGAGGCACAGTTCACAAATTGTACCTATATCGACACAACAACAGTAGGGCAACTAAAGGCCCGGGAAGAGCACCATGCCCCAACCCCACCAGTACCATTAACAGATGCCACCATCCAAGACCTGACTCCTAGAAGAGACAGGACAACCAGCACCCAACTGGCCGACACCCCCGCTGTGCTGGATTGCCGGCCAGAGCAGAAAAAACTGGCCCCCAGACACTACAAGATGCCAATAAACAGGAGGCAAAGGTCCCCCAGACAAAACCAACCCACCCCGGCTAAAATGGTGACCATTGACACAGAGCCGCTGGTGGAAGGACTCAAACCCTGGAAGTGGAGGGACCGGAGATACTAGCAGCACAAGACACTGCCTCTGAGCTACAGCTTCATGCATGGGAAATCCGAGCAGTAAGGCAGGCAGGAACACCAATGGTCCATGCCCATATTACCAAGACTTAGCACCAGGTGATAAATGAGTCAGTACTGAAGGAGCATACTGTATAAAAAAAGGCAGAAGAAAAACCACTACGTGGTACTCAGCCGGCAGAATCCTGAATGCACCGTCTGCCACAATAATGCCCAGACCAGCCAGCCCAGGTGTGCAGCACATGCCAGAACACCTGGGCGGCAGCCATCCATTCACACTGGCAGCCACTCCAGGGGCACCTCCATCACTGCCCATGTGCTGCCCCTGTGCTGCAGACCAGCCACAGCATGACGTCTTCCTTCCAGCTCAGTCACCAGGAAGATGCGCCCGGCAACCCAGAACCACGTGGGAGGGATATCAGCCACATCTGTGCCTCCGGGCTAGCCAAGCAGGCTGTGAGGCACATGAAAAACCCCGTCTGGGACAGCCTAGCAGCAAGATGGGGGCTCCACAGAAGACCGCCACCCAGCACCCTTGTTCCATTCTGACGGCAGACAGAAAAAAAGAACAGGAAGAATTGTGGGTAAGTATGGGTTAAGTACGCCCAGTGTAGGGGTGTGGTAGGGGTCTCAGCATTCCTCTGTTCTTTTTTCTGTCTGGGATATGGTTATCTTCATAAGTCATGAATAGGACAAGGACTGGAGGGACCTGGGGGTAATGATGGAAGGCATAAATCTGGATGGGTAACTTTCGGCTACTGGGTCATTAGCATTAAATGAGTGGTGGAGCTAGGTGTATCTAAGTTGGATTGTTGTGTATGGCTACTCAAGAGTAATTGTTATGTAAAAATGAAGACAGAGAAAAGAAAAGGCCAACTAGATGATATCTACTGTGTGTGTTGGATGAAGATCTATTGAAGGAGTGCACTGATCTTATCAGATATTTTATGTTTCTCTGAATGGCTAAGGTGGAGGACATGATTCAATTGCTGAAATGTTATTAACGTATAATTGTAATTTAAAATTGCTTTCATCTGGCTAAGGAAAAACTGCTACTTCTGCTGTAGAGTTTCTATGAATCCCTTTATTTTTTTACCTCTTTATCACCCTTAACTTAAACATATGATGCATCTGATTTATCTACACTAGAAAAGTCGGAAATGCAGCACCCATGCCTCATAAAATCCTGATAGGAAATGTTTGCCCACAATGAGGCTTACATATGAAGGGCTTGTACCGCCGGAGCCTCACTTTTATTGACGCTCCGGCAGGGCAAGCCTCTCAATCATATTTATGTGGGCTAAAAGCCACTATGCATGGCTTTGCATGGCTTCATAGCTATGGAGTAAGACAAAGTAGTGCAAGTCACTGCCTCGCCTTGCTCTGCATCAAGGAGGCGTTCTATGGGCATTGTGGTCGGTTTTTCAACACAACATCCATGTATTTTGATGCTGCCCCATATTTACTTTTGACCCGATTATGAGTTTGGCGTTCCATTTCTGTCAGTGCAGGAACGGTCTGGCGTGCCTTTCTAAGGCTCTCCTATTAGCCTTAGAAAGGCACCACCATGGGACCAGTGTTGCAGGACCATCTGCCAGGATTATACTTGTAATCTGACTACAGGGTTGGTGGTATTACACCAGGAAGCTGGCTTGGCGGGCCCACTGTGAGACCGCCAAACTCATAATCAGGCCTTTAATCACGTCAACCTGGGGTAGTGCCAAAATCCTCCACCTCCCCAGAGCAGGCATAACTAGGAAAAAATATTTGTATTTCTCCTCATTTTTTCCTTTTCCCGTTCTGCAGCACACATAGAAAAAGGAAAACGCCTCTAAGGATAGTTTTTTTGCAGGAAGGTGGCCCTTCCTGCACAAAATCAATCCTCCTTGTAACGGAAGATTGCAAAATTGTGTGCATGCGCTGGGGGAAATGACAGGATTGCACCGTATTTCATAAATACAGTGCATTTTTGCCCTTTCACTTTGGCGTAGGGCAGGCCTGGAAGAAGACTTGTGCCGCTGCCCTATGCCAATTCCTCATAAATGAGGCCCATTGTGTGGAATAAGTGCTCTAGTTCTGTCAGTTGAACCCAGACATGAAAGTAGATTTGGCTTGAGTAGGAACCCACCTCACATGCTAGAAATCTGATCAGGTCTATTCCAATCAGACATATATGAAGTAGCTCTTCTTCTCTGATGCTGGTTTTCAAACTTTCTGTTGAACATCATTCATGTCACATGTCACGTGTACAGAACTGAGTGGGTTAGAGCAAGATATTTAATACTGTGAGGTACCAAAGCAACGATGGTGAAAACATTTTTGCCCATGTTCCTGCTCTACCACTCGGAGGATTGTAGGAGATGGGGAAAGGTGCTTGATGGACTTGAACAGGCTCCTACATAAAGCTGTCTGTGGGTGAGGCTACACCTTCGTATCCATCACAGCTTCTGTCAATGATGCCAACACCACGTCAGGGTCAGTAGACTCAAGCTCAGGATTCCTACATCTGTGACGTTTGATATTGTATTAAACCCATTAATAATTTGATTTTGTTCTATTTGGTTTGCTCCCACATTTTGATCAATCTCATAGAATTTAGGTCTTGTTATTACTAGACTAAATGGTACTCAATGTATTCACTTTCAAAGAATGAAAGGACGAGCCAGCAACATCAGTCTTCAAACCATTTCCCTGCAGGTGAGACCCAGTGCACAACTGGGAGAACTTCTTCTCACTGGTTTGGATTGATTGTTAATGGGCCTCTTGGCTTCTCTCCAGGAAAGGATGATGCATAGTGTTAGAATTGGGGATCTCTAGTTGGCTGAGGCAATTGCCTTAGTCCAAATAGGTACCCTTGCTTCTAGTCAGGGAAAGGGGGGACACCCTCTTTGATAACCCCTGCTCACCCCCTGGTAGCTTAGCACGAGCAGCCAGGCTTATCTTCAAGGAAATGTGTAAAGTATTTGCAACCACACTCCCAGTGACACAGTGATAACACCACAAATGGACACCACACTGATGTATGAAAAGAGCGGTTTCTTTATCAAGAAAAAAATACGGTAAGACCAAACAATAAACATCCAACATATGCGTATTCATAATATTCCACTTTGCCGGTAATTATGCCAACAAACGCTTGTAGGTTCTTGCGGTATTAATAAGCAATTCACAATGTTTAAATGCAGCCTTGATGCAATGCTATGCAGTTCGTAATGCAAGAATAATGCAATCCTCAATGAAAGTAATCAGGCAGTTCGTAAGGCAAGAATAATGCAATCCTCAATGCACTTAATCAGGCAGTTTGTAATGCAAGAATAATGCAATCCTCAATGCAAGTAATCAGGCAGTTCGTCATGCAAATATAATGCACTCTTTAATGCAAGTAATAAGGCAGTTCGTAATGCGAGAATGATTCAATCCTTAATGCACGTAATCAGACAGTTCGTTATGCAGGAATAACAGAATCCCTAATGCAAGTAATAAGGCAGTTCGTAATGCAGGAAAAATAACAGGCCAATCGAAGCGATTAGCGCGGGCACCACTAGTCCCCAACCACAGACAACAGTCCTGAACTTCCGAGGGCGGCCCGGGTACTGCCGGGCAGGTCCTGGCTGCTCGAGGACTCAGCGCGTGTAATGTGATGCAGTGGGAGAGAGACAGGAGCACTCCTGTACTCCTCCTGCACTCCTCCCCAGGCCACACACGCTTGCGGCTCCTGACCGGAGTCCAAGCCTTACCTGGGGGATGCGCTGCCTCGCTCTCTCTCTCTACCCGCTCGTCGGACGTCTTGCTGGGTGCTTCCGATGACAACGCAGCTCCGATGCAAGGCGAGGCTGTAGCCGGACTCCGTTGCTGACGATCTTGGGCAGATTCCTCTTGCGAACAACGATCACGATTACCTCACGACTTCGTTAGCTTTTATGAAATCCTTCAGCATGTTGCGGCTCAGGCCGGCTACGGCGATCTTGATCCACAGCCTCCGTTGACGGCTCGGGCCACAAACAGCTACACAGCAGCGTGGACGATGATTCACGCTGCGGGGGCACGGCAGTCATGGGGCACTTTCCAACCAGCGCCACGGACCCCACGGCAGTCTCAGGCTGCACACGCACACGCACAAAGCGTCGCTGAGACTTGGTTGGGCTTCGGGTCACACAGTCCCGGGGCAATACTTACGAAGGTCTCTGGCTGCAAAAAGCACATGCACACAGCGTCACTGAGACTCAATTGATCTCCTGGTGCACACGATCATGGGGCAATCCTCACAAAGGTCTCAGGCTGCACGAAGCACACGCACACAGCGTCTCTGAGACTGAATTGGACTCCGGGTGCACACGATCACGGGGCAGTTCTTACGACGGTCTCAGGCTGCAAAAAACACTTGCACACAGCACCGCTGAGACACGCTTGGAGACTTTGATGTTCCTGAGTTTCCACAACAAGGAGCCAGCTCTCCTCAGGCCCTTGGAGACACGTTACTTTGGGACACAGCACTCAGCAAAGTCCTTTCAAGCAGGGGGACACAGCACACAGCAAAGTCTGTTAGCCTCTCCTTAGTTAAATCAGCAAACTGCTGGCCAGCCCCATAACACACAGCAAGGGTCAGTCCTTTTCTTCAGTCTCTTCAGCTGTTCCTCCTTGGCAGAGGTTTGTCTTGACCGCAAAGTAGTTTCAATCCTTTTTAGTCTTGATCAGTCCAAAGTCCAGGGGTTTCAGCTCTCATAGTTATACCCCTAAATGTTTTTGAAGTCTTTGTGTTCAAGGGACACTGACCCCTATCCAAACCAGTTCTGTGTGTCTCACCTTCTTCTTTTGATAGTGGGGGTCTGGTTCCTCAATCACTCAGCAGGAGGTGGAGCCATTATTTTATGGCAGATGCCCAGGCCTCTTCACCTCCAGAGGCTACTCCTCCCCCCTACACTCCATATGCAGGTCAGCCTGTGGCTGTCTAACCTACTCCTCCCCTGGGTCAAGACATTTTCCTGATCCTATCACATTCAAATCCAGATAGTCAATCCACAGCCAGGCAGAGACACACATAATTGTTAGAACAAAAAAAACAGCCACTTCTAAAAGTGTGGTTTCTAAACACACAATTCAAAAACCACCTTCACAAAAAGATGTGTTATTAAATTGTGAGTTCAGGCACACTAAACTTCACCTCTTCATCTTAAACCTATGGGAAGATAGGCTGGAAACATATTACACAGTCTTCCCTATTCTGTCCTATGGGCAAGGTGGCTTTGCAACAGTGAAAAACGAAATGGAGAGTATTTCACTGTCAGGACATGGTACACACCTCAGTACATGTCCTACCTTTCACAGACACAGCACCCTGTCCAGGGGGGTACGTTGAGTCTACCATAGGGGAGTCTGATGTGCAGGGAAAGGGAAGGGTAAGGCCTGGAAAGTGGGTGCACTTTTCAGAACAACATGGCAGTAAGCAAACTGTGCGCAGGCACTGCAGTGGCAGGCCTGAGTTCTCTCTTTAGGGCTACTTGTGTGGGTGGCACAATTAGTGCTGCAGGCCCACTAGTAGCATTTGCATTACCAGCCCTGGCACACATAGTGCACTTTACTAGGGACTTTACTAGTAAGGCAAACATACCAATTATGGACAACCAATTACTATAACACTTTATACAGGGAGCACTTGCACTTTGACACTGATCAGCAGTGGTAAAGTGCCCAAAGCATCTAAGTCGGCAACATTATGTCTGAAAAAGGTATAGGGGGAAGGCAAAAAGTTTAGGGAACTTTAGCCAAAAAGGGCAAAGTCCAACACATAGGAAATGTAAAGGGATGATTTACTCTTTATCCCGGAAAACTAGGCTTCACCTGCTGTGAAACAAGAGCTGTGCAAGAGATAGTGGGTCAGGAGCGATCAAAAACAGCTTACAGCGCTATGTTTCATTTGCTCACAGAATCATCAATCATGCTTGCATGAAGAGATGCTGCATTAAAAAACAGGTTCCAGCAAACTGCATAAACTACAGAGAGGATACTTAATCACCTCGCTGGAGACAGACATAACAAAACACAGTGGGGAAAATAAGGCTCCAACTTCTAGAGTAGGATATGGCCAAATATTTTACACCAATAAACCGGGTTCTAGAGGTCAGATCATAAACTTCCCCATATAAGTTCAGTAGGCAGCTAACACAGGCAGGGAAAGGCATTTGAACATGCTCTAACAAGTATTGTCCCAGATTGATATAGCGCATTGTCTATAGTAAACGTTTCACACACATCTCTTGTCCGAAGGCATGTTGAATGACTGATACTCTTAATCAGTCTATTTGTGCACAGGCTTATTTTATCAGTCCTGATGGTCAGTTCATGGAGAACAGCTCTAAGACTTTGAGAAAGTAGCCCCAGCTTGCTTTAAAATAAATTGTGTGGGGTGAAATCACCACCATTGTAACAAGGTGGGGAATTACTCTACATTTGCAAGGATATATTTCGACTAATTACAACATTGGCTATTTCACATCCATATGAATAAATGATCTAACTTAACAATGTCTGAAAAAAATAACTGTTGAGGAAAACAGTGAAACGAAGGGGCCGACAGCTTTTCAAGAGAGACTTCTGGGGGCATATTTACAATGAAGAGGCAGACCGTGCCATTAGCCTCCTTGGTTTAACGCCTCGCTCCGCCACTTCAGAAATGCAGGGCTGCACCATATCTATAATATGCCGCAGCCCTGCATTTGCCCCAGCGCTGGTGCTAAACTTAGCAGCCTAGCACCATTGTCCTTCCCTTTCACGCTAAGCACAGCGTGAAAGGGTGCCTTATTTACAAGGCACCGTTAAGCCATGTTAAGTGGCTTTTAGTGACGTTGTGGTGGCGATAGGGGCTTGTAAATATGCCCCAGGATGTCATCTGTCCGCGTTACACTGATTTAGTTCCATTGCACGAGGATGGGATTAAGGGGAGCTCGGGGATGAGGATCTGAGACCTTTGGTGCGAAGGTAATTCGACTCCTCGTGTGTTTATATCCAGCTGAAAGTCATTTTCATTGCAATCTAGAGTGCAATTGTATTTTCTTTTGAGTATTCTTAACATTTGTTTGAATTTAGCTGCTAAAAATGCAGATTGAACTGCACAGCTCCTCAGTCAGTCAGTCACTCAATCATATGCTTTATTCATCAATTCAGCCATAAAAGTTCATCATACGAAAACATATCCATACAATCAATGCAAACAACAATAAACAATAAAAAGAATTCACGATAAAAATAATAAAAATCTCACATTGCTTAGATAAAAGTGCTCAGAACCTAACAGAGTTCACACATGCAGTCATCACTAAAACTACAGAATACAGGAAAATAACGGATGTAACCAAGTCTGAACAGAAACTGACTAAGAATATCTCCTTCTAACGGTTACTGACCCCCTAATGAAACTGATCTTGGCGCTACATACTTCTGCCGAACCTAGCTGCTGTAATTACGACAAGCCCTTTTCATACGAGATGAAATGTAATGGATGTAAAACTGAAAAGAAAAAACGCGATCTCACGGACTGGTAAAGAGAACAAAAAAAAAAGCATCTAATGAACTCTGTTTTGATATGATCATTGTTGCAAGGTCAAGCCGGAAGGTTATCAAACTAAGGGGCATATTAACAAGCCAGGCGATAAAATTATCGCCGCTTTAGCGGCAGAAAACTGGCGCTAAAACGGCGATAATGGGCTTGATAATATGCTCTATGGAATTCCAATTGAAGCCCATGTTAGATGTCCTTCACATCTAACATGGGCTTCAATTGGAATTCAATAGAGCATATTATCAAGCCCATTATCGCCGTTTTAGCAGCAGTTTTCTGCTGCTAAAGCGGCGATAATTATATCGCCTGGCTTGTTAATATGCCCCCATGCTCCTTGCTAGGGGAAAGCTAGAAGGAAATGTAAGAACCTCAGGAGTAGCATGGTCAAGTATACTCTTTATTAGGTATTGTCTACATAGATGAAATGAAACTCATAAAGCACACTTAATTTGCTTTTAAAATTATTTTATCATGTTGGAAAGACAACTCTAAGTTATCTACTATGGCTTGGTGGAACCTTATCTGTGATGAACATAGAATATCTACTGTTTCTTCTTCTTCTTTAGCTCGGAAAATCAAATCTGACCTACTCTGGCTCCCCTTTACTACCTTCCTATCTTCACTCTCCTCATCTTCCTTACAATTCATTATCTTTCCTTATCTTCTTTTTCTTTTGTTCTCTCTTTTTCTTTACTTCTTCTTTTTTCTTCTATTTCTTTTTGTAAAAAAAAAAGAAAATGTTTTGTTTCTATACCTAGATTTCATACTCCCTTGTTGTTAAGGTTTTTCTGGTTCAATTGATTCCACTACTGTTATGCATTGTTAAAAAAATAATTGCTGTGCCATTTTATTTTTTAGAAGCAGTCAGGCTTTCCCTTCCTTCTGCACCACTTGCAGATGCCATTAGTAAAACAAGAGGCAAACCAGTTATATGTTCCCTCTATGTGGCTTAGGTAATCATACATCAAACAGCACTACAGTACATTAAATCAAACACAAGAGGTGTGTGTACAGTATACTACTAGAACTTCTGTGTGTCAAGGATCTTTAATATGGAATACTGAGACAAGAAGAAAATGAAATAAAGAGAATTGCTTCGGATCACACAATTTAGCGGAGGACACCCCCGAAGGGGGCCCCCGAGGACCGGTGCCATACTGGCCCCCAGAGCCCAAAAAGGAACGGAACTGGTTCACGCCACAAGGAAGCTCCGCATGGTGAAACATGCACCTGAGTGGTGCTAGGCCACTGGACCAATAGGGGGAGCAGGTGAGGGTTCGGATCCCCCAATTAGGCAGGGGCCGCACCTCCACTCCCCCCCTTTCCAAGTGCAATGGCGAAAATAGGAAAGGGGGGATATAAGTCAACACTCCCCTACGGCAGGTTATTTCCACATCATAGAGCTGGGGGAGCGGCGCTGAGAATTCAGCCACTAGATGGATATTTCTTTCTATCACCCCTTTTTTAAGTTCTTTATTGAGATTTTCACATATAACAAATACAGTATCAGTACATTAACACCCCCAAAAGATGACATAAAAAATACAACCTCAGGCGGTTGCAGCCCATGAGGCACAATGCTGTTTATGTCTTTCTATCCCACCTTAAATGTCACTGCTGTGTCATCAATTAATGGCAAATGAGAATCTAGGGGCAGGGTGTGAGACAGAAGTCCCCTGAAGATTTGGGGTTCAAGCTGAGCTCGAGGCCAGGCATCTCGCTACAGACTTCAGTGGTTGACTTAACTCTAGGGCTGGTGCAGTTTGTATAGCAACCTTTATGTCCCATCACTTTCTAAAGCCACCAGGCACCACTGACCAAAGCTTGTGATGCAAACTTGTGTTTGGGTTCACCTAGAAGCAGGGAGGCAGCATCTTTTTTCAAAATCAGTCCCTTATTTAGGAATCTTTTCTGAATATTAGTGAAGGGTGCATTACTGTCGTCCAATTTAGAGATAATGAAAGCAGAAACCACACTTTTCTACAGTTCATGTGGGATGAAAGGGATGAATTTCCTGAGTAGATTCAGCAGAAAGAAGGCAGAATAAGTAATTAAATTGAACTGATCTTCAAAATACAGCTTTCTGTCAAAAAGAACTCCAAGGTTTTTAACCTTTGAGACCGGGATGGGGAGAGTGCCAAGTTCCTGAGGCCACCAACCCAAGGGGCAAGAAGTGTGAGTTTCAGCCAAATAATAAAACCTCAGTGTGGGTAGAGTTCAATTTCAAACAATTGTCATGCATTCATTTTCTGATTTGAGTAATACAATTGTGGAATCTAGCAGGAATACCATTGAATTACTATCCACAGACACCACAATCTTGGTGTCATTGACGTAGGACACAAGTGAGAAGCCAAAAAGATTTGATCAAACTAGCCAGTTGGGTTAAGTAAAGGTTAAAATGCGTGGGATTCAAAGATGATCCTTGTGAAACCCCACATGGCAGTGAAAAGGGAGGTGAAATTAAGTCCTCTAAGGCAACAACTTGCTCTCATCCTGTATTGAAGGATTTTATTAGGCAGAGAGCTCTGTCCCTAATACTTATGGAAGCAGGCCGTGATTGACCATGTCAAATGCTACTGAGAGCTCTAATAAAATCAAAGCAGCATTTCCTCCAGCATCAAGAGTCTGTCTGATTTCTTCTGTAGCAGCAACCAAAGCCAGTGATGGCTTCTAAAGCCACACTGAGTTGGGTCCAACAGATGGTCATCGTTAATAAATTAAGTCAGTTACAAGTTAATGGCTTTCTTGACAATTTTTGCCAGAATTGGGAGACGTGAATTTGGTCGTTAGTTATCAGCAGAGAATGGGTGTCTGTCTTCATGCAAGAAGGGCTTCTGATTATTAGGGAGCTGAGCAGGACTAGAGTGAGGAGGTTCTACAAATGCTATCAAGACGATCTCTATTGGTGGATTCACCACTAGAAAACTAGTAGCCCCTGGTAATGAGGAGACATTTTTTTTCCTGAGCTTTATATAGCGTAAACTTGACCCAAAGTTATCAGGTGTCAGAGCGCTTTACATGAGCACCAGTTGCGTTACATAAGGACACATTCATTTTTGTTAGGCACGGAGAGATTAAGTGATTTGCCAAGAATCACACAACGCTGAGCGCCGTTGCCAAGATTCAAACCCGGTTCCCTAGATTTGAGGTTGACCACCCTAGCTGTTAGGCCCTGTCCTCTCCCCAAAAACGAATGACAATGTTGGCACTCCTTGGGTTTGGGACAGCCGAGATGAGCCTGGAAATGACCACCGGTGGCGACTGGGCCTGGTAAAGACTAGGAAATGCCATGATTTTCCCCATCTCCTTCACGATTCTGGCCTCCATTTTAGATTCACATCCTTCAGGATCAACTCCAGTTTAACAAACAGCCCATCATAGTGGGCCTTAAAAATTGAATTTAAAAGAGCATCTTGAGAGTCCATTCATTCTACTGGACCGAGGTGGTAGAGGAGCAGCTCACCTTATTATTGAGGGAAGTTTTAGGTGACATTTTTTCTCTTTGAAGGGGCCTGCTTTTTCTTTCGAATTCTTTTAGGGGTAGGGAAGTTAATGGAGGGGGAGGGGCAGGATTACCTTCAATAGTCTCTACGGAGGTGTTAAGAACCACGCATGGGCAGTAGCAGCCCGTGGAGGGAGTTCCGTGGGGCGGTGAGGCGGGGCAGGGTGGGGGCTAGTAAACACCAGAATATGGATGAACGGAGGTAAGTAAACAATTAAATAACTAAAACGAATTTCATTGCTTGCGCTGCATCGCATTTTGCGATGCAGCTCGCGCAACGAAATTCATTTGATTTATTTAATTGTTTACATAACTCCGTTCACCCATATTCCGGTGTTTACTACCCCGCACCCTGCCCCTCCCCCGCCCCGCCTCACCGCCCCACGGAACTCTCTCCACGGGCCGCTAATGCGCATGGGTTTCTGTGCTGGATTTCCAAAACCAGTGGCTCTACCCTAGTTAGAAGTGGGGCAGTTGAAGATTGAAGAGCATCCCTCCCCGACAGCAGCAAATTAATAGGGGAGCAACAACTTTAAGTGGCACTAGCAGAAGGTGGAGAGGAGAGGCACCCGACTGCATTAATTCTCTCGTCCGCCAAATCAATTTCTGAGTCAATAGCTCCCATGACACTAGACAGATAGATATTTTAATTGAAGGAGCAAGAGCATTTGTAGCCTCTTTCCCCCCATAGCAGGTATTGATTATCTTTTGCCCATAGTCCCCCTCAAGAAAGTTGAAAGGATCTTCAAAGGTGTTTTAATAAGCCAGCATTAACCTACTACCTTGGAGGCAGAAAGTGCTTCTCCCTAGCAGAGCCAAGGAGCATGCACCGACCCTTTATGTTCCTGGCGATGACAGACGGGCATGCTCGTGGCCTGGTATGGCATGGGTGCACACCTGGTCGCGTCCGGCTCCATAGCGAGCAACGAGCAAAATTAAGCACTCGCGGGCACTGGTAGCTCCTCCCCCACCTCAGCACTCGGAGCCTTGTGGTCCTCAGGCCCCTTTCACGGCCAAACAGTGGCATCTCACGCCATGGAGAGCAACAGAAGAATTTAAGCGCTTGCTGGCGCTGACAGGTCCTCCCCACTTTAGCACTCTGGCCCTTGTGGTTCTCAGTCCTCCCTTGCAGCCAAACAACGGCGTCCCACACCGCGGGGAGCAACAGGTGAATTTTGGTGTGCGCTGGCAGCTCCCCCCAGCTTCAGCACTCTGGGCCTGGATGTCCTAAGGCCACTCTCGCGGTCAAACAATGGCATCCTTATAATTTCGATTCCCACAGATGTAAGGCATCTACAGTCACTGCTAACCTGCTCCACTTTGGACAATAATTGGTCAAGTCGTGCTAGCAAAATGAGTGACCAGATATTACATATTCTAGGATTTTAAAGATTGGCAAAAGACTATAAGAGCCAGTTAGCATCTAAATTTGTCCTCATATCCTACTAATGACTGGCTTTCACATAGCAGCCAGATCTCCAGTGATGACTCTTGGAGGAAACAAGTGAAGAGCGAGGAAATGTGGAAAGATCTGGTGTGGAGAAATGGTGTTGGAGGATGGTGTCTTGTGTCTTTAAATTCACAGAGAAAGTTTGTAGCGCTCCAATGACTACCACTAGTTAAAACATCTCAATAAAACACTGCGTAAGACCTAGGCCTTACTTTCTCGCTTAGAGAGTGTTTGGTAGTAGTTTGGTGACTTTTGTGTATGTGTGTCTGCTTTGTGAATAAAAAGACATACATCTGATATGTAGTAATGACAGCAAAGTAAAACAAATGACACCAAAAATGTGATTAATGAATACCATTGTGACTAGATGAGAGGCAAACTAAGGTGTGCAAAACAGTGATGGATGGAATGCTTGAAATAATCTCATCCACTTGCAATTATTGGGCCACATTCCAATCCATCGTTATTTTGCTCACCATGCCACCTCAGTTTGAACTCAGCTATATTCAAATCAGTCTTGACCCTGCTCCATTCAGAAAAGTCCAGCCCGAACTGCCAAGCCAGGTCCTCCCTGAACCAGAACACAAGCAACCCTGGACCGGTTTTGACCTAGTTACTGCCTCATCAGTCCTGAACATGAACATAAGCTTACCCCGAAACTGGCCCTAGGATGCTTGTTTCTGGTCCAGGGAGGACCTGGCCTAGCAGTTAATGCTGGACTGTTCCCATTGGGAGAAGGGTCAAGATTGATTTGCATATGGCTGGGTCCAAACCGGCATGGTGCGGTGAGCAAAACAAATGATGGATTTAGGCCCACATCTCTGACTGGGGGTGAGTGTTTGACATGATTCAACATTCTGTCCATCAATTGTTCTTTTTGCATTTGATAAGAGATAAAGGCATGCATCCAAGGAACATGCATTTCTTAAACCACACAGGCATACATTAGCAATTGAAATGACTTTGTGTCAGCAAAGCAAATACATCAAAGAACCCATATTGGCTGCCCCTTATGAACTGCACGTCATGTTATGTTGCATCTGCAGTTTATCAAAAGGACTACGTGATCGCCCATCACCAGAACATATTGGGAGAACAAATTAGACAATGTAACCATCAAGAAAATGCCATGAGCTTGTTGCACAGCCCTTCTAAACAATGGCAAACCATGGAAAACACATAAAAGTCAATGGATCATGTAGGCTGATTCAAAATTTATTAAACAACGAAAGAGTGTGCAAATACAAAGAAAAAACGTGGCTATATACATAAAAGTAGACACATGTATATATCTGTGCGCAAATGACAAGTCACTCAGATTTAGTCTAAGAACCCTCACTCACCAACCTGGTTGCTGACATGCTTCATCATAGGGTTCCACCAGAGATGCCTACTGCACCTCTGGTGTGCTTCTACGCTTAATTATAGCGGAGTTAGAGGTTAGTCATGTACCAGACAAAAGTTTTTTTTTTGTTAGGTGCAAAAAAGAAAATGTGCTGATTAAAAAGGTGTGCAGGGTTTAACCAAAACACTTTTAATGGCGGAAAACCTGGCACTGAATAAAAACAGGTGAAAGAATTGGATGTTTTTCACTGGTTATAATTGGCCAGGTACTCCTGAAGGAAGCTTCATGTAATCACGCCTAGAAGCTGAAACATGTCGTCCAATGAATAGGATGTGCCGCTATAATTAAGCGTAGAAGCACACCAGAGGTGCAGTAGGCACACTCTTTCGTTGTTTAATAATTATTGCCCAGGGGGACTAAGAGTGTGTCTACCCACTCTCTCTTGTTGTTTTTTCATGATTCAAAATTTACCCTCTCAGTCTGAGCTTCTTATCATACTTGCTTTTAAAGAATTGTTAACATAGGGTTTAGCGGACAGCTAGTTTAATGTGTAGCCAGACATAAAATGGTCTGAAGATCTCTTTCAAACTAAGATACTGGTTTTGCAAATACCAACACGTGGGCACAGAGAATAAGACTATTTACTGAATCTGTAAAAAGAGGTATGGGAAAATGTGTTTCATCCAAATTATTTGCATCAGAAAGTAGCTCAAAATAAATTTCTTGGACAAATGAATATTAGGTTATGTAGAAAAATGATAGTTGGAGACTATGTTATAGAGGCCACTTGTAATATTAGAATAATTGATTCTAATATTATGAGGGTAGAGGGACCTGTCTATTAACTATTTTATGAAAGTGGGAGCCAGCATTAATAAAAAATGTTATCATTTATGAACTTTAAGAAAAACCACAAACTACCTTAAAAAATTAGAAGTACCCTCAGCTCTAATTCAAATATCCAGATATGTCTGGAAAATTAAATCACTTCCATGAATTTTCAGAACAATCCTAGGAGCAGAGAAGCCAACAACTGAAGAATGATATAACAATAATGGAAACTGAATCAGTGAGACTCAGATGAAGAACTTCGGGCCTCATTATGTTGTTGGGGGTAATGGCACTTCTTTAAAAAATGAAAGAAAACCCTTCTCACCACTTTTGTATTCTCTCAACCTATTACAATGGTTAAGAAAGGTGAATTTGCAAATGGCAATTTTTTTTCCAGATTCTCCACTTGGAATACAACCGGATGATGGTGGTATTGCAGAAATTACTTTGAACTATCTACTTAATTCAGAGGTGTAGGTTCACCATCATTTACAGATGCCTGTGTTCGCTGCCATTTACAGTGCCAATCTTAATGCAAAGCTGCCACGTAAAACTTGGTGCAAAACCACTCACAATAACTTAGACATACTGGGACATTTGTAATGTGTAGTTTGAAAATTAGCCTCCATTGTGGGCATCCATTTCCACTACTTAGTAGTATTAAGTTTATTCGTTCAAAAACATGATCATTACATCTAAAAACCAACATTTCATACTCCTTTACATTATTCTGAGTTTAAAAAAAATTGATTAATTAGAAGACATTTTAAAATTCCAAAAACCCTTAAAATAATTTGAAATAGAAACCTCAAAGTGTCATACTGATTAACAATCATCATTTCAAGAACCTTTTGGCCCCTTTTATAACATAGCTCTTCTATCATGCTTTTCTTTCAGATTTAGACCTTTGCCACCATGCATGAAGCAGGTATCTTGATAATGTTAAAACAAGCCAACTTGTCGAGGCTGATCTGAAAACACGTAACGCATCTGCGGGCCATGAAAAAGTCAACAATCAACAAGCAGGAAATATCAATTTTTCCCTCAAATTGGCATAACATGGACAAAAAAATATAAAGTGCTCTAAAGTTTCCGAACTGGCATTACACACAGGGCATAGTGAAGTTACAGTCACGTTGTTCCATCTATTTTCCAAGGCATTCAATGGGAGTACCCCCATTCTAAACTGTATATTTAGGGGCCGATTCCGATGCGGGTCGGAAGGGCACCGAACACGATCTGGCCGGATAAACTACGAGCCGTACGTGTGTTTTCCGCCCGACTCATACAGCTGTACGAGCGAGCAAGTACGATGCGAGCTACGTGAAATTCACAGACCGAGTCGTTTTAAGGTCCGAACCGTCCGTACGTCTCGGCTGTAAGCTAACCATGGCGTGCAATGGATGCGATTTACGACCAAGCCAGTACGATGCATGAGTCGGACAGCTGGTGCGAGCCGGACACTCCGGCTCGCAAAACGTCTGTGATGTTGCCTTTGGGGGTCCGCGTCGGACCCCCTGACACCCGCAGCCCTACGACTCGGACACAGGGGGAGACCCAAGGGTCCCTCCAACACAGGCATGTACGGTGAGGATGGCATCAACGCATACCCACTGTAGGGGGTGCCCTTGTGCGAGACTGTCAGGGGGTCCCTACCTGCCACGAGCCGGGGGAGGACTTTAATCCGTATTCGTTTCCGCCCCGACTGCAGGATGGACATGGTCCCTTTAAGACGGAGCGGACATTCCCGTAGGAGGGGACCCCGCCTCTGACATCACCGGCCGTCCACCAATCAGACGCCTCAGTGCCATTCAAAGGACGGCGTCCGTAAGAACACGGCGCGACACAGACAGGAGAGGAGAAGTCGTCCCGAACAGTTACGGAGGTCCTTAGGAGCCAGGAGTCGGAGGAATTCGAAGCAGTGCCGCCGCAGGAGGAGAAGAGAGACGATCCAGAGGCTTCAGCGTCCCAGGAGCAGAGAAAGCCGGGAGGCCAACGAGACCACGCTCCGCCCGCCACACTTCTGGAGAAGTGTGGCACCACAAGATATGGGCCAGATTAAGGGGGCTCGTGTTCTCACGGGGAGGGAACAGGTAGGGGTGGGTGACGGTGGTCACAGGACAGTTGGGTGGTTTTTTTTTTTCAAGAGAAAGCGCACCTCCCCTACACGAGTACGTTTTTGCACGGTAAAGGTTCCTTGGTGATCCCGTCACTCCCCCTCCCCCTCCTTTCATATACGGAACTCCCGATATTGGAAGTAACCCCCAGTTTCTGTTTCCTTTATACCCGAGAGACTCCTCTGGACCCCTGTCACATTCAAGCCGGAAGCGTCCCTGGCTGACAAGGAGAACGACCAGACCGGACTACTCAGAGCTCCCCGAGAACTCCGACTTCTTCAGAGACTGTTCCTTGGGTGGTCTGCTTATTTCTTTGAGCTGGAACTGTGTAAATGAAAGCTCACATCCTTTGAATCTACTGCTGTATCCTGGTCCTTATGTTACAGGGGATTGAGACCCCTCCATCCCTTCTTACAGATACGTACCCATTCAGTCAATGGGAGCCCATGTACACATCGTACGACCGGCTCCCATTGACTCGCTAGGTCAGACTGCAGGACTCTGGCTCGGTCGGAAAACACTCCGGATCCGGCTCAGTCGGAGAGCTTTCCGACCCGGATCGGAATCGGCCCCAAAGTGCTTCTTCCTGAGGGGGTTCAAAATCATTCATTTAAGGATCAAACTTAAAAAAAAATTAAAATCTAGGAAACGGATGGTTAAAGTGCTAAGGGCCCAACTCCCAGAACTAACTTAAGACAAAATCCTAAACTTACTGACATTTTGGTATTCACAGAAGGCACTTACTCATTTTGGTATTCACAGAAAGTACTTACTCATTTCGGTATTCACAGAAGTTAGGAGTCCTAACTTTAGGACTCCTAAATGCCTTCTGTGAATACCGAAATTCACAGTGTCCTCTAAGGAGAAACTGGTTGAAGTTCCTTCTGGTTGCTCTATATTGCAGACACTATCTAAAATTACTATGTCATTCTCCAGCTCGGGAACCTTCCCCGCGTAAAAACGTAGGAAATACTCTTCCCAAACTAGAAGTTGTAAATAAAAATCAGTTTCACTAACTGGCTGTTTGGCCCCTTTTGTAAGTAAGTACCAAAATTGCTGGAAGTCCTTCAGTCTGGACGCCTCCAATAAGCTATACCAATATTCTATCTCCCAGGCCCTTTTTGCCTCGCCCTGTACTCTTTTATAAGTTCTTTGGTCTGCAATGTCAGTCCTTAGGCCTTTTCTGACTGGCATGGATAGATTTGTTTTTGCAAGTCTACAGTCCTCATTATACCACGGGCCGCATTGCGGAATGTGACTTTTGGGCCGCACTTTTTGCTAAAATAGGGCTCAATAGAGCTTATTAAGTGTTGGAAGATTGGTACAATGCTATCATCATTTAAATGTGGATTTCCCAAAACATTTAAGGTCTGTGCTACCTCTTTGTAGATATTTGGTAAAAGCTTTCCATCTGCAGTTACCTGAGGCCATTTTATCCTCGTTTTGTTGTTGGAAGTAATGACAGGGGGGCACCACTGGGTTTGTCTGAAACTGTTGAATGCTAATGTCTAATATCGTCAAAAACTGTGCATTATGATCACTGTCCTCTTGGTTCAGGACAACCATATATTTTATCAGTGCCCAGAGGTCAATATCTACCATAATGAAATCAATCCGGCACCTAGCATTTCCCCTTTTAAATGTATGTTTGGCTTCCACATCGGAAGGAGTCCGCCCATTACATGCGCAAACCCCATTTGCTAGGGTAAATGACAGGACTTGGTGCCGAACCTTAGTACTCTTTTTCAGGGCCGGTATCTGAAGCCTATTTATACCTCTAATTTGTTCTTCCTCCTGCAATAGTTCCTGGACATAGTCAATAGGTTCATAAGTCGTATTGAAGTCACCAGCAACAATTAAATGATAATCCTTATCTGAGTTGTCAAGGTAATTTTAAGCATTAAAATAGCGTCAGAGTCCTTCTGGGGGCTAGTAAAACGGTTATATAGGTTTATTATCCTAACACGGAAGTCCCCTTTCAATGATATAAGGTCTAACCCAAGGATCTCCTGTGAGGCTATGTTTAGCGGTTTTATTTACAACCCAAGGTTATCCTGATTCAAATTAATAGACCCCCAGCGGGTCTACCTGCTGTTGAGGGTCTAGCTTCAATACTATACGTTGTATAGCCGACCCTGTGGTGCAGTCCTGTAGCCTGGGTTTCTTGGAGTAGGCATATATGGCTAGTATGCACTAGACTACCCCACTCCGTGTCATTCATTTTCGATTTTAACCCTGCAATTTTCCATGAAATAATAGTTAATTTCTGATCTGTGTTAAAGCTGATACCTTATTGTTGTATTATCTACTACTTGAACATGGGAACCTATTTGGTGGCCCGTTGGAATGTCCAAGCATCGGGTCACTGGTTCTTTTGGATTATCTTTATTTTTGAGAACCCTCCTCTGTTGGCTGGGTGAAGGCATTATATGGAACAACGTCCTTTCATCCCTGCCCATCCTCAGTCAGTCTGGAATATCCAGCTCTGAGAGAGCTTGGTATCTGTTGGTAGTTACAAGGGAGAATTGTTCCTTGGGGTACTGGGTTTTATGAGTATTTAATGTGCTGGCAGGGCCCATGTGCTTAAGATTTCTAAAAAAAAAGAGCAGGGGCATAATGCCAATCCCATGATCTGTGCCCCTCCCTGCATAATCCCTCTTACCTCTGATCAAATTCCCTGTTAGGACAGGAGACTTACAATTGATCACCATGCAATCACCCTGAGTAGATTTACGTGAGAGACCAATCCAGCTCACTCTTCTTACAAAGATTATTTCATCATAACTGTTGTTTGTATAGTCAGAATTTAGGGTTAGCCAGTGGCAGATTTTATTTTTTATTTGGCTCGTAGATTCCTCAGTGTTTCCCTGTAACGTAGGAACGTTGATTAAGATCGCTACGTATGGGCAACATTCTGGTGGAAGATCCAAATTAATCCCTAGTGAGGTGGAAAACAAGTTAGAGGTGCCATCTAGTTGTGATTTAGGCAGTCTAGTGTGAACCGTACCCATATCATTATGTGCAACTAGTCGCTCCCTTGAATTTCCCCCTAAGTTTCCACCTTTTGTTGAGTGGGTTGCATGTCTCGAGGGTCGATCATTAGCTGAATTTTGTGCCCAATCATTTACTAGCTTTTGGGTGATGACTGTAGGGGAGGGGTGTGTGGCTATACTATTATATCTACCTATTATATTGGACTCGCTTACTTTTTCTTCTCCCCCCCAAAAAAAAAACAGGTAGTACCTCACCAATAGACCTGTGTTCTCCAAACCCAACTGCAAGGTTATTAATACACTTTTGGACATCACCCATATTAGCGTTAAGTTTGTCGAGTCTGTCCATGATAGGTTGATGGTTCTTTAGCAGAAGATTATCCAATTGGTTCTTTAGAGTTTCTCCTTCTTGCTCGGATAAAACTGTGGTAGCTACTGAAGCTTGTGGTATAGATTGAGATCCTGGTGGAACTGTTGGTACAGTTTTAATGCTTTTGACCCCTTCCTGTGTTAATAGCTTTGTTTTATTTTTTGATCTGGTACCTAGTGGGGGGCCTGAGTGTTTCATATTCCTCTTCCTCTTAGAAGGTAAATCTGTTGTTGCCGGCGTAGTAGAACATGGTGGAGAAGGGGGCTTCATAGAGGCTGACTGGCCTGAGGATTTTTGCGTGCTCATTGGGATTTCCGACTCAGCGACCCCTAGTACCCTGTTTGGAGTATGATCTAGATTTATAGCAGTAAGTCCTCCACCATCCATAGACAACCGCCGTTCCAACACTAGTATTTCTTTATCCAAAGCTCTAGCAGCACGAATTATGAAACAATGTAGGGTCGAATTTTGTAGAGACTTAGGTGTCTTCAATGTCTTAAGTGTACTCTCCATAACGCTTGTTTGCTAAAGTTTAGACATTTAGTTCAAATCAACCAAGCTCACACACGGAAGTAGCGGGACTTAATCCAATAACAAGGGTAAGCTTACTTACCGTCAATTGAATCTAGTTTCGCTCCAGTCCTTCTACTTAATTTAAATCAGGGCAGATTCAATCAGCTTGCGGTTACGCACTTTTGTTTGTAGCTGTTTATAGCTGACCCAGCATTTCAATCTGTAACAGTCTCAGAGCAGTAGCAGTAGCAGTGGCGGTGACAGTAACACACTCTGGGGCATATTATCAAGAACGGCGTTAAAATTATCGCCTCTTTAGCGGCAGGAAACTGCCGCTAAAGCGGCGATAATGGGCTTGATAATATGACCTTGAGATTTCCAATAGAAGCCCATGTTCACACCAGAACATGGGCTTCTATTGGAATTCTCAAGGGCATATTATCAAGCCCATTATCGCCGCTTTAGCGGCAGCTTCATGCCGCTAAAGTGGCGATAATTTTAACGCCGTTCTTGAGAATATGCCCCTCTATTTCTTAATGGAGTTTCTAATCTCAAAATAGCTCTTATGACACCGACCTGCTTGTCCCGCTAGGAGCTTCAGATTTAGACCCCCGGCGATAAGGTATAAATAGTTTTGACATTTCAGATTATTCAGGCATGAAGAGAGGAAGAAAGAAAGAAAGACTCACCCCCAACAGCTTGAGGCCTCGGAGAGGATTCTTCAGATGGGTGGCCCAGCCCGGCCTTATCCGGTCTAAGACAGGCACATATGGGCCTGCCCTTGGCCCGGGCTTTGCCCGCAAGCAGGAACCCGGCAGTGACTTTATGCGCCTTCAGGCGCTGCTGCTCCGTGCAGGTGCCTCCTGGCGAGAGTGCACTTGGGGGCTGTAGTCTCCGGTTAGAGCAGCAAACAGTGGTGGTTGCTGTAGGGGTTTCTGCGCTGCTGGTGTCTAGCAGTGACTTTATGCGCCTCCGGGTGCTGCAGCTCTGCGTGGAGGCCTCCTGGCACGAGTGCACCTGGGGGCTGTAGTTCCCGGTTAGGGCGGCAAATGGTGGTGGCTGATGTAGGGGCTCCTGTGCTGCGGGAGCCCGGCAGTGACTTTATGTGTCCCCGGGTGCTGCTGCTCCGCGTAGGCGTCTCCTGGTGCAAGTGCACTTGGGGGCTGTAGTCTCCGGTTAGGGCAGCAAACGGTGGTGGTTGCTGTAGGGATTCCCGCGCTGTGGGAGCCTGGCAGTGACTTTATGTGCCTCCGGGCGCTGCTGCTCCGCGTAGGTGCCTCCTGGTGCGAGTGCACTTGGGGGCAGTAGTCCCTGGTTAGGGCGGCAAATGGTGGTGGTTGCTGTAGGCACTATCGCATTGCGGGAACGCTGCAGTGATTTTATGCACCTCCAGGCACTGCTGCTCCGCTTAGGCGCCTCCTGGCGCGAGTGCACTTGGAGGCTGAAGTCCCCGATTATGACAGCAAACGGTGGTGGTTGCTGTAGGGACTCCTGTGCTGCGGGAGTCCGGCAGTGACTTTATGTGCCTCTGGGCCCTGCTGCTCCGAGTAGGCGCCTCCTGGCACGAGTGCACTTGAGGGCTGTAGTACCCGGTTAGGGCAGCAAACAGTGTTGGTTGCTGTACGGAATCCCACAACGCGGGAGCCCGGTAGTGACTTTATACGCCTCTGGGCGCTGCTGCTCCACGTAGGCTCCTACTGGCACGGGTGGACTTGGGGGCTGTAATTCACGGTTAGGGAGGCAAATGGTGGTGGTTGCTGTAGGGGCTCCCCACTTACATTTACGACTGCAGTCCCACAATGCCACCCAAGGAAGGTAGAATTACGATCAACAAGCTTATCAAACTAGGTGGCTCCACCCATGCTGGCAGAGGCAACAGTGTTCCCTCTGCCACACCAAGGCATTTGGGAGGTCCACCTATCAGACCCTAAACAAGCCCCTTAATATCCAGGCCACAAAACAATATTATATTATCATTAAGCTCGGTAAACGGAAAAGGAAATTGGACCCAGAGTATGATCCTCATAGACAACATCTCTATGCCACAAATACTCTAGGACACAAGTGTACATAATGCAAGAAGAAGTCCTATATGAGGAAAGAAAATGTATTTTCGAAAGAGAGTCATGATTGTGGAAAGACCTATGGTGTGGGAGCTGGAATCCTCACCCACCTTGTTGTGTCATGCTTCAGCATGGGGCCTGCTCCTGGATATCCCAGGAAATATCCTCTATAATTTGTGATGGTTTTGCATGAATCCCTGTTCATTTCACGTCACTATTTAATTGACTGTATAAATGGACATCATCCATAGTCCCATTAGGCAGCACAGCGAGGGATAACTTAGTTTAGGACATGATTGAGTGGCTGAAACATATTGGCCTGATATATATTTCAGGTCTTTGTTTTTAATATTGCCATGGGGAGACTCTAACAAAGACGTATGCCTACTTCTAGGTAGTTGTTTTGGATTCCTCATTTTCCCTCACACTGACTATAACACTACGGATGGTGAATGACAGTGTCCATAGTTGTCCATATCACCTCAGTTGAAAGCACTCCCTCACTTTGGAGCTTGAGCCCAGGCGTGCCTATGACATAAATGAGGAGCAGGCGCCATGATGGAGCATCCCACCTGAGGAAAGGTGAGGGCTCAGCATCCTAAAGAATAGAAGACTGCACTAGATATCTCACTGAAGGCTTCTGCTTGCATTCCTATCTACACCTGTAGAAAACAGCTTGAAACAGATCATTCTCATTACCAAACTTTTAAAGTAAGTTTTAAACTCAATTAGCAATGGAACCTGCGTAATAAATAGCCAGCTAATCCTGAGGTACAGGATAAATGAAGGAACATGAAAGAGATGCAGTAACACTTGTAATGTACTGATGGGGTGAGTGTGTGCTTGCCCAACAAATAGCCCTCTCACACCACCCCTACTACAGGAAGAGAAAAATAATTATTGGAGTTACCCTGCACGGCATATTCAGGCTTCTCTGTTGTATATAGACTCTTCCACTTTAAATTAGAAAATTATATCAGTAGACAGACTTAGGGCCAAATTGCGAGTTTGGCAGTCCATAAGCCTGCCAAACTCGCAGTGGAGGTACGGTGGCGGTGGGGGACCACTGCATCAGGGGTCCGGCCGCCGTATTACGAGTACGGTGGTCGGACCGTGAGAGGACCAACATAGCCTCCAGGGGTCTTATGGCCCCAATATGCTTCACCGTGCAGCTGCGGCACTGCCAAGCATATTACAAGTTTCTTCACTGCAACCCTAAACACTGAGGTGAGACCACATTGGAAAAGGTGGCGGTGAGCAAACAAAGGGGGCTGTACAGGGCCCCCTGGTGCCTCATACCCATGGGATACATCCAGGGGTACATGTTGTGCCCACCCCGTGTGCATGCACCCCCTTTCCTAGACAGCATGGACTTCAGAATCCATGCCGTGCAGGAATGGGACTTGATGTTCCCTTTGAGGTGCCTGTTTTAAAAGACACACTGTGGGAATGCCAAAGGACCGCCCACCAGACTATGAGGAAACTCGTAATCTGGCAGGCGGCTGTTGATCGAGTTTGACTGTGAGGGAGCAGGGCAGTGGCATGTACCCCGCCCCCACACTGCCATACTCATAATCAGGCCTTCAATCACTTCAGCCGTCATGGCCTTGCCAACACTGAACAGTACCAAATGTGATTTAAAAAATACTCTACTAGTTTTCAATTATGTCACATCTACTGTTGCTGGAATGCAGAGGGCCTCCCATCATATGTTGATGATTCTGCTAGCAGTGCCTCTCTGCCCCTAAGACATAAAGATTGATTCTCATTTCTAATGCTAAACATTAAAAAACCAATATTGGACATAGTTTGGAATTGGTTTAGTCATTTCACAGGCCTTATATAAAAATTCTTGTTGGCACTCGCCACTTCTCCTCGTGTCATTTTTAATTTTTAAATTTGTATTCTGCAAAGCCAAAGAGCCAAATATTTACCCTGGCCCTCATGTGCGCTTGGTGGATTGCAAACGAGCAGTATTCACATATGGTGACTGAGTTGACACGCATTCACGGGCACATCATGTGGTGTGATTTAAAGAACTGCATTACTGTGTTAAATCGTATAATTTATGTATATTTGTGATTACAGAAACAGCTGTGGCTACAAAACTTGCTAATTCTAAGAAAAGCTGCAGTACCCGCAAATGAATCTTGGGTTTAGACAAATAGTAATCCTAAAATAGGTTCGAGCTTTTTTTACATGTATTATAGACATAAGGGGCCATATGTATCAAACTCCATTTTTGCGATTCCCAAGTTGCGATTTATAACGAATCGCAAATTGAGAATCAAAAAATGGTATGTAAATAAAAATTTGCAATAAAATAGCGATTCTGTAAATCTCGCTATTTCAATTTCAATTGTGAAATGCCCAAATTGCGATTCCTTACATAAAAAAATCACAAAATTGCGAAATTCGCTATTTTGAGAATCAGAAACTCAGGTGCAGCATGATGACATCACAACCGGGAAGTGTGACTACCCATGCTGCACCTGAGTTTCAGAAGCACAGTGAGAGACTAGGAGTTGAGGAGAGGCATCACTGCAGTGCCACACACAATTGCAGAGATTGGAGATATGGCCAGCAAGGACAAGCAGCAGGGGGAGACACCCAGAAAGAGAAAACATAAGTTCTCAGAACATGAGCTGGAGGTCCTAATTCAGGAGATGGTTGTCAGCCATGAGCTCCTCTTTGGTAAGAAGTCACTGCATGTGCCTGAGACACGCAAGAGAAGGATTTGGGCAGACATACTGCGTAAAGTCAATGCAATTGGCGTCACACACCGAAGCGTGGAAGACCTCAGAAAGCGCTGGTATGATATGCGCCAGAGTTCAAAGGAGAAGGTTGCTGCCAGGTTGGAGCAGGCGAAGAAGACCGGTGGTGGGACCTCTACTGCCACCGCTTCAACGCCACTCGAGGAAATGCTTGAGGGGACCCTGCTTCCGGAGAGTGTAATGGGTGTGACAGACCTGGACAGCTCCGACCCCCCAGAACCAAGACAAGGTAAGAAGCATCCCATGACACCCCTAATACCTCCCTACTTCCCCCACACACCCAGGAGAGACCCAGGGGCACAACAAAACTTGAAGTCTGGTGCAGGTACCCAAGCACACACCGCAATGCATTATGGGAGCTGTAGTCACATGCACCTAACAGTGTAGCTATGACACCCAGCCAGTCTCAACCAGTATATGCGCATCATGAAAGGCTAAACACAGACAGACAGGACCCATGTAACTCCAAACAGTGAGATTTAATGCATGACAAATGCAAGGCAGGACAGAAAACTAATGTGTGCATTTACGTCCACAGCACCGACAGGAACACAGGGAACAATCAGTGGAGGCGAGGATGAATCCCCCAACCCAGAGGCGACAGGGCAAGAGTAGGTGGAGGAAGAGGAGGAGGAGGGCAGCCCAGTCATTCCTCCAAAATGCAGCAGGCAGATTGCAGTGCCACCATTGCCCCCACTGGAGGAGGAAGCCCAGGACACCGATGTCGATCTCCAACCAGTCCAGGGACAGTCAGAGCCACAACCCCGTGCTTGAGCACGTGCAGATCCAATACCGCCAATACCATCCAGGCGCAGGGCACGCGCATTCACCAGTGCAGCAGTCACAGGAGAGGACACAGTCTTCAGAGGGCCACATGTTAGAAGTCCAACGCCTGCAGGCAAGAAACATAAGGTCAATCCAGAGGCAAATCATGGTTGGCTTCATGGACGGGTGCCCTGGAGGCACTCTGTGCTGAACTGAGGGCGGATCGTGCTGCTAGGTGCAGGGAGAGGCAGCGCCTAAACACCTGCCTAGACCTCTACACCAGGGCGGGCAACCGCCTTTCCTCAGCGACCTCTGTGCTGTCAAGGCTCAGCATCAGTGTGCAGCATGAGGTGGCACAATGCAGCCAGGACGTGGCACGGGTCCTGGTGCAGGTGACATGTGCTGTGGATCAGCTGCGGGCAGCTACCACTTCTGGCCCAGGAGTCCTTACTCCAACAGACGAGGACGCCCAATCTAGCAGGAGCAGCATTACACCCCCGCCCGGACAGGCGCCGTAGTGTACATCACAGCAGGGCTTCTGAGACAGGTGATGAAGGCACTGTGCACCCACAGCGAGGGCCTATGGGCTGACAGCGCCGCAGTTGAGGTGCTCAGACTTGGACATTTATATGGGTGCATCAACCCAGTGTACACAGACGCTTGGTCAAGATTGTTCATTTGCACTGTGAAACTAACATGTGCTTGACATTGACCAATACATTGTGTGCTGCACAGGCTGTGTGCCGTTATTTATCCTGTTCTGAAGGAAATTAAACACAATCTCGTAATAGATGTTTAGCATTGTGTCATCTTTTCTTACCTATAAATAGTTCTGTGTGATCTCATCACGCCTCTGGCGCCCAGCAGCTGCACCGATTACACCGGCTGGCATGCGTCCTGGAGCTGACCCATCCTCATCTGATGATTCTGATTTGGTGAGCTCCACTGTTGTGCTTTCCTGGTGGCGATGTTGTGCAGCATGGCACACGCTACCACTATCTTGCAACTGGTCTGGGGGCTGTATTGTAGTGCACCTCCACTCTTATGTAGGCATCTGAAACGGTTCTTGAGGATTCCGAAGGTCCGTTCAATGGTACATCTGGTTGCTATGTGGGCATTGTTGTACCTCCGCTCCCCAGCATTGGCAGGAATCAGGTAGGGAGTCAGTATGTATTCACAGACCGCATACACACTGTCGCCTGTGAGGTCGGAGGAATATGGTTAAACACTGTCCTGCCAATGCTGTCCTTTACTAGTGTGTCCTACGAACAGATGCAATTACCTAGTAGGTATCCCTCATCAAACTCCCCACTTGTGAGTCAACGGTATATCCCACTGTGGCGGAAGAATGCGTCATATGTGCTGCCTGGGTATTTTGCTACGATGTTGGTGATAATGTGCTTGGCATTACACACCACCTGTATATTCAGGAAATGGTAGGATTTGCGATTCCTGAACACATTCTCATTCTGGGGCGGGGGGATATGGCGACATGGGTTCCATCTATGCATCCAATGACGTTGGGAAGTTGTGCAATTTGATAGAACTCCTGCTTGGTCTGGTCTAGGGCCTGTGATGTGCTGTGGAAGTGGATGTGGTGATGCAGCCTCTGTACCATGGCATCAAGGAACGCATGGAAAAAGCGCAACAATGCACTCTGTGAGACCCCTCCTTCTGTGGCTATCACCCCCTGGAAGCTACCTGAGCACAAGACTTGGATATGGGTGGGGATGGTGTGTGTCCTGTGTGTGGGGTGTTCAAGTATAGGTTTGAGCTCCGCTATTAAATCCAAGATGCTCTCTTCATCCAGCCTGTAGTTTGCTTGGATCTCCTCCTCAGTCCACTGGAACAGGGTTATGCGCGCTCGGAAGATCCTTTCCTGGCGTCTCCGTCTCTGTGCAGCAGCTCTGAGTTGCAGCCTCCTGGCTATCACATACAGCCCAGCCATTGTGGAAAATATCTGTTGCATTGTGGGCCTCTTTAATTAGTTTGCACCTGGTTACCACCTGCTCATACTTGGTGGTAATTGCGATTCTCTAATTTGCGAATTTCGACAAATCCCAAATAGCAAATTTTTCATGCGTTCCTTTTAGCAAAGTCGCAATTTGCAAGGTTGTTAATTTCGAGTTTCGCTATAGTCGTATCACATTTTGCGATTTCGCAAAATATTCGCAATGGGGTTTGATTCGCAAAATTGCTATTCGCTACTTTTGCGATTAGCAATATTGCGAATGGAATGTGTCTCTTACATAGCAAAGCTGTGTTTTGCAATCGCATACCCAGTTTTTTTGCGATTCGCTGTGATTGCGATCGCAAAACTGCTTCATACATATGGCCCAAGGTGACGTTGGTCCAGACCCAATATTAAGAAATCAGAAGTCTAGCTATTGTATTGCATTGTAATTGCATTTGTATAGCGCTTACTACCCCTGACGAGGCGTCAAAGTGCTTTTTCAATGAGTAGCACGCTATTCCGGGACCCATAGAGGATTAGTGTTGAATTAGTGTAGTGAAACATGCAAGTAAATTTTAAGTGGTGGATGGGTTAGTCAGTTATTTGGATTCAGAAGGATAGCAGAAGGATAGAAGAGGAAAAAAGGTTTGTATTTATATAGCGCTTGTTACCCCAGATGGGGCGTTGAAGCGCATTTCTGTCGAGTAGCACGGTACTCTGGAACCCATAAAGGATTAGTGTTGAAAATTAGTATAGTGAAATATGAAGTAATTTGAGTGGTGGATATGTTATTCAGTTATTTGTATAGAGAAGGGTAGGTGGCGGGATAGAAGAGGGAAAGAGGTTTGTATTTATATAGGGCTTGTTACCCCTGATGGGGTTTTGAAGCGCTTTACTCTGGAACCCATAAGGATTAGTGTTGAATTAGTATGGTGAAACATGAAATTAATTTGAGTGGTGGATCTGGTAGTCAGTTATTTGGATTGAGAAGGCTTGGGGAGGGGTAGATAAGGGAAAAAGGTTTGCATTTATATAGCGCTTGTAACCCTGATGGGGTGTTGAAACGCATTATTGACGAGTAGCACGCTACTCTGGAACCCATAAAGGATTAGTGGTGAATTAGTATAGTGGAATATGGAACTTGAGAAGTGAACATGTTAGTCTGTTATCTTGATTGAAAAGGATAGTGGAGGGATAGAAGAGTGAAGGATTTCTATATATTTATTTTTTTTTATTTACGTCATAGCCGTAGGAGGAGGCTTTTGGATGAGTAAAAAGGGTTTTTGGAGGGGAAGAGTCGGAGGGAAGAGTTTAGAAAGGTTTGTTTTGGGGGATAGGTATAGTAAAAGAGGTGTCAGGTGATGCAAGGAGGGGTAGAGTAGTAGAGAGTCTAGAAAGGTTTTTTTTGGGGGTCATAGTACTGGTATGGAGTTTGGGATAAATGAGAGAGTGGATGTAGAGGATATATTGATAGATGTATAGGGTGAGAGATAGGGTAGTGCATTGGAAAGAGTAGCAGAATGAAGTCTGAGATGAGTCAGAAAGTTGGGCTAGAAGATTTATTGAGAGAAGTATAGGCTGAGAAATAGGGTAGTGCATTGGAAATGCCAAATTAGAAGAAAGTGATAAATATACAGATCCATAAGTACATTGAAAGTATATAGATGCATAAAGGACGTAAGTATATGTATATTAAAGATATTGATAGAGGTACAGGATGAGTAACAGGGTGGTGCATTGGATATGCTTTTTCAGGAGAAGAGTAACAGACACACAGCTCCATGTACATGGAGGTACATAGATGCACAATGGAAGCAAGTAAATGTAGACCTAAGATGATTTTTTGTTTTTTTTTAACAACATAATTATTCTACATGTTTATACAAAGCAATACACAAAGATAGGTACATATCTATAGTGAAAATAAATGCTTCTATACAGAGGGATATGCTATAAATTTCTATTTGAGAATGGTACTTATGTGGGGAAGAGCCAATTCTTGAGTAGTTTTCTGAAGATTAAGTGGTTGTCGGTGGATCTTATTTTGGGGGGTAAAGAGTTCCATAGTTTGGCTGCTTGAACAGAGAAGGATGTGCCACCCATGTTTTTTTTCTTGTATTTTGGGATTTTGAGGTGACATGCCCCTTTAGAGCAGAGGTTCCTCTGTTGAATGTGTTTGGCGATTTTATTCCTGATGAAGAGCGGTCCCATTCCATGTATTGCTTTGTGGGTGATACAAAGTAGCTTGAACGTGGATCTTCTGGCAACCGGTAACCAATGCATGGCTTTCAAGACAGGTGAGATGTGGTCTTGCGGTTTGATATGCAAGAGTAGTCTGGCAGTCGAGTTCTGAATCCATTGTAGTCTTTTCATGGCCGTTAAAGGTGATCCATGGTAGAGGCTATTAGCGTAATCGAGTTTGGACGGAATAAGGAAAATGGTAGATTGGTCTTTGTGTGGAAATCCCAAATGAGGGAAAATTAGTCGCAGCGTTTTTATAGTGAAAAAGCTTGATCTTGCTAGTTTGTCCACTTGGGCATTCATCAACAGCTTGGAGTCCAGGTCATTCCGAGGTTTCTTACTTCCATCAATACTTTAGGAGGTGATCCCAGTTCATCAGGCAGATGGCAAGCAGGTCATAAGTTTCCAATAGCCACACATGAATATTTCCATTTTGGAAGCATTCAATTTGAGATGGTTCCAAGTCATCCACTGATCCACCGCTCTGAGACAACTGAAAATTGGGGATTTTCCAATGTCTTTGGGGCATTCAAGTTGAAGGACTATTTGCGTGTCATCTGCATAGTTATAGCACGTGAGGTGAAATTGATTGATCAGTTCCGGTAATTACTTCATGTAGATGTTGAAAAGCATGGGCGAGATGATAGAGCCTTGAGAGCCCCCTGCTTTTGTGGAGTATGGTTTGAACAAGAAAGGTGGGGTATGGATGACATTAGTTCTGTTTTGAAGTTAGGACGCGATCCAGTCTAGAGCAGTTCCATCTACACCGGCTTCATACAGTCTTTGTTTCAGAGTGTCATGGTCAACCGTGTCAAAGGCAGCTGGGAAGTCCAAGAGGAGTAGCGCAGCAACCCGTTGCAGTCTACTGTATTCTTCAGGTCATCCCAGATGGCAAGGAGGATGGATTCAGTGCCTCTTCCTGGACGGAATCCTGTTTGGAAGTCTGAAAGTATGTCATTTTCTTCAATGAATTGTGAAATCTGGGCGAACGCTGCTCGTTCTATCAGTTTGCCCATGTAAGGTCCATTTGTAATGGGTCTGTAGTTGTCAGGGTTCAGGGGGTCCAAGTTTGTTTTCTTCTGTAAAAGGCGTATGTGTGACTTTTTGAGTTCTTCTGGAAATATTATGGTAGTTAAGGAATCGTTGATGATTCTTCTTACTGGAGTGGCAGCAGAGGTTGTTAAAAGAATTGTCTTGAAAGTTTATGATGGAACTGGGGTCAGAAGGGCTGCCGGCAGGCCTGCTTGCTTTGACCAGGTTCATAAATTCATCGTGTGAGATGTGTTAGAAGGAACGGAGAGGCTGGGTTAGAGTATTCTTGGATTGTTGTTTTGTACAAGGGTTAGTGCCGGTGCTTTGTTTCTGTTTTAAGTAAGAGTCTAATGTGTCTGCTTTGTCCATGTAATGATTTGACACTTTGTTTGTGAAAATCTTGAGTAACAGGATGAGTTCCTTCTAGGCAATTTGGTTTGCGAAATTCATTGAATATTTTATAGAATTCTTTATTTGCACATTTAGAATTTTGAATTCTGTCTGAATAGTACCTTTTCTTAGCTTTTTTGATAGCTGACTTGTAGAATCTGTTAATTTTCTGTAAGTGAAGTTTGTCTTGTTTGGCATTTGTTGTGAGCCAGGTACGTTGCAGCTTTCTTACATGTTGTTTTATGTCTTTTATTTCTATGTTTCTCTTGTTCTGTTGTGTGGTTTTGAGTGGTATCAGGGTGTCAAAAGCTTCCTGTAGCCACTCATATAGATTTTGAGCGGAATTTATTGTTTCCAGATTTGTACTGGATGTTAGTTGTGTTTCTAAGTGTTCCAAATTGAGTTTGTTCCACGGCCGATAGGTGGATGGATGTAAGGTAGTTTTAGGTGAGTCGCTTAGTGTTGTTTTATGTTGGAAAGCAAGCAAGTGGTGGTCTGACCATGTGACTGGAGTTATATTTTGAATGGTAACAAGTTCAGTATTAACAAAAATGACATCTAGGATATGTCCAGCGATGTGTGTGGGTTTGTGGACGATCTGATGCAGGTTCAGTGCATCTAGGCCAGTGATTATTGTTTTTGGATGGGTCGTTTTTGGTTTGTCAAACCAAAAGTTGAGGTCACCCAGAACGCATAGGTCAGAGTGTATTGTTATCAGGTTTGAAACTATGTCTAGAAGTGCATCTGGGAATGTCATCTTGCTAGGTGGAAGTCTGTAAAGGAGCAGGAAGTTAAAGGAGGCAGACATATAGGATATCATCTTGTTAGAAGAGCCTCACAACTCTTTATGGAGATGTCGTTAACTTTAGTGATATGCAATGTTTGCCTGAACACAACAGCTAGACCATCTCCTTTTTTGCCTATACGATTTTGGGTGATCATTTGATAGCCTAGAGGAACGGCTTCATGCAGGACTGGAGCTATATCATCTCCCAACTATGTTTCAGTTATGGATAGTATGTCTGGTTTTGTATCTGTGAGAAGGTCATAGATGTGATGTTTGTTTTTAGAGAGGGATTGAGCGTTTATTAGTAGGCAGTTTAGAGAATGGCCTTTGGTGATAGTGAGACCTTGTTTTGTAGAAGAGTGATCAGTATTGTGTGGGTTTGTAGCAGGTGTGTTTTTAGTGCTGGCATTAGCTGTTGTAGTGTAGTTCCTATTTCCCTTAAAGGCTCTGCTCATTGGAATAATATACACTATAGTTCTCACATAGGACTACGGTCAGTATGCCCCTATTGAGTATATTAAACTTAATTACTTATGTGTGCCAGCTAACTCAGAGGTCACTAGAAACTTCTTGGATGAACAAGAAGGGATTAGTTTCTGACAACCGCATAAACATGACAACTTTGTTTCTTTTAGAAACGGAGCGCGTCTCAGAATCGTGGAAACAATAGATAACAGTTTCAATCGTGCATGCTTAGTTTCTCCAGAGTTACACAGAAATAGATAGACAGGCGTTTCAATAAAATGTTTTATTGAACAGTCTTGTTTCTCGTGTAAAAGATATTAGCTGTTACTATCATTAGACAGTAAGCAAGATATAATATGCACAGCGTAAGCAGTAAGAAGAAATAATACTGCAATAGCATTGTCTTTTAGCAATGACATATATTCATACATACATACATAAATAACACAGGCTAAAAGGGAATACTCTGATGCTTCTAAATAGTTCTACTCCAGTGTACCTAACCTAAGTGTAGTACGAGGTAAGAAGTAGGTGCTGTTTTCTATAGTATAGTATATACTAAGTTTAGTATGCCAAGAGTCCCTCTAAGTTCTAGTCAGCTCCATACCTTTAGAATGAGAGAGGTGGGAATCTCTTTCCGGGTCTCAAACTCTAACACCCCACAAAGAGAGTCAGAACACTGGAAGCTGGATTCTCTGTGAGCAGGGATGACAGCGTCTGGTCAGTGCGTCAGGCCGGGATATGATCTCTTCCTAACTTGCCATGGCGAGCAGTGCAGTAAAGTTGTGCCGTGGTTTGCCATGGTAAGGGAAGATATATTTGTACCTGAAAGGTGCTTAGGAATGCTAGCATTGACGTAAAGCCGGGCAAAGGAAGACGTCATGGATGAACCCCTAAGGAATAGTAGTTCATGCATAATAGATGAGTTCTTGGAGAAATCAATAATCCTAGCTAGGGAAAGCCCGTTCGGCTTAAGGGTCTGGTTTCTAAGAAATCGTTGTGACGTGGGATGGACGGATGTAGTGACCATGCCTGTATTTGGATTGCATGGCTAATGCCTAAATAAGGACTGGGATTCTATGCCTAAATAAGGGCAACGCGAATTGTGCCTATATAAGGACATGATTCAGGGAAACCTCTATACGGGTATCTAAATCGAAACACAACACTGTATTAGGCTAGCAATCGTGTAGCGGTCCTGTATTATGTTACTCACCCAGCATGCTAAGAAAGCATTTTGATGGGTCTGTGTGTGTATGTGGTGGAGATGGTGTCTGAGAGTGAGTTGGTTTTCTGTGTTGTTTTTGAGGTGTAACAGTGTTGTGCTATAGACATGGGGAAGCGAAGTTGTGAGGTGTGGCAAGTTGCTTATATTGTTTGTGTGTGTTTAGGGCAGAAGGTGTATGAGTCAAGGTTGGTGGTGCAACATGTGGGTCATGTAGTAAGTTTCTAAATTGTCCAATGGATGAGAGGCGGTTAGAAGAGAGTTGCTGCGTTGCTGTATCTGTGTTAGGTGTGGTGGAAGAGAGAAAGCTTGACATTGGAGTTTGTTCCTTTGTGTGGTTTGAAAGGTGGGTGTATGTTTGTATTTTTGGATTGTTAGTATTATGAGGTACTGCACTTTGAAGATCTTGTTGTGCTGGTGTGTGTGATATGTTTTAGTTTTGAGGAGTAATGAAAAGGGGTGCTGATGTATTTGTTTCATTCAATGGATTTGGTTGTATAGTATTGTTTGCGAGAGGAGGTTGTAAGGTAGAGATGGTGGTGATGTGTTTATGAGTAGAGTGTATGTTGTGTTTATGAGGGAATGAAGTAAAGGTAAGAGTATTTGTCTTAGACTGGTTTGTTAAACCGTGTGGTGGTGTGTTAGTGTTATTATGGTAGAGGGAAGAGGAGGGTGTTGGTTGGACAAATGATGGAAGGCTGATTATATGTTTGTTGGTGATAAAAGGTGGCAATTAGGAGTAATTAGAGCAGGGAGCGTGTGTTTGGATGAGATGTAGTTATGTATGGTGTTGAATGGTGTTACGTTAGTGATGAGTGGATTGATTTGGGGTATAGGATAGAGTTGTGTACTGTGGGTATTACTGAATGGGAACATCAGCAGCATTTCTGGCCCTGGTCCCGAGCAGTCTCAAACAGGCAACTGCCCTTTTCCTCCCTGCCCTTAGCCTTGACACCCGTGCTGGGACGCTCTAAGCCTGGCCTTTTATAGCCCTAGTAATCAGGTGACTCCTTCAGCAAATGGGAACCCTAGCCCTAACACTATCCAATCACAACACTACCCCTAAAATCTAGAACCAGTAGGAGTCCAGGACCTTACAGCCAATCTTAGCCCTAGTCCAAGCATGCAGTTTAAAAAAACCCTGATCTCTCCGTCCAATAGAAGCCCTAGCCCTACCAGTAGTCCCAACTCAAGTCCAAGCAACCAATGACACAGGAAGCCCTAGTCCCTACTTCCAATAGAAAGCCTAACCCTACTCTTAGTCCAGCAACCAATCACACCAGAACCCCTAATCGCTACATCCAATTAAAGGCCTAGCCCTAGCTCTAGTCCAACCCTAGTCCGAGCAACCAATAACACATGAAGCCCTAGTCCCCACTTCCAATAGAAATCCTAACCCTAGCCCTAATCCCAACCCTACATTGATTGAATCACAGACCCAGAAACCAATCAGAACCCTCAAATACCCAACCAATGAGGACACTAACCCTAATCCAATAGGAACACCAGATACAACCACCAATCAGTGTACACATGTACCAAACAATAGCAGACTATATAAGGCCCCAGCTACCTCAGACAGGGTTTGTTGGTCAGGGAGTTGGAAGCTGCTCCTCTATTCAGAAATCTCATAGGAGACAGACCGGCTCAATCCACACTTTGGACTTCTGCAGGTAAGGGCCTAACAAACTTGTCCTCTAACAATACTGTTTGTATAAAACTTTACTCCCTCTCCTGGCCAAAAAACGAAGTGCACAGTCCATGATAAACACAGTTTAAACAGTTTACAGCAGATTACTGCTGTCCCAGAGCCCCTTCTGATGTAGAATATCCCTGTTGCTGGGGGGGAAGGGGCGCTGGTTTCACTTACTTGATAACACAAACGGTGGCTGGGGGTGCAATGCTTAACATTCCTGTCTTAGCACAGAGCAAAGGAGAAATTGGGAGGGAAAAACTGATAGTCACAGGGAATGAGAGGGAAAAACTACAGAGTTTGGACTGCAAATCCCACAATTCAACAGGCTAAATGGAAGCAGTCACGGGCAGGAAAAACCACAAGTTTAAACACAAAAACATGGGATCAATTATGCAATCACGGGCAGGTTAAAACTACAATTTTAAACTGTAACAACCAGAGGCAAAGACAGTTAAAGGAATTTAAAAAAAGGAAAAGATGATACAATCACAGGTAGTGGAAAATCGTTTTTTAACTAGTCTGTCTCCTTACCACTTCCTGGACTCTGCTCACTGCAATCTGCTGCACAGGTAGGCTGCAACTCACAAGATGGAGGTAGCTCGCTGACCTTGTCCAGATATTCAATAGCAAATGGAGTGATATCAATCCCTCAGTATTGATAATGAAGTCAAGGCTTCATTTCCAATTTACACAGATTTTCTTTTTTTTTTTAAAGCAGAGGGGCATATTTATGAGATCCTTTATGTCGCTCTCACACCACGCAATGTGGTGCAAGAGTGACACAAAGGGTCACTCTTGGTCACTCAAGCCCTGCATGGCTCCATAAATCTTGAGTAATGAAATGCAGCGGAAATCGCTGCGTTGCATTACTCTCCATCAGGGAAGCATTTCCATGGGTGTTGCATGGATGTTCCCACGCAACATCCATGGACCTTGACGTATTCCCAACTTGCATAGAAAGAGGAAACAAAGCCTGTCAGGATAGTTTAGTGTCAGAAGGTTCCACTTCCTGCACAAAAACAATTCTGCTTACAAACAGGCACCCTTGCACCATGGAGTAAGGGGGCCTGCATTGGCGCTAGGCTGCCAAAACTGCACCAGCTCAAGAGAAAAGACAGGAATCGGACATATTGGATAAATGGCACATATTTCTGCCCTTTCCCTGTGACTCAGGGCAGCACAGGAAGCTTCCTGCGCTGCACTGCCCTGCTCCACAAAAGTCATTAATATACCCCCAAGGGTTAATCTGTAAAAGTGTCATCCAAGATAGCATCAGGAAGGAATACATGACAGATTTTCAAAATAATCTCTGACAAGGTAAATCAGTTTTTAGTACGATCTTTGTATGTTAATGTATTTTATGTGGGTAAACCAAAATCTGACATTGATCAGACCTTCAAACAAAATTGGAAAGCAGATGTTCATGCATATTCCAGGTGTGAATACAGAGCTTGGTTTAGCACGAATCAAATTGAGTTTCTAGGATTCCATGAACAACCTGTGTCTGTCTCTAGATTCCACCACCTACATTGCCACTTCCGGTATTTTTCAATGTAGCTCTTTTTCCCTTCATCCACTTTTTAGCCATTTCTTTTAAAAATAACCAAGGAAGAAATAATGCCAACTTCCATTTAATACATTCTGCCCTGAAGCTCACTTGGGAGGTGGTGGGGGCTCATTAATTCTTAAGAATTTAGATGTATTTTTGTACAACTTTACTTTTTTATAGGTACACATCTTCCATCTGTCAGAGCTGCTGGCTGTGCTGAGAGCTTTGTATCCTTGCCATGAAATCCATTTTTAATTTCAAAAAGTAATGCTCCATTTGTGGAATTAATCTGTTTCAGTACATGTAGCAAATCCAATGCTTTGTGAATCTTGGCATAGGTAACTTTTGCATATCCAATTCACTGTATAATATCTACGTTTATAATTTCAAGCCACCTTTTAGGTGCATTCTTTTCTGAAAATATATTTTTTTTCTGAAAAGTTGGTCAAGATGGCTGAGGAACACAAATGTGCAATAGCTAGTAATACTGGAAGTATCTAGACTATGGTACTGGAGGTATCTTAACCTTAAAGAGTAACCAAGTCAGTTACACCTCTAAGAAATTACCTCTTCATGATCTTCTGAGTTCCAGACCACTGTTTCTTCCTATGGAAAAACATAATTTTTTGTAAACCTTGGCCTACACATGTTTGAATGATAAGAGGCAGGAGCGCTCCGATTGAACAAACTCAGGAAAACGTGGAAAGTACTGTATCAGTAGTAATGTATCCCCTATTGCATAGGTCTTCAAACTGTGGGGCGCACCCCCATGGGGGACGCAGCATCCTCTCAGGGGGGGCGCACACTCCACCCCACCTCTTCACCTTCCATCGTTGTTTACAGGAGCACAACGCCCATTAGGCTGAAAGGGCTTCAGCCCCCCGCCACAGTGTGTCTCAGCCCGGGCTGCTGCTGCAGCTTGAGCTGCTGAGGGCTCGACTGGGCAGTGTCTGGAGTCTTATCTCCAGCACGCTCGAGTTTTTTCCTGGTCTTACAGACCATGTGCATATTTACATACCTTTGTAAACTGATTACAGAGGCTGTTTGTTTTATGGTTCCAGTACCCCCTGGGCCCCCACTCTGCCTATTCCTTACATTTGGATTTTACTTTTTACTGCCTTAGTGTGAGAATGCATTTCATGAAAGGAATATAAAGTAGGGCTACCAAAAGAAAAATGTCAGCCACATGTTGTTTAAAGAGCCTGCAAAGGCCTTGTCTTGACACTAAATATGGTTATAAATAAAATAGTATGTATTCATTTGTAATGTGACTTTTCAATCTTTGGTTCCTTTAATTATCAGTCATGGATCATTTAGACAGCCCTAGAATGCAACTGAAAATGCTTTCTATTTATTTTTGCTGTTCCAAGTATGCACAGATAAGTGCTGAAAATAGGCTTTAGGGGACTGTTTATTTTTGTACCGTCTGGGACATCAATATAATAAGCTGGCAACCCTGATCGCAAGACTGGAAGTTTATTGTAGGATGAGCACAATATTTATTCCCTCCACCCTTGATCCTTGGACCCTGAGTAATGCCATAAAAGGAATAATTTAACATATCTAAAACCCTATGCCAAGCATCAGGAACTTCAACTGTGACTCAGAATGCACCCTGCATTCAGACAACTCACTCCTCATTCTCGCCCTTCACTTTCACACTCACCCTGCACTCACAGGGATCACAATGTACTCACACTGATCACCATGCATTTACACCACCCGCTCACCCTGCACTCACAGTGACCACACTCCACTTATGCCACTTGCCATGAACTCACATCGTTCTCCCTCCACTTACACTGCAGTCACATGAACACACTGCTCACTCTGCACTCACAGTGATCACTCTGCACTCACAATGCTCTTGCGCTGTTCACCATGTACCTCACCCTGCAGTCACACGAGCACACTACTAACCTTGCTCATGTGACATTTCACGCACCTGTCTCCCTCACTGCTCACTCTGCAATCTCACTCAATCAAGCCCATCACTAACCATACATTAATTTGTCCTACTCTGCACTTTGATCCACACCCAAATTTATATGGTCACCTCACTCACCCTGCAGTCACTCCTCTCACCCTACTCTCGCACAGTCGCATCGCTCACCGTGCACTCACATGGGCACTCCTGTCACGCACACAGCAGAGAGGGCTAATATGCCTGCTACAAAGAAAGTGTACCATGCAGATCACAATACTAAGTGTTAGTAAACGACGGGTAGCTTTATAAAAAAGTGTTGGTCAGAAAGGGGCTATAGAGAGATGAAGTGCATTGTTGGCGAGTGGTAGTGAGGGAATTAATGGAGTAGGAGGAAATGGGAAAGGGGGCGCACAAAAAGACTGTTGCACCGTGCACAACCAGTGTTAGGCCAGCCTTTGCTGGGAGTCTTAGACCCCCCCCTGAAGTTCGGGTCTAGTTGCACCCCTGGTTGCTTCCCACGTCAGAAGTGCATTTGCTGCCTGTTTTTCATACCCCATCTCGAGTTAGGGCTCTCTGGTTGGAGTAGTCATTCAGAATTGCCAATCAACATGTAGTTCCTTCAGCAGAGCACTGCTTTGATGTCAGCACTGATGTTCCTCCAATGAACGGGACATCAGGAGATATGCCTGGAAACAGCACTTTTTCACTGTTGCCTTTTGCCTTGTGTTTGCTGAATTTAACATCTGTTTGCTGGTGTTCGCCTCGCTCTTGAACCCTTCCCCCTTAAGGTTATCCGGGATTGTACCCTTGCAGCTACTGCATTTCACTGCAAGGAATTTACAACGGTCGTGTCATTCCTGAAGATTCCATTCTCTGGCTGGCAAGAGTGAAGAGCTTTTTGTATTATTTTTTTAAGGCCTCGCTCCTTTCCCCTGCATCCCACTACTAGTGGGAACTTTGGATGGTTCAAGGACGAGCGGATTTGGCATTAATGCCATAGGTGATGACTTTGGTTCAAGGGACCAGGGTTTGAGTCCTGGCATCGGCTCAACCTCATGTGATCCTGGGTAAAATCACTTAATTTACCAGTTACTTACGAAAAATGAATTTGACGTTGAATAAAGTCTCTGGTGCCTGTTTAACATGTTCCAATCCCTAGAGCTGAGTCTACAAGCTTAACATAACAAATGTTGTGTAGTATGCCTACCATCTGTCCTCACTTCTTTCGTAGACCAAATTTAAATACCTTCTTGTGCAGCTATAGAATTCTGAAGCTTTGGAAGGCGATCTTCTTTATAAGCCAACTATGCTAACAAATTGACTCTTGATGCTGCTAGAGAATAAAGATGTATATATCCTCTTGAATCACTTATATCGCATGTGTATGACGTAAATGTCCCCTAGGCCTTCTTGGAAAACTGTGGCTGGCCTCCTACTGGCATGGCAACAACTGGCCCTACTCCACATAATCATGGATTTTTCAATTGTGTCAGAACGCATGTTTTGTGGAACCCCTTTTTCTGATATCTTTTTTAGGGGCAAGGATGTGGTGCAACAGCCAGAGCTGATGACTGTGGAGCTGGGGAACCAGGTTCAATTTTGGTGTCTGCTCAACATCCTGTGATTCGGGGCAAATTACTTAATTTCCCTGTGCTTACAAAAAAATGAATGTGTGCTTGTGCAATGTAAAAGATGCTCCTGTAAAGAGCTCCAATACCTTTGGTTCATGTTTGCGCTATAAAACTACAAAAAATATATTGCAAAATGTTGTGAGTGCTCCCGTTTCCAGGTACGGCTCAGGACTGGAAGTGGAGCACAACCTAAGGATGGCAGAAGCAAGGATCCATCCGCATATTGACTGTCTATGTGGAGAAAAACATGCACACACCTCACCTGTGTTTTGGGAGTGTTTTTACTAATCTATCCTAAATGTTGTGTTTTATGTGAAAAAATAAAGCACCAATGTAATTTTTTTGTGCTTATTTTTTCTTGGAGACTTTTCATTTGAACTTTAAAATAAGCACAAGCTCTACAAAAACTTCAGTTTACTAAATACTCTTACTTTATTTAATATTATTTGCCCTATACCACCTGGGCTCTGCAGGAGCGAATGGCCATCAATGATGCAGAATACCAGCTTCCCGAACCTTTTTTGTCAGGTGGTGGTGTTGGTGAGGGGGCGGGGGGGTTCGACGTGTAAAAAGGTTTAGATGGGGGGGGGGCTCAGCTGACAAAGGTTTGAAGACCTCTGCCCTATTCTGACAACTCAAATGACAGAACTTCTGTTCTATCATCACATTCACATGTGAATCTGATGTCCAATTTACCACATCAGCTTCTCCCTCTGTACCTACAGGTTATCTGTGGCACATTTGCTTGTATATGCGAACATAATAGAGTTACTAGCATCACATTGAATCTAGACTTTACTTGGGGCATCTTTTCACTGATTTTAGCCTCTTTATTTAACCCGGTCTCGCGTGGCCCTTCATCCTTTTGCTGTAATAAATCTATCATTTATTCCTTTCCTTTCTTGATTCCGCTGAAACATGCTGGCATTTTTCCCTTTTGAATGTATCTGCCACTTTAATTGCTCTGGTGAGTGTTAGACGTGAATGACAGCTGTAAACCACAGTTTGTCTTTTTTGTTACTGATTCTTTATTGAGTTAGTGATGAATTGTACTCTATTGAATTGATATGTTTGTACTGTTTTCCTATCCCTCTGGCGAGTCAAAGCATTTAATAAATGTTCTTTCTTTTCTGTGGCATTGGATTTTAGGTGTGATTAAATTTCTGAAAACTCTTATAGTCTCTCAGGACTTTTCCAAAAAAAGAGAGTTGATAACATGTCAATGAAAGCCTGTCAGCTCCTTGTTCCTTTGCACCATTTTAATTAATAGGAAGAATTTTAGCACCTCAGTGTTTATAGTCGACTTTCTAAAATTGACTTAACTTTACTGTCATCATCATTGCTTTGTTCACTGGTATATCTCATAGCATATCTCATTTTCTTTGGGGAGAATTAGGTTTGTTATTCGAGGCCTGACCTAATTGCCATGTTTGTGTTAGTAAAATCGAACATTTAAACAGTCATTAGCACAGGAGGGCACAGCCAGCCGTCTATTCTTGTACTAAGGCACACTTCATTAGGGCTCATGGGTTGGCCCCTTGATTTAGCTAGTAATTCAACAGAATCATCTGGGATTGGAATGGAACACCCTACCACCATCGTATTGTGTTGATCCTTGGCCTGAGGGCAAAGTGTCCAGGTAGAAGTCACTAGAGTTGTAACTCTGAAGGCGCCCTGGTTAGCCATTGATTTATTGGAACGAGACACAACTCTGTCCTCCAAACCCCTGTAAGTGAAAATGACTTCATGAAAAGAGGGGCTCTGTAGGGTGCTGGGCTGCTGAACAGAAGCCTGTGGTTGTTAACAGTTACCAGGAAATGATGAGGCGAGGCAAGTTGGGATGATAATAGCTTGAGTTTAATGTCTCCAGAGATAGGCGATGAAGATCTGGTACCATGATTCATGGTAACTGGTGCTGTGGAGCCACCAGGATTTGCAGGGCAATCCCCTTGCAGTTTTTCCTCACCATAGTGTCACACTGTCCTGGTCAGGAGAAGCAGCAAGAACATTGCTCTTCCCCAGTGGCATGGATGAAGGAAAAGCTCAGAGGGCACTTAAGTGGGACAGGGGGTGCTTGATGGCACATGCTCCATGGTGTTGCATCTGAAGAGGGTTGCTGTCAAACATCTGCCAAGGGTTCAGCACCCGCTGTCCTTCTCCCTGGAATGCAGAGAAATATTTGAAGTAATAAAGTCCATATTTGATAAATTGCCCTACATTTTGTTCTTAGTGTTGCGTGCCCTGCAGCAAGAGCCTGGGGCTCCAAGTCTGTGGATCTGATATGCTGGTGGTGGGTAGTTGGAGGCGAACTTGCTGTAATCAGATCTATTTGAGGGATTTCACTGTTTTGGGTGTGTGGATTTAAGGCTGTCTAGACTTCTTGGCCCAAAAGCTGATTAGTTATGCCTTATTAATTGATTAGGACCTAGGCACAATTTCAGGTTGACTGCGATGGAGCACAGGTCGGATACGCCAAGCAGGTTCATATAGGTCAAAGATGTTATCTTCTTAAAATCCTCCAGTGGGGTAATCCTGAAGCTCTATCCAAAGAAGTCATAGTGAAATTAGACACCTATGCCATTGACCACTGTAGATCTCAGAGTTGTAAAAATGTTCTAGTTCCCACTTTTAAGGGTTTCTGGAGCAGCTCCTCTTGGTCACTCCTAAGGACCTCAGGGACAGCACTTATGTGCCAGGCATCACTCCAGCAGATGCCACCAGTAAGGTCCAGTTGGTACTTGTCAACTGGTCACTTCAGGAACAAGGCCTCGCTCTGCTTGCTGTGTCCCTTTGGCCACACAGGAGATCTGTCAACTGACCCTTGAAGTCTACTCTTTGTCGTGGGTTCAAGAGGGAGCAGTTCCATTCCTTCGGGGCTCCTCTCTTGGTCTTCTGCAGAAAGGTCCAGAAAGTGTTCAGAGGAGAGTGACTAGAGGTGCCACATTTATGCTTGGCACAAGGTGGTGTTGATTTCTGCCTCCTCCTTAACCAATGAGATAGATGTTTCAGGAGCAAACCTACCCACTTTTTGCAGCAGTTCCTCTTTGCCCTATTGCATTGATATGTGTGTACTGTTTTCCTTTCCCTTGTGATGGCCAACATATTTAATGCATTCTCTTTTCTGTTGCATATGGTGTTAGGTATGAATGAGTGTCATAAAATCTTTATAGTCTCTCAAGATCTTTCTAAGTCAGGGCACCTTACTCCTAAATTTGAATACTGGGAACACTTTCTCCCTTGTACAGAGCCTGTGTGCCCACCTGCAGGTGTGCCTACGTAAATGAGCCCCCTCCTTTGCGGTCACTCAAAACTGGTTTTGTAGCTAGCATCCCTCTCACTTGTTTTAGACCTAGGCTGGCTTGGTGAACAAAGGTTTGCTTTTACCATGCCCCACCTTAGATTTTAGGCTGCAAAAAATCTAGTCGCCAAGTTGCTAGGGCAAATCAGATTTCATTAGGGTGAACTATTTTTAGGGCCTACTCACCCGTTCTGGCAAGCTGAAAAATTACACCTGTTCTGTTCACTCACAAAATTAATGAGCAAAAAATGCATTTAAATCTTGTTTTTATCTTGTCACATTTGCTCTGCATTCATAGACAGAGGTCATAAGTCAGCTTCCTTTCCTACATTTACTTTTCTTTCTCTGAATGTGAAGTTGGAGGATTTTGTGAACTGTGTGACAATGGTGCTTTGTAAAGTGTGTGAAATGAAAGGCTGTAAGATGTCAGGCTTTTTTTCTAACACAACATTGAAATAGCTAATAAGTGAACTGTACAAACATTTCAAAATATATTTCAGTAATTATGTAGGCACATTTTTGTGTGGTGAAAAAACAGACTTTCATAGGAAGAAAACAAATCAGAGCATATTACCTAGTGATGTGCAAATGCTAAATATTTTTGCTGAAGACTAATTTACAAACATTGTTTGTACGCTATATGGTTTTATCAGTAAAACTGTATGTTAGTGGGAAAGTTTGTGGCCATTTCAATTGAAAATATCCTGTCTGTAATTGACATTGCCCTTCCACATCATACTTTAGTAATATATTTATTAAAAGTGAGTTTTTAAACATGAACTGAGAAATATTCCTGCCCCCGACCTGATGACAATGCTATTAGTTCACTAAGAGGCAAGTTAGGGGTCATGTGTACCCTATATTTGGGCTCGATTCCTATTATATATGGAGCAAATGTTCAGTCTATAAAATAAAATAAAAGAGTTTTTTTGTACAGCAGAAATCTAATATTTGAAGGTCATATGAAGAAAAAGGTGGCTCCATAAAATAAAATATTTGGTTAGGATCATACAATTTGAGACCAGTTCCATGGGTCGAGTGCATTACATTTAGGCTGAGTAGATTGTTCAAGTTACTTGACCTACTGATCTAGTAATATTTTAATGATTTTTTTAGGCCTGCATTTACTTGGAAAAAGAAGGTCCTTTACAAGTTAATAAAGTTCCTTGGCCTACCCTAAGTGGTCTTGCTGGAAGAGTTAAAAACACCTCCCAACACCCAGGCCATTGTTTTTGATCAGGGAGCAGTATTCACATCTTCTTAAGGTCAAGCACTGTCAAGTCAGCTGTCAGCAGGTGAATGGCATTTGGAATACTGGATGTTCAGGTAGGTAAAATGTACCTTTCTAAAAGGTATTTTTCTTGAATATGTATTAAAAATCCAACTTTATCCTTCAATTGGAACTTTAATCAAAATTAAAAGTAGTCTCTGGATGACTCTTGTAATTGTTTTCTGTCAAAAGTAACATTATAAAGTTTATAACCAGTACTTTGACATTTCTACAGCCAAGCAAGTAAAATAGATTTTGGGAGACTGGTCACCGGAGTAACCTGCCAACTTTGATTCAGCACATGCTCTACTTTTAAATATCAGGCAACCTACCATGCAAGCAAAAAGCTGTTCTTAGTAGTCTTAATAATATTTTGAAAGCAGGCTTTTCCATCTTGTTATTTTGATAGCAGAATATTAGGCTGCTAAAGTCAGGCAACACATCGTAATCCTGAAGCAAAGTTTTACAGGTCCACTCCGTGAATGGTGCAATAGGCGCTGTAGTCCACAGGTAGCATTCAACGTCTAGGCCCTGAGTGCATTTTCTACACCATATACAAGGGATATGGAGGCAAGAAGAATATGTCAATGAGACACAAGCCAATGTATTCATGTTTAAAGGGGGAGCAGGGGTACTTTACTCCAGTGCAATTGAGGTAAAGTGCACAGAGATCTAAGTCGAGCAAAATAGGATCCTGAAAAGGCAAAAAATCCGGGGGTCAATGCAGAAAAGGCAGATTTGCTATACGAATGTTACCTAAGGCTAAACAGAGGTGGGCCTTGTATTCTTTATTTTCTGAGCTCATAGCCTGTCTCGTTTTATCCTGTACGAACACGCTGCTTTTATTCAGCACTATTTGCACAAACTGAGTCGAATTGAATTTTATTTCACACTCGGTATCATTATTTTAATGTAATTCCTCTTTTTAGAGTTTGCCGTTTCAGTATTTTAGAATTAAACATAAGGAAGATTTTGCACATTGCGCTGTTTATATTAGCTGACATTTGAATTAAACGCGATTTTACCTTGTTTGTTTGCTGCTAATTTGTAAGTGAGCACACATCGAGCAGTCCTGTTTCTCTGTTGTTTGACATCCGATGCTCGACCCAAGCGGACCCGAAGTTAGGCGGGTCCGCATTGCACCTGGGTTGACGCGTCAGCTGGTGGGCGGGCTTGATGCACACAAAAAGGGCGCTGGGGCGTCCGCGCAGCGGCTAAACAGAGGTGGGCCTTGTATTCTTTATTTTCTGACCTCATAGCCTGTCTCGTTTTATCCTGTACGAACACGCTGCTTTTATTCTGCACTATTTGCACAAACTGAGTCGAATTGAATTTTATGTCACACTCGGTATCATTATTTTAATGTAATTCCTCTTTTTAGAGTTTGCTGTTTCAGTATTTTAGAATTAAACATAAGGCAGATTTTGCACATTACACTGTTTATATCGCCTGACATTTGAATTAAACGCGATTTTACCTTGTTTGTTTGCTGCTAATTTGTAAGTGAGCACACATCGAGCAGTCCTGTTTCTCTGTTGTTTGACATCCGACGCTCGACCCAGGCGGACCCGAAGTTAGGCGGGTCCGCATTGCACCTGGGTTGACGCATTAGCTGGTGGACGGGCTTGATGCACACAAAAAGGGCGCTGGGGCGTCCGCGCAGCGGGCACGCACAGCGGGCGCGCCGGTGGCATGCCGAAGGCGCGCCGAAGGCAAGCCCGTTTGCACCCGTCCGCGCTTGGAGCGCGCCCAGCGCCAGGGCCCCTGCATCTCAACAGGTATTTTATTATGGTAGAGCTGAGCTGATGGCTCTATATATTACCCTAGGCAAACCTCATGACAAGGTGTTATCTCATGAACATACAGTGAACTGGACCTGCACTAAATGTTTACATCAGTTTAGGTGTGGTCGAAAGGAGGGGGGTCCAGACAATTTCCTGGCTGTGACGCACATACCTGAGGTAGAGACCATCGGTAGAGATAATTCACAAACAAAGACCAGAGCCAATCAGCCCTATATCTTAAGGTGTATTCTTTTAAATGTCCACTCTCTCCATAAGAATAGATATCAAATCGGGGATCTACTGGAAAGTTGCGCTCCGGATCTAATTTTTCTAACTGAGACCTGGACCGATAATACATCCGGCACAGATTGGAATACCGCCTTGCCCACCGGTTATGCGGTCACCTCTCAAGATAGAGTTGGCAAGAGGGGCGGTGGGATAGCGGTGGTTTATCGTGCACATTTAAAGCTACGACTAGAAACACACCTTGATTTTCCAGCAGAAGCATTTTATTTTACCATATATTTAGGTAATGTTTTTAAGTTCCAGGGCCTATTACTTTATCGACCACCTGGGCCGAAGTCTACTTTCCCTGCAAGGCTTATGAGCTATCTGGAATCCCGTTTGGATCCTTATTCTTTTATTCTGCTGGGTGATTTCAACTACCATTTGGAACTGGTTGATCAACCAGAGGTTGCCTTGCTGCTGGAAAATCTGGCAGCATTCGGCTTCTATCAAGTAGTTAAGGGTCCGACCCATAGAATGGGCCACACTCTAGACGGTATCTTTATGAACAATCTTGATCTGGAAATTGTTAACATCACAGCTCTCCCCTGGTCTGACCACAGTGTAGTTCATTTTAATATTAGGATAGGAACACCAGTAGTTTCCTCCCGCCCTAAGCCGCGGAAGGAAATAATCAAACTCTGGTCGCAGACGAATGTGGATAATTTAACTACCACACTGGGTTGTTCAGGCCCCCTTCACAGCAGTGATAACTCTGAGGCGGCAACGCTTTTTAACAAATGGCTGGCGGTTGCAGTCGACGAAGTAGTGCCGAAGAAGCGTCTTGGCACGAGCAGGATCAAACCATCTGCTCCCTGGTACAATAGGGAGCTTAACGTGCTCTAAGAGTACATGCCGGAGGGCTGAGCGCCGTTGGAGAGTTGAGTACAGTGCTGAGGGCAAGGTTAGCTATAATCATGCCCTAGCAGCATATAGAGATGCAATAATAGCAGCTAAAAGTACTTTCTACGAGACTAAAATTAAGGACGCAGGGAACTCAGCTAAGGAGCTTTTTAAGACAATTACTGCGCTCTCTAAGCCTTCCTCGGACAAGGAGGGGGAGGAAAACATGGCGGCCGCGGGTTAGGCGGTTCGCGCGTCAGCAGATTTTGACCTACTGAGCCTCCGTCGATACGCGCAAAGTCATCGGCGTTTTCTCAACAATGAAGGTCTGCACGGACTCGCGTTAAGCACCGTTTCACCGCCGTATGTTTCTTCGCGGCTGCATCGCAAATCCTTTCTGATGTCTTTTCCCCGCATGTGTACAGCTTTCATTTTTATGCAAGGATCTGCCCTGACTGACTCCTAGTGGTGCCGATGTGTGGGAGCCCACACCCCTCCGATTTCTCCACCCTGCGCTGGAAACAGGCAGCCGTGGAGCTCAGACGCGGACGTAAGGCGGCGGTTCGCAGGCTCCTGAGGGGGGCTGCCGGATCCAGCAGCGCGAAGATCACCCCTGTGAGCTGAAGGAGGACACTGCGGACATAGATACAGCCAGAGACCCGGCGGTCAAGGTAGGCGCCGTAGACGTCCCTCTTTCCTCCTCGGATCAGAAAGCGACTAGTAGTATTGAGGGAAGAAAGGTGGAGGGTGCGGGGGTGCTAGGGACTCAGAACTCTAGAGGTAGGTCACCCCGAGAGAGAGGGGGGAAGTCTAAAAGGAGGAAAAGCCTTAAATCTAATGCCCTGGGGGGTAAACAAGCCCCCAGTCTTAAGGCCCCCCAACAATCTACAATTGCGGTGTCAAATCTGCTGGAGGCTCCAGTGGAAAAAATAGTTACAACAGCTATACCCCCAAAAGAAAGTGCCACCACCCATTCAGTTGAGAGGGGAGGAAAAAGGGGAGGCAAAAGTAACTTACGTAAGAACTCGATCCGCATAACACCCTCACTGCTCTCACATTTCAGGGTGCGACCTCAAATTCTGGATATTCAGCTTGGTACAGAGGTCACCAGCAATACGGCAGGATCTTCAGTAGGGCCTATGAGCGACAAAAATAACTCCGATCCCCCTGATGGTGAGGATGCACTTGGGCCGGTTGCATCGCCAGAGACTAGCTCTGTAATCAATGTCCCAGACGAGGATGAGGCGTCCCAGCCCAGGGGGAGAGGACCCCTCGCAGCCCACAATGGGGGGGGAGGGGAGATTACCAATATGATCAGTGGTGACCCCTCCGGAGGGGGGGGGGAAATCGGAGGGGGGGGTTTAGAGACTCTCCTGAATACCATGAGGGAGGAGATCAGGTGTGGCTTTGCCCAGTCTAAATCCAATCAGAACGAGATCGGGGCAGTCTGCGAGGCTCTCGAAAAGAAGGTGGATGGTCTCTGCGAAAGAACAGATCATCTGGAAATTTCAGTGGGGCGCCTGGAATCAACTCTGGAGTTAGCAGAGACCAAAATCCAATCCTTGTTAAGGGAAGGTGACGCGATGAAGGAGAGAGTAGAATCCTTGGAAAACTACTCCAGAAGAAATAACCTCCGTCTACTTAAAATTCCAGAAGGAAAGGAGGGCAGCGATATTAAGGCATTTGTGGTGGATCTATCAAAAAATTCACTGAATCTCGATGAATCGGCAGAAAATCTCGACAGGGATATTCAGAGGATCCATAGAGATCCATTCCGCCTTAACCCCGGGAGAGTGAAACCAAGAAAGATCTTGGTGAACTTTCTTACCTATTCCCTGAAGGAAAAAATCCTCAATCTAGCTCTAAAGGCGAAGTTAGTGACTGCCACTGGTTTCTCCTTTGAGATTCGCTCAGACTTGTCAAAAACCACCTTAGACAGACAGTGGGAGCTAGGTCAAAAAATGGACAAGTTTAGAGCAGTAGGAGCAACTGTGCAGATGAGATTTCCCGCCTTTCTAAGGGTGATGCATAACAACAAAATGCATAACATCCGATCACCTCAGGAGGCAGATGACCTAATAGCTTCCATTAGTCAGCAGCACCCCTGATATATGCTCCAGGGTCTTAGGTTTCAAAAGGGGCGGAAGGTGACGAGGTCTGAAGAAAAAAAAAGAAAGAAAGGAAAAAAAAAAAGGGGGGGGGGAACAAGTAGAAGTATCTCACAATTCGCCCCAGAATGATAAAGTCTTTATATTTAGGGGGTAGAAAAATTGGGCTAGATTAAATAACCTACATGAGGTAGGCGGGTTAGGGATACAGCACAGTAAGAGGGAGGGACATGGAGAAATGAGACAAGGGTACACTGTAAAAGGAAAAAAATATATATATATAGTTAAGTTGAGCACAAAGGGGTGAGGTCTCCTCTCTTTCTTAGTTTTGATTACATTGTGTCATCACCATATTTTCTGCGTTCTGCGTTCTTCACGCCATATACTTGAGGTGGCGGAACGCTGACTCTATTTAGTTCTATAGGGGCTCAGGTATGGTCTCTCTTCTGACGCAAACTGGCAATACATCTGGCCAGCATCAATAAGGGAGGGTTTTCCAGGGGGTGGGGGTGGGGGGGTGAAGGAGGGTGGCAAAATTTTAAAAGTCCTCACAAGTTTGTCCCAATGTTTCTTATGTTAAATTTATTACCCTTTATCGGGCTTCAGGATGGGGGATGTCGGATGGACGGTTCCAGAGAGTTTGGTTCTGGGGATGGTATGAGGGGAGGAAAGACTGATTTACCATGACGGGGCTGCAGTTTTTATCATGGAATGTCAATGGCTTGCGGGTGAGAGCTAGAAGACACAGAATCCTCCAATACTTAAAAGATTCTCCCGCGGAGGTAATAGTTATCCAGGAGACCCATCTATTAAAACATGAGGTCATGGATATGTTGAAAAACTTGAAGTGGGTGGGCAAATTTATATGCACGGATCACAATGCCAATATACGAGGGATCCTTATATTATTTAAAAAGCAGACCTGTGTCCAAATTGTGGAACAGAAAGAGGACCTTAGTGGTAGATGGCTAATAGCAAAAGTGCAGATAGAAGGGGCAGGGTATACCCTAGTGGGTTACTACGGCCTGAATCATGATGATCCATCATTTCTGAATAAAATCCAGAACATCTTGATTTCATGCCTGGACCCCATTGTCTGGGTGGGAGATTTTAACATTGTGCTAAACCCTAAGCTGGACAAATCTGTCAACTCAAGAGCTGTAATTTCCTCTAAATCCAGGCAGACTCTTGTATCTATTTTATCGAATTTGGGGTTGGTGGACGAATGGAGGCAGAGAGCGGGTAACATCCCAGGCGTCTCATTCCACAATCATAGTATAAACACAAGTCAAGAATTGACTATGCTTTCTTCAGTTATAAACTGAAGGACGACTTGAAGGATATAACATACATTCCTTCTCACCTCTCTGACCACTCTGCGATTGCTTTCACCTTGCTACACCATAATCAGAGAAGGCAAAGTTCTTGGTCCTTCGACCGGACGATTCTGCTTGAGGAGGATGAAATCTGTTTTCTTGCAGCTGAGATATGCATATTTTTGGATACTAATATTAATTCAGCTTCAACCACCATTGTATGGGAAACATTGAAAGCTTTCCTAAGAGGCTGTATAACAAACAGAGCCTCTTACAGGCGCAAAACTTATAGAAATGCAGTCTCCAACATAGAGATGGAACTTAGGCAACTTGACTTGAAACCTGGGCCACTCTCAGCAGAGGATCAGGCAAAGCGTGTAGCACTGAAGGTAAAGCTGGAAGATCTGCTCCAGGACAGGGTGGCCAAGAGATGGGAGGCATCCAAGCTTTCAAATTTTGAATACGGAGAGGCGGCTGGCAAAATCTTGGCGTGGAAAATTAAAACAGACCAGGCCAAGAATTTTATTAGGGAAATAAAAGTGGCAGGGGAAGCCAGGGTTAGATACACCACTACAGAAATAGGGAATGCCTTCCATGAGTTTTTTCAAAATATCTATAAGGAGGATATCGCTGATGACCAACTGGCTAGCGAGGCTAGGGAGGTATGGTTAGACCGGGCCCACCTCCCTACCCTTTCTCTACTCCAGCGTGACCGCCTGGAGACCGCTATTACTGAGGCCGAAGTCAGTAACATCATAAAACAACTGAAGCGAGCGAAAGCCGCAGGCCCGGATGGCATTCCAGGGGAGGTATATAGCGCTTTGGGCTCAGCCATAGTTCCATCTTTGACCGTCCTTTTTAATGCTATATTCTTAGACGGTATGGTCCCGCCAGACTCATGGAATGACGCCACGATTGTGTTGATCCCTAAACCTGGAAAGGACCCGGCCGAGTGCGGGTCCTATAGACCAATCTCACTCCTAAACAACGATTATAAGATCTTTGCGGCCATTCTTGCGGGAAGGTTGGGGTGTGAGATAGGCTCAATAATCCATGAGGACCAAAAGGGATTTATAAGAGGGCGACAATTAGTAGATCTTACCCATGACCTGGTAGGAGCAATAGACATAGCCACCTCATTTTGTCACCCATTGGCCACCTTCACCCTGGATGCTACTAAAGCTTTTGACAGGGTCAATTGGCCATACTTGGCCGCGGTATTGAGGAGATTCAATATAGGAGATAATTTCCGTCGTGCCATCTCGCTTCTGTATAATGACCCAAGGGCCAGACTTTTGGTCAATGGAGTACACACCGAACAGGTTAAAATCACTAGGGGTACCAGACAGGGTTGTCCGCTCTCCCCCCTTCTATTCAACATGTATATAGAACCTTTAGCTCAAATTCTGAGAGATGAAAATGACATCCCCTCTTTCGAGTTTGGAGGATGGGTTAAGCGGATAGGACTCTATGCGGACGACATAATAGTGTATACATCGGACCCTGTGCAGGCCTTTCCCGCCATTATTTAGAGAGCTAGGGAATTCGGGCAGATCTCAGGTTATGAAATAAATGAAGGGAAGACCGAGGTAATGACCTGGAACATCCAAAACCCAATGATGGCCGTTACCTCATCCATGCGCTACCTGGGAATCAGGATCACCCAGGATTTAGATAAATTTGCTTCCACGAATTTGGAACGGGTTTCACGAGATTGTAGGGCATTACTAAGATCCTGGGCCTTTCTTCCACTGACAATCTTGGGAAGAGTCAGTCTAGTGAAAATGTCCATCCTTCCCAAGTATACGTTCATTTTTAACACCAAGAGACATAAACTCTTTTGTGTGGAATTATAAAGCTACCAGACTAGCCTGGAAAAAACTGAGAAGGAGGAGGGAGAAGGGGGGGCTCACACTCCCTGACCTACAATATTACGCCTGGGCATTTCAGCTATCATACTCCAGGATGTTGTTAAAGACCCCATCAAGTACATCGATTGGTAAAATGTTTAAGGCCATGTTAAATGGGGCTGATTTGCCACCTGATGGCTTTCTTTTTAAATTTGGAGACGGGAAATTCTTCAAAAAGGTGAGGCTAAAGATCCTATCATCACTGGCCAAAGTTTGGAAAATGATCAGAGATAGGGTGGGGCTGCCTTACTATTCTCGGCTTGCCCCAATTTGGGACTCGCCGGGGCTTCCTCCGTGCCTTAAGGACGGTCTTGCAACACCTATTAGAAGGGCAGGGATAGTAAGGTGGGGTCAGCTGTTAGTGGAGGGGCCATTGGTGGGTTGGGAGGAGTTATATGAGAAGGTTGGCCCAACACTATCCAGATTTAAATATATACAGTTGGTTAGCTGGTCCCGGGAGCTGATTAGGAATAAGTCACATCTGGGGAGAAGATGTCTTCTAGAAGAACAGCTGGTAGATAGACAAGTACAGGGGAAAGAGGTAGCCTTCTGGTACTGGGCAATCTTGGAGGAGGTGGATGGGGAGTTTATTCTACCTGATACACAGTGGGGAGGGCTCATGGGGATACAGTGTGAGGACATATGGATAAGATCTTTCACTCTCCTGTATAAATTGGTTAAGCCGGCTTGGCTGAGGCGGAATCACCTGTATACCCTTCATCGAGCTTATTTATCCCCCCAAAAGCTATCTAAATATCAGCCCGGAAAAGCTTGTAACAAGTGTAATCTTCCTGCAGCCTCCGACGTGCATATGTTTATGGAATGCCCATCTATCAGTACTTTTTGGGAGGAAGTTAAGATCACTTTGGACTCCATCCTCAAGAAGTCTACTCCTATTACTTTGGCGCTAATCATATTTGGGGTGGACGATGACATCACAGGTCAAGCAAAGAGTTTTCTGTTTTATGCAATTCTGCTGGCCAGACGCCAGATCTGCAAATTCTGGGTAGACAAGAATGCACCATCACACGCAGGTTGGCTGGAGTCCTTATATGAAACTTCAAAGGTGGACATGGCCAGAATGTCCCAGAAACGTAACCTCTCCTTTTGGAATTTGTTGGTCCAGTGGAAATAATTGGCTCCGTTGAGTCTCCGGGGTTTTTTTTTTTTTTTCCCGGGTCCGATGATTATGCCATTATACTCCAGGTGTCTTGGTGGTTTCCTTAAAAACCTTTCCGATTCCAAGTTGGAGTACCGAGGGGTTGTGAGCTCTCGTTTATTTCTTTTCCCCTTCCTACCACATTACTAACTTGGAGAATGTCTCCCCCCGGTTGACGCTTGTATGTCGTCTGTGTTTGGTTTGGAATAGTAGCCAGTTTTTTCTATTTTTCTCAGACGACATCAAAGGGGAGTGGCGTCTTTCCTAGAAGTTTGTGGGGCAGGCAAATGAGGACACAAAAAAAAGCAAAAAAAAAAGCCTTCCTCGGACAATACGTATCGGCCAGACCAAAAAATATGTCAGAAGCTTGCCCTGTTTTTTCAAGACAAGGTGCAGGTAATTTATAGGGATCTAATGAATCTGCACTCTGGGTTAGACAGTCAGATGCAGTTGCTGTCGACCAATATGGACAGCCATCCTGACTTCAGCAACTTTCCCCTCATTAGGAGAGAGGAAATATGCAGATTGATTACTCTTACCAAATCGGGTTCACCTAAAGATCCCTGCCCCCCTGCCGTCATGCATCTTGCTGCAGACTTGATTTCCGGAGAACTCTCTCTCCTAAGTAATCAGATAATTGAGTCCGGTATATACCCTTTAAGCTGGAAGACCGCAATTATTAGACCTTTACTAAAAAAACCCTCACTGGACCCCCTTATACTAAAGAATTATCGTCCAATTGCCGCGCTGCCGTTTGCAGCTAAATCATGGAGAGGGAGTTAAACAGATCCCTGACAGAATACCTAAGTACCTATAATCTACTGGATTCAACTCAACACGGATTTCGTGCACAACACTCCACGGAGTCAGCACTTCTTGTGGCAGCAGAAGAAATTCGTAACATCGTGGACAAGGGAGGCAAGGCAATCCTAGTGATGCTGGATTTGTCGGCAGCCTTCGACACCGTAAATCATGCGGTGTTGATTCAAAGGCTTCAGGAAATCGGTATTCGGGGGACTGCACTGTCCCTTCTCTCTTCTTTTTTGGAAGGGAGGGAGCAAAGTCTGCTATGGGAGGGGTTACAGCCGGACAGCTACCATCTGCCGTGTGGTGTTCTACAGGGCTCAGCATTATCACCTACGCTGTTCAACATTTATGTGACTCCCCTGGCACATCTTATCAGGAAACATGGCCTCACCATAGTGTCTTATGCTGATGATTCCCAGCTCATAATTTCCGCGGTGAAACAATCAACTGACATGGCTTTCAAATTCCATTGCTGCCTGTCTGAAATTATGCGTTGGATGCAGGACAGCTTCCTGAAGATCAATACCGAGAAAACGGAGATTATTGAGTTTGGTCATGGCAGTCCCCTGTGGAACAGATCCTGGTGGCCTGCAGAGGCCGGGGAGTGCCCCTGTCCTGTGCCCAAAGTGAGAAATTTGGGAGTGCTGTTCGATAACCAGCTACATTTTTCAGCTCACGTTAACAACCTTGCCTCATCCTGCTCCTTCCTGATAAGGACGTTGCGTAAAGTTTTCCCTTTCATCAGTCTGGAAATGCGCAAAGCTGTTGTAGTTGGTCTTGTGCTATCCAGACTGGATTACTGCAATGCCTTACTGTTAGGGATAAATAAGACGCAGTTAAGGATGTTGCAGACTCTCCAGAATGCCGCCGCTATTACTGGATGTCTCAAAAGATCAATCGATCTCAGGGGGAATTACTGCTTTACATTGACTCCCTGTCCAACAGGGAATAGATTTCAAGTCTATATGCCTAGTGCATAAGGCCGTTTTTGGAGGAGGTGCTAAGGATGTTCAGAAGCTTTTCATCCCCTATACCGCTGGACGTGCGCTAAGGTCTAGCACCCTGAGTCTCATTAAGATTAACCGGATTAGGAAAGCTAGATGGGGTGGCAGAGCTTTTTAAGTCCACGCTGCTGGACTCTGGAATAAGCTCCCCTATTCCTTAAAATCCACACGAAATCACCAAGCGTTTAGAAAACTGCTAAAGACACAGCTTTTTCAAGAGATCTCTATTTGAAGTTAACATCGCCCTCTGTGTATACCATTCCACAAAAATAAACCTTGAGGATTTAATTCGTTAATATTTCTTAGTCAAACAGTCACCTTAGTGAACTTAATTTCAAAGAACCTAGAGAGAAAAAACAGTTATCACAGTTCATTTGTTATTCATTTTTATGCATTCTTTTTTAGTAGTTTCAATGCAACCAATCTTTTATATATACAAAAAAGAAAAATACATTTTCATTTATACACTGGCAACATGAGACTACTGTCAATTTGACACAAATAAAAAACAGTAGTTATTGACACTTTTTACACAATGATGAACCATCCAAAGTTGGTCATATATCAAGAAAATTCTTGTTTCAACATTTGTGGTATCAAAACACATCAGATGAACACTTGTTTACGCCAAAGAAGGGTCCCAGCGTCGACGTTTCGGTCTCCTATCTGATAATATTAATCAACGAGACCATCTTCAGGACCAAAGTTGCGCCATGTATCTATTATAAACAAATACATTACATTACTTGACAGACTATTTACATATATCTACATCTAAGTTCTACATATTTATATTGCCTATACATTGAAGGAAAACAGGTGTATCCAAAGGTAATCACCCGATCTAGTGAATGAGATCCCACAAACCATAAACTATATGACATTCAATAAAAGAGACTATATAACATCTCCAGAGAACAACTGCGTGTACAAAGTCAGTACGGAAAACCCAAACACTACTCTAGTATCTCAACAGCAGCGTGACCACCACCACCACTTTGTGAACCTATTTCCCAAGGGGGTGTGGTGGAGCATAACCACTTACTTTTTTTGAGACCATAAGCAATTCTTAGTCTTTTGAATCGATTCTTAAGCGGTCTTCCAATGAAGAAGTGCTTGGTTCTAAAAATCCAACACGACGCAAATCAAAAAATTATCCTAAACATTTAAAATCTCCCACAAGTTCACTTTATAAGTAAACGGGATATAATGAGCAAACCTCCCAGCCAATACTTACAGGGAACGCCAGCTATCGTCGGCAGTACGTGAGTCCGTATTCTGTAATCAAACAGACACCCGCCTAATCAGTAAACGATTCAGCCATATCGCTAGTGTGTCACAAATGAAACCACAGTCCAACAAGCACTACACGACTTACCATTAACAGAAATCTTCAGCAACTATACTTCCATTGCGCGTTTCGCCAATTAGTCCGAGCGTGAGTTCCGGGGCAACGCGAGCCTTATTTTATCAATGGCGTGAGATAAATCGTCATGTGCAAGCGGTAAATAAGTCGGCCATCTTAAAGTGTAGTCGTTTTAACAACGAACTCAACTAATAACCTGCTGTCTTCTAGATACGCCTAACAAAGGTGAAAACCAAATCATAACAATACATCAAGCCTAGTTAAGGGCGTAAATGTATCTTAAGAAAATTATTCAGACGTATGCCGAAAAATGTGAAATACAGCCCAACAACTGTTATGTAATAGGCCTGAGTTTGCCATGCGATAAAGGAATCACATCCAAATCGTCTTATGCAAATGGTAAATCAGTCGGCCATCTTTAGGTGGAGTTATTTAAACTACAAATAGGCATATAATGCTCAAACTCAACTAATACCCTACTTGCTTCTCGATACGGTTAGAAAAGTTGGAGAACAAATCAAAAGCCATAAGCCAATCAATAGAACCTAGTTAATGGTATCCATAAAAGTTAGGGAAACTATTCAGACCTATGGATGTAGATGACTATGCCAAAAGCATGGGGCACAGTAAATCCAATATTCTGGTCATAGGACTAAAGTGAATAACCTCATGGCTTACACAAAGTCCTACATCATTAAGGCTAACATCCGAAACTCGAGTAGAGTGTAATATGGGGTGAACAGCTATACGTCAAATCACTAAATTACTCTCAAGTAGCCCAAATGACTAAACAGTGGTCAGTATGGGAACCAAAACTGATAAGGACTGTTAGATGCAGTCGTACAACAAGTGGTCATATAGTTTACAGTGTCGCCAAAGTTTGCCATTCGATAAAGGAATTCAATCCCCTCTCCACCGTTTTAACTGACCAAATCCACCTGTTTTCCTTCAGAGTCAGTAGGCGTTCAACATTCTGTCGCCTTTTTGTGTTTTTAACAGTCTCTAGTACAAACCATTTCATATCAGCGGGGTTATGTTCTTTCTCCACATAATGTTCTACCATAGGTGCAGTGGTGATTCTACATCTAATGCGCGATTGATGTTGTATTATACGCTTCTTGACTTCTTGTGTTGTTTTGCCTATATAGTATAGGCCACAAGGGCATTCTATACAATAAATGACATTTCTTGTCAGACAATTTGTGTGTTGACGTATTGTCCACTTAATTACATTGAGGACACAGGATTTAACCACTGATGTCGTTGGGCAGGCTATGCAATGCCCACATGGGTAGTGGCCAGTTATGGGTGCTAGCCCCCACAGATTTGTTAGTGAAGTGGGGACTGGTTCTTTATATGCTTTTACAAGTGAGTCCCTTAAATTCTTTGCTCTTTTGAAGGCAAAACGAGGTCTGGAGAACTGTGGTTCGACTTTCTGAATCAGGTGCCAATTTTTTGACACAATCTTTTTGATAGAATTAGACTCGGTGCCAAATGTCATGACACAAGTGATAATTTCCGATGTGGGGGCACGTTGTTCCTTATTCTGTAGGAGTGCCTCCCGATCATAATACCAAGCCCTTTTAAGTGAGCGTTTCACAAGCCTATATGGGTAGCCTCTCATCCCCAATTTTATCTGCAAGATTTTGGCCTCTCTGAAATAATCCTCCCGTCTGGTACAGTTCCGTTTAATCCGGAGGAACTGGCCAAACGGAAGGTTATCCCGTAGAGTCCGTGAGTGGTGACTGGTGTATTTGAGCAATGTATTTCTTGCAGTCGATTTAGTAAATAGACTAGTGGCCAATACCCCTTCATCATTCCAAATTTTCAGATCCAAAAAATTGATAGACTGTTCATCAGAGTCCAGAGTGAATTTGAGATGATCACTTTGTTGGTTGAGCCATATATGGAACTCATGTAATTTTGAGGCAGGACCTTCCCATATCATAAATACATCATCGATGTATCGAAGGTATTTTTTAATTTCATTTTTGAAGGGGTTGTTGTTATAGATTACCTCTTCTTCAAAGGCAGCCACATACAAGTTCGCTATATCAGGAGCAAAAATTGCTCCCATAGCGACTCCTTTTACTTGGCCATAGAAGTCGCCATTGAACAAAAAATAGTTCTGTTCCAGGGCAATTTTTGCACATTCGATAATGAAGTCAGATGGTACCTGATGGGGACGTGGCCTTCTTTCTAATGTCGTGTTGATTACTTCTAGGGCCTCTCTTTGTGGAATGCTTGTATCCAAGCTTTCTATGTCCATCGTGACTAAGATGTTCTGCTGCTTGTTAAATGGTTGACCTTCTACTGCTGTGATCACATGTGTGCTGTCTCTAGTGTAAGATTGTGTTAACACTACAAAAGGTTTTATAAAGAAATCTACATATTCAGCTAATGGTTGTAAGATAGATTGACAACCAGCCACAATTGGTCTTCCGGGGTTTTTTTTGTCGTCCTTATGTATTTTAGGTAGCGTGTAAAACGCAGGTATGGAGAAGTCATTCTTGTTTAGATAGGCAAATTCTTTTTGGCTCAACCATAAGTTGTCACGTCCATTCTTCGTTAAATTAAGGATCTCTGATCTGATCCTGTCAGTAGGGTCTCGCATTAATTTAATGTAATGGGTGGTATTATTCAACTGTCTTAACGCCTCAAAATCATAGTCAGATTTATCTTGTATGATGATACTCCCTCCCTTGTCAGCAGGTTTGATAATAATATCATCCCTGTCGGCAAGCGTTTTCAAAGTGTGATGTTCGTCCTTAGTGAAATTATATTTCACATAATGTTTATTTTTGAACATTTGTTCAATTTCCATGAGTACCACACTTTCAAAGGTCACTATCTCCTTCGGGATCAGGTTAGTGGAGGGATAGAAGGTAGAGGAACATCGCAAACCTGTGACATTGTTTTGTGTGACAAAGGGAGTCTTATTGAACATATATTTAAGACGAATCGTCCTAAAAAACTTATATAGTTCAATCTGTGTTGTAAAAATGTCATTTCTGTTAGTAGGTACATAGGAAAGGCCATGGCTCAGTAACTCAATCTCTTTTGTACATAGTTCATGTTTAGAAAGGTTAAAGATGGGAACTACCTCCAAATTTTCTCGATTGTAATTAGTCATTATACTCGAATTCTCCTTTAAGAGTGGTTCTACCATTCGTAGTATGTGTTCCTGGTTTGTCTGTATCCCGGAGTGTATTGGTTCCTGAACCATCCTCTCCTGTTGTTGCGAGTTCTGCCTCTCTGTGTATGTGGACCTCTCCCTAAAAAAGTAGTGGAGGAAGTGGACTGATTCTGACCTCTCCCGTATCTATAATTGGGAGTACCTCCACGACTGTTATTCTCTTCAGAACTTGAAGAGCCCGTGTCCGAAAAAGTAGTGTGTTTTGGTACCCAATTTGATTGACTTGGGTTCTGTTGGAAAACATCTTTTTTCAAGTATGGATAAGTTCGTTCTCTGGAATAGTTCTTAATGTCTTTTTGTAACTTATCTGTTTTTTTCAGTATGTTGTTTCTCTGGAAATCAGAGATAATATTCTCTAACTTTTTCAGAAATTCACGGGAGTCTGTTACTGAGGTGTCCTCTAGGATTTGTTTTTCTAAATCCGCTATTTCTGCTTTAAGTTTATCTATATGTTTTAAAGCCGTTTCTATGCTGAGAACCATCCAGCTTCGTGAGCATCTGTGTATACCAGCACCAAGACGCTTCGGCATTCGTGCGCTATATAAAACCATATCCTATCCTATCCTATCCTACCTGAAACAGATCACTATTGCCTTTCCTGTTTTAGAATGCTAATTTTTGTTCTTCTTGCTGGAACATTGGCCTGAAATTCATACATTGACTGACTGACATCAGTTCTTAAAGTCATGTAATGGGGGAAATAAGCCACTCAGAGGCTATCTTAGGCAGCCCAGCCATGCACTGAGTTATTTGTAGCTCTCGGTTCAGGGTGTGAGTAAGTATTACTAACACCCCATGCTGTTCATGTTCTTCAAACATTCAAGTAGTGTATGGTCTTCTATTTGAGGTTCTTTTTGTTTTGGGGCTTGTTATGCTGTATTCCTGCCAAGGGGGTGTTTTTTTTATTGTTGAATAGTATTGGAGTCCTGAGGGTAGGGGTGCAGAATAGATATTTCCAATGTCGCACATCCGGGATAAAAATCAGTGACCAGAAGGGTTGTTACCATATTGGAGAGGGCATGAAAATGAACCCATTGTGTGTGACGAGAGGTGTTTTAGTCATCCCTGTAATGGTGTTTCGATAACTGAGAGCTATCTGGCTACATCATGACATAATGTATTGTCAAGAAATGCTGGGAAACAACTCTTTATAAATTGTTCTTTTCTTTAGGTGGTCCTGTATTGCAGGTGTATTGATTCTTATCACTAAATGCAAAGTTCTGCTTTATGAGGTGGGTTCGAGAGTAGGTCTCTAGCAGGAAGATGGAATGCATGTTTTACAACTAAGCAGTACAAAAGAGGGGGGTGATGGACGGAGCATCAGAACCAATCAAACACTCACACCCAGTCAACAGATCTGGGTTTGATCCATCACCGTTCTTTAGCCCACTCTGCCACCCCAGTTCAGACATGGCCATATGCAAATCAGCCTGACCCTGTGCCTCATGGGAACAGTCCAGCCCGAACTGCCAAGCCATGCCTTCCCTGGACCGGAAACAAGCTTCCTAGGACCGGTTTCTGGCATTTCAGCCGTCTTCAGCTAGGCTTGCTTGAATCCAGTGGCAAAGTGAGCAAGGGACTCACGTCTGAGCATACCCTGCCAACTTATGGCGAACAAAGCAGTACAAAAGAGGGGGGTGATGGACGGAGCATCAGAACCAATCAAACACTCACACCCAATCAACAGATCTGGGTTTGATCCATCACCGTTCTTTAGCCCACTCTGCCACTCCAGTTCAGACATTGTCATATGCAAATCAGCCTGACCCTGTGCCTCATGGGAACAGTCCAGCCCGAACTGCCAAGCCATGCCTTCCCTGGACCGGAAACAAGCTTCCTAGGACCGGTTTCTGGCATTTCAGCCGTCTTCAGCCAGACTTGCTTGAATCCAGTGGCAAAGTGAGCAAGGGACTCACGTCTGAGCATACCCTGCCAACTTATGGCGAACAAAGCAGTACAAAAGAGGGGGGTGATGGACGGAGCATCAGAACCAATCAAACACTCACACCCAGTCAACAGATCTGGGTTTGATCCATCACCGTTCTTTAGCCCACTCTGCCACCCCAGTTCAGACATGGCCATATGCAAATCAGCCTGACCCTGTGCCTCATGGGAACAGTCCAGCCCGAACTGCCAAGCCATGCCTTCCCTGGACCGGAAACAAGCTTCCTAGGACTGGTTTCTGGCATTTCAGCCGTCTTCAGCCAAGCTTGCTTGAATCCAGTGGCAAAGTGAGCAAGGGACTCACGTCTGAGCATACCCTGCCAACTTATGGCGAACAAAGCAGTACAAAAGAGGGGGGTGATGGACGGAGCATCAGAACCAATCAAACACTCACACCCAGTCAACAGATCTGGGTTTGATCCATCACCGTTCTTTAGCCCACTCTGCCACCCCAGTTCAGACATGGCCATATGCAAATCAGCCTGACCCTGTGCCTCATGGGAACAGTCCAGCCCGAACTGCCAAGCCATGCCTTCCCTGGACCGGAAACAAGCTTCCTAGGACCGGTTTCTGGCATTTCAGCCGTCTTCAGCCAGGCTTGCTTGAATCCAGTGGCAAAGTGAGCAAGGGACTCACGTCTGAGCATACCCTGCCAACTTATGGCGAACAAAGCAGTACAAAAGAGGGGGGTGATGGACGGAGCATCAGAACCAATCAAACACTCACACCCAGTCAACAGATCTGGGTTTGATCCATCACCGTTCTTTAGCCCACTCTGCCACTCCAGTTCAGACATGGCCATATGCAAATCAGCCTGACCCTGTGCCTCATGGGAACAGTCCAGCCCGAACTGCCAAGCCATGCCTTCCCTGGACCGGAAACAAGCTTCCTAGGACCGGTTTCTGGCATTTCAGCCGTCTTCAGCCAGACTTGCTTGAATCCAGTGGCAAAGTGAGCAAGGGACTCACGTCTGAGCATACCCTGCCAACTTATGGCGAACAAAGCAGTACAAAAGAGGGGGGTGATGGACGGAGCATCAGAACCAATCAAACACTCACACCCAGTCAACAGATCTGGGTTTGATCCATCACCGTTCTTTAGCCCACTCTGCCACCCCAGTTCAGACATGGCCATATGCAAATCAGCCTGACCCTGTGCCTCATGGGAACAGTCCAGCCCGAACTGCCAAGCCATGCCTTCCCTGGACCGGAATCAAGCTTCCTAGGACCGGTTTCTGGCATTTCAGCCGTCTTCAGCCAGGCTTGCTTGAATCCAGTGGCGCAGTGAGCAAGGGACTCACGTCTGAGCATACCCTGCCAACTTATGGCGAACAAAGCAGTACAAAAGAGGGGGGTGATGGACGGAGCATCAGAACCAATCAAACACTCACACCCAGTCAACAGATCTGGGTTTGATCCATCACCGTTCTTTAGCCAACTCTGCCACCCCAGTTCAGACATGGCCATATACAAATCAGCCTGACCCTGTGCCTCATGGGAACAGTCCAGCCCGAACTGCCAAGCCATGCCTTCCCTGGACCGGAAACAAGCTTCCTAGGACCGGTTTCTGGCATTTCAGCCGTCTTCAGCTAGGCTTGCTTGAATCCAGTGGCAAAGTGAGCAAGGGACTCACGTCTGAGCATACCCTGCCAACTTATGGCGAACAAAGCAGTACAAAAGAGGGGGGTGATGGACGGAGCATCAGAACCAATCAAACACTCACACCCAGTCAACAGATCTGGGTTTGATCCATCACCGTTCTTTAGCCAACTCTGCCACCCCAGTTCAGACATGGCCATATACAAATCAGCCTGACACTGTGCCTCATGGGAACAGTCCAGCCCGAACTGCCAAGCCATGCCTTCCCTGGACTGGAAACAAGCTTCCTAGGACCGGTTTCTGGCATTTCAGCCGTCTTCAGCCAGGCTTGCTTGAATCCAGTGGCAAAGTGAGCAAGGGACTCACGTCTGAGCATACCCTGCCAACTTATGGCGAACAAAGCAGTACAAAAGAGGGGGGTGATGGACCACCCCCTTTTGTACCGCTTTGTTTTACAACTAAGGCTCCCAGTTTCCGTTTTTACCGATTTTTACAGATTAATACAGACAGAAAACAATGAGTTTCCTGCCTGTATTTATTTTTAAAAGCAGAAAAATACTGAAAATTGTGCTTCCAATTATTGACTTTCCATGTTGTCTTTTGTGAATTCCAAGACAACAGATGAGCAGATAGACAGCACTGGGAGTAAAAAAAACAGGCTAAGATATCTTTAAACAGTGGCATATGTTAAAAAATCTATGGAGCAAATTGCTTATATTTACCCATGGGTGTAGTGCTTTGCTATATTTGGTTACAAAATATCCTAAAACGCGACAGGCATCAAAGTATGAGTGCATGTTTATCAGTTAAATAAATGTCAGAAATGTGCCATTTTGTACTCCACTTACTGACATACTACAAAATAAATATAGATAAATACTAATAAGATAGCCAAAAAATAATTATGGGTGAATACAGACAGAAATGTTAGATAAATAAATACCATAAAACCCGGAGCCCAAATTACAACCTACCCATCATATGTAAGAGGGGTATTTAGGCTTGGTCAAAGCATGGCTTTCTCATTGAAAGAGAAATTGTCCGAATAGATACTAAGGCATATATGTTATTCTGCAGGGCTGATGAGGTGTGCCACATCTCCCATCAATATATATTTATGCCCCTAATGTATCCCAATTAGATATTCCTGAAGTGCTTACAAGCTTGCTTAACTGGTGTGATCCTTCAGTGATTTATTTTGGGGTGCGCGCTTTAATTGCATTGTGGACTAGTATTAAACAGATTTTATCCTCTTATTAGCTTTTCATAGTCAAAAGGATGCAACAATTTCTAGAGATTTGTTTACCAATTTAGGTTTATCAAACATATAGGTGCCGATTCCGATCCGTTAAAAAAATTTACCGTCCGACTCATATCCGTATTTTTTTACGTACGAATCATACAAGTACCGTACAAACTGCGAAGTACGATTCGTACGTGAAAAATACATACAAATTGCGTCAGGAAAATGGTCCGAGAGGGAGCCGTAAATTTTTGCGTACGAATAGCGTCGGGAAAAGTGTCCGACAGGGAGCCGGAAATTTTTACGTGCAAATCGTAAAACAGAAGTCCGAGCGCGCAAGTACGATCCTGTACGTGCCGTACCCCAGGCCCGCCTCCCAGCCCCGCACCTGTACGCCCCGTACCCCAGGACCGCACCCCAGCCCCCCACCTGTACGCGCCACACCCCAGGCCCGTCTCCCAGCCCCGTACCCGTATGCACCGTACCCCAACACCGTAGCCCAGCCCCGTACCTGTACGCACCGTACCCCAACACCGTAGCCCAGCCCCGTACCTGTACGCACCATACCCGAACACCGTAGCACAGCCCCGCACCTGTACGCACCGTACCCCAACACCGTAGCCCAGCCCCATACCTGTACGCACCGTACCCCAACACTGTAGCACAGCCCACACCTGTACGTGCCGCACCCCAACACCATAGCACAGCCTGCACCTGTACGCACCGCACCCCAACACCGTAGCACAGCCCTCACCTGTACGCGCCGCACCCCAACACCGTAGCACAGCCCCGCACCTGTATGCACCGTACCCCAACACCGTAGCCCAGCCCCATACCTGTACGCACCGTACCCCAACACCGTAGCACAGCCCGCACCTGTACGTGCCGCACCCCAACACCGTAGCACAGCCCGCACCTGTACGTGCCGCCCCCCTACACCGTAGCACAGCCCCGTACTTGTACGCACCGTACCCCAACACCATAGCACAGCCCGCACCTGTACGCACCGCACCCCAACACCGTAGCACAGCCCGCACCTGTACGCGCCACACCCCAACACCGTAGCACAGCCCCGCACCTGTACGCACCGTACCCCAACACCGTAGCACAGCCCGCACCTGTACGCGCCGCACCCCAACACCGTAGCACAGCCCCGCACCTGTACGCACCATACCCCAACACCGTACCCCAGCACCCTCACCCAGCATCGCGTATGTACGGACCGTACCTACGCAAAAAAGACTCGTACAGAACCAGGACACTGTAAAACAGCACAAGGAGGGTCAATTCGACTCGCACAACACCACAAAACACATCAACATGACAAAATACATCTCTATGACTGACCTGCCACATCCAAACAGGCAAACAGAGGACCAAATCACAACCACCTCTTATAACACACCCACCACAAATTCAAACACAGCCACACCCACAAATGGACCAATAAAAAGGGCCCACACACATAACTCATGAGCCATTGCAACAGACCCACTGCTCACAGACACCACAGACAAACAACTGCACCTTACTCACACCTTAACTACACCTTCACTTACACACCTTCACACAACCTCCTTCACAAACACCCCCTCTTCACCTTCACACACACACTGTCACATTCACACCCACACACCCACAACCATCCACACCCACACCCCACACCATGCCCACTGACAAGAATCCAAAGTTCACAACGGCGGAGCTGGAGCTCCTTGTCAACAAAGTCATCAGAGTCGAGCCACAGCTGTTTGGAACATTGGTCAGACAGACCAGCATAGCCCAAAAAACCAGCCTGTGGCAGAGGATCGTCGATAAGGTGAATGCTGTTGCCCCATCCGAAGGACCAGGCATGAATGCCAAGCAAGGTGGTACGATCTGCGCAGGGCAGTCAACAGGAAAATGAACAAGGAATATGCCCAGAGTAACATCACTGGAGGCGGGCTGCCCCGCAGTCCCGTACATTACCATCCCTGGGAGGAAAAGGTGATGGCCACGCTTCTGCCGTAGGGAGTACACGGAGTCGAAGGAGTCGCAGAGCCTGGTGAGTACACAAACAACTCACGGAACATGGGGGGAATGGCATCCACACCCCAACTACAACAAATGCACTCACCTACCCCCAAGCCCTCACCGCACACAACCACACCCTAAAAACCACGCTCATGCCACTAACGTCTCCATACCCCATTCACAAATAAAGGCAATGCCATGTCCCAGGCCACACCAACCACAAACCCAAGACTGGAAGTCCGGGATGCTGGGAGGGTGGGGCTCACACAACACATTGTGCAACTCAGAACCAGACACCAATGCCCACAGCCCATATGGCCTAGGTACATACCCATGCACCATGCCCAATGCACAGGGACTGGCAAAGTAATGACAAGGTAGCTGACACTTGGCCCTGCTGTAGGCAGCACAAGGCCCTCCTGTGACCACTGTACACTCAAACAACAACTCCACTAGCTCACAAACCCAGCACAGGAACTCACACACACTGTCATGCCAGCATGCACCATGAGGGGACAGACACATCACCTGGGAGACCCAATGATAAATCACACTACACACAACAGCAGGCCTGGTCACACCCCCTCTCACACAAGCCCACACCCCTGGGGCAGGCAACAGATTTACCCACTCTCACAATGGACATGTGACACAACAAGACCAATCCATAGCCAAATAAGCATCCCAGCCAAAAATCTACTGGCAAACACATACCAATCTGTCCCCCGCAACATACCCATCCCCAAGTGTACATTGAGAGGAATGCTAGGCACATCCAACCACCTGGAGGAACTGTGACTACTTGAATATGTATGAAACATGGATGTGGCTTGAAACAGCATTAACATTGTCTCTCTCTCACATACAGGGCAACGTCATCGACCTCCCCCCAACAATGGGGGGGGAACAATCACAGTCCCAGGCTCAGCATGAAGATGATCCCACCGGCAGCGACGACTCTCACCACTCCGTGGATGACCCCGACCAACCTGGCCCCTCTGGTGCCCAAGCCCCTGCAGCACCTGCGTCAGGTACATCTGTGCCAACCCCCACCCCCATTCCTGCCACATCCCAGGAGACACCCAGGAGCCCTGCTCGCACGGAACAACACAGCCAGTCTGACCAGGAGGGACAAGGTTCTCCGGGCATCCAGGAGGAGGCAGACGACCACGCTAATGCCATCCCTCAGGGGTCCCGTAGACCTGATGTGCCCACAATGGCAGGCCAGGCTCGTGTGGGCAGGGGTGGTGGGAGTGGAGGCAGGCGGAGGCGAGAACCTGACTAGCCAGCTGAGGGAACCGGTATGGCACACATGCGCCACATCCTGGACACCTACCGGCATGACACCAGGGGCATCAGCCAGGTTGTGTCGAGCCTCACAGACATCAAGGGGACCCTCGACGAGATGAAGAACCTGCAGGCCGAGCAACATTCCAGTCAACCAACAACACCAAGGACGGATGAAGGCAAGACTGGCTGAGCTCCTGGCGGTGCAAACGGACATGAGCCGTTCACTCCGTCGGATCGCCGACAACATGGGCAACCCTCCCTGTGCCACCAGGCGAAAACCACCACCAGCCACAGGGAGGGAGGAGGAGGAGGATTCGTCCGACGGAGCATCACAAGCATCGTCAAGGCCTGCATCTGAGGGTCCCGCGAGGAAGGTGGGTCGTCCACGGAAAAGACCGTGAGAGTCAGCGGACCATCCACATCTCCCAGGTCACCTGGCCTGGCACCTGGCCCTCTGGCGCAACAGCACCACCTCACCCAATGACATTCTCTGCCACATGGACTTGCTGGTCACAGTCTGACCAATGATGACCAACACTGTGGTCTGGACTCTGATGACTCCAACTGACAAGGATGCCATCTCCCCCTGTGAACTTTGGATTCAATGCACCCGGTAGAGCACCTTACTTCATCCACCAAAAGACTTACCCCACCAAAAATAAATACTTAATTTTGTCATGAGATGTTGCTGTCATTTGGCATTATTCACCAACATATGTGTGTGTAAATGTCAAACTATGCCTGAGTGTTGAACTAACTCCACACATCCATACTCTGGGATCGGAGTCTGGTACAGGACACACATGGGTCACAATGTATCATTGAATGCAGACATGGAGCACAATACTCACCTGTGATGGCCTCAAGCTGCTGAGGGGGTGCTAGGGAAACTGTGATGACACACCTATTTGGAAGAGTAACATTAAGGCGTAGAGGTCATGCCTCATTTGGAGGTTCCCGGGGAGGGAGTCCCAGGTATGTGTTCCCAGGTGGGAGAACTATGTCCTGCATGCAGGAGTATGGTGGATCTGAAGAATGGTGGCCAGGTCAAGGTTGGATGCACAGAGATGGCACTACGGGGTCTCGGATGACAGTGGTACAAGGTTGGTTTTGGGTCAGGGTTGTGGCCTGCCTCCTGAGTGTGGGTGAGGAGTCTGAAGGTCATCCTGCAGCACACAGTGATCCATTGCAGCTATCTCTGCTGGACGGTGATGTGGCTGGGGCGAGGGATGTTGACGCTGAGGTGTGCAGATGCAGCCTGGATGTGGACAAGTGTCACTGGATTTTTGATGTGGCTGCTCCGTAGAGGGCAGGGCAGTATTTGACACGGATGTTGTCGTGGACCTGGTGGATGATCCGTCTTACCTTGGAGTGGATCTATCTGGGGATCATGTGCATAATGCTGAGGGTGTTGCAGTGTGAGGTACAGATGCTGGTGATTACCATGGCAAATTAGAGCAAGCAATCCATGATGCACAACATCTTGTGTGAGTGGACACTGGGTGCCTGTGCGGGGCTTCTGTGGGTGGGACACAAGCAGTTGAGCCAGCTATAAGGGGACAATCCTCAGATGTTGACCTCAGTCCTGTACATGTCCAGCCTCAGGTGGCTGCTTTTCTGCCATTCATCTATGGATCCCATGCAATCTTGAATATTGGAACTGGAAATGTCTGCGTCCTTGGTGAGGGTGAGGAGCGCCTGGCTGTCAATGGCATACGAGTTGATGATGAGGTCGTGTGCGCATATGATGGTGGATAGGGGGGTCCTGGACACATTGTAGATTGACACGCTGAAAGATGATACCTGTGCCATGTGCCTCACGACGAAAGCATACTACATGCCGAAGCCTTGAGTCCCACTCCCATGGCCTTGCAGGGATACAGATCCGGTGGGGAGTAGGAGGGACATGACCTGGTGGGTGTGACAGGTCCTGGAAGGCATGGCAGTGCTGTGTAGGCAGTCGGAGTTGCACACTCATCATGCAAAGGTGTTGTGTGTGCGCTCAGTGCATGCCTGAGAGCAGGCGGGAGATGTGTGGATGGACCTTGCTTGGAGGGTGGCTGCAACATCACACTGTAGTGTGATGTGGGTCATGCAAGGACCTGAGGGTCGTGCAATGTGCACGTTGCATGTGCAGATGGTCCAGACTTTAGTACCGCGTGGCCGCAACTGTGGCACAGATAAGCCGAAGACAGCCAAATGAATGTGTTGAGGGAGGAAGGGAGGAGCACCTTTGATTTGTGTGTGTTGCCAAATCTGGAAACTACGTGTGCCCTTGCTGCAGTGGCTGCAACAGCAGGCGGCAAGTCCTGGGAATTATGCCACAATATCCACACAAAGACTAGGATGTCAGAAAGGACTACTGCAACAGGTGTATGTCAAGGAAGGAGTTACCTGTTTGCAATGGCACACCCAGAGACAAAGGATGCACAATCACCAAAGATGACTGACACCGGATCATGAAACTGAAGGCCGAGCTGCGCACAGGAAACACACCCCAGAAGGTGTTGACGGCCCATGGGGGGGACTAACATGCCAAAACACATACACAGCCATGGACATCATGCACAATAGAGAATCAAATACATGAAGAACAGCATGCAGGTTGCTAATCTACACATAGACTCATATGCACAATCCTTGACAACCATGCACAGTGGCAAGAGACCTGCATTGACAGAGATGAGGCACCTTGGAGGCTGGGGAACACCTTTATTACTCAGGCTCACACCCATGCAAAAGCATCAACATTAACAGACTCACAGGTCTATTGGATTAACATGTGGGACCTACACCGGACACCCACTTTGCACCACAGATGCTGTAAATCCATTGTACTGGCACACAAGTGAAGGGGTTGAGCCATACATTACCTGCTGCATACGGAGAGGCTGCAATTCCCCATTGAGCATCATATGGGGATGTCCCGCAATATGTCCACCTGTAGCCTCCCGTATGTTTCAGAGGGAAGTTGTACACACATTGATGCCTTCATCACAAACCACAATCCCATAACAGATGACTGTCACGAAGTGTGACTATCAATTCATGTGAGTCATGCCACATGTCATGTGCCCCATGGTGAGTCGACATGTATTCAAAGTAACATAACCTGCACAGGAGCAGTGCCCACACATTACAAACAACTACCACACCCAAAGAGACTTGCTGCAATCCTTACCCAAAGGAGAATTTTCACCATGTCTGTGCATGTAACGCTGATTCAGCACACGTTGCATTACTCATGAGGAATAGCAGGAGCACAACGATGCCACGAGCAGACAGCATGCGCAACTACCTGGGGACGAGAGACACACAAGAAGTCAGGAAAAACATAGTCATCCGCATGCATGGTCATGTACTCTACATGAATAAGGTTGACACCATGCCAGTTGTCAATTGAGTGTGTCAGCTAAAATGTGTGGAATGACATCAGCACTCGAGTGACACATCAGCACACACCTCAAAGTCACTTAGCATACAGTCAGCTGGACACACACATTGCAACACATGCCACACAAGGCTCAAAGCGTGCACACTCAGACCCAGGGACTCACCATTATGAGAAGAAGTTGCGTATGAGCTGACTCCGGATGTCCTCCTCCTCCTCCTCACTTGCCTCATGACCAAGGCCGTCATCCTCCACGGGTGGATGTTCCTGCTCATCGGGATCCAGGATGAGTGGCACAGCTTTCTCCACTGCCATGTTGTGCAGCATGCAGCACATGAGGAAGATTTTGCAGACCTTCACCGGTGCATATGGGAGGGACCTGCTGGTCTTGTGGAGGCACCGGAATCGGCTCTTCAGGAGGCCAAACGTCCTCTCAATCACTCACCTGGTCTACCCATGGGCGTTGTTGTAACGGTGATCTTCTCGGGTTGCGGAGAGGCGTCACCAGCCATGGCATGTTGGGATAGCCAGAGTCCCCTACATGGAAACATCATGTAAAGAAGTGGGTCAGTAGATGCCGTCCCATACTAAGATACCGCTGAATACTGGACAAACAGAGTCTACTCACCAACAAGACATGCTCGTTCGTTGTGTAGCTGCAGCATCATTTCTGGCACCCTGCTACGCCTCATGATGTAGGCATCGTGTGCTGACCCTGGAAAACATGCACAGACATGGGAAATCACCATGTTAGCAAACACACCACAAGGGCATTAATGGAGTGGTAATGTTTACGGTTATGGAAGGCTACCTCCTGTGCCTGTGGTGGTACCAAAGCCACATGTGTCCCATCAATGGACCCAATTACATGGGGTATCCCTCCCAGGGCATAGAACTCACCCTTGTTACCTGTCAACTGCTCACGAGTTGGAAAATGGATGAATTCATCCAGGTGCTCCAACATGGCTTCTAAAACATCATGCAGGACACAGCTGAACATGGTCTGAGACATGCCACCCACATCAGCTATGGTCAATTGAAACGTACCGGTGGCAAAGAAATGTTGGGCTGACATCACCTTCATCTTGGGGGTCAGCGCAGTCGGATAACTGTGTCGCGGTTGGAGGTGTGGTGCCAGCCTGTTTGTCAGGTCCACAATTAACCGTTGGGGGAATCTGTAGTGGCGTATGCAGTCACGTTCCCTCATGGCAGCCAAGTCTGGCATTGGTCGGGGGAGAGGCGATGCCCTGCAGAAAATTGGAAGGAATAACGAAGGTTGAGTACATTACTACACCAATGTCAATGAACTGAGCACATGTTCAACAGCTAATACACATATGCCACATACAGAGTCTGGTCTGTGCAATACATCCTGCACACGTATGCCAGCCAGGTGATACTCCTACCAAGAGCCAGCTACAAACATGGATTGTCAAGGTGTACATGACATGCCATGAAAGTAGCTGTGGGCCAGTGTGAGTGAACAGCCAGACACATTACAGGAGTGACATACATCCACATATGTGCATTTGAAGGATGTCATCTCATACAGACAGCTGCCGGCAAGCTAGACGCACAGGTCACATGTCGTGGAAAAAGGACAGACCACACACCTTGCCATGAAGGGGTACATGTCAAATATGATCACACAGACATTGAGACTATGCAGATATGTCCTAAGCTCGCAAGTCCCTGTTAGATGCATACAGACACACGTGTTATTCCACATGTGTCCTGGTGTGCGTAATAGTGTGACATGGGCATCTACACCCAGACACATGTTGGATGCAGCTACAGCAGATGCCGTTGACGGAACACCAACAGCAAGATCATGGGAACACATGCCACACACATGACATAGTCACATCGTGGCACGCTGGTAGTGAGATGTCAGGTGTCATCATCCGTGTACCTGGCATCAGGGGACATTTGCGGGTGTTGGGGACTGTGCCAAACCAGTGATGCAGTGCTTGACAAGTTTGAAATACATGCACACATGTAAAAGGTGTGAAGGGGAAGTGCGCCACATGGTGCCCCATTACACATGACATGTGTACACAGGTCATCACACAACTATTGGGTTAAAACATGAGGAGACATGTGCCAGCTCACTGCCTGACACACTTAGACCCTACACATGATGCACTGCACTGACAATGACTTGATGTTCATCCTTGTGCGAGTCAAACACCTCCATTCCTTTCCTGTGCGCCTCCTATCACCAGTGTAAGCTGTGAAGCGCACCGTACACACGCTCTGAGGGCGTGTGTACGGTCGTATCACAATATGGGGTTTGGGTAGGAGTACGCGTGTGTGCAAGGACCGTACACACGTACGTGTACACACTGGTCCTATCCCCATGGTAGTGTTGGCATAGGCGTACGCCATAGAGATACGGTTCGTACCCGCGTATGTACGGCCCGTATCTCTATGGCGTACTCCTACAGCAACACTACCATAGTGCTACGGGCCCTACACACACGGGTACGGCCCGTAGCACTAGGGTAGTGTTGGCGTAGGCGTACGCCATAGAGATACGGCTCGTACCCGCGTATGTACGGCCCGTATCTCTATGGCGTACGCCTACAGCAACACTACCATAGTGCTATGGGTCCTAAACATGAGGGTACGGCCCGTAGCACTAGGGTAGTGTTGGCGTAGGCGTACGCCATAGAGATACAGCTCATACCCGCGTATGTACGGCCCGTATCTCTATGGCGTACACCTACGGCAACACTACCATAGTGCTACGGGCCCTACACACACGGGTACGGCCCCTAGCACTAGGGTAGTATTGGCGTAGGCGTACGCCATAGAGATACGGCTCGTACCCACGTATGTATGGCCCGTATCTCTATGGCGTACGCCTACGGCAACACTACCATAGTGCTACGGGCCGTACCCACGTGGGTACGGCCCGTAGCACTAGGGTAGTGTTGGCATAGGCGAACGCCATAGCGATACGGGCCCTACACACGCGTGTACAGACCGTATCACTGGAGTAGTGGTGCCCTAGGGGTACGTGTGGAACGCACCGTACCTGTGTGTGGATAGTGAAATTACAGAGGGGACACATGAGGGACAAGTATAAGGGCCTAAATGCATGCTGGTTGTCATGGAGACCGAGTTTCCAGTTCAAAATTTTTCATCAGGTGGCCAGCAAAAGTTGGTTGGAGACAATATACTATGTTGCAAAGTGGTTGTTGACTTGACATTATGCTCAAAATTTGAACCATGCAAAAGCCCTCACTGGGGTAGGTTTAAAGGGATTGGAGGAAACATAGGATGCAAATGACATTGACCAATCACTCTGTACTCCTGTAAATGAAACAGCCCAGCAAGGGAGATATAAGTCAGCCAGGACCCATGAGAGAGCACTTGCCTGCACAACCTTTCATTCCACACCACTGCTGCTGCTTGTGATTCCTCTGGCACCATGTCCAGGTCTGTGGAGAGGGCCCAGCCTTTCACCCAAGAGGAGAATGAGGCGTTGCTGGACGTCATCCTCCCACAGTACCCCTGCCTGTATGGGAGACCAGGGGAGCAGGTGAGTGCTGACTCCACTAGCTGTGACTGTGCCCCTTATTTGTGTCTGTCACTTCTGGCATTGTGTCCAGGTGTGACAGACATGAAATGTTGTTCATGGTGAGTCCCAGGGGGGGGAATGCCTTATGTCTCCCATGCAGAGCCTGATGTGGTTCATATCTGCACTCCTCACTTGCATTGTGCTTACTGTGACAATCACTGCATGGTGCATGCCACATTCAGCCTGGCTAATCCTCTTGGGAATGTTGTTTCTATAGTCCTGATGTGATTCTGTGGTCCCCCCAGTGTGACAGGTGACTGTACCCACAGATGTGTGTGAGTTGAGTGTACCTGTGGTGATAGTGTCCAAATGATGTGTACGGCCCCTGGACATTGGTGTGTGTGTAAGTCCCCTGTCATGTGGGTGAGTGTCTATGTGGAGTGTTGCACCCCAGCTGCATGGAGGATGCATATGCCCTACCCATCTGATGTGAGAAGGGAGCCGTGCTGTGTGTCTGACGTGCTGAGCTAGCCCCACACCTGTGACTCCCCCCAGTCAAGTGGCACATGTGCAGAGTGATGTTTGTACCCGCAATTGCCAATGGCAGGTGATTGTCCTGTGCCTGTGTGTGTCTGTGTACTCTGCTAGGTTGCGTCAGTGGCCTGGGGCATGTGACTGCTTTGAGGTGCTGTCCATAATCCTGGTTGTTGCTTGTGATGCACAGTGTGAGCCATGATCATTGATTCTGTCGCACCCCCCATGCCACCTGTGTACTTTAAATGCCACGTAGTGCATTTGGCCTTCCCCAGAGGATAATGTCCCTATGACAAAGGTGCAATGAGTTGGCTGCATACTATGCCCTGTTCAAACAAGCCCAATTGTTCTAATGTGTGTCTCTGTGACATGGAGCAGGTGTATTGATGTTGTCTCACTTTGTCATCCTCACAGGTAGCCGCCTACGCCAAGGGGGGGATTTGGAAGCGGGCCGTCAGGGCTGTGAGGTCGGTGGAGGGTTGCAGTCGGCGCCTGGCCCATGTGAGGAAACGCTGGCAGGATATCCGGTGCTGGACCAGGAGGATCGCCTGGGTCATGCTGGGGGACTCACCAGAAGGCAAGAACCACGGGCGCCGGCGCCTGACCCACCAAATGAAGCGTGTCCTGGCGGTGGTCTTCCCTGACCTGGATAGGCGGTTACAGGAGAAGCAGCAGCAGGAAGGGGGTAGGTACATGTGTGTTTGTTGTGTGTCATCAGCTTTTGGAAGTGCTCAGTCGCCTGGATACACTGCCAGGGTTTATATGTGCAGTGCATATCCTGTTCCCCAAAGTCAACCGGTCCTGTTCTTCCTCCCTTCCCCTCCTTGACATGTGTTCCCTGCTCTGTGTGTAGTCACCCTTGCACAAGGTAATCTAGGCTGGCAGTTAATCCAAGTGCCCAATGCTTGCAGCATCATGTGTGGGGGTGGTCTGTGACATGTGTTGGGACCTTGCCTGTGCCCTGTCCAGTTCAGTCATTTGGGGGTCCATGATTGTTGGCACTGATGCAGAGTCTCAACATAGGAGTGTGAGGCTTAAAATGAACTGCCTTGCAGCATGCATGACTGATGTTGTGGCCTCAGACATGATGTGCATGAGGGGGAGATATGCATAGTGCGGGGACGGTTGCTCCTGTTGCAGTCAGATCTATCCAGGACCATGGAGCAGTGTGGCCACTACAGTCCCCTGAGACACCTTTTCCTAGGAATAGTGTGTGTCATCCAACACTGTGGACATTCTCAGTGTCTTCAGCATAGGTTGGCCTCTGTGGCATTGTACCCTGGCCTCATTTGTATTTACGTAAAGTGTGCTACATGTGTACACTGTACAGGGTGACCCAATGTGGCTTGTGCATCCTCACACTGGCCAGTGCCTGTGTGTCTGTGTACAACTATCTGATGATGGTTGTTTGTCAATAATATGTGTGGTCAGCCCCACGAGGGGTAGTTAGAGTGCAATTAGGATTTAATGGAGCCCATTTTTGTGATCCCTGATTAAGAGGTATAAGTCCTTTCTCTGTCTGAATCACATTGTCTCAGTTAGGGGGGGGGTTTGTGCGGGCAAGGCCTACATGTCCAAAGCTTATGTCTCCTTGCCAGGTCTGGCCTGTGTGTGATGATAGTCGGAACAGACACTCAACAAGTATTGACCCAGTCATGTTGTGCAGGGTTTAATGTTTGTGCTTTGCAGCATGTGTCAAAAGTTAAAAGACATGGTTCCTGCTCATCCATTTTTGGCAACGGTGTGTGGTCCAGATGCTGTGCTCGACTGTCCACAGACACTAGCTTCTCTGTATAATTCGATATCAAGTTATTTGCTGTTGTGTCATGCTCTCCATTGTTTCAAAGTGGCATGGTGGGTCAACCAACTGTGTAGTGCAGGGCCTACATATGTGCGTAGTATTGTAGATGTTACTCATGATGCTTTTCATGCTATGCACTGTGACCTATGTAGTTTGGACTCATGTGTCATATGTATACAGGTGTCTGATTATTTCCTGTCTCTTCACCTTCCCACAGCATCGTCGGGTGACACCGAGGGAGACACCGGCACGGACGTGGAGGAGGGATCCAGCACCGGTGCCACCAGTGCTAGGGAGTCTGGCACAGCAAGTGGCACGGAGGGCGAGGGGAGTCAGGCGGAGGACCTGCCCAGACCCAACACCGACTATGATGCTGACGGGTCCGAGGCTGAGCTCCCAGAGGGGGCGGAGGCTGCTCCCACAGCTGAAAGCAGCAGTACATCTCTTGCCGCCCCCTCCATTCCCATCACCTCCCTCCCACTTGCTCGGGTCCCTTCTGTCCGTGCTAGGCGACAACATGTCTCCTTCGTGCCAGGCACCGCACCCCCTGCCCCTGTCTCCCCTGCTGCCGTCAATGCCGAGTCTGTGGACATCCTGCGGCAGTTGCAGGTTTGTCAGACATCGCTGCTTAATGTCCTCCATGGCCACACCAGACTGCTGACACAGATGGTGTCGTACATGGAGGGCATGTCAGCAGCGATGTCTGACCAACGGATGTTTCTGAGGTCCATGGCAGTGGGTCTCCTGCAGCACTCCGTCCCCCCCCTACCCCTGCACCATCCACACTTCCCACTCCCATGCCTGTCCCAAGCACACCCAATTATCCCCATGCATGCACCCCACCAGACACAGGCAGCACACCAACAGAGAAGGCCAAGCACACACCTCCAGTCACGCACACACAGGGGGAAGTAGGCACACCCACTTTGTCGGGGGGCAAACGGCAGCCACACAGCCACGGTGGAAGTCCGCAGTCCTCACGACCCACTTCCTCCAAAACCACTCCCCTTAGCTCCCCTGCCCAACAGTCGGACAAAGAGTCCTTCATGGCCAGTCTGTCCCTCAGCCCCAGTGTGACACCACCCCGCAAGCGGTCGAGGAAGTCCCCAGGCAGGGGAGTTAAGTCCCCCCCTGTCCACACCCTCCCCCAGTAGCGCTGCAACCCATCCCTCCGACCCCCCCCCCCTCCTTGGGGCCTGTGGTTCCTTCGGGTGCAGGGGAGACGCTGGGAGACCTTGCAACCGTGTGCAGCGCCATCCTAACCACCACCTTTGGCGCTGCCCCACCCCCTGTGGTGGAGTTGTCCGTCCCTGCACCCACAACACCTACCCTTGCCCCTCCTGTCCCTGCGGTGCCTGGTCCTTCCCCCCCACATGATGCCCCCCCCTGTGGATGGAAAAGAACTCCTAGCTTGACTGTGCAGTCAAGCTAGGGGAGACACGTCCCAATGTGTCCTCCCCCCGGAATTCCCATATGGACTGGCCTATGGGCCTTGTATATAGTGTACATTTCAAATCCAATCTTTTTTTATGCTGAATAAAGCATTTTGTTTTTCATTTGCACACAAATGCTTTTCTGGTATTGCTGTTGGTGCTGCTGCTCCCTGAGTTGGGGTGGTGATAATGTGTTAGGTGTCTGGGAAATGTTGTAGTGGGCTGCTCATGGGGAGGACCCTGGTATCTGCGTGCCATCACAAGGTCTCTGCAAATAATCTTTGGTCATGTAAGCTCTTACTGTATGGTGACATTGTCCCAAGGAGTGTTCCTTCCTCTGTGGCACCTGACTTCTTCCCTGCAGGGTGTTTCCCAATTGTTGTGCTGACCTGTGTCTACATTTCCTTGCTGTGTGAGGGATCCCTTCAACTTTGCCCATGCCTGCTCAGCAATGTCTCCGCCTGCATCGTCTGTGCCATCCTTGGTAGTCACTGTACTTGTGTATGGAGTATGTTGCCATGGCTTAATGTGGACATGGTCCCTTTTCCGCACTATGCATGTGTGTACTCCCAGCCTAGCACACATGTGTTACTTGTTCTGCAGGGTATTTGGGCACCTGACTGACAATTGTGGGCATTGTATCTGTGGGTACTCCACCCTTTTCCCTCCATGGGAGACAACAACTTGTTGGCAGCCCCAGCACCTGTACATTCCTATCAGTCCTGGAATGTGGGTGACCGTGTGTGTTCCCTTAGGCTCTCTTAGTTGAGTGGGGTTTAACATGAGGATACAGTCTTGTTGCATGATCTCAGTGTGTGTATTGTGCTTCCACCGCCAGGGGTGGGTATGCATGTGTAATTTGTCATCACACCCACATGTGGGGTGTCATGCAGTGGGGGAAGGACATCCATCCTCATGGGAGTGGGACACTGCTGTCAGTGATGTGTTGTCATGGCACTATCAACATAGTCGCACATTGTGGATGCCTTCATGCACCCATGGAGTTTTGCTAATGGGAGGATGATGTACACACCCCCATGTCTCTGTCCACTGCTGGGAGGCCTCTGCACCCACCCCTCATATGTCTGGGCACTGCTGGAGTCCTCTGCACCCAACCCTCATATGTCTGGGCACTGCTAGGAGTGATAGGCACCCACCCCTCATATGTCTGGGCACTGCTGGGAGTGATAGGCACCCACCCCTCATATGTCTGGGCACTGCTGGGGGTCCTCTGCACCCACCCCTCATATGTCTGAGCACAGCTGGGAGTGATAGGCACCCACCCCTATGTCTCTGTCCACTGATGTGGATCGTAGCACAACACCCACCCACCCGCCCACATGCTCTTCAGGCCATACCCCAAATGTTGGGGTGCCGTAGGGGTACGGCCCATATCCAGGCCTTCAGAGCGTGGGTACGGGTCGTACCACGCCTACCCCTATGTCACCCCAAGAATGGTGGTACGGCCCATACCAGGCCTTAAGAGCGTCGTACCACGCCTACCCCTACATCACCCCAACATTGGGGGTATGGCCCGTACCCAGGCCTTAAGAGCGTGGGTACGGGTCGTACCACGCCTACCCCTACGTCTCCCCAACAATGGTGGTATGGCCCGTACACACACTCTTCAGGCCGTACCACCATTCTTGGGGTGACATAGGAATAGGCATGGTGCAACCCTTACCCACGCTCTTCAGGCCTGGGTACGGGTCGTACCACCATTGTTGGGGTGACGTAGGGGTACGGCCCGTACCCAGGCCTTCAGAGCGTGGGTACGGGTTGTACCATGCCTACCCCTACATCCCCAACATCGGGGGTACAGACCGTACCCAGGCCTACAGAACGTGGGTACGGGCCGTACCACCATTGTTGGGGTGATGTAGGGGTAGGCGTGGCACGACCCGTACCCACGCTCTTCAGGCCTGGGTACGGGCCGTACCCCCAATGTTGGGGTGACGTAGGGGTAGGTGTGGTACGACCCGTACCCACGCTCTTAAGGCGTGGGTACGGTGCGTACCACAATTGTTGTGGTGACGGGACGCGTCCACGTCCACTTCCGTTGTGGCGGGACGCAGGCCTTGGTGGACATGCCCCCCCCGGAGTGACCAGTCCCTGGAGGTACGGTATATACAGGGCATGTAAACATTTTGCCTTGGGTGGGGGTTATGTTTCCTGCCCCTGCCCCCCACCTTTGCCCCTGGGTGTTGTTCTGACCTTCTGCGGCGTCTGCGTCGGTTCCTGTGCACCAGGCCGTAGGCTATGAGGGCCGGGATGACACGTAGGATGGGGTCCATGGCTGTCCGTCGAGTACAGGTGCTCCTTCCTCACGTCCTCCTCAATTTACCGGCAGTTTTTGGCTCCCGTAAAAAATGCTACGTGCGGAGTGACGTAGGCACGAATCGTACTTGCTGGTTCGTAAAACGCTGCCTAACTCCGTCCGGACGTCACGTACGCGGTGTCCCGGATCGGAATTGTGGGTATATTTTAGCCGGTCGGTGTTTTGTACGAATCGTACGGAAAGGGTATTTCTGTACGAATCGTACTTGCGGGTTTGTAAGGTGTTTTTCCCGGGTACGAGTCGGACGGAGAAAACGCTCCGTACGACGGTTCGTACCCGGGTTTTACAGGATCGGAATCAGCACCATAGTGTGAGACTTCCCTCAAGACACAAGAAATGTTCTACTGTTGTTACCAAGTTGATGACCTGCCTACCAGACTAAACTCATTTCTGCCACAGGAGGTAGAATGGACATGATGTCTGAGTCTAAATATTTGGGAAAGACACTCAGACCACAATCCTATGTTGTTGTTTGAGATGGAAGCGGCATCCCTCTTTCATTCCACTGCATCGTCCTCAGACCACTACTCTCAGAGATATAACACTCAGGGCTCTGATTAAAGGCTCCACAACACATGCTTAACTTAACAGACCTAGGGGCATATTATCAAGCGGCAGCGTTATTCATCGCTGGCCGCTCTCAGCGAGAACTTATTTATCGCCAGCTATCATTGGCAATTATCGCCATGCTATCGCTGTATCAACAACACATAGCGCAATGGAGATAATTTTCCAGCGATAGCAGTGTTTTCCATGGAACATCGCTGATTTTCCAGCGATGTTCCATGGAAAACAGCGATAACCTTGCTGATACGACCCTGTGGTCATATCAGCATAATCCACCCCTATTGTTAGGAATAGGTAAGTCAGCATTTTAGCAGACGTTAGTTTTTGGCGATAACCGCGGTTATCGCCAAAAAATAACATCTTCTAAAATGTGAGGGCCTACTTGTAAATATCGCGATGTACATCTAGTGATATTTTACAAGATTGTCCGTCATGGGAACGCCCAGTGACACCCACTTTGTATATCATTAGAGATGCAAAGTGAGGCATCGGGAAAACGGATGCTAACATGCGCTAATGCATGTTAGCATCATCTTGTAAATAGGGTGATGAAAATATCGCCGCTTTAGCGGCAAAAAGTGCCGCTAAAGCGGCGATACTGCCCTTTTTTAAAATGCCCCTTAGAGAACTTCAGGATAATGGTGAGAGAGACTTGCATAGAACAACACCTGGAGTCATGAGTACTTTGGTGAAACATCTAAACAACATGTAAAACACTATTGGATTATTGGAGGCCCACTCTATACCACACTCTGATGTAGCTCATGAACTCTGAAAAGGAAGAACAAATTGGCAGCTCTTACTGAAAATCTGTGATGTCTAGATTGCTAGATTGACACAGCTGAACAACACTTGAGGCTTGGCTGGGACAGGAGACTATCTGGACCAGATATTATAAACCTGAGCTGACGACGTTGAGTTCGATGGGAAAGGTGATCTGGATAACATTGGGAAAACATTAATTTGATTTTTACAGATAATATTACCTTGTACTCCTAAATTGAATTCCGGGAGGCAGCGGAGATGCTTATTTTCGTGTCACTGCCAGATCGGCAAAATTGTGCCCAAAAAAGAAAATGCTAGAGGGTTCAATTACATTTGAAGAAATAAAGGATTATTAGCATGCTCAGTAAAATGAAAACTGGTAGCCATGGTCAGCCATCATCACTCATGGGGAAGTCGGCACTGCGCCTCATTAACTTATACATGACTGCCAAACATGTAGGTCAGTTGCCTCAGTCCAACAGGGAGGTATTGATGTATGGGCTAAAGTGTCAGTTACAGTGCGTTATTTTCATGTTGAAAGTCACCGAGGAGTTTCATGGCCATAGAGAGGAAAGAGGCCAAAGACCTCACAGAATTCCATGGTGACTTGCAACATCCTTCTAACATACAGCAAAGGGTGTTTTAGGCTTCCTAGTGCATGGTCGCTCCATTACCTTACCCGACACATTGTTTGCTACTTTGTATGAATGAATATGGTTGCAAATATATAAAAACACACACACGAGTATACATCTAGTAATTTGTTTTGGGAACACATATGTAGCTTAATGTAAGTCACTTTCAAAAATAGCTATAATTCGTAATATTCGCGAGCATGCAGAGCGATTGTGGCTTTCATGGAATGAACTCTGTAGCCCGACAGTGATAAACGTGCTGCCATAAATAGCTCTTTTCTGCTAATGACTGCTGTTTTTAGTGAAAGAGCTCAGAAGAGCTGAAAGCCTGTTCTCATTTTCATTGTTTAAACAGCTGCTGTTCCCTGCTCGGTGTTGACCCCACCATCACCCCCCATCCACCCCTCCCCACGTAGTTCTTACTATTTTGCACCAGAGGTCAATATTCATATCACACAGCATTCCAGTTTACATATGTGTAAGTTCTCTGAAAGAATGGGTATTACAATATTAAATTAACAAAGTGCAGTCTCAACAATGTTGTCATCACAGACAGGAAAATATCCAGAGAGGTTCAGGGCTGCTGAACCAGGAGGGGGCGCTCTTCTTGAATGACCCTCCAGTAAGTACTGTGGCAGAGGCTCCTAATACGTTGTAGAGTCATCAATCAGGTCCACAGTGGCTAGCGCTCATTTCTCCATCGCAAGGATATTCCAAAGGCGTGAATGCCATTGTATAATTTCAGGGGCATCTTTCTTGTCCAAGCAGCTGCTATTGTAACTTTAGCTGCCCCTAGGCAAGTCCATGTAGCAAATTTACCAGACTTGGATTTATATTGAAGGTCCCGAGCCCCCATTCCAAGGAGCACAGCTGAGAACATCTATGATACGTGGTAACCCAGGGGCATATTAACAAGGGCTTTATCTCCGCTTTTTTGGCTTTAAAAGCCAAAGAAGCGGAGATAAAAATATCGCCCTATCAACAACAGGGTGCTAACATGCAAAATCGCACGTTAGCACCCTTTTTCACTACGCTTCCCTTTGCATCTCTAATGAGATGCAAAGTGGGCGTTCCAGACCAAAATAATAGGAGAAATGTCGCTAAGCGACATTTCTCCTATTATCAAGCTTCACGCTAACCCTGTTAGAGACAAAAAAGCAGCGCTAACCACGGTTAACGCTGTTTTTTGCGTCTGCTAATTTTCAGACTTAGCCATGTAATCCAATGGCTAAATCCACCATGGGCTATCAACAAGGATATCCCTATCCTTGTAGTTTTATCACTGCATTACCAGCAATAACTTCCCAAAATGCCGCTATCGCTGGATTTTTTATCGCCTAGGCGGTTAGCATTGTTAATAACGCGATAACCAGGCGATATTATCCAGCGATAGCGGGCGTTAAAAAAAGTAACGCTAGGCGCCCTTAGCGTTAATTTTCCCTGTTCCTTGTTAATATGCCCCACAGAATCTTGTGGACAAGCGCAAACATCTCCTTACAGAACCAACGTATTTTAGGACAGGAGAAGCAGACATGCTGTTAGTCTTGCCTCCCCCCTCTCTCCCACACTCAGGGGCATATTAACAAGGAACAGGGAAAATTAACGCTAAGGGCGCTTAACTGCAGTTTTCGCCAAAACCTAACGTCTGCTAAAATCCTGACTTAGCCATCCCTAACATAGAGGGTGGATTATGCTGATACGACCCTGCTGGTCGTATCAGCAAGGCTATCGCCCTTTTGCAGGGAACATCGCTGGAAAACCAGCGATGTTCCCTGGAAAAGGGCGATAACCTCACTATATCTGGAATTTTTATCACCCTGGAGTAACGCGTTGTTAATAATGCGCTACCAGGTCAATAAATACCAGAGATAGCCTGCGATAATATAATTATCGCTAAGTACGGCCAGCGATAACTATCGCTGGCCGTTGTTAATATGCCCCCATGTTTTTGCAGAGTTCTGAGTTGCTCACAGGAGGTTGCTGCTCTTATGTTGGCCGGAAAAGAGTTCCAGGTGCCCGGAGCCAAAACCGCGAGCCTTATTCCCTGGTACTTGTAACAATCGAATAAAAGCTTACAGTGAGCCTCCCTACCTAGTGTACTATGAGAATGATTATTTAGATCTTGCCATAGATTTGAAAATGGTAGCTCGGTGTAGGTGCGCCCTGTAAGGGTGTCCCACATCTCCAAATACGGGTGAGTGGTCGGAAGCCAGGTGTTCATGAGTAATTAGTATAGTGTAGATATGACCTCTTGAGTCCTTTTCGTAAGTCTCACACAGTGTTCAATCTTGGGTGAGTTCCCACAGAGCCGGGGCTTTCACAAATTGGTGCATCACCCATTGTCACAAATGGGCATATCACAACCTTTTTGCTTCATCAAAATGGAAATTCCAGCTTACACTCAATAAAGGATTTTATGCCGCTTTCAATATAGATATCTTGGAACGCGAAACAGTTACCGCAGTGCAAAGCATCAAATGGTTCCGGATGGAGCGCATGAGTGAAATCTGGATTGTAGTGAATTGGGGTATATGGAGAGGGATATGTGGTCAGATTTTATCTCCTATTTACGCCGTCCTGATCCATCTAGGAGATCTATCATGTTTAGGTTTCCTGATCAGGTCCCATATGGGCAAGCCTGTGACTGTCCATGTGCACCCATGCCTTCTCCAATTCCCTCATAATCCAGTCTGCTAGGACTCGGAGTTGGGACGCTATGTAATATAAGGAGGCATCCAGCAGAACCACCTCTCCATTTTCTTTCAGCCTGCACATAATGGCATATGATACTCGCATCTTTATGCCACCCCATATGTATTTTAAGAAGACACTCTTTAACGTCCGAAAGAAGGTGTCAGGAGCAGCAATAGAAAGGGCCCAAAAAGTATATAGCAATCTGGGCAATATGTTCATTTTAATTTTGTTAATGCGACCCAGCCAAGACACCAGGGGTGTATCCCATCTCTGCAGAGCTCTTTGTATACATGATATTAAAGGGATGTATTTTATCTTGTACAGGTCAGAGATATGTGTACCCCCAGGTGCGTGATGTAGGAAACCGTCCATCTAAATGGTAGGAGGTCCCTAAAACGAGTGATCTCCTCCCCATGGAGAGTGAGTTCCAGTATTTCAGATTTGTTTATTTTAATCTTGAACCCGCATGCCAGCTGCCTCCGCTCAAGATGCGTCAGGAGCTTAGGAAGGGATGTGCTTGGGTTTGTCAAGGCCAGTAAGATATCCTCAGCGAGCATCATAACTGTGTGTTCCTTTTTTCAAAATGTAAGGTCTTTAACTTCCTCATCCTCTTGAAAATCGACTGCTAGGGGTTCCATGCGTAGAGCGAAGAGCAGGTGGAAGAGAGGACAGTCTTAACAGATCGCCTTCTAAGTTGGAGGGCCAGTGAAGGGCCACCATTAAGTGTATTTTGGCAGCTGGCGCTTGGTAAATCGATCCAGGGAAGGCCTGGCTTGGCAGTTTGGTCTTGGCTGTTCCCATGAGGCACAGGGTCAAGACTGATTTGCATAATAGTGTCTATTATGGTAATGAAAAGCAGTTTTTTCATGAGGTGTGTAGACCCTGTGTCGTCCCTACCAACCCTCCTCCCCTCCACATCTCAAATGCAAAAACACAAGGAAACAATATGAAGAAAGAGAACCAAGCAGTCTCACAGTGCTAGAAGATTCTTTGTCCAGTCGACAGGAGTTCCTCTCTCCCCTGGAGGGGCTGCAAGTGCACCGTCATTGTGAGATAGGGTACAGTGACAATGTGTGACTGGAGGGTTGTGTGAGCTGCATCTTAATCTCAAAGCCTGCGACTGACACTAGAGTATTACAGAGCTGGCAGAGGCTAGCTACGAACAGCATTTCCAGTGTCTAAATGGATGACTGTATGTGTGGTGTCAAAAACACAGGTCATATAGTCTTTTTCCGAGTCACATCCCTATTACAGTTAGGACCATTTTGTTACTGTGGTCTCTGAGTTTGCCACAATGAGATGGGCTGCAGACTATCTCCCTATTCCTGTGACCCTGACACCTGCAAGCTGGTTCCTCGCTCTTCCAACAAGATCCCCAGTAGACGTATCGCAGTTGCAAGATCAGGTGGGTCTTTTTTCCATGGTCAAAGGTAATGCCCAAAAAGTAGAGCCATCTATATCTGATTTTGTTATTTCACAAGTGGTTCATGATTAGTCTGAAATTTTGCCTTTTTAGAAGTTTTGGCTGGGCTATATCTTGAAATAGAGTGGAATATCGTCCCCGGCCCTAACAGCTTGGAGGACCCACACTTTCCTCTTAAACTCATGGAACTTTGCCAAAATGCCTCAAGGCTCAGACTAACTGTCCATCCTTTGTGGGCCCACACAATGGAAACTGTCATATGTAGTTGAGATAAGGTGAGCGCCGATCAGAGATGAAAAAAGAACCCCATAATAAATGTTCATGGTCTGAGTCCTCTGCTCCTTTCCAAAGTCCCTGAATGCGAACGTTGGAGCATTTTTAAAGATCTTCAATCTTACTGGTGAGGGCATCATTTAGGGAATAAACAGCTCTGCATGTCCCCTTTCAGTGCTTCAAGTTTGCCTTCCTCCTCTACCATCCTGGTCCCCACTGGGTCCAAGGTGGACCTCAATGTCGCAATGTATTCAACAAGTTCCGAGCGGAGGGTGTTGCACTAAGTGGAGATATCTGCTTTAAGTTCTCCCACAGCTCTGCCTTGAAACTTTGGAGGCTGGCCAACAGACACTTCTTCGTGAAAGCCATAGTGGTCCCCTTGTGGGCAGTGTCCATTGCCCTGGTCTTCGTTAAGGTGTCAATCATGTATAATGGCTCGCTTACCCATTTCAAATGTCTGTTGCTGTGTGACACATTCACCCCAGACCTACTTCAGGTTTTCAGAAATATGTGTGCATGATAACTCCATGTGCTGAACATGTGTGACTGTGCAAGACATACACAACATAAAGTTTTCAATGTGTAACAGTGTGCACATGCTGAGATTGTGTATGTTTCTACAGTGTATTCAGCTACATACCCTCTGCGAAATATTCCAAAGGGAGTGTAGTACCATACAGTGTGTATTTGTTACCGCATTTCATATGTGGATCACGGTATACTCTACATAATGACCTGTGATCATAAACAGAGGGACATATAATAGGCATAGCCACACAGTGCGACACAGATAGTCTCCATACACCACCGCTATGTTTGCAAGCACATTGCAAGAAATGTACAGTATCTAACAAAACACTTAAAAATGTTGCATCTTACCCTATGCCGGGGTGGATTGACAACTTAGGACCAACGCAGGCACAGTTGCAACATGAGGCAACGATGCAACTGTTACATTCAGAAATGTATGTGACAGTGAGGGTGAGTCTTACTGATAACCAATATCTGATGAGAGCAGATAATTACAAAGCAGCTAGCATTTGCGGCACCTGGGGACCCTCCCAAGTGATTTGCCAAGCTTTATAAATCTTTGATTGATTGGTTAATTGATTGAGCCATAGTGCACCCTCTATGTGTGCTGCTGTACACAGGACACAAAGAAAAATCAAGTAATGATAAAATCTTAAGCTCTAACTCCATGTAATGTCACTCCTTTGAAGGCACAACTTAGTGACGCATTGACAGGTTTACCTGGTGTCATCTGTTTGTGAATGTACATATTAGGAAACATCCATTACAACGCACTACCTTTACAACAGGGCTGTTACAACGCAACTGCCTTTACTTCACATGCCATTACAATGCAGCCAATACAACGCATGTCACTACAACCAGGGGCGGCTAGTGACATTTGAAAGTGGTGAGACGTAAAATTATTGTCGTACTGCACTATGGCTAGTGAGCATAGCGAGCGACCCTGAACAACTTAAGTGGGGTTCAGGGGGGGTTTTCCCCCGAGAAAATTTTGAAAATAAGAGTGGACAAATGGTGCATTTTCAAGCAAACTTGAGGAAGCAGGAAGGTTAATAAAGCAATACGACTTAAATATTTATCATTTAAGAAATTGCCAATTTTTATGAGTTATAGACGACAATCTTTGCGTATTTTACCAGCAGAGTGCCCGCGCTTTTACTAAATGGCCTGTCAGCACAAAAAAGAGTTTCTTCCCGTAATCGCTTTTCAATAAAGAAACTTTGGTCTGTTCTTGTTTTCCTCAGAAGATCCCTCAGCGTTCTGGTCTGTTTTAATGCAATTTTGGCATGTCTGTGTCCTGTGTGATGTGAATTGCCTGTCTGGCTTGTTATTGACAGGAGCTGATAGGGCTGGGGAATTCCAGGAGCCAGGGTGAGTCTTCCCGGTGGTGAATGGAGAGATCTGCATGTAGATGGGAAGGAGGAGTTGCACCTGGGACCTGAATAGGACTGGGACTTCCCTTCACAATGCTGGCTCCACCTCCTGTGGTGCGTCTGATGTCCCTTGCCTGTCCTGTGAATAGAGAGGGGAGATGGGCAAAACAAAGTGCTCCTGAACCAGTTGTATCTGGTTCTCCCCTTGCCCTACAGTTGCAGAATAAAGGGAAATGTTGTATAAAAGAAGGGGCTGTGACCCTATGAAAATGTTCTTGTTTGTGGTCTTGAATCTACCAGGGGCGTGCTGCTTCTCAGGGGAAGGCTTGCCTCCCTGGGCCCTGCCCTACCCCTGGATGCCTGGAGGACTGCTTCTTGGGACCCTTCTGCCTTTGCTGGGGGTTGTTTTGCTCCCTGATGCCTAAAGGACTTTCTCTTGGGATCCAGGACTTTGGTTGCATTCTTTGGTGCCCTGTGTGTGCTTCGCTTTTACTGAGATTGGCGGGTGCCCATCCTGCTTATTTTTATCTTTCATTATGCAGGTGCCCACCCTGCGTCTTCGTTTTTATTTTATAATTAATGCGGGTGCCCACCCCGCTTACTGGAGCCTAACGCGGGTGCCCACCCCGCATTTCATTGTGTTTTGCGGGTGCCCACCCTGCTTATGCCACTTATTTAATTATTTGTATGCGCGGGTTCCCACCACGCGACTTTGCCGTTATTTTTGGTGCGCGGGTGCTCACCCCACGCCTTTGGCCTTGATTGAGGCGGGTGCCCACCCTGCCGTGTATTTTTGATTTCGAGGGAGCCTACCCCTCGTTTTGCCCCAAGAAGAAATCACCGCCGCGGCGCGTGGCAAAACCAGGAAGTCCGGCCCGCGCCGCCTGACTGTGGGCGGGCCTGGTGCGCTTCACTTTAGCTTTCCCCGGCCCGGGGGAAGCCGTGCCGTGCCTAGCCGGGCGGAGAAAGAGACCAAGGCAGGATTCCCCACGGGGCTCCTGTGACAGAGACGGAGCCCCGCATGCTGCCCCGAGTGAAGCCCCGGTCCCCAGGGAGGGACCGGGCGTAAAGCAAAAGTCCCGGTCCCAGAAGAGGGACCGGGTGAAGAGGAGACCTGAGGGCCCAGGCGAGTGGGGCTCAAAGTTACATGGTGCCTGGCAGAGGCCAAGAGTTAGGGCGGCCTGTCTCGCAGCTGGCCGCCCCCCTCACCACCAAGACGAGCATAATTAATTTAAGAGCCCCGTGTGGCTCTCACGTTGGGCATTGTTGTTTTCAGAGTGGCCCAGGATGGCAGCGGGCCCCTCCGGCGTTGTGCACAATTATTTCCCGGGCCAGCAAGGCCCGTGACCCCTTCTTTTTCCTTCCTCAGTGCCCCAGTGTGGGGCTGATTTTCACAGCGGCGCCGCCATTGCGGGCCGCTGCAACGATAGGGGACCTGCTTATTTTCAGAGCCAGATGGCTCCAACGCTGGGGGCATATTTACTTTAAAGGGCCAAAGGAGCCCGCGTTTTTTCCCACGTTTGCCCCCATCCTTTTTAGAGCCCAGGTGGCTCCAACGTTTGGTACATTTGTTTTAAGGGCTACTGAAAGCCCATGCCGCATTTGAGTATTTACAGCTGCTCAGCAATTAGTGCCAGCTGCACCATTTAGGCCCTCATTTAATATTCCCAGCTGCCCAGCAAGTAGTGGGCAGCTGCAACGTTTAGGTCTGCGCAGATTGCGCACCCTTGACTTTCGCTGTCTTTGCAGCGCGCCTTGACTTTGGGGACACAGGGCATTTGATCCCACTTTCTGAGATGGCCAGTTGGCCAGGGGGGGATTGTTAGATTTATAGGGCGCCGGCCCCTACTGTGATTCTTGGGTGCTAGGAAATGTAATGTATGTAGAATGATTTACGCACCTGTGTTGATACCTCTAAATGTGCGTTATGATTATGAGGTTGGTTCGCATATAATGGTTTATGCTAGTGAGAGTTATTCCCTAATGTAGCTGTGCTTAGGAGGTTTGGGTCTAATGTGTTTAGACTTGTGAGAGAATTGCATAATGTGTTTATGCTGATGAGGTTGGCGTACAATGCGTTTGGCGTCTAATGTGATACTGTGCATAATGTAGTTTATGTTACAGGCTGACGCTAAGTCCAGTGGTTACCAGTAGTTACTGGTTATGTTCTCTGTTTATGATAAGTTCTACAGTTACTAAGTTCACTTTGTGATGGTACTGACAGTGGTCCAGTTGGCCCTGTCAGGTGCAAATAATCCCTTGTAAATATTGCCCAGTGCCAGTTGGCACAGTGTATAATATGTGCTTACTATTCTAATGTGTTATGATAATACAAAGGCTATTTTTATATAACCTTGTGTGGAGTTTCTTTTGTGGTGGGCCTGGGATGTTGTCGCTGGGTGTGTGCGCAAATGCTTTACACATTGCCTCCGGGATAAGCCTGACTGCTCGTGCCAAGCTACCAAGGGGGTGAGCAGGGGTTATCTTTGGCATGTAATTTCCCTGCCCTGACTAGAGTGGTGGTTTCTGCCTGGCTTTGGCGCACGCCTTAGCCAGCCACAAATCCCATTTCTAACATCCTTGATATGTTCTTCCCTCTCACAGAGGGCACTGGTCCATTGCCAAGTGGAAGCACCGAAACTAGCGAAGAGTACAGTAAGTGCACCTTCAGGGAATGTAGCGTTCAGCGCTCCTTCGTGCGTGTCTTTGTGTACAGTTAGATACGATTCATGCGTGCAGCTCATAGCAACAATCTGTCGTATGGTGAAGAATAATAAAACAAGCAACACCTATATAATTAAAATTCCACTAAATGAATCATGAACAAAAGACAAGATAAGACCACAATTAAACTCCACAACGTCGGGCTGACCATGGTAGTGGCTGAGGGATTTCCTGTGCTCCAGGAAGCGCTAGGTGCGGCTGCTGCTGTCTGTGGAAATGGAGTGCAGGCAGAAAGTAGCTAGTGAGTGGTTGAAGGGAGAAAACGCCAAAAGGTCAAGAGCGCAGAAGAAGCGTTCTTCCTGAGTGCCAGTCTGCCACATTTCCTGCCACTATGGCCGCCCGATCACTCTGGCCACGGTTTCTGCAAGTCAGTAAATACATTATTATGACTATTTACTCAGCACGGACATACCCAACTATTTGCTTAATATATAGCATTGCACTTGTCATAAAAACCACTTGCGCTTTGAATCGGTCAGTGGACATCCAAGCATTCAGCAAAGCACAAATATATATAAATCAATAATATTGCACACTTCTGTTTGCATATACATGAACACTTATACTGATACATTTCTTTGTGCTCTACTTACACATGGATAGCTATGTAAGTGGTACACTTGCTGCTGAGCTGTGTGAGGGTCTGCCGTTCACAAATTTGAGCCTCGGCATGGTCGACTTAGCCTTCCACTCATGTGTGGTCTATAAATTGAGTATCATTAAGTTGGCCAATAATAATATGTTTTATAGCGCTTTCGTGTGGTAGAAAAACGACGCGAAGCGCTGTATAAATGATTTTAAGTTAATTAATCCAGAGATATTTATTGAAATGCCTTTACTCATCTCTCTCCACACAACAGTTCACATACCTCAGGTATATTGCCACAGAATACAAGCATGCACCGGTTTGTTGTGCAATTTAACACGGTGTTCCAATCCATGCATACAGAAACCCTGTAAACACAAAGATTTATCATCACTCAAGGTAATGGTCCTCATTTTATCGACAGCGTGAAAAGCTTAAGTGGCCCTGTCGTATTTGAACTACTGAATGTATGTCTTGCCGACCTTGGGCTACAGAGGCTTTAGCCCGCTGAGCTACCGCTCCAGCATATACATGCGCAGACGCTATACATATTTTAATAATACCGTTCTATGTTACCCTGCTCATGAACACTGGTTTGGTGTATATTTGTGCGAGATGTGGTCACAGTAAGAAACATGAATGCACGCACTGCATGGATTAAACTAACACCTACGGAAAGGAGAGCAGCATAACAGGACACTTGTGATGATAGTTAAAAAAGAAATTTGAAAACTTAAACGCACAAATCTTTCTAAAAAATAATATGTCCAGCTCGGTCAAAGTCCGAATCTAAATGCAGCATCTGGAAATACGCCTGGTGGATAAATTGTCCATTGAGGCAGTGACAAGAGTTATGACTTCCTCAAAGGGTGTGATCTGGGGCATATTTTTCCCTCCCTAGGTACAGGAAGCTTGGAATCTCAGGTCTGAAAATGATTCCAGAGTAAGTAAGTTTAATATCTCCAAATTGTTCCCTATAGGCAGTTTCCAAAGGTGGCATGAGGGTGCGGTTGAGTGCGTTGTTGTGGATCTTAACCAGGGGATAAAACCGAACTATATAGCCCCAGGCAAAGCAGAGTGAGTATTTATGTTACATTTAATATCAAAGTCAAGCCCGCTTTGACTGCTCGCAGCAAAGTACCTGCGCACAACTCGAAAACTGCATTTCCACATGCACACCACAACCACTTCAAAGGCAATGCCGTGGGGATTAGCAGCCTAGCCATGTGAGAGCTATGTGTTACCCTACGGAAATCTCATTTCTTAGCATTCGCCATCACATATGTTGCACTGCAAGGTATTTCTACATCCATCCCTGTGGTATTGATGTATTGACCTATGTAGGATGAAATGCCGAGTGCCAACTTAGTCCCGCCAAACCGGAACCTGTGTTGTAAACACTGCTCACAAATGTATACAGGAAGCCCATATCTTTCCACTATTTCGATAGTATAAGCTAGAAAAGAAATGGCCTTTACTCGCACACCAAACCCGTTAGCGCCTAAAGTGGGGAGATACGACTGGGCCTGTAAAATGAATTCCAGTAAGTTAACGGTCTGTCGACATGTCCCTACAAAAGCTCACTGATAACACTTTGGGGAACCAGCATGGCACACCTGAAGGTCATGGGTCGAGGACTGTCAGATAAGCCTAGTACGGGGAAGAAGAAAAGGAAAGAGAAATGTAATGTTGACAATGGGGGGAGGTGAAGAAAGACATGGCTGACAGGGGGCAAATAGAAAAAGAGAGCGAGAGGACTAAGGGGCATATCAGCAACAACCGGCGATAATTATCGCTAAGCGCACTTAGCGCTAGGATAATTATCGCCGGCTAGCGTGGATTTTTATCGCTGAGATAGCGTGCTATTAGCAACGCTTATCTCAAAAGTGATAAAAATCCTCACGCTAACTGCCTAAAGTGAGATTATCGCTGGTAACCCAGCGATAATCTCACGCAATGTGGCGTTAGCTTGATGATAGGGACTCACAAACTTAGCCATGACATCCACCTTCCATAGGATATCATGGCTAAGTCAATCCTGAAGCAGGCGTAAGGAAAGTAGCGATAATAGAGGTTATTGCTACTTTTCTTGCCGCTATGCTTCATAGCGTGGGGCTTGATGATAGGAGAAATGTCGCTTAGCGACATTTGTCCTGTCATGTCAGGTCAGGAACGCCCACTTTGCATCTCATTAGAGATGCAAAGCTGCGCGTTAGGAATTCCTACGCTAACGCAAGTTTTCACGCGTCAGTGTGAGCTTGCTAATTAAGCGATAAAATTATCGGCGCTTTTCGGGCCGAAAACAGCCGCAAAAGCGGCGAGAATTCTATTGCCTCGCCTTGCTGATATGCCCCTAAGAAAGAAGATTATGTAGGAGGAGGAAAAATGGGTAGGGAGAGAAAGATACAGAGGAATGGGATGATTTAATGGTGAAAGCACTGGAAGAAGGAAATGCGGAGAAGGAAAGTGGAACGGAGTAAAGGTGCAAGAAAGAGTGGAAGGAAGATTGCTAAAAGGAAGATGCAAAAAGGGTGAAAGGATGGATAAATCAACAAGAGAATTGAATAACTGAATGGAAAGTGAATGAATGGGTGGAGAGGGTGGTGGACTGAATTAAGTATGACGAAAGGCAATGAAGAAAATGCTGGTTAATCGGCTCTTGTAGGGAGGCTTATGCTTGCCTGTTTGGTGCCATGAGAGCCAAGGTTTATAACAGGGACCTAACCAGGGCCGGACTGGCCACAGTGGGCACTAGGCGTTTCCCCGGTAGACCGCTATGGTAAGGGCCGGTTTTGGGCCCCTAGGGGGCCGCTTTTGTTACTGGGGGTCAGCAGTATCGGCCCCCTGTAACAAAATCGGTCAAAACTGCTCACCTTCACTCCCCCTCAGCCCAGGGGGAAGGGGGGGTGACTGAGCAGTTTGCTAGGGCCGGTTTCTGTTCCCAGTCCGGTCCTGGACCTAACCCAAGCACCTGCAGCGCAGGGTTGCTCCCAACCCTGTGGGAGGCAACCAATCAGCCTCAGGGAAATTAAAATCTGTGAAATACCACCCCTGTCTAACTGCCCTCTCAGGGACCTCTCTCGCCACAGCGTGCAGCCACCTGTCTAACTCCTCTCTCAGGCGCCTCTCTCTTCACAGTGGGCCACTGTGTGACCCTTCTTCATATTTTGCACGGGTCCGATCATGTTACGTTACTGGTTCATAGCAGGGGTATTTTAATTTTCCAGCTATCCCCTTGCTGCAACCATTAAATCCCACCCCAGCACTAACCCCACGACAGCCCCCGCAGTGTAACTGGCAGTGCGTAGATGGTAGCAAAGTGTACTAAGTACGGTCCCAGCAGGATACCGCACTTTATAATTAACTTGAGGGGAGAGGGCCCAGCCTTACCTACTCACAGCAGCCATTGACCTTTAGGATAATTTCAGGGTCTGTCAGTGCCAGTCCAGCTGAATGTATGTCGGCGCAGGCCATGCTGGGACGAGAGTCAGTAATAACCAGGCGTCTGCCTCAATGAAAGCATGCGTGACTATTTTAGAAGGAACACCGGCCTTTCACAGGCAGTCTGCCTGTGAAAGGCCGGTGTTCCTTCTAAATTAGTCTCACACGCTTTCACGTTCTGGTAAACTCACTGAACACACCAAAAAAAGTCATATACATAACAGGACTGGTTATATATAGGACAAAGACAAGCTACCTGTAACTGTAACCCGCATATCCAATCCTACAAGCTTGAAAATGCAACCAGTGTTCTCTCGCTCTGGGCGGGCTCCTCGTGACTGCAGAAGACAGCATGGCAATGAGCACGAGCCAAACTGGAAAATGCTGGATTGACCCCTCCCCCAGACCCCAGCACACCTCACCAACCAATCACCTAATAATAAGCAACTGTTGCTGGGTCTCTCTCTAGGAAGAGGCAGAGGCCACTGCCACACCCCACTACATTTCCTGAAGCCGGACTGCCCTGCCCTCAGCCATTGGAATGAATGGGCAGCTTCTGACTCCTCCCTGGGATTTAGGAATAACGCCCAAAATCCAAAGCTATTCTGGCGGTGAGACCAGCGCTTTCCCACCTGTGTGTCATCACTGCCCTGCTTTCTGGCTCAAGGTCGAAGAAATCTTTGCCCAGCCAAAAGCATGCGCAGCAGAGGAGCCAAGGTACATCCTCCCCCACCCCCTCCCAAAAAAAAAAACTATTTGCCCATGTTTGTTCACCGAGCAGCCAGCACAATTTTAATTGCTCGCTGCTCGGTGTTCCACCTCCCATTTTTTTAATCCCCCAGAGTGGCAGGGCGATGCCCATTTTGCCCGTGAACACCAGCCACCCCTGACTACAACACATGCCTTTACAACGCATTATAAGGTAGGTAATGGGGATTTTTTAGGTTTAGGGTGGGTATGTCGACATGTCCCTACAAAAGCTCACTGATAACACTTTGGGGAACCAGCATGGCACACCTGAAGGGCATGGGTCGAGGACTGTCAGATAAGCCTAGCACGGGGAAGAAGAAAATGAAAGTGAAATGTAATGTTGACAATGGGGGGAGGTGAAGAAAGACATGGCTGAGGGGGGGCAAATAGAAGAAGCGAGTGAGAGAAGTAAGAAAGGAGATGTACGTAGGAGAAGGAAAAATGGGTAGGGAGAGAAAGAAACAGAGGAATGGGAGGATTTAATGGTGAAAGTACTGGAAGAAGGAAACGTGGAGAATGAAAGTGGGACGGAGTAAAGATGCAAGAAAGAGTGGAAGGAAGAGTGCTAAAAGGAAGATGCAAAAAGGGTGAAAGGATGGATAAATCAACGGGAGAATTGAATAACTGAATGGAAAGTAAATGAATGTGTGGAGGGGGTGGTGGACTGAATTAAGTACGACAAAAGGGAAAGAAGAAAATGCTGGTAAATTGGACTCTTGTAGAGAGGCTCGAGCTTGCCTGTTTGGTGCCATGATAGCCAAGGTTTATAACAGGGACCTAACCCAAGCACCTGCAGCGCAGGGATAATCCCAACCCTGTGGGAGGCCACCAATCAGCCTAATGCCAATTAAAATCTGTGAAATACCACCCCTGTCTAACTGCCCTCTCAGAGGCCTCTCTCTCCACAGCTTGCAGCCCCCTGTCTAATTCCTCTCTCAGGGGCCTCTCTCTCCACAGCGGGCCACTGTACATTGGGGGTACATGGGAATAGTTATTTTTACCCCTACACTGTCCAACACTTTCCCTACTGTTGTACTCACTGGAGTGGGAATAGTAATTTTAACCCTAGACTATCCAACACTTATACTACTGTTGCACTCACTGGATTGGGAATATTAATTTTGACCCCTACACTATCCAATACTTACCCTACTGTTGCCCTAAAAGTATTATGCCTCGTAATGGTATGCATTGTAAAGGTATGCGTTGTAATGGAATGCGTTGTAAATGTAGTTTCAAAAAATGTGTTGTGATGGCATGCGTTGTAAAATCTTGCATTGTAATGGATGCTGTGATGTAAAAACCGTGTTGTAAAAGCATGTGTTTTAAATGTTTGCGTTATAATATCATACATTCTACATATTACCATCCGGAGTGACTGGCTAACCCTATGCAAAGGTCAAGGAACATCTCTCTGGTGCAGAGTAAGGTAATGCAATGAATTGATATATATTGCTACACTCATGATTAATCACACTTGTCTGGGTTACTCAATCTGTACTTGTAATGCTCAAACTATTGGAAAACAGATGTGCTAAACATATTCACCAAGGTGCATTGTGCATACTCCACACATATTGTTTCTCACATAAATCCCAGACTGCAGTCATGTCTCTACCACAACATTACATGGTGGAGGTTCCCTAGTTAAGTGTGCAAATTAATGGCTGCTAGACAATCATAGGTGTCATGTAGGCTTTACACCATACCTATCATATATATCCAGTTATTCTGTAAACTGGATGCTACATACATTGTCCACAGATTGAATAAGCCATTCTATGTGCTTCCCTGAGTGGGTATTGCATCTGTAACACATCTTATGCCAGGAATCCAGACTGGTGGGATGAATGTAGATAGTGTCCATAATAGGGAATACAAAAGTGTTGCATAGTAATGCTAGATCATAGGGCCAAAATATGCATACTCTGCAGCTAACTACGTTCACCTAAGCATACTTCAAACCACCAAAGGAACTAAAAATTGAGAATGTCTCTATACATCACAGTATTAATGTGTTAAACAAATACATATTTTGTCACTCAATATGTCACCACTGAGAAGGCAAAAACACACACAGGCACAATATGACCACTGAAAATTCACACTTCTGAAAATAATGAATCTGTCAGGTAAGAAAAGAGTAGCAGAGAAAGTGAGCCCAAGGTGTGTCTGCCTGCATTGCACAATTCACTACAGTGTATCCCAGACTGTAGGCCAGTTGCGTGGATCAGAACCCACGCATTCACCCATTAGCACGTTACATTACACCTGGTGTCCGCTGAAAAATGCACAGTGTGGCCAATGCGTTGTGTGTTAATCACTTATGGCCCATTTCAGTACAGATGCGTAAAAAAATGCATTTGTAAAAAATGGGCGGGATACACCCCGGAAGGGACACAATGGGTGTGGCAGGCTGCAGTGCAAACTAGGAAGTATGAAGTTACTTTCACTTTCTCTTAACTTTGCTTGGTGTTGGAGATATTTGTAGCATGTGTGAGAGTAAATTGAGTGTTGTGGTCTCTTTCTAACTACTATGAAATCTTTTTGTTCAGGATATTAATCTTTTTGTTCATTTAATGTGTGGAGAACTGTTTACACAGTTGGCAACTGTGGGTGATCATTACCCAATATCCTTGGAGCATTCCTATTTGATTGTGTGAACTTTGTATGGCTATGCGCATGCCATACTCTTCCACCTTCCTTTTTGTATTCTATGATCATTAAGGAACTCAGGAAGGCCAACCAGAAAATTAAGGCTATTGGTAGGGAGTAGGCCAGCTTACTTGCCAGGATGACAAACACGGAGGAGGCCATGGAGCAGCTCTCCCAACTTATTTAGACTTTTTTAGACTATTTTAATATTGCTTTTTTTAGATTGTAGTAATTTTATAGTTAAGGTGATAGTTAGTAAATAGGATAGGTTTATATTAGTTAGGTTTTAGAATTTCACAATCGTTTATAGGTATATGCTTTTCTATCTTTTTCTTTTTCTCTATCTCGAAGGTATTAGTGGGAGGGTTAATATTTCGGCCTTTAAAAGAAGAATATATATATGTGTATATATATATATGTATATATATATATATATATATATATATATATATATATATATATATATATATATATATATAATTCACTGAAAAAAACCATAGGTTTCCCACATGTTATAGTTAGCTGGACATTTTACTGATAAAAAACCAATGAAATTCCCCCATTATAGTTAGTGCAGGCAACTATAACTCACGCGACCGCAATCCTCTGCTGATGCTAATACTGTATTTAGACACTTATTTGCCCATGTCTTCTTCCATTAAATTTTAGCTATACATATATTACAAATATTTTTTTTTCATAAAGACACATATGTCATCAGCAGAGGATTGCGGTCGCGTGAGTTATAGTTGCCTGCACTAACTATAACGGGGGAATTTCACTGGTTTTTTATCAGTAAAATGTCCAGCTAACTATAACATGTGTGAAACCTATGGTTTTTTCAGTGAATTTGCAAGGTTTTTTAAATGTTAATTCCTAACTATAACGTGTGTGAAACCTATGGTTTTTTCAGTGAATTTGTACGGTTTTTTAAATGCTAAGTTACTTTACGCCAATCGTGGCGTGCGCGCCCACTTAACGCATTCTTTAGCTCACTCCACCACCCCAGTTCAAACATGGCCATATGCAAATCAGTCTGACCCTGTGCCTCATGGGAACAGTCCAGCCCGAACTGCCTAGCCATGTCATCCCTGGAACGAAAACAAGCATCCTGGGACCGGTTTCTGGCTAATCAGCCATCATCAGCCAGGCTAGTTTGAATCCAGTGGCAAAGTGAGCAAGGGACCCACGTCTGGGCATACCCTGCCAACTTAGGGCAAACAAAGCAAAACCAAAGGGGATGATGGACGGAGTGTTGAACATTGCAAGCACTCACCCCCAGTCAACTGATCTGGCTTTAATCCATCATCATTCTTTAGCTCACTCCGCCAACCCAGTTCAGACATGGCCATATGCAAATCAGTCTGACCCTGTGCCTCATGGGAACAGTCCAGCCCGAACTGCCTAGCCATGTCTTCCCTGGACCGGAAACAAGCATCCTGGGACTGGTCTCTGGCTAATCAGCCATCATCAGCCAAGCTAGCTTGAATCCAGTGGAAAAGTGAGCAAGGGACCAACATCTGGGCATACCCTGCCAACTTAGGGCGAACAAAGCAAAACCAAAGGGGATGATGGACGGAGTGTTGAACATTGCAAGCACTCACCCCCAGTCAACTGATCTGGGTTTAATCCATCATCATTCTTTATCTCAATTCGCCACCCCCAGTTCAAACATGGCCATATGCAAATCAGTCTGACCCTGTGCCTCATGGGAACAGTCCAGCCCGAACTGCCAAGCCATGTCTTCCCTGGACCATAAACAAGCATCCTGGGACCGTTTTCTGGCTAATCAGCCGTCATCAGCCAGGCTAGCTTGAATCCAGTGGCAAAGTGAGCAAGGGACCCACGTCTAGGCATACCCTGCCAACTTATGGCGCACAAAGCAAACCAAAGGGGATGATGGACGGAAAGTTAAACATTGCAAGCACTCACCCCCAGTCAACTGATCTGGGTTTAATCCATCATCATTCTTTAGCTCACTCCGCCACCCCAGTTCAGACATGGACATATGCAAATCAGTCTGACCCTGTGCCTCATGGGAACAGTCCCGCCCGAACTGCCAAGCCGTGTCTTCCCTGGACCGGAAACAAGCATCCTGGGACCGGTTGCTGGCTAATCAGCCATCATCAGCTAGGCTAGCTTGAATCCAGTGGCAAAGTGAGCAAGGGACCCACGTCTGGGCATGCCCTGCCAACTTAGGGCGAACAAAGCAAAACCAAAGGGGATGATGGATGGAGTGTTGAACAATGCAAGCACTCACCCCCAGTCAACTGATCTGGGTTTAATCCATTATCATTCTTTAGCTCACTCCGCAACCCCAGTTCAGACATGGCCATATGCAAATCAGTCTGTCCCTGTGCCTCATAGGAACAGTCCAGCCCGACCTGCCAAGGTATGTTTTCCCTGAACTGGAAACAGGCATCCTGGGACTGGTTGCTGGCTAATCAGCCATCATCAGCCAAGCTAGCTTGAATCTAGTGGCAAAGTGAGCAAGGGACCCATGTCTGGGCATACCCTGCCAACTTAGGGCGAACAAAGCAAAACTAAAGGGGATGATGGACAGAGTGTTGAACATTGCAAGCACTCACCCCCAGTCAACTGATCTGGGTTTAATCCATCATTATTTTTTAGCTCACTCCCCCACCCCAGTTCAGACTTGGCCATATGCAAATCAGTCTGACCCTGTGCCTCATGGGAACAAACCAGCCCGAACTGCCAAGCCATGTCTTTCCTGGACCGGAAACAAGCATCTTGGGACTGGTTTCTGGCTAATCAGCCATCATCAGCCAGGCTAGCTTGAATCCAGTGGCAAAGTGAGCAAGGGACCCACGTCTGGGCATACCCTGCCAATCCATATTTCCACCCAGGAACTCAACTTACTGTCACACACTGATGACACACAGATCATGCACTGACTCTTATATGACACCAACACTACAATTAGCAGCGGCTGGCAAGTAGTCAGAGTGGGGTGGCAGGCAAATCTGTGATCGGAGCGTGCATGCATGCAAGGTGAGTAGTAAGTGTAAATAACAAGAAATCACTACTTACCTTGCTTGCTGCACGACATCCAATGTCCTCCTCATTCCCTCTGTGTTCTGCTCTGTCTCTAACAATTACCCTATCCAATCCTGATGCTGCTCCTAACAGCAAGAGAGAAGCTCCAGGATTTGAGGGAGCGGACTCTCTCGGCAATCCAGAGGGCACTGGAGGCTTGCACTTGCACTAACCTAGCTGTCTTAAGACATCTAGGGTAGAGTAGTTTAAATGTGCATGTCTGGCTGCCTGTGACAAGACGACTGGCGAAAAAGACAAGCACACTTTAAACTGAAGTGCAGAGCTCCCGGCTGCCATTCAGCAGCAGGGCAGCAGTGACCCCACCCCATCCTGACACTCGGTTCAGAACGGGTGGATGAAATATAAAATGGTAATAAATTAACTTAATTACCATTTTATTTTTCATTTCTGTGGCTTTCCTGGGGGCATTTTTAGCAGTGGGGTAACACTCCTCCGCTCTCATGGAGGAGCCACCCCTGCCACCAATGTAAGTCACCATAAGCAATTGACTGACATGGCTGCTTGTATTTGAGGGCTATGGCTCAAGCTGTGGCCCACATACTAGTAGTAATAATATTCTATGACGTACCTACCCAGGTTGTCCACACAACAGACTGACTTTACCCTCCAACCATCCCTATAACCTTCCCATCATTGTGGAAACCTACCTCATACTATCACATCACTATTCCCTGTTTGACATCCTACTGCTTTGACATATGTGGCATAGACAGTCATTTGTTTTTAGGACTCCCGTGCTCAGACCTACTACATCTTCACCCTGGTCCATGTTAAATGTAGGATGTAGTACACAAATGCCCTCTTTTACGGTTTCTCTTCACAGCTGCAAGACAAGTGTGACACCCTCAGACACAGCAGCGTGTGACTAAAACTCTGGCTACTTTGCAGTACGCACTTCACAACTCACCTCCTTGCTATGCAATGTCTCCCCATTCAGACACAATGCCAGTTCAATGTGCTCAGCCACAGCTACATTGCACTACATTACGAGGGGCCCACCAGACACACACACACCATCTAATCGGCCAACTAACAACCATAGTCCTCTGCTGTGCATCCTTTACATTCACACCCACTCCCAGTATACATTTGTACGTTACGGGAGGTAGTGTGGTCTCTGACATGTCATCTTATACCTGTGTGCTCTCACCACGCACATCAGGACAGCTACACAAAAAGTAGTTTCATACTAGTGACTATACACATGCCTGTTTGCAAGATCTTACTTGGTGATGTTACACATACTCCAAATCTAAATCCCCCTCTCAGATGGGAAATGAATCCTCTGGTAACCCCATTCTATTCATTGGTTTACAGTCCAGATTTGCCTATATGGGCCCAAGTTGGACTCACTAGCCTCATGATGCAAGGGGGCCTGCATTGTCACAGTCAGGTTGGTTAGGGTTCAAGTGCCCATGCATGATGTGCTGCTTCAGTCCAGGTTTTCTCTTTTGTATTTTAGGACTTGTACTCCTGGTCACTCAGGGGCATATTTATGAGAGCCTTGCATCATGCTTGTACCCCAAAAATTGGTGAATGTATGACACAAGGCTCTGACTGGCTCATAAATCCTGAGTAAGGAAGTGTATCACACATCACAGTATCACCTTAATCTGTACAAGGGAGATGTTCCATGGACGTTGCCCTGTGTTTTCACATGCAACTTCCATGATTTTCTGAGCATTCCCAGATTTGCAAAGCATTATAAACCAGGGAATGCATCCAAAATCTTACGGCTACCAATGTGAGTCATAGCGAGACTAAAGATTTCTATCACTCCTCATTTTTTCAGGACAACGCCTCTTAGGATTGTCTTTTTGCTGGAAGTGCTGGAAGTGGTGCCAAGGCAGGAGGAAAGGACAGGAATGAACCGTATTGCATAACTACAGTGCATTTACGACCTTTAATTTTGGCATTAGCCAGTGCAGCAAGGTGACCTGCTGTGATGCCCAATGCCAAATCCATATTAATGGTGGCCTCATGTTCTACACTTCACTACAAGTCCCAGAATACAAAGGTGAACCTGGACTGGTGGTGCGCATCACACATGGACTGGACAAACTTGACAGCTCTGGACTGGGCTGTACAAAATGTGACTGGGCAGTATGATTTACAGTTATGTGATGTATGAATTAACAAGTGAAGATTCCTGCCCAGTGCAGCACAGGAACGTTGGTTACTGTGCTGCACAGCATGATATTTTTAACCATATGTTCCCACATAGCCTTTTGCCTTGTAGATCTTCCTGGTCCTCTATCCCAGCACTGTCCTGTCCGGCAACTCTTGCCACCAACTCCGCTGGTATGACTGATGCCACCTGCTCCTCCAACTGCTCCGGGTCCTCAGGTCCTCTTCTTTGGTCCGCATGACTACTCTCAGGTTGTTGGTCAGTTTCTCCTTGGTCCGTTGCATATATTCATTTCAGTGCTTCTTGCACTCTGGCACTGTCCTTTTAGTTTGCCCTACACTAGTTATCTTCTCCACTATGCACTGCTAAATTGCTTCTTTCTTCCCTAATGGCAATTTTGAAGTAACAAAGAGTTAATGTTCATGCTTTATCACCTCTGTCATTAATACTTCATACTCCTCCTCACTAAAATTACTCTTCCTCTTCCCCTGGGGTTCCGTCTGGATATCCTGGCTGGTGTTGGGGTTTTTGGGGTTGTTGCTCTGACTGCTGCTGCTGCCTGTTCCATGTCTCCTTAGTGATGTTTTGGAAAACCTTTTTTTCCAATGCATCACTTTTTAAGGTGTTTTTGACACATGATGGAATTCAATGTGATGCAAAGCTGGTTTGCGGCACATAAGCATTGCTTTACAACCCGCAAAGCATCTCAGCGTCACTTTGGCTGCACATACGTCACTTTTCTTTGTGGCATTCTTTATATGGATGCATAATTTTTTTGATGCACCTTGAGACCTTACAACATGGTGCACCGTACAATAAAGACGGGGCATCTATGGCGTTTAGAACTGTCACACGACAGCACAACTTTTTCTGACACATTGCTGAATCTTCGCAGTGATGCATCAGTTCTCATAAATGAGGGCCCTAGTGTATGCATCCAACAAAAAACATCAGACAGAATACCTCTCACACATCCAAAATCATACTGCTCCACCCTATGGATGGGAATCACCACATTCATAAACGTGGTCCATTGGAAGCAACCACACATCTTCATCAAAATGCAGTAGTGTGCACACCTGTGCTCAGACACTGAATTTAGTTACACTGAACACTGGACTTTAAACACCGAAAATACGTTCTGACTAACAAAACTCTCAGTATTTCACTTTTTGACTTCTGGGATTTGTGCTTCTGTTGTGGTGTGAACCTCTCTAATAGAGTCTCATCCTCTGTAAGCTCTGTTAACATTAGACTATGGTCTGCAACCTACAGTGTCTGCCTTTACATACAGGGTCAGCTGCCTGTGAGTGACTGGTAAGCATGATGGAGGATGAAAAGAGCCTGAAAGAGAAGAATGTAATTTGTAGGAACATTCCTGGAGTCCTTTTAAGTGACCCAGGCTCGTGTGAAATAAAGGAGGACAAATGCCACTTTCCTGCTTTTTTCTTCCTCATGCATGTTACTGCAGACATGTGTGTGTGGGAGATGTGTGGGATGATCTCTCTCTACCTCTCTTATGTTACTATGTCTCAGAGCCAGGGCTTCTCAACTCCAGCCCCACCATTTGCCAAGTTTAATTGAGTACAGTCTGGGCCTTTCAATCTGGAGCTAATTAAAAAATTGCCTGGAACTTCCTGAAACAAGCTCTTTTTATGGATCACTGGAATCCGCATCTATGTCTACAAAACTGAGATAAATTGCGGTTGAAAACTAAGGGGCATATCAACAAGGGCTTTATCTCTGCTTTTTTGGCTTTAAAAGCCAAAAAAGGAGAGATAAAACTAGCGCCCTATCAACATCAGGGTGCTAACATGCAAATTTGCATGTTAGCACCCTTTTACTCTACGCTTCCCCTGGCATCTCTAATGAGATGCAAAGGGGGCGTTTCAGAGTAAAATAATTTCTCTTATTATCAAGAATGTCGCTAACCCTGTTAGAGACAAAAAAAACAGCGCTAACCACGGTTAACGCTGCTTTTTTTACGTCTGGTATTTTTCTGACTTAGCCATGATATCCTATGGAAGGAGGATATCATGGCTAAGTTTGCCTGTCCCTATCAACAAGGTAACGTGAGATTATCGCTGGGTTACCAGCGATAATCTCACGTTAGCCTGTTAGTGTGAGGATTTTTATCGCTATTGAGATAAGCGTTGCTAATAGCACGCTATCTCTGCGATAAAAATTCACGCTAGCCGGCGATAATTATCCTAGCGCTAAGTGCGCTTAGAGATAATTATCGCCGGTTGTTGTCGATATGCCCCCAGGTGAGTCTGAGGTGATTGTCAATGAAATGAAGAATGAAAAATCTTATTTAATCCTCTTACTTCTAATCAGTCCCAGTTTTAATTTGGGGTCCCTCTGATGCATCACAAATGCTGCCAGTCTTCCCCTGCTCGCTGGGACCAGAAGAGAAGAGAGTGGCAGAAGAAATTGTGATTGGAGATGCAGTAAAGAGCAGCAGCATAGTCTGGTAATTCACTGGAACAGCTGGAGACGAGTGAGCGGATCAACCAAGAAGGAAGTGGGGCCCAAAAAAAGTGTGACTATGAGGCCCAGAGCACCCATTGGAAGCCGCTGGATGAGCACATAAAAGTGCTGGCGCACCTTAGATTCTCCCCAGGGCAGAATTACAGTGTCACACTCTGTGTCTCCCAAGAGAGAGAACATTGGTGCCAAGGAGCAAGAGGGCACCAGCTTTCAATCACTCAACAGGGCATCGCTTCTGTGAAATCTCTGAGGATCATATTTACGAGCCCCAGTGTGTTGCTCTTGCTCCACGCAACCTGGTGACACAACTCAAAAAAGAGATTTATGAAGCCATGCAAAGGCACCTTGAGTGGCCCTACGAGGTTACATAAATCTCGAGTAATGTAATGCAGCACAAATTGCTGCATTGCAATACTCTACTCCAGGGAGGCATTTCTGTGGGTGTTGCAACAACCATTGATTTTGACGCATTCCCAGATTTACAAGTACAGGTAAACCTGGAAATACTCCAAAAAGATACTCCTCCCCAGGAGAGGTGTAATGAGGAGAAATATCTTTATTTGTTCCTTTTTCTAAGTGTGCTGCATACTCCAGCACACAATAAATGAGGAAAAAGCCTTTCAAATCGTTTTTGGGCAGGTAGATGCTCCTTCCTGCACAAAAACAATCCTGCATGTAACACATTCACCCTTGGTGCCCCTTCCTGCGCAAAAACAATACTGCATGCAACAAAGTGACCCTTGCAGCAGGAGAAGGACAGGAATGTCTCGTACTCATTTAAAGACAGAATATTCCTGTTCTTTGTTAGTTTGCTTCTTCACTACTTGTGAGAAGAAGGTATACTTATCACGGTATCGAGCAGTGGCTTATATTAATCCTATTGGTATAAGCCGTTTCACAGCAACTTTACCTACATATTACCAGGACTGATTATTATTTTTTGGATGGACCTTTACTATCTTGATACACAACCTATGAATGCACTTACATGCTATTACTTTAAGCCCTGCTGACGTCCCAGAAGTAGTTGGAACGAAACAAGTTGGCTGGATTTTATCTAATTTGATCAAAGAACAATCACAATAAAGAGCATATTTTGAATACATATATTGGAAATTTATTGGACTTCTACTATTTGCTGGTGCACTTTTCATGTGCTATTATCTTTGATCTGCTGGACAGTGACACTGAACAACGGCAGGTGCCAGATAAGTAGTGCACAAGACATTATATACAATGCGTAAATTATGATTGAGATGCAGTCTGTATAGTCCGCAGTTGCTCCCATTGTCCCATTCCTGCTCTTTCCCTGTCACACAGCGCAGAAAGGTGACTTGCTCAGCTGCATTTCTTTTTTGTAAATATGCCCAAGTGTTTAATCCTATATGTTTGTAAGGTCAAGGAATTTGCTGAGCAACCACTGTCAACAAAAGTATGACCCCATCAGCGTCTAGTTTCCCCTTAGCCTGGGCAACTCGTTTTTAATATTTAAATTAATATGTACCGAAAACATTTTAAAGTCACTCTAGCCAGAGGCAGTGATTAAAAAATAATTTGCTATGAAGCCTGTAGGACTGGTTTAACAAATATCAATGAATTGCCAAAGATAGTACGCCTTTTTGATTGATTGTGATTCCCTTCATAAAGTGAGTGGGCCTACTTTTGTTGATTGTAATTAATTCATGTTATTGCAGTAGGCCAAGTAAGGGGTATTGCTTGTTGTATATGTTAGGACCTGCTGGCATACACATTTTGACATCTCCTAGAATCGAATCTCCCAGATAAATTAAACAAATTGAATTTGGGGTCTTAGCCTCAAACTGTATAATTTCTTTAGGGTATGAGACCAGCACCCTGTTTGACTGTGAAGCCCAATGTTTTGTAATTGTTATTCCTACCAGGAACTTCAATGGTATTTAGTAGCCAATTTTACCAACTGTATCTTGTGGGTATATATTGTATGTATTTGTAATTTTACATGGAGCATTCATCTTTTTATGCATCAAAATACTTTTGCTTTTAAAGAGTGAAAGAACTGACTGGACAATAATTTATTGAGTGTTTCCTACCTTAATGAGCTCTGAGTTTATGAACTACATCACCTCTGTGAGAGAGGTTGGAGGTTTGCCATCACTAACTTGGAAAACTTGGAAGTCAAGTTCTGAAAGGGAGTGCTTCATTTTCAGTTTGGTGTAAAAATAGTACGTTGACCCTGAGACACCAGTGTTGGAACATCCTCAAGTGGAGCAATTGAGGTCCAAGGACAGAAGATACGGGAGGACAGGAAGAAGCTCCAGCGTGCTATACAAGTGGGTTGGATAAGGTCTGTGAGAAAAGGCTATACTGCTCTGGTACCGCGAACCTCAAGGATTTTCCCAGCCAGGTTTTCCATCTTGTATAAACTGGTCTGGTGCTGCTGCAGAACACTGGAACAGTTGTAATTAAGCAAGAATAACGCTCTTTTCAACTTATATTTGGGCCTTATATCTGGGCACCACCATGCGTACAATACCATAGCGCTGATATCGGCAACCAATCCCGGCTAGCATGTAAAAAAGCTACTTAGCACACAAGGAATTAATCAAATAAGACAACACATGGTTTTGGGGAAAAAACTGTTTGCTGCAGCTCTATTCCTTAAACAAAATATACCAACATAGTGGGTTAACTTACGGGAGATCCAAGGGCAGGCAGCAATGAGCAACCTAAGCTGGCCGGGGTGACAAATGCAAAAACAACAGTTGATGGACAGAATGTAGAACAATGTCATACATTCACCCCAGTACATAGATCTGGGCCTAAATCCATCGTTTTTTTGCTCACCATGCCATTCCAGTTTGAACCCAGCCATATGCAAATCAATCTTGACCCTGTGCCTCATGGGAACAGTCCAGCCCGAACTGCCAAGCCAGGTCCTTCCTGGACTGGAAACAAGCATCCTAGGTCCGGTTTCGGGGTTTCACCCCTCTTCAGCCAGGATAGCTTGAATCCAGTGGCATGGAGAGCACGGGACCCATGTCTGGGCATACCCGTCCCACTCGGGGTGACAATTGCAAAAACAACAGTTGATGGACAGAATGCAGAACAATGTCATACATTCACCCCAGTACAGAGATCTGGGCCTAAATCCATTGTTTTTTTGCTCACCACATCATTCCAGTTTGAACCCAGCCATATGCAAATCAGTCTTGACCCTGTGCCTCATGGGAGCAGTCCAGCTCGAACTGCCAAGCCAGGTCCTCCCAGGACTGGAAACAAGCATCCTAGGACCGGTTTTGGGGTTTCACCCCTCTTCAGCCAGGATAGCATGAATCCAGTGGCATGGAGAGCACGGGACCCACGTCTGGTCAAACCCGTCCCACTCGGGGTGACAAATGAAAAAACAGCAGTAGACGGACAGAATGTAGAACAATGTCATACATTCACCCCAGTACAAAGATCTGGGCCTAAATCCATCGTTTTTTTGCTCCCCATGCCATTCCAGTTTGAACCCAGCCATATGCAAATCAGTCTTGACCCTGTGCCTCATGGGAACAGTCTAGCCAGAACTGCCAAGCCAGGTCCTCCCTGGACTGGAAACAAGCATCCTAGGACCGGTTTCGGGGTTTCACCCCTCTTCAGCCAGGATAGCTTGAATCCAGTTACATGGAGAGCACGGGACCTATGTCTGGGCATACCTGTCCCACTCGGGGTGACAAATGCAAAAACAACAGTTGATGGACAGAATGCAGAAGACTGTCATACAGTCACCCCAGTACAGAGATCTGGGCCTAAATCCATCGTTTTTTTGCTTACCATGCCACTCCAGTTTGAACCTAGCCATATACAAATCAGTCTTGACCCTGTGACTCATGAGTACAGTCCAGCTCAACCTGCCAAGCCAGGTCCTCCTTTCGGTTTTGCTTTGTTCGCCCTAAGTTGGCAGGGTATGCCCAGACATGGGTCCCTTGCTCACTTTGCCACTGGATTCAAGTTAGCCTGGCTGATGACGGCTGATTAGCCAGAAGCCAGTCCCAGGATGCTTCTTTCCGGTCCAGGGAAGACATGGCTTGGCAGTTCGGGCTGGACTGTTCCCATGAGGCACAGGGTCAGACTGATTTGCATATGGCCATATCTGAACTGGGGTGACGGGGTGCGCTAAAGAATGATGATGGATTAAACCCAGATCAGTTGACTAGGGGGTGAGTGCTGGCAATGTTCAACACTCCGTCCATCATCCCCTTTGGTTTTGCTTTGTTCGTTCTAATTTGGCAGGATATGCCCAGACGTGGGTCCTTTGCTCACTGTGCCACTGGATTCAAGCTAGCCTGGCTGATGACGGCTGATTAGCCAGAAACCGGTCCCAGGATGCTTGTTTCTGGTCCAGGGAGGACATGGCTTGGCAGTTTGGGCTGCACTGTTCCCATGAGGCTCTGGGTCAGTCTGATTTGCATATGGCTATGTCTGAACTGGGGTGGCGGGGTGAGCTAAAGAATGATGATGGATTAAACCCAGATCAGTTGACTGGGGGAGAGTGCTCGCAATGTTCAACACTCCATCCATCATCCCTTTGGTTTTGCTTTGTTTGTCCTAAGTTGGCAGGGTATGCCCAGACATGGCTCCCTTGCTCACTTTGCCACTGGATTCAAGCTAGTCTGGCTTGTGACGGCTGATTAGCCGCACACCGGTCCCAGGATGCTTGTTTCCAGTCCAGGGAAGACATGGCTTGGCAGTTCGGGCTGGTCTGTTCCCATGAGGCACAGGGTCAGACTGATTTACATATGGCCATGTCTGAACTGGTGTGGCGGAGTGAGCTAAAGAATGATGATGGATTAAACCCAGATAAGTTGACTGGGGGTGAGTGCTTGCAATGTTCAACACTCCGTCCATCATCCCCTTTGGTTTTGCTTTGTTCAACCTAAGCTGGCCACCAGCCTGATGAGCCAAACGGCACCGTGGGTCAACCCATTCAGTGCTACCATTTTCATTGGTGAAGTTTTCTCTGCTAAATCCGTGACCACCAGTCTAGGATTATTACTCATGCCTTTTTAGGAGCGGAGCAGACACAGGCAAGCCCCCAGTCGTTCAGGCTTGCAACCGCCTGAAGGACTAACGGTGCATTTTCGTTTACATCCCAGGTTCCTGCTGAAAAGACTCCTGGAGTTTAGCATCAAGCATTACTGCTGTTCTCCTTCAGATGGTACCACTGTCTACCAAACTGCCTTCGGATCACCCTGTAACTCCACCTGTAACACAAATAAGCAATTAATAAGCTTGGCACAGGAAGCAAATCAGCTGCCAGCATGCTGGGCACAGAATAGGGAGGGTGATAGCGTATCCAGCGGGGGAACAAAGAGGTCGGCACCTGGGTTGGGCAGGTATAAGTACCTTGCCCCATCCCCCACTCCTCCAGAAATGATGAGGGAGAAAACCGAGAGGAATTTCCAAAGTAAGTCCCAATGAGTGGAGCGAGGGTGAGCGTGCCAGCTTGCGGCACTAAGTGGCTGCCCTCTTAGGAGAACGCACTGCATGTGCTGCTAGCTGCCGCACTTCCAAGAAAAACATCTCACACACCAGCCTACAGAAGCCCACACTGAGAAAGAAAGAAAGAGCTCTGAACACACAAACAACACAGCCCAAATATGTCATGAATATTTAGAAAAAACGTGACTACAATAACCTACCTTCAACACATCTGATTTTGCCATTCAATGGGAATGTGCAACAACTAAGGGGCATATTATCAAGAAACGGTGTTAAAATTATCGCCGCTTTAGCGGCAGAAAACTGCCGCTAAAGGGGCGATGATGGGCTTGGTAATATTTCCTTGAGAATTTCCATAGAAGCCCATGTTCTGGTGTCAACATGGGCTTCTATGGGAATTCTCTGCGGCATATTATCAAGCCCATTATCGCCGCTTTAGCGGCAGTTTTCTGCCGCTACAGCGGCGATAATTTTAACGCCGTGCTTCTTAATATGCCCCTAAGCACTTTGGTAAGCCATTTGGTACCGACCTCCAGACTCACCCACAATAAAACAACACATAGAAACCGACCCTTTCAACCGATTTTGCAAAAACTGAACCAGACCATGATGAAAATGTATATTAAGTCACTTCCTGCACTACTTTACGATAATGTGAAACTAATGGCAGATTGTGCAACATACAAATGACAATTAACAATAAAAACAATGGTGTTTAGGTCTCCATGTCCCAAATCATGTTTTCCAGTGTATCAGTGTGTGAGTCAAAGATACAGGGCCATATTTGCGACTTTAGTGGCGCAGGGTAGTGCAGCAAGTCACCTTACTGTGCTGCCCTGCGTCACAAGGAAAGGGCAGGAATGTGCCATATTTATCCAAATCGGTGCATTTCTGTCCTTTTCCCCTGCGCTGGTGCGGTTTTGGCAGCCTAGCGCCAATGCAGGCACCCTTGCACCAGGGTGCAAGGGTGCCTGGGTTGAGGGTGGGAATGTTTTTGTGCAGAAGACTCACCTTCCTGCACAAAAACAATCCTGAGAAGCGTTTTCCTCTTACTATGCGTGCTGCAGAAGAGGAGAAATAATGATATTTCTCTATGTTATACCTCCCATGGGGAGGGGGATCTTTTTGGCACATTCCCACGTTTACAAGGTCTAGTAAATCTGGAAATGTATCAAAAACCATGGGAGCTGAGTGGAACACCTATACAATGCCCATGAAACACCTACCCAGGTCAGAGTAACGCAAAGCAGCAATTTGAGCTGAATTGTGTTACTCCATAATTTTGGAGCCACTCAAAGTTGCTTTGGTTTGCTTAAAAAATATCACTTAAGGCTTGTGTCACTCTTGCACCAAGAGTGGCACAAACCGGGTCATCAATATGTGGTGAAGTGTCAGTGTACAAGACTTTTGAGTTAATAACCAACTTCACTTTTGAAAGTACCTTGTTCTTTAGATCATTTCTGTCCCTCATTGTCCCAGTGTGTCCATGTGTCCACTGTCTAAGGATCCCAGTGTGTGAGTCACTGCCCCTTTTCATCTGTTTCAGCCCCATTAACTTCTCTGTGTCTCTCAGTCCCAGTGCTCATAGTTCCAGGTCCCACTGTCAGCATCCCTGATTCCCTGCAAGAATCAGTGACTTACTGCTGTCCCAAACCCACGTTGTTGTTGCTTGTCCCATCTGTCCCACCCTCCGCATTGTTGTTGCTTATCACACCTTCTCTCACTTTGTTGATTGCCCATTCCCACAAGCCCCGCACTTGCTGGATCTTCATGCCCCTCGAACCCAGCCACACAAAAAAAGATGAGTGGGTTCAGTCACAAAGTTCTTAAGGGGGTTACCGTACCATTGAAGACCAATCATTAAACCAGGCAGGTTGACAGTAAAGTCATGTTATTAAATATACTATGAAATTTCAAGTTGATACTTTGTAATTCCTAAAAGCAGGGGGTAAGTGGCAATGCTCACTCATGTGATGTTCCACTTTTTGTCCTTGTTAAATCAATGTCTTTTTCCCCATGTTCTGTAAGAAAAAGAATTGAGTGCTGGAGCACTCAGTGATCCTGTTCTCTATTGCCACATGTGAAAAATAGACTTTGATATCAACTGAAGAAAAGGTGGACACGTTTTAATATTATTTTAGTAGCCCATGTAAACCTCTGCCAACCCTTCTACAAATGATTTCATGACTGTTCCCTCCCACATTTTTGTTGCTAGCCCCGTCCACTTCTGCATTATTGCTGCACACCCCATCCTTCCCTCCCCTTACCATGTTGTTGTTGCTTGCCTGTCCCTCCATCCTTTTCCTATGATTTTTTTGCTTGCCCCATCCCTCCTATGTTATTTGCTGCATCCTTCAAGTCCTCCTCTCATACTTTTGTTTCTTGCCCAGTCCATCTGACTCCATCACACATTGTTGTTGTTTGCCCCATCCCTCCCTTCCCCTCCTGCATTATGATTGCTTGTTTCACCCTCCCGCTCCCTCTCGCATTGTTGTTGCTTGCCTTTTCCTTCTGCTCCCCTTCCATTTTGTTGCTTACCTTGTCCTTCCTGTCCCCCTCCTGCGTTGCTGTTACATAGCCCTTCCCTCCCGCCTCTCCCTCATGTTGTAGTTGCTTACCAATGCATCCTTCCCCCTCTCTTGTTGTTGTTGCTTGCCCCATTCCCCACATTGTTGTTGCTTGTGCAGTTCATCCTGCTCCCTTCCGCATTGTTGGTGCTTGCTCCATCTCTCACATCCATCTCCCGCTTTGTTGTTGCTTGCCCCCTCCCATCCCATCAGTAAAATAATCGCTATGACACTGCCAGTACTGGCTTCATCAAGGTGCTTTTTTCTAACTTTTAGGCATGCTGTACAACATGGCTAAAAGACATTGATAAAGCCAACAGATTCCTTGTTTGTAGGTGAGACCTATTGCTTTGCCAATGTATGTTCTTTGATGCTGTTTGCAAGAAAACAAATGTTTTGCATAGTGCTCTGGATAATCCAAAGGTATCATTAGCTTTGTCAGATTGTTAAACTTTCCTCACTCAGAGTGAACTGTTAGACATCAAAAGATACAAGTAACGAGATATGTAAAGGACTTTAGATTATATCAAAAATAAAATGCATCAGTACTTGTTCATTATTTGGCGTCGCAGTAATGAAGTCATGGCTATTCCTTCCTCCTGCTCAGAATGGGCCTTTGCTCTCATGTGCATTAATGAACTGTGGAGGACCTCGCTTGTTTATTACTTTTACTACTTGTGGGTAATCCTATGTAATACTTCCTTATTAGGTTACTTATGACTGCAATTGTGTTGCTTATTTTCGAATGGATTTTTTTTAGCAGAAATGTCTCTCTGAAACTGAGAAACCAGGGCCCAGATTTACTAACCTTTTTTCACTGAGTTTGCACCACTTTTTTGAGGCAAACCTGGTGCAAAGTTTGAGGTGGGATTTACTTTCCAACACAAACCAGAGCTACACGCTCGTTTGAGCTACTTTGCATCAATAGGGCATACCATGGGTGATGTGCGGGTGTTTCTGTCTAACCATCCATGGTTTTTGAGTCAAATCCCTATCTACTAACATTTGTAGATGGCAGTGCTTATTGTAGATAGCAGTGCTTAATTTGAGCTGGTGATTTCCAGTGCTTGGTACCAGCACTTAATTTCCAACACTGGCCCTTATGACAGTCTGCCACATGGTGGTACTGCTTGTCTAATTTAGAGATTAGTACAACAGATTTTTATTAATTCAATGTGCATTAAAAATGACTGTTACCTAGAGTGTAAGCCATTCTCATAGCTTTTGGGGCCTAAAATAGTCTTAGTTGTCACACTTGTAAGTGTGTGATGGCAGTAGTTGTGTTAGTACTGTCATTGACAGTGCTGGCTGGGTCAATTGGTGTTGCAAGCTGCAGTGACCTCTTGACAAGAGCTCCAGCACTCAATAGTCTCAGTTGTCACACTTGTAAGTGTGTGATGGCAGTAGTTGTGTTAGTACTGTCATTGGCAACGCTGGCTGGGGCAATTGGTGTAGCAAGTTGCAGTGACCTCTAAACAAGAGCCCCGGCACTAATGTTTTTTTTACAAATCATGGGGCATATTATCAAGACAGGCGATAAAATTATCACCGCTTTAGCGGCAGAAAACTGCTGCTAAAATCGCGATAATGGGCTTGATAATATGCTCTATGGAATTCCAATTGAAGCCCATGTTAGATGTGAAGGAAGTCTAACATGGGCTTCAATTGGAATTCCTTAGAGCATATTATCAAGCCCATTATCGTCGTTTTAGCGGCAGTTTTCTGCCGCTAAAGCGGCGATAATTTTATCCCCAGTCTTGATAATATGCCCCTAAGTACTGGGGGGATTTGCACTGAAACGATATGCCTTCTTGAGGTAGCGTAACAAGTACAAATATTTTCTTTTCTCCTGGGCTTCCTCGCCCGTCTCACCTCTGTAGTCCTCCTTCGCTCTGCCACAGGAAGCACACCCAGGCTCCCAATCAGCCAATCACAACGCTGCCTTAGCAGCATTGTGATTGGTCTAAGTGCCCTCTTTCGGTTCTCAAACGCTGACAGGAGGCCTGGGCATGTTCTCTACAGAGGCTGCAATGCAGCCTGCATGAAGAACATGCAAAGTGCCCAAAATTGTCCAAGCAGTCATTGCACACTTTAGGGGGGTGCTACCACTTCTTCCCTGCCCCTACTCCCTCATGCAAAGCTGTGGGGGGAAGTAGGAGAAAATGAAATGATAATAACGCTAATTATTATCATTTTTTTCTCTGTCTTTCACTGCAAAAAAGCAGTGGGGCGACGCTCCACTGCTGTAGCAGAGGAGCCGCCACTGGGGCCCAGATGTGTTATGTGTTGTCTGCAGTAGCAACAAACACCTGCTTTGCAACAGACAGTAGATTGTCCTGTGGGGAAGGTTTGCAACACCATTTATTCTCTTACAAATAGTGAAAATGGGATCTTTGCAAGGAAAATCATTGTGGAACTCCCGATTTTTAAGCAGACTCCCTCAACGTTATAGCAAGCGCAGGTGTGCTGCGCAAGAAAAGCGCTGCACAACTTCACCCATCCTTACTCTCCATAAAAAACATAGGGGCATATTTATATTAACTGACGCATCCCTGCATATCAGCAGGGATGCGCCAGTTATTTTGTGCCCCTGCTCCGCCAGCATGGATGCGCCGCATTTATAATGCGGCACACCATGGGGCAAAAACGGCACAGATGCGTCACGCATTTGTGCCGTAAAAGTGGCGCATTGCTGGAGTTGCGTCGCAAGCGCGATGCAGCTCCAGCAAGGGGGCCCTATCTGCACAATGCTGTGTCAATCCTTACGCCTGCTTCAAGCAGGCGCAGGGTTTTGACGCAGCATGAGCTCAAAAGTGACTGAGTGAAATCTTGTAGATTTCACTCAGTCACTTTTAGGAGGCGTTCCTGCGCCGGAACGCCCCCCCCTGCCCTGGAACGCCTACATGTGGCGCAGGGCTTTACAACGTGACGCATCTCCCAGATGCGTCACGTTGTAAATACCCCGCACCATGGCGCAGGATTTGCGCCGCTGCTGCGTCACAAAAGTGACGCAACGGCGGCGTAAATGAGGCGCATGTCAAACATAAATCTGCCCCATACAGTATTGCCACTTTGGAAGTCGGCACTCAGAGGAGTGGGTTCTTCCTGACCAAAGCTCTGTGTGGTAAAATGCAGAGACCTAGCAGGTAACAGATGGTTAAATTCCAGAACTCTGGTTATCTAGGTCAGTTCGGCTGAGATCCACATTTTTTTAAGCCCTCGCTCCCTCCTGAGTATTTTCTCGAATCTCCTGTTGAAAATGATGAGTTGAAATCATTAATTTTAACCTTTAAAATGCACAGTAGGGCAGAAACATTCCCTGGTCGTTAATAAAGTTGATTGCTATTAACCTTTAAGATGTACAACTGTTAGTACAACACCCATGGGTGTGTCGGGCCCTGTAGGTCAGACAGTGCCTTCGGGGTCAGGTAAGGAGGCTGACATCTTGTTCTCAGTCTCTTCCAGAATTCCGGGTTCTCAAACTCACATACGTTTGTAGCCATTCTTGTCAAATGTGGGCAAGGTGACTTTGGGGCATATCAACAAGCGCTTTATCTCTGCTTTTTGGGCTTTAAAAGCCAAAAAAGCAGAGATAAAACTAGCGCCCTATCAACAACAGGGTGCTAACACGAAAATTTGCATGTTAGCACCCTTTTACTCTACGCTTCCCCTTGCATCTCTAATGAGATGCAAAGGGGGCGTTCCAGAGTAAAATAATAAGAGAAATGTCGCTAAGCGACATTTCTCCTATTATCAAGAATGTCGCTAACCCTGTTAGAGACAAAAAAAGCAGCGCTAAACACAGTTAACGCTGCTTTTTTACGTCTGCTAATTTTCAGACTTAGCCATGATATCCTATGGAAGGAGGATATCATGGCTAAGTTTGCCTGTCCCTATCAACAAGGTAACGTGTGATTATCGCTGGGTTTCCAGCGATAATCTCACGTTAGCCTGTTAGCGTGTAGATTTTTATCGCTATTGAGATAAGCATTGCTAATAGCACGCTATCTCAGCGATAAAAATTCACGCTAGCCGGCGATAATTATCCTCACGCTAAGAGCGCTGAGCGATAATTATCGCCGGTTGTTGTTGATATGCCCCATTGTTGGGTGAGTAGGAGGAAGCCAATTGGAGAAGAGAAACTACTGGCGGAAATGGGTATGGATATCTTTTTCTAAGGAGGCAGAGATCAGCCTAGATCTGTCAAAACAGGAACATGGCACTTAGGTTCGTGCGTTTGAATTGGGGGTGACTTAGGTGCAACACCAGGCCTGCTCAGAAGTACTGGTACTGTCGCACTGAGGGGCATATTATCAAGAAATTGTGATAAATATCGCAAAGCGCGCTCAGTGCTGTTTTACTTATCGCCGGCTATCATTGGATTCCAGCGCCGAGTTAGCGCATTATCATCAACACTTATCTGCTAGGCGATAATAAATCCTGCGATAGCGGCGAAATGCGGGAATATCGCTGGAAATCCAGCGATAAAACCTCAGCGATAGGGAAATCCTTGATAATACGCCATGGTGGACTTAGCCTGACAATCCACCTCCCATTGACGAGATGGCTAAGTCAGATTTTTTTGAGGTGTTAAAATCTTGCAACAACTGCTGTTAGCGGGACTTTTTACATCGCTACGCGGTTGCGGGTCGCGTTGTAAATACCACGATGTTGTGTTACTGACCTTTCTCATGTTGTGTCAGGATGGCACGCCTACTTTGCATCTCATTAGCGATGTAGATCGCTAAGATGCGTAGCGTTAGAAATTCGGCTGCTAACATGCGCTAATGCATGTTAGCGCCACCTTGTTAATAGGGCGATAAGAATATTGCCGCTTTAGCAGCAAAAAGTGCTGCTAAAGCGGCGATACTGCCCTTGATAGTATGCCCCTGAGAGTAATGCAGATCTGCTGAGGACTGCTGATATTGTCTCATTGACGGTATAGGAAACCTTTCAAAGCTGCAAATATTGTCTCATTGAGAGTAATTAAGGCCTGCTGAGAAGTGCTGGTGTTGTCTCGTGAAAGTAATGCAGACCTGCTGAGCAGTGACGATATTTTCTCATTAACAGTATAGCAGACTTGCCAAAAAGTGCGAGTGTTGTCTCATTGACAGTATAGCAGACGTGCCGAAAAGTGCCAGTATTGTCTAATTGACAGTATAGGAGACGTGCCGAAAAGTGCGAGTATTGTCTTATTGGCAGTATAGGAGACGTGCTGAAAAGTGCCAGTAGTGTCTCAATGACGGTATAGGAGACCTGTCAAAGCATGCAAGTTTTGTCTCATTGAGAGTAATTCAGAGCTTCTGAGAAGTGCTGGTGTTGTCTCTGTGAAATAATGCAGACCTGCTGAGAAGTGACAATATTGTCTCATTGACAGTATAGCAGACTTGCCAAAAAGTGGCAGTATTGTCTCATTGACATAATAGGAGACGTGCCGAGAAGTGCCAGTAGTGTCTCATTACAAGTAATTCATACCTGCCGAAAAGTGCCAGTATAGCAGACCTGTCAGAGACTGCAAATATTGTCTCATTGGGAGTAATGAGGGGCGCCACCCCACGTAAGGGCGTGGCGCCTTTAGTGGCATCAAAGAGCCCTAGAAAGCGTAGGAATCCCTTCCGGGTCGTGAGACCCGGAAGGGGGAGGACACGAGCAAAGTGACCGGAAGTGCGTAGGGAAGAGGAGTCGTAGTTAGACCCAGGAAGCAGTTTGTTTATGGCGGGGGGTTTAAAAGGGAAAGGGGCGTGAACTTCGCCCTCTTTGTCCGCGATCCTGCTAAGGGGTCGGAGGTCGTGTCGGAGTTGGAGCAGCATCGGCGACGAGAAGGGCGACCGGAGCCCGATTGGCAGGTAAGCGGGCCTCACAATGTGCGTGATAGTGTGGACGAAACGTGCGCGAGCGAGGAACATGCAGGGGGTACAGCGACGAGCAAAGGGTGAGTCCGTGGGTTAGAGGGTCCGTGAGGAAGCGGGCCCGAAAAAGGGAATTAAACAATGCGCTAATAATAGCGAGCGAAATCGGAACTAATAGAGAGAGACGCTACAGCGAGGAGCGGGACTGGGAACGAAGGAAAGGAAAACGAAAACAGGAGGCACCGGGAGCTATAGCGCAATGGTAAGTCTTGTGCCTCTGGTGATTAAGGCTCGCACAGGACAAGGGTTTGAGTACTGCAAACGCGGTCAAAGTGTCATAAGGGGGAAAAAAAAAAATTCAAACGCTTCTTTTACGCAAGGCGAATATAGGAGTCCCGGGGGCAGCAAGTAAGTGGAGACTAGTACAGCGCGCTGCGGAGTACGAGAGCAGCTAACAGAAGGCAGCAATTAAGGGATTAGTGATTGAGAGCTTATTTATGGCGAGCCGTGTAGCTATGAGAGCAGTTAACGAAGGCTAACATGTTTCAGGATGCAGGCTAAGCATTAACTGGGTTAGGTAGCAGGGTTAGCTTGCAGAATTCAACCTAGGCCTTCTTATGAGGGGCAAATAAATGCATGTAGCAAAGGGGGATAAGGGCCTGAAAGCGCAGGAAAGGGTGTGAACTGAAGGGAAGGGTGGAATTCCTCGGAACCCAACTCACAGGGGAATGAATAGTGAAAACAGTTGGTAACAAATTTTTTGTCTCTTAAGTGCAGCTTCCTCCACGACGTGCGCAGAAAGGGAAAGGAGCTAAAGCAACAAAGGATGAATACCTGGCATTGACTGAGCTGTTGGAGTTCACCAAGGAGAGGGGAGTGGATTGGGCGCTAAAGACTCTGAAAGAAGGGGCCGGTACAGGTACACAAGAACAAGCAGCGTGAGGCAAGCGGACGAGGCGTACACCAGAGAGGTTCAAAGATGCGCCAATGGACAAACGCAATAGAACGAATGACGCTCAAGACACATCCTCAGGTGAGGTAGAAGTTGCAGAAGCAGCAAGTGTGGGATCGACCGCTGCACAGGGACCGCGAAAGGGGGAGTTAACAATATAAACAATGTGGCGCAGGGGGCGAAGATACCGGCATTAATGGTAGAAGCGCCCAAGGAGCAAATGGTCCCTCAAAACACGCCATCAGTGGTCGCACAGCCAGGCAGTGGAATAGCGCAGGTGTGGGTTCACTCAGGGGGTGTAGCGCAATCCCCAGGCGTAATAGCGGCAACGTCGCAGGGACAGGCACTGAGTAATTGCGCTGTAGGGTCAATGATTCCCGCAATGGCCTATCCGGGGGGGTCAGGGCTAGTAGCAATGGGGCAATCCCCAATGGTAGTAACAGCGCCCTCACAAGGACAAACGCTTAACAATGGCACAGGATCCACAGCAGGACCCTTCCCAAGCGCATTGGGGACAGGCGTGACTGGGCAACCATCGTTAGCATACAGCCCTCTAATGTATGGATCTGCGTCCATGGCGTTATCGCCCTCGGCCGGTATCACATGGCATGTGCCGATAGAGACCAAAGAAAAGATTTTGAAAGGAGAATATATAGATGTTTTTGATCTCATAAATGCCGGGGTGGTGCCAGGAAAAAGCAGAGTAGAAAAGGAAGGCGACTATAGGCAGAAGAAGGTATGGGTAGATTGGTCTATAAAAAATTGGATTATGGGCTTTGCAATTTACGCGGCTATTATTGCTGAGAAGTGCCCGGCAGTGGCCCCTCAATTAATTAGCTACATATCCTTAATACATGGGGTGGCGTCCGAATTCCCAGGGACAGGATGGCTCCAATACGACACCAAGTTCAGGCAAATGAAGGCAGTGCACCCAGAGATGGCATGGGATCAGCGGGAAATTAATGTATGGCACACAGTATTTTACTCAACATTAGCGGGGAATAAGTCCAATCAAACCTTTCCCAATCAGTCCTTTCGCGGGGACAGGGGTGCGGGAGATAAAAAACAGGCCTGCTGGCAGTTTAACAAGAATGAATGCAATCGGGGCACATCATGCAGATTCAAACATTGTTGCGCCTTCTGTGGAGTGCCAGGACACTCAGAAATTAGATGTTATAAGAAATTGGGAAAGCCAAAAGAACAGCCTGCCCCCACACAACCTAAAGGGCGGCCCCCACAGGCCCCCTAAGGGCTTACCGACACCTATTAAATTGCATGTGCTAACATACCTCCTTAGCAAATATGACAAATTACAAGATGCACAGTTTTTACATGATGATTTTCGGCTTGGATTTCGCATCCCATCTGCGGCTACACCAACCGCCAATCCCCCACCCAACCAACGCTCGGTGCTTCAAAACATAGAAGTGACTAAGCAAAAAATTGCAAATGAGGTGGCGCTGGGAGGGTGGCGGGACCTGACCTGGTATGTTCACCATTGGGGTTGATTCCAAAAAAGGAGGCAGGGAAATTCCGTCTAATTCACAACTTATCAAGCCCCCCAGGGTCATCCGTCAATGACAAACTTGACCCAGACCTCTGCACAGTGCGCTACACCACTTTTGACACCGCAATCCAGAAATTGCAGAGGCTAGGCGAAGGAGCATTGATGGCTAAATCAGACATTGAGGCAACCTTTCGGCTACTGCCAGTACACCCAGAAGACACCAAGTTCTTAGGTTTCACTTTCGGCGAGGAATATTTCTTTGATCTATGCATGCCAATGGGGTGTTCGATCGCGTGCGCGGTATTTGAGACGTTCAGCAGGTTCCTGGAATAGGCTGTGCAACAATTCTTAACCTCAGTTAATTCGTACGAGGTTGTACACTATTTGGATGATTTTTTATTCATGGGACCGCAGGGCTCGTTAGCATGCAGGAAGGCCCTGCTGGGCTTCCAGCATCTGGCAAAAGCTTTGGGGGTGCCATTGGTGGCAGAGAAGACAGAAGGGCCAACTACACGTCTAACATTCCTAGGCATAGAGATAGACACTCGAGAAGGGGTATGCAGGCTCCCGCAAGAGAAAGTGATAGCTTTCAAGGCGGCTATTGAAACTTGCTTGTCGGCATGGAAAGTGACGTTACATCAATTGCAGGTTTTAGTGGGGCAGTTGAACTTTGCGCTGCGAGTCATACCAATGGGCAGGACCTTTTCTATGAGCATAGCAAGGGCAATGTCAGGGCTGCGCGCAAAACACCATCATACAAGGTTATCAACTGAGGTGAAGAAGGACTTAGCTATTTGGAAAGACTTCCTAGAAAATTTCAATGGCACAGTGTTCTGGCAAACCCCGAGTTGCCCCAATGGGGAATTGGAATTGTTCACAGATGCAGCTGGGAGTGTGGGTTTCGGGGCTATCTTAGGCCGCAAATGGTGCATGCAACACTGGCCGGAAGAATGGGCATAGTCATGTCTCACAAGGAATATTACCTTTCTTGAATTGTTCCCAATCATTGTGGCTTTGCATCTGTGGGGGGGCAGTTTGGCGAACAAGCATATTGTGTTTTGGTCAGACAGCATGTCAGTGGTGATGGCAATTAACAATCAGAGAGCAAAGTGCACCTGGGTCCTGCGCTTGTTGAAGGAGCTGGTGATGCAATGTTTGCGCCTGAATGTACACTTCACTGCCAGACACGTGCCAGGGATAGACAATTCAGTCGCTGACGCTTTGTCACGTTTTAAGTTGACAGAGTTTCGCGCCCGATGGCCGCAAGCAGACATAGAGATGATGGAATTCCCAGCCGGACTATGGAAGCTTGGTGTTCCACAACCCCCGAGTTGATAACAGCTTCACTGGCCCCCAAGACAAAGAGTATGTATGAGAGGTCATGGCAGGCATATCAGGTTTTTGTCAAAGGATCAGGAAGATTAGAAGATTTTGCACCGTTAAGTATCTTAGAATTCATAGTGCACCAGAAAGAGAGTGGGAAATCTCCAGCAATGATGAGAAGACAATTGTCGGCAATAGCATTCTATGCTGGGTTGAGAGGTGTGGCAGACCCGACAAAAGACCTGAGGGTGAGAAGAGCGATAAGGGGTTGGGAGCGATTGACACCAGGGGCAAAAGACGCTAGGAGACCATGCAAGCAGATTAACTAACATGCTGGAAATTTTGCCCAGAATTTGCTTTACACCATACGAGACACAATTATTTAGTGTGGCATATTCGCTGGCCTTTTTTGGGGCGTTCAGGGTATCAGAGTTACTGGCGGCCTCAAAAACAGACAGGGAAGGGGGCATACGAGTTGAGGATGTTATTCTGACAGACGATTCTTTACAAGTCAGGGTGCGGAGATCAAAAACAGACCCGCTAGGGAAAGGGAGTTGGATCCAGTTAAGGCCTATGGCAGGGGCGACATGTTGCCCGGTGAACCTTACAAGGAATTTCCTGTGCATCAGGCCAAATGGGGGCGACAGCAGATTGCTATTACATGACGATGGGTTACCCCTCACCAGATTTCAGTTCACTAGAGTGTGCAAGCTAGCGCTGGTAGGACTAGGGGTAGACACGGCGCATTATACCTCTCATTCATTCCGCATCGGCGCAGCCACAACAGCAGCGGCATTAGGCCTTCCAGATGAGATCATTAAGAGGTTGGGCCGGTGGAAGTTGACATGCTTTGAACGTTATATACGCCCCCAGCTAATATAGGTAGGCTGACTGTCCCCTCCTGTTTATGACACCTCACGTTGATTATGTCCATCTTCAATTTGCTCTAGGTACACCTTCTCAGAGGTCTCAAATATGCTGGTGTGGCCATTCCTTTGTACGCAGGGCAGGGCTCATTTTCAAGGATTCTCAAGAAGAGAGAGATCAGAAGGCGAAAAGAATTGACCACCATTGGGTGGGGGTAGGCGGACAACGTTTAAGGGGTGTCCCCAAGGACCTGCAGGGCGCCATGGCTAGAGGCATGCCGGTCCCTGATATTTTAGTAATACACACAGGGGGCAACGATATGATCCCGGCAGGGAGGAGGGGAGTCAAGGAGACTTTGTTCTCAGTGCTGGCAGAAGTCAAGAACATGTTACCCAAAACAATTTTATTTTGGTCCGAGATCATACCACGACAACGTTGGGCGGAAAGGGCGCCTCCGAAGGCAAAAAATAAGTCGGTGAGGAGGCTGAATCAGTCGGTAGCGGGAATTTTAAAGGGATCCAGCATACGTAACATCAGACACAAGTAGATACAACCAGCAAGGTTAGATCTATACGCAGAGGATGGAGTACACCTTTCTAAGGCGGGTAACGTGTTGTTCATACAGACGATCTTAGGAGCTATCGAGGAGGTACTAGATTGAGCAGGGGGGAGGGCGAGCCCGCCAGTGAGCGCCTCGCCCTGTGGCGGGGTCCTGGCCAAGAGAAATGACATGGACTCCGTTTGTCGGTGACTTTTTTAGTACCAGAACAGGTCTTGAAGTCTATCAGGGCTCCGGGCTGGCGAGAGAGAGAGGGCTGACCTGCTGGTGGCTCCGGACTCTCTGGCTCTACCCCAGGAAGCCAGCGGTTGTCACAAGAGGTGGCAGACTATTTACCTGCGGCTCTGTTGACCGGGGGGCGGTCAGCTTAAGGAGAGCAGGTTATCTTGGTTGGGGCCTACTGGCACAGCCCGAAGATCAAACCTAAAAATGTAGAATCTTACAGTCAGTTGGAGTGCTGTGGTGTGTTGAAAAAATTTATTAAAAGATGTTCACGAATAAGTAAAGTGGCCAATGAGTACATGGCCGGATCTGTATTAATAAAAGTTGCACTGTGAAGACCAAAAATGACTCAGGTGTTTCTATATGGGGAAGAATGGAGGGAAGGAGGTCAAGTGCACTTTGTATGCCAGCTATGCAGACCTGCTGATAAGTGACAATATTGTCTCATTGACAGTACAGAGGACGTGCCAAGTTGTGCTGATACTGTGTCCTTGAGACAAATGGAGACCTGCTCACAAGTGTCCCTACTGTCTCGTTGAGAGTGCGCCACACCTGCCCAGCGCTGTGGGTGCTGTCTCTTTGAGAGTACAGTTTAGAAGTGCATTCCGCCATCATTAGGAGGAAATCAGGTCTGCTGAGAGGTGCCAGCACTGGTTTATTAAACATAGCAGAACTGCTGAAAATTCGTGGTAGTGTCCCCCTTAAAGTGCAGAAGTGCTGCTAAGAAGTGGTAATAGTGTTACAATAAAGGCCCGTGAAAGGGTTCTTCATCTACTGTGCCACATGTATGGTATATTTTCTGTAAGAGCTCTGTGGCATGTAGAGCAGACCTCGGAAAGTTGTGTTACTGTCAATTAAAAGTACAGGAGCCCTGCCAAGAAGTGCTAGTAGCAATCAATGAAAGTGCGACAGACCTATCCTTTAAGACGTCAGCAGATCTCCTAGAAGTTGCGAGCGGACCCATTAAAAGTATAAGGGATTTGGCAAGAAGCTTGTCAGCTGAGCAGAGCAGTATAGCTATTAATAGACTGCGATGTGAGTGATAGGTAGATGCTTGCATGACGATCTGCATTCCCTCTTACGTCAGAGTCTCTTAGGCGTGAGCATCCAACCCTTCAGGCCTTTATCTTCAAGCTCACACACTTCAGGATGGAATAAAAGGTAAGTGCAGCTTCACTACCCTTATACGTCACATGACTGGCACTCTCTTATCCATAGCCCTACCACAGATCAGCGTACAATACGTCTGCAAAGCACTTCAGTGCCTCATCAGGGTAACAGGGCTTTAAGTGGGCCGGGTCTCACCGGTGCCGAACACTGACAGTTTTTTAAAGGGGGGGCCTCGAAACGGGTCTCTATCGGCTCAGTTTTGTGCCCTGGCACAGACGGTCCGTTTTTACCCGGACTGCCGTGACAGTAGGCACATTGGTATGCACTGCTCACACTGCTCACTTCTCCTTATTGGAGAAGTTAGGACATGATGCACGGTGAGCGTTGTAGGGGAAAGGAAAAACCTTTAAAGAGTCACTTTCTCTCTGGATTTCCCTTCTCCTTTTGGAACTCAGGAGCAATAAAATTGTCGTGGCGTCACCAGGGCTTTAAGTGAAAGCTTTTTCAATATTATACACAAGCCATAGTTGCTGCTTATTTATCTTACGCAACTAACAATCATTGACAAAACCAATAGTCCTGACTGGTTGTAGATATGATGTTACCTGAATGAAGTGGGTCGCACACCACACGTCATACTAGCAAGTAGCCCCATAGGATTCTGGAGAATGAAGTAGCAGCGGCGAGTACACCTATGCTACGAGTGTAAAGTAAAATGCCATCCCTGGACACGTGTTTCGAGGCAGTTGCCTCTCGTCAGCAGGGAGCAGGTCTGTATGTGGGGTGCCGGTAGACTGCCAAATATACAAGGTTAAATACCTTTCACGGCGCGCGGGTGCGGGATTCTCCAGAATCCTATGGGGCTACTTGCTAGTATGACGAGCGGTGTGCGACCCACGTTGTAGATGTATTTAAAGCTCCCTCGAGCGATTGGCTGATGAGTCAGGATCCCGCACCCGCGCGCCGTGAAAGGTACTTAACCTTATATATTTGGCAGTCTACTAGGCACCCCGCATACAGACCTGCTCCCTGCTGACGAGAGGCAACTACCTCGAAACACGTGTCCAGGGATTGCATTTATTTATTATACTTGAGGCATAGGTGTACTCGCCGCTGCTACTTCATTCTCCAGAATCCTATGGGGCTACTTGCTAGTATGACGAGCGGTGTGCGACCCACGTTGTAGATGTATTTAAAGCTCCCTCGAGCGATTGGCTGACGAGTCAGGATCCCGCACCCGCGCGCCGTGAAAGGTACTTAACCTTATATATTTGGCAGTCTACTAGGCACCCCGCATACAGACCTGCTCCCTGCTGACGAGAGGCAACTACCTCGAAACACGTGTCCAGGGATGGCATTTATTTATTATACTTGTGGCATAGGTGTACTCGCCGCTGCTACTTCATTCTCCAGAATCCTATGGGGCTACTTGCTAGTATGACGAGCGGTGTGCGACCCAAGTTGTAGATGTATTTAAAGCTCCCTCGAGCGATTGGCTGACGAGTCAGGATCCCGCACCCGCGCGCCGTGAAAGGTACTTAACCTTATATATTTGGCAGTCTACTAGGCACCCCGCATACAGACCTGCTCCCTGCTGACGAGAGGCAACTACCTCGAAACACGTGTCCAGGGATGGCATTTATTTATTATACTTGTGGCATAGGTGTACTCGCCGCTGCTACTTCATTCTCCAGAATCCTATGGGGCTACTTGCTAGTATGACGAGCGGTGTGCGACCCACGTTGTAGATGTATTTAAAGCTCCCTCGAGCGATTGGCTGACGAGTCAGGATCCCGCACCCGCGCGCCGTGAAAGGTACTTAACCTTATATATTTGGCAGTCTACTAGGCACCCCGCATACAGACCTGCTCCCTGCTGACGAGAGGCAACTACCTCGAAACACGTGTCCAGGGATGGCATTTATTTATTATACTTGTGGCATAGGTGTACTCGCCGCTGCTACTTCATTCTCCAGAATCCTATGGGGCTACTTGCTAGTATGACGAGCGGTGTGCGACCTACGTTGTAGATGTATTTAAAGCTCCCTCGAGCGATTGGCTGACGAGTCAGGATCCCGCACCCGCGCGCCGTGAAAGGTACTTAACCTTATATATTTGGCAGTCTACTAGGCACCCCGCATACAGACCTGCTCCCTGCTGACGAGAGGCAACTACCTCGAAACACGTGTCCAGGGATGGCATTTATTTATTATACTTGTGGCATAGGTGTACTCGCCGCTGCTACTTCATTCTCCAGAATCCTATGGGGCTACTTGCTAGTATGACGAGCGGTGTGCGACCCACGTTGTAGATGATGTTACCTGTTGTATGATATATCTGGATGCAATTACAGAAACAGCAAAATACAAGTTAGCTTAGGTGGTTGTATGCCACACCCTTAATTACAGTGGTCACGCCCCTTTGAGAGACCCCACAGTTTTTTTCATCCCACTTAAAGCCCTGGGTAAGGAGCACTACACAGATGCATATACAGTACAAATGTTTCTATTGTCCTATTCTAAGTAAGAAATGGTACTCCTGTTACATTACTCATATAGCAGCATTGTTAGTAAGGCACTATTTTCAATTAAATAACAAAAAAAAGAATCAATGCATTTTTTTCTGCTTGATGCTACCTGACGCCTTAAAGCAGTGCACCCCCATAACGTATAAGGGATCGGCTCCTTTCGGAGAGAAGGACTAATGCCACAATTGTGCCAGATTTCTCTCGTTGGGAGTGTTTTACCACACCATCTAGTGAGGACACAAGCCAATGACAAATATGGGTAGAGAGTGGGCAGGGCTTCAAGTCTATCCTTGAATTTAGCATGCCTAAAAAAAAAGCAGTGCATGCGCTACCCAGGCTCGACCTAAAAATGATCAAAAAGCCGGGTAGACCAATCCCGTGAGCTGCACTAAAGGTACATCTACATGCACAAGAATCTTGCAGAGACAAGCAGCTGAGCAGCTGTGAGAGGACATGAGTGACTGCAGCAACTATTCAGCGCGCCACCTAGGCCCTGTGAAGGAAAGCTTGACACATGCCTAAGGCACCTTGAGACCTTAACGGGTGAGTAGTCATGCTTTACAAGAACCCTGATTGATTGATTGATTGATTGATTGATTGATGAACGTAGCACAGACACTAAATGCTGTCACATAGTAGTACGTCCAGTGCTTATTAACAGAATTACACACTGCTGAAGGCCGAGCTCAGGGTTTAGAATGAATCTATTTAAGTCAATATTTTTTTCAAATATGGAGGAGTGCAAATGCAACTTGTGTTAGAATTGGGGCTGCCACACTTTTCTGCAATTGGAAAAGTACATACCCTACAAATAGTAAGGTCTTCGGCCTTTACACTTCACAACAGCTTTCATTGCTCAACAATTGCTCTGATTAGTTTTGGACACATGGTTAGGAATGCCACATAGGAATCATGTTCATAATGGCTTGTGTGACCATTGGTTCAATTTTGATATAGTTTCCTTTCCCACTGTGCTCAACCCCACTATTGACTTTCCCATCATCCTTATCAAGATTGCCATACGAATTGTGATTTCCTTTGCTAATATGCCTATTTTGCATATCTGCTTAGCCATCTTCATGAAGCCTGTGTGCACTACCTCCCCACCGCGCCTGCCTAAACTGTTGTGCTCTCCTTGCATAGATGATGCTGGCTTCTCAATCATGTCTTCCAGTGACGTCCTCACCATTGTCAGCATGTAGGGCACTCGCTACATCCTCAAAGGTAATTTAATGCCTCGGAGATGGAGAGGTGCACTGAAAAGAAAGGCTTATCCTTTCTTATAGAAGACCCCTCACTCACCAACCTGGTTAGTGACATGCTTCATCATCGGGGTCCCACCCGGATAACCGAGTGTCATCCGGGTGTGCTGCGACACCTGACTACAGTGGAGCTGGTTTTGTTTTTCTGGTGTGGTGCAAGTGCAGGAAGTGATTTAAAAATTGGTCAGATTTAACTCTCTGTCAAAAATTATTTAATCATGGAGCAACTGAACAATATTAAAAAGGATTGGCGGGATACTATATAAGGTTAGATTGACCTAAGGTATCAACAAAAAGTGAGGTGAAAAACAATTAGTGAGATAGGTCTACATGTTTCAACCTTGAGGGAAGTTATCCAGGTTTTCGTCAGGACCGATGCTAACCAGGGCGGTCTACACACGCTAAGGTGTACCCTACCCTTGGTTAGAATGAAAAAACCCTCCTGTATTTACAGTGTGGTAATCCTTACTCGTATTTCTTAAGGAAAAGTACCTGTTGGAAAAAAGAGAAGGAAACAATATATACACAACAACATATGTTCTGTACACAGCTTCGTTTCAAGCTCCTCTCAATCGTCAACCAATGTTATTGTAACATTGTCGTATGTGACTAAACTCAACAGTCCTACTGTTTAGCCACCTTCAGTGAATTAATGTCACCGTGCTCCGTTGTGTCTCACAAAACGTAAACACTGAATCGGGCTTACATTCACCCGTGATCACTCCATGTATCCGAATGAAACAAACAAGTGATATTTTGCACTCACAAGGAAGGTACCAGGGTGTACATAAAGAAGTGACGAGTGGTCAGGTGACTAGCACGGGTGCCATTCGTCCCACATGAGAACACACATAGCCAGTATCTAGTTAATACCGACGGCGGCGTCCTAAGTTACAACTAAATGTACTCCATAACATAGAATCACTCTCAGAAGCATGCGTGCGTGAACGAAAAATTCGGGACAAAACTAAGGGGAAGGTAAAAAGGCCGGAAGGGCCAGCCTTACTGGTGTTGCAAAACAAACGTGCCTCGAGGATGCTGAGGTCACGTTGCCAGGTCCTACCACAATCTAAAGAAAGGAGGATACGTGGTTAGGTAAAGCGGCAGGAAGGAAACGGACAGGCTCTGTGGTGCCCACCCACATCTATAGAAGGAACTTACTTAGTGGAAATAACGGATTTGCTGTTACGCCTGAAACCGTGACAGGCAACCGCGTCTCGACAATGGCCGAGATACAGTTGGAATCAAAAGCGGAAGTAAAGTAGTACCGGATTAGCGGCAATAGGAGGAAAGGGAGCCAATCAGCGTTGGCTTGCTCCGGGTTGGAAACCAATGGCTGACGCTCAGAGAAAAGAGGAAGTATCTCTCACGGAGAGGCACAGCATGATTGGTAACTAGGGACGCTGCTGAATTAGCAAGTGAATACGGAAGCGCCCATTTCAGTAAAACGTGAAGAGAGTTATATTGCAGGCACGCGTTGGTAAACAGCGCGCGAAAAAACCTATAGGTCACATAGGCCGAAGGTCCAGAGTTTAACTTAGAGTCGGGCCAGGAGTCTCGATAAGGGACAAAATCCCAGAGACAGAGGGAGCATAAAGGGTTGGAAACAAAACCCAAGTCCTAGTCCCGTACACAAGGCACCCAGAAGAGAAAGGAGAAGAAAACAACAGGCAGCCAGAACAGGCACTCTCTTGCAATGATGGAACACTGGGTCAACCAATATTGTTAACAATTAACTGGATGAATGACAGTCTATTTTGGAAGGACAGAATTCAATGGGATATTGTCATTTAATCCGCTTTTGTGGGTGGAAAGTCTACATACCCAACGTTGTTCTTTTTCAAATAATCGCTCCTGCATTCTCTCTCCTGTTCAATAATGGTCCATTTCAGATCATTAGTTGTATGGCCTTGCACAAGGAAATGTTCCGTAAGTTTCGTCATTGATTTTTTACACCGGATGGTGCTGCGATGTTCACAAATTTGCTGTTTAATTTTCCTGCTTGTCATCCCCACATATTGGAGTTTGCAGGGGCAGATAATCCTGTAAACTACTTTTGTACTGTTACAGTTGGTATGTATTCTCAAGGTCCACACCTTACCAGGTTCAAGTTCTTGGTTTTTTTTATTGTCTGTAAGGTGACAGACGCTGCAATTACCACACTTGTAGTGTCCAGTGATTTCCATAGACCCCATGCGTTGAGGACAGTAGTTTGTTTTTCTTGGACCATCATTTTGGGGCGTGTATTCACTAGAGTGTCCCTCAAGCTTCTGGATTTCTTATACGAAAACAGAGGTTTCTCCCATTTGAGGTTGCCGCTGTTGAGTATTGACCAATGTTTGTTAATGGACTTAGTAACCAGATTAGATATTGTATTGTATTTGGTCACACAAGTCAATGGTGATGTCACATCTTTATTGATTCTGTCTTCCAGTAATGCCGTTCTTGGTTGATTGCGTGCCCGTTTCTGGCATTTGTTGAGAATTCTCTCAGGATAACCTCTTGATGAGAGTTTGTTAGTGAGATCCAGGGCTTGTTTCTTGTAATCCTGGGTATTGCTGCAATTACGCCATAGTCTAAGGTATTGGCCATACGGAAGATTTTCTCTCAGAGGCCTTGGGTGGAAACTTTCAAACGTCAATAAGTTGTTTTTCGCTGTGGGTTTGTAGTGAGTTTTAGTCTCCAGGCGATCGCTTTCCTTCGTGATCTCAACATCCAAAAAGATCATGGTGTTTAGATCTTTGGTGTGAGTGGATCTCAAATTCTGATCACAGGTATTAATCCACTGACAGAATTCGGACAGGGTGTTTTCTGGTCCTTGCCAGATTGCAAGGACGTCGTCAATATAGCGTTTCCAGAAGGTGATATATCTGAAAAAGGGATTCTGTTCAGTGAGTATAAATTTCTCCTCAAAGCTGTACACATAGAGTCCAGCCACACTCGGTGCAAATGTGCTTCCCATCGAAGTGCCCCCCAGTTTGGAGATAGAGGGTACCTTCGAATTCAATTTTTTTTTTCTTTAGGGCCAATCTGGCGCATTCCAGAACAAAGTTCTTGGGTGTTCGATACGTCCAGTTCGTGGCATCAAGGGTGCTTTTTAGGACTTCGAGGGTGTCATCCTGCGGAATGCTGGTATACAGGCTTTCAATGTCAAAGCTCACCAGTATCGTGGTATCATTGACTCTGATGTTTTCCAGAAGTTGAAGCAGGCTTTTGGTGTCTTGGAGATATGTGGTGGTGTTCTGAACAATTGGTTTTAGGAAAACGTCACAGAAACGTGATAACGGTTCCAACAGAGAGCCAATACCCGATACAATGGGTCTACCGGGGGGGTGGGGGATTTGGTCTTATGCATTTTAGGCAGTGTGTAAAAGTATGGAATTTTCCCCTCACTGTCGCACAAAAAGGTCGCCTCTTGTTTAGAGATATGCCCCTGGGCTTCTGCCTGGTCTGTCAGAGACTTAATCTCTTGTTGTAAATCAGCAGACGGATTAGTGTTTATTATTCGGTGGTTCCTATTATCTGACAACAACCTGAGACATTCATTGCAATAGGATTCTTTGTCTTGATTCACAACCCCCCCTCCTTTGTCGCCCGGTTTGATAACAATAGTGTCGCAGTTTCTCACATTTTCTATTGCTGCGTTTTCCTCCTTGCTGATGTTTTGAAAGGGTTGTTTAGGCTCAAGTTTTTCAATGTCATTGAAAAGAGCCTGTTCAAAGCTGAAATCTCCACTGGAATAGTGTGAGGTGGAGGTATGAACGTAGATTTTGGTCATACCTCGACCTCACACTATTCCAGTGGAGATTTCAGCTTTGAACAGGCTGTTTTCAATGACATTGAAAAACTTGAGCCTAAACAACCCTTTCAAAACATCAGCAAGGAGGAAAACGCAGCAATAAAAAATGTGAGAAACTGCGACACTATTGTTATCAAACCGGGCGACAAAGGAGGGGGGGTTGTGAATCAAGACAAAGAATCCTATTGCAATGAATGTCTCAGGTTGTTGTCAGATAATAGGAACCACCGAATAATAAACACTAATCCGTCTGCTGATTTACAACAAGAGATTAAGTCTCTGACAGACCAGGCAGAAGCCCAGGGGCATATCTCTAAACAAGAGGCGACCTTTTTGTGCGACAGTGAGGGGAAAATTCCATACTTTTACACACTGCCTAAAATGCATAAGACCAAATCCCCCACCCCCCCGGTAGACCCATTGTATCGTGTATTGGCTCTCTGTTGGAACCGTTATCACGTTTCTGTGACGTCTTCCTGAAACCAATTGTTCAGAACACCACCACATATCTCCAAGACACCAAAATCCTGCTTCAACTTCTGGAAAACATCAGAGTCAATGATACCACGATACTGGTGAGCTTTGACATTGAAAGCCTGTATACCAGCATTCCGCAGGATGACACCCTCGAAGTCCTAAAAAGCACCCTTGATGCCACGAACTGGACGTATCGAACACCCAAGAACTTTGTTCTGGAATGCGCCAGATTGGCCCTAAAGAAGAAAAAAAATTGAATTCGAAGGTACCCTCTATCTCCAAATGAGGGGCACTTCGATGGGAAGCACATTTGCGCCGAGTGTGGCTGGACTCTATGTGTACAACTTTGAGGAGAAATTTATACTCACTGAACAGAATCCCTTTTTCAGATATATCACCTTCTGGAAACGCTATATTGACGACGTCCTTGCAATCTGGCAAGGACTAGAAAACACCCTGTCCGAATTCTGTCAGTGGATTAATACCTGTGATCAGAATTTGAGATTCACTCACACCAAAGATCTAAACACCATGATCTTTTTGGATGTTAAGATCACGAAGGAAAACGATCGCCTGGAGACTAAAACTCACTACAAACCCACAGCGAAAAACAACTTATTGAGGTTTGAAAGTTTCCACCCAAGGCCTCTGAGAGAAAATCTTCCGTATGGCCTATACCTTAGACTACGGCGTAATTGCAGCAAAACCCAGGAGTACAAGAAACAAGTCCTGGATCTCACTAACAAACTCTCATCAAGAGGTTATCCTGAGAGAATTCTCAACAAATGCCAGAAACGGGCACGCAATCAACCAAGAACGGCATTACTGGAAGACAGAATCAATAAAGATGTTACATCACCATTGACTTGTGTGACCACATACAATACAATATCTAATCTGGTTACTAAATCCATTAACAAAAATTGGTCAATCCTCAACAGCGGCAACCTCAAATGGGAGAAACCTCTGTTTTCATATAAGAAATCCAGAAGCTTGAGGGACACTCTAGTGAACACACGCCCCAAAATGATGGTCCAAGAAAAACAAACTACTGTCCTCAATGCATGGGGTCTACCGGAAATCACTGGATGCTACAAGTGTGGTAATTGCAGCGTCTGTCACCTTACAGACAATACAAAAACCCTAGAACTTGAACCTGGTAAGTTGTGGACCTTGAGAACACATACCAACTGTAACAGTACAAACGTAGTTTACAGGATTATCTGCCCCTGCAAACTCCAATATGTGGGGATGACAAGCAGGAAAATTAAACAGCAAATTTGTGAACATCGCAGCACCATCCGGTGTAAAAAATCAATGACGAAACTTACGGAACATTTCCTTGTGCAAGGCCATACAACTAATGATCTGAAATGGACCGTTATTGAACAAATAAAGACAGGAGAGAGAATGCAGGTGCGATTATTTGAAAAAGAACAACGTTGGGTATATAGACTTTCCACCCACAAAAGCGGATTAAATGACAATATCCCATGGAACTCTGTCCTTCCAAAATAGACTGTCATTTATCCAGTTAATTGTTAACAATATTGGTTGACCCAGTGTTCCATCATTGCAAGAGAGTGCCTGTTCTGGCTGCCTGTTGTTTTCTTCTCCTTTCTCTTCTGGGTGCCTTGTGTACGGGACTAGGACTTGGGTTTTGTTTCCAACCCTTTATGCTCCCTCTGTCTCTGGGATTTTGTCCCTTATCGAGACTCCTGGCCCGACTCTAAGTTAAACTCTGGACCTTCGGCCTATGTGACCTGTAGGTTCTTTTGCTCGCTGTTTACTAACGCGTGCCTGCAATATAACTCTCTTCACGTTTTACTGAAATGGGCGCTTCCGTATTCACTTGCTAATTCAGCAGCGTCCCTAGTTACCAATCACGCTGTGCCTCTCCGTGAGAGATACTTCCTCTTTTCTCTGAGCGTTAGCCATTGGTTTCCAACTCAGAGCAAGCCAACGCTGATTGGCTCCCTTTCCTCCTATTGCCGCTAATCCGGTACTACTTTACTTCCGCTTTTGATTCCAACTGTATCTCGGCCATTGTCGAGACGCGGTGGCGGGTCACGGTTTCAGGCGTAACAGCGGATCCGTTATTTCCACTAAGTAAGTTCCTTCTATAGATGTGGGTGGGCACCACAGAGCCTGTCTGTTTCCTTCCTGCCGCTTTACCTAACCACGTATTCCTCCTTTCTTTAGATTGTGGTAGGACCTGGCAACGTGACCTCGACATCCTCGAGGCACGTTTGTTTCGCAACACCAGTAAGGCTGGCCCTTCCGGCCTTTTTACCTTCCCCTTAGTTGTGTCCCGAATTTTTTGTTCACGCACGCATGCTTCTGAGAGTGATTCTATGTTGTGGAGTACATTTAGTTGTAACTTAGGACGCTGCCGTCGGTATTAACTAGATACTGGCTATGTGTGTTCTCATGTGGGACGAATGGCACCCGTGCTAGTCACCTGACCACTCGTCACTTATTTATGTGCACCCTGGTACCTTCCTTGTGAGTGCAAAATATCACTTGTTTGTTTCATTCGGATACATGGAGTGATCACGGGTGAATGTAAGCCAGATTCAGTGTTTATGTTTTGTGAGACACAACGGAGCACGGTGACATTAAGTCGCTGAAGGTGGCTAAACAGTATGACTGTTGAGTTTAGTCACATACGACAACGTTACAATAACATTGGTTGATGATTGAGAGGAGCTTGAAACGAAGCTGTGTACAGAACATATGTTGTTGTGTATATATTGTTTCCTTCTCTTTTTTCCAACAGGTACTTTTCCCTAAGAAATACGAGTAAGGATTACCCCACTGTAAATACAGGAGGGTTTTTTCATTCTAACCAAGGGTAGGGTACACCTTAGCGTGTGTAGACCGCCCTGGTTAGCATCGGTCCTGACGAAAACCTGGATAACTTCCCTCAAGGTTGAAACATGTAGACCTATCTCACTAATTTTTTTCACCTCACTTTTTGTTGATACCTTAGGTCAATCTAACCTTATTTGCTATCCCGCCAATCCTTTTTAATATTGTTCAGTTGCTCCATGATTAAATAATTTTTGACAGAGAGTTATATCTGACCAATTTTTAAATCACTTCCTGCACTTGCACCACACCAGAAAAACAAAACCAGCTCCACTGTAGTCAGGTGTCGCAGCACACTCGGATGACACTCGGTTATCCGGGTGGGACCCTGATGATGAAGCATGTCACCAACCAGGTTGGTGAGTGAGGGGTCTTCTATAAGAAAGGATAAGCCTTTCTTTTCAGTGCACCTCTCCATCTCCGAGGCATTAAATTACCTTTGAGGGTGTACTCCTTCTATTGTTTGTTTAATTTGTTCCAGGGGACTAGGAGTACCCCAAGCAACAAAACCCTTTCTCTCCTGTTGTTTTTCCACTCTCTACACCCACCATGTGTAGGATGCCTTTCTCAGGGTGCCATTTTGAATCCCAAGTGTCTGTCAATGCTACGGCTCTCACACTGAGAGGTAGATAATACTAATGAAACTCACTCTGCATCTCAATCTGCTCTGGATTGGAAGACACTCACTTGTGACAAATTTGGTAAACAGGCAACACTACTAAGAGGAAGTATTTTCAAGTAGAGGGTATAGATTGAAGAGGGACTACTTTTTTAGCCTACTATTTCCATTTGATATAGTTGCCTGCAAAGGGCAATACATGCCTCTATGTTTGACCCCAAACCTCTGATTAGGATTGTCCCAGGCATTAAACTGCCTTAGGTCGCTGCTTATACTGTGGGAAAATATTCACTAGTTCATCTGAACTGAAAAAATCAGTACAAAACAGAAAATGCACCCATTGTATGAATGTATTGTACACATTTGGGTGGCTTCCTGAAGGACCCTAAGGTAGTCAGTCCTTGTATGCCTTACCCTTTCCCGAATCAAGGAGCTGTAACGCCCTGAACGTCTCAGGATCGTTTAACAGACACGACAATGAGGACGCAACCACTTGTGAAGGGTTAGTTCTTTTAATGAAGGCAAATAAAATACAAAGAACAAACAAAAGTTATAGTCACTGGAATCCTCCAAGGCTAAGTACGTTACCAGCCCACAGCACGGATGGTCCTAACCGTCCTCTGCATATACGCCGATCCCGGCGTATGCCAACAGAGGGCAGAAATGAAATGGCCGACAATGCCAATCGGTAGGCTGTGAGGGGCACGAAGAGTGTTGGGGAGAATCGAGGAGTCAGGGAAACACCCAGCCGGGGTCTCTACCTGAAGGGAGCAGCCGCTCAACCTCTTCCTCAGACTGCACCGGGACGCGGAGTCACCTCCTGGTGATGCGTCACCGATACCCCAATCACAAGCAAGAAGACTGAACCGAGAGCAGCCGCTCGATCGATCCTGTGGACTTCCGAGTCTGTAACGCGGCAAACACCTCCTGGTGTGCGTTACAGCTGGCAGTCCCTGTGTCTCTGGTCGGGCTGGGAGTTACGACTCCAACCAGCAAAAGCGCCACTGCGCTTGGACTCAGCCGAGTCAAAAAGCGAAGCTCAATGGTTGACCGGTAGAGCTTCCGGGTCCTTCACAGGTGACGATGGGGCAAGACACGGCCCAGGGAGTAACGACTCGACCTACCTCCGTTCTTGCCTTACTGGAGCACCACTCCGGAACACTGCTCTTCACGAAGCAGGTACGTCGGTGTAAACACAATATCCGACAGCCTTGTACCTCCCGGTTCCTCCCTTTATAGGGCGTGTTTTCCTTGAGTTATGTAACAGCTCTCCTGTTTACATAAGGGCGTGTTTCCCTTGAGTTATGTAACAGCTCTCCTGTTTACATAAGGGCGTGTTTCCCTTGAGTTATGTAACAGCTCTCCTGTTTACATAAGGGCGTGTTTCCCTTGTATGACAGGAATTCTTGACAGTACATCCTCCCTCTCAGCGGCTCCCCACGGGTCCAGCGCTGGCAGGAAAACGCCGATGGAACAAGGAGACCAAGCGCGGAGCATGAACCCCTTCAGCCGGTTCCCATGAATGCTCCTCCGGGCCATAGCCTTTCCACGCAACCAGGTACCACAGCTTCCCCCTGCGCCATTTGGACGACCGTATGCCCGACACTTCATACTCCACCTCCGACTCCACGCATACCGGCCTAGGTGTCCCAGACGGCTTGGAGGGTGCTGGTTTGAGCAATGATACATGAAAGACAGGGTGTATCCGCAATGACTGGGGCAAGCACACCTTCACGTTCACGGGACCCATACACTTGGTAATTCGATAGGGGCCCATGTACTTGGGATGGAACACACTGTTCTTTCGAAACCTCATGTTTCTTGTGGATATCCAGACGTAGTCTCCAGTGCGGTACAGTGGCCCGGGCCTTCTCTTCCTATCTGCCGCAGCCTTGTATCTTCTCTTGGCCTCTATTAGGACAGCCCTTGAGCGCATCAACGTGTCTTTTATGTGTGCCACCCTGTCCGCTGTGGCGGGAATCCTGTCCTCTCTGAACGGATGTAGAAATGGCAAGAACCTGGGATGTTGGCCATAGTTGCTATAGAACGGAGATGACTGTGTGGAGCTGTGAGTGGCGTTGTTATAGGCTATCTCTGCAACCCATAGCAAGTCGACCCATTCTTCCCTGCCCTGGTCCACAAAACATCGCAGATACTGTTTGAGCATTTGGTTCAGGCGCTCGGTTTGGCCGTCCGTTTGAGGGTGGTAGCTGGTGGACAGGGCGGTCTTAACATGCAGCGCAGTGCACCAAGTCTTCCAGAATTGCGCAGTAAACTGCGACCCCCGGTCCGACACGATCACCCCAGGTAATCGATGCAGTCGTACCACATTCTTTAGGAGTAGTGACGCCAATTCCCCGGCCGTAGGGACTCTCTTGCAGGGGATGAAGTGCCCCATTTTCGTCAAGTAATCCACCACCACCAGTATTGCCGTCATCCCCTGGTCTACCGGTAGGCCCACCACGAAGTCCAGTGATATGCTATCCCATGGTCTATCCGGGGTCGGAAGTGGATGTAAGAGCCCTTGGGTTCGGCCATGGTCGGCCTTCATGGTAGCACACGTAGGACACTCCTGTCCCCACCTCCTGACATCCACTCTCATGGTTGGCCACCAGAAATGCTGTCCCATGCTAGCCACCGTTTTTTCAAAGCCCAAATGACCTGCGCATGGAGAGTCATGGCACCAGATGAATGCTTGTTTCCTTAGCCTAGGCGTGGGTATCAATAGGCACCTGCCCTTCAGGGGTATCCCGTCCTTCAGCTGCCATTCTCTGTGACTGAGGAGCCACCTCCGCCATGCGAATGACCTGATCCCTCTCTTTATTCCCCTCAGGAAAGTATCCGGTTGGATAACCCCCAATACCATCCTCGGGGAAATGATGGAACGCTCGGTTGCAGGCAATGGTTCCTTAACTGCAGATTGACGGGACAGGGCGTCCGCCTTCCGGTTTTCCGTCCCCGGCCGATATGTGATGCGGAAGTTGAACCCCGCAAAGAAGATCATCCACCGCAGCTGCCTGGGAGAAAGGTGTCTAGTGGCCGTCATGAACTGTAGGTTCCGATGGTCCGTGTACACCGATACCACATGTCTTGCCCCCATCAACCAATGCCTCCATTCGGTGAAGGCGTCCTTGATTGCGAGAAGCTCCTTCTCCGCAATATGGTAGTTGCGTTCGGCGTCGTTGAGTTTGCGGGACATGTACGCAACGGGATGAAGCACCCCTGTGTCGTGGTTGCGTTGGGACAAGATAGCCCCCAGCGCCACATCCGACGCGTCCGCTTCCACCACGTAGGGGAGATCCGGATCGGGGTGAGCCAACACCGGCGCCTTACCAAAGGCGCTTTTCAGGGCCTCAAAGGCTTTGTTCGCTTCAGGGGACCAGACAAACTCCTTGGACTTCTTCAGTAGCTGTGTGATTGGGGCCACCACTCCTGAAAATCCATCTATAAACCGCCTGTAAAAGTTGGCGAAGCCAATGAAACTTTGGACGTCCTTCACGCTTTGGGGCACCGGCCATTCTTTCACCGCCTTGATCTTTCGTTCTGCCATCTCCTGTCCCTCTGGACTCAGCATCACTCCGAGGAATTCCACGGATGTGATGTGGAAGTCACACTTGCTGAGTTTACAAAACAGCATGTTTTCCCTCAGCTTTTGGAGCACAGCTTTGACGTGGTGTACGTGCTCCTCCACACTGGACGAATAGATGAGGATGTCGTCGATATATACGACCACGTAGATATCCAACTCCTCTCTGAATACCTCATTCAAAAAGTACTGAAAGGCTGCCGGGGCGTTGCACAGACCGAACGGCATGACGAGGTACTCAAAAAGGCCGAACCTGGTCTTAAAGGCGGTCTTCCACTCATCTCCGTCCCTCATGCGCACCAGATGGTATGCCCCTTTCAAATCCAACTTGGTGTAGATACGAGCTTTCTTGACCTGTTCCAGAAGTACACTGATGAGAGGCAAGGGGTACCGATTTTTTATGGTTATCGCATTCAATGCCCTAAAGTCCACACAGGCTCTCAGCTCCCCATTAGCCTTCGGGATGAAGAAGAGTGGCGAGGCGGCCGGAGACTTGGACGGGCGGATGAATCCTAGCTTGAGGAGTTTATCCAGGTACCCCCGGAGATGCACGTTTTCAGGCTCCGTCAGGGCATACAGCCTGCCGCTGGGAACGCTGGCCCCTGGCACCAGGTCGATCTGGCAGTCAAACTGTCTATGTGGTGGTAGCACTTCCGCCTTCACCTCATCAAATACATCCTCAAAACTGTGATAAGCCTGGGGGAGAGCCACATCTTTTTCTGCCGCTCTAGCCACCGTCTGACTCCCGCTCTCATCTGCGTCAAGGGATTCCGTTCTTATTCCACAATGCAGGATGCAATACGGTGACGTCATTTCGATGCGATGTGTTGGCCAATCCACAAAGGGGTTGTGTTTCTGTAGCCACGGCAATCCCAATATGACGCCATATTGGGGCGCTCGGATGATGTTAAAATCGATTTGTTCCAAATGGTTCCTCCCATATCTCATCGGAAGGACCCCCGTGTGCTGTCCGATGGGCCCCGTCACCAATCGCCTTCCGTCTACCGCATAGACGTCTTCGGGTACTGCTTTGGGAAGAAGCACTAGCCCTAGCCTGCATGCCTCGTTGTGGTCCATAAACATGCCAGTGGCCCCTGAATCCACCATGGCCACAACGGGTATCCACTGGTCATGCACTCCCACGTGCACCGTGATAAACAGGTGTCGTTGTCCCTTAGTGACCGAGTTGGAAAGTGAAGGGATGGATGTGTGACTCCGAGATGCCCCTTCTCTGGTCTTGGAGTCCTCTAGTTTTCCGCCGGTATGTCCACCACGGCTGTTACCGACCGGTTGGCCCGATAACGTGACGTCTTCGGTTTGGCAGGGCATTCACGTACGTAGTGGCCTTTTTTGCCACAATATAGGCACAATCCTTGTTTACGGCGTGACTCTTTCTCTGTGGCTGTGAGGCTCGCTCGTATTGCGCTGATGTCCATGGGTTCTCCCTTGGATGCGGTGGAAGTTTCAGGACTTCCCACAGTCACATAGGATGGAAGGGATTTTCCTTTTCTCCCATGATCCCCCTTTCTTTCACTTAGCCTATGTTCCAGCCGTAATACCAGGTTGATAAGGCCCTCACATGTCTTGGGTTGAGGGTCAATATGAGCCACGGCGTCCTTGAGCTCATCGCACAGCCCTTGATGGAAGAGCGCCGTCTGTTTAGCAACAGGCCACTTGGTTTCCGCAACCAGCCTTCGGAACGCGTTGAGATACTGCACCAGGTCGTTGGATCCCTGTCTCAACTCAAGCATTTCACGGTCCGCCGTGTACGAGTCAGCCCTTCTGTCGAATACCTTCAGGAATTCCTCGCGAAAAGCACCCCAATCACATAAGAGGGGGTCGTCCCTGCTCACCAGAGGTACGGCCCATTGTGCCGCGTTTCCAGCCAAATAGGATATAAGGAAAGCCACACGAGCCTGACTCGTGGGGAACGCCTTTGGTCTGCACGATAAATGTAGCGCCACTTGTGTGAGGAATACCTGCACTGTGTTAGGATCCCCACTGTACCTCTCTGGTGTTGCCAAGGGGATGGCTACCGGCATTTCCACTACTACCGCAGGGGTCTGGTTCGTGAGGGAGGTGCTGGGCGTGAGCGGGTCCAATTGGATAGCATCCAGTCTGGCTTTTACATCGGCTGTTTCTTGCCTAGAGGCAGCCACTTCAACTTGCATGGCCGCTAAAGCAGCCAGCACATCATCAAGTGTTGCCATGTCTGTTATCGACCGGGAGACAGTTAGTGTTATTAAGGTCGGATATTTTGTAACGCCCTGAACGTCTCAGGATCGTTTAACAGACACGACAATGAGGACGCAACCACTTGTGAAGGGTTAGTTCTTTTAATGAAGGCAAATAAAATACAAAGAACAAACAAAAGTTATAGTCACTGGAATCCTCCAGGCTAAGTACGTTACCAGCCCACAGCACGGATGGTCCTAACCGTCCTCTGCATATACGCCGATCCCGGCGTATGCCAACAGAGGGCAGAAATGAAATGGCCGACAATGCCAATCGGTAGGCTGTGAGGGGCACGAAGAGTGTTGGGGAGAATCGAGGAGTCAGGGAAACACCCAGCCGGGGTCTCTACCTGAAGGGAGCAGCCGCTCAACCTCTTCCTCAGACTGCACCGGGACGCGGAGTCACCTCCTGGTGATGCGTCACCGATACCCCAATCACAAGCAAGAAGACTGAACCGAGAGCAGCCGCTCGATCGATCCTGTGGACTTCCGAGTCTGTAACGTGGCAAACACCTCCTGGTGTGCGTTACAGCTGGCAGTCCCTGTGTCTCTGGTCGGGCTGGGAGTTACGACTCCAACCAGCAAAAGCGCCACTGCGCTTGGACTCAGCCGAGTCAAAAAGCGAAGCTCAATGGTTGACCGGTAGAGCTTCCGGGTCCTTCACAGGTGACGATGGGGCAAGACACGGCCCAGGGAGTAACGACTCGACCTACCTCCGTTCTTGCCTTACTGGAGCACCACTCCGGAACACTGCTCTTCACGAAGCAGGTACGTCGGTGTAAACACAATACCCGACAGCCTTGTACCTCCCGGTTCCTCCCTTTATAGGGCGTGTTTTCCTTGAGTTATGTAACAGCTCTCCTGTTTACATAAGGGCGTGTTTCCCTTGAGTTATGTAACAGCTCTCCTGTTTACATAAGGGCGTGTTTCCCTTGAGTTATGTAACAGCTCTCCTGTTTACATAAGGGCGTGTTTCCCTTGTATGACAGGAATTCTTGACAGGAGCATTGGAAAATCCATTAGCTCTTGCCTTTAAAATGTGATTGCCAACCAATTAGCTTTGGTAATGTTTTTGGGAGTGACAAAAAAACTAAAATGTCTACTAGTGCTTCACATTGTATGTGCACAAATGCCCAAGCTTAGGCGGCCATCTTGGAATGTTTTTGTTCATGAGAAAAGATGGCTACTGGTGCATCACTATGCATTCACATATATGGGTGGCATTCTTTGTATGCCTTTTATTAAAAACAAAAAATCCAAGATGGTCACCAGTAAATGTATGTGTTTATGTTATGATGCCCCAGTTGCAATTTAGAATATATGTTTTGCAGTTTAATTTACTGTTCAAAGATGGTCAATAGCTACTTCAGAACAATCAATTAAAAAGCAAGTATTCATGCTATGACACACTAAGCAAAACAATCAAGAAGCCTGATGGCAGTGTGCAGTTGTTGGTCCCTCGCACATTCAATTTTCAAAAAAATAATATTAAAAAAGAAGGCAATGAAAAGGGTGTACAGATGTGGAGAAGCAACAGACGACTCAGGCTGAAAGCAGGGTGTGGTGAGAGGTTGAAGAGGGAAGAGGTAAAAAGAGAGTGAGGCGGAGAGAGAGAGGAAAGCTCTGTGCTACATTGAGTGCAAAAAGAAAAATCTAGGTTCCGCCATGACAACAGTGGAAGGATACAACACATCCAATCAAAAGGCTGGTAAAGAAGCTGGCAGGACAAAAATAAGAATAGGGAGAAAAGTTATTTCGCGTTTCGATTAGGGGTAATGGTAAAGGTGTTAGACACAATCTTATCCCCCCACGTTGGAGCTGATGATTGTGTCCATTGAACTGGCACACGATCATAAAGTAATAGGAGCGATCATGTACCGCCCGCCGGGGGAAAACAAGAAGGATTTCTGTTCCGCGCTATTAGAAATTCTGGCCCCACATGCCCTGCAAGCAAAGGATTTTTTCCTCCTAGGAGATTTCAACTTTCATTTTGATATGAACTCTAACACTGATACTATTGACTTGTTAACAGCTTTGGAATCACTAGATTTATTGCCTAGAGTAGTTGGCCCCACGCATTCGGCAGGCCACACGCTAGATAATATTTTCACTAATATACCTAGCTTGGTTACAGAACCTCCCTTAGTGGTGAGTTGGTCGGACCATAGGGCCTTGAGCTTTTCGCTTATGGCACCGAAGGGTCTGAAAAAAGCGCAAGGACGAAGGGTGCTGCGTAGACAATGGAGAAAGGTCTCTCCTAAGAGTTTTGATACATTATTTTCTCCACCCCAGCTCAGTGAATGCCAGGACATAAATTCAGTGTTAGAGAAATTAGAGATAGAGGTCAGCAGGACCTTTGATAAGATCGCCCCTATCAAATCAGTTATAATTTACGAAAAAAAGTGCCCAGCCCCGTGGTATTCAGATACTCTAAAGACTGAAAAGGCTGCATGTAGGATAAAAGAAAGAAGGTGGAGGAAAACTAAAACTGACATATATAGAATGGCATATAACATCATTCATAGGAGGTACCTAAATAATTGTAATTTGGCAAGAAGAACTTTTCTGGCCACTCGTATAGAGGGGGCAAGTGGCTCCTCTAAAGAATTGTTTAGGATTTTAAAGGAATTCACTGCACCTAGTGCAACCAACTCTTCATGTCCTTCCTCCCAGGAATTCTGTGACAAGCTAGCGAGTCATTTTAAAAATAAAATAGATAGTATTTATGACTCTTTTGAGCTGTTACCAGAAAACTGGGAGGAAAGTCAGAACACTGTGAGTTCCGCGCCTGTGAGACTGGAGGCGTTCGCAGCCATTACCAGGGAACAGGTATTACCACTATTGAAAGGCCTGAAGTCAGGGTCGCCGTCAGATATAGCCCCCCCTTATGTGCTGTCAGATTTAGCCATAGAGCTTGTCAATCCAATGACAGTAGTTTGTAATCTGTCACTGGCGACTTCCTCTTTCCCGGCTAGCTGGAAGAAGGCCTTTATTAAACCTCTGACTAAGAAACCATCGCTAGACTGTGCTGATCTGCAGAACTATAGACCCATCTCGCTCCTCCCAGGTTGCTCCAAAATTATGGAGGCGCTGATAAACCGCCAACTGTCGGATCATCTGGTTCAGCACAACCTGTTAGATCCCTCGCAGTCGGGCTTCCGTGCTGGCTATAGCACGGAGGCCGCGCTGGTAGAGGTAACAGATACCATCAGGCTTTTACTGGATGGTGGGACCCCGGCTGTTCTGGTCCTACTTGATCTGTCAGCAGCCTTCGACACCATCTCCGACAGAATTCTTTTGAATAGACTGCGGGAGATAGGTGTCACTGGAGGGGCCTGGGAGTGGATGCGGAGTTTTTTATCAGACAGATCTCAGTGTGTGCAGATAGACTCTTTTACCTCTCAGTCTACAACAGTGGAGAAGGGGGTACCGCAGGGTTCTATCTTGAGCCCCACACTGTTTAACATCTATGTGGCCTCATTGGCTGCCAATATAGAATCCTGTGGTTTCCAAACCATCTCCTATGCGGATGACACTCAGGTGCCTATCCCCATAGAAAAGGATCATCTATTGACTAGAGAGAGATTTAAGAGCTCCATGATTAAAATCTCCAGTTGGATGAAAGACAACTATCTCCAACTTAATCCCAACAAGACGGAGATTTTATTGTTTGGGAAGGCAGAGGAACTATGGACAGATGAATGGTGGCCAGAGGTATTAGGCTCCCCACCTCTCCCAAAAAAATCGGTAAAAAATCTGGGCGTGATTATGGATAAAAATGTATCCATGGAACAACATGTCAAAATTTTAACAGGGAAATGTTTTTGCCTGATGCGCACTCTAAAGAAGATTTTTCCGTGGGTTCCTCTCTCTGCTAGAAGGGTTTTGATCCAGTCACTGCTAGTCAGTAGACTTGATTATGGGAACGATCGTCTGGTAGGAGTGAGGGAGGACCTACTGTCAAGGCTACAAGTCGTACAAAACACGGCGGCCCGTTTGGCTTTGAATAAACCTCCACTCACACCGTCTGCCCCGCTTTTGAGAGATCTTCATTGGCTACCGATCAGAAAGTGGTCGCTCTTTAAACTTCTTTGCCTAGCTTTCAAGGCACGGGTCGGACAGGGGCCGGCTTATCTCACAAAGAAGCTGGTTTGGCACTCTCCAGTCCGGTGCCTTAGATCTAGCGGCCAAAAATTTCTTCAAACGCCAAGAATCAGGAAGATGAAAATGGGGGGGGCGTGCTTTTTCCTATCTGGCGCCCAAATTTTGGAATCGGCTGCCTTGGGATTTGCGTTCCTGCACAGATTTAACCATCTTCAAGAAACATTTAAAGACCTGTCTATTTAGCTGAGCTGCCGGGGCCATCAAAGCCTGCCTTCATAGGCGCCGAGAGATCCCTCTGGGGATGATTCGTGCGCAATATAAATGTAATAATAATGATAATTGAATAAAGAGCATGGAATTGAGATGGACGAGAAAGTCATCCACTCAAGTGCAAGGTGATGATCCAAAGCCCTCTCTGTGTATTGTATTGTTTACAATAGGTCTTAGAAAACAACCGCTAAAGCAGTCTGGACACAAGAAAGGGTGTGTAATATTTTCTGCCATTTGCATTTGTGTGGTTACGCAATGTTACTGCAAAATTGCGCCTATTTGTGCGAAATGCAAATCAGCCATTTTGTGTTATATTTTAGCGTGAAATGCGACGTTACATCAATTACTGGCAGAAGAATGCATGTAAATAAAAGCACAACCTACAATACCTCTTCAGGTTATTTTGTTCCTATGTGTTTGCAGTAAATTGTAGCCGTAAATTGTGCAGTCACAGTAAATTATTACAGCAAATGACATATGAGTGCGCGAAGTGGTGCAACGGCATTTCAGAATTTCATCAAAAGTGTCTAACATGAAAATCCCGAAATAATGTGAATTAGGCCAGAGAAATGTTAATTTTGCCCCAGAACATCGCAAGACCTAAAAATTGGAAACTCTAAATCATTGCTCGTATAATGATTACTGCAAAGCAGACCATCCAGGAAGGTCTCGTACCTCTCTCTACCGTCTCTGTGCCCCATCCACACTCTTCTTGGACTCACAAGATGAATACAGCGGAGGGCTTAATTGCTGTACACAGCATAGGAGGTGGATTGAAGCTTCTCTGTAATCACCATTAGCTCAACAAGAATCCTACAGAGCAAATTATAGCTTCTGCCTAATTATAACCTGAGGCATCCTATCTCTCGCTTACCCTTCCTCCATCACATCAAATCCTGTTGCTGTTGTGTTGCAACCCAAGAGGCGAATCTCATATGAAACAAAAAAAGATGATATATAAAACACCAAGGGGCATATCAACAAGGTGCGGCGATAATATTATTGCAGCTTTAGAGCCCGTTATCTGGCGAAAAGCGGCGATAATAAAAACGCATATTCAACAAGGACACGCTAGCGCATGTTTCCTTGCATTAGCGCCCCTTGTCAGCACGCCTCCTTTCACATCGCTAATGAGATGCAAAGGAGGCGTGCCTGACAAAACACCATGGGAAAAAATCACTAACCCAGCTTTGTCATATTAACAACGAGGGTTAGCGATATTTGAAATCGCAGTAAGTGTGCCTTAACGCAGGAATTTAACATCTGTTAAATTCCTGACTAAGGAATACCTAACATGGGGGTGGATTGTGTGGCTAAGACCACAGGCCCTATCACCAAGGATATTGCCGTTTTCCATGGAAAGCACCACTATCACTGGAATAATTATCGCCATTGCGCTATGTGTTGTTGATACAGGGCTAGCATGGCAATGATTTCCAGCAATAGCTGGCGATATGCAATCTCACGCTAAGAGCGGCCAGCGATAATTATCGCTGCAGCTTGTTGATAGGCCCCCTAAGTCTTCCCACAAGGCACTCAGCAAGCATAACAACTTTCCAACTGTACTCCGCGATGGTGTAGCATGCTACCCATCCCATAATGCGCTTCGAAGGCCAGAAATGGCAAAGTGCTATAAAAATGCACCTACTATACAGTATAATAGGGTTTACCTCAGTTGAATTCTCATCCTTCCTGCATATGATGCACCACATCTCCTCCTCTCATCAGGCACCAAGTGCATGCTTGTAACACTGGGAATGCCCAAATGTATTAAATGACGCGTTTAGTATGCTGCCCACGGCCTTCCTTCCCTTTCTTCTTCCGTTCGAAGATCTGTCCGCTGTAAGCAAAGGACCTCACAGTGCAGCGGGTCCAGGCGGTTTCATCTGAGCTGCTATAATAGGCAGATTGTATCAGTGTCAGTCTGTGATTGTGTAGTATGAAAAAATAAAACACACACTGCTTAATCAAAGCCCTGCAGGCACTTTTGAGTAATCCCAGCCCGGCTTTACATTACTCCATATTCTGCCGGCAGTGACCACGGGAGACCGGCGGCGCCATCAAGAATTCTCCTTTCTGTAACAATTGCTCATTTTTGAACTGTGGATATGGAGGCTTAATACAAAATGCGTTATCCCCCCCCCCCTCGCCTTACCTCATTTCCGCAGGCTGCTGAATGCGCCATTCAGACAGGAATGTCAATTGCGAGGCCTTGTCAATTCTAGGCCTGCATTTCTCCTGAGTGGTGGGGCTCAGCCACTTCATTGACGTTAAATCTGAGGTGAGTGTGATGCTGCAGTGATATGCCTAGATGTCAGGCTTTGTGTGTGTGATGGACGGAAGAACTAAGGGCCTGTGAAAGGACTTATGTGTTGGTTTAAGTAGCTCGTGGAGACCCTTTGGACACCCTTTTGCCTGATCCCCCCTATCTTTGTGACACATTACAGGACAAGTAATGCAGAGGAGAAGGGGTTAGAAATGATCTCCAGGCAAGGTTCTTAAAAGACAGTGAAGAGGTACACAGGGTGTAAAAAAGGTCCCACCACTTTATATTGTTTGGTTTTTACTGCAATTATACTCCGTGGAGCATATTCTCAAGGTCTTATTGCCGAGTCATCAGCACGTTGGCGCAGTAAAAGTGGCGAAAGAATTATCCCCCCATTCTCAAGCTGGTGCAAACCGCCCAGATCACCAGTTTTCCAGCGATAGCTACAGCAAAAAACATCTCCACGCATGAGAGCGACAACTAACGCTAATGATATGCAGAGTAGGCGTTCCCGTGCAAAAACACACGAAAACACCACTTTGCAACATTCTCAACAAACAACCAGATCTGCGATGCAATCCAAAAACAGGTGAAAAGGCGCGTTAGCAGCATGGGTGTAACACCTGCCTTTTACTGGTGTTAAGCAGGACGACTACCTGCAGTATGAAAGGGAGTCCAGCCCAGAGCCACATCTGAAGACCAACACGTGGCATGGAGACACAGATCATGCAGCTCAGAGACCCAAGAGGTTCACAGAACCCACTGCCACCACCCCATGCCCCCTCCGGACCACACACCCCACAGACTACCACCTAGGCAGCGCAGAACAGGACAGCGGACATTCCAAAAATGGCATGACCCCTCAGCCACACAATAGCAGAATGTGGGTTGAGGCGGGAACCAAGTATGTGTGAAGGAGGCAAGTCACCCATGAATAAGAATGCACACAATGCCAAGTGTGGCGGTGATGTGCTGGACAGACCTCAGTATGCAGAGCACAGACCTGTCCATGTAGACATATACTGTTGGTGTAGGTACTGTTGTGGACAACCATGTCACCTCAGACAGTGGGTAAGAGCTTGGACATGTAGCTAAGCCCACCCCCCTGTAAGCAAAAAGGGTGCAATATAGCATGCTCCCGGATGTCGAGCTCGCACGAACGGAGTAATGAAAGAGCGGAAGACCGCTGCGGGTCCAGGATTATACATGCCAAGTGTTGTGTGTATCTGTATTGCCACAGCATGAGCCAAATGCCTAGATAAATCAGCTGCGCCAGTTCAGCCAGGCATGTACACTACATCTGTGGCTGCCCTATCCTTACCATAGGCCTGCACTCACGTGGCCCACCACCTTCAATGGCTAACATCACAGTGTCGTTGTCAGGCCTGTGGACATGCGCAGACAGGCATGACAATACTGTGCCGTAGGAGTGCAAGTGATGCAAGTGATGCAATTGCGCAGCACACATAAGTAAATGGGTTTGGGGGGAGGGAGGAGCAGCTGTGAGGCAACGTAACACACAGTGATGCTGCTCATATGCCACATGCAAGACATGTCAAAAATAAGTGACAAAGTCCCACTCATCCCACCTCACCCCCAACAAGCCACTTCACATTTCATGAATGCAAGCAGATTCCAAACTTACACTAGGGATGAAAGCTCCTTTGTCTGAACTATCAGGCGGCAGGACATCTGCACCTCCGACCTCGGAATTGCATGTGCCCGGCAACCCCTGACAGATACGATAGCAGCTGATGCAGACTCCCACACTGCACACAGCCCGACGAGAGACCAACGTATACACACCCCACACACAGATGTCCTTGCTCGAAATTATCTTGCATGGAATGGTGTTCACACTTACTCCCACAACATCCCAGACATACAACTGGTGCACACTAAAACAACTCATTGATCCGAGATGTGTCATTTCATCCACAGGACTGGCGCAGGTCAGAATAGTGCCGCTTCAACAAGAGTCACTAACGCAATGGCAGAACATCCCAGAGACATGCACAACCCCTGTCACTTGGAACTGTACCATGCATGAATGCTGCATTACTGGGGCCACTGCCAATGGCAGTGCTGCGGATCAGTTACCGGCTGATCTTCCGCCTTGCCAACGTCACCTGCGTTCAGCCTGTGTTGCATTGTCGATCATGCATACTCTAGTGGTCCATGGATTTCTGCCTATCCAACAGTACGGTAGCTGAACTGGATTTTGACATGTGTGTGCACCCCCTGTTGGCCCACGACCGGGAGTGTCACCGTGATACCTGTTTATGGGATGCCTTGATACTTGGATTACATACTGGCAGCTGGACCAGGGAGATTGCAAAAATCCTCGTGTGCCGTGACCACATTGAACCGCTCCCCTATTGGGCTGTAGTGCTAATTGTTGTTAGGGGGTGGACGCAGCACATCTGTCCGGACCTGCTAATGGATCGCCTCGCCGTCCTGTTTGATGAAATCGGCAACGACCTCATGTTGGAAATGTTAGCCTACGAAGCTGCAATCGCTTTCATGGACGAGTAACTACGTACCTGCAGCCACAACAGATTGGAACACATTGCACATGTCCCAACACCTTGTTGCATCTTGGAGATCTGGTCACATATCCCACGGCAACAGTGGACATGGCTGCAGTCGCCTAGACTCCGAATACATGAGTGGACGACAACGCTGCTTAACACACACCTGTGGAAGGTGAGGCAGACTGCGGCGCTTGGCACTGTTCATCATTCTGCCATACTGCTGCATTGGTCTGCATGTTGTGGGACGCATATGCTAATAAAGTTTACGCCTTTTCACTTGTATTCAACTGTGATGAGTGTTGATTTGAATAACAATGAGTGTCTCTGTGCCTATCTGTGTCGTGGCCATACATGCACATTGATAGCATTGCCCAGGAATCACCTTTTTGAGGAACCACTGTCCGTACATTCATCCATACTTTCATTCTTGATTGATCATGGCCATAACACATCTGTGTGAATTGTAATGTTTTATTCACATTCAGTGGAGTGTTGAAGCTGGACCAGTACAGGGCCATGCAGCCCCCACTTTACATTATTGGCCCGCAGAGGGCCATGACATAACAATAAGGACCCTTTGGCTCCTTATTGTTATGCCATGTTAAGTACGGCGGCTCAGCCGTGAGAGCGTGTAACGGTCCTTGAAAGTTGATTGGGACCTGTTTTGTTGTTGTGTACTGAGTGGCCAAAACTGAATTCATTGATCCGTTAGGTGGGTTTGAAAGGTACCTTTTTTGAAAAATCTGCTTGGGGTATAAATTTTGAGTCCTTGGTTCCGAGAGGTCTCAATAGTTAATTCAAGATGGATAGACACTGCTTGGCATTTACAGATAACCAGATAGCTGCCATTCTATCAGGTCCCTCGCTGTTCCCGGATACACCCCTCTCGAATTCAACCACTGCAAGGGAAGAATGGGAGAAGTTAAGCACACTTAAAAAGAAGCAGGTCAGAATAGCCCTTCACGGGGCACTGATGACTGAGTACTTGCGAGCAGGGGCTGCCCCTGCTATTCTCCTTGTATGAATTGAACCTCGTATTTTTCTGGAGGACAATCAGTTTAGGATTGATTGGAGCTACATCGCAAACAAGTGCGCCCGTGATTGGCTGATTCTAATTATCAACATGGCCAAGAGATCAAGCGAGGAACTTTTAAAAGAGATTTTGGAATTGGAAGAAAGTATTAAAAGGGATACCACACTTGCAGACACGAAGGAGCAGTTATCCAGAATCCAGGAAGACCTCTCTGACTATAAAATCTATATGATTAACCAAAAAATAAAGGGTTTGAAGTGTAATTTAGAACGCATTCCCATATGTGGAAGACAGCTATTACTAGCAAAGAACTGATGTCAGACCCCGAGATGGGTTTGCCAGGGGAGGGAGACAGCCCTTTAAATGATCGCCCTACAATTGGACCTTTGATAACACCTCTTCGGAGGACGATGAGGTCAGTGGACCAAGTGGGCAGGGTGACAAGAAAAATAGGGTTAGGTTTAATCAACCCGAGCAAACCAACGAAGATCTAGGTTTACTGTTGAGGTCTTTTTTAGGACAAAACCAGAGGGGCCACAGAGGGCGGGGAGGGCAGAGAGGCAGAGGGAAGGCCCGACTCAACCAAGATCAAACGTGGCAACGGTTTTCCCCTCGAATAACACGGAGTCGAGGACGGAATCAACTTTAAATGTATTGCATTGTAGTGAACTTATCAGACTACATTTTGTCAGAGGATGAAAGATGGGTTTTGAATAAAGGGTTGGGATTTGTGCCCACTCCAGTACATGATAAATTTAAATGTCGTACTGAGTTTCACGAAACAATGAGGAAGATTAAAATCAAAAAATTCTTTGCCAATAAGACACAGGACCCCCCTTCTCTGTTCTCTTCTGATTTACGTTGCCCCTCGGAGTTTTGCCTGCCTTCAGCGAGTTTGGGCCCAGAGGTGGCGGCCTTTGAAAATAAAATTCTTCATGAAATCGATGTCCTTGAAAAAAAAAATGAGAACCATATTTTTAATAATATGAGTAAAAAAGATTGGGCAGCGGTTAAAAGTCTACAGGACAACCCCCTTATAACTATAAAATCTGCGGATAAGGATGGTGCGATAGTCCTGATGAACACTAAGGACTACGAGGATGATGTCTTGAGACTCCTAAATAATCGCGGAAATTACCATCCTTTGACTCGTGATCCTTGTAATGAACTCCTGGTGCTCATTAGGACTATGGTGTCCGCAGCGAAAGAAAAGAAATGGATTACTGCAAAAGAGGCTGAATTTCTTGTGAATGTCAAATCTAGGACACCGGCGTTCTATATACTTCCGAAAATTCACAAGGCCGCCAGGCCACCGCCTGGCTGCCCTATAGTATCGGGAATACAATCAGTCCTCGAGCCTCTTTAGCAATTTGCGGATTTTTTTCTGAGAGAATCAGCTATTAAACAAACCTCCTTTGTGCAGGATACTAGAGACTTTCTAAATGTATTAGAAACTGTGAATTTTGACACACAATCTGAATTTCTAGTGACGATTGACATTGAGTCATTATACACCTGTATCCCCCAGGACCCGACGCTGGTGGCAGCAGCTCGTGCTCTGGAGGAACAGGAGTGGTTTTACGATACACCACCGTCGTTCGTTTTGCAATGCATTGAGATCGCATTAACTAGGAACTATTTCTGTTACAAGAATGACTTGTTCCTACAAGTCTCCGGTACTTCAATGGGCGCAATTTTTGCGCCCAGTCTGGCCTGCATTTATGTAGGCCAGTTTGAACAACACCATATCTACCATCACGCCAATCCCTTCCAGAGGAATATTTTCCTCTGGAAGCGATATATTGACGATGTGTTGTGCATCTGGGCGGGCACTGAGGAGGATCTATTGCTCTTTTTGAATAGGCCGAATACACTAGACCCGAGCCTTAGATTTACTTGGACATATAGTCGCCAGTCTGCAACTTACCTGGATCTTGATATCCAGGCTGAACAGGGCCAATTGAGAACGATGGTACACTCTATTACTGTTTAATTCTTTTCATCCATCAAAGATAATCTGCCAGTGGGGCAATTCCTCCGTTATAGGAGAAACTGTTCGTTCTCGGCGGACTTCATGCAACAATCTGAGGGTCTGTGTGATAGAATAATCCAAAGACAGTATCCTAAAAAGGTGGTAAAAAACGCAAGAAAAAGAGCTTTGAATACACCGCGAAGTGCTCTTTTGGAGACGACCCAAAAACCAAAAAGCGACTGTCTGCCAGTCGTTATGACATATGATCCGTTAGCAAGCAGACTCAGACAACTTATGCGCAAGAATTGGGATTTATTGTCTACAGCGGATTTTAAGATGCCATCTTCCAGGTTTGCATTTAAAAGAGCAGGCAACCTGAAGGATAAATTAGTGCATTCTCGGGTGAGAGTAGAGAAAAATGCATCTACACTACCGGCAGGTCATTACCCGTGCGGATCTTGTTCTGTATGTGCCTTGACTTCCAAATGTGACAGAGTAACCTTGTTGGACGGTAGGATATGGTATTTAACCCAGTTCGCTAATTGCAACACAACCAATGTGATTTATCGCATCACGTGTAGGTGTGGGTTGCATTACATTGGTTTGACTTCAAGGAAGGTCAAGATAAGAATTCAGGAACATCTGAGTACCATCAGAATAGGGAAATTGACCACTAAATTTGTTCAGCATTGTGTTACTGAGAGGCATGACTATAGATCCTTAAGTTTTAGAGAAGGTCAAGGGCGATGCTTCAAATATGGATACATTATTAATCAATAAGGAAGCTTGCTGGATTTTTTCTGAAAAAGTCGATAAAATCGGATTGAATGATGGAATAGAATGGAACAGAATCTCCCTGTGAGATTGAGACTGGTGAGTGCTTCTTTGTGTCAGCATGCCCTCTATGCAAGCTTCAAAATAAGCCTGTCTATGTCCAGCTAATTCTGCCTTGTGGCTTTAGCTACAGTCTCTGATTTCTGGGAGTTTGGGCGTTCCTGCCTCTTAAATCCCCTCTATGAATTGAAACCTTGGGGTTGTGAGAAAAAACACTATCATGAGAAATCTGTCTGTAAAAATCGTGCTTATACCATTAATTTGGAAATTTGGGCGTTCCTGTTGTTTAATCCCCTCTACTAAAACATGGGGGTTACATGAGGAGAGAGAACGCTATTGATATAAGCATGTTTAAAAAGAAGGAGAAAAAAATACCCGTGCTTACACGAATTGGGTAGATTCTGAGAACTCCCCGAATGATTGAGTAGCTAGCTGCTGGTGTTGTGAAGGTACTTTCTCACTACGTTCTAGAAATTTGGCACCTGTTGTTGCTTATTTCATTATGTTCGTTCCATAGACACGAGCATGTTTGTACACTGCTCGAGTTCGTGGCAATCATTGTTACTATCCAAACAAGGTCAGGCGCATATTAGTATATACACTGAAGATTGCTTGGCTGGTGTGTATGTACGATATATATTCTGGGACCAAGAACCCCTTACAATTGAGTTTTTAAGGGAAGAAAGAGAATACTGGCTCATTCCAAGATGGCGCCCTGATTTACGTGACGTATCACGTGACTTTGTTGTAATCAACGGAAGTCACCGGGTAATTGACGCGTTTATCAGATGGCAGCGCGAAGACTTCGGAGCGGCTGAGACGAAGCTCGGGACGTGATAATTGTGCGGTGAGATGTATGAGTGAGGTAGTGACACAGGCATAAGTGCATTTACACTTCTGGGCATGGCGAGTGTATACCCATGTGGGAGTAAGAGGCTCTGGTCCTGTGCAGAACTTTGTCACGGGTTACATTGTTTGATAAAGATGCTTTTGGACGAGGCCAGATAGCGGAACAAATATGAACACATCCCTAGGTAGAGAAGGGATAAAGTTGCGATCAGTTTTAATATCTTTAAGTCTCTATAACTGATAAATATAGGTGGTGTGCTAGATACTCTCTGGAACACATGTGTTGAAAGACTGGTTTTTGATTTAAAAATCTTTTTACAGAATGCCCAAAGTATAAGTGGGCCTGCGAAGTACAGGATCACTGCAAAATGTACGGTACGGCAAAGTTAGGACGCCTAACGTCAGGACTCCTAAATGCCTTCTTTGAATACCGAAAGTCTTAAAGTTAGGATTTTTCTCAGTTTAGGAGTAGTAAAGATAGTAGTCCTAACTTTACTACTCCTAAACTGAGAAAAATCCTAACTTTAAGACTTTCGGTATTCACAGAAGGCATTTAGGAGTCCTAAAGTTAGGACTCCTAACTTCTGTGAATACCGAAATGAGTAAGTGCCTTCTGTGAATACCAAAATGAGTAAGTGCCTTCTCTGAATACCAAAATGGTAGTAAGTTTAGGATTTTGTCTTAAGTTGTTTCTGTGAATCGGGCCTAGTATTTTCACATGTTACTAAAAGTGTAACTCAGTTGTGAAGTTTTGATAAATGTCCCAGATTATCAGCTTTAAAAAAATTACTTTATGCTGCTTGGGAGATAAATGTATTAAAAACAGTCTGCCTCATAGCCTCACTCCAGTGATTCAAATACACGTCAGAATAGGTGTGAATGTCTGGTCTCCTTCAGTATAATGCAGGTGACGCTGGAAGCAGCAAGGCAGTAGTGACCTCTTAGGATCCAACTGTCTGTTGAGTGCTGCTGGTTAGGTGCAAACTCCACAATGTAATTATGGGTACTGGGCATTAACTCCCTGCCAATACTGTGTAATTACGAGTTAAATCCAATGGAATGGGGAATAACTATTTGGACCTAGTTTTGCCAGATGCACTATTTAGTGCTCCGATTTATCACCCGCTCTATGCAGGTGGTAAATGGGCGCAAGGAAGCTTGTGCAGGGCAACACAATGAAGGAAAGGGTGGGAAGGGGCTGTCCAGAAGCAGGTCAAGCTATGGGCTGTTAGGGGGAGTAATACAATATCCCCGCAATAGGAGGGACTGAGGGGGGTTGCGGCGTAGCTTGTGCCCTCAGGTCCTGCCTGATCCTAAGTGATTATCCAGGAAGATGTTTCTGCAGTATTCTGCATGAGGATACTGATTCAGCTGACACGTAATTGTGGCTTAAGTAGGAATAAATCACCTATGAGTGGACAATGACAGACAATGTCAGACAGCAAAAAAAAAAAACTGACTGCCACAACAGCTCTTTCTTTGCAGTGTTGTTCCCAAGTGGGAGTCCAAAGGAAAGAAACAATTATTTTTCTGTAACTACTGAGACTTTTGTCTGGGCTCCAATATGGGCGAAAACCTGCCTTTAGCACATGAAGAGGGGAGGTTCGTCATTTTGCTAGAGGTGTGTCTGAAAAGGAATTCCAGGATTCTGAGGAGGGAACAGATACTAGACCCATCTTGGACTCTGAGAAGGTGTTGCAGTAACTTGAGAAAGGAAGTACTGCAAAAGGAGGTGGGAATTTGGTGGGAAAGTTCCAAGATTGGGTGGAGTGTTCTTCAATAACCATGTATTACACAGGATGGGACAAGCATATTCGTGTGCAAATGCCTAAAATAGTCGGTATTACATGGTATTTTAAGAGAATGTTCTGTACTGTTCTAGTTATGTTGTGTCGTTCACTTAAAGGTCTGCTGTCAGAAGTCTGAATGAATGGATATTAGGCCCTTGGTTACAACTACCATACTCTGCAGCATACTCCATCTTTTGTTATTAATGTACATTAGAAGCCACAGATACTATTCTGCTATATGGATAACTATGGAAGTATTGGTTACTTTATCTTTTTTGCAAATAGGCTGTATAAGTAGATATAAATAATGCAAAATTGGTACCTGATGCTTCTTAGTGATGAATGATCTAAAAACGTTTTTGATATAAAGGTAGACATAGTTGTAATGTATCATACTAAAAATGACTTGATTTATATTCTTGAAATGGGCGAAGCCTTTCCTGGAAGAAGTCAGAACAAGTCCCAAGGTTTAAAAGAGAATCCAACCCAGTTCCATTCAGCAATGCAATTATGTCATTCACAACTTATATTTGAACACGGGTCCAAGGCATAGTTAGGGGCGATTGTATTTAGAAATTGTTTGTTTACGTTGCTGAAACGAAAAGAAAGAACGCAGGTACCAAAGATTGAAAAGGCCCGTAGTGTGGTACAAATCATCGTGTATGGTATAAGGGCCCGATCTAGATTTTGTTGGTTCGGTCATTCCCTAACAATCACAGGAACCACTGTCAAGGTGCAGTGGTGGCCGCCACATACACACAGTGGAGTGCAGGATGACTCATGTTAAGTGCCAGGGCTCTGACCAAGAGGCCACTGCAGCTTGCACCACCGATCGCCCTTGTCATCGCTGCCAAAACAACTACTAACCATCTCGCTCGCATGTAAATGCGACAGTTCTGATTATTCCAGGTCCCCAAAGCTAAAGTAATGGCTGGGGAGGCAGGTATTAGCAATTGTAATCAATATTGTATTTCTAAATAACCGTTGTTCTGCTCATCTCTAAATTAGATGAGAATCGCCAGCATGTGGTAGACTGTTCTAAGTATGGTGTTGACAATTGTGTGCCGGTGCCAAGCACTGGAAACCAATTAAGTGCCGGTGCTGAGCACCGGAAAGCACCGGCTAAAATTAAGCACAGGGGAGGAGGGCCATGCCGCCCTTGGTCCAAACAGATAGGATATAATATACACATTGCAAAGTGCCTCATTGGCACTGTGACTCGCCAACATGCCGCCGTGTGAAGACTGATGGCAAAAAAAACACTGTGCCCAACTCTACTTCACTCTGAAAAATACCGAGCGCACTGCTACGGTACCAGTCCTTGCTGCCTGGTGAGAGTTGATAACGCCGTTTGTTTCCCCAGAATCTGTTCCTTCCATTTTCCCCTGCTGGCAGGTGGATATTCGTTATTTGCGTCATGTGTACTGCTGCAGCATGACAATAGCATACCATGAGATGGATGTAGTATTTTATTGCTGAAGGGGGAGCATGGGACGAAGCCTGTGAGGGAGCTCGGGAAGGGGTGCGGCGGAGGGTGGGGGTAACATAAGAATAATAAAACATTTAAAAAATGCAAACTTACCAGCTGCTGGCCGCCTCCCGCGTCGTGCCTTGGTGCTGGGACTTCCTTGTCCCAGCAGATACTGCAGGCTGGTCACAGACTCCCTGTCCAATCCCCTCACTGCTGCAGCATGGGGATTGGCCTCAGCAGGCTAGAAAGATGCCCTGCTCAGACCAGGGAGTCTGTGGTGTTTCTCTAATTCGGCTGTTCAATACAGCCGGGTTAGAGAAATCTAAGAGCGCATGTGAGTTTTGGTCGGTCTGAGACAGCCAGCCAAACAATCATGAGCACTTAGGGAGTGCACTAGCACTCCTCCTCCCCGTCCCATGCCTCTGCCCCACCCCTCACTGCACACGCTGGCTGAGCCAGCAGTTTAAAAATAAAACGATACTGAAATATTGTTTTATTTTTTGCTGCTGGCTCTAAGCCAGTTGGGCGACGCTCATCCGCCATTGTGGAGGAGCCGACCCTGTCAAGGCAGTTCTTGTGAATGCATTGTAACTTTCACGTACAGCTCTGTCAAACATGATGGCGCTGTATGGCAAGTAACTTTTTTATTTTGAAACAGAAAATCCTGAAGTGGGATTTCTTTTTGAAAAGAAATTTAAAATGTGCTCCTCGCCATGGAGTTACCTCCCATGTTGAGGGGAGGGGGGGCAGAAGTTTTTTCATTGCCCCTTACCACCACTGTTTTCCTGACAGTGATGGGCAGTGTAAATTGACGTGCATGTCCACCAATCTAAATTAGATGGGCAGAAGTAGAAGTCAACCTCCGACCTCCCTTACTCCGTCAGATCTTCGAGGTGTGTAACTGTGGCAGACATGGAGTAGTTGTACAAAAGATGCTCCGGCATTTAAATCAGGTGGATGGATCATTGTGTTGGATATAAGGCTTGCGATGGAGTTACTTACCCCCCAACATAAAAACTGGCCCTCCAGTTGCAATTGGTCGAGGGGACGGAAGGATCGTACCTTAAGCTTCATGTGGTGGCGTTGAGGAGTCTGGTGTGATGGTCTTCATGTGGTGAGGCACGTACTTGTAAAACCAATGTCCATGTGCAGCTATAAGATAGAGTTTACATGTGGGTGTCCTATAGACTGCCGGCCATATTGGAATGGGTCCTGGCCAGTGGCAGCCCATACGATATACTTAATGGTTGTTTCTAGTTGTATTCTGAGTTGGCGGGGGAGATCTAAAATTCCAAAAATTACGATTTTTATCTAAGATACTTTTAGACTCAGCCTAATAGGTGCAGTCAGCTTGAGTTGGTATGTTCAATTTTTATATTGAGTAAAACGAATGCAGCTAATTGAAGCAATTAAACGAAGGCTCTATCAACAGCCTTACTCATCCCAACACAAATGTATTCACCTGGACACGAGGCAGTGAAAAATATTACCTTCTCGTGAAGCTTCACTGGCCCATTTGAAATGAGTTCAAGGCCTCAGTGCAGCTCCACGCAGAGACTATGCCCAGCTGTCAATCTGTGCCCTCACAAGTGGGAGGTATTGAGGGAGTGCATTATGCCCCAGAGTCCACACTTGACAGGGTCCCATACTACTGCAGTAAAAGCTACTTATAGATTTTTACATGGAAACATTCCCAATCTCTCCATTACTATTGGCAAATTACATTACTCCTCCACTAGACTCCGTCAGTTGCCATGTTTTCCCTTCCCATGGAGCACGTTTTTAAATAGTTAAAACATAAGCGCCAGTCACCTGGCAAAAACAGAAAACTCATCTAGGGGTCACTGAATTACGTTTTTAACTACAGCATCACAAAACTTCTGACAAGCCTGCTCCATCACCTCAAGACTTTGGCATTATCCACATCACAGCTCTTGTACAGGGATCGAGAACCTTTTTTTCAGCCTTAAAAACAGAAATATCTCAAAACATATTATCTAAGGGGCAGATTTACTACTTCTGGCGCAAGCGCGACGCAGCTCCAGCAAGGCTCGGGGTGCCCCTATCCCTAACATGCTGCATCAATCCTTACACCTGATTCAATCAGGCGCAGGGTTTTGACGCAGCATGGCCGGAAAAGTCTTGTAGATTTCACTCAGCCACTTTTTGGAGGCGTTCCTGCGGTGGAACACCCCCGCCCCATGTAGGAACGCCCACATGTGGCGCAGGGTTTTACAATGTGACGCATCTCCCTAGATGCGTCATGTTGTAAATAGCCCACAGCATGGCGCTGGCTTTGCACCGCCGTTGCGTCACAAAAGGCGGCTCAAATCTGTCGTAAGGGGCTTGTAAATATGCCCCTAAATCTCTTTGCGTTAATGGTCTTTTTAGTGTAGAAATGCATCCAAAATAATTCTTTCATATCTTCTCTTATATATAATCTTGGGCACCAATACATTTCTGCCTCTCAGTGCAAGATTGATTTTATGTCTAGCTGGACAACACCGCTGTCATTGAATCCCTCATGTGATCAGCTTTAAGATGCAATAGTAGAGAGGGATTTTTGCTGCACCTACTTGATAATCTTCTTTCACATAGGATTTGATGGGACAGAAGTTGTGTGCTTTCTAGGGAAAAATGTGATTTTATTACACAGATTATGATCAGTAGAGTAGGAATTAGTTAGTTATGGTAACAATTCAATGATCATTCATTTTTCGTTGGCAAATGTTATAAAAAATCCCATGTCTGATCAGATTACCATAAAAAGTTCACCGAAGCAAGTAGACTTGCAAAGAGCATATATTAATGCAAATATACATTTAAGAGTTGCTTGTTATTCCACTGTGTTAAAGCCAGGTATTTTGTTTCATGGAATCTCCTACATTAGCATATTGGGCAAGAGTATTGGTGATGGTTACCTCCACTGATAAAACGATGGACCATATTATCAAGGAACGGCGATAACATTATTGCCGCTTTAGCGACAGGAAACTGCAGCTAAAGCGGCGATAATGGGCTTGAAAATATGCCCTTGTGAATTCCCATAGAAGCCCAGGTTCTGGCGTGAACCTGGGCTTCTATGGGAATTCACAAGGGCATATTATCAAGCCCAGTATTGCCGCTTTAGCGGCAGTTTCCTGCCGCTAAAGCGGCGATAATGTTATCGCCGTTCCTTGATAATATGGCCCGTAAACTTTCAGTTCTTTTAGAAGTGATTGTATATTGTTTTGATAGCTACATTTTGTACATACATGTAATTCTATGACTGAATGCCTGATGGTTACATTGTGGGAAAGCTTAAGGTCAAAAGAGTAGGCTTGAGTTATTTATGGGGACAAGCTAATGATAACAACGCTAAACCTCATTGGTTCATTAGAAAAAGTTATGTCAAATGTAATAAGTCTGATCTGTTTATTATGAATATTAATGACAATACAGGCATGCTGACCCACGTATAATGAAAATCATAGGGTAAATCAATATATCTTTAAGAGTTGATTTTGATTACTCTGTATTAAAGCCTGTAGACAGGTGTGTTGTTATATGAATCTCTCAGATTGAGATACTAGAGGAGGAATTTGATGTTGTTATCTCCTTTGACAAACCCTAGAAATTAGAAGATTTTCTCTGTGATATTCCTTGGTAGACCCTCTCAAGAGGGGTTGTTTATTGTTTTTTGAACTATTTTGTACGTATTTGTAGTGTCATGCATGGTGATATGCTGATCTACCGCATGTTGCTAAAGGAAGTGTCTGCACATGTTTGTTAATTCCCCCGAGCTCCTGCTGCATACAGCAAACGTTGTTGTGCTGGCTGAGCATTCCAGTCTCTTTTACCATTCCTCACAGGTTTCTGCAGCCAACCACAGAATGGGTTTGATCAGTGTTGGGAGATAGCAGAGGTAATTTGCCACAAAGGAGGAGCTAAGAGATGTTAAGGCCCCATATGAAGTTTCATTGTGATGCAAAAGAATACTACTTGGACGTCTTGTGATGCTTGTACGATGAGAAAGTGGTAGTAAGGAAGTTGTGAGGAGCTGGGGGAAGAGGTGAATTTGAAGTTGGTCTGTTCCTCAGTCGCCTTTCAGTTTTGTTGTGTTGTGCACCGAAAAGGTCCCTTGAGAGAGAAATTCCTCGAATTGAACAATCATCATTTTTCTACCTATTTGCTCAATGTTACACCAAAAACACAGTGCTGGCACCCAAAAAGGACTCTCTAAGATGTTTCTGACCTTTTACATACACCCACTTACAACTGTCACCAAAGAGAATCTTAGAGGCTCTGGAGAGGTCAATGGACCTTTTCCTCCGTTTGAGAATTATAGCTTTCTTAAAGAAAGTCATTAAAACGTCATGGACATTTAGAATTTGTGATGAGTCAATAATGAGAGATTGGGATAGTTTTAAAACCTTTATTTTATCTTAACGTTAGAGAGTTTCTAAATATCTTTATTTAGTTAGTAATTTACAGAATTAAAATAAGAGATTAGAAATCAGCATTAAAGTTGTGTTCCATAAAGAAACCCAATAGACTAGCTATGGGATCTATTCTAAATAAGAACCCATAAAGAGTCCAATTGGAAAAGAGCAGACAATGAGAAATGAACTTCTCATAAAGAGTAGTTCTGGAAACTCAGCAGAGTTTCCTACAATTGCAACAGCAACTGTATTTAGAATAGCGATCTGTGCAGTAGCATCGATCACCAGTTAATAAAGGCAAATCACCTCAAGACTATCTAAAGAGTATCAACTCTCTTTAAAGAGTCCTGGGTAAAGGAGAAATCCAGCAGCAGGACCACCGGGTGGGTAAAGGGAATAAAGAGGTATGCCTAAATAGCCTGCAGCACTCATTATTATAGTTTTCTGACACAAGTATCAACTTCTGAAGCCGTCTTCACTTGATGTCCCATCAGAACAGTTCGCAAGGTGGTGTTGTCAGTCACAAGATACAACTTCTTCCGAATACCACAGTCTGCACTCTATTCCTCTGGGTTGATACAGTTTTCTAGCATAATTGTTCCAAGAAAAAAGGTTCCCATGAGAACCCTCTCCTAAACTAAAGGATTCACTATAAGCTCATTGAATAGACAAAGACTAGCCAGTGACGTGAAAGCATATATCAAGCTATTCAGAAGCAAAATTTATAATATCTATTTCACCTTTTTTTCTTTACAGTTTCAATAAGTCTATTATAATCTAGTGAAATGATCTTAAATGGGGTGAGGAACTAAATGAACATGACTAGAGTCAACACATTTCTAAAGATGACATCAATGCTAGGAAGTTGTACAGAATGCTTTACTATGAGAAAAGGTCAAAAGAAAAGCCTTTGGCCTAGTCACTACACAGGTTACAGTATAGCACACATTTATAAATGAAGCATTTCTAATGACATCTTTCACTTCTACCTTAGTTATAATGCAATATATTTGCAGTTTACTTATTAGAATTCCAGCAAAGTGCATTCATGTTTTTTTATTTGTAAGTTATTTCTTAAAACAAGCATTTCAAAAGCATTTAAACGTGTTCCAAAATAAAAATCTAATATAGCAAATAAGTTGGTTTCTGAATATGTGGTCATTTTCCCCAAAAACCCCCTTTCTTTTTGATGATAATAATTTGGTTTCACTTCCAAAACTGAATCTAAAATGCAGTTTGGTCTTCCAGTGTATCCTGTCTCTTTCTTTTCATCTCCCATGAGTACTGTAGTGTCTTCATGTAGTCATCATTTATAATTCATAATTCCCACTAAACCCATGTCTTTATGGAAACATTTTGGTTGATAAGCAGCATGCCATTTGTGCAAAAAAAAAATCTACTGGTCAAATCTAAGACGTGTAGGACTATTAGGCATAATCCAATAATTAGTATGGGCATTAGTATAGCGTTTATTATTCCTTTCCCAGCAGTTGAGAACCAGTTACCAATTGTATTTAAACCCTTCTTGAAATTTTCATACAGACTTGAGGTTTCCAATTCTTGTAATTCAGGTCTCCAATTTGATATATTTCCTGCAAACTCCTCTATTTTCATACTCTCATCTGGTATATATGAACAACATGTGACATACCCTCCTCCCCTTTCTCAGCCAAGAGGATGTCTATTGAAATATGGTCTTGCAAAACCATGGACCATATAGCAATTAGTTCTGTGTTAATTAGTAATAAAGCTGCAGATGTGATACTTGCCATTTTATCCACTACTGTGGCTAGTTTCCATGATCTTCTCATCATTTATTTTTATCCTCACTGCTGGTATCACTGCTCCAAATGTATCTCCTGTTAATGAGGCTCTGTTTCTTGCATTTCTCTTATGTCTGCATAGTGGTCTTAGCTTTTATGCTATTGACATGATACAGTTTTAGAATTAGAATACCTAAATAACCTGTTCCTTACCAGTCAGCAGGTAAAAAAAAGTAAGCATTTTGTCGACACATGTAATATACCCCAGTAAAGACATTCTCAGTTCCCTATAACATTTGCCATGTTCCCCCTAATAATTCAACGGTGTGGTCACAGCTACTAATTCCTACGTGTCTGGTTCATATTTGTGTTTGTCTTTTATAAAACCAAACCTTCCCTTTAAGTCGGCTGTCCAAGCTAAACTTTGGATATCTCAATTTCTTCCTAAATTCATTCTCCTTTTTCCACACATTTCCTAACATATCTCCCTTTTGATCAGCAGTCTTTGTCATGTTCATGTATCTTTCTTCTAGTGTAATAATAAAGGCCTTCTCTTCAGGATGCATTAGACATGTTAAATTTCTCTTGTAAGCTTCTACAGTCTTTATCGGCAAATGCAGGAAGAAATAATACCAAGCTGTGTACATTGTTTTTCTTTCCGGGTGTAAATTCATACTTTCCCTTTGAGGCACTTGTGATAGCACTAAATCATAATTGGAGTAAAATATTCAAAATAATCTTGTCTATACACTAGTGAGAGTTGTAATGCTTCCAGTAGGTCCTTCAAGTTCAGTCCATGTCCAATAGGCAATCCTGTGGAAGTTAAAAAAACCTATTTGCATCCATAATTGCTCGAAGTCATGAACTTCACCAAATTCATACTGGCTGTTTGTAAAAATGGTGACTTGCAATTGTTCAGAAAAAAACTACAAGCTCAGGTAAGGGCAATTAGTTCAGCAACTTGTGCAGAGAAAACAGATAGAAGCCAGGAAGATTCTTCAACATCATTTGTAGTGCACACGGCATACCCTGCCCTCAGTGTGCCTTCATTACTTAGCAGGCATGAACCATCAACAAATAGGACATAGTCAGGCTCAATCAGGGGTTCATCCTTAATGTCTGGAAGTGACTTCATGCATAGTTCAGTGACACTTAGTCAATCATGATCAAAATCATCCTCCTTGTCTTCTGGTTCAATCACAGGCAATAGAGTAGAACTAATTAGCACATTACAACGTCTGATGATGACACTATCTTGGGCAAACAGAGTCTGTGTATAATTTCTGAGTCCATTAATCCTCAAACATTGTGTTTTTGTTCTGTTAAGTAATAATTTTACAGAATGAGGAACCATCACCACTAAAGGATGTCACATCACTATGTTTTCACTCTTTTCCAGACTTACACTCGCCTCAGCCACTGCCTAAAAGCAGCTGGCGAGTCCTGATGCTACAGGGTCAAGGGTAGTCGAAGAGTAAGCCACAGGTCTTCGGGCTCCTCCATGCATCTGTGTTAACAATCTCTTTCACTGCAAAATAAATTCAATTAATTTATATAGTCCGGCATTCCTAGAGTTGGGGTGCGTCACAGTTTATCTTCCAGTTCTAGGAAGGCACTGATGCACTCTTTATTCCCAGGGAATTGGATCAGATGCATCTTGATGTGTCAGCCTCAGGAGAGACTTTGCTGTCAATGGAAAATTTGGTGTCCATTGCTGACAATAGCCAACAATTCCCCAAAACATTCTGAGCTCTCTCTTTGTTCGAGGTGGATTTATCTGCCAGATGGCTTCCACCCTCTCCAGTGACACCTTTCTGACTCCTTTCACAATAGTGTGTCCCAGATCATGAACTTCTTTTTGACAGTAATGCAGTTTACCTGAAGACACTTTTTGTTTGTTTTATGCTAGGTGATTCAATAATGCAATGGTGACATTTTTGCAAGTTTCTCGTGTCTCTGAAGCTATCAATAAGTCAACAATGTATTGTACAAGCACACACAGGGCATTTGCAAAGACACAAGATTTCTCTTTAGGATCTGATTAAAAATTGAAGGGCTCTCAGTATACCCTTGAGGGACACAACACCCTGTGATTGTTCTATGTTGAAACACAAATGAAAATAAGAACTGGCTATGTTCATGCAGGGGCACTGAGAAGAAAGCCTGACACAAATCATTGACTATAAACCATTCTGCAGTACATAGACTTTGGAAAAGCACAGTAGAAGGATTTGGCACAACTGGACAACAAGGTAGAACTATCTCATTAATGTTGTGCAAATCCTGTACAAAGTTTATACTTTATGTACGGTTCTTGAATGCTCATTACATTAGAATTACATTGACTGCCAATGAATTCTCTCAATATGCCTTTCTGAATCAGATCTTGAATTACAGGTGGTATCCCAGCAATCGTTTTAGTGAACACTGGATAATATGGTGTTCTTGGGAAAACTGCATTTGAGTCCAATGTCCTGGCCTGTAAAATCCCAAACTTCAGTATTCACTGTAGTTCTGAGATCCTCTGGTAATTTGTCAACTGTCACCAAGGTAAACATTCCCGCCTCAGTATTTTGGTTAATTAATTTGAGATTGACATCCTTATCATGAGTCACAAATGCAACACCATCCAGTGTGTAATAAATTGTACAGTTTAATTTTCACAACAAATCCCTTCCAAATAAATTTACAGGACTGAAATCACAAACCACCAATTGATGTTTTTCTACAAATGTCCCTATTTTGACTGGAACCTCTTCTGGAATTGGATTTGACATTTGTTTATTCATAACTCCAACTATTTGGATTGCTCATTCCGAGAGAGCTAAGTCTGGAACTTCCACTGTTCTAATGGTGGATTTGGTAGCTCCTGTATCAATTAAATACAATACATCGTGACCATAGGCATTGGTATCTACATTTTGGGCCACTTTGGTCTACTTCTAGGACTGCACCAAGTACACAATACTTTTCCTCTTTCAGGCACCATCATTGTGAATTCTCAGAGCCAAACTCATCCATTTCAAACAAAGGAAATTGCCCTAACGCATTCTGATTCAGATTTTAGGCTTGGGACATGACATTTGATTGGGTTTCCCATTTAATTTCAGTAACTAGATTATATTCATTCAGCGATTTCCAATTGGACCTGGTACAACAGGTGACATTTGGTTATGACCATGCATTTGTTTTTGAAACTGGGGTATCTGCAGTCTTTGACTTGTCATTCGCTGCAAAGTTTGGGCTTGCCCTGCAGCAGTGGCCGGTGCAGGTAAGCGTGGTCACGCGACGGTAGGGAGGAAAGGGGGGGAAGACGACCGACAACGGGCTAAAATTAAATAAATAAATAAATCCTATTCCATCAACTTTAGCCCCACCCCACCCCACCACCCCACGGCGCTTACCTGCACCAGCCACCGCAGTTACCGTGCAATATTTCCAGGATTAAATCGACATTCTTGCCTCCAATGCCCCACACTATCACAAATGTTACAGAACTAAAAAGGGTAGTGATGGTTCTCATGATCGCACCTCTATGGGCATGTGCTAGCACATGTGTAAAACAAATCCCAAAAAGTGAAATGTTATTTTGGTGCTATATGGTACAAATGCATCATACTACCCTATATGCATCTAATACATTGGTGGGACACCTCTGTTTACATGAGAAATTGATGTACCAAAGCACTCATCATACAGTCAATAAATGTTTTTGGGTTATTGACCAGCTAGCACTTGGTCCTCTGCACTTGAAAATGTTTGATACCTTTGATGACACTTGGATGGTCAACCTACTTTGCCTGCAATGGGATAATATCTTTCACTGACAACGTTCTTTGATCATTGACTATTTGGGAATTTGGTCCTCTGCGGTTTGGAACAGCTGGATACCTTTGACGACATTTCAATGCTCTACCTTACTCTGGCTTTAATTTTATTGGTACTTTTTACAATCACGCTTGATCTACAGGATCGTGACTACATGACCGATGCATTAGCCTTAAATAAGTCACTTGTGTAACCAAACACATGTTGGCTGTCTTTTCAGGATTTCAATACAAGCTTCATTGAAACATTTGGCCCTTGATATTTTATTATGTTCACTTTGCAATATTATATATGGTGATAACACCATTTATTGACTGTATGATGAGTGCTTTGGTACATCAATCTCTCATGCAAATGTGACAGGCAATCATTTTCTTTAAAGCTACAATGTTGGTTCCAGATCCCACACCTGCGGGAACACCTCTTCCTGAAAAACTCGCATCCCATTTGTATTTGCCACAATTCCTGCTTGTGTGTGCAATGACTTCCTGCAACATACCATGACCTTTAGAAAGGGGATGGGAGCACACTGCTTTACCTCCCAGCACAGTTCATCCCTTTGCATTATGGTAAATGCAGTTCATTTTAAATGCTTACTTTTTTGCTGAAGTGTTTCATTAAAGTTGGTGCATGTTAGTGCTGTCAATCTCTAGACACATGTGTTTCTGGATAATATCATTCATCAGTAGAGATAAAAAATGAAATGTATCTGGAGTTGCTGAGCAAGCTGCCACATTCATTTCAGGTCTCAGTACCTCTCACAGGTGCACCTCCAAAAGCTCGTCAGCTCAATGGCGCAAGGGAGAAGGGGGATGAGAGCACACTGCTTCATCTCCCAGCACAGATCACCCCTTAGCATTATGGTAAATGCAGTTAATTTTAAATACTTACTAGAGTTTTTGCTAAGGTGTTTCACCAAAGTTGGTGCAGGTTAGTGCTGTCAATCTCTTTACACATGTGTTTCTGGATATTATCCTTCATCAGTAGATGGCTTTTAGTCAACAACGGAACTTGAAACCCTCCCTGAATCAAAACTCGTCTGAGCCAACAATTAATTTCTTCTTAATCTTTCTCTGCTGTGTGTCCAATTCATCACTGCAATTGTTTGCATATTGCAGGATTTCATCTAGCAGTTTTGACTGTCAGCAAATGAAATTGTATGTGATGTGGGAAATAATCCCCGGCTTCAATCCCAGAACAAACTGTGAAACCAAAATACCCATATTCTTCAGGATATTCACTTCCACTGTGCTGTTTGAAAACCTGAAACAACCTTTCATAGCATTCACAAACAGTTTCTTTAGGTTCCTGAGTTGTTCTTTTAATTTTCTACCAGGCTGTCTTTAGGAGGAATTTTCCTTTCAGAAAATGTATTAGTGCCTCATATTTCTCCATCACTATAGGTGACGGGGCATGGAACTCAGCTTTTGGGCATTATACATACATTTTACACTCAGACCACAAATATGCTGAAACCACAATGGCAAAGAATGTATCCAGGTCCTTCCATAATACCTTCAAAATTTTAGTAAACCTTTCAACCTGATCATACCACTGTACCGGCTTGTCTCTCAGCTTTGGGAAAATGTTAGTAAATACAGTCAAATCACCTCTATTCCATGGAACATGTACATAAGGACCCCCAACTACTTCTCTCAATGGATATTCTGCTGCTTCTACCACTTCATCCTGTCTTGCTTCCATTTTCCTCTTTTTCTTTTCATACTTTCTTGCCCATCAAAGTTCTGGCTACTCCACATCCTTTCATCTGCAGATTCATTTTATCAGTTCCATGATATGAGCTTGCATCCCTAGAATCCTCAAATTTTCAATAGCTTGGTCATCAAATTCAACTCAATAATTTTGATGCAAACTCCCATTCTGTGTAAGATTCACATCTAATTTCTTTGTTATTCCTGCTAAATAGCTGTGTGAAGTAGCTGCTCTGTGGGTAATTTACATAAAAAGGTAAATTCAGGTCTTTCGCATTGATCTAAATGATCAAAATCCAAAAGGTTGATCCTTTTTAGTTTCTGCACCCTTGGAGACTCTCAACCACAATTCAGTCCAGCACTCTGTATTACAGTTATTCACGTTATATCTAACGCGTTTCGTCCTCTCGGACATCTTCAGGGCTACAAATACTATACATAAATAGGCTCAGGAGAGAGGTGGCAACAGGGAACGGGCGTTGTGACAGGCAGAAGCAAGCTGGATTTGCAGCCTTAGAACAATCTCCTGGGATTGAACATTAATAATGAATTGTATCATTTTTTGTAAATAATTTGCAAAGGAGGGGAGTGCATGAAGTACACTTCTTGCTGTTGTATACAACCATAGTGGAGTGTGTAAAGTAAGGAATGAAACATTGCTATGCTTCCAGTGTACCCTGGTTGGAGTCATGATCTTAAGAATTTGCCTTTTACACATGCTTTGCCAATCTGTAAATTTTCAATCACACTATAATGTGTCAATTACAGTGTAATCCTTCGAGCCTAACACCCTCAAGGTTTTACCTTATGACATAAGTAGCGATCCTCCTTGAATACAAGAAATACTATACTAATGGGTCCATTTTTCGGGCTCAATTATCTCAAGGTTTTACCTTATGACATAAGTGGCGATCCTTTTTGAATGTAAGAAACACTATACTTATGGGCAAATCTGGCACTTGAAAATCATGGCTGGCATTATTGTATTACCTGATGGTCTATAAAATATTTTAAATGGATGAATATATCCGAAATATTTGAGTTGGACTAAATAGGGCAATGCCTAATAATCGCATATATGCAAAAATGCTATACATACTAATACAACTTGAGACCCTTCAAGATGGCGACCACAGAATCACATAATAAGTAAGGAACTTGGTTTCCCTGCTTTATAGTCCACAATCTGACCGCGATATGTTTGATGAGTGTTTTTGGCGTGAACAAACTGTGAATAGAAGGGATTATTAATACCTAGCCCTATATATGTAGAGATAACTGGTCCTATGAACATCTAGCATAGGTATCCTGATGATTTATATCATAAGTATATGTGATCTCAGTTCATTTAAGATGGTGGCTGAGAAATTCTTTCGGGAGCCAGGAACATGGTTTCTGTGTCATCCCTCATATATGTGAGAGGGCAAACAATGTTTATAATGAAACTTTTTTCCGCAGGGAATCACAACGCAGTCGTTACAACAACTGCGTTGTGATTCCGCATACCATTACTTCGCAAGTCGGAATAACGACTTGCGGAGGGGTGGGAGGTGTTGGATTTAAAATCCAACACCTTCCCTACTGTCTGCACAGAATGGAGTTGGAATAGTAAATCATACTATTCCAACATCCAGCGTCCCCCCTCCGCAAGTCGTTGTTCCGACTTGCAGGGTAATGGTATGCGGAATCATAACGCGGTCGTTGTAACGACTGCGTTGTGATTCCCTGCGGAAAAAAAGAGTTCAGGATAAGGAGGCATATTCATGTGAGAGGCTCCACTCAAATCCATGGACGGACAAGCTTTATTTAATCTGGACCATTTACTAGTAATTATTGACACCAACACATTGCTACATCATTACTAGTCTGGAGAGTCTATATAATCCAATATATAACAATATGAAGACGCGATATCAGGTAATTCAAGATGGCAGCCGTTAAACCTTCGAAAGCTAGTAACAGTGTTTCCGTTTTACTTTACACATGTGAAAGGTCCTAGCCTGAACCCGTAGATGGAGAAGCTCTGCATAACATGGGCCACATAATTGTGGTTTCCATCAACATGTATATATCTTTCCATTAATATTAGTCTAGGGTTTCACATGTTTATAGGCTCGAACGACAGTCCAAGATGGCGGATGTTTTAACGTGACGCTGAGGGGACGCATGTACCGATTCATCTCAGGTGATGTAGGCAGCGGAGTATTTAAATGCGGCTGTCAGAGCACAAAATGCAAGACGGTCTGCGAATACAATGTGAGTTACATGCTACCACCTTGAAAAGTAAAGTAAGTGCTGAATACACTTTGGGCATTTTTTGAAGGGAAATATACTCTGTGGCATGTTCTAAAATTGACTAGCACTAAGTATAACGGGGGGGTGATTGAATAAATATGTCCTAATGGAAAGGGCCAACAAGGGAAGAAAGGTACCCCCTAAATAATTTAAGGTCTAAGAGGCAGGGGAAACAAAAAACGGAGAAAACAAACCTCTAAACTGACCTATATTCCTTTTTATGTGGCCAATGTTGGTTCTAAGCTAACCCTTCCCCAAATTCATGTCATGTGACACAATTGATTACAAATTTGAATTTTTTTATTTCTCATAATGCAAAATTATTTTATACGTTTTTAATATATGAGAAAATTGTTCTATTATTCCACAGATTAAAACAAAAAACAAATACAAAATTTTACATACATGTACACAGCTGTTGAATGCAACAGATGAGTAGACAAAAAGTGTATATTCACAAGAGTTCAAATGTGCTATAGTCAGATATCATTCTATCTCTTGGGTTACCAGTTATTAATCAGATTATTACATATTATTCTTTACACACAAACTAAGTAATGTACACAATACTTGTTGAAAACAACATAGGGTAACTCAGGAATACACTCTAGTTTATTCAAAGATTAATAGATAAATAACCCCACTATCACGTGAGTCATACTTTCTCATTCACTCCTTCACTCATACTAAAAAGAGATTCGAACAACAAGGGAGGTCCCACAATGATCTAATAGTTGCAGATTCTATAATTGCTGGTTGGTGTGAATCACACCCATCAGATGTCTATGATGTGTCTGTCTTTATGGGATCTCCAGATATGATGTGTTGGTCAACGCGCGTTTCAGTGGATCTACAATTGACCCACCTTCCTCAGGACCAAAAACAATAAAGAAGAATCTCAAAATAAGGTGGCTGGGGGTTATCTGTTACTGGCCACTACTCCAAACTTAATCCACATGGCTTGAAATTCTTGTCATTAGTAACAGAGTGACTTATGACCAAGATTTATGTATCTTTTACAATAGGCCGATTATATGTTTAGTCTGTGGCAGTATCAAAAGTCGGGCCTCCTTCAGATCAAGGTATTGTTACTTAAGTGTTTCTACAATTTTTTGCCAAGTATTTTTAAATACCTAAGCTGCCTGCCAGCTAATCATCATGCAAAACGGTTCTCAACGGAGCTCCCGCTTGTCCCACGCCATCGCGCTCAACCGTAATGGAAAGGGCCCCCTTATGGTTTGTTTGAGTGCCGGCCGGGATGTTTTAGGAATGACTTGCTCATTGGCTATTTTCCCACACATGAAAACCTCAAGGAGATTACCTTTTGCGCTGCTATCGACAATGTGGATATATTTGAAAGGGTCTCTTCCTCTTCTCTCCAGGCGTTGGTTTTGATTTTTAGGCTGATCTAATTCCTCAGTTCTATCTTTTGAAAAAAATACCTTTAAGCTCTATTGAAATGGATCACATAGGTTAGGAGATTGGGTGCCCGTTTACGGGATTATATAAAAAGTATGCTTGTCAGGATCAGCCTCAAATTCGAATTGACTATCATGTCAAAAAATATGTTTTATACTCCTTTTGCCTATAATCTTGTAATTACTGTGCGTCATGATCACTGAGCCAGAGAATAAGTCTGTGGCTCAGTGCAGGTACTAACTCCTTATGAAACTATATTGATTGGCATATAATTCATGCTAGTAAATGAGGCGGGCATTCATGTCATAATGTGATTTTGCTTACAGTACATATTGCAGAGTATATATGGTAATAGTTTTTGACTTCTTGAGCCTGAACAAATTAATTTAATTGCAGGTTAGAATGGGATAACACCCATCACCTTACGCCAGACCTTGGCTAACAATATCAACCAAGCAGAAGACGGGTTTTTAGAAAGATAGCAACTTACCTAGGAAGAGATTCTACCTTGTCAAGGTAGGGTTTGGTTGGAACATACATTTGTTTATAAGCTGTTCTACTTGATGACCTTGTGCTTTGACTTATGTTCACCTCCCAATTTTTTTTATCTGATAGGTTCTTTCAGCATCATTTAGAGAAGAACGGTCTACACGTTAGACAGTTTCCACAGGTTCTTTCAGCATCATTTAGAGAAGAACGGTCTACACGTTAGGCAGTATCCACCATAGAAGGCCAAGAAACTTTCCCTTGGTAAGAATTGGGTGCCGATCACGATCCGGCAAAAAATTCCCCAGTGCGACTCGTATCGGGTCTTTTTACCGTACGAATCGTACAAGTGCCGTACGAACTGGCAATCACGATTCGCATGGTAAAAAGTCCATACGAACCGCACTGGGAATCATTCCCCACACGTCCTCGGGTCGGAAAATGTGTCCGACACGTCCTCGGACGATTTACCTTACAAACGTGAAAAGCCAAGTCCGACCGAGGAATCACGATCCATCCCGTGCGTCCGAGCGTACAACCGTATGGAAAAAACACCGTCCGCACCGAACACCTATAGCAACCATGGAGACATGTGCCCGCATACGTGCCCAACACTCCCCCCAGCCCCCGTACGTCCGACACGTACCCCCCGTATATGTATACCCCCACCCGTCTAGGTACACCCCAGTACGTTCCAGTCGTACCCCCACCCCAGTACGTGTCGTACCACCGTCAATGTACACCCCCCACCCCTGTACGTGTCGTACCACCGTCTATGTACACCCCAGTACGTTCCAGTCGTACCCCCACCCCAGTACGTGTCATACCCCCCGTGTACCTACACCCCAGTACGTTCCAGTCGTACCCCCACCCCAGTACGTGTCGTACCACCGTGAACCTACACCCCAGTACGTTCCAGTCGTACCCCCACCCCAGTACGTGTCATAGCCCCGTCTACCTACACCCCAGTACGTTCCAGTCGTACCCCCACCCCAGTACGTATCATACCCCCCGTGTACCTACACCCAAGTACGTTCCAGTCGTACCCCCACCCCAGTACGTTCGAGTCCTACCCCCACCCCTGGACGTGTCGTACCACCGTGAACCTACACCCCAGTACGTTCGAGCCCCTCCCCCACCCCAGTACGTGTCATAGCCCCGTCTACCTACACCCCAGTACGTTCCAGTCGTACCCCCAGCCCAGTACGTGTCATATCCCCGTGTACCTACACCCCAGTACGTTCGAGTCATACCCCCCCCCCCAGTACGTGTCGTACCACCGTCAATGTACACCCCCCCACCCCTGTACGTGTCGTACCACCGTCAATGTACACCCCCCCACCCCTGTACGTGTCGTACCACCGTCTATGTACACCCCAGTACGTTCCAGTCGTACCCCCACCCCAGTACGTGTCGTACCACCGTGAACCTACACCCCAGTACGTTCCAGTCGTACCCCCACCCCAGTACGTGTCATAGCCCCGTCTACCTACACCCCAGTACGTTCCAGTCGTACCCCCACCCCAGTACGTGTCATACCCCCCGTGTACCTACACCCCAGTACGTTCCAGTCGTACCCCCACTCCAGTACGTGTCATACCCCCGTGTACCTACACCCCAGTACGTTCCAGTCGTACCCCCACCCCAGTACGTGTCGTACCACCATGAACCTACACCCCAGTACGTTCCAGTCGTACCCCCACCCCAGTAAGTGTCATAGCCCCGTCTACCTACACCCCAGTACGTTCCAGTCGTACCCCCACCCCAGTACGTGTCATACCCCCTGTGTACCTACACCCCAGTACGTTCCAGTCGTACCCCCACCCCAGTACGTGTCATACCCCCCGTGTACCCACACCCCAGTACGTTCGAGTCCTACCCCCACCCCTGGACGTGTCGTACCACCGTGAACCTACACCCCAGTACGTTCGAGCCCCACCCCCACCCAGTACGTGTCATAGCCCCGTCTACCTACACCCCAGTACGTTCCAGTCGTACCCCCACCCCAGTACGTGTCATACCCCCCGTGTACCTACACCCCAGTACGTTCGAGTCCTACCCCCACCCCAGTACGTGTCGTACCACCGTCAATGTACACCCCCCCACCCCTGTACGTGTCGTACCACCGTCAATGTACACCCCCCCACCCCTGTACGTGTCGTACCACCGTCTATGTACACCCCAGTACGTTCCAGTCGTACCCCCACCCCAGTACGTGTCGTACCACCGTGAACCTACACCCCAGTACGTTCCAGTCGTACCCCCACCCCAGTACGTGTCATAGCCCCGTCTACCTACACCCCAGTACGTTCCAGTCGTACCCCCACCCCAGTACGTGTCATACCCCCCGTGTACCTACACCCCAGTACGTTCCAGTCGTACCCCCACCCCAGTACGTGTCATACCCCCGTGTACCTACACCCCAGTACGTTCGAGTCCTACCCCCACCCCTGGACGTGTCGTACCACCGTGAACCTACACCCCAGTACGTTCGAGCCCCACCCCCACCCCAGTACGTGTCATAGCCCCGTCTACCTACACCCCAGTACGTTCCAGTCGTACCCCCACCCCAGTACGTGTCATACCCCCCGTGTACCTACACCCCAGTACGTTCCAGTCATACCCCCACCCCAAGTACGTGTCATACCCCCGTGTACCTACACCCCAGTACGTTCCAGTCGTACCCCCACCCCAGTACATGTCGTAACACCGTCAATGTACACCCCCCCACCCCTGTACGTGTCGTACCACCGTCTATGTACACCCCAGTAGTTCCTGGCGCACCCCCAACACAACTTCCTAAGTACGGAGCGCACCCCATGCCCCAACATCACAACCGCATGTACGAGTCGTACAAAGCCACACACAAGGACATAATCGTACAACCAAATGGCCCATGTACACACCGTACACACGCTCAAAACGCACGTACACAACCAGGACAAAACAAAACAACACAAGAATACACCATTCGAAAGGCACAAAGCCACTAAACATTGCCAACAACCACTAAAATAACACAATCACTGACCTGCAACTGCCAAAAACAAACAGAGGCCCAATACACCACCACTCCTTATAACACACCCACCCAAACTTCAAACACTGCCACACCCACCCATGGACCAATAAAAAGGGCCCACACACACAAACCATGAGCCTTTGCAATAGACTCACTGCTGCCAGACACCACAGAACCAGACTACAAGCTACACCACACCTTACACTTGCACACCTTCACACGACCACCCTCACAAACACCCTCTCATCACATTCACACACACACACAACCAACCACACCCCCCCCAACATCCACACACCCCCCACACCCACACCATCCCCACCCACACCCCTCACCATGCCCACTACCAAGAATCCAAAGTTCAGTCACCGAGAGTTGGAGGTCCTTGTTGATCAAATCCTCAGAGTCGAGCCACAGATCTTTGGAACATTGGTCAGAAGCACCAGCCAGGCAGCCAAAACAGCCATGTGGCAGACCATCGTCGATGCTGTGAATGCCGTTGCGGACACCAGGAGGACCAAGCAGGATTGCCAGAACAGGTGGTACGATCTGCGGAGGAGGGTCAGAGCCAAGAGGCAGGAGGAACACGACCAGGCCAACGCCACCGGAGGAGGGCCCTCCCGCAGAGCCGTACAGTACCATCCCTGGGAGGAGAGGGTGATGGCCATACTGCCGGTGGAGGCAGTTGAAGGATTAGAAGGACTCCGAGACCCGGGTGAGTCCACAAACAACGCACCTCACATGGGGGAACTGCAACCACAACCAAAATTACTAACAGGCACGCAACCACCACAAGCCATTGCATGACTCAACCACACTCCATGAGCAGGCACATGCCACTGCTGCCACCATGCCCCATGCACCCAGCTGGACAATGTCAAGTCACCGGCCACAGAAGACAACAACACATGACACGGTAACCCGGATGGCGGGAGGCTGGGCACCAAAAATCACATAGTGCGACTCCAAAGCAGACAACAATGCCCTCTGCCCATATGGCCTAGGTCACAGCCAGACAAACAGTGTGTCCCAACACAGGAATGACTTGCCAGCAAATGGCGGACGCCTTGCATCAACACATGGGGGTGAAGGCACTGTTTTGCACATGACAGCAGCTAATGAACAGCCAACATTGTGAAAGAGTGGCAGCACACACCACCACAGCAGCAGCGCACAGACACACATCACACCAAATGGGTGCCTGGAGATCAGAAACAAACTCACATCAACAGGCCAAGGGCCACTCATAGATCTGCTAACAGTGTGTGCCCAGGAAGCTGGGCCAAGGTGACAGAGGGTGACACACGGAGGGAGGGAGAGGGGCACACAGAGGGAGGGAGAGGGGGACTGAGAGGGAGGGAGACGGACAGAGGGAGGAGGCTGACACACGGAGGGAGGGAGAGGGGGACTCAGAGGGAGGGAGAGGGGGACAGAGAGGGAGGGAGAGGGGGACAGAGAGGGAGGGAGACACAGGAAGACGGACAGAGGGAGGAGGCTGACACACAGAGGGAGGGAGAGGGGGGCAGAGAGGGAGGGAGAGGGGGACAGAGAGGGAGGGAGAGGGGGACAGAGAGGGAGGGAGAGGGGGACAGAGAGGGAGGGAGACACAGGAAGACGGACAGAGGGAGGAGGCTGACACACAGAGGGAGGGAGAGGGGGACAGAGAGGGAGGGAGAGGGGGACAGAGAGGGAGGGAGACACAGGAAGACGGACAGAGGGAGGAGGCTGACACACAGAGGGAGGGAGAGGGGGACAGAGAGGAAGGGAGAGGGGGACAGAGAGGGAGGGAGAGGGGGACACAGAGGGAGGGAGAGGGGGACAGAGAGGGAGGGAGAGGGGGACAGAGAGGGGGGGAGACACAGGAAGACGGACAGAGGGAGGAGGCTGACACACAGAGGGAGGGAGAGGGGGACAGAGAGGGAGGGAGAGGGGGACAGAGAGGGAGGGAGACACAGGAAGACGGACAGAGGGAGGAGGCTGACACACAGAGGGAGGGAGAGGGAGACAGAGAGGGAGGGAGAGGGGGACAGAGAGGGAGGGAGACACAGGAAGACGGACAGAGGGAGGAGGCTGACACACAGAGGGAGGGAGAGGGGGACAGAGAGGGAGGGAGAGGGGGACAGAGAGGGAGGGAGAGGGGGACAGAGAAGGAGGGAGACACAGGGAGAGCAAATCAGTCCTTTGGTGTGTGGGAATGTCTGCTCGTCAGCAGGTGGACTGCGTGCCAGAACCCCCCCTCTTCATCATGGCAAAACGCAGGGCCATGTCACAACCTGTACACGAGCACAAGGACAGCTACCTGCATCATATAAGTGTGTGGATCCACTCCATGTGCACATGTACAGTGCTACAAGGAAGGCGCAAATGCATGGCTCGCCACACCTGCACACTCCACTGCTGACTGCAGTCACACTTGACGCAGCAAGTAAGACTGTGCCACACATAGTTAAAGGGGCCAAATTGGTGCCCAAGGGACACACCCATGCACAAGTGCACTGTGAGTGGAATGCAAGACAGATCCTAATTCCAAGAGGAAATGTGCCAACTTTGAAACGGATGAAACATGGATGTTGCATGGACCAAAATTAACATTGTCTTTCTCACACACAGGTCAACGTCGTGCTGCACCCCCCAACACTGGGGGGGAACACTCACAGGACCCGGATCTGCAGGAGACCGATCCCACCGGCAGCGACCACTCTCACCACTCTGCGGACGACCCCGACCGACCTGGCCCCTCTGGTGTCCAACCACCTGCAGCACCTGCATCAGGTACAACCGTGCCAACCACCACCCCCACTCCTGCCACATCCCAGGAGACACCCAGGATCCCTGCCCCAACACCACAATGCAGCCAGGCTCACCAGGAGGGACACGGTGTCCCGGGCACCCAGGAGGAGGCAGGCGACAACGCCAATGCCACCCCTCAGGGGTCCCGGAGACCCGATGTGCCCACAAGTGCAGGCCAGACGCAAGTGGGCAGGGGTGGTGGGAGTGGAGGACGGCGGAGGCGCGAGCCTGACCAGTTGGCTGGGGATCCGGTATTTTCCCATGTCCGTAACATCCTGGACTCATACCGGCAGGACACCACGGGCATGGCCCAGGTTGTGTCCGTCATCGAGGGGATCAAGGTCCAGCAGGCCCAGCAACATGCGGAGCTAATAGCCTGTCTACTGGTACACCAACGGAGGATGGAGGACAGACAGGCTGAGCAAGTGACGGCGTTCCAGGGGATTCACGCTACACTCCGTCGGATGGCCGACACCATGGCCGACCCTCCCTGTGCCAGAAGGCGGAGAACATCACCACCCACAGGGAGGGATCAGGAGGAGGAGGAGGAAACATCTGACGGAGCATCCCAGACGTCGTCACGGCCTGCTGCTGAGGTTCCCCGCAGGAAGCCGGGTCGTCCACGGAAAGGACCGTGAGGGTGGCTGCTACATCACCATCTCCCAGGACACCTGGCCTGGCACCTGGCCCACTGGAGCAACAGCATCACAGCATCAAGAGACATTCTCTGCCACATGGCCCTGCTGGTCACTGGCTGACCAATGTTGACAAAGACTGTGGCATGGACTCTGAGGATTTCCAATGGCAAGGACACCAACTCCCCTACTGAACTTTGGATTCCCTAATCCCGGAAAGCCCCTCACTTTGTCCCCCCCCCCCCCCAATAATAAATCACACTATTAAGAGTAGATGCCTGCTGGTAGCATTATTACCTAACATGTGTCTTGTACAGTCTAAACATGCCTGAGTCATCTGTTCTCTTCAACCATCCACACCCTGGGGCCTGAGTCTGGCACAGGACACATGGGTCACAGTTTATTAGGCAAGACAGACATGGAGCACCATACACACCCGTGATGGGCAGAACCAGCTGAGGGGGTGGCCGAACAACCGTGCTGACAGACACATTGAGTACAGCAACAGTCATGCGCAGAGGTCAGGGATCCTGGCCAGTGTCCTGGGGGGCACCCAGGTATGTGTAGACATGTGGCAGAACCATGTCCTGCAAGCTTGAGTCCGGTGGATGCAGAGAATGGGGTCATGGACAACGTTGGATGCATGGGGATGGCACATGTCACAATACCCACACAGTCATGGACATCATGCCCAATACACAGTCTCAGCACACACACACAGCTTGCATCTTGCCACTCGACACATTGACACATAGCCACAATCAGGGAATACCATGCCAGACATGCAGGATGCACCGTGCCAACACACCAGCATTGACTGAGAAGAGGCACCTTGGAGGCATAGGGACACCTTTATTAGTCATGTTTTTGGGATTGCAGAGGCAACTTGAAGTACACATGAACACATCATGTGGAGTAACATGTGGGTCCAACACTGGCACCCCCCTTCTGCAGCACAAATGCGTGATAGCCATGGAACTAGCACACATGTGTCGGCTAACAGCTAAATACCCACAGCTGCACACGGAGAGCCTGACATACACCATAGATCCGCTGATGTGGAAGTCCCACGCCATGTCAAGACAATGTTAACCGTATGGGTCCGAGGGCAGTGTCACACACATTGATGCCATCATCACAATCCACTATCCCATCACTGATGACTGACAACCAGGCAGCCCATCTATTCAGGTGTACCCAGCTGCATGTCGTGTCCCATGGGGATGCCACATGTCTGCAGAGGAACCAAACCCCGACCGGGGCAGTGTGCACACATCGTGAACAACTGCCACACCCAATACACCCCAGATGCATCCCTTACCCCATGGAGACTTCCAAACGTGTCCGTGCCTGTAACGCTGAGTCAGCCCACGATGTCATGTCCATAAGGAATAGCAGTGCCACAACAATGCAACCAGCAAACGGCATGCGCAGGTACCTGGGGAAGAGAGACACACAAGAAGTCAGCCACAAAAAGCACAGCCACTTGCATGTGCATTTACTCGACACATGTATGGATGACAACATGCTAGGTCACAATTATGACTGGGGAAATACTACCATCACTGCCACCATCACTCCAGTGACACACCCACACACACCTCTGACCCACGTGCCATACATGCAGGTGGAGACACACATCACAACGCATGCCACACGGGGACCAATGCGTGCACACTCAGACACTGGTACTCACCACTAAGCAAAGAAGTCGCGTATGAGCCGAGTCCGGATGTCCTCTTGCGGCTCCACATCCTCCACATCACTAGCCCCATTGCCAAGCCCTTCGTCCTCCACGGGTGGATGGTCCTCGTCATGTTGATTCAGGATGAGTGGCACAGCTCTTTCAACTGCCATGTTGTGCAGCATGCAGCAGACCATGAAGATCTTGCAGACCTTCGCCGGGGCATAAGAGAGTGCACCGCCGGTCTTGTGGAGGCACCGGAATCGGCTCTTCAGCATGCCAAACGTCCTCTCTATCACTCGCCTTGTCCGGCCATGGGCGGTGTTATAGCGGAGCTGGGCCGGCGTGCTGGGGTTGCGGAGAGGTGTCAGCAGCCAAGGCATGTTGGGATAGCCAGCGTCCCCTACATGGGAAGCACATGGACATCGTTAGAACTGGTGAAGCGGTCGTGCTGGTCGGCTATACAGAATACAGGACAGACAGACTGTACCCACCAACAACACATGCCCGTTCGTTGCGCAGCTGCATCATCATTTCAGGCATCCCGCTACGCCTCATGATGTAGGCATCGTGTGCTGATCCTGGGAAACGAGCACAGACATGTGAAATCACCATATTGGACAGACACACCACAAGGGCATTGATGGAGTGGTAGTGCTTCCGATTGCGGTACGCCACCTCCCGTGCGTGTGGTGGTACCAAACCTACATGTGTCCCATCTATGGACCCAATGACATGGGGCATCCCTCCCAGGGCATAGAATCCACGCTTGACCTCAGTCATCTGTTCAGGGGTTGGGAACTTGATGAAGTCATCCAGGTGAATCAACATGGCCTCCAAGAAATCATGCAGCACACCGCTGAACATGCTCTGGGACATGCCACCAACATGAGCTATGGTATTTTGGAAGGTACCCGTGGCAAGAAAATGTAGGGCAGCCATTACCTTCAGCTGGGGTGTCAGTGCCGTAGGATACCTGTGCTGCGGTTGCAGGTGTGGTGCCAGTCTCGCCGTCAGCTCCAGGATCAACGGTTGGGTGAAGCGGTAGAGCCGGATCCTGTCATTCTCCTGCATGGCAGCCAAGTCTGGAATTCTTCGGGCAAGAGGCGGCGCTCTTCAGTAATTTGGAAGTGACAAGGAAGAGTGAGTGCACTACGACAACAACTCATGTCTACTGAGCACATGTAAATCTGGCAATACACACATGCTACCTAGGGAGTGAGGTATGTGCTACATGCCCAGGACACGTATGGATGCAAGGTGACACTCCTTCCAAGACCCAGCTACACACGGAGATAGAGAACCTCCCCATGCCACGCCATGGGAATAGCTGTGTCCCAGTGCAAGTGAACAGCCCGACGGAAGACAGGAGTGACATACACCCACACATCAGCAGAAGTGGGATGCCGATTGCAGAGACTGGTTGCGGAACACCGGAGCCACAGGTCACATGACATTACACTAGGCCTGCCCACAGACCTTGCCATGAAGGTGCACATGTCATGACTCACCACACATTCCTTGTGAGGATGCTGACATGGCCTTGTCACGCTACTCCGTGTCCCATGCATACATGTGCACCTCACATCCGATAACACATGTGGCATGGTGTGCGGGACAGTGTGCAATGACAATCTACACACAGACACATGTTGGTTGCTGCAACGGCTGCAGCTTTTGAGGGTGCTACAACATCAACCTGATGGAAATCCCGGACACATGAATGACATAGTCACATTGTGCACTGTGGGTAGTGACAAGTCATGTGTCATGACCCCTGTACCGGGCATCATGGGACACTTCCGTGTGTTGGTGTCCGTGCCATGCCAGTGACGCTCACCCCAAGTGCGCAGTACGACATGCACACATGTCAAAGGAGTCAAGGGCATGCCTGGCACACATTGCACCGTCACACAGTACACCTATACACATCTCATCATACATCTGGTGCCTTCTCCACTCAGGAGGCATGTTCCACATCACAGCCTGTCACACCTGTGCCCCACACATGTAGTAATGCACAGATGATGCCTTGATGTCCATTCCTGGACAAGTATGTCCATCCATGGACAAGTATGTCCATCCATGGACAAGTATGTCCGCCCTATTCCTACCTGTGTGTCGCCTATCACCACTGTGATGTGTAAAAACCGCCGTACTGCTGCTAAGAGGGCCTGTGTATGTTCCCAAATCACTGTGGGAGTGCTGCCGTATGTGTACCCATCGTGATGGCGAGCGTACAGGCATTTGTACGGCCCGTACCACTACGAGTACGCATACGCGTGCTGACCCATAGTGATAGTGAGCGTAGATGCGTGTGTACGGTCCGTACCACTACGGGTACGCATACGCGTGCAGACCCATAGTGATAGTGAGCGTAGATGCGTGTGTACGGTCCGTACCACTACGGGTACGCATACGCGTGCAGACCCATAGTGATAGTGAGCGTAGATGCGTGTGTACGGTCCGTACCACTACGGGTACGCATACGCGTGCAGACCCATAGTGATAGGGCCGTACACACGCATCTACGCTCACTATCACTATGGGTCTGCACGCGTATGCGTACCCGTAGTGGTACGGACCGTACACACGCATCTACGCTCACTATCACTATGGGTCTGCATGCGTATGCGTACCCGTAGTGGTACGGACCGTAGACACGCATCTACGCTCACTATCACTATGGGTCTGCACGCGTATGCGTACCCGTAGTGGTACGGACCGTACACACGCATCTACGCTCACTATCACTATGGGTCTGCACGCGTATGCGTACCCGTAGTGGTACGGACCGTACACACGCATCTACGCTCACTATCACTATGGGTCTGCACGCGTATGCGTACCCGTAGTGGTACGGACCGTACACACGCATCTACGCTCACTATCACTATGGGTCTGCACGCGTATGCGTACCCGTAGTGGTACGGACCGTACACACGCATCTACGCTCACTATCACTATGGGTCTGCACGCGTATGCGTACCCGTAGTGGTACGGACCGTACACACGCATCTACGCTCACTATCACTATGGGTCTGCACGCGTATGCGTACTCGTAGTGATAGTGAGCGTACATACGAGTGTACGGTCCGTACCACTACGGGTACGCATACGCGTGCTGACCCATAGTGATAGTGAGCGTAGATGCGTGTGTACGGTCCGTACCACTACGGGTACGCATACGCGTGCAGACCCATAGTGATAGTGAGCGTAGATGCGTGTTTACGGCCCTATCACTATGGGTACGCATACGCGTGCAGACCCATTGTGATAGTGAACGTAGGCATGCATGTACGGGCCGTTGCCATGCATTTGGGGTGCCCTAGGGCCCCGAAACGCACCGTACCTGTGTGTGATGCTCCAAATTACATAGGGGACAAGTATTAAGGCCTACATGCATGCTGGTTGTCATGGAGACCAAGTTCAAATTTCGAAATTGTTCTGGAAGGTGCACAGCAGAAGTCAGTTGGAATTATTCTACTTTGTTGCAATGTGTTTGTGGGGCTGACATCATGCAGGAGAATGAAACCGATAGAGAACACACAGACTGCTAGGTTTGAAGGGATTGGTGGAAACATAGGATGCAAATGTGAGTGACCAATCACTCTGTACTCCTGTGCATGAGACTGGGCAGAAGGGCACATATAAGGCAGCCAGGTCCCATGAGGGAGTACTTGCCTGCACATCTTTGCATTCGTCGACCCAGCTGCTGCTACTGATTCCCTGGAACCATGTCAAGGGCTGTGGAGAGGACACAGCCATTCACCCTGGAGGAGAACATGGCTCTGCTGGATGTGATCCTCCCACAGTACTCCATGCTGTATGGGCGACCAGGGTATCAGGTGAGTGCATAGGCCACTGCCACAGACTGTCCCTATGTTGTGACTGTGACTTCTGCCATTGTGTCCAGGTGTAACACACATGCCATGTACTGTCGGGGGGGTCCCAGGGGGGGGTGCCTGATGTCTCCCAGCAGTGCCCTGAGACAGGAGGGGTGGGGGCCTATCACTCACAGCAGTGCCCTGAGACAGGAGGGGTGGGTGTGGAGTCCTCCCAGCAGTGCCCTGAGACAGGAGGGGTGGGTGTGGAGTCCTCCCAGCAGTGCCCTGAGCCAGGAGGGGTGTGTGCAGAGTCCTCCCAGCAGTGCCCTGAGACAGGAGGGGTGGGTGTGGAGTCCTCCCAGCAGTGCCCTGAGCCAGGAGGGGTGTGTGCAGAGTCCTCCCAGCAGTGCCCTGAGCCAGGAGGGGTGTGTGCAGAGTCCTCCCAGCAGTGCCCTGAGCCAGGAGGGGTGGGTGTGGAGTCCTCCCAGCAGTGCCCTGAGCCAGGAGGGGTGTGTGCAGAGTCCTCCCAGCAGTGCCCTGAGACAGGAGGGGTGGGGGCCTATCACTCACAGCAGTGCCCTGAGCCAGGAGGGGTGTGTGCAGAGTCCTCCCAGCAGTGCCCTGAGACAGGAGGGGTGGGGGCCTATCACTCACAGCAGTGCCCTGAGACAGGAGGGGTGGGGGCCTATCACTCACAGCAGTGCCCTGAGACAGGAGGGGTGGGTGTGATGCACAGTGTGAGCCTTGATCATTGATTGTGACATTGCCATCATTCCACCTGTGTACCCACTGTGGCACGTACTGCTTTTTCCCTCACCAGGGGATGATGTCCCTATGACAAAGGTGCAATGCGTTGGCTGCATGACATGCCTTGTTGAACCAGCTAATTTGTACCCATATGTCTCTCTGTGACATGTGGCTGGTGTATTGATGTGGTGTCACTTGTTCCTCCTCACAGGTAGGCGCCACTGCCAAGGAGCAGATCTGGCTGACCGCCGTCAGTGCCGTGAGGGGTGTGGATGGTCGGAGGCGGAGCCTGCCCCAGGTGAGGAAACGCTGGCAGGATATCCGGTGCTGGACGCGGAGGATTGCACGGCTCCTGCTGGGAGACTCACCTGAGAGCCACAAGAACCGCGGCCGCCGCCGTCTGAGCCACCTCCACAGGCGTGTGCTGCCGGTGGTCTTTCCAGACCTGGAGAGGCGCTTACAGGCGATGCAGCAGCCGGAAGGGGGTAGGTACATGTGTGTTTGTTGTGTGTCACCGGCATTTGTAAGGGCACAGTAGCATGAATTCACTGGCAGGGTTCAAAGGTGCTGTGCCGATCCTGTTTGCCCCAGTATAGCGCTGCGCCCCTGCCACCCTTCCCCTCCTTGCAATGTGTTCCCTGGTCTGTGTGTAGTCACTCCTTCACAAGGTAATGTAGGCTGGCGCTTTGTCCACGAGAACTATGACTGTAGCATCATGTGTGGGGGTGGTGTGTAACAGGTTGTGGGACCTTGCCTGTGCACTGTCAAGTTCACTGCATGTGGGTTCCATGTCAGTTGGCACTGATGCTGACTCCAGACATGGGAGTTGGTCTCTCATGTGTCATGCCTTACAGCACGCATGTCCTATGTAGTGGCCTGTGACATGATGTGCATGAGTGTGCGATACACATAGTGCAGGGATGGTGACGTGTGTTGCAGTCATTACCATTCAGTAGCATGTAGTTGCGTGCCCACTACTGTCCCCTGGGGCACCTTTTCCTCAGTGGTGTATGTGTCATCATAAACGTGGACAATCTCAGTGTCTACAGCGTAGGTTGTGCTCTGTGCCATTGTCCCCTGTCACCATGTATATAGACGTGCTATTTTGTACAGGTGTCCACTGTGCAGCCTGACCTGATTGTCCTTCTTCATACTCACAGTTGCCAGTGCCTGTGTGTCTTGTTATACTCATCTGAGGATGGGCACTGGTACCTCATTATTTGTACAGGCGCACCTTGGCTGTTTGGCGTCCAATCTTGCTTTTTGCCTGCCCCTGTGTGTATCACCCAGACTATGAGATGTTGGTGCCACCTGTGTCTCAACAATTTGCCTCGTGTAGGGTCTTGTTGGGGCGGGCAATGCCTATGTGTCAAATCCTGATTTCTACTTGCTGGGTCTGGGCAGTGTGTGATGTGTCTGGACACACACGCAATGTGCAGTGACCGAGTCATGTTGGGCATGTTTTCAGCATTACCTATGCAGCATGTGTCTCAAGTTCATGGATATGGTCCCTGGTCATCGGTATTTTCGCCAACGCTGTGTGGTGCAGATGCAGTGCTGGATTGTCCCCAGGGCCTGGGTGCTATGTCAGACTCCGTTTCCTGTGTTTAGCTATTGTCTCATGCTCTCCATGGTATTTCATTGGCATGGTGGCTCAACCAACTGTGTGTTTCATGCCCTACATCGGTACCTTGTTTAGTAGATGTTAGGGATCTTCCTTTTCAGGCTATGCAGTGTTACCTATGTCGATTGGACTCATGTGACTGATGTGTACAGCTGTCTGATTAATTTCTGTCTCTCCACCCTGCCCACAGCATCGTCGGGGGACACAGAGGGAGACATGGACACAGGCAAGGCGGAGGGACCGAGCACCAGTGCCAGCCGTGACATCGGGGCTGGCACATCGAGTGGGACAGAGGTGGAGGATAGTGCGGCCGAGGACCTGTCGACTGGCACGTCAGAATACGAAGCTGACAGGTCCGAGGAGGATGTCTCCGAGTGGGCGGTGGCTGCACCAGCAGCTGACAGCGGAACAACACCTCGCACCGCCCCCTCAGTTTCCACCAGCCGCCTCCCACTTGCTCGTGTCCCTTCCCAGCGTGCCCGGTCACAGCATGTCTCCTTCCTGCCAGGCACCGCACCCCCTGCCCCTGTCTCCACTGCTGCCGCCAATGCAGAGTCTGTGGACATCCAGCGGCAACTGCAGGTTGGTCAGGCTGCGATCCTTAATGTCCTCCATGCCCACGGCAAAACCCTCACCAACATCGAGGCTTTCTTGGAGGGCATTCATTCATCGCAGGCTGACCAACGCAACTTGCTGAGGTCCATAGACTCCACACTGACTGCAGCAGTGGGTCTCCTGCAGCGTGACCTCCCCCCACCTACCCCTGCCCCATCCACACTTCCCACTCCCATGCCTGTCCCACGTACACCCAGACGTCGGCATGCACCCACATCAACGGACACGGGCACCACACCAGCAGGGAAGGTCCACCGCACTCCTCCTGACACGCACACACAGGGTGAGGTAGGCACACCCACTGGGTCGGGGGGCAAATGTGTGACACGCAGCCATAGTGGGAGTCCGCATTCCACCCAGTCCACTCCCTCCAAATCCCCTCCCCTCAGCTCTCCTGGCCACATCTCCCCCAAGGACTCCTTCATGGCCGCTCTGTCCCTGAGCCCCACAGTTACACCACCACACAAGCGGTCAAGGAGGTCCCCGGTCAGGGTGGTTGAGTCTCCCCCCCTGTCTCCACCCTCCCCCGGTGGCGCTGCGACCCATCCCTCTGACCCCCCCCCCTCCTTGGGGCCTGAGGTCCCTTCGGGTGCAGGGGACTCCCTGGAGGACCTTGCAAAGGTGTGTAGTGCCATCCTGACCTCCGCCTTTGGCACTGACCCACCCCCTGTGGTGGAGTCCTCCATCCCTGCACCCACAACGCCGGCCCTTTTCCCTGATGTCCCTGCAGTGCCTGTTGCTTCCCCCCCCCCCTGATGCCCTCACCAGTGTGGAAGACGATGCCATTTGACTGTGCAGGCAAGGTAGGGGACACGCATCCCACTGTGTCCCCCATCCAGCTGAGAATCATTGACTGCCCTATGGGCTTTGTGAAGATTGAACTGCCTGCGATCCACGGACATTGTGCTCATGCTGAATAAAGCTTAATTTTGTTTTCATTATCACACTACTGCTATGCTGGTATTGGTGTTGGTGGGGCTGCTACATGGTTTTGGGTGGTGTGTAAGGGTTTGGGTGTGTGGGATATGTAGTAGTGTACTGCTCATTGGTGGGACCCTGGGATCTGTGTGCCATCACAAGGTGTTGGCTAACTTTCTTTGTTCATGTAAGCAGTTACTGCATGGTGCACTTGTCCCAGGGTGTATTCCTTCCTCTGTGTACCCAGCTTTCTTCCCTGCAGGGTGTTCCCAATGTTTAGCACAGAGCTGTGTCTACATGAGCTGTGTGTGTGACGGAGCCCTTCTACTTTGGCCATGCATGCAGGGCCATGTCTCCACCTGCAACAATCGTGGCATCCTTGGTGATCACTGTACTTGTGTGTGGAGTCTGTTGACATGAGTTCATGGGGACATGTTCCCTTGTAGCCAGTATGCATGTGGATAATTCTGGCCTCACACACATGTGTTACACCCCTCCTGTCTCAGGGCACTGCTGTTAGTGATAGGCACCCACCCCTCCTGTCTCAGGGCACTGCTGGGAGGACTCTGCACACACCCCTCCTGTCTCAGGGCACTGCTGGGAGGACTCCACACCCACCCCTCCTGTCTCAGGGCACTGCTGGGAGGACTCTGCACACACCCCTCCTGTCTCAGGGCACTGCTGGGAGGACTCCACACCCACCCCTCCTGTCTCAGGGCACTGCTGGGAGGACTCCACACCCACCCCTCCTGTCTCAGGGCACTGCTGGGAGTGATAGGCACCCACCCCTCCTGTCTCAGGGCACTGCTGGGAGGACTCTGCACACACCCCTCCTGTCTCAGGGCACTGCTGGGAGGACTCCACACCCACCCCTCCTGTCTCAGGGCACTGCTGGGAGTGATAGGCACCCACCCCTCCTGTCTCAGGGCACTGCTGGGAGGACTCTGCACACACCCCTCCTGTCTCAGGGCACTGCTGGGAGGACTCCACACCCACCCCTCCTGTCTCAGGGCACTGCTGGGAGGACTCTGCACACACCCCTCCTGTCTCAGGGCACTGCTGGGAGGACTCCACACCCACCCCTCCTGTCTCAGGGCACTGCTGGGAGGACTCCACACCCACCCCTCCTGTCTCAGGGCACTGCTGGGAGGACTCTGCACACACCCCTCCTGTCTCAGGGCACTGCTGGGAGGACTCCACACCCACCCCTCCTGTCTCAGGGCACTGCTGGGTGGACTCTGCACACACACCTCCGATTTCAGGATATGTACGCTTGGAACATACACGGTGGGGGTACGCTCAATGCATTCGAGGTGAGGGTACGAGTCTACTTACACTGGTGTGGTGGGGGTACGCTCCATGCATACGCGGGTGAGGGTACGGGTCGTACTTACACTGTTGGGCTGGGGGGTACGCTCCTTGCATACGCGGGTGGGGGTACGGGTCGTACTTACACTGTTGGGGTGGGGGTACGGTCCGTGAGTCCGCGGGTGGGGGTAGGAGTCGTACTTACACTGGTGGGGGTGGGGGTACGGTCCGTACGTCCGCTGGTGAGGGTTCGAGTCGTACTTACACTGTTGGCATGGAGGGTACGCTCCATGCATACGCGGGTGAGGGTTCGAGTCGTACTTACACTGTTGGCATGGGGGGTACACTCCATGCATACGCGGGTGGGGGTACGGGTCGTACTTACACTGTTGGGCTGGGGGGTACGCTCCATGCATACGCGGGTGGGGGTACGGGTCGTACTTACACTGTTGGGCTGGGGGGTATGCTCCATGCATACGCGGGTGGGGGTACGGGTCGTACTTACACTGTTGGGCTGGGGGGTACGCTCCATGCATACGCGGGTGAGGGTACGGGTCGTACTTACACTGTTGGGCTGGGGGGTACGCTCCATGCATACGCGGGTGGGGGTACGGGTCGTACTTACACTGTTGGGCTGGGGGGTACGCTCCTTGCATACGCGGGTGAGGGTACGGGTCATACTTACACTGTTGGGCTGGGGGGTACGCTCCATGCATACGCGGGTGGGGGTACGGGTCGTACTTACACTGTTGGGGTGGGGGTACGGTCCGTGAGTCCGCGGGTGGGGGTAGGAGTCGTACTTACACTGGTGGGGGTGGGGGTACGGTCCGTACGTCCGCGGGTGAGGGTTCGAGTCGTACTTACACTGTTGGCATGGAGGGTACGCTCCATGCATACGCGGGTGAGGGTTCGAGTCGTACTTACACTGTTGGCATGGGGGGTACGCTCCATGCATACGCGGGTGAGGGTTCGAGTCGTACTTACACTGTTGGCATGGAGGGTACGCTCCATGCATACGCGGGTGAGGGTTCGAGTCGTACTTACACTGTTGGCATGGGGGGTACACTCCATGCATACGCGGGTGGGGGTACGGGTTGTACTTACACTGTTGGGCTGGGGGGTACGCTCCATGCATACGCTGGTGGGGGTACGGGTCGTACTTACACTGTTGGGGTGGGGGTATGCTCCATGCATACGCGGGTGGGGGTACGGGTCGTACTTTCACTGTTGGGGTGGGGGGTGCGCTCCTTGCATACGGGGTGGGGGTAGGGTCCGTACATATCCGTCCCCACGCTATGTGATGTTTGTGCGGCCCGTACCCAGGCCTTTGCCACGTGGGTGCGATCCGTCCCGCCATTGTTGGGGTGACGTGTGTGGGCGTGGTCCGACTCGTACCCACGCTCTTCAGGCGTGGGTACGGGACGTACCTGTCTGGTTGTGTTGCCGGTTCGCGTGGTGACGGACTTCCGTTGTGGCGGTTGCTGGCTTATCAGGACACGCCCCCACCCCCTCGTGGTGACCAGGGCATGGGAGTCAGGTATGTCCAGGCCATGTGTGGTGTGTGACTTATGTGGTTGTTTTGTGGCCTGCCCTGGTCCTGCCACCCCCACCCCACCCCACTTTCCCCCCTCCCTTAGTTATTCTGACCTTCTGCAGCGTCTGCGTCGTAACCTGTAGAGGAGGTGGACTGCTATGAGGGCAGGGATGACTCGTAGGTTCGGGTCCATGTCTGTCCGTCGCGTACTGGTACTCCTTGATCGCGTCGTCCTGTCGCGTACGGGTCCTCCTTGATCGCGTCGTCCTGTCGCGTACGGGTCCTCCTTGGTGGCGTCGTCCTGTGTGTCCGTCACGTACTGGTCCTCCTTGTTCGCGTCGTCGTCTGTCCGTCGCGTACTGGTGGTCCTTGTTCGCGTCGTCCTGATTTCCCGGCAGTTTTTGGCTGCCGCAAAATATTCACCGTGCGGGGTGACGTCGGTGCGAATCGTGATTCCTGGGTCGTGAATGGCTGGCTGCGAGCGTCCCGACGTCAGGTCGGCGCTTTCCCGGATCGCATTGGTAGGGGTTTATTTGTTCGGTCGGCCTTTTTTACGATTCGTACGGTAATGGTGTACCCGTGCGAATCCTAATTCCTTGTTTGTAAAAATTGACGACCGGGTACGCGTCGGGCGGAGATTGTGCTCCGTCCGACGGTTCGTACCCGGTTTTTGCCGGATCGTGATCGGCACCTTGGTCTAACATAAGAAAGCAGTGGGTATCCCTATGAGAAGTAGACAATAACAAATAAACTCTAATTGTTCACAAAAAGTAGATGTGCTCCATTCCTTTTGGGGATCATAAATTGATAGCCCTAGGAATAGATAGAATATAACTTTACCACCATTTCAATGTTTGATTTCAGCAGGTGTTAATATGTAATAAATGTAAATTTTGAAGGTCAATAATATTGTCTTATGGTGTTTGATAGTACAGAAATTGCTGATGTTTTATTAAAAAAAGAGGTTATATTGAATTAGAACATGAAAGTGTAATGTATATATTTGAAATCACTGTTGTGTGTATATGCCTCAAGTTCTTCATGTAATGATGTTCGATCTGGTGAAAAAGATTTGGGAATTGTTAATCTGTCTAATAAAATCTTTGACAAGGATGAATTGGCGGTGTTACGTAGGGGTTTGAATTTTTGTCCCACCCAAAGTGGTGATATAACCAATGTACACATAGATCTATTTAAGTTTGTTAGAATCCTCAAATTAAAAGATAATTTTTCTCACATTTTTCCCCAGAATCCTGAGCCATCTGTTCCTCCTCGACTCATGACACATACGGTCGCAGATATAAGGAATATTCACTGTTTTATGACACTTGATTATAATGAGGAATGTGATATGCTCTCTTTAATCAATAACTTGGTTATATCATAGAACTGTGCATAGTGGGTTAAAACCAAAATCCAAATTCATACCAGTCATGAATTATCATCATAATATAGATGTTTTTTATGACAAAGTAAGTGAGGATCTATACAATATGGAGACCACCAAAAAATTCACCGCTTGGACTAATCACAACATTACAGCCCAAGAGAGAAAGGCCCTCGATCGGTTAAAGCATGACAAGAGTATTGTCATTAGGGAGGCAGATAAGGGCGGTAATGTTGTGATTATGAACCATGGTGATTATATGAATGAGATTAACCGCCAAGTTAGCAATGAATCCTGCTATAAGAGAGTTGTGGGAAACCCGATTGACAAGTTGACCACCATGATTAATATCAAATTGAGTGAATGGAAGGATACTATGCTACTTACGGAAAATGAATTCAGATATCTCAGAGTGGATTGTTCCAACTTTCCCTGCATATACATCCTTCCACAAATACACAAACCCAATGCATTTCCACCTGGTCGTCCTATCATTTCGGGGGTGGGCTCACCCACCGAGAGACTATCAGAATTTGTTGACTTGAGATTGCAAAAACATGTGGTTAACCTCCCGTCATATATCCGGGACAGTAAGGATATTTTGGTCAAATTCAAAGACTTTGAATGGTCTGAAGAACTACTCTTCGTTACATTTGATGTAGAAAGCTTATACACATTTATTCGCAAAGAACTTGGGCTTTTGGCGGTTCAGTCCTTTTTGGATAAAGAGAATGCTGATCAGTTTTCCTTTAATGAGATGATTATGGAGATGATCAATATTATCCTCTGTAATAATTTTTTCCTCTTTGACAGATGCTGGTTCCAGCAAATCCTTGGTACTGCGATGGGTTCCAGGTTTGCTCCCTCGTACGCCTGCCTCCTTATGGAGTGGTTCGAGAGGGAGCATGCCTGGGGCAGAGGTGCCTCCCCCTGGACGGATTTTATTGTGTTCTGGGGGAGGTACATCGATGATGTTATCTGCCTCTGGTCAGGGTCTGTGGAAGAGTTGAAGGAATATCTGATATATCTGAATGATATTCAATACAATGTCAAATTTACGATGACTTTTGGTAGAGAATGTATTGACTTTTTGGATATAATTTTTTTTTTGAGGGATGGTAAAATACACAGCACTCTTCACAGGAAAGACACAGCTTGTAATGGGATCCTTCACGCTGATAGCGCTCATGCTCGGTCTGTTGTCAACAACATCCCTATGGGGAGATGATAAGAATACGAAGAAATTGTAGTGATGATGACACATACCTTGATAACATCTCAGAATCCAGAAAGAGGTTTTTGCAGAGAGGATATGCTGGAGAAGTTGTGGATAAGGCCATTGAGAAAGTTAAATGTCGCACTAGAGAAGACACTTTGCGTCCATCACACAAAAGGGATACGACAAAAGAAACTCCAGTCAGGTTTATTACACAATACAATGTAAATAGCTCCAAAATCTTTAATATCTTAAAGAAAAATTGGAGCCTTCTTGGAGATATACCATCCTTAAGGAGTTGCCTTACGAATACTCCATCAATAACATACAGAAGAGGTAGATCACTGCCGAATGTCTTATGTCCCAGTTATGTGACTAATTCAAGTGAAACGTGGTTGCCCACTAAACCCAAGGGTTTTTTTACCTGTGGAATGTGTAACATGTGTCCACATGGGAAAAATAGAACTCTTAACTTTTGCTATAATACTAGTGTAAAGTATGATGTCATGCATTTTATAAACTGCAATACTACTCACGTTATTTACGTAATAGGTTGTAATTATGACATCATTTATGTAGGGAGTACAATCCATCCTCTAAAAATTCGAATACAGGACTATCGTAGGGCTATTGTGAACAAAGATCGGAGATATCCCCTGAGTGAACATTACAGGTCAATGCACCCTAACAATGATATGTTTTGGTTCCACGGAATAGACCATGTCCCAATCAGTAATCGAGGAGGCAATAGGGAACTTTTGGTGAGACAAAAGGAGGCAAAATGGATTTGCAGATTGAGGGCCACATATGTGGGTCACAATACTGATAAGGAATTACATTACTTCCTAGATTAATATTATCTCTGCTATTGACAAGGATGCAATTTGCTTGTTTTGGATCAAAATGGCATTGCCTGATTGGATTTGCTGTTTTCTGAATGTGCTGTCAACTCTCTTGATGTAGATATTCTACAGTTCCATGATTATGTGTTTAAAACAATTGTATAGTATACATAGTGGTATGTGACAAATGATTGTCTGTACTTTCTTATTCTCTTGTTTTCTTCTCTCTTGTTTTCTTCTTACTGATGGCCTTCCTTCCATTTTTATGAGTGACCATAGTATTCAATACATTGCGTTCTATATATTCATTACGGTCTTGCCATGTGTTGGCGCAGATGAATTCGACATACCAGACAGGCCGTGCTAACTGAATTACACTCTTTTCGCTTTGTGGGTTCGTTTTTTAACCATGCGATCATGTGATTAGCCTCGTATATTAGCAAGAAGCATTTACACTATGTCCACTTGGTTCTTTACTTATATGACCGCCGTAACTGGTACTTTGCGGTTTTTTACATATACTTATATCATGTGGCAGTTACACTTATTCCAAGATGGCCGCGGGTTTTTTTGCATTTCAGGAACGTACGGTCGTAACTGTTAATACTAATTTAAAGAAAGACGGCTTTGTAGTTATTATGTTGCTTTTTTCTTTTTGATTCAAATTATGGAATCGAATTACTCGTATGGGAGACTTACTGTTGTGGTCTTAGGCTTGTCTGCTGATATATATCAATTCAGTATACAACTCCGTTTCAATGTATGCTCATTCTAAGATGGCCGCTTGGTGAGCCAAAAAATAATAATTTCTATCCTCGTGTTCTACATACTGTGTCATGGCTACTATTACACCTTTTTAAGACTACCTCTAATCTCTATTTCGACAGACAGCTTAGTGGCTATTATGTCGCCCGTTTTTTGTTGATTTAATGCATATAATCGATATACTCGTCTCTGGAGGCATACTGTTACATTTCCTTAGGATTGTCAGTGGAGATAAATGGACCTGGTGTACAATTCCGCTTCTATGTATGCCCTTTCTAAGATGGCCGCTTTATTAGTCATACTAGATTTGTCCCTCTTTCGATTTCTATAACACTGCCCTTTGGCTACGCAGGGTCACGTTTGACCAGTATATTTAAACCGACCCGAAAATATGGGTCCATTTGCTGTGTCGTTTCATTGTCGGTTATTATGCCGTTCGGCATATGCTGATTTCTGAGGTGAGCCCTTTCAAGTCTGACTCGATCTGTGGCCACAGGAACGTTGTTGTATTGAATGCTATGGTTTTTAACTTGTGAAAAATAGGGATTTTTTTATGTTTCTTCAATTGTGCATAATGCTGCCTTTGTTGAAACGGTCTTCATATTGTGCATAATGCTGCCTTTGTTGGAACGGTCTTCATATATTGCGGTGATTATATATGTGAACGGCTTGGTGTGTGACACGGGGTCTCTCGGCTGGCTCTAAATGATTAAGTGGCCTTTATTTGGAAATGCCGGTGGAGAACAATGTGAGGAATTTGCTACCTTGGTTGAATGACACGTTTACTCTTTTAACACGTATATTGACAACAAAATTTTTTAAATTTAAAGACAGGATATATTTGTCTCTGATGAATTAATACTTTTGTTTGTAACGCCTTGATGAATAGTTGTGGTGAGAACACTTTTTCTTTTTCCTTCAGATATTTTGGTCCAACAGAGGACTTTTTTACTATTGTGAGTGACTACTCTTTGCAATATATCAATAAAATACCGTCAAGTGGTATCATCTAGACCTTCATATTTGAAGGTGAGTGTATCTCACTGTGGTTGTGCATTCTTGAATTGTGCACTTGTGCCATGTACTAAGCTTTTCAACTGTGAGGCTATTGGTCTTTTGTATACCCATGATGCTATTGGGTTTTTTGTATTCTTATGTTTCAGACGCTTGTCCGTATATCGAACGCATAATACATCACTGTGATTTGTGAATATTTTGAATCAACTATTATGGAATGAGTTTATTTTCATGCAACCAACTTTACGGTGAGCTTTTCCTCACTTCTTCCTTTCTGTCAATCCTTTCTATCCTCATTTATTTATAGTTTGTGGTCATAATTTTCGTTTATTTTGTTTTATATGAAATTGTTTTTGTTCTTTTGTTTATTCTTTAGGTGTTACTCTCTAGTATTAGCAGCTGAATTTGTGATCTCGAGATATTTTCTCTTGTCTCTGATTTTTCTCTCTTCCTTTCTCTTTGCACTGTCAGTCTGATATATATAGTCATTATATATATCTTGTTTTATTTGAGATAGAAGATTTCAGATAAGAAAGACTCTATGCACATAGAATTTTAACACAATGATATGTGTATATATATGTATGTTAGGTTGGTCTTGTTATCTATGGATTTGTTTTTAATGTTGTAATTATTAGTCACTTTTATATGTTGTTTTTTTTAAATGCATTGTCAGTATATATGTTGTTGTTTATACATGTTGTTCTATAATTGATTACAGCCCTGAAGAAGTTCCTGTGCTAAAGGAACGAAACGCGTTGGCTGTCCGCTATCTTTAATAAATAAAAGAAGACTAAGAAACTTTTTGGAATATATATTGATCTGGACTTTGTTTTTTGAGTTCACCTTCCGTTATGTAAAAAATATTCTGTATATATTGTAAATATAATTTGCAATTATGTATATTATTTGTAGCCCTTAAGAAGTCCGAGATGACGAAACACATTTGCTATAACGTGAAAACCTGTAATACAGAGTGCTGGACTAAATTGTGGTTGTGATATTTGTAGGTTTTCTTAACCCTAGGAGGTTTAAGTGTATTGAGCCTCACGTCCTATGCACCAAAGGAGCAAATGTAACATGTGACCTTACTATAGCGATAAGTGCAGTCTCAAATTGCCCCATACCATGTGCATTTGTTTTTTACCCTTCGAGTCTCTGTAGCTTCTGTCCTTCTTTCTATGGTCAATTCCTCAATCCAAGATGGTAATCCACCATCTCCTTGCCAGGTAACTTGCTAGGACCCAAAGGGGTCTTAAAGACCAAAGTTAATCCTCTGTTTATTGAAGCTTGGAAATTGTGTTGATGTCTCCATAGCACTAGCTGTATATTATGTGTAGTCTATACTTCGACAACTGGAGTCATTGTAACCTCTAGACTTCGTTCGATTTGGGGAGGTGCAGTCGGGATTACTTGTGACACAACTGGGTAAGTGTCAATGGGACCAGTTGCCTCATTACTGAAAGGGCAATATGTAGAACCTTTAAGGGTCATTCAGTTGAAGGCAGTTCTGGTTGTACTGGAACAGTAGCCACAGTTTGTCTCGCACTAATGCCTATCTCTTTTAGATCAATGTAGGTCACAGGAGGTGGTCGGGATGACAGTTTTTCTCCCAGTATCTCATCTCCTGAATCAGTATCTGATTCTTCCTTTTCTCGCTTAACTGCATCTTTATCCTTCTCCTTAATTCTGATGTAAGAGCTGGATACAGTCTAGTTCCCGTGATAATTCCCTTTCTCCATCTACGCAGCTCTTCATCCTGTTGGGTGTTTGCATAATTCCTCATTGCTCTACCTGCTCTCCTTTGATATTTTCCTTCTCCTTTTCTCTTGCAAGCTTTCCACAAATCTTTAAAGCTTCATATTGCATGGGTTGAGGTGATGGCTTCTTTTTATATAATTTCCCCCCTAAAATGTTCTAAAATCCCGGTGTTCCATACCTTGCCAAATGTAATGCAGCCTTATCCTCGGTAATTCTCATCCATTGTTTCAATCACAAACACGGATTTAATCCATGCTCAGTTGTCTTTATTTAAGCTGGAGTACTCTCAGGATGCAACTCCTCACCTTTTCGAAAGGAATGATAACATCTCCCCTCACAAGTTTCTTTAAATCCTTTAACCATTTAATTTGTGCAAGACAATTGACTGAAAGATTTATGTGCAACCATTTGTTTTGATTTCGTTCCGTTTACGTAAAATTTTCAATAATCAATGAATAAACCGTTTTAAATTTCAGTAGCCCTTTTTCCAATCCAGGATCCAAACTCACAATGCCCAATATGCTCTGCAAGTTGAAACACCAACCGACCAATACCAGCGCAAAACACACCAACCAGCCAATCCCAACATGAACACTATGATGTCAACCTCTCATCCCTCACAGCATCCAGCTTCCTTTACAATTTTTCTTTGTTATTTGGAACAAACATTTTTGACCAATCTTGTTTCCTTAACTCGTTTCTAACAGAAAATATTTAGATCTACATTCGCTCAGAAACATTTCACAATTGGAAGTGACTGCTCGACCAACGAAAATCACACCAATTAATGCAGCTTCACCCTGATGCGCAATACTGTTTTGGCAATATTAACAAAGTTAACCAATCGCCGACACCTGACCCCACTTTTATTGATGGAAGGGATGGTACCTCACACTCAACATCTACTGATCTCTTCACAACAACAACATTTCAATACTATTCCTATAACTAGTGATTCATCCAATTATAACACACTCACTCTACTCTCTCAATCCCAACATTATTCTCCCTATTGATACTTGCAATACCAAACTGCAGTCGCCAAGACCGTAACTGCTTGTTACTCCATCCGGTTTCAGGCACTGGAAACTGGAATTGGGACTATTAAAATATACTTTGGGTAATAATTTGTAGCTCTATTTTGGGTGTAAAACCATCAGTCTACTAGCAGAAACTGCTGGAGCCCAAACCTTTGGAGAAGTTAATGAACCTTTTCCACAGTTTGGAGAGTTAGAACTTCCTTAAAGAAAGTCATTAAAACATCATGGATATTTAGAATTCGTGATGAGACAATGACAAGAGATTGGGATAGTTTTAAAACCTTTGGCCCATATGTGTCATTATTACAAGTAGCGATTACCTAGTTGCGATTTTCTCCGAATTGGCTATGAGGTGATCGCCAAGCCTAATGTATGAAACGCTTTTCAGTTTCATTAGCGATTCTTAATGGGTCGCAAATAGACCTACCTCATGTATATTAATGAGGTAGGTCACAATTTACGAGCCATTAGGAATCTACGCCATCACAGGGATGGTGGCCTTCTGAGGTCAGCAGACCACCATGCCTGTGATTGCTTTTAATTGAAGCAGTCTCTTTTGTTTTTAAATGCATCCCGTTTTCCTTAAAGGAAAACGGGATGCATTTAAAAAGAAAAAATGAAACTTTGCAGTTTCATTTTTTAAGAGTAGACCTTGGTCCGTGGACCACTACCTGCTCTTAAAAAAAATGTTTTCCATTCTCAAAGGGGAAGGTGCCCTCTGGGGACTCCTTCCCATTTGCGAATGGGTTACCACCTCCTTCAAGGAGTCGGTAAAATATGAATGTTTTGTGACTATAATTTCGTTGCAAAACATTAATTCCATTCGGATTCGGTATTTGGAAGGAATGCCCTGAACACTCCCCTTCCAAATACTGACTCACAAACACAAATTGCGAATCGGTAACGTGTTACCGAATTGCAAATATTTGTTTCATACATATGTAAAAGCATTTTTGATGTCGGAAACAGACCGATTGGTCTTTTCCGACCGCAAAGATGCTTAATACCTGTGGCCCTTTATTTCATCTTGAGGTTAGAGAGATTCTATATATCTTTATTAAGTTAATAATTTACAGAAATAAAAGAAGAGGTTAGAAATCAGCATTAAAAATGTGTTCCATAATGAAACCCAATAAACTAGCTATGGGACCTATTCTAAATAGGAACCCAATTGGAAAGGAGCAGACAATGAGGAATGAACTTCTCATCAAGAGAACTTGATGGAAACTCAGCCAAGTTTCCTACAGTTGCAATAGCAACTGTATTTAGAATAGCAATATGTGCAGTAGCATCTATCAAAAGTTAATAAAGGCAAATCACCTTAAAAATATCAGAAGAGAATCAACTCTCCGTAAAGAAGAGTCACAGGCAAAGGAGAAATCCAGCAGCTGGACCACCGGATGGGTTAAGGTGTGTCTAACTAGCAAGGAACACTCATTATTATAGTTTTCTCACACAAGTTACAACCTCTGTAGGCGTCTTCACTTGATAGTCAATCAGAACAGTTCACAAGGTCGTGTTGTCAACCATACGATGGATCTCCTTCTGATTCACACAGCCTGCTCTCTTGTCATCCAGGTTTATACAGTTTTCTAGAGCAATTGTTACATAAGGAAAGGTTCCCATGAGAACCCTCTCCAAAGCCAAAAGATGCATTATAAGCTCATTGCATAGACAAAGACAAGTCAGTAATGTGAACGGTTATATCAAGATATTCTTTACAGTTTCAATAAGTCTATTACATTCTAGTGAAATTATCTAGCATGAGGTGAGGAACTATATGAACATGATATTAGAGTCAGCACATTTCTAAAGATGACATTAATGCAAGGCAGTTGCACAGAATGCTTTACCATGAGCAAAGGGCGAAAGGAAAGCTTTGTACCTAGTCACTGCACAGGCTACAGTATAGTTATAGTGTTAATTTTCTATAAACAGGCCTTTAAATCTTGTTCTTATCTTGTCACGTTTGCTTAGCATTCAAAGATACAGGTAAAATGTCAGGCTCGGTCTTCCTAGGGAGGTTGGTGTTTACTTTTATTTTTCTGACTTACAAGTGAGAGACTTTTTGTGGCAATCTTGCTGTTAAGTGTAAGGCTTTTTTCTAGCACTTAGCAAAAATGAACTGTGCTGATATTTCAGAATATATCAGAATTAGGAAAGTACAAATTAAATTCATTTTTTTGTAATTCTGACGTGTGGTGAAAATAAATATTTGAATATGATCTAACTACATCAATACACTAAGTGAAGACATTTCCATACAGAATCATTTGTGCGCAGTAAAACAGTATGTCTGTGCAAATGCAACAGTCATTTCAATTGAATATGTGTTGTCTGTAATAACAGTGCACTACCGCACCATGCATACTCTACACTCCACTCTACCCCACTACACTCTACAACTCTCTACTCTACTCTATGCCCCCCCACTCAATGCGTGGGCACTCCATTCAATGCCACTCCACTCTACAATATGCTATTCCATTCTACGACACACCACATCACTCCGCTCAACGACACAACTCTCCACTCTACGATATGCCACTCCACTTACCTCCACTCTAAAACACACTATGACATGCCATGCCACTCCATGCCACTCCACTCTACTCCACACCACTCTACTCTATGCCCCTCCATCCTACGCTCCTTCACTCTGTGCCGCTCCACTCCACTGTACGCCAATGTACCCCACTCAACTCCACCCCAATCTACCTAACTCCTCTCCAATCTACCGCACTCAAATCTACCCCAGTTGACTTCAATCTACCCCAATCCACTTCATTAAAGTCTACCTCAGTCCACACCAGTCTATCCCAATCCAATCTAGTCCACCCCAATCTAGCCCACTCCACTCTACCTTAATCTACCCCACTCCACTCTGCTCCACTCCAATCTCTCCAACTCCAGTCAATCTATCCCAATGACCCTATTCCACTCCAATCTACCCCACTCCACTGTACCCCAATCTCCACTCTAATCTTCACCACTCCACTCCACTCCAATCTACCCCACTCCACTCCCAATCCACCCACTCCGATCTACACCGATCCAACTTACTCCCCAATGTAACCCATTCCAATCAAGCCCACTCCAATATACCCTACTCCAATCTACCCCACTCCAGTCTAATGTACCCTACTCCACTCCAATCTATCCCACTCCAGTCCACTCCACCTACCCCAATCTATACCACTCGAATCTACCACAATCTACCCACACCAGTCTACCACTGACTATCACACTCCACTCCAATCTACCCCGCCCCACTGCAATCTATCCCAAATTACCCCACTGCAAACCAGGTAATCTTCTCCACTCTACTCCAATCTACCCCACTCCACTATCCCACTATCTACCCCACTCCATTCCATTCCAATCTACCCCAATCCACCCCACTTCAATCTACTCCATCCCACCCAAATCCACCCCACTCCAATCTACCCCACCACATGAATTTCTACTTCACTCAATTCTACCCTAGTCTACCCCTCTCCACTTCAATGTACTCCAATCTACCATACTCCACTCTACCCCAATCTATCCCACCTCACTCCAATCTACCCCACCTTACCCCACTCCAGTCTACCCCACCCCACTCTAATCTACCCCAATCTAACCCACTCCAATCTACCCCACTCCACTCTAATCTACCCTACTCCACTCAGAGTTACCCAACCACACTCCAATCTACCCCACTTCACTCCACTCACTCTGGCCCACCCTACTCAAACTAGCCCTCTCCATCCACTCAAATCTACCCTATTTCCCTTTTCTCCAATCTACCCCACTCCACTCCAATCTACTCCAATCTACCCCAGTATACTCCAATCCACTCCAAACTACCCCACTCCATATCAATCTACCCCAATCCACCCTTTTCCAATCTACCCCAATCTGCCCCAATCTACCCATCTCTGCTCCAATCTACTCTACTCCACCCCATAGTGCCCCACTCCATTCCAAACGACCCCACTCCACTTCAATCTACCCCACTCCAATCTACCACAATCTTCCCCAGTTTACTTAAATCTACCACACTCCACTCCAATCTTCACCCCACTGTATCGCACTCCACTCCAATCGACAACACTCCACTCTAATTTACCTTGCTCCAATCCACCACAATCTATCCCAGTCCACTCCGCCACAATCTATTCCACTCCGCACCAATTTACCCCAATGTACCTCACTCCAATCCCCAATCTACCCCACCCCACCCACTCCAGTTCAATCCACCTCTCTCCACTCTATCCCAATCTACCCCACTCCACTCCAATCTAACCCAATCCTGCCCACTCCACCCCAATTTACCCCACCCCACTTCACCCAAATCTTTTCCACTCCAATCTACCCCACTCCAGTCTACTCTAATCTACCCCACTCCACCTCAATCTACTCCACTACTGTTTTGCCCAATCCACCTTACTCCACCCAACCCCACTACAGTGTACCCCACTGCGATCTATCTGACTTCAGTTTATCCCACTCCATACAATACCACTCCAGTCAATACCATTCCAATCTACCCCACTCCACTTCAATCTATCCCACTTCACTCCAATGAAATCGACACCAATCTACCCCAGTTCATTCCAATCTACCACACATCAATCCACCCAATTTACCCCACTCCACTCCATTCCACTTCAGTCTACCCCAATTTACCCCACTCCACTCTAATCTATTTGACTCCACTCCACTCTAATCTACCCCACTCTGCTCCAATCCAATCAACCCATATCCACCCTACTCCTTTCTACCCCAATCTATCCACTCCATTCCAATCCACCCCACTCCTACTCCACTCCACTCTATCCCACTCCAAGCTACTCCTCTCCACATAACTCCAATTTACCCAACTCCACTCCAATTTACCTCACTCCACTTGTATCTACCCCACTTCACCCCAGTTTACCCCAATCTAATCTACCCAACTCCAATCTACCACTTCAATCTACCCTATTCCAATCTATCCCACCCCACTACAAACCAACTCTGCTACATTTCAGCCTACTTCACTGTACTCCACTCCAGTCCACCTCACTTTACTCCATTAGAATCTATCCCACTCTACTCCACACTAGCCCACTCTACCCAAATCTGCCCCACTCCACCCTACCCCAATCTACCCCACTATGCTCCAGCTCAAACTACCCCACTCCAATCTACCCCACCCCATGCCACTACCTTTTAGTCATGCTGAATAGCAGGCACACTGGTCTACAACATGGCTAAACACATTGCCAATGCCGAGAAGTGCTTCCCAACAGAAGGAATCTTGTGGCCCAATCTAGTCCGGGCCCTGATGTTAAGAAGAAGGCCAAATTGGTTGGTCTATGGACTGGATCAGTAGCGTGGGCCTCCTTGATAAGAGCCTGTTTAGTATTCTTGCAGTCAGGCGCAGTATCGTCTCGGCTCACGGAACCCTGACGAAGTTCACCATTTGAACGAAACGCGTTGGCTGATGCTTTGCATGGACTGTTTGAAATAAAGACATATTTTTGCAACGAAGACACTGCTCAAGCTTCTTTATTGACATTTTACCCACCTGGTAGTGCACCGCTCCAGTGGTCTCAAAGTACAGTCCTAAAGGATAACGCTAAGAAATAGTGCCCCTCAGACAAGACTCACACAATCAACCTATTCACAGCAATGCAAAGTACACTGCTTAAAGCTGATCACAGAATACGTTTAGGTTGAAGTGTATTTTTAATTGGGAACGTGATGCACTGTTTTTACTCTTTTAGAGTGTCATTCTTCTTAAAATCAATACAGAATGAAAGTCTCATTATTAAATGGTGGAAATGTTGCATCTTACCTATCACTTAGTGAGATTAAATACCAGTCAGAATTGAACCCTCACTCTCAGGGTGACTAGGTTTGTGCTCTCTGCCAGCTTGGGCAGTGCAGGGCAGCACTTCAGTCTTCTATTAGCTTTGTCATGTGCTGTCGTCCCAGACAGCATTTAGGGAGACCAGCTTCATGCCCACTTTCTTGGAACTGATAATGCATAGCTTTTTTCCAGCTTCATCTTAAGGACATTGTTGAACTGTTTTGCTCTTTGTGTTTATTATTTAATAGTGTTATTCTGCCAAAATGCTATAACGATTCAGCGCCTCATGCATAGTTGTATACCACAAATGTTGTATTTTGTGACCATGTCATTAATTTGATCTTAATTATCAATTGATGTGTTTAAAAAGATGTTGGAATTGAACCCCTGCTCTCTGCCTTCACTAGGATCACGCTCCCTGCCATTTTGGGAGTTAGTGCGAGGCAGCGTTTTAATCTTCTGCTAGCGTGGCCATGTGCTGCCCTTTCAGACACCATTTAGAGAGGCGGCCTGTGTGTCCACAAATTAGGTGTGCACAGTGGGTGTGCCGCTGGTGTGCCAAAGGCAAATCTGTCTATGTCTGTCCATGCCTCCTAACTGGCAGGTACAGGGCATGCTGCATCTTGCACTCCTCATTTTCACTGCTCCAGGGAAGAACTTATGGCATTTCATATGCCCTAAAATACACGTACACCATCTCTGAATGCAATGGCTTAAACTCAGTGGGGTTGCCTGTACACAGTAAAGCACAACATGACAACAATACCAATAATGCACTGTCCCACCATTTTTTTAATTGTATGTTACTAAATGGCTGCTCTCTCCCAAATTCAGCCAGTGAATCTAGTGGTTCTATTTCTATCTGAAATCTAGCTTGAAGACTTATAAAGGCCCTGACATCATTACAGCTTTGCCTCCATCTTTAAGATTTTCTGACAGGACTGTGTCATCTGGATTGGTGGCTGACTGACAGTCATATTTTGCTGTGCCCTGCATATGGGCACTATGAACACCACATCATTTGTCCTGAGACAGGTTTCTCCATATGACAATATCTCCTCTTGGGTTTTCTTCTCTGCAGTCCCCTGGATCCAACCACAAACCTTGATATCCACTTAGTTGAATCCATCTCTCTATTTGTGCTCAAATACTTTAACTTTTTAGTCTTGGGAGGTTGTAATATTTGCATAAAAGCCACTGATAAGGTCAAGTTGATCTCGTTCATAGGCTCCATGCACACCTTGGATGTTACTGAGCAGACCAATCTTAGCATGCACAACGCAGATCATATTCTGGACCCCATCTTCTCCTCTGGTAGGTTTATTGATGTCACCACCTCCTTGACCTTCTCCTGCACCCACCATTTTGGGTGACCCTTTCAGTCAGTCTGCTTCCCTGTGAAAGTGGGCTCAACCCAGAGTGTGAACAGTTGACAGACTGTGCCATTGTCAAGTGTAAAATGCGCAATTTCCCAGACTATTTGAGGACTTAGATTTTCACAAAGCCTGCCTCCAGCATGAAGCTACGTATGCAACTTCTAAAACACATAATTCTAAAACTGTCCATGTCCTTGATATCACTACATTATTGCCCATTGAGGAGGAGCAACAGATGTGCAGCGCAATCAAGAATGGCACAAAAACTTTTTAGTTATTAATATTTATTTTTAAATGTACATGCCTGTCTTTTGTTTATTCATTTTTCAAATATTAATCTGTACTTTAAAATCTGTAAATTATGTGTTTTGGCTTTCCCATTATTATTTTGCATTTTTCTCTTTCTTATATTTTCACTTGGCCTTTTTTTCTTTTTCTATTCAAATCATTCACAAAATGCTATATTGTTCAAGCTAATTGTTCTGTTTGATACCTGTGAATTTATGTCCATGTATTGCATTTTGATGTTGTGTGTATTAAAAGGCTTTTTGATCTAGCCTAACAGAAGTAGCTGACTTGCAGACTTTTGTAATCAAGGCAAATCATTAAACGATTACATAATAAATATAAGGGCGAAGAGGAGAAAGCAGTTCAACCCTCTTCAATCATTGTTCTGTTTCAGTGTCAATCACAGTCTGCTTCCACCCATGACAGCATCAGGCATGGAGCAGTGGGTCAGCACACTTCAGTCGTGGAATATTTTGTCCTATGAGTAAAAGCATTTTTTTTGTGATTACATGTGCACATTCATCTGAAGATGAGTGCGCTTTATTGCCAGGGCTGAAGGAACAGTGCTTTCGTTTTTCTCCTTTTATAGGTCTTTGTTCATTCCTTTCCTTCTGCTATGTATTTGTTTTTTTATTTTACAGCTCCTGGAGGATCCCCGGAAAGCATTACCGGGCCGCGCACATGCTGTGTATTTCATCTGCAGTGCATTATGCACTTCTTCTGTTGCTTTTAAATGGCTGGCCATCTTGAAATGTTTTTCGCAATAGTGTATCATTATTTTACTTTGTTTTACTGACTTGGTCGAAAAATCGCTTCTAAATGTGGCCTCAATGTTGGAACTTTAAAGCAATGATACACTATGCACAACACCATTCCTACAGGGCAGTCCAATGCTCTATTTTGTACATATTTTTTAATGAAAGCAAATATTCGCTGTGTTTAAGGGTCAGTGGAGCATATTATCAAGCCAGGCGATAAAATTATCGCTGCTTTAGCGGCAGAAAACTGCCGCTAAAACGGCGATAATGGCCTTGATAATATGCTCTATGGAATTCCAATTGAAGCCCATGTTAGACGTGCTTCACATTTAACATGGGCTTCAAATGGAATTCCATAGAGCATATTGTCAAGTCCATTATCGCCGTTTTAGCGGCAGTTTTCTGCCGCTAAAGCGGCGATAATTTTATCGCCTGGCTTGATAATATGCCCCAGTGTTTTTTAGGTCTGGCTTGACAGCACAGAGCAGGCTTTGGGATCTCCCATAGGAGTACTTCTTCTCTCACCTCACTGTATTGGCTGCTTAGTTGATCACTCCCCTTCACAAGGAGTGCTTGCATTGCAATCCAAGACGGACAATTTTGCATCTCAAAAGTACACTGAACCATCACACAATATATTTTCCATTCAATCAATGCAATTGCTGTTGTTTTTTTCCACTGTAGCTAGCTTGTTCATTTTGTCTTCTTTTTGCTTTAATTAACCTTGCATATGCCTGTTGAGTTTGTGTGCTCTACTGCAAAGGATAAGTGAGTTAATTAAAAAATCAATCAGTGGCTGACTATACTGAAGCATGAGTGGGTTGTATATGATGGAATATCGTTGAAAAAATATTGCCCAAAAAATATTGAAGACACTTTGGGGAATATTCTTAAGAATGTGTGATAATTATCGCAAAATTAGCTTAACACAACTTTGCATATCGCAGACTATCGCGGGAAAATAACGCCGTGTTAACATTGTATTCTCAACACGGTGGTACCATGCGATAGTCTCATGAGAATGCGTCAAATGTGACGTGTTGAAATTAACGCAAAGCCGAAAAAATGCGAAAAATGAACGTAAAAAATGTTGCGATGTGGCCAATGGCGATACAAAAATCAGCGATAACCAGCGACAGGCCTGCAATTCCCACGCGTTAAGCGGGAAAATGCACTATAAAAGCACCATAAATCACAAACAAAATAATTTAAACTGCGTAGCACCATGGAGGAAGCCGGAGCAAGTACAGAGGACGACCAGAACCCCACAAGCCCCCAGGAGGACCATCCTTGGACCTCGGGGTCACAGAAGGGCAAGGAGAAGAAGATGAGGAAGACAAGGTTCAGTCTGCAGGAAAACAGGATCATCATCACGGAGGTGATAGAACACCACCAACAACTTTTCGTCACATCCAACGTGACATTGGCAAATACAAATGCAATATGGCAGGCCATCCTGGACAAGGTGAATGCCGTCGGAGGAGGACAATTGGAGAGGTCAAGAGGCGCTGGAATGATGCGAAGCGCAAAACCAAGAAGAAACTTGCTGAGAACTATCAGGCAGCAATGCAGACTGGAGGTTGCAGTCCAGCAAAACACCAGGAGCTGGATGAGATGGAGGAAATGGTGTCCACAGTCATCAGTGGGGAGACGGTGGCAGGAGTTGGGGGTCTGGACACTGCTCAACATGACCTGACACAACTGCACCAGAGTGAGTACCACACAGGACCTGGGGGGACGGGGGGATATGGCACAATGACACACATGCACAATTAAGTAGAGCACACTGCACACCCACAATGACTCTGGATCATTTCTCTGATCCACTTGGCACACTGCAGCACACATACAAACAGCAAGTAGGCCCACGTCCACTAACAGCACAAAGGGGTCCCTCCCCACACAGCACCAATCTCACAACCAACCCATGCACACGTGTTAAAATCAGCAAAGCTGCGTGTCTGTGAGCCACACTGACAATGCAAGTGACACTGCATGATGAATAGCATGGCTGCAGTCCAATTATCATGACATGGTGCATGCAACGACACTGAGGTGGCTGAGTGTGGAACACATCCGGAAAGGAGCAGGTCACACTCTGACACATCTAAGTGCACATACAACCCCTGATGGCAACAACACATCTGCGGATAAACCATGCCCAAGAGTCCCAACTCCCACCAAGAGCCAAAATTAGCTAAGTCTGCAACATCTCAGGACTGTAGAAGCACAGAAGTCAAAGGCACACCGCCTCAAAGGGATAAGGGGCAGCAAAATCACAGCTGCAGGGGCGACTCACCCACAATGCAGCACACACACATAGCAACAACAGCACATCAACATTGACGACAATGTGGTACAAAGTGCAACACTTTCACTACAGAACAGAGGACACAACCGGTTCTGCTTTGCGTAGAAACTGGCCAATCACATCTGGCATAGCAGGAAACTGTGAGATGAGAATGTACTTGTACAACCTTACATCCGTGATGTAGTTCAAATGTCCACTGTCCCGCATTAAATAGTCAGCTCCCCCAAACAGTCACAATGTACATTGTCATGCAGTATGTATGTAAACTGGAACAATGCGTCAACATACATGTCAACACAATGTTAAAATACACCTCCCCTTCACATTGCAGAGGGACAATCAACACCTCCTGCAGAGCAGACCAGACGATTCATCAGTGATGATGAAGAGGACCTCCACACTTCGACACCGACGCCCTACAACAGCTCATAGACAGCTACGGCAAGCAACCTCCAGGAGTAGGGCAGCCCAGCTGCATTAATGAGACCCCACCCCCTGCACAGACCAAACAGCAGGAAGCACCAACCAACACGGCTGGCTTCCAGCACCTCACCGAAGAACACATCGCATTCCAAGGACAGGTGTTAGACTGCCAGAAGGAGGTGGCTGAACAGGTGCGGTGGGGTTTGACCACATGGCAGCCAAACTAGATGACATACGTGGGTGTCTAAGTCACATCAGGGACCACTTACACCCCCTAACGGACACCCACAGTTCACTCCATGATGTCCAACAATCCATGCCCGGCACCGCTGGAGTCATGCCTCTGAGTGGAGAACAACTGTCTAGTCAGAGTGGCCTCAGCGATGTCAGCCGAGAATTGGCACAGATGCTGAGGATAATGGAGAACATGGAGCGGATGCATGTGGAAAGAATGGCTGCCACGGATGCACAACAGCGAAAAGTTGGTATCTTCCATGCCCTGCAGATCCTCATCATCCCATTGCTGCCACTAAGGCAATCGCTGATAAATGCTGCTGGTACTTCCACACACACATCTCCGGCACTTGATGTGTCAGTGGCACACAGTGCTGCAGACCAAACATCAGCACCCACATGTCAGACAGATGACATAGAGGACGAAGATGCAGGTGATTCCACCTGTGTATTAAGAAGGAGCCAGTAGCAATCTTCTCAGCCATATGCCCTGTTTCAGCTTGGTTCTGCCTTCTGCATCATGCCCTGTAACAACATCTCCCACTGTCCCCCGAAACACTCTGCGACACTCACCTTGGAACTCGACATGGACTGCCATATTCTGTTTGCTTAACAATGACACAGCAATCACACTGCGGACTGTACTCTTCCTCCTTCCTCTCCTGATGTACTTGTCAATCGCTAAATGACTCTGGCTGGCCCTCCACTGGGCTACAATGTAATGTGGGGTTTGCATGGCCATGTACTGCTCCAGCTCCAACACTCCACCGAATGTGAATAAATCTTTCGAAATCACAAAGATGTGTCACGTCCATAATCGATCAAGTATGAAAGTATGGATGAATGTAAGGACATTGGTTGCAAAAAAAGGTGCACCTTGGGAAATGAAAGCATGCACATGTGTGACCGTGACACACAGAGGCAGTGAGATGACTGGAACTGTGTGCACTAGCTGTGGCCTCATTGCTCCGAAACAACAATCACGCAATTTCACAACTTTGCCCCATGCAATGTTAGAAATAGGGCTGTGTGTGAAATGTCAAAGTAGTTGGCAGGCCTAAAGTAGCATCCCCCATCACATTTGACAACAGAACATCTCTTCGCATACCTACTCACACTCAACTGGGTGGACACAACCTGTAGTGATGGATCACATTGATCCTCATGGCAAGAAGTTGGACACCATACTCACATTGCTGAAGACACGTAAGAGGACAGGTCTATCAGCAACAATCCCAACCACAATGTCTGGCTCACAGAAGTGGAGCTGGCAGTAGGGACTCACACCTGAGTGACATGCATCAGTCCGTCCCTCACTGTGTACGGACAATGCTCATTGAGACACAGGATTTGTCATTCTAATCAACACTCATCACAGTTGAACACTAGTGAAGTTGCGTAGACTTAATTAGCATGTGCGTATCAGTACAGGCAAGACAAGGGCCACAGCATGCAGACCAATGCATCAGACACTAACTGGCAGCATTCGGACATGGTACAGTTCCACATGACAGGCGTTGTGCATGTGCCCGGGATGTTCTGCCCTTGCATTGGTGGCTCACATAGAACCGGCACTCTACTGACCTGCGGCAGTTATGAGGATGTTATGTCACAGCTCAGACCAATGAGTCGTATGTGCGCGCAACGTTTATACGTATGGGCTGGTATGTACGTAAGTGTCAAGGGCATTCCATGCAAGAGTACCTCGAGCAAGGACTTCTGTGTGTGGGTTGTGGATACGTTGGTCTTTCATTAGTGCTGTGCATAGTGTGGGAGTTGTCATCATCTGCCATGGTATCTCTCTCAGGGGGTGCCTGTCACATGCAAGACCAAGGTCGGAGGTGCAGATGTCCTTCCGCCTTGTGTATTGAGACAAAGGTGCTTTCATCCCTAATGTTAGTCTGACTACTGCTTGCATTCTGGAAATGTGATGTGGCTTCCGTGCTGCAATTAAGGCTAGGCCTTAGGCTTATGGTGCACCAATAGTGATACACACACAACAGTTGGCATGTACGAGCCAAGAGCCTGAGTGGTCTTGCGCTCCTTGTACAGCCCCTTCATGCGCGGCTGCCCTCCGGGTGCATGAGACATTGCAACATTGTTGATTGCGGGCCATGTGGCGCCGACACTGTGACAGGGACACACGCATCAGTTGGTTTCCTGTCCAGCCCAGAAATGAACCACGCCCAGAGCTCAGGGATAATTATTCACACCCCTACGCAGGCCTGGTGTACGCCGACCCAGCCCACTCGGCTTACGTATAAAGGGGGGACGACGATGCTACGTATCCCAGTTCTTCCCCACTGTCGGAGGTGACATGGCTGCATCCGCCTGGAACATCACGAGACTCAATCATAGAGGGTCCATGACTTGCATTGCACAGACCTGGAGGCACCGGATACACTGCGGCCGGCACGGGCCTACCGCCATGGGACGGTGACTTTCGGTGCACTGAGTTAGGGGCACCTTAAGTGCTGAGCGGGTGTGCAGCCTGAGATGATGCGCCATCCTGGTGGGCCAGACTGATAAGGATTTGAGTGAGCCCTGCTGGACCGCAGTGTAGGCCTGCGCCAGCGGGCAGCGCGGGCCTACCACCACGTGGCGTTGCCTCGCGGTTCACAGAGTTAGTGGCATCTAAAGAGCTGGGAGGGTGAGCAGCCTGCGATGATGCTGTGTGATCTCTGCCATTGCGAAATCAAGACCCAGAATCACGTGTGACTTTGTAGCCTGCGGTGCGGGGCTGCATGATGTGGAGGCTGCCAAGCTCGTGGACCCCGGGCTTGGAGCTTGCATCTCCACGTGGTGGGCCCTCTTGGAGACACACCGGTGGCGGAAGTGAGCAGTGAGGCCTGGGTATCACCGCTGGGCAGCGGGAGGGGCTAGGGTACAGCAGCCTGTGTGCGCAGATGCGGGCAAGCGATGATGACGTGTGCAATAATATAAATTCTGCCATTCATAAATCTGGACTCAGTTTCAGATAAGGGACCTGGTGGATGGCAGTGTATACCGGCACGGTGTTGGAGACACACCAGTGGCAGCAGGTGAGCAGTGCGGCCTTGGTGCGCAGTGTCGGCACTCTTTCTCCCTCTCTTCCTTTCACTGTCTCTCTCTCTCCCTCTCTTTCTCTCTCCCTCTCTTTCTCTTTCTCTCTCTCTCTCTCTCTCTCTCTCTCTCTCTCTCTCTCTCTCTCCCTCTCTTTCTCACTCTCTCTTTCTCTCTCTCTCTCTTGCTTTCTCTCTCTTTCTCTTTCTCTCTCTCTCTCTCTCCCTCTCTTTCTCTCTCTCTCTCTCTCTCTCTCTCTCTCTATCTTTCTCTCTTTCTCTTTCTCTCTCTCTCTCTCTCTCTCTCTCTCCCTCTGTGTCCTTTGATGAGCGCATGACACACCTTCTTATCTTGAATTTTGTCTTGCAGGCTGTGACTTACAGATTGTCCAGGGGAGACCCGCCATGACTTTTCCAAATAGTTATTTTGAGTTTAATTTGAATAAAAATGTGTTTGGAAATTCAAAGATGAATGAATGATTCTCCTTTTTCTGACCACACATGAATGTTAATTGTTGTAATTGTGCGACATCAGGTGAATTGTTTTGTTCATGATTTCGTAAATTTGATGTGAAATATCTTTGTCTGGGGGTGGGGGGTGCCTGGGGTAGGGGCCCCTGGGGGGGCCAGAGGGGGGGTGGCAGTGGGTGTTGTGGCCCTCTTGGGTGTCCGAGCTGCATGATCAGTAGCCCCATGGCATCTGTTGTTCTTCTGGTGTGACTGTGGGCTGGGCTCCCATTTCTGGTGCAGGTCATCGTCCGACCTAATACCAGGAAAAGTAGGTGTTAATTCCCTGATGCTAACGCACCTTATTGCATGTTTTGTGATCTTATCGCCGATCTGGCTGGTCGTTGAGAATGTTGTGAAGTGGTATTGTCGCGACTTTTTGCATGGGAATGCCTACTCTGCATCTCATTAGCGTTAGTTGCCGGTGTCATCCGTGGCAATTGTTTTTGCGGCTGTTATCGCAGGAAAACTGGCGATGTTGGCTCTTAGCACCAGCTTGTGAAAAGGGTGATAAATCTATCGCCACTTTGGTGGGATAAAGTGCCGCTAACTCGGCGATAAGTCCTTGAGAATACTTTGTATGTAAAGTAAAAAATATTTCCTGCAAAAATTTAGAACACGGTATTGTCATAAATGAGGCAAGTGTATCAAATGTAGACTATTAAATAGTATAATAACTTTGAAATCTATGTTAACATGAAATTCACAAAAGATTGTAAACATTTACACAGTATTTAATAAAATACCCCTCTGGATCTCTCGCACAAAAGATGGGTTGAAGATCCATTTTGTGTTAAAAAATAATGTGAAACAGTATTACGTGCAATACACATGAGCGGCCAATTTGAATTGGAGTTTATTGGGCACATTTACTAACATGTGCCTAGCATGCATCACAAAAGTGACGCAAACATGGTGCAAAGTGTAGTTTTGGATTTGCTTTCCTAAGCAAATCTTGAATTACATCGGCAAGGAGCCATAAATTAACACATAGTAGCACTATGCTCTATTTTGCATCAAGAAGAAGGGCCATGGTTGGTACATGAGCTTTGCATTGGTCCCACCTATAGTTTTTGGCGCCAACCCCTATTTTCTAACTTTGGTAGAAGGGGATTTGCATAAAAAAGATGCGTCCTTGAAGCAGGTACAAAGCTGTAGAAAAAAAATATTTTCCCCAATTATTTCCAACTTTGCATGTTTGCTGCACCGTACAACACACATACAAAGTGGTAAAGTGGTAAACTTTATTAAACCATAGAGCATTGTGCTGGAAGTGCTTCCTTCCAGTATAAAACCTATGGTTTCCATCATATACATACCCTTGCACCATGGTGCAAGGTTGTGTGCATTGGCACAAAGCACCCTAAGGTATGCAAGCACTAGAGGAGAGAACAACAGCACCATATTTTAGGAGACATGGTACTGTTGTGCTCTCTTCTTTTCATGTGATGCAGCTTTTCGTACTACGCTGCATAAAAACGTAATTTTTCATGCAGAGACCAAGCACTCTTACCATATAATGCCCACCAGTATACATATTTGACTCCTCCATCTTGTAATTCTCATTCTCTTAAGTATCATTTCCAGTACATTGATTTACACACTTATGACTCAATGTCTTTGTATAATATGTTTGTCGTGTAAAGCGATCTGACACTACATTGGGATGAGTAGCGCTCAATAATAAATGAATGTGAAAGGGGCTGAGAGATGAGGGGTATCGTTGGAGGGTGGTAGTGAGGGAAGTGATGAAGAAAGAGGTCAATGCGAGGAGGGTGACCAACAAACATTGTGGCACCAGTCACCACGAATGCCAAAGCCGTCCTGCATGTCGTGTTGTGGTCTGTCTCATGTTTTTTGTTTATCTCTTTGAGTTTGCTGGCTCTTGTCTTGAAATGTATTATGTGGTGACTGTTCTAATGCAAGTGTTTAATGTGGGTTAGTTTGGATGATTAATTAGATCAGGCGGCTGAGCAACACAACATGTTGTTGAGGGTAACTGGTGTTAACCACTTTTAAATTCTAAGGTCTACCTTCCAACACAGTGTGCTAATTTCAATGTAACAGATCTGATGCAAAACACAGTGTGCTAATTTCAATGTAACAGATCTGATACACAACACAGTGTACTAATTTCAATGTCACAGATCTGATACACAACACAGTGTGCTAATTTCAATGTAACAGATCTGATACAAAACACAGTGTGCTAATTTCAATGTAACAGATCTGATGCACACCACAGTGTACTAATTTCAATGTAACAGATTTGATGCAAAACACAGTGTACTAATTTCAATGTAACATATCTTATACAAATAACAGTGTACTATTTTCAATGTAATGGATCTGATACAAAACACAGTGTAGTAATTTCAATGTAACAGATCTGATGCACAACACAGTGTACTAATTTCAATGTAACAGATCTGATACAAAACACAGTGTACTAATTTCAATGTAACCGATCTGATACACAACACAGTGTACTAATTTCAATGTAACAGATCTGATACAAAACACAATGTGCTAATTTCAATGTAACAGATCTGATGCACAACACAGTGTACTAATTTCAATGCAACAGATCTGATGCAAAACACAGTGTACTAATTTCAATGTAACATATCTGATACAAAACACAGTGTACTAATTTCAATGTAACAGATCTGATACAAAACACAGCGTGCTAATTTCAATGTAACAGATCTGATGCACAACACAGAGTACTAATTTCAATGTAACAGATCTGATGCAAAACACAGTGTACTAATTTCAATGTAACAGATCTGATACAAAACACAGTGTACTAATTTCAATATAACAGATCTTATACAAATAACAGTGTACTATTTTCAATGTAATGGATCTGATACACAACACAGTGTAGTAATTTCAATGTAACAGATCTGATACACAACACAGTGTACTAATCTCAATGTAACATATCTGATACAAAACACAGTGTACTAATTTCATTGTAACAGATCTGATACAAATAGTGTACTATTTTCAATGTAATGGATCTGATACACAACGCAGTGTACTAATTTCAATGTAACAGATCTGATACACAACACAGTGTACTCATTTCAATGTAACAGATTTGATACAATACTGCCCCGGTTCATACTCAGCTTTACTGAAGAATCGTACTTGCTTTGATGAGAGGCAAGACCAGATTGTGGAAGCACTCATGTCAGAAGACTGCTGGCTCCTTCCTGCAACAATTCAAATTGCTTTCTTTGCACCTCAGCGCCTCGAACTAGCTTTGATGCACGTTGTGTGCACTCACGCTAAGCGCCATTATCTGATCCATCACCCTGCAAAATGGCAGAAAAATTGTCTGCGGTTTGTTGTTCATGGCTGTAGGTCAGGGACTATTTTCTATCTTAAGCATTTTATGGAATGCTGATGGAGAGGGAGTCTGGGCGGCCATGATTGGCAGGTCTCGCAGCAGTCCATAGCCCCCGAGTCCTGTCACATCCTGTACTGATCTCTGTGTGCTTGTGAACTGGAAATGCTTTGGCAATACGTCTGTAAAATAGAGCAATAGATTTATGGAGAAGAAGCAAATGCGGCCTTGGGAATAACCCCGTCTGTCAGCCCCTCTCAGACCCAGCTTCTAAAATAGCATCACGACTCTTACGGTTGCTATGGAGCAATGTCATCTTAACATGAAAACGCAGTGAGTCAGGAAGAAAGATGGCTGATGCAGCTGTCTATGAGGGAACTGAATGAGAAAGTAGGATCCGCTCGAAATATTCCTAAATAGGAGTGTGTAAGTTGACCAAAAAGGTATGTATGATCCATAAGAACCATAAAACCCTAACAGAAGACAGATACGTTTGCAATTGTATTTATGAAAATCATACAGCAGCATTGACAAAACCCACAAGAAGTGAGGACAAACTCTACGTGGTTACATAACACTTCAGTACCAGTTCACTGAAAGACCTTGAAGCAACCAGGATTGTAACGAGTGAGAAACACATTGAATCCCCTTTTGCTTCCTGAAAGAGTTAATCCAGATTGAAATGGATTGAGCGTACCATATGGAGAATTACACTCCAGATGATGTGCATATTTATGAGGCTTCATGACACCATGTTCATAACTAGTGATAGAGCAAATATTTCATAACCCCATTACATGGCACTTTACTCATTAGACACAAAAATCTGAATGTGCATATTGCACAAGATACATAGAAGTAATATAATTATAGAAACAGGAGAAGTAAAAGCACTGTAAAAGCATGCTTGGGAGAGTTATAAAAGGAGAAAAGACATTGCTAAATAGTTATAACACTTATTAATAGATTTTCATAGCAAGATTATTCATAAAATTAGGGTTTATTATTTCCGTACTGATGAAAACTAATGGATTTAATGAAGAGGTCTAATAGTTCTATTGCCTTTCATTGCTAATGCATTATAAATCGATTGTGGTGCAACTTTGCAATAAAATTAGCTAGGAAATTGAGACGTACAGCGATGATAGTAGAGGCCTTAATGATTTTAAAAATTTAGAAATGATTTTAGTAAAATAGAATAATTTACATGTAGGGATGTTGGAAGATTTGTAGCAGTAGACCATAGCTAGTACTAATACACTTTGTGTAATAAACATTGGCGAAACATTTAATATTATTCTTTTATTATGAAATAATGATTTGATGCTTTATAATTGATTCCAATTGGGTGTAATTAATTTAGAGTTGATGTATGCATTTTCGACTTTAAACATGTTCTTTTTTTAGCTGCAATTTCCCCTTGGCGTGCAGAATAACTCATTGACATTTTCGGAAATGTTGCTTTATTTGTTCTGTGCATGTTTCAGTATATATACAAAAGACATTCTTTTGAAGTTCATGGTGAAATGGCTCAGTGGGAGAATAAACTCTTGTCCGATGCCATAGTCTGATACATTGTTTATTTTCTAACCACTGACAAATCTGTGAGGACCGGAAAGCTAAGTTGTTCTCATGAAAGGAGTAACTAAATGTATTTTGGGACTACATATGTAAACTTACCATATGATGGACTGACTAGTGGAGTGAAACCACGTCAATTGAGAATCGCAAAACCCGATGTAAATAAAAGTTCGCTAATATTTAGAGATTCCCAAATATTCGCAGAAAATTAATGCGAATACCAAAATTGTGATTCCTTAATTGCAATATCGCAATTAAGGAATCGCAAATCTGCTAATCGGAAATTCAGGTGCAGCTTGATGACATCACAACCAGGAAGTGTGACTGCCCAGGCTGCACCTGATTCCCAGAAGTAGAGTGAGCGGCTGGGAGGAGAGCTGAGGCACTAGTGCACTGCTACTGAGTGAGGAGACATGGACACCCAGGACAAGCAGCAGGTGGAGAATGCCAGGAAGAGAAAACACAAGTTTAGTGAAAGGGAGCAGGAGGTGCTCATACAAGAGATGGTGGTGAGCCATGAGCTTCTTTTTGGCAAAAAATCCCTGCATGTGCCCAAGGCACGCAAATGTAAAATCTGGGCAGACATCCAGGAGAAGGTCAACGCCATTGGTGTTACCTACCACAGCGTAGAAGATATCAGGAAACGCGGATACGACATGTGCCAGAAGTCTAAAGAAAAGGAGGCGGCAAGGCTGGCTGAGGCAAGAAAGACTTGTGGTGGGACGTCCACTGCCACTGATTCCACACCTTTGGAGGAGTTGGTTGAGGGTACCCTGCTGCTGGAGAGTGTGAGTGGCGTGGCTGACCTTGACAGCTCAGAACCCCAAAACCCCAGACAAAGTAAGAAGCATGCCATCACACCCCTGATACACCACCACATCACCTACACATCCAGGGAAGACCCAGGCACCAAACAGGAATGCAACTCCAGTGCATGCACACAAGCACACACAGCAATGCATAATGGGAGATGTAGTCACATGCACCAAACAGTGGAGCAGTGACACCCAGCAAGGTACAATCAGTATGTGTGTATCAGGAAAGGCAAAATACAGACAGATAGGACCCATGTAACTCCAAACTGTTAAAGTTATTGCATGACCAATGCGAGGCAGGACACCAAATTAATGTGTGTATATACATTCACAGCACCACCAGAAACACAGGAACATATGGCAGGAGGGGAGGATGCATCCCACAGCGTGGAGAAGTCAGTACAAGAGGAGATGGAGGAAGGTTGCCCAGTGATCCCAGTTAAGCGCAGTCGGCGCCTTGCAGTACCACCACTGTCACCACTGGAGGCAGATCCACTGGACACAGGTGTGGAGGAGCAGCAAGTCCAGGGCCAGTATGCCTCACTCCACACAGCACAGTCCCCTGAACGTCCCACTCCAGGAATGTCATCCAGGTGCAGGGCACGGCCGTCCACAAGCTCAGCTGATGCAGGCGAGGACACGGTCTTTGGAGGGCTTGAGGGCAACATGCTGGAGGTACAGCGCCTGCAGGCAAAGACAATGAAATCAATGCAGCTCCAAATGAGGGCGGGCTTCATGGGCCTGATTGGTGCCCTGGAGGCACTGTGCACTGTGATGTGAGAAGACCGTGCAACCAGGCCCAGGAAGAGACAGCACCTCCACACTCAACTGGACATTTATGCTGGGCTGTAAACCGGCTATCCTCTGCCACATCAGTGCTGGCACGTCGCTGTGTCAGCATGCAGCATGAGGTAGCACACTGCTGCAAGGATGTAGCCAGGGGACTAGTGCAGGTCACATGTGCGGTGGACCAGCTGCAGGCAGCAGCCACTTGTGGGACAGGACCCTTCAGTTCACTGGAGGAAGATGGGCAATCGAGCAGGAGCAGCATCACTCCACTCATCCCACAGGACAGGCATCGTAGTGCGCGTCAGGGTGGAGCTACCAATGACTCAGGAGAGGGCAGTGGGAACCCTGAGTGAGGGGCAACGAGCCGTGCACGCAGACGGTGAAGAGCCGTGAGTGGCACATGGCAATGGGTGAGTTAACCAATTGCACACTGACTCATGTTTTTGAAGAGGTATTGCACTGTGTGTTCAACATGTGCGAGACATTTAGACTAACACAGTGTGCATGTCAGACTGTGTGATGGTAATTTTCCTGCACTTAAGGAAATAAAAACACAGTTTTGCACCAATCTGTAGCATTGTGTCATTATTACTCACCTAGAAATAGTTCTGTGTGATCTCATCTCGCCTCTGGCGCCCGGCAGCCGCACCAATAACACCGGCTGTCCTGCATCTTGGAGCTGGCCCCTCCTCATCTGATGAGTCTGAATCTGTGAGATCCACTGGGGTGCCTTTCCTGATGGCGATGTTGTGTAGTATGGCACACGCAATCATAATTTTGCAACAGGTCTCGGGACTGTACTGTAGTGCTCCTCCACTCTTATGTAGGCAGCGGAAACGGCTCTTGAGTATTCCAAATGTCCTCTCAATAGAACAGCGGGTAGCTGTGTGGGCACTGATTGTACATCCGCTCCCCAGCGGTGGCTGGATTCAGGTATGGAGTCAGAATGAAGTCACGCGCTGTCACCTGAAGGGTGAGAAGTATAAGGTAACATACTGTCCTGCCACTGCTGTGCTTTACTGGTGTGTCCTTGTGACCAATGCACTCACCTAGTCGGTAGGCCTGGGCGAAAAGTTCATTCCGTTCGCGGAAATTGCGATAATTTGACATTTTCGCGTTCCGCGGAGAGCGCGAAAATGTCAAAATTTCTGGTTTCCGCAGCTTGGCGATAATTTGTTTCTTGCTCGCGCTGTAAAATAATACATTCTCGCGTGCGCGCGATCGCCTTACCTGAATCCCTGCGTTCGCCGACAAGTTTTCTTGATCCGGTCGCGTTCTCCATGAGATGTTGTATTGTTTTTAGCCATTTGCGCTGTCTCGCGACAGTTCGCGCCCGCAGTGACGTCATGCGTCGCGCGATCACGTCTTTCTTCTCGCGATCATGCACCGCGAGACAACTCAAAACAAGATGGCCGCGCCCGCAAGCAACCACATGGGTAAGTTGGCGACCCTCAACCATGCAGAAAATCTCGCGAACATGCCGGAAAAAAACTTCCGCATCTTCGCGATATTTCCACTTGTTTGCGATAATTTTAAACATTTTCGCGATAATTTGTGAAAGTTAATTTCGCAAATTCCGCCCACCCCTAGTAGTCGGTAGCCCTCATCAAACTCCCCATTTGTGAGTCGTCGGTGAATACCACTGTGGCGAAAGATGAATGAGTCGTGGGTGCTGCCTGGGTATTTCGCAACTATGTCAGTGATGATATGTTTGGCATTGCACACTACCTGTATGTTCAGGGAATGGTAGGACTTGCGATTCCTGAACACATACTCATTCTGTGAGGGGGGGAAATAGCAATATGGATCCCATCTATGCAGCCAATTACGTGGGGGAATTGTACTATCTGGTAGAACTCCTGCTTGGTCTGGTCTAGTGCCTGTTTTGTGCTGGGGAATTGGATGTGGTGATGCAGCCTCTGTACAATTGCATCAAGGAACGCGTGGAAAAAGCGCAACAGTGCACTCTGAGAGACCCCTCCTGCTGTGGCTATCACCCCCTGAAAACTCCCTGAAGCCAGTGAGTGCAGTGAGCACAAGACCTGTACATGGGTGGGGATGGTGTGTGTCCTGCGTGTGGGGTGTTCAAGTATGGGTTTGAGCTCTGCTATTAGGTCCAGGAAGCTGTCTTCATCCAGCCTGTAGTTCACATGGATCTCCTCCACAGTCCGCTGGAACAGGGTAATGCATGCTCTGAAGATCCTTTCCTGGCGTCTCCTTATCTGTGCAGCAGCTCTGATTCGCAGCCTCCTGGCTATCACATACAGCCCAGCCATTGTGGAAAAAGGATGTTTGGAACCAAAAAGGTATGTAAATTACCTAAACTGAAGCCAATGTAGATGAGGGCTCCTTATATAGGTCAATTGGTAAAGTACTGGTACTTGCTCCCAAAAGTCCAAAATAACGACCATCCAGTTGATAAGTCTGTAGTGTGCACAGATCAGGAACTCACTTTATAAGTTGTTCATATTGGTCGTCTAGATAATGTTCAAAGTTATAAGGTTATAAAGTCATCTCAAGATGCGATGAAAGATGATCATAGGGATAAGAGGTTTCAAAACGAGCAGCCGTACAGACGTGCGTGGAATGGTCCTTGGCTTTAGTTTAGGTAATTTACACACCTTTTTGGTTCCAAACATCCTTTTTGGTTCCAACTAAAAACTAATTAAGGTAATTTTTTGTGGCTGTCCTGAAGAAGGCACTTAGCACGCCGAAAGGAGCGTAGAGAAACAAAGAACTCTTCCATCATTAAGCCACGACGTTTTAATAAGAAACAAACCTCGTTACTTATGTTTGGATTTTTTGTATTAACATTTAAATTGCTTGGATTTAATTGGTATGTATTTGTCTACATTATGTACATAAGTCTATGACATGTAATATATAGTATGTTTTGTCTCTCTCACAAAAACCTTTTTTCTATGAATTAACATTAATAAAATGAGAGTTTTAATATAAATGTTGAAGTACACTGAGTCACTGTTTATATCAATGTGTTTAGTACAGGTCAATGTATGACAAGTTAATTGCCTAGGTTTTCCTTTTCTCACATAAACCAACACAGACTCCACCCTTAGTGTAAAACAGTACTCACTTGAGAGAACTGGCAACACCCCACTGCTGACAGAATGCCCGAATCATGGAAAGCCTCAACGATCGTGCCGATCTACAAGAGCGGCGAGAAGGCCCGGCCTAGCAACTATCGCCAGTGGCCCTGATTGACAATGAGGCAAAGTATTTTGCAGGCAAAATCTTGGAGGATTTCATAACCTGGGCAGACACCAAATAATCCCACCAAACCAGACTGGTTTCTGCAAAATGACTGGTACAACAACAAACATCCTGGCTCTCTCTTCTTATTGATGCGACCAAAACAGCCAACCTGCAATTACATCTATGCTTCATTGACCTTAGTGCAGCATTCGATAACGTTGAGAGAGGGAAGCTCTGGGGGGAGCTGGCACGCTGGGGAATCCCTCAGGACATCTTGGATATCCTGCTGCTTCTACACACTGACACCTGGGTCCACGTGAAACTGGGAGGGGGAACTCATCTCTCTAGAAAAGTCCCTACAACCAAAGGCCTGAAGCAGGGCTGCGTGCTGGCACCCACTCTGTTCAACCTCTATTTGGCCGACCTCCCTCAAGCTCTCAACATCAGCAACGCACATGCATCCATGCTCGACTGAAAATCACTGACAAACCTTATGTATGCTGACGATGTGGTGCTGCTCAGCCATAGATATGTCGGCCTCCAACATCTACTCGATAAAATGCAGAAATACGCAGCAGAGAATAGTTTAAAAATCTATTTCAGGAAAACTCGGACTATGACGGTAAACAACTGAAGAAGGCAGCAGAACAGGTGGCATCTGGGAGGTGCTCTTATTGAACCCTACACGGATTACAAATACCTAGGTGTCATTATTGATAATTAAGGGTCCTTTATGCATCGGAAAGTAGAAATCAGGAGAGACCTGGTCATAGCAATAACGTTGTAAAAACTGTCTTCAAAACTGATGGGGACCTCACTATGCCCCCTCCTGAATGTAGCACAGTCCAGGCTACTCCCCACGTTAACCTACGGAAGCGAAACAATGCGGGGGATAGAAGCCAAGAAACTGTACAGCTTCCTGATAATGGCATACAGAACCATGTTCAAACTCCCAAAATATACTTCACCAGCTCAGATAAGGCTGAGTTCGGCTTAGTTAAGCAATAGCTGGCCAGGCATGGCGCTTACATCATCTGCTGTAACAAGATAAGACTCTCTGCCTCAAACACTCTAAATCAGCTGCTATGGTAAGAACTCCAGCATAGGGATACCTCGCTGGGCAGACGCTACCTACAAGAATCGCCTGAAATCACAAAGCTCACTAATCTCTGGAACACTCAGCTACCACACACATCCTTAAAAAAATTGGCCTGGAAGTCAGTAAAACAAGGCTCTGTTCTCAGCCAGATCTCATGCCTGGATGACCCTGACCTCCTACAAATCATCTACATCCCAAAAGTACTTCAATCAGGGTTATCCCAAAAGTCTCAAGATTAAGTTTTTAAAGCACCGCCTGGACTTTCTATGATGCGTTGAACACCTTCCACCATGGCAGAGGGCATGCGCACTAAGCACTTGCAGTCTGTGCGACACAGGCCCAGGAGACATTCTGCACTTAATCTGCACATGCACAGTCCTGCAGCAAGAGAGGATACAGATGCTAAAGTTTCCACTCAAGCAGTCAGGTACTCGCACCAGTCGGCAAGCGGTGCTGGCATGTCTTGATTCAGGGGCCACACAACTGAACTGCAGAGTGGTCCAATTTCTCACACTGACGGAACAAAAAATTAATCAACATCATAGGAGCGCACAAACCACTCCAGCTGTAAGCGGACAATAAAGAACCCAATATGCTAAGCAGAAGCTGCCTCCTTAAACTTAATTTTAACAACTCAAAAATGAGCCACCAAGATGGGAAATTCCATCCTGCCGCTCAGCCATCAGGAGCCTCTTCCTGACATGAACGCACTTTTGCACTCTGCCCTGTGGCTATCTGGTACCATTGCCTTATACAATAGATGTCCACCGTAGGCAACACTAACCATTATCATTACAGCCATGTAGTACTGCAGTGCACACTTCTTAGGGCCCCTGTTTTTGATTGTTTTTACTGTCAATTGTTTTTGCACTAATCGAATAGTTTTATCAGTCTTTTTGTATATTTGTATGTAAGCACTTCACAGGATTATTATCAAGTGTATCAATGTTTTACTGCTGAACTATAATGACTTTTTATCCTGACAGCATACTACTGTGCAATGGTTTTTTAATAACTATGCATAATAAAAATAGACCTAAACATGAACCTGAACCTGAACCACTACTGAGCCCTTGAATCGCATCGCCCAGGGGAAACTATGATGCCTTAAGTGGTTCGATGGGATACTTATATGGTCCAGTGGGATATTCCTCATTCAGAACTGCGAACTTGAGCTGTAAAGAAGTGCCCGCAAGCACCTGCATTTGTTTACAAGGTGATTGGGTGGCAGGAGATGCATAACAGGAAATGTCTGTACATGTTTATCTTCAGAGATGCTAATAACAACTAAAATAAAAAGAGAGAGTCTGCTTTAACCCCTTCGCTGCGGCGCGAATTCCGCCGCAGCGCTGGGGGAGTGAGGGGTGAGCGCAGCGCCGCCATGCTCATGACGGACCCACGCCGTCATGAGTCACGGGCGAGCTGTGCTCATGACGGTGTGGTTCCGTCACGACTCCGCCCACTCTCTATTTCGCCCACACAGGCGGGGAATTAGAGCCGCGTGGGAGGAGCGGCCGCCAACGGCCGCAGCATGACGGAACCACGCCGTCATGAGCACACGCCACCCGTGGCTCATGACGGCGTGGTTCCGTCATGAGCGCACAAGGGGTTAAACTATCATGGATTGGCAGCAAAGCATCCATTGCAGGTATTAATCCAAAAGGACCCAGATTGAGTTAATGAGTACCCCTCAGCAGTAGTACTTAGTGCACACAGTACAGTGAGCACTCAAGCACTCTGGAAGAATAGTAATAATTTGCTATCATGGGATTGTTATGTGGCAGTGTGCAATAAATACAAATAGCTCACACTGAGTAAGAGCTCATTACTGCTGTGTAATATCCTTAGTATGTTGAGCATTGGAGGGATTCCATTCTGGAATGGAATTGAGGCCTAGTGGCAGTTGCTGCCAGACTCCCTCCCAGTGTAGATGTATATAAATAGAAGTCTTTACCTGTTATGTTCTTAAAAGTATCACTTAATTTTTCTGGCAAGAAGGAGCACGAGGACCCATGATCACCAGTCTGAGGTGCAGTCTGTATCTCAGTGGCATTGGCAGTGATTATTTAAATTGGAGCCCGGTCACAAGGGACTATTGGTTGGGTTCCACTGGCACCCACAGTTTAGCAAGCATTGGCCACAGGAGGGAGGGCACATTAAGCATTAATTGGGAGAACGATACACCAGATTGAGCACGCGCTTCCTGAACAGAGTTTTCAGGTATTGACCCCATGCTGCAGTGTTGAGCATGCACTTCTTGAACAGCGCGACCGCAGGCTCTGACAGCATACTGATGTTACTTCCCGGTGTCACATGGGTACACTAGGCTTGGTTAAGAAATTCCATTTTACATGCTCATGTTCTTTAGTTGCCTTCTCTACCTAAACATGATGATATTTAACACCCATTAATTTGCATGCACATATAGGATAATATTCTTCGAACTCAGTTTTGCTTACACTACCACTTTGTAGGCACTCTATCAGAACACCTTGAACATTCGGTACAAGGGCTAAGTTCACCATGCAAGATGTTGTCATTTTTTTTTGCCGCTTGGCGACAGAGCTATCACAATAGAATAAACAATATTGCCTGGCTGGAGGTTTGGTATGTAAATATTGAGGATGTTATCATATATATGATATCAAGCCTTTGTTTAGACAGAGTAGCTTTTTGCTGACACTGAGAGGTTGATCCATTCCGAAATTTCAGCTCAGTTGACTCCTGCTAACCTCATACGAGGGATGCTGTTCAGCTCTACACCACGACCGTAAGCTTGATGACACTAACCCACAGGTAACAATGAGTTAGATCACCCTACAGGGTTTTGGCAGATTCACTCACCATAGACATGAATGTTTAGGATGCGCTAGGTAGGAGGACAATATATTACAGTACTTGTATGCAATATATCTTCTGTAATCAGCAAAATGGTTGACTGTTCATCTTTTTCACCATTCTCGTAATGCTAATCATGGTATTCTGTTTCCTTTTATTGATTATTGCAGCGCAAGTATTTCACTCAAGAATCACAATCCTTCATTAAATATTGAAATGCTTTACTGTGTATTTCTTGTGTATCTCTTTGGGTATGCATAAGTAACTAAGGGAAAGGGTACTAGATCTATTACCATGATTCCATTGGGGAGTCAGGGTTGGCATCATGTTCTGGGATTGTTCATCCATTTGTTACCCTGTAAAGTTAGGGGTACAGCTGGTACACTGTGAACTAGAAGAACTTTGGCCAACATATCTGGAAGGTGTGCGTGGAATCAATCTTAAACAGTTCTGACGGCTATGTTGTCCAACAAATCCACAGTTTTGGAAAAGTAGTATAAGCCGTACAACAATGGCAAGCTACCATTGTTGCCTGGCACCGCCAGGCGTCTTGTGCGTCCCACACACTGTGCGGGGATAGGAATGCAACTATTGATTTCCTAGCAACCTCAGCCTGCTCGCCACTGCTATTGATCTTAATGTGCTAAAACTGCAGTAAATTTACTAGGGAATCCATGAACTGGGATAAGGTTCCAGAGCTGGTTTGGTGACAAGAGTGATTTTCTTCTACCTGCTAAAACGTTAGAGAAAAAAGGGGAGGGCATCATAGAAGGGTTTATAGCTCCCAATTATTTTTTTTACAGATGCCAGGAGAAACTAGTTTACCCAGTGAAGATTAGAAAAATGGATTTAAAGCTTACATACAAGGCATCTTCCTGTGTAGATGTATATAATCACAGTCCTTACCTGTTATATTCCTGAAACGTCATCTTCATTTCATGCTACTGTGGAATGAGGGTGTGTAACGTCTGCTGTCTCAGCAACAGACCTCAAGTACCACCAGTTTAAAATTAGAAGATTTCAAATAAGAGAACTGCAGGCCTCCCAGATGGTAACAACGCACATCACCATACATAGCTCGAAAATAACAAGAATGTGAGCCCACGTATGCTTTATTGTTAAAATGGGGTGCACCAACATGAAGGGGTGGGCCAGAGAGACCCTTGTGCCTTTCTAGCACAGTACTGGACTGTAACCCAAATTTGGTTGTACAAAATGAACTCCTCTGCACCAATGCTAGAATTTTCACACCTGTTCTAGGACACTTGGGCGTAGAGTTCCACATTGCAATCCCAGAAAAGGCACCCAGACACATTCATGTATACATTCCTATCCTGACCAGCAGCACCAATCCCATGCCAGTATACCTTGGCTTTCACCCACAGGAAGAAAAACCAGAAATCCATTGACTATACAGTTCTGCTCTACAAATTTGAATCAGGTAGGGATAGAATGACACCCTCTTAAATTAAGATGGTGGCAGACATGTCGAGTATCTAAAGGAACAAATGGAGATCCTGGCAGAGAATTAAACTTTTGTTATATTATGTTATTTATTTTATTAAGTGACACAATTAGCCATAGGTTGATATGGTTCCCACAGAGGAACTATATGAGAAAATCACATGCCAGAAATAGAGGGAAAATACTATTAGTAAAAAGCACTTCTTAAGTTACTGTCTGAAGAGCAAATGTTTTGCTACAGACCTCGAGGAATAAGAAGTCCACTCCATTCCATAATAGCCTGAACTGGAAAATACCATGCACTAGCTTCCTCTTAAAGCCAGGAACCGCAACCCTGACTCCTTTGGCCAATTGGAGGTATCGATTTGGGGGCCGGTTTACTATGAATTTCCATCTGTGTTGCTTCACTCTTGTGGTGAAGTCCCAATGCAAATTCATTTTAGAGATTTAATATGCCACAAAGATCCACTTAGCATAACACTGCCTTGCTTTACCTTGCGTCAGGGTGGCATTCTATGGGTGGTGCATGGGCCTTTCCATGGATTCCTCCACAGATTTTGACACAATCTGAAATTTACTAAGGTGAGTAAACCTGGGATTGCCCAAAATGATACGCCTTCTTTAACCAGTCGTACCGAGGGGAACTATTTTTATTTCTTATCATTACTTCTTCTTTCTAAGCATGTTGCATTCTGAAGCAAGCAGTGAAAGAAGAAAGGATGGTTTTGTGCAGGAAGGTATCCCTTTTTGCACATAAAGCTCACTCTGGCCTTGAGAGATCTCCATTGGCTGCCTATTATGGAAAGGGTCTGCTTTAAATCGCTCTGCATGGTATACAGAGCAGTACATGATTTGGGCCCAGTCCCACTGCAGGAGAAGTTTACTTGGTATAATCCTAAGAGGCAGCGCCGCTCCTCCAGCTCAAATCTGATGACGACTGCCAGAGTTAAGCGCTCTAGGATGGTGGGGAGGGCTTTTAGTGTGGCTGTCGCACATCTATGGAACGAGCTACCCCAGAGCATCAGACAAGCCAACTCCCTGACTGAGTTCAGAAAGAGTCTGATAACCTGGCTCTTTCCTAAGGACTGATCTCCAATTTCCTGTTACTCCAGTCTGCCCATATGACGGTCATACTCAAGTCTAAGCGCCAGGATACCCGTAGGGTGGCAGTATGGCCTATATAAGAACCTATTACAATTACAATTACAATAAAGAATCCTGTGTGTAACTCAGGCACCCTAGCACCATGATGCAAGGGTGCCTATGTTGGCATTGGGCAGCACACAGTTCACCAGAGCTAGGAGACAGCAGAAATGCACCATATCATAGTTGATACATCACATTTCTGTTGTCTCCCTAACTTGAATATAAGTCTGTCCTTGCTGAAATTATGGTCTATGCATGAAACATAGGCATTTAAAGAGCATTCTTCTGCCAATGTAACTCAGCCAATAAATGTCTCTCTACAGGCCTAGAATGTGAACTGACAAGTTCTGTACCTACTGCAGCCTAGATACCGGACCTTTCAAAGAGCGCTTTGCAATATTCAAGCCTTCAGGCAATAGAGTATCCAGAAAAGTCTTATTTTCTAACCTTATTTAAGCATCAGAAAAAGAAGGTATGATTTTCTTGATTTGACATCTGAGAGACAAAGACTCATTGATAATGACTCCTAGGTGTTTGGCCCTATGAACGGGAGCTGGAGAGGGGCCAAAATCTGATGGGCACCAAAGTTTGGACCATTCATCTTGGGAGTCACCTAGGATGAGGATCTTACTTTTACATGTGTTCAGCTTTACAAAATTGTCTCTCATCCATAAACCAAATGCAGAGAGACCATTTTGAACTTTTCTTTTACATGGCCCATGGGATCACTGAGACGTTTTCTTAGTTGCGTATCATTCACTTAGGTCATAAAAGTAATGCCAAAGTGCCTCATCATGTGGGCTTGAGGAACTACCTAGATGATAAATAAAATAGGGCTTAAGGAAGTGACCCTGAGTCCCTCCATGCCTGTCTTGAGCTCTGAATAGGCGCACAAGATTTTCACAACTTAAATATGAAGTGAGCCACTCCAGCGCATTGTTCTATATGCCAATCTCATGCAAGCAGATCAGCACAATGCCATGGGAGAAGGTATTGAAGGTGGCCGAGAAATCAGTACTCCACTGCCCACTTCGTCAAACATCTGGCGTAACTCATCAAAAACACATTCAATTAATTTTTTTTAGTAAGTAGTGGCTGAAAGACCAATTTGACTAGATCTAAGGTAGATTTATGATCCAAAACGGAAGAGACCTGTCTGTTAACACATGTTTAGTTGATTTTAAATGGACTGTAGGCTCTAAAAATGGGTGGTAGTTGCTCAGAGTGTTTGGATCATCCATTGACTTTTTTTCAACAGGGTTGCTGCTACTTCTTATTTCAATGTTGGCAGTACCAAGGCACAGGAAACATGAGGTGAGGAGTGAGCTAAAACTATTAATCCCCAAATGTCGAATTTGAACAGAGCAGAATCCCAAAGTCGAACTAGATTTAATGAATAAAGAAATTTTATTTCACCATATTTTTTTCACTGCGATTCCTTTTTTCTTTACTGCTTTTGGGAGGACATTGAAATAGCTGAGCTCACTCTTGTATCTGATTTAAAAAGAATATAGTTTCGCTATATGTAAAAATCAAGAGCACATATGAGATGCACAGGGCAACTGACTTGCCTCTTAATTCACTAAAGGCGTTGTTGTCATGGGAGGGGATGGGGGCATGATTATTTTTAAGTCCATGTTTATTATTTTTAACCAGTGGCATAGCTGGGGTGGGCGCAGCACCCCAGGCGGCATAAGTTTTGGGGGTGGAGGCCAACCACCCTCCACCCTCTTACCCGCAAGATATTGGCAGCACTCCCCCTCTTATGGCCGCAGGAATCGCCAGCACGCCCCCCCCTCAACCCTACTCTTCGATCAGGCCGCCACAGCCAGCCTAAGGCCTACCTACGTGTTGTGTATGATGTTATTATGTTCTCAGCACGGGCCCTTCATTCTAACGCTGTTCTGGAGTCTTGTGTCCGTGCCGTATCTCTGATGGTCAGTTGGTAGCTTGCTACTGACGGTGTTGGATGTTTTGCAAATTTATGCTGATTCTGGATCTACGTATCCTGTTGTTAACGAGGATATTTGGAAAAGCAAATTTGTAGACAAACTTGGATCTACTTTAGATCCTCCTGATATTAACCCTCAAGGGTACTCAGGTGAGAGGATTGAAATAATTGGCTTTCATTCACTTGTTTTCAGATTTAAAGACCGTGAATGTGTGGTAAATTGTATGTATCCAAACAGGAACCCTCTGTTTCAGCTTGGTTTGAACAAGGTAAACTGGATATCATATTGAACCCCAACAATCCTGACCCCGTCATGGTAGTTGTAGAATCTGATGAATATGGTAAAGTGGTAGTAAACAAATTTCCAGAAGTCTTCAAAGAGGACATTGGAGAATTACGCCATTTTGAACATAACATTCTTCTAAAGGACAATGCTTGTCCCAAAATGTATAAAGCTAGGAACACTCCTATTATGGTAAGAAATTAAGTTGAAAAAGAACTTAATAAACTGGTTGAAAATAATATTATAGAAAAGATTGAATCTTCAGAATGGGTTTCCCCCATCGTCCTTGCTAGACGCGCTAATGGGAACATTAGGTTATGCATTGATTTACGCCATCTTAACAATAATATTATCATCAATCAGTTTCCTTTACCGTGCATTACTGAGATGTTGGCTTTGGTAGGTAAAGGCAAGATTTTTTCTTGCATTGATTTATCGGCAGACTGCCACCAAATTTTGTTGCACGATGATTGTAAAAAATACACCTCATTTATTACACCATTCGGTTGTTTTTAATTTAAAAGGATGCCTTTTGACCTTGCGTCAGTGGCAGCTGTCTTTCAGCGCATCATGCACAATATCTTTAATGACTGTAAAAATGCAGTGTGTTTTCAAGATGATATTCTTGTCTTCACCAACAACACACTTGACCATGACCATGCACTTGATACGGTTCCAGGCAGATTAGCAGATAACGGTTTAACTTTGAAACATGCAAAATGTAAATTTGGTGTCACCTCTGTGACTTATTTAGGCCATGTGCTCTGACAAGAGGGTATCAAACCTAAACCAAATTTGATCGAAGCCATTCAGTTAGCACCTTCTCCTACGTCAAAAGATGACGTTAGGTCATTTTTAGGTTTAATTAAGTTTTACTCAAACTGTATTCTGAATTTTTCTTGCAGAGTATTTAACATCAGACAGTTATTTAAAAACAAAAGCAAATTTGTTTGGAGCAGGGAATGTGAGAATGAGTTTAAAGATTTTAAATCAGCTATTGAAAAAGCCACTGCCCTCAATACTTTTGACCCTCACCTTTTGTGTGTCATTACTACTGATGCAAGTTCAAAAGGGTTGGGAGCCGTGTTAGCGCAAAAGCTTTAAAAAGGTGGTGAAGTGATTATTGCCTCAAGAGCATTATCTCCCTCTGAGGAAAAGTATTAAGAGGGAAACTTTAGCCTGTGTGTGGGCATTAGAGCATTTTAGAGTATTTGTTTGGGTCAAAGAGTGTGAGATCAGAAGTGATCATAAACCTTTAGGGGCAGATTTACAAGCCCCTTGCGCCTCATTTACGCCGCCGTTGTGTCACTTTTGTGACGCAGCGGCAGTGCAAATCCTGCACCATGGTGCGGGGTACTTACAACGTGACGCATCTGGGAGATGCGTCACGTTGTAAAGCCCTGCGCCAGAAGTAGGCGTTCCTGCACAGGGGGGGGGCTGTTCTGTCGCAGGAACGCCTCCTAAAAGTGGCTGAGTGAAATCTACGAGATTTCACTCAGTCACTTTTCGGCCCATGCTGCGTCAAAACCCAGCGCCTGCCTGAAGCAAGCGTAAGGATTGACGCAGCATTCACAAGATAGGGCCCCCCAGAGCATTGGTGGAGCTGCGTCGCGCTTGTGACGCAACTCCAGCAATGCGCCATTTTTACGGCACAGATGCGTCACGCATCCGTGCCGTTTTTACCCCATGGTGCGCCGCATTATAAATGCGGCGCATCCATGGTGGCGGAGCTGTGGCGCAAAATTACTGGTGCATCCCTGCTGATATGCAGGGATGCGCCAGATAATGTAAATATGCCCCTTAGTACGTTTACTTACCACAAATGGAATGTTTAATGCTTCTGCAAGGATTGCCAGAATGTCCATGAGGTTGGAGGACTTTGTTTACAAAATAGTATATGTTCTGGCAAAGAAAATGTGATTGCTGATTTTTTATCAAGACTTCCCTTACCTCTTAAGGAGAATATTCAAATCCATGGGATAATTTTCAAATTGATTTGGTACATAATGAAGGCATTTAACCCATTAAAAATGAAGATTGGTGTGCTGAATACTTGAAAGATATAACACTATCTATGGTCCAAAAGTGCTCACTAAATGGTTGGCCTCCCAAATTTGTTTTACTCCAGAACATAGGAACTTTTGGGAGTTTTACTAAAGGTACTATTTGGAGGGCTGATAGAGATGTTCCTCCTATTGGTTTGAGACGCGTCATTGTGCTACAAGGGCATGAAGGTCACAATGGTATTGTTAGAACTAAGCAATCTGTAAAAAACATTCTAGTGGCCAGGGTTAGATATTTTTGTGGAACGAGTTGTCAGAGAATGTGTTAGTTGTGCTAACGCTGACAAATCTCTGAAAACACTAAAACCTAACATGGGTGACCATTCTATCCCCAATGGGCAGTGGGAAACCATTGCCATTGATATCATGGGTCCTATTGGTCCTAAAAGTAAATTCATTGTAGCAGCCATTGATGCGTTTACCAAGTGGCCTGTCCTAAAAAATTGTTGAGAAAGTTAATACGGATACTATTTTGTTGTTTTTAGATGAGACATTCACTCAAGAGGGGTTCCCTATACGTGTTTTTACCGACAACGGTGTACAATAATATCTAACAAGGCTAAAGACTATTTTCAAAGCATTGGTGTCACACACTCTACTACCTCATTATACAATCCCAGTGGGAATGGGATTATTGAGAGGTTTAATAGGGTGCTTAAAAGTGCGATTCAAATTGCTGATGTTGAGAATGACAAATGGGAGACTCAAGTGATAAAAACCATGTGGAAATATAGAACCACTCCTAATGACATGACTGAGTAATCTCCATTTGAGATAATGAGAGGGAGATTACCTAGGACAAAGAGTAATCCTTCTTGGTGGGGAACAGCCATTACAACGCGGTTTTTACCACGCATTGCAGTTACATCGCATGCGTTACAACGCATGCGATGTTACAACGCTATGCCATTACAACGCAAGTCTTTACATCGACTTGCGCTAGATGGCGTGCTAACATTACAAATAGTATAGTTTACTATCCCAACACCTTCCCTACTGTTAAGTGGACTGGAGTTGGAATAGTAAATTACACTTTTTTAATGTTAGCACGCCATCTAGCGCAAGTCGATGTAAAGACTTGCGTTGTAATGGCATAGCGTTGTAACATCGCATGCGTTGTAACGCATGCGATGTAAAGGCACGCGTTGTAAAAACCCGCGTTGTAATGTCATACATCCCTTCTTGGTTGATAACATCTTCCAAGAGTCATGTTGACTTAAACAGGGTCAAAAGGTGAATGGAGAGATCACACATTATTAATAAGCAAAAATGTGATTTAAAAAGAGTGTCTAAAAAAGATCCCTTCATTCAAGTTGGAATGCTCGTGAAGGTAAAGAAACCTTGGAGAGTATGTAAAGGAGAAAGTCAATTTATTGGACCGTTTGTGGTTAAAAATGTCTTAAAGAATTCTGTGAGACTTTCTAATGGTAAAGTGTGGAATTTAAGGCTGTGCTCAAAGGTGAATAAAGATTGTATAAAAAGAACAGTCTGAACCCAAGTTCGATTTTGACTTTGATAATGATAGTGTTGTTAATACAGGTGACAAATACGATAGTTTACAAAGTAGTAGTAGCTCTAAACATTTACCGAATTCCATTCCTCATTATAGTCCTAACAATATCCTTGTACAAGATGTTCCTTTGTGTTCTGATGCAAATGCAAAACGTTTACGCAACAAACCCTTATGGTTATCGGACTAAGGGGCATATTAACAAGCCAGGCGATAAAATTATCGCTGCTTTAGCGGCAGAAAACTGCCGCTAAAACGGCGATAATGGGCTTGATAATATGCTCTATGGAATTCCAATTGAAGCCCATGTTAGATGCCCTTCACATCTAACATGGGTTTCAATTGGAATTCCATAGAGCATATTATCAAGCCCATTATCGCCGTTTTAGCGGCAGTTTTCTGCCGATAAAGCGGCGATAATTTTATCGCCTGGCTTGTTAATATGCCCCCAAGTTACTCAAATTAGAGATAAATTGTATACTTAATTTTATTCATTTATTTATTTTTATGTTTTTTTTTGTTTTGTTTGTTGTTTAAAGGGGGAAGATGTGTTGTGTATGATGTTATCATGTTCTCAGCACGGGCCCTTCGTTGTAACGCTGTTCTGGAGTCTTGGGTCCGTGCCGTATCTCTGATGGTCAGTTGGAAGCTTGCCACTGACGGTGTTGGATGTTTTCTTGTGGTGCTGCGTTTATCCTAATAAACTATGGGGCATATCAACAAGGGCTTTATCTCTGCTTTTTTGGCTTTAAAAGCCAAAAAAGCAGAGATAAAACTAGCGCCCTATCAACAACAGGGTGCTAACACGCAAATTTGCATGTTAGCACCCTTTTACTCTACGCTTCCCCTTGCATCTCTAATGAGATGCAAAATGGGGGCGTTCCAGAGTAAAATAATAGGAGAAATGTCGCTAAACGACATTTCTCCTATTATCAAGAATGTCGCTAACCCTGTTAGAGACAAAAAAAGCAGCGCTAACCACGGTTAACGCTGCTTTTTTACGTCTGCTAATTTTCAGACTTAGCCATGATATCCTATGGAAGGAGGATATCATGGCTAAGTTTGCCTGTCCCTATCAACAAGGTAACGTGTGATTATCGCTGGGTTTCCAGCGATAATCTCACGTTAGCCTGTTAGCGTGTAGATTTTTATCGCTATTGAGATAAGCGTTGCTAATAGCACGCTATCTCAGCGAATAAAATTCACGCTAGCCGGCGATAATTATCCTCACGCTAAGAGCGCTGAGCGATAATTATCGCCGGTTGTTGTTGATATGCCCCTATGATTCTACTCTACACCTGACTACTGAATGTTACTTAACACTACGCCACTATTTTTAAGTCCATGTTTAAAAATTGTCACTTTTAATAAATGCCTCTCAAAGTAGCTATATCTCTTTTGTACTAAGGTGAAACGTTTCTGCATGGTAAAGAAATACACGTTTTGGGATTTTGAAGAAGGATTTGTGCACGGTATTCGGTGCACAGTTTACTTGCCACTCATTTCAGCTCGTGCACGGGCTCTTAGCGCCCGGAGAGACCCTCGGCTCGGCTTTGGCTGTGCTCTCTTCAGATTTGCTGGCTCACCCAGCTCTACTGATTTGTTCCGTTTTTGCTAAATGCCTGACAGCATGGCTTGTGCTGAGCGCTAGCTGGGCTCGTACAGGAACAGACGTTTGGTTTTGGCGCGGCACTGGTATGATTGTTTCATGAATCTGGTCTGCTGCATGGTCACATCTCAACCAATATGTGGTTTGGTTTCTCCGCATATGCTCAGTGCCCAGAACACTTGATCATTGAGCTAAGCTCTAAACAGGAAGTTACGTTGACTGCTCCATTGGTAGAAAACCAAACGGATGCAGTGTGAAGTGCAAAAAGTGAAAAAGATTTTAATGACTATTACAAACAAAGCATTTACCTATTCAACAGATAAACAATTTTAGTGAAAACCTCTCTCCTTCAAATCACTGGTATGTGGCACTTAATGTCACACCAATAAGACCTGTGATGAAAATGTCCCGGAATCTATAAAGTCTGAATCAATTTTCTATAAATATGCATGCAAATTCAACTGTCCAGGGTAGGCATTTGATAGGAAAAGAATAAAGGGACCTAGTATCATGAAGTAATCAACTGGCCCCATTATTGTGTTATGTCCTTGAGATTGAGATAGTTCTGCTATAAAAGTAGTTTACAGTAATCCTGCTTGTTTCATGGGCAAGCTCACAGCCTTTGCACATACTGAATACTGCTAAACATACTGTTGAATTGTCATGGCCATTTTGGGCCACCAGAAATGTGTTTTTACTAGGTCCTCTAGTTTATTTTTTTGTGGGGTGACCTGCAACTGGTTGGTCATGAAAACGGACTAGGAGTAGGCATAGGCGGAACTCGCAGAGTTTGTTGGAATTTGGCGCAATGCACTGCCTGTGCTGATATGTAGCACTGGAAGCTTGTTCTGCGCTGTAAAATCAGCGTGAACTGCACCACGGTGCACACCAGAGGATGCTGCTGCTTTCTGCGGTTTGAGTAGATTTTGTACTCGAGCATCAACTTTCTCAATGTGAACGGTGACGACCTGCCGCGACCACCCGCGTTGAGAAAATCTTACTTGGTGGTGATCTAGCACCCGCAAATCATGCTAGGGAATGCAAATTCTCAGTCTCGCTTGTTAACTTAATGTTGGTGAGCTGTAAGTGAGAAAAAACTCTGCCATTTAGCGGTTGGAGGAGATTTGCCAGAACTCTGTGTTACAAGAGTAATGTGGAGAGGGCAAAAAGCTGTGAATTCCGCCAGTGGAAAATTGTAACACGTCTAGTGCAACGCAGACTGCCTAACCTTGCAACCATAAGGTTCCCTGATTCTTCCTTTTCTGAGGATCTCCTTGTATCCAAAGCTTAACACGTGTCTCTTGTTGGGCAGCTGTGATCTTTGCAAGGAAAGATTCCATTAGCTTAGTACATTTTGAAACTAGGAAGAGAATCATAGGAGGAGGTGATAAATCCTCTATATTTCTTTTGTTAAACCAAGGCATCAGCCTTTTCATGTCTGCCCCCATCCTGTATGTAATTTGATAGTCACTCACATGTTTTGTTTCACTATTGTTGTGCCATTCAGGTCAATGGTTGTGCTAAGTCTGTATTCTTTTGAGGATGATAATGTTGTCAACAATGAGAGACAGAGAGCGTAATCGATTGTAATTGTATTTATATAGCGCTTACTACCCCGATGAAGGATCAAATCACTTTTCAGGGAGTAGTACAATTAATCTATGGGTTATGTAAACATAGTCAAATAATACCTAATACATTGGCGAAAGCTGGAGCGTCAATCAGGTTAAATTGGACAGATTTTATATGGTCAATCAGTATAACAATGGTAATTGGTTGAGTAGCAGTTCACTGTGATCCTGTTGTGAATGAAGTTCTGTGAGAAAGTGGATTATTATCTGGGATGGTTATAAGACCTCTCCAAGTAATAATATCATGATGCTATGTCACGTCCAGTCAATTTTCTTTAAATCAAACGTTATCTCAGTCAGAAGAAGCTGTGGCACAGAGCATTCATGCTTAACTCAAAGAAAAACAAGTGTAAAGCTTTTGCTCATACCAAAGCAGGTAATAAGTAAGAGAGACAACACAATTGGAAAAGAAACACTCCAAAATAGGATATACTTTTATTTTTAAATAGACATTAAAACAACACAAATCTCATGAAGGGAACCTAAGATAAGATTTTCGGAAGATTTCAGAAACCACAGTAATTCAAAGAGAATGTTTTATAAAACAATGCTTTTTACTTTTAGTGGTAATCTATGAGCCTTCAATGCGAGGGCTCCGCCCAAAGTAACATTTTGAGGCCAACAGCCATGGAGCACCGGTCAGATGCATGAGCCAGATAACCCTGTCAACCCTTTATCTTCAAATTTAAAAACGTTTCTGGTTCTTTTTCTCATCGAAAGCTAATAAGCTGAGTTCTCTACAACTTGGATTTGGTGATGGCCTCGAGGTCATTGGACAGGCGAAGTCTAGCGGTCCAATAGGAGTCTTGATTCTCAGTGGGAGTTCTAGGCTATCCACATACCAACAAAACTTTTCAGAGGGTGCAATCTGAAGTCAGCAGCCCAGGAAGTGTTCGAGGATGACAAGGAGCTGAGTAGCCGTAGTGTATGAGCCTCTGGTTCTTTGTAAAAAACCTTTATATTTGAGCACTGGGCTTACAAGATGTAGTTCTTTTTAGGAGAAAGAGTGCATTCTACCACCAGCTAAGTGTCCAGGACCTTGAGGGTACACTTTTGGGGCTTGGACTCGTTCTCCCAGGCTGTACCAGCTGGGTCTATAGCAAGTCGTGTTGCAGCTGGTCAGCAGGGTACTTTCCAGGGGCACGACTTCTTTAACTTTTGTGTTCCCGGAGCTTAGCAGGAGCTAGCCAACTATCCTTGGAGTCCATTTACTGGTCCTTGGCATGAGTGGGGGCAGGTTCATTCCTGGGGGTCTCTCTCCATGACACTACTAACAGGATCAGTCCATTCTCTCTGAGGTCCTGAATTGGTTCTGCAGATGCAGTCTTTCTTGGAGCGGCCTTTCTTTCTGAGGTCCACAGGTTCAGCAGGTGCAGTCCTTCTTCTGATCTTTCTGAGTGCAGTAGTGTTCTTTTATGCTAGTCTCAAGTTTGTGGGTGGGGAAGACTCTCTAACCAACGAGGGTACAATTCCCATGTGCAACCTTACCCACAAGTACATCTCTTCCTGGGGGTTTGGTACTAAACAAAAAACAGTGCATCTCTCTGGGCAAATCCAAGATGTCAGAACCTTTCCTCCCTTGGTCACAATGGGGGGCACACCTCTGGTGTGTGCCCAATATAATGAGCAACTTCTCCTAGAAAACTGGCTCTGCAACTGGTTTTCCCCCTCTGGAAGAGATGCCTGTCTGTCTACCTAGATAAAGGAGGGGGCAGGCTAAAGTGCGAATTGTGTTTGCCTGTGACAGGCAGCTGGCCCTTTGAAGCTTGGCAACATACGGCTACAGCCCTCTGGCTGTCCTGTTATGAAGAAGTCCCACCTCATTAACCAAACAGGTCTTTTCCCTTTTTCTTGGGACCATTCAGACCTCCTGGCAGGAGGGCAGCAGGCTGTCTCAGGTGACAGCTGCTGTAGTTAATAAGAAACGGATACTAGAACATTAGGGTAAGAAAGCGATGACTTCCTAAAGTCACCTTTATATTAAAAGTTCCGTTAAGTCTGACTTTAGTAATATGTCGGATTTAATGTAATAATTCATTTGATGCCTCAAAATACTATATTCGGTGGTCCCAAATGGAAGTTAGCGCTTAGCACTTGGGCTAGTGTAGCCCTATGTCGGCCAATGGGACCACCAGCTTGACTCCAGGGAATACAGACCATGATGAGTTTTCAGTGTCAGGACGTGTAAAACATAAAAGAAACATGTCCATCCTTTTAATATTTAACACCCTGCCTTCTGGGCTTATAAGGGATACCGTAGGGGGCGACTTAAGAACACTAAAAGGAAGGTTAGGACTTGGCATAAGGGTTATTTTCCAATATCGGTTCACAGTTTTAAAGCTGCCCGACTAGGCTGCAGTAGCAGACATGGAGACATGTTTTCACTTTGGACTTACAGCCTGCAGTGTTGTTCACATGTGGTGGGATGGAAGCCTTGGTGGTTCCTGAAAAATTAGTCTGCTGCCTCTTCTCATTGGTTGACCTTGTTATGGATCAGCCAATGAGAGGAGGTGGCTGTCCCTTACTCGCCATAGGGTGTGATATGGTCAGTGAGACTGCTGACCCCACACTACTCAGCGATGAGCATCACTAATGGACAGTCGAGCCTGGCCCCTTCAAGGCTTAAAACTGAGACTGCCAGGTCTGAGTCTATCAATGACTCCCCCCCTCCCTCACCATGAGAGGCAGAACCTCAAAGCTCTTTGGCGGGCTGAGGAAGTCTAACCCACAGGGCTGTGAGATGTTTATCCCGGCAAACTTCAGCTCAAGCAGCCATATTTAGCACATGTTTGGCACCTGGCTGCCTGACCTGAAAATAAAGAGTGTCTGTCAGGCTGACCTTTGCTTAAATATGGGCCACTGCTGTCTAATCATAAGATATGCGTAATGTGTGTGATAGTATTCATTCAGTAATAGACATAACCATTTGGCGGTGCAGAGAAACAATAGTGAGCTCTTCAACTGGTCTGACTCCAAGACTAGAGTCTTTAGACATGAAAAAATGCTTAGCTAATATCTATCCAAACCTGCAAGCGAAAGGTAAGTTCAAAGTTCAAAAAACAATCCATACGAATGGAAAATTAAGGCAAGTTAAGGAGGAACAGGGAGGCAGGGGTGGGCGAACTAAAAAGAAAAAGAAAACACCAGTGTAGGGACGAGAAATTCAGTGAAGAACTAATTGTCAGAATAGAAGCAAAAACAGTATGGGATGTTGCCAGGACCTGAATTAGTGCAGAAGAAGGTTCTGTACTGCACCTTGCATTACCTCTCTAGAAGTCCTGTCCTAGAAACCAAGAAATGATTGCCCTGCAAGCCTTACTTGGGTTAATAGAATAACTCTGATTTAACCATCTTTCATTACGTCCATTCCTGACCTCTCCTGAACTTGAAGGATTTGTGGAAACCTTTATAAAATCAATAATGTTAGATTGTCATTTGTGATGTGACTCTGAGTTCCAACACATCCTGACACATGTAACACCAGCTTAAAAGTGCACTAAGGACTATCCATACAATCCACGTTTAAGCCCTGATTCAATAATGGGGGGGGGGGGGAGGGTTCATCTGAATAAGTTCAAATTGTGTTGCAATTGCTTGACTGCACAGTTGACATCCTAACCGGAAACCAAAATGACTACCATGTTATTGGAAAATCAAGCAGTCTTGGCATAGAATGCAAAAAGTTCTAATGAGTATTGAAAGCATAGCATTCAGGGGCTTATTTATATGTACTGGATTGTGTATAATAAGGTTTTTAATCTTTTTATGTGGCTTATATGTTTTTATTTTTTCTGATTATGATGCATAATGGAATAAGGATTAATATAAAAAATAAAAAAAATGCCCATTGCACCACTGGTGCGTCACTTTTTGTGAAGCTCCGATGGTGCAGGAGCCTGCTCCATATTTACCAGGCAGCACCAAGCCACTTTTTTTGGCTTAATGCTGCCTTGTAAATATTGTTCCCTTTAACACAGTTTTCTGCGTTAAAGGAGCATGCAATGGGTGTAGCTGGGGGCGTTCCCAGCAACAGCCATGTTTTTTGACACTGCCCAAGATTTATGAGAAAACGTAACTCTGAGGCTGCGTGAAAAACTTACGCCTTCCCAGGGGAGGCATAAAGGAGGCACAACAAAGGAAAATGTATTTATTTCTCCTACATTTTCCTTTTTCTAGTTGTGCTGCATTTTGCTGCACACAGAGAAGATGAAAAAAGTATTTTGTAATTGTTTTTGTGCAAGAAGGTTTCCCTTCCTGCACAAAAATAATCATCCCTGCAACGCAGGTACCCTTGCTCCATGGTGGGTGCCTGCATTGGCACATGACAGCCCATTGTGAGCCGGTGCAGGGGAAAAGGACAGGAATGCGCTGTATCCGATAGATTTGGCGCATTCCTGCATTTTTCTTTTGCTGTAGGGCAGTGCAGCAGGAAGGCCTGCGGCACTACCCTATGGCAAAACCTCATAAATGAGGCCTTCAGAATCCAATTGATAAACAATTATACTGGAACCCTCATCTCCCTAAAATGATAGGAATATGGCAGTAAATGAAACACTAATGAGATCTCCACACAATCTAGTGAAAATAATTCAGTTGTCATACATGGACCTGTATAGTCTAAGATGTAATTGCTGCATAATTTTCAATCATAGAAACTATTCTCAATTCAAGCACAGTCATGTCTCAATGCTGAATAAACAGTGGATGGTTTCTTTCCACATACTCAAATGGTGTCCCAAATTCTAGAGCGTTGAGCTGAGCTCCAAGATGGAGATCAAGATGGTTGCTGCATTAACAGAATACCGAGCAGCCTCAACCTAAAGCGTAATAATTGTTAAAGAGTATTCAAAACTATATGAATTTAATAGATCAATCATTAGACAAATGTAATGCAATTCATGACATACTAATAGGATCGCCATATTCAAACAAAAATAAGTCAGTTCATCACAGGATGGACGTGCAGCTTCCAATCTGTTACAGCAGCATAAGACATCAGCATAGATTCTATAAACAATCCTGGAACAGCTGCAACCCAGGCCTGAAAAACGTGTGGTACCTCTCCACATGCTAAAATAGTGTCCCAAACACTAGACCTTATTTGAGCTCCAAACGAGAGCTAAAGATGGCTGCCACAACAACTGGAGCAAAACAAAGCACATGAATAGAACTCCACATCATAATTAGAAATAACCAGACTGCAGCATATAACATGCAACATCAGAATACGATTCCAGCACAGAATCTATATACAGTCAAATATCGGTGGTGCCTCAGCCCTGATCAAGTATTGTTTGGTTCCTCTACTAACTCAAGATGGCTGCTGCATTAATATGAGACCAAAAAACTTGGTGTAAAACACAGCAGTGCTGATGAATATCAAGTGCAAAGTGTTAGACCTGTCAGCCTTAGTGTGGTCTTCCCCCCCAACTTTTTACCTTCCTCCTCCAATTTTCTGATCTTGTTTTTGCTGGCCTTAGGACTCTGAGCACTTGACCACTGCTAACCAGTGGTAAGGTGCCTGTGTTCTCTCCTCTAAACATGGTAATATTGGCTTATACGTAATTGGCATATTTAATTTAATTGTAAGTCCCTAGTAAAGTGGTACTGTATGTATCCAGGGCCTGCAAAGTGAATGCTTCTTGTGGGCCTGCATACTGATTGTGCCACCCACTTAAGTAGCCCTTTAAACATCTCAGGTCCCTTTGCAGAGCCTGTATGTGCGGTTCAAACTACCATTTCGACCTGGAAAAATAAACCTTTTGACAGTCCTAAACCTTGCTTTTTAATACGTAGAAGTCACCCATTGGGTAGGCCCTGGACATCCCAGAGACCAGGGTGCAATGTAGTTAAAAGGTAGGATATGTACTTTTGCATGTCCTGAAAGTGAAAAATTCTTACATTTGTTTTCACTACTACAAGGCCTATCTCTCCCATAGGATAACATTGGAGGTGCCTCATTACATTTTATAAGTGTAATTTCCGAATGGGAAGCTATAAACAGTTCAAGTTTGGTGTCTCTGGAATCACAATTTAAAATCCTAACTGATGTGAAGACAAATTTTAAATTGCCGTTCTTAAAATGCCACTTTTAGAAAGTTGTCATTTTCTTGCCTTAGCCATTTGGTGCCTGCGACCTTTGTCTGGTCACAAGACTGGGTGTAGTTGGCAGTTGATCTGTCTGTATTCCTCATAGACAGCCACTCACAATGGGTGCTTAGGTGTGACAAGATGGGCCATCACTGGAGGAGAGAGATGCTGGACCAAGCCTCACTAACACTCGAATAGGCTGTCTCTTGTCTTCCCACAAAGGGAATAACAAATCTTCATTGTCACTTCAGCCAGCTTGGAGCCATGACAGGGGAGGAAGGGAATTCCATGCACTTCAAAGAAATTGTCTAGAAGCTTCTCTTACCTTCTAGAACCGGGGCACCAGGGTATAAAAGAAAGACCTCAGGCACCAACTCCTGCACTCATCTCAGTGCACTTAAGGACCTGTCTCTACCAGGAATAGGGACTGCTGTGATGCTGAAAGACTGCCACTCCTTTGGACTCCTCAATTGTTATGCTGACCTCCTACCTGCTGCCCTCCGCCTGGGTGAGAATGACTGGACCTGCATCTCTTGAACCCACAGTGACTCCAAGGGCCAGTTGAATAGCCTCCTGATCTGAATCCTCAGGGACATTATCGGCTTCCAATATCTTTGCATATGCACCTGGACTCTGCCATGTGTGAGTCTACCCTTCCGAGTAGTGCCTTCCCAGCCCTGGATCCTTGGAAGTGGGCCAAATATGCTTATTAACATCTGGGGATTCAGCAGAATTCATGCAACTCCTCTGCTGCACAGCGCAACCCTGTGCAGAGTCGATGCATCTCTGCTGCTGTGAAGATTGGACCCATCGTAAGGACTCGCATCACATCAACCGGCATTCCTTTGGAAACTCTGCCACTGTATGACATCCTCTGAGCAGGCCCTTGCATCTCTCGTCAGTAGTAGCCTCGACAATGATGACAGACTCTGAATCGCAGCTTTACAGCTCTTCGCAACCGCTGCATCCCTGACGCCAGAATTTGAATCACAAGCCCAGGACGACAGGATCCTCAACGTCGATGCAACAGGACCTCGCACCACAGCCTTACCGCATCACGAAACCCACACATCGCTGCGGCTGCCCGGTGCATCCTTAACACAAATCCTTGTAATGCTCCCCAACCAGGATATAAGGTACTTTGCTCAGTGGGCTTTTGAAAAACAAATGGGAACAGGAGCGCTATTTATCTTGAACTTATCAATTCCAGTGTATGGCTATTCAAAACGGAACTCATAACATTATCTTTACATTCCAAATGTGAATGTTAAACAAAACTTGAGAAAATTCATATCATTTTACTTATGGGCAAGTTGGTCCATGTATATTGACCATCTGAATGTGGAAAATGGGGAATTGTTGTATATAGGTGGTGTAGGTTGGGGGTCTGGGGAGTCTTATGCACATTTGCTGTAATATAACAATGACTGGTTTTATTTGGATTTATGTTTAATAAAAAAATCTATGTGATATGTATATTTTTATCTTTAAATCATATTCCTGGTGAAGTCCTCATTGGACACAGGGCTGAACAATGTAAAGTTAAGAAAAAGAAAGATAAAGAAGAATTCGCGGAACATTTGTCTCCCGATTTATATCATTCTCTGATGCTTTTTGAACATTTTTTCACATTTGGAATATAAAGATAATGGTATGAGTTCTGTTTCGAATAGAAATACTCTGGAATTGATGAGTTCAGGATAAATAGCGCTCCTGTTCATATTTGTTTTTCAAATGTTTACAACATTGGATACCTTGGCAGTGGGTTATTTTACAGTAGAGCGCTCTCTATTTAATTGGAGTAGGGAACACTGGGTCACTGCTTGCTTATATACTTTTACAATGTTCAGTGAGCCTAAAAGGATCGTTGTACCCAGCCTGCACTCCATCACGGACAGCCTGAATTTGTGACTTTGTCCCAGTATGCGAAATCAGATATCCACATTTGGCTTTTTGTTCTGCTTCATGCTATTTTCACTGAAACCTTAAAAATGTAATATCTCCAGTTCTACTAATTGGAATTTTGTCATTTTGGTATGGTTTTATTTATCAAAATTCACTCTATATTCCTAATACTGTTGCAGGCTCCTTTTGTGTTTTGACACTGTGTTAATGTTTGACGTGTTGCAAAAATCCTTTACACATTGCCTCTAAATTAAGCCTAACTGCTCTGAGCCAAAATACCAGTGAATCGCTGCCTTGCCTTACTCTGTGGTATGGGGGAAGCGTGGGCATTCCCACACATCCACTCATGCATTCTGATGCATTACAAGATTTACCAACACTGGAAGAACTGGGAATGCATCAGAACTGTACCCTCCTCACCAGAGGCGCAACGAAGAGAAATATCTTCATTTCTTGTTGTTGTTTCTTCTTTCTATCTTTCTAAGTGTGCTGCATTCTCAAGCACACATAGAAAGAGGAAACTCCATTCAAGGATACATTTTGAACCCAAAAGCAAATCTACCTACAACACAGGTACCCTTGCAACTTCAATCCATCAATCAATCAATAAATCAATCAATCAATCAATCAATCAATCAATCCATCAATCAATCAGTGCTTGTTTAGCGCAGTCACTCACCCGTGAGGGTCTCAATGTGCTGGGGTGGGGGGTTGCTGGTCCGACTGGGCACTATGGTTCATTCAAAGAGCCAGGTCTTGAAATCTTTCCTGAAGTGCATCAGAGATGGGGCGAGCCTGAGGTGAAGAGGCATGGCTTTTCAGGATTGGCGGCAAGGTAGGAGAAGGATCTTCCTCCGGTCCTGCGGATCCAAGGTACCAAGTGACAGTTGGGCAGAGCAGAGGTGTCTTGTGGTGGCATGGAATGTGAGGCGGTGGTTCAGGTATGCAGGTCTGGCATCATGGAAGGCTTTGTAGGCATGTGTGAGGAGCTTGAAGGTGATTCTTTTGCTGATTGGGAGCCAGTGGAGTTCTTGTAGGTGTTCGGAGATGCAAGAGTGTCTAGGTTGGTGCTAGTTGTCCCTTTTTTTTATGCCACGGTGGCGCTGTGTGCTCACCCATATTTACAAGGCCACACAAAGCCACTTTCCGTGGCTTTACACTGCCTTGTAAATATGGCCCTCTTTCATGCAGTACTCTGCATCAAAGATGCATGTCATGGGTGTTGCTGTGGGTGTTCCATGCAACACCCATGGCTTTTTTACACTGTTAAAGTGGCACAACAAGGAGAAATACTTTTATTTCTCCTCGTTTTTTGCTTACAAATATTACAAGTAAAAGGACCAAACACCATTAATGATTGTTTTTGTACAGGAAGGTGTCCCTTCCTGCACAAACATAACCATCCCTGCAATGTAGACACCCTTGCACCATGGTGCAAGGGTGCCTGTGTTCGCGCTACGCTGCTGTTTTTGCGCTGGCACAGAGGAGAGCACAGGGATTCGCTGTATTCCTGTAAATACGGCACATACCTGCGTTTTTTAAATGACACAGCTCTGTGCAACAAAATTGCTCGCAGCGCCGCTCTGCACCATTTCATTATAAATACGCCCAAATGTGTTGACAGAATCAGTCCCCCCGTTCCTGCACATTAGCTACTTTAGCTCACCATTAGCCGCAATGTTGCAGGCCGAAGACCGCTAGAAGCCAGGCTTCAGTTTGATTAAACAGCCATAGATGGCTCTTCTTTCTTGCCTGCAGCAGTCTACATCATGAGAAAGCTGTCAATAGGTTTACCAATTATTTTTCTACTTATTGAGAGCCCAATGCACCATCATCAGGACCAATGTCTGTAAATGAATTTGTTTTGGCTGAATCCGACTTTGGCTGAGTCAATCTGTGATTGCGGACAAACTCCAGTTTACGTTATGCTGTACTTGGGGCTGATACCATCAAAATATGTACGAAGGTTCCTGATATTCGGAAATCCTTCAGAGAATCCACTTTGGGTTACCTATGCGCACTTTACATTTGATTTGTTTTGATTCGAATAGACAATTGCTCTAAATTATACTTCCTTTTGCCAGCATTTACTTGTTTATTAATGAGAAAAAAAATGAACATTTTTCAACACCTCCTGCTCTAAGCTAAGTTGTTATTACCTTCCCAAGGCATGGTGCCCATCATGTATGGAGTTAGTAGCTCTTGCAAGTAGCCTAGAAAGTGTGTGTTCATGGGTACAACTGAATGAATGAATGTGCAAACATTGGCCCATGTCTGCTCGGCTGCATTCCCGGCCTATTGCAGCAATGATGCTCTCTCTATCTGGGGGTTAGAAAAAGAAAATCTGATCTATTGTTAAAGGCAGTGAAGTCACACTAAAAATGTCTGTTGTACAGTCAGAAGAGAAGCCATTGTGCCTATGGTAGGCGATGGTAATATAGTAATCATCTACACAAGACTGGGTCTCTGAAGGTATAATCAACATCAACTGTGGTTCAAACCCTATAACATTAGGTGTTTTGTACTCCCCGCTTTTCCAAATTTGAGGTAGTTACCAACAGCCATCCACCTTCAATTTGTAATTTAAAAAAACTTAGTAAAGAATTTTACTTCTGACAATCCCCACTAATGAACCTCTCAGTGTAAGAACTCACACGTCAAATACACCGGGTGTTTCTACAATCCTTTGAAAAAATGTGAAGAAGCAAGAAGACACCTCACGTGCGCAACACCAACTGAGCTTGCTGATTGGTACTCACCAGCTCTGCCCACTTTTATCATCATCGGTTGTCATCTTGCCCCCAAAATAAATAAATAAAGTGTCCACAAAAATAAACCCAAAATGTAAAGGTAAGTGGTGAGAAAATCACATACCAAGATGCGACTGAATTGTGAAAAATAAAAAGTGAAAAAGGTGCACGTTCTATAGGCCAAACTTTATTCCTCCTTAGATGTGCACCCAATTCAAAACTTAAAAAGGTTGCTTAATATGCATACCATTGTACTGTGCCAACATGTTTCATCGCCAAAGGTATTTGTAGCGATTTCTTCAGGGCAACTACAGTCGCTTGGCACTAGTCAGGGACACTTCTTAGAATTTCATTTGGGGACTGCCAAAAGTAAAAAACACACACAACACACATAATTCTCACTTAATACCCAATTCTACTTTGATGGATATATATCTCTCACTTAGATGCACTCATTACCCTTCTTGAGCCATGGCCTCGCGTACCAGCTCGTTTTTACAGGTCACAACACGGGCTCCATATATGAGTCCTCGTAGTGGATCCGCATTCAGCTGTAATGCGAATCTAGAGGTAATAACATTTCTCATTAGTCCCTATTACCTCCGTTATCTTTTCCATTTAGCAACCCGAGATCTAACTGGGCTACATCGAGGTTCCCCTGCTTATTTATATTTCTCTTCTTTTTTGTATATGTATACACACTCATACCCGGCATTCCAGATAACCCGGTATGTTTTCTTAAACCAAGAGTAAAGAAGAAACCCATCGTTATCCATAAATATCTCAGTATCCTCACAAGTATCTCACCGCACCAGATACTGAAAAATGGAACCCACTTCTTTCTCTCATCACTTTGCCATTTATCAGCGTCTCAACCATCTAATACACTGACGAAACGCTAAAGGGTTGGGAGTATTCACCTATTACTCGTATTCCTAACGACATAAATAAGTTGGCAATCCCAAAGGAGTTACGGATGGTGAAAATATTCAAACGGGGGTTAATAAGAATATTCAAACGGGGGTTAATAAGAATAACACACGGCACCCTCCTTCTCAATCAAACCTCCTTACCACCCAAAGCCTCACGGAGCTCCTTAACTCCACCGGTTAGCCGTATTCACCTCCCGTATCTGTTTTTATTCTTTCGCGGGAAGACGCCAACGTCCCCGCGTCATTGTTATGAGCGCCATCTTGGGTTGGGGAGATGAAACCAAATACAAATAGTCTTCGTTCACTTACTCATCGTGTCACTATCTGTCACGATCATTATTATGCACATTTAAGCACTGACAAACAACCACAGGTAGACTTAGATCACCTACTGTTCCTCCTCAAGAGCGAGCTTGTTAGTAATTCTCAAGGGGCTATTACGTAACCACCTCCCATCCGGTCCACGTGACAGTATTGAAGCTAACGGCGCCATCTTTGACTGGGATAAACGAGTCACCTGGCAATCTGCACACAGATAGTTGTTATCAATCTCAAATTCCCAACCCTGAGCGCCCTATTACATCGCCCTTTTCTTTCTCGTGGTAATTAGTTCTCATACCCATCTCTCTGTATTGGATGTATTCAACTCCTTTACTTTATTTTCTGATCTTATCTTTTGTGTTTAATAGTATTATGTTTATTGACGTATAGCCCTAATTTAGATGATAACTGGGGGCCCATCAGTAACTACTCCAGAGTCAAAGAATGGTGAGTAATGCCCTATTCCTATTATAAATGACTCATCCTAATATAAAGGAGCTGTTGTCTTGTAATCAAAAATGGCTTGTACTGTCTCTTGGTTACATCCACTGCACCCTAGCAGATAGAGGGGGATATTCTTCAGTTCCTTAATATGGCCTAATATTTTACCATTCAGTATTCTGCCTTACTCCATTCAATTTGGTCGTTTAACCCGATTTGGTCGGACTTCTCCTGAAAGATCCATCGTGCTTCTTTTGAGGCCAATAAATCCTCGACATTTTGGGGGTTACCTATTATTTTCTCGAGTACCACCCATGTGAAAGTGTGTTTAGTAGCATGGCAATGTTGCACCAATTTGGTGGTGAGCTTGCCTGCTCTAATCGTACTCAGATGTTCCTGCATTCTGACCTTCACCTTCCTCGTTATGAGTCCTATATATTGAAAGCCACATTGGCAAGTCAATCTATAGACCACATTCGCGGTGTTACAATTGCTGAAACATTTCAAGTACCAGATCTTTCCTAAATTTAAAGTGACGCTCAGCGTTTTCTTGGTAAGTCCACATACAGAGCATAATCCACACGGATAGTGCCCAGGAGGGATAGTTGACTCTGTCGACCTCTGTGCCACTTCCACACGTGTATGTACAAGTTTATCCCTTAGGTGGCTAGATCTTTTAAAGGCAAACCTAGGGGGAGGCATGATGAAATCCTTAGTAGACAATAATGCCCAATGTTTGCGTATAGACTGGCGGATCCGTGTGGCTAAAGGATCAAACGTCATGACTACAGGCAAGCATTCGTCTTTTGTTTTTTAATTTTTCTGAAGCAATACACTCCGTGGTGTATTGATTGCTCTTTTTCTTGCTTGTCTAATAATCTTACGAGGGTACTGCCTCATTTCAAGTTTCGCACAAAGACCTTCTGACTGGTCCTGAAATGCTACGGTGGATGAACAGTTCCTTCGGTACCGAAGGAACTGCCCAACGGGTAAATTATCCTTGAGCGCTCTGGGGTGGTATGAATTGTAGGACAGAAGTGAATTCTTATCTGTGGGTTTTTGGTGTACTCGGGAGCATAGTGTGTCCCTTTCTACATAAATGTCCAAATCAAGGTAAACTGCCGATTGGCTGCTGTAATTCCATGTGAACCTAAGGCTGGGGTCCTGATGGTTGAGCCAGTTAAGAAAATCCCAACAACCCGTCTTCTTGTCCCGACCAGATGCAGAACACGTCGTCTATATACCTCTTCCAGAGACGGATCTTGTTCTGGAAGGGATTAGACTGATGGTATATGAAGTGTTCCTCAAACTGGCCAACATAAATACAGGCCAGACTGGGCGCCATTGTTGCGCCCATTGAGGTACCCGTGGTTTGAAGGTACATTCCCTCCCAACAGTGCAATCCTGCTGCTGCCCCACAGTCACTCTCAACAAACATCCAGGATTCTGTAACCCGCAAGCCCACTTATCAATCCCATCTTACGCTACAGCACGAGAAGCACAACTTCTGACACCAACTCATACTCCTATGCCCGCTCTCCTCCTTCTACACTGGGTACCATATCCTGATACATAATCGCAGGTAGAAGACAAAGATCCAACAGCTAAACTGCCTAATTTTCAACACAAGAGCCATGATCATAACTATCACAACATGTTTAATTTACTATGAGAATCAGCACCAGTCATTACTTTCATCACAGAAACAGCTCTCAGTGACAATTCTCCACCCACTTTCCATGAAGTCGTACCATCTAAACCCAACATCATCAACAGAAAATCGTGTTGGCAAGATTGGAGGTGGCCTAGCAGTAATTTGTGAGAAATCTTTACAAATAATTGACATCAAAGACCTCATTACGAGTGACTGTGAATCCTTGGTGGTAAAAATGGGACCCAGTCCATCCATTGATCTATAGACCACCAGCCAACAATGCAAATTTTAGGAATACCTTACTAGATGCAGAGAACAAGACTCTACTAAACCATGCCAATAGATGAATCCTACTAGACTTCAACACTTGATTTAGCCAAGAAGGATTTACCAGCAACCTGCACAATCTTGTGACTATCACCCTCCAACAAATCATATTGGGTCCATCCGTCTACACTGGTCACGCTCAGGATATCTTATATACCCCCACCCCGGACATTCCTTGGTAAATAAAAACTCTCGGGTCATTTAGAGCAACCATCGCGTTATTATCTTCAGGATCAATCCATATCAAAACCTCTTAAACAGAAACTACATAAACAGCTGATCAACATAAAGACACTGAGAAATGTAACTTCTTAACCATTAACACTTACCTTGAAATAAACAACAATCAATATAGAACCTGAGGGCATATCCACCTTCTATCTGGAACTCCTCTGCCAGATTCTATTAAAGGCCACAACACCCTAGAGCGCAAGTGGAGGAAAAAAGAGATGAACATTAATGACTTTACTGTAAAGACAAAACATTTAACACCCATCTTAAGCATGATGTCACAACTGCAATGATGAATAACACCAACCTCTCATCTGTAACCACCTTCATCGTCCTCGCTAAAACACAATTCTAAGATAATATCAATGCAAGCAGGTCACCAGGATCAGCATCTGACTGCCGCCTCACCCCCCAAAACTCTTGAAAGATATCACTTGCACAACCCTTGCAGAGGAAGCAGCTAGAAACTTACTAAACAAGTCCTTACAACTAGGATCATTCCCACCTGCGCTATAACCCCTCTTTCAGTAGACTACACCTCAAAAAGAAGAATCTAGATCCATCTAATCTAGAAGACTGCAGGTTAAACTCCAAGGACCAATTCCTAGGCAAACTATTCAAAAGAACACTTTTAACTCAACTCTTAAATTTTACTGAAAAAAACAACTTGATATTAGAGCAATAAACTGGATTCAGACTAGGTAAAAGCACAGTCAAGGTCTTTATCCACAGGGGACAGCTTAAAACTCACAGTGAACAAGAATGCCCTGGCTGCTTTCCTGCTACCAGACTTATCAGCAGTGTTTGGCACTGTTCTCCATCAGGCACTGGTACACAGACTCCATCATCGTTGGATGTGAATACACTGTAAAATAGACTGTCTATTACTGCTCTGTTTACAGACAGAGCTTGGTTTGCATCCTAACGTTAATATCCAGCATTCATTCCCAACATTATGGCATTCCTAACGTGTTAATCATCAACTGCCTTCGCCTATTCAAAATCTATCTTACTTTCCTACCAATCCTGATCAGTTCATTCAGCCTTCGCTCTTACTACTATACAGATGATACAGATTTTATTCTTTAAATTATTGGGACTAAAAACCTCTACAAGTAAAGACATGGTGATTGTCTTTGTGCTTTAGATGCAAAGGTGATGATTAACCACATAAAACTCAACTCCACAAAAACAGAGATGATGACCTGTGGATAATGGCACAAATTCCAGTCTACGAACAAACAGCCCAAAAACCATGATGCACCACCAGCTATGCCAAGAGAAATGAGACACCTAGGAGTAACTATGGACTTAGGTCTGTCACTAGAACCATATTCCGGTGAAGTCATAAGGGATAGCATTTAGCCAATGAAAATGCTTTGATGCATATTCCCATACCAACCAAAGCTGACAGCTATTCTTAGTCTTGTGATCTCCAAACTCAGCTATGCCAGTAGCTTATACCTTGATGCTCCCCGCTTCACAAATCACACCAGTCAATAAATCCTAAATGTCGCAGAAAGACTCCCCCTACACATTCGTTGCACGCAAATCAGTTCTGCAAATACCTCTCTGGCTATCTGTAGATAGGTGTTCAATGTTCAAAAAATTCATGAGACAAGCCTGCTGAGACCAAATAAAACTGCCACATATTGCTGGGCATCAGAACATAGTCCCCGCTGCAGGTCCAAAATAGTTACATACTCTGAGGATTGACATACTATAAAAGGGTTCTCCAATGTGGGTCCTGGAGGGTCGGATCCATGTCAGAGTTTTAGCATATCCACATTTAGATAAAAGTGGTTATCCTAAAAATATAGCATGGATCTTGCTTTTCAGGACCGACATTGGAGAACCATATACTATAATGACAAAAAGGATGACAGTTATACTGTCCATCATGGCATATCTCTTCAACTCACATCTCATAATGGCAGTCATATAAAGAAGGACTTGTTGCCAAGTCTATCTGGGTGAATTGCTGATCCCCACTCAGGGGCATATCATCAAGGTGCCGCTTTAGCGTCTGTTTTTGGGCGAAAAGCGGTGATAATTATATCGCAATATCAGCAAGGTCACACTAGCGCGTGAATCCATGCCTTAGCACCCATTTCCTTTGCGCCTCGCCTGGCATCACTAATGAGATGCAAGGTAGGCGTTCCTGACTGAAATTCAGTGAAAATAGTCACTAACGCAGCTTCTCACTGTCAACAAGGATATCGATAACCCACCTAGCGACATAAAAAGTTGCGCTAACCTTGTACATCGGCGGTTTCTAACACCTGCTATTTTTCTGACTTACCTATATGTATCATGGGAGGTGGATTGTAAAGCTAAGTCCACATCTCCCTATCAACAATGATTTTCCAATCGCTGTTCTTTATCGCTGGAAATCAAGCGATATTCTCTCTTTTCGCCTCTATTGCCGGGATTTCTATCGCCTCGGCGGTGCGCATTGTTAATAGCGCACTAACCGGGCGACAAAATCCGGCAATAGACCACGATAGAAATGTTCACGCTAAACGCGTCCAGCAATGATTTTCCAATCGCTGTTCTTTATCGCTGGAAATCAAGCGATATTCTCTCTTTTCGCCTCTATTGCCGGGATTTCTATCGCCTCGGCGGTGAGCATTGTTAATAGCGCACTAACCGGGCGACAAAATCCGGCAATAGACCACAATTGAAATGTTCACGCTAAACGCGTCCAGCGATGCTTATCGCTGCCGCTTGATGATATGCCCCTCACTCTTTATCAACACCTGTTACCCTTCCTGGGTTCTCAAACAGTGGATGACCCCTTGCTACAGAAAAGATATGAAATTGGATCAAGAACATACAAAATGAACTACCAGCACGATAAACTAATTAGAACTAAATAGGATTTCCTGGACTAACACATATTTAAAAAATGTGCATCGACCTTTGTTACTTCTTTGCCACCACACTGCTAAGCACTGTGTCCCATTACTTGATCACTGCACTTTGGTGGCCATCACACGCAGCATTGAAGTTTTTCTCCCAAAGGTTCAAAGCAAAGACAATAATCTTACAACCACACATCCATACGATGAAGGATGCTCCCCATGTAGACAAAGGCATCAGTGGCACACTGGGGTACTTCACACTATACAAATGCTACTAAACAATACAGTGCAATATAAAAATGGACTGACCAGAGGGTATTATGTCACGCTGCACCATGGCTGTTGGTAGTGGATTTGTTTTCCGAATACCAATAAGCATTCCAGTGTCTTATAGTGGATGTGTTGCCATCAGCAGCCTCTGCAGAGTATCTTGCTCTCCATTGCACCAGCACTATTTGCAGTGCAAATATGGGGGCATATTATCAAGGACGGCGCTAAAAATTATCGCGATAATGGGTTTGATAATATGCCGCAGAGAATTCCCATAGAAGCCCATGTTCTGGTGTGAATATGGATTTCTATTGGAGTTCTCTAGGGCATATTATCAAGCCCATTACCGCCGCTTTAGCAGCAGTTTTCTGCCGCTAAACCGGCGATAATGTTAACGCCGTCCTTGATAATATGCCCCATGGCTATTAGCATCCTTTACTGAGTTTCACAGTCCCTGCTGTATCACCTCTTTTTTGTGGTGCTCATACAGCTATCACTCGATTTCAAAGAATATTGTAAACTCCACAGCACTGCTCTTCACCACCACAGTTTACAGTTCTCTTGTAGCTATCAACTGCCTGCACAGAGAACCTCACACTCACTCCACTGTCATTGGATTTCCTTTTTGCATTGGATTGGATTATGGCATGTTCCACTGCATCACCACTGTTTGCTCTGTTTAATTCAGCTGTGCTAGCGCTCAACTGAATTGCCTGCTTCATTACATTGCTACTGTTTGCAGTGGAGTTACATAGACGTGGACGAGCCATCAAATTAACAGGGAGAGCAAAACCTAAAAATATTCATGTCTCCCAACCCCTTACCATGCCAACAATGCCATTAGTCAAGTAAGAGGCAGGTGAATTGTGATGTGCAAGCTGTATGGCACCTAGATTCATGCATGGAACAACATAATAGACTGTTTAAATCAGACACAAGCGCGGTGCTTGCATAGCGCACACCCTGCGCTTGCATATTTCGAAGTTGTTTCAAATGCAATAAGGAAAAGGGAAGCACAGTGGAATTAAATATTTGCCTGTCATCACACGATTTGATTAGGCGGGGAAGCCAAGAAAAATACCAGGGGGCAGAATTACAAGCCCCATGCACCGCATTTACGCCACTGTTGTGTCACTTCTGTGACGCAGCGGCGGTGTAAACCATGCGCCATGTTGCGCCTTATTTACAACGTGACGCATCTAGGGAGGTGCGTCACGATGTAAAGCCCTACACCACATGAAACCTGCGTTAGGTTTCATGTGGGCGTTCCGGCGCAGGGTGGGCGTTCTGTCGCAGGAACGCCTCATAAAAGTGACGCACGGAAATCTACAAGATTTCACTGAGTCACTTTTACGTCCATGCTACGTCAAAACCCTGTGCCTGCTTGAAGCAGGCGTAAGGAGTGACGCAGCATGTTAGTCATAGGTCGCCCCTGAGCAGTGCTGGAGCAATGTTGCGCTTGCCACGTGACTCCAGCACTGCGCCGCCCTTACGCCACAGGATCCGACACGCATCACCCTATCCTTGTGCCGCGGTGCACCGCATTGTAAATGCAACACATTTGTGGTGGCGCAGGGAGGGAATTGCGTGTCGTGTCTTTTCTGGTGCATCCCTGCTGATTTGCAGAGATGCGCCAGAACTCGTAAATTTGCCCCCAGGTTTTTTGAATTCACATTGTGCCGTTCAGCCACTTGAACCATATCTCTTTCCCTCTCTTGTTTTACAACTCAGTTTTATGGCTTTCCTTCTTTATTTCTTGGTGTTGGGCTAAAGCGTGGGTGGATAGCAGAAGCAACACGAAAGCTTGGCTCGTATTGGGCTCGAGCTCCAAGACAAACAGAGCCATAACCAGGCATCAGGCTAAAGCCTGGCTCGCGCTTTCAAGGGGTCGCCCGCCTCTAGTTTTACAACCATCAGCAGTGTGTTTTGAATCTCATACGCTCCACTGCATCGCCACTCATTCCACACTCTCACATCTATCAGACAACTGCACAGAGTGTTGCACGCTCTGCTGCACCGGGTCTGTTTACAGTACTCCTACAGCTACCAGCAGCCTGTATGGAGCATCATTTGCTCCGCTGCACCAACACTGTGCTCTAGTAACCATCAGCTGCCTGAACAGAGAATCTCACAGTGCACTGGCCACTGCACGACCTTTGGTACCATTTGACATTGTGGTGTAATCCCCTGCATCCTAACTGTTTCCGGTGCTTTTATAGATTTCAGCAACCGCAATCCACTTAATTGTATGCTCATGTGCACTGCTATTGTTTGCAGTGCTTTTACAGCTGTCAGAAGTCTGTATACATTTCCATATGCTTCACTGCAATGCCACTGTAAGCAGTGTTCTTAACTCTCACAGATTATCAAGTGCTCCACTGCACCGCCTATGTCTGGAGTAGCTTTACAGATATTTTCAGCAGCCTTTATATATTATCACAGGCTCCACATCACTGACACTGTTTGCATGGTTTTACAGCTGCCAGTTGCCCACTGCATACCCTCTGTTTCTAGTCCTCTTGCATTTATCAGCCTCTGCCACCTTGATGGCATCATATCAGCTTGTGCCAGGACAAAACTTCAGGACAATAGGTAAGTTTTACAGACACATCAGAGGAGGTTGCGCAATAGTATATAAGTAAGCCCAGCCATATCCAAACATATTCAACCATTTGCAAACCTATCCATCATGTATCCTTCCATCTATCATTTCACTCATCCATCCCTTCATCCATCCTTTCACTCATCCATCCATTATCCATCCATTCACCCTTTCACCCTATCCATCTGTACACTCATCCATCCACTCTTCTGCCCATCCATCCATTCACTCATCCATCCAGCCATTTACCCTTTCACCCATCCAGCCATCCTTTCACTTACTCATCCATTCACCCAGTCACTCATCCTTCCACCCATCCACCCTTTCAGTCATCCATCCATCCTCCCTTTCTCTCTCCATCGACCCTTTCACTTAGCCATTCTTCCTTCCATCCATCCACCCACCCATCCATCTACTCATCCACTCATAAATCTATCCATTGACCCTATCACTCAACCATCCTTTTTCTCATCCATTTATCCTTTCACTCCTTCACTCATCTATTCATCCTTTTGTCCACCTACCCTCCCTTTCACTCACTCATCCATCCTTACATCCACCCTTTCACTCATCCATCCATCCATTCACCCTTGCACTTATCAATTCATCAATCTGTCCATCATTTCACTCATCCATCCATCCACCCACTCATTCACTCACTCACTCATCATCCACCTTATCACTCATTCATCCTTTCACTCATCCATCCACCCTTTTACCTATCCATCTACCCTTCCACCCATACATCCAGCTATTTACCTTTTCTCTCATCCATCCTTCCACTCACTCAATCCATCCATCCTCTCTCATTATCCATCTATTCAATCTTTCATTCATCCATTCACCCTTTCACTAATTCATCCAGCCATCCACCCATCCCTTCACTTACTCACTTGCTCACCTTTTCATATTAATTTTGAGCTGAGCCTTTTTGAGAAGAGGCCCATCAAGAACTTCACCCTCGCTGCAGGAGCCATTCCAGGACTGGGACAGAAGCCACCCAGGGCGGAGACAGGATCCACCATGGGGGGGGGACAGGAGCCATCACAGGCGGAGGGGGGGACAGGAGCCACCACATGGGGGGACAGGAGCCATCACTGGGGGGGGGGGACAGGATCCACCAGGGTGGGCACAGGGGTGGGCATGCAGTATTCTAGTATCATCTTGGTCTCTTCCAGGGTGGGGTAGGGCTCCTCACCCCCTCCTGGACAAGACAACGAGACGACAGGCTCTCTTTCTAAAATGTTAGTTTTGCCATTCCCCACTGTGATGTACAGTACTTAAAGGAGATAATCCAAGATAACTGATTTAACTGATTGTCCTCCATACTTTGTTAATCAGTGTGGGTGCGATTGTGCCATTTCTTAATTTTATTACATTATAGACTGCATGTTTGAAGAACCGAGGTTTGCTTACAATTTAGTAACAGTAATTAAGCTCTGTGAAGAGAACCACGCGCTGCCTCGGTGGGAGCGGTTCTACGATTTTTGGGGCCCTGGGCAGAAAGGGGATGTGTGAGACACCTCTAAATTGCAGAGACATGATGCATTCAGGGCTGTTTGCATCTGAATAGATGCCCCTGCTCTTGAAGCTGCAGCCCCTCCCTCTCAGTCACCTTCAAACACCTCTTAACAGCTCATCAAGGGCTGAAGGTGTGAGGGTTGCCATCCCGCTGTGCCTCTCCAATGCTGCTAGGTATCTGAGCTTTGGTACTGCATCGGAGTCTGTTACATCCAACCTCATCAGCATCGGAGTCAAGCAGGGAGGTGGGTGGAAGCTGTACCGGATTTAGGGTGGTGCGATCGGTGCCCGATTAAAATTACGGACAAATGGCATCCGTTAAAGAATCCTTCATGGACAACGGACAGACGGCTGAAATTATGGACTGTCCGTGAAATTTACGGACGGTTGGTCACCCTACCTTGGTTCCCCTCCCCCCACACCCCTCACGGCTGTGGTACAGCGTCATCATCACCACCTTTCTCCTCGATCTGGCTCCAATCAAGTGCTTCCCTTCTCTGCTATGCCAGCAGGAAGCCTACTATTAGGTTTCCCGAGTCAGGAGATGTGCCTCTTAGCAGGCTCTTCTCGCACACCTACAGTGCAATTGTCTTCACAGAGCCTGAGTGGACACTGTCACTAATCACAGTGTGACTCGGGCCCCTCCCAAACCCCCTGCCTGCTCTGATTGAATGCATATGGACGTTGCTTAATTAGCAGATTGTAAAGGGAGATTAGCACTCGAGTGCATCACGAAAACGGACCGACTCCTCATCTGTCACGTTTCTTTCTTTACATGCCAAATTGAACCGAGTTGCCTTGCTGCCCCATGAGTACTGGTACTCTCTTTGAGACAACAAAAAGTTCCTGTACTCAAAGGCAGAACATTTAGAAGTGCCGGTATTTAGTACCGGAGAGTACCGGCCCATTTAAAGCACTGCTAATGACTAGTCAGGGGTTTGCCTGCCTCGTCAGATGCTTAGTTGTGCTTCTGATGTTATCAAGGTTTCTCTTCTTCAGATATTTGGACTGATGTACAGTTACGCATGATTCCTGGTTATCAAGGGCCAAATGTATCAAAGAGTTGCGTGGCCCTTGCATCGCGCAACGTGGGGCAAGAGTGAACCAACACTTGAGTTAGATTTATCAAGCCATGCAAGGCCACCTTGTGCGGTCCTGCGTGGCTTTATAAATCAAGAGTAATGCAATACAGCGCAATTCATAGTGTTGCGTTACTCTGCCCCAGGAAGGCATTCCAATGGTGTAGTGTGGATGTTCTATGCAGCCTCCCATGATCTTTAGCGTATTTACAATTTACCATTACTGGTAGACCAGGGAATGCGGCATAATGCTACACATCCCCAGGGGAAGCAGAAGAAGGATAAACATCTTTATTTCTCCTTGTTTTTTCCTCTTGTCTCAGTGGATTGTTTTTGTGCAGGAAAGTGTCCCTTCCTTCACAAAAACAATCCTGTTTACTATGCAGATACTTTTGCACCATTGTGCAAGGGTGTCTGCAATGGCGCTAGACAGCACATTGTGCCCCAGCGCAGGGAAAATACAGGAATGTGTTGTATTACGTTAAATACGGCACATTCCTGCCCTTTCCCTATCATGCAGCGCAACGCAGCAAGGTGACTTGCTGCACAATTTGTTTTACAAATATGCCCCATAGTGTTTATCTTCATCACTTTAACAATATGCACACATCTTGGTGTGGAGTTCATCTTGTAGAAATTGTATTTTACTTGTGTTAGCCCACTCTACCAGGAAACCTCTTTTGTTTTTTAGGTCGAGCCTCCGAGACCCCAAATATACAGTTTATGGGCTTACATCCCACCCATTGCTTTTTATTTTGTTACTTGGATTGTCCTTACAAAATGCTTACTTGCTAGTAGTGAATACTTCCTCATTGTTCCTTCTTGTTGTCTTTCATTCCTCCCATGGAGCAGTGAACAAGTATTGTATCTTTGGTAGCTTTGGTTGTTTATCTGTTTGTTTGGGGACAATTTATTTTGCCTGTGTTCAGCTTTAAAGGCCTGTTAAGCTGTCATGGTGAATTTACAGCAACATGAGGTAATATTAAAAACACTTTAGCCCATCCAGCCTTTCAAAAAAGTATGCCACAAAGCCACACAGGAATAAGAAGGATATTTGTCACACATAAATTCTGAACTTAAAAATCCATATGCGGCCCTGACTGATATCTTCTGGGGTGCATCTGTGCTTTGTCTGTGGCATGGACCGAGGGTGCTCATTCTGAAATCTTTCGGTGACTTGTCAGGTGTCAGGGCTTAATGAGGTCCCCTATTTACATCCCCTCCTGTTCCCCCCAGGGGTTGCTAGTACAGCAGCCATTTGCTTTCCCACAGTTTCACAAAGCAGAGGGCAGAGCATAAAGAAGTTCCATTGCCATCTCCTTAACTGTTTGCTCTTGTTGACACATTAAACAGACTTACAGTCTCTTTGTGGTGGCAGCTGTCCTAGATGCTGCTTAGTGTGTACAAACATTGCAAAAGTGCCCTTTTCTGTTTTCACGCTTAGGGACACTTTTGCACAATAGACTTAACCAAGGTTTGTTTTCCATTTTATCTGTGTGACCATTTTGTGTTACCTCTTATGGAATTGCCTGGTCATGCTTAACAGGCAAGCAGCTACCATACTTGTGAGAGAAAGGAAAACCAGCTGAACTCTGCAGAATGGCCCAAGTGTCCGTAAGTTTGAGAGAAAGGTCCAGGGATCCTGGGTGGTAATACCAGTATTACACTGTAATGGGGAGGAGATTAGCTCAAGGCACTTGACCCTTCCAGCCTCTTTTATGAAACTGAGCAAAGGAGATTTGAGCGTTGTCTCCTCATGTCTTTAAGGATTAGTTCTCCCAAAGGGTATCCTATTTGGTTTTGATGTATAGTTTGAGAGAAAGACAAGTTTTTGTATGTTCTTTTTTCAAAAGTATTTTATTAGTTGTCTTCTTGTTTTTATATTATTTCAAAGTTTTTTTTAAAAATATGCAAAAGCAGCCGACTACCACGACGTTTGGAGAAAGGGATTATCACAGGACAGCTATTCTACTTGATACCAATTACAGTCTATTCATTTGTTGCCATGAAAACTTGTTGCACAATTTTCCGTACCTAATTTGACGGAAATTGCATACTGTTGTTATGATTAACCAATGAGACTTGAGAAAGCCCTGGTCCAATAGACCGAGTAGGGCCAAACACGTGTCGTCTGTTTTTGTATATTTTTAAAACAACTTTGAAATAATATAAAAATAAGAGGAAAACTAATGAAAGACTTTTTTTAAGCTAAAAAATAAGTTTATTAAGAAAAGTATAAGTCACAATACATAAGGCAATATAGCAATAACTAGTCAAATGAACCAAATTTAGAACTTAGGAGCAAGATAGCTGGATGTGTAAATGAATTTAGCGTATTTAAGAGAAGAAAAATAATTGATATAAATATGCAAATTAATGAGTGCAGACAAAAGAAAAGAAGAATACAGATCAAGTAAAAAATCACAATATAAAATTCAAAGTGAAGTTATTCGCGTGGTTACAAATGAGATGTCATGGAGGTTTAGCAACTTCCTGTTGTTAGGGGTTAGGGTGGAAGAACATTTAGCACTAGCATCAATAAACAAGGTAACAGGTAACAATAAATTCAAGCGTTTCATTGCCATGTGAATGGAATATGCAAAAGTTGTATCTAATCTGTGGTTACAACATAACACCACGCTTGGTAGGTAATTTGGTAAAGTCTTTCCAATTTTTTGTGATCTGCTGAAAGGCAACTGCCAACAATAAGTCTAGTATCTTTACGTTAAAACTACAATCTGTCCATATTGAAAACAAGTTTCCCAAAAAGACATAAGAGACTGAGAAAGGGCAGCTGGAGTTGAAAGTTGCATTCAATTGAGACCATACCTTTTCCCACAAATTGTGGACAAGTGGGCATGTAAAAAGTAGATGATGTAGATCTGCATATGGGGAGGGACATGTCCAGCAAGCATCTGAAAGGTCTGCGTGTCTATTATGTAAAGTGGCCGGGGTTAGCAAGAGTCTGCTATATATAAAAAAGACTGTCTGTGTAGTATTTGCTGCTCTCGATGATTTCCTAATTTTAGTCCATATTTTGGTCCATGTGCCTGTAGACCAATTAACTTCTAAATCCTCACTCAAAATACACCTGAGCATACCCAATTGTAGTATCTATAATCCATAGGTATATTTGAAACCTGAGCACAGTATCAATGAATCCATTACTCAAATGTCCTTTGCAACAATGGCACAAAAAACATTTCAATCAGGTCCTGTCGCAGAGTTTTTAATGGTCAAGAAACATACAGAGCAACAGCAGCCGACGCACGTTTCGCCCCCCTGGGCTTTTTCAAGGCTGCAGAAGAATACATATATAACAATAATTATAAAAAAGACCATATGTGACCATCTCAAGTCACAATAAAGTTAAAAACTGTGTAGATGCCCTTTGAACAACAATTCAATTGCAGTTATACGTTAATATGTAAGTAACATCAGCACATTCCTAATCACATAACCTGATCTGATTATACTTTGAGCTGGAAATGTTGGAACAAAATACTCTGCCATTCTAATGGGTTCATATTAAACAAGAACACAATGTAATTATAATGGGTATCAGGCCATCAGGCCATCAGCTGGTCACAATGGATGTCTGCTCCTTATATGCCAGCATACCAGGAGAAAAGAGCATTGATGCTGTACAACATTTTTTGGACTGTCGACCTAATAGCATGTATGAACACACGATTATGTTATTAGATTTGATTAAGTTAGTTCTAGATAACAACATCTTCACACACAATGGCCATTGGTTCCGTCAAATATGAGGAGTGGCGATGGGAGCCAAATTTTCGCCATCCCTTGCTAATCTGTACATGGGGCTTTTTGAACACACCCATATTTGGAGGAACTGTCCAGGCCATTTGGTAGATAATATATTGTATTGGGGACGAATCATTGATGACATTTTACTTTTCTGGGCCGGAACGAATGATGCCTTAGAAGAATTTTTCGTCCATATCAATGACAATGATTTGAATTTATCTTTCACAAAAAATCAGAGTGTGAAGCAGGTCAATTTCTTGGATCTAACTATTATGGTTGATGACACTAGATTGGTCAGTTTACTCTATAGAAAAGCCACCACATGCAATGCAACACTGCATGCTAGTAGTACACATCCGCCATCACAAATAAACTCCATCCCGTATGGAGAAATGTTGCGTATCAAACGTAATTGCAGTGATGCTACTCAACTTGACAAAGAATTGGAAATTGTAGAAAAAAGATTTGAAATGAGAGGATATTAAAAAAACATAATCAGACTAGCAAGACTCAAAGTGAATAAGGTTAACAGAAGGCACTTATTGTCAAATACCAACAAAAAGAGAAGAAAATCTAAAATAACCAAAGGCGCCTTCATCTCTCCATATACTAGTTTGAGTTCAGATGTATATAAGATCTTGAAAAAACACTGGCACCTTCTAACTCATGACACTACTTTACAGGGTGCCATTGGATTGAAACCCATAATAATCCACCAACGAGGACGCACACTCAGACAACAACTTTGCCCAAGTTTCATTCCTCCTGAACAGCATGTCACGTGGTTACCCCCTGCTCCAAATGGTTATTTTAGATGTGGATCTTGTAATATGTGTTGCTTTGGATTGCACAAAATCAACACGTTTCAATACAATACGGAGAGACTATATACCATCAGAAGGTTCATTAACTGTAATACTAAATGGGTTGTGTATTGTATCAAATGTGTTTGCACCAAAATATACATCGGGAGCAAAATAAGACCTCTAAAAGAGAGGATTCAGGAGCACATCCGAGCCATCAAAAATAACAATACACAATATCCGCTAGCAAAAAAAGATGGGAAGAACAAAGGAGGAAGGTGCACCAGTCAAAAGAAGTCCAAATCAAATAGGTATCTTTAGGTATTCTCTTTATTTTCTTAAGGAGACTCAGCCAACGCGTTTTGGTCCCAAATGATCGAAGGTAGTGAAAATGATGATTGGTCGCTCATCATTTTCACTACCTTCGATCATTTGGGACCATGGGACTTCCCAGATCACTGGAACCCGCTTATATTTGGTTCTAACTGTGGAGCACAAGTCAAATACGTACTTGAAGCTCTGGATACCCAAGACTACCTCATTCTAAGACACAAACCATTTTATACTTTGGGGATCCCTTATTTCGAAAATTTCTATGCATGTGGGACTCTGACATATGGCATTGTGCTATCCTTTTGCCATAAAGATTTGAATTTGCCTTGAAGAAGTTCTTGTGTGGAACGAAACGCGTTGGTTGAGTCTCCTTAAGAAAATAAAGAGAATACCTAAAGATACCTATTTGATTTGGACTTCTTTTGACTGGTGCACCTTCCTCCTTTGTTCTTCCCATCTTCATCTGACCCTCAGTGGAGTTGTTCTACGACGCACTCCGGAAGTATTGTGCACAGGATTCGAATACTGATTATAAGACTTTGGGATTGCAAGTGCTAAACTAGTAGTCAGTCGTAGTTTTTACTTGTATGGCAATATCCCCTAGCAGTTCACTTCAACACCGTACATACATCGAATGAGCTACTAAAACTTGGCTTTCATGGCATTGATGCAATTAATCAGAGCGTACGGGGGGTGACAAAACTTCGCAACTTCGAAAATTAGAGAGCACTTGGATTATCAAATTGAGGGCGGTTGAATGTGGGCTTAATATTGATAAAGAGATGTGTGAATTTTTATAAAGTCATGTTAAGATCACTATGTGCCTACTATCTGTCATCTTTACTGATTTTCTATCTCCATTACTCTCTTCTCTTGCTTTATAAGCTTGTGATATATCTATGGTGTTTGCATCTCATATCAAATGATATAGGCTGTGCGATCCTCTTGTACACACAGTTACTTGATGAGACCGTCTTTTTTCTTTAATATCAGTCCATCTAAGTATGTTCCGTCTTTTATTTTTAGATCATATTATAGGGTATTACAAGGAATGTTTCTGTCCTTCGTTCTAAATAGACGATTCAAACTTTTAACTTCTGTCTTTGTCTCTTTGACAAGGGACATATGGGCTTCACTTATAACAATACATTATTAATGAGCCACACGACCAGTCGTGACTCATTGGGAGTCATTGAATCAGTTAGGTTGATCCAATGCTGTCCCTTTTATGATTTTGATTTGAGATACATATCATCATAATGATGTTTTATGATCGATATTATATGGACCCATCAATTCATTGGGCTACCACAATGACTAGAGATATTAAATTAAACAACAAGCCCAACTTATAATATATGATAACTTACATATACATGAAACTTCGGTATCCTCATCTATAGATAGCCCATATGTGGCTATTACTCGTGTTAATGAGATTGACTTAATTTCAAGTGAACGATAACAAGTAATCACTACAATCTGAGAGACTAATATTATGTAATTGTGATACGGTTGATTAATAATAATGAATGTGAGAATTCTGAGATCCTTGTTTAAAGAGTGAAGCCAGTCTTTCTTCTATCTTTATTATAGTAATATAATTACATACATCATGTGGGGTAATGTGACCAGAAATATACTTTGGTCGTCAGATTTATTTTCACAACTCCTTGTAAACAGTTAATCGAACATACTTGATTTGGATTACAGCTTTAGACACAATACGCGAATAATAAGATCGTGGCCGCAGTCCTCTTTCTATTGTCATGGTGCTGTGGATTCAAATATCTTAAAAAATGGCGCCTGCGTCTAGATGACGCAGAGTTGCCGTTTCATTTATACAAGACAGCATTATACGGATCAGGTAAACACTCTGCCCTTTATGACTTAACCACAGGATCGACGTAACAGAAATGAAATCTTTCTTAATATTTAGGCACGATGCAAGTGTCAGAGGACACAATTAGTAATTATGCGTTTTCTCTTTTCTTTACCTTCTTTTGTCGATATCGCGCTATTTTGTCAACCTTCTAACAAGAGGACTTATCAAGGTCTGAAAACTATTTGAAGAAATAAAAAGGGAATTCTTTCCGTAACTGTGGGTAACTTCTAAACCAGGACGCGTTATGGCTGAACATACCGACATCGTATAAGACGATTGAGCTTTCGTCCGTGATTCGGGGTAAGAAACCGTTATGGTTTTTATTTTGACTAACCAACATCAATACACTTTAACTCTTATCACCTAAGTTGGTTGTCAACTCCTCTCTTTTCTAGAATTAATCAAGCACGAGATCTGTGCACCACAATTAGTGCAATATAAGACAGGATGCATAGCGTCGAGACTTAAGGTGAGGTGATTATGCGATACGTAGGGCGCGTGTTATAGGACATTGAGACTATTCTGCTTTAGTTGTTCTTTTCTCCTGTGGTTCTAATTACTCTTATTTCGGTGGTGGTATTTTTCACGCGGCGGTGTAATTTTCATTTCTCTAGTATATCACGATTGAATGCTTTTCGATATATGACACTGTTTCAAGGGTGACTACTTTTCTTTATTTGTTTTCTGTTTGTGATTATGGGATTGCCTTTACTAGTACAAATCTAGAATGGGTGATACACCCATTGTGAGTGGAAAATTGTATATGTGTCATCTAACAGTATGCTAATAGAAGGGTATTAGCATGAGATGGTTTTTGGTTACATTTGCCTTATAATTACATTGTGTTCTTGTTTAATATGAACCCATTAGAATGACAGAGTATTTTGTTCCAACATTTCCAGCTCAAAGTATAATCAGATCAGGTTATGTTATTACGAATGTGCTGATGTTACTTACATATTAACGTATAACTGCAATTGAATTGTTGTTCAAAGGGCATCTACACAGTTTTTAACTTCATTGTGACTTGAGATGGTCACATATGGTCTTTTTTATAATTATTGTTATATATGTATTCTTCTGCAGCCTTGAAAAAGCCCAGGGGGGCTAAACGTGCGTCGGCTGCTGTTGATCTGTATGTTTCTTGACCATTAAAAACTCTGCGACAGGACCTGATTGAAAAGTTTTTTGTGCCATTGTTGCAAAGGACATTTGAGTAATTGATTCATTGATACTGTGCTCAGGTTTCAAATATACCTATGGATTATAGATACTACAGTTGGGTGTGCTCAGGTGTATTTTGAGTGTGTATGTTGCTTTAGGATTTGTCCTAACGCTATTATACCCTGATGGGTGGGTATTGCTAACACCATTGTAGCACCCCTAAAAGAAAGACACGAGTTAAATAGATTGATATCCAATTGACTATTTTTGAATGGATGTACAGATCTCTAAGCAAATACCCATAAAGTGTTTGATGGAAACTTCTAAATCCTGTTCCCTAGACTGTTCCACCTTGGTCTGTTCTCGTGAGGTACAGGGGGATTGTAAGTAATTATAAATGGCAGATGCCTTGGGATTAATAAGTAGAAAGGAATGTAATTTGTCAATTGAAGAAGATATAGCCTCTCCGGGAGGTTCTGTTAATATATATTGGGCATAAGAGGTTAGAATGGCTTGCCTCAAAAAAAGATGTTTAGATTGGAAAGACTTGGGTAGGTCAAAAAGTTTGCTAACCTGTGCGAAAGACATAATCTAATCTCCTACAAATAATTGATTTATCCAAGTTAAACCTCTCTGCCTCCAGGATTTCCAGTAAAAAAGGTTTGCCACGTATACGTATCATGGTGTTCAGCCAAACTGTAGTAGCAGAAAAAGATTCCAGTTTATAGGGTTCAATAAGGAATTGGGTTTCCAAATTTTTGAGGTGTGTTTAATTATGGGAGTCGATAGGGATTGTGGTTTGCGTGAAAAACAAAGATATTCTTGAAATGAGAATGGGGAAGAAAAAATAAAGTTCAAGTTTAGCCCACAAAGGACAATCTTCAGAAGAATTAGAGAGCCATTTTGATGCTTGACGAAGCAAAAAAGATTTTTGCCATATAGGAAAGTCAGGAAATTTAACACCACCTTCCAAATTAGGACAAATTAACTTTGATAAAAACATGCATGACTTTTTATTGCTCCATAAAAAAGAGGACATTAAAGAGTTTATTTTCAGTATTTTTTTTGAGGGAATGGATATTGGAATATTGGAGCTTGTGTAAAGAACTATAGGGGTTAGCATCAACTTAATGGTGTCTAAACTACCCCACCATGATAAGTACAAAGGATGCCACCTAGTGGTTAAAGAGGATAATCTCTGTATACAATTTTCCATACAGCGTGAAATTGTGCTAGAGATAGAAGAAGTAAAGTTTAAGCCTAAATATTTATTAAACTGAGGGCTCCATGTGAAACTACAAATTGCGAAATCATCTTTAAAGGTATATTTTGTTAGAGGTAATATTTTGCATTTGTCTCTATTATAGCCGGACACAGCTGCAAAAGAATCCACTTTATGTAGGAAAGCGGGTAAAGAAGACTGGGGTTGTGAAATAAATAGTGATATATTGTGAGCATAAGCTGCCAATTTAATTTAGGTATCTTTAAAATCAAATCCATGAATATCTCTATTTTGACGAATTCGCAACAAAAAGGGTTCTAAAGCTAAATTAAAGAGAAAAGGGGACAGTGGACATCCCTGACGAACACCTCTACCTAAACTAAAATAAGAGGATATACCACCATTTGCACATTCAGCCGCTTTTAGATTTGAGTATAAAATTGATATGAATGAGGTGATTTTGGGTCCAAAACCAAACCATTTAGGAGTTTGAAAGAGGTAAGGCCATTCTACTCTATCAAACGCTTTTTCTGCGTCCAATGCTATTGCTGCTAAGGAATGTGGGATATGGGAGGATTTGGATAGAATATCAAAAAATAAACCAGTATTATCTGTAATAAGGCAACCTTTGACAAATCCAGATTGTTCCATTCCCAATAATTCAGGAAGGTGGGATTCCAAGCGCAAGGCCAGAGTCTTTGAACATTTTTTGTAATCAACATTAACTGAAGATATGGTTCGGAAGTTCTTACAGAACCTTAAATCCTTCCCTTCCTTGGGAATAAGACAGTTGAGGGCATCTGAAAAGGAACCTGAGGATTCAGCTGAACTTAAAAAAGAATTCAAAAGATGGTGTAATTTGGGAAGTAATAGATATGCAAAATGTGAAAAAAACTCAACAGTAAAACCATCCGGGCCTGGGTCTTTATCATTTTTGAGTGACTGTAGAGCTATAGAAAGTTCCTTTTGAGATAAGTCAGTTTCTAAGATGGAAAGGTCTGTTAGAGCAGTGGATCTCAGACAATGTCCCATTCAGGTGTGCATCGCTAAAGGGTACAAATCGTGGAACTGTTTCGCCTTCTCAGTCACCAACCCCTCTACGAACCCACTGATCAAAAGGCAAAGGCAAAGGTACTTTCTTGCAATGCACACCGTGAATACAGTTCTTTTTTCCTTCAACTTTGACGGCTGTTCTTGTGGTAAGTAACACGACTCGAAGCTCACGCCACCTGGGCTGCAGATTATTCGACACAGACCCAGTCACCTGGTCGGATGGAATGACCTGGGTCTGTGGAGGCCTCCGGCAGAGCACTCTGAACCTGTTGATGAAGAACACGCAATTTAGTTGTACGGTCATGCAGATAGTCAATCAACATTGGATAGGGCAAGTCTGAGAATTTCTTAGGGCGGGGTATTCCCCATACGTTGGCCGGACGGCCAAATACCACTTCGTAAGGGCTAAGTCCCAAACGAGAGTGCACTGCAGTTCTGGTGGATATCAGTTTACACAGCACAAATGCACTTACCCTCGGTTTTAGCCTTTGCAAATGCTAAATCTAAGAAACCTAAGCACATAAAACAAAGAACCAAATTGTGGGCGCGACCCACGAAAATACTTAACTAAGGACGTCTTCTTCCACCAACAGAGGCCCGTCTATCGTCTTGCCTTACCATACATCATCAAAGGAATGGGCCAAAGCAGGACGGCAGTCAGGGCAGCGGTCGTCAGTAGCCGTCAGGAAGGAGTAACCGCGCTGCAAAAGACCTTCGGACCACTTTTGACATACAGGGGTCGCTTAGCTCCGGAATTTTCTTGCGGGGTTCCTCACGACCTTCGAGCAGAACCGGTACCACTGAAGCCGCCCCACATTGGGCGCCAATTGAAGAACCAGAACCTTTTGGGCCTGGCGGCGCAGGGTACGCCCTCTGTCCTTGGAGTTCACCTGCTTCGCTACACAGAGACACGGGACACTCTGTCGGCGTTAGAAGATTGGATTTATTTAGCTGCAGCTAGTACAGTTATCCTAGAAGTACACAAAGTAGGTGCTCAGGAGACTGCCACTTCACTATGTGGCGCATCAGATTAAATACTATACAATACATAATTATTAACGAGACACACTCCCCCAGCATAGAAGAAAAGAGCCAATAGGGTAAGTGGAAAAACAAAGCAGAACTAATAAGAAAGGTTCGAAAACAGAAATATCAGATGACTCGAAGAGACCTCTCCTCCAACTGTGTTTGTCATCCCACCCCCGAACTAATTCATTAACAGATTATAACTAACTTGCAGGTGGTGAGATATGCTTATGTGTATTAGAGGACAGTCGTGACACGAGAGAATGCTAGCAGGAGACGGTGAAGGCCAGTTGATAAGATATGATCAGGAAAGAATAGTGTGAGCCTACAGATAGTTGAAACAGGGATTAGGAAAGCAAGACAAGGATTAGTGTACTCGGCTAGTCCAAACACCAGCTTCGCAAATAAGGCCGAGGACGTATTTCGACACCGAGCTACAGGAAAAGCAGAATAGACTTCGTTCGCCGGGCTGCCTGAGTGATGGCAACACAAAATGGCGGCGGGTCACAAAATGGCGGGTCGGTTCGATCGTGATCGAAAATCGAAGTTCCTCAGTGAGCATGTTGAAAGTTCAAGGTAGTATTTTCTGGTAAGTTGAGCACCGTCGGCAAAAATGATTTAAAGTAAGCTATAGGATCAGATCCTTCTGAACCATCTGATAAACCATATATGTGGAGGTTATTCCGCCTATTTCTGTTTTAAAGGTTTTCAATCTGCTGCTGTAGAGAAGTAATCTGAGATTGGAGAATTTTAACTTGAGAGCATGCTAAACCCAGGGACTCCACGTTCTGCTCAACCTTAGTAATTCTCTCTTCCATTCTTGCCCAACCATCTATTAAAACTTGTAGTTTGGAATTTGTCTCTTCCACAAATGGGCGTAATGCACGGATCTCTTCCAGGAGGAGATCCATTGAGACCGAAGAGGTTTTTTTTGTGGAGAGAGGGTCTTTTTTCAGCCATTTAGATGGTGCTTTGGTGGTTGTAGAAGAAGCATTGACACTGGAGGCAGTAGCACTTTTGGGAGAGGAATTTAAAGAGTCATCCATTATGGCAAGGTGGGCTTAAAGATTGGAGCGAGCGATAAGAGAGCGGCTCGTGGAGGATGTCAACGACCTGGCTATTTTTAATCTGCCTATAAGAGGAGTCACCTGAACCAGTAACCCCCTAAAAATAGTTGATGAATGAGTGTACTTGATAACACTAGTGGTAGCAGATGCCTCAACTTTAGTTGTAGAAAATACTGGCAAAACGGGAGGCACTGCTAAGGTATAACCTAAGTCTTCCCAAGATGTGAGGAAGAAAGACAAAAGTAAACGATACCGCTGTGTTAGAAGTCTGACCAAAGTGACTAATTGACAATAGAAATATGCATAACAGAAGGCATAATCCTGGCAGACAGACGTATTTTGGCAAAATGTCCAAGAGAAAACTCGATGAAACACTGTGAAGAACAACAAAATGCCGGTGAAGTTAAAGGGTAAAAGCCCTAAATTATCCTCAAAATATTAGTTCCTCACAGAAATGATCACTAATTATGACGCTGTGACAGGCATCTTATTGAGACAATAGAGGAGCCCTCTGAAGAGTGGAAAGCCTGAAGAGAACGAATTAGCGCTGTCTCAGTACTGCTTACCTGTGTATCCAAAATGAAGGGCGTCATATTGTCCTGAGGGGAAAAAGTAAAGCATTAACAGAAACGCGCTTCTCACGTTACGTGGAGTCCTCCAGAGGCTGCCTCCTGTGTTCCGACGGCTCCGTGTCCATTTGCACGTTCCTCCTCAATGAACAAGCATTGTAAAATCCTTTGTCACGGCTGCCGCCGCCGAGCGAGTCACGGGGATGCTGCCATCTCCCTTGGGCACTAGCCACGCCAACCTAATAAAAGACTTTTGAAAAAAGAACATACAAAAACTTGTCTTTCTCTCAAACAACACATCAAAACCAAGAAGGATACCCTTTGGGAGAAGTAATCCTTAAAGGTATGAGGAGACAACGCTCAAATTTTCTTTGTTCAGAATGGCCCACGTGTATCTTTCATGATTACCTCCCTTTCTGAAATAGAGTCGTTCTAGTGAATAATCTTTTTGTTTTTAGTGAGTTAAGTAATACTTTTTTTTCTTCTATCCCCATTGAACCACATACACCAGCTGAGGTATCTGCACCCTGAGCAATCTCTGGATAAAATGTACTGTCTTATTTTTTTTTTTAAAGAAAAGTATGTTTGTTTTCAAACATTGGATTAGTGTATTGTACATGGAATGGTCACAGTAAAGAACATATTCATGTTTCCTCTCTAGTTGTTAAAATCAACATATTTTTACACTATTGGGAAACAGCGGTGGCCGGCATGGATCGGAGGTAGGGGGAAGGGGCGGGAGGGGGAAGCAGGTATTAAAAAAGAAAAGAAAAAGAAATAACGTACCTTCTTGCCGCTTCCTAGCCGCATCTCTCCACTGTAGTGCCTCGCTTGGCCTGAACAGGAAGCACACCCAGGCTTCCATTCAACCAATCACAACTCTGTCTTAGCAGGAGGGTGCTGCCACTACTCCCCTGCCCTGCTCTGTGAGCAGAGAAGCCCAGCCCCACCCATCATGCAAAGCTGCCAGAAGTAGGACAAAATAAAATAATAGTGACGCAAGTTATTATTTTATTTCCCTTTCTTTCACTGCTAAAAAGCAGTGGGGCGACGCTCCTCTGCCTTCGTGGATTAGCCGCCACTGTAGGTAAATGTATGATAGCAAACCGAAGCATCGCCGTTCCAAGCTGTCCTTTGTAATTACTCAAATACCTCTAATAAATACAGCTTTGCACACATAAACATATACTGCTACAGAGATGCAGACATAGGGCATACATGTGGGTGAATATTCAATAAAAAAAGTGAAGTTCTACAAACTGTGACTGTTTTGTTTTAAGAAGCAATGACTGTACACACCAAGTTATAGGTATTTTTAGCCGGCTGTGCTATTCCTTTGTTCATACTTTGGGAAAATGAAAGGAGGAGTCAGTTCTGCTAGACTCCGATTCTGTGCTCTTCTCATTGAACACTGACCTACGCAGAAGGTGCTTAACCTAATGTTCTGCCGAACAGATGCTCTCTTGATAAAGCATCTCCTAGTTGCTTAAAGTTATTTTCACTTTGCACACTGACCTGTGCTGCAGGTGCGCAACCCACTGAGCCACCTAGCTGTTCCTTACTCACAATCTCCTTTTACTTTCAACCATGCCCTTTTTTTCGTGATCCTCACCAAGAATTCTTGGTCGTTCTTTCCTACCCGGTTAGTCTTTCCATCTTCTTGCTTTTCTCCTCCACCGCCTCCATGTTCCTCTCTGTCTGTTTTATTTGTTTGTCGGTAGTCCTGTATTTTACCTGTTCATATGTCGCTTTGTTGGATCTCACCTGAAAAAGCACATGCGCTCTCGCTAGTGAAGCATTTTAAATCCTAAAAGGGTTTTGGAGCCTGCCCATTGTTTACGATTTGTTGGCTTCATTTCCACTCTTATTTGCTGCCTCTTAATTGGCCATTGCGTGCCGATATCAATTCCTCTTCTTTTCAGAATGGACCAAGTACTGATTGATTCACTTGAATCAGTGTCTTTCTACTGACTGTGCTGTGATTGAGGAATTCTTTTCTTTCTTCTTCCCCCACTGTTGCCTCTTTCTTATTCCCCTGTGTAGCTTTTTCCTGTGTTGCATCTTCCCTCCCATCTACCAGTTGTCTGTGTTGCTTCTTCCCTCCCTTAATCCGTGTTGCTTGTTTCCTACCATCCTCCCTACCACTGTTTGTGTTGCTCCCCAACAACCATAAGAATAAAAAATCATCCAACACTGGCCACTTCATACCTCTAATTTTGCCCTCCTCCTCATCGTGTTGCTTCTTCCCTCCTGCTGTTCCCTTGGCTGTGTTGCCTCTTTCTCTCCCACCCACCATAAAAAAAGAGCTATGATGCGGCACATGCTTACTGTGCCCACAGCACATTTGTTCTAACATTTAGCAGTACTGTACAGCCAAGCTGCTGTACAGCATGACTGAAAGACATTGTCAAAGCCATTAGCTCTATCATAGGCGTACACTTTTTATCGCGTAGCATGCATTTTTATGTACTGCACTGACGCTGTTTTCGAGTGTGCCCTGAACCTATTACGTGCTCTAGGCTTTCTCTGGAAGGCAGTTGATGATTATCAGACCGTTTTCATTTAATTATTTTAGGTTTTGTGACGCATTGGGTAGTCTAATTAATTCATTAAGTACTCTTCCATTGCACACAATACATTGAAAAGAAAACCTTAAGGCTCCGTCTAGGCACTGCCCATGGAAAAACCTGGTTAATAACGACTAATAAACACCATGCAAATTTTCAGTTAGCATGTTGAAACTACAAAGAATAAGACAAATTCATCCTGCATTTGTTTGCACATTTCAGAAAGAAGATGCTATATGAATCAAGTAACATGCATCATGTCATTCCTGCCATTAATCAATGTAGGTTTGTTTTCATTGCATTACCAACTGGTTCAGTTAGTGAAGGCATTTTTTGATTAACAGTATTTTTATTCATCGTTTAAATACCTATAGGTTGCAGACCTGCCCTATCTGGGCATGAATTGCATTTCCAGTGTTCATTAAATAGCACAAAAGTCTGGCCTTGGGTGTGCATGGCCGTTCACCAGTGGCACATGAAGTAAAAGTAGATGTTGTAGCACCCAGGATAATGTGCTGCATGGCTAAACACTTATAAGGTCCCAAAGGTGAGAACTACTGTCTATGCCAATGCTTGTTTAAAGTACTGTTGTGGGAACATTATCAAAAATTCCAGGGCAAACTAAGATGTTTGGGCTTATATTGAAACAGTTCTTTTACCACTGATGCCCTGAGGTTTTACCTTACTTTTGAGCCTAGGACTCTGCTCCACACCTTATTAGCACTTGACCCCCAAGGAAGGAAAGTCAAGCAGTCAAATGCTTACGCAGGGAGGTGATGTTGGCTAGAGACGCTTAACACTTTCAGTTTAAAAGAAAAAGGACTTTAATCAAACAAACAAACCATCAACCGGTCCTTCGAAGCCACCTCCTTTACCGACGACTGGAAACAACCGAGGTTAACCCTCTCCTGAAAAAAACCTCAGCGGACCCCACCTCAATAACTTCAGACCCATCTCCTTACTCTTATGTCCGGTGAAAGTCATGGAAAAAGCAGTCAACAGTCAACTCGCCTCTTTCGTTGAAGAAAACAACATCCTCGACCCCTCCCAATCCGGCTTCAGGAAGAACCACAGCACCGAAACCACCCTTCTCGCTGCGAAAGACGACATCCGCTCCCTCCTTGACAGAGGAGATACTGTGACCCTCATCCTCCTGGACCTATCCGTTACCGTCAACATAGTCTCACATCGTACCCTAGCCTGCAAACCTCACAATGCAGGAATCTGGAACAAAACCCTGAACTGGATCCGCTCAGTCCTCTCCAGCTGAACACAGCGGGTCAGAATCCCTCCTTTCCTCTCAGAGCCCACACCGACCACCTGCGGAGTCCAACAAGGATCCTCCCTCAGTCCAACCCTGTTCAACTTCTACGTGGCCCCGCTCGCATCAATCGTCAGATCACGGAGACTCAACATCGTATCGTACGCAGACGACACCCAACACATCCTCGCCATCTCCAACAAACCCAACATCTCCAAACACAACTTTCAAGAAGGAGTGGAAGCAGTCACCAGGTGGATGAAGAACAGCTGCCTACAACTCAACACGGACAAAACCGAGGTACTCATCAAAGGCTCACACCCCGACGCCGGGATCAACACCTGGTGGCCCCTCAGGAACCCTACCTCCCCCACAGACAAAGCACGCAACCTCTGAATAATCCTGGACTCAGAACTCAAAATGGACTGCTAGATCAACGCTGTCACCTCTTCCTGCTACCCCACCCTCCGCCTACCCTGAAAAACCTTCAACTGAATTCAAACACAGAAAAACCGTCACCCACAGTCTCATCAGCAGCCGACTGGACTACGGCAATGCACTCTGCACGGGATCAACAAGAACGTCACCTGCAAATTCCGGAACGTCCAGAACACCGCCGCCAGATTAGTCCTAAACCTACTGTGCCACTGCCACATTGGCCAACACCTATGCTCGAGAAGAAAATCACCTTCAAGCTTCTCGCTCACGTCCACAAGGCCCTTCACCATACCCGCCTACATGAATAAGTGCCTCTCGTTCCATGCACCCCAAAGATCCCTCCGCTCAGCCAAGCTTTCCCTTGTGATGGTACCACGCATCAAGAAGACCAGAACAGGTGGACGCTCCTTCTCTCTCCTTGCAGCCAAGGCATGGAACACCCTCCCTCTCCACCTCCGACAGACACCAACACTGCTAAAATCTACATGTGAAAAGTAGGAGATGTAGATGCAAGTATACTTGGGGTAATATTTCTAGTAAACAATTGCTCCTGGCCTCTAAAGCCAACACAATACAATAAGGATAATGGTAGTCTGTAGTCCCTTGGTCCTGCAGGTTGCAGTTTTTTTTAGTTTCTCTCCTCTTAGAGCAAGAAATGTTATGATGCTAACATGGCTATTATGTTATCCTCTCTTGACTTTCCTCTGGAATTTGCCCAAAGGAGTGTTGGTTATCTCATTGTACCTGCAACCGTAGTGGCATATAGTACCTTTAGGTGCTGGTGCGCAGCTGTCTCCCATGCAATGCAGCGGATAAGGTTTGGTGTCACACTCGCAAATGTGTGTGGTCCTATGCGCTCAACTTTGTGCTCCATGGAAGTCTCGTCCTCTACCTGAAGACCTGCTGTGACATCCCCTGGAGGAGTGGAGGTGGAATGGGTGGGGTTAAATGTAGGCTTATTGGAGGGCATATGTTACCATAGACCAACCAGAGTTGACTTATGACGTGGATGTGTGACTCTTTGTGAGGGATTACGCAGAGGATCAAATGCAAGGCATCGTTGCGTGTCCTCACACTGAAGCATTCGATCCCATTGGGGGCAGTTCTCTCGGAATGTGCTTCGAAGTTGGCTGGGTAATACCTTGGAGCCTTAATACATTCAAACTTTAAAACTGCTCTTGCTGCGCTGGATTCTTAGCTGTCAATATAAGAGAAATGTAATTTAAAGTTAGTGCAATATTATATAAAGGAATTATTCATACAGTACATGAAGTTCTTAATTATTTGGCCACGAAGGGGCAGCATTTTTTACATTTGCCATTTTATAATATTCGGTGTTACCAACCTTCAGTTTGTGCCTTAGAAGTAGATATACTATCCTTGCAAAATAGATCACCTGATGAAAAAATTCAGCCTTTTTGGAGCGGTCTGGGCAGCCAGATGTAAGAGATCATTTGTGCACTTTAGATTAGGCATGCCGTCTTTAATGGACTAAAAGGTCGCCCGACTTCCATGCATGCTCTCATGATTTAGAAACTGCTTTTGATGTTCCTATGGACTGAAATGTCTTCCTGGAAAAAAGAGCCAATTTTTTCTCCCACTGATTCTTGAACTAGAATGTGTGGAAGCCAGATAACTCCCTGGCTAGTCTAGAGAGAAAAATGAAATCTTCTTGAATGGGACCAAGTATTTTTGTGCGAATGATGTAACATCTGCGGAGAAGCTCAATAGAATTTAGGAGCATATCATCAAGGCCAAGTGATAATTATCGCTCAGCGCTCTTAGTGCGAGGATAATTATCGCCGGCCAACGCTGAATTTTATCGCAGAGATAGCGTGCTATCAGCAACGCTTATCTCCAAAGCGATAAAATTCAACGCGTAAGCTGCCAACTGTGCGATTATCGCTGAAAATCCAGCGATAATCGCACAACGTTTGGCAAAAGCTTGCTGATAGGGCAAGGCAGACTTAGCCATGATATCCACCTTCCATAGGATATCATGACTAAGTCGGTTGAAAAGCAGACGTAAGGAAAGTAGCGATAACCGAGGTTATCGCTAGTTTTCTTGTCGCTCTGCAGGTTAGCAAGTGGCTACATAATAGGAGAAATGTCGCTTAGAGACATTTCTCCAGTTATCTTGGGGTGGAACGCCCACTTTGCATCTCATTAGAGATGTGAAGATGAGCGTTGGGGGAAAGGGCGATAAGGCAAGGATTCACACGATAGCGTGACCTTGCTGATAAGGTGAAAACGGACGGTAAAGCGGCGATAATTTTATCGCCTGGCCTTGATGATATGCCCCTTAGTTGATACTTAGCGCTTCCTCTTTTAACAATGGACTTAGACATTGAGTTAGAATCATTGCCTCCTGCATTCTATGCATTCTATGTATACTTGTATGGTTTCTCCTGTATTTATGTGCATTGGAAATGTACCTTTAAACTGTATATGGGTGTACAATTTGTACGTTTTCTAAAACGGGTATTAAGGTAACGTAAATACGAGATGCTGCGTGAAGCCAGCGGGAGGTAGGACACTTGAAGTCTCTGCAGCAACAACCAAGACCTTCACCGTGATTAAACAAAAATAATTAAGAAGAAAAAATAAGCGAACAGCTTGCGAATCCCTCTTTGATAAATTCAAAGTTGGGTGACAGTGAGGAGAGTTTGATCTCACCGTCATGGGCTCATCACGTCTCCGCGGGTCAACGCGGAGCCCCACAGTGCTGGTAGGGTTCAGAAAAGCCGCGCTTTGTAGACTTCTTTGATTACAGTGTGGTTTGATCAGCACTAAATGTCCTTGCTTTACATTGACTAATTGTGCCTTGTGATTACGCGCTTGTGTGACGCCTCTGTCTTTTTTTGGGAAATGTTTAAAATATACACTACTTAATTTGACTACATACGACAACAAAAGTGATTATCAAGAGCTGGCAAGTTAAACTTTTATGTTTTTCTTAGGAATTGCTGTGTTTCTGTTTATTTGTTTCAGATGATAGCAGAAGGGCCACAGGACACAGTTAGGGCATGCAGGGGCACTAATTATGGAATATGATTGGCTCCTATGACATTGGTTGGAATATCACTTATTTTGCTCGTCATATATATTGCTTTGTAAAGAACCCAATACATGTGAAGCTCCTGAGTACTGTCCATATACCATCGAGGAGTTGTGGACTAACTGCTCTATTTCGGACTATGGACACAGGAGATTGAGAATGCAATCTTTGGGCCTCATTTATGAAAAGTGTCACAACGCTGGAAAAAAACAGCGATGCAACACTTTTCATTGCGCATCCTTGTGACACCAGGGATGCGCTGTATTTGCACCTCGGCACTCCATGTTGCAAGGATTGCACAGATACAGCAGGAATCCTGATGTATCTGGAGACACAGTAATGACGCATACCTGGAGTGTGTGGGCAAACTGATGCAACTCCAGCAATGAGTCATTACACATAGGGCGAGTCCCATGTAAAAGGCCCAGCGTCACTCCTTATGCCTGCTTGAAGGCATAAGGATTGTGACGGAGTCAAGTCGTAGGAGTGGCATAGTGAAATCTCATAGATCTCACTGCAATACTTCTACTAGGCTTCTTTACGTGGGAATGCCCGCCCTGCATACATTATACCTGCTGCAGGTATAATGAAGTGCAGGGCTTTACAAAGTGACGCACCTGCCTAGATGTGTCTCTTTGTAAATATGGCGCAGTATGGCTCATTGTTTACGCCGCCGCAGCGCCACAAAAAAGTGACGCAACAGCAGCACATGCCCTCAGAAATAAGGGTCTTGGGGATATATGTACAACCCTCTATGGCCACGGGAACGTCATTTTTGTGACGTTCCCCTGGTGATAGGGGCCTTGCCGTATGTGCAAGGCAGCGTTAAGCCACTTAATGTGGTTTAACCTCGCCTTGTATATAAGGCACCCTTTCACACTATGGTTAGCGTGAAAGGGGCGTGCAGTGGGTGTTGGGGTGGGCATTCCACTGCAACACCCATTGTATTTGGTGCTGTCCACTATGTACAAGGGTGGCGTACATAGGAGACAGCACCAAAATTAAGACCAGGAAAGTCCTGGTATTAACATGGTGAAACGAGGAGAAATGCATTTTTTCTCCTCGTTTTTGCTTTTTCCATGTGTGCTGCCTTGTGCAGCACACATGGAAAAAGCAAAATGCCATGGTTTGTTTATGTACAGGAAGGTGTTCTTTCCTGTACATAAACAAACCTTTTTAAAAAATGCCATTTTGTAACTTTCATGTGTGCTGCATGAAGCAGCATGCATGAAAGTTACAAAATGGCATTTTAGGATTGTTTATGTGCAGTGTGCAGGAAGTGACACGTCCGTACACATAACCAATCCTCCACTGCACACAGACACCCTTGCACTCTGGTGCAAGGGTGTCTGCGTTGGCGCTAAGTTGTTAAACTTAGCGCCGTGCAAGGATGCATCACATTCTTGTAAATATGGTGCAGCCTTTCGTTTCCGAAGTGGCGGAGCGTGTCGTTAAGCCCAGGAGGCTAACAACACTTTCAGCCACTTCATTGTACATAGCCCCATTGGTTTCCTCAAATGTCCTTGTTGCTCTTCCTGGGCATTTAACTTAATCACCCCCATGACCATCACTTCTCATATCTGAAAAAAGTGTGCATAGTTAGAAGTGGACAAATGGCAATATTAATCACTGCAAAAGTAGTTGATTATGACTTTGTGTTTTGGTCAACCTGATATCTGTTTTCAGTTATTTTATATAAGGCCAGCTTCAGTTGCAAGAGTTTGCATTGTGTGCCTTCAATATCCACGCATCTCCTGCCTCTGCAGTTTTATTTACAAACATTAGGGCAATACTGTGACATTCAGTGCATCTAATAAAATATGTAGGGCTGTGCAAAGTTTGTAATATTTTTTACAATGCGAGTTCCGAGTATAAATCCTAACTTTTCAAAAGTTTATGTTAAACATATCTTTCTTTAACAGAAACTTACTATTTTTGCTAAAAATTTACTTCATAAAAAAGAGTCCATGATTTCTAGTTTGGAGGAGAATTAAGAAACTGAGGGGCATATTTATTAGCCCCTATCACCACTACAACGTCACTTTTTTCTGACGTTGCCGTGGTGATATGGGTTTTGCCATTGAATAAGGCACCCTTTCACACGATACTTAGCGTGAAAGGGATGGGCAATGGGCATTGTGGTGGGTGTTCCATTGATTTTGGATGCTGCCGCATATTTAAAAGGGTGGTGAAAATATGGGGCAGCACCAAAATTAAGACCAGTTAAAACCTGGTCTTTGCCTGGTACAACAAGGATACATGTTCAATTTCTCCTAGTTTTCTGCTGTTTCCATGTGTGCTGCATTGTGCAGCACACATGAAAGCAGCAAAACACCATTGATAGTTTATGTGCACATAAACACTCAATAAAAAAACTATGTTTTGCAACTTCTGTGTGTGCTGCATTAAGCAGCACAAATAGAAGTTACAAAATGCCATTTCAGATCGTTTATGTGCAGAAAGGGACAACTTCCTGCACATAAACAATCTTCACCTGCAATGCAGGCACCCTTGCACTATGGTGCTAGGTGGCTAAATTAGCACCAGCACAGGAGGAAATGCAGAGCTGCACCTTATCCTTGTCAATACGGTGCAGCCCTGCGTTTCAGAAGTGACGGAGCATGACGTTAAACCAAGGAGGTTAACGCAGCACTTTGCCACTTCCTCGTAACTATGCCCCTGAGGGGCATAGTTACGTGGAAATGGCAGAGTGCGGCGTTAGCCACCTTCGCATAATGCCGCGCTCCGCCACTTTACAGAATACAGGGCTGCACCGTATTTACAAGGATATGGTGCAGCCCAGCACTTCCCCCTGCGCTGGTGCTAATTTTAGTTGTCATCTTTTTTTATGGATTGTTTATGTGCAGGAAGGGTGACCTTCCTGCACATAAAGAATCAATGGCCTTTTGCTGTTTCTGTGTGTGCTGCACAACGTAGAAACAGCAAAAACGAGGAGAAATGAAACATTTCTTTTCACTGTGCCTGTTTGAGACCAGATTTTCCCTGGTTTTAATCTTGGTGCTGCCCCATATTTACGTCGTCCTTGTGAATATGTAGCAGTGTCAAAATCAATGGGCATTGCGATGGAACGCCCATCGCAACACCCTTTGTCCACTCCTTTCACGCTATGTAAAGCATGAAAGCGGGCTTTATTCACCTTATGAATAATGCGACACCCCTATCGACACCACAACGTCAGAAAAAGTAATGTTGTGGTAACGATAGGGGCTTGTAAATATGCCCCCAAGTGTTTGTATAGGGATCAGAATGTTTATTTTTACCATAAAAAGTACTGCCAGAATGATTTACCCCCTGACAAATGTCAGCCTGTCAAACTTGTAGAAACAGATTGGGAGAAATTTCAGGGGAAAAAGACAAAACGTGAAGAATTTGATGATTTAAAAAGGGCTTCTGCATGCTCCTATGTCGGATTTCCAACTGAAAGCTCTAAATAGGGTGCATTTACCGAACCCAATATAAACCTCACCTAGAGATCAGTTTATTTCCCAGCAGTGATAACTCTCCCATACCCCCATGGCTACCCACGCATAATCAGTCCGGTGTTATGTTCCTATTCAGTGCCATGATGCACTGTAAAGCTCATAAAGAAGTGTATGTGCAAAGAAATCTTCTGAAACTATTTGAGACTGTGCATATATAAGCTTTGCAAAAGTTAGTTTTGCAAAGAAATATCCTGATTGGATGATATTGATTAAGGTAAAATTAATTGGTGAAAAAACTCTTGCTATGTTTAAAAAAATATTTGCAAAGGTGAATTTAACTGAGAACTTTTCCAAACTTTGTGATAGGTGGTGCAAGAATATGATTATTATTTGATTTGGGCAACTACCCTCCTCAAGCAACAATCAGAAGTCGTGTCAGGCTCAAGCCTCAAAATCACTAAACTAACCTGAGGTCAACCCCTGGTAGTTATGGCACAGAGCAGGCAGGCTTAACTAATATTCAACTAATATTTATGCAAACCAGAACAGTAATTAAGTTGAAATGCAAAACAATAAAACTCTCAAAATGATTTAGAAAAATAGAGTAACATTTAATAAACATAATGACATCAAAATTACTAAAATCCAAAAAGGAGAACAGGTAATATGATTTTTTTTAATTTTCAGCTAGGATTAGTGCCAAGAAGCATAAAGTTCCAATCATACTCTTTGACAACCATAGTATGGGACGTAGGCATAATTTGATGCTGACCACAGTGTGCAGCAGGTTGGATACAGCAACCAGGTACATCCTGGCTAAATGTCGATTGTTACAATTACAGTTTGGACGATTGCTAGTTTCGCTTTCGCCCTTTTGGTATTCTATGTTCTAGTTCAATATGATTATGCTATCCAATGCGTACAGGGTCAATACGACTTCATTACTGTACACATGACTGTTCAACAACAGTTGTTCATTAGGATACTTGCCCTACCATCAAACAAAACCCCCACACAACGCACACATCATGCCCTTACTAATGTAGCTAAAATATGTCCCAAAATCAAGATATGCACATGGAACGTGAGAGGGATTCATAGCCCCTCTCGCAGATATTTAATTTACTCATATCTCAAGAGACACCACGTCCAGGTCGCACTTCTCCAAGAGACACAGTTAGCAGGGATAGAGGTTAAAAATTTACAGAGGAGATGTAGGGGACAGCTATATGCCACAAGCTACTCTGTATACGCCAGGGGAGTGCTGATCTGGGTCCAACCGGGTACCCCCCTTTGTGTAGAGGACGTATTGACTGACACGGAAGACAGATATGTTATAGTGCAGGGCAGGCTAGACGGCCAACCAATTATTATCGCATCAATCTATGCCCCCAACACTGAACAAGCAGTATTCCTGGATGCCCTATCAAATAATCTAGCTACCTGGCATGGCATTCCCATGATCCTCGGCGGGGACTACAATAGTGTATTGGATGTCACTTTAGACCGTTCATCCCCCCCCCCCCCCCACCCGTTGCCCGGTGCACGAACGACAGCTGCCATGAAAGCGTTGAATAACTGGACCTTCCAGTGGCGCTTAATAGATGCTTGGTGGCACAGGAACCCAGGCGATAAAGTATACTCCTACTGTTTCGGAGCACATGGATTACATGTTAGACTAGATAGAATACTAGTATCAGAAGACCTCCTACCGGCTATTACCAAACGCCAGTATTTGGGGAGAACCCATTCGGACCATAATCCACATTCTCCCCAGATCAATTGGAATGTAGGTATACCCCCAATACCGAGAAGGGAGGTTACAGCCCTACACATTACTAGATGAGGTGTACCGGGACTCTGTGGGGTAGGCACTAGGACAGTACTTTGAGGCAAATACAGACACAGCGTCCTCACCATTGATAGAGTGGGACAAGTTCAAAACAGTCATTAGGGGACACTGTATAGGTACACAAGTGGGAATGGGCAAGCAAATAGAGAAAGAACTCACAACCTTAGAGAAAGAGCTAGCAGCGCACAAACATAACTCAATTACAGGATTGGCTAGACGTCTGACTGACAAGAAGAAGACACATACGCACTTACTGGAAAGACTTTGTTGTCTTAACTATGCAGCGCACTTTGCCCGTACACATCACTCGGGTGACAAAGCAGGCAGACTCCTTGCATGGCTGATCAGAACAGGAGATACCGCCTCGCCGGTTACCTCGATCCGCTCCATACAGGGTATCACACTATATACACTAAGAGACATACTTAGGGAGTTCACCACTCACTATACTCTCCTCTATAAAACTGTAGTCCTCGCCACGCCCGAAGACATTCAGGAATACTTGGCAGATGTCAGATTACCACAGATTACGCCCAAACAACAACAGAAGCTGGCCGAACCTATCCTTTTAGGTGAGATACGAGCTAGTATTCAAGCACTAGCGACCGGTTAAACACCCGGGCCAGATGGCTTACCAGCGGAGTTCTATAAAACTTATGTAGATATGCTCACACCCCAACTTAAGAAAACCTATGACGCCTCACTGATTGACTCTGCGCTCTCAGATACGCAAAATGAAGCGCTATTGATTTCCCTTCTTAAGCCTGGCAGAGATCCATTTACGCTGGACTCCTACAGACCGCTAGCGCTCCTTAATACTGATTATAAGATCCTAGCATCAATATTAGCCTCGCGACTGGCACCACTGGTAAAGTCACTAGTGCACACCGACCAAAATGAGTTCGTCCCAACTAGGAGTACGTCCCTTAACATACGTAGGCTCTTCCGGGTGCAACATTATACCACAGACGCCTGGCCTCGCTCAGGCTGCATGGTATTGGATCTAGAAAAAGCCTTTGATTCCCTGGAGTGGCCGTATTTGTTTACAGTGTTGCAGGCTAATGACCTAGATGGCCCATTTTTACATATGATCAAACTACTGTACATGCAGCCTTCCGTCAGGGTCCGGATGGGGCAGTTAATATCAGACACAATAGGGATACACAGGGGAAGCAGGTAGGGATGCCCACTCTCGCCGCTCCTTTTTTCATTGGCGATGGAACCATTTGCGACACAACTTCGTCGGGAGGGGGAGGACTGGGGTATCTGGCTGGGAGATGGCCTACATGCTGTCTCACTTTATGCGGACGATTTGTTAATTTACCTAAAAGATCTACATAACATACCTCCCTCCCTCGCGGACACTCTTGGAAACTTCGAAAAGGTCTCAGGGCTTAAAGTAAACTGGTCAACGTCGTGCCTTTACCCTTTCAGGGAAGAAACTACAGATCCCAACTTTTACATTAATGGCTCTCTCCTTTCCTGGCAGCCGAACACTTTCCGATATCTGGGCATATTTATATACCGAGATCCTGTAGATACATTAGAGGGTAACCTGATCAGAGCTATGGCCGCTATACAAGTGCATATCAAACTTTGGAATACACTGCCGTTGAATGTAATGGGCAGAGTAGCCTTGAGTAAAATGGTGATATAGAGGAGGACTGGCAGTGCCAAACCTGGAATTATACTACTTGGCAGCGTAGTTACAGTGGGTGGTACAGTGGTTTGCAGGTCATAACCTTGTAGAAACAGCCTTGTTGCAGCCTCCTTGGTCCCAGTCTCAAATACATCACTTATTCCAACCGATCGCCCGACCCGCATGCCCCTCGCAAACCCGTTTAAAACTGTCCCACCGTTGTTATAGGAGAAGTTTATATCTCACCAGACATGTGGTGCCATACGCCCCAATACATCCACTTCTGGGGCCCCCAGAGGACGCCAGGACACTCATGTAGGCACACTTGAGCACTGGCATGCAGCTGAGTTGCATACACTGGGAGACCTATATGTTGATGGAGCATTGATACCGTTTGAAACACTTGTGGAAGATTATGACCTACCGGCGGGTCAATTCCTACTGCACACTTCTGTTAAGAGAGCACTCACAGCGGCCTGTGGAGACATTAGTGTGGAGCCACAAATGCATCTTTTTTTTTTTTGTGAAAAACTTTATTGTGCAAAAAACCATCATTACAAACATGGGCCTACAACCACCAGGGCCGGCCGCTAGTATATGCATGTCAATTGCTTGACGTCACGAAGCAGCGACTGATCCCCAGAGGCGCAGCAGGATTACAGGAGTTAATCTCGGCAACTCAGAAGTTAGGCAGGATACAAATATTTTAAATTTTAAAAGAAAAGAACGAACAAAGAAACAAGAAAACAAAACTCAAGGCGAGAAACAGTCTAGACGGTGTCGAGAGCCGATGGGGGGATCCCACCATACCAGGTAAAGAATCAGGAGGTCAATAGAGATGACCAGGGGGGGGGAGGCAGCGGGGAAGTCAGAACAATCAGCAAAAAGGGTACAGTATTCCAGGAACCTCAGGATCAGGGGGACAGAGAAATGTCAGGAGTATCTTCAAAAGGGGGCGTACAAATGTTACCTCGGTAGGTGTTCCACTGACCCCAAATTCTACCCCACGCCCCGGGCTTGCCCCGAACCAGATATACCATCTTCTCTCTGAACATGCATCAGTCCATGTTCTCCTTCCACACTGACACGGTGGGAGGCCGTCGGGAACCCCAAAGCTGCGCGATATCCCTCTTTGCAATCATGTTCCCAAGTGCCGCCCACCGGGCCTGGGCAACGTTGTAATCATTCGGCTCCCATACATTCAGCAAACATCGACGAGCCTCAGGCAACAGAGCGACCCCAGTGACACACTCCATTACCGCATGCACATGGTGCCAATAAGCCGCAACCTCGCGACACTCCCAAAGGATATGAAGGAAGGTGGCGCTCATTCCACAGCCGCGCTTACACAGCCCATCCGGAAAAAAAACTATCACAACCAAACGAGGACCCGTCACATAAACACGGTGAAGAATTTTGAGCTGGACGAGACGGAGACGGGCAGGAATGGCGACCTCTTTCGGGGAGGACAGTGCGGACTGCCAGTCTTCGTCATCCAACTCCAACCCGTCTCCGGTCCAGGCCTCCCGAAGACGCACAAGGAGGTCCGCCCGATTGTTGAGTAATTTCTTATAAATCAAGGAAATCGTACTATCGGGCAGATGACCATCAAGTATACGGTCCTCGAGTGGTGAAGCTGCAGGGACCGTGGTACCGGCCCTGAAGACCGACAGCAAAGCGTGGCGAACCTGTGCATATCTGAAGAACTCCCTCTCACTCAACTCATACTAACTCTGAAGCACCACAAAGGATTTGACCGCACCTTTCACCCAACAAATGCATCTTTTGATACAATACTTACACGTGATGGGTAACGGATCACATATAATACATTGGTTGGTGGAAGCATTACGTACATACATGACAAAACCGCTGATCACCCTACGCCTGAGGTGGGAGGAGGACAGGCGAACCCATGGATGGATCGTGAGTGGGAGACCATACTTGCCAATCCCATGTGTATAACGAGAAACTCCAAATTCCATCTCATACAAACATATATCACACACAGATCATATCTCTTACCAGACAAATTAAACCGCTACTTTAACATGACTGCCTCTGCCTGTCCCCGCTGTCACCAGACGAACGCTGACTTTTTACACATGATGTGGTCCCGCACATCCCTAAGTAGGTACTGGCAGGAGGTTGTGAAGGAGATAGCGAGGTGTACTAAAAGACCGCCTCTACGATCATGGGAAGAATGCATACTTGGCTTTTACCCTAGGTCAAAGAAGCATAAAGTAACGGCGAGATTCAAAGATTTAGGCCTCAGAGTAGCCAAACGTTTAATAATGAAAAGATTGAAACGCGCTGAACCTCCAGTAATACACAGCTGGAAAAACTCACTTATAGTATGAGCACAAGCTGAGAATTGCTACACAGGGAGGAAATAGCAGGGCTACGCAAATACCCCATTGCGCAATACCGGTATACTATGCTTGTGGAAATAAAATACGTAGACAGAGAGAGCGAGTCCAGCTTCCTGCATGTAGAGATTGAGCAAGACCTGGATGATAGACAACAGTTGCCCTCACAGCTTAGCCCTGCCCTTGAAACCACGTTGTCATAACCTCAAATAAGGACAAGGTAGATGCAAATAATTGTTAACAAGACAGAGTCACTTCTGTGACGCGCGCTCTAGGGGAAGAGGGGGAAACAACAAGATGGTGGTGGTTGCGCTATGGATTACTAAGAGAAATGCAGTCATCTTGTTTGATTACTATGACCCAGGTGCGAAGATTTGATGATGGCCTTTATTTCTTTTTACTGTAATCTCTTTTATTGTTATTCTTGTTTATTTAAATTTTCCATTTCTTTGGTTTAAAAATGAAAGCTGTATTACACGTGTGTATCTGTATTTAGCTACATTAAGAAATGTGATAACAGAACTGTGAAAGATACGTCACACGGGTGAATAAACAAACAACATTCTTGGGGACAGGGCTATTCACATAGAGGATAGAATACCACACATCAGTATAATAGATCATACAACATGCATTTAACCACTAAATACAACTGTCATGCGCAACCGTATAGAGAGTTAACACATCAGTCCTATCCATTCTGTTATATGCTCGCTAATTACAAATAACTCTGTAAAAAACTGTGCCTACCGGTATTGTGAACACTAACGTGCCCACATCCCTCATGTATTATATTTACTCATATCATCTCCTACCGCAGTTTAAATACGAAAAATGGAAATAAAGGGTTTTAAACAAAAAAAACAAACAGGTACGTCCTGGCTGAAGATTATATCTTCTGACTTTAGTACTTTAATTTCCTGTCCACCAGAAGAGTACAGTTCTAAAGCCCCACCGGACCTCTGGAAAGGCACTTAGAAACTCCCAAAGTGCCAGGCAGAGGCCAAACAACAGGGTACAGTCCAGGACCAGCTGCAACTGGTCAGCTGGGGAGTTGAAGTAAAAGGCCTCTTGTAGCTTATTGTGTCCCTGTAGCTTTAACACGAGGTCAGCCTTCTGACTCTTGAAGTCCACTGCATTGTCCTGGGTACAAGAGAGAGCAGGTTCAATCCTTTCAGGTTCCTTCTTGAGTTGCGGAGAGCAGGTCCAGTCCACTAATGATTTGACTCATGTTCAAGAGTGTTCTAGAGATGCCTGGAAATGTCACATTTATGCCTATCCAGGCCAGTGCGTGAGAGTGACTCCTGGACAGACACTAACCAATGGGGTAAACATTTCTGGGTCCAACCCTGCCCACTTTGGACATTTTCAGGATGGCGGAAGTCTTCGGCCACACTAAACTTGGACTCTGACGGCTATGTGTGTGGGAGAAGAAATGCAAATAGGCCTCCAGAATCTTTCAACAGAAAAAAGGTAACTTTCCGAAAGCACTTGTTTCTTAATATTTATTAAAAGTCTGACTTCACCATTGCATAGAATTTAAATAGCTATGATTAATAGTTGTTTCATTATATTTCTAACTGTTTCCTAAGTGAAAATAGCATTATTAAGTGTAAGAATATCCAATGTTTTTCTATGGAATAGCCAAGGTTCCTACAGTGAAAAAACTATTGGGACATTTTAATATAAGGACATGTTTCAGCTTAAACCCCTACATGCCCTACTTTTAAATACCATTGCTATGACCATCGTCCATGAAAATACTGTCTGTACATGTGGTGTGCTTATTGTTGTTCTTTTATTCCCTGCAGCCCCCCATGTTTATTCCAGGCAGTCCTGCTGCTGAGGTGTTTCTTTTGAGAGCCTTTTCCTTTATTTAATGGCCTTCTCGTTTCACATTGACTACCTTATCAAAATGTGTCCTGAAGAGAATGTTGTGCCCCCCCACTGACTCTCATGATCATGCTGACATCTTGCGTAATCTTGTGAGATTTCACTGCAACATGTGATCTGTTGGCCATATTGGATTATAAATACTGCTCCCCCAGCTCATGGGTTTGCTTGACTTCGTCTCTACTTGACGGTGCCGGAGCCTTTACCTGAAACCAACATTTGATGGCAAGATTCTATCCGCTCAATATTTCCAGTAACCTGCCTATTACGTCCAGCATAAGCAACCCGGCTCATCTTGTCTTGGGACAGGTACCCAGTGAACCTCTGCAAGAGAGAGGAAAAACCAAGGACATTTGGTAAGACCTATCCTTTCCTATTACTCGCAAGGCAGCGACACCCAACATTGTTTAAGCGGTTGATTACATAATCAATTAAGACTGAACCAGAACTGAACCATGTAATAGAGTCGAAAGACAGAGAGAGAGAATTGGGACATTTTATTTAATTGTAAATCTACGATTATGTATCAATTCCCTTGAATGATAATCAAGAAGAGTGTTCACAAAACGTTTGTGAGCAGATATCACGAAAGTCGTGAAATAGCTTATATTGAGGAATAGAAAAACGAATTGTAGGACAAAAGGTATGTATTAGCATTTAGTTTAGGATGATTGATACCTTTTGAAATAATGTCAATGTTTCTGTTGATAATTTTTTTCTTGTAATCAACAGAAAAACATGCGCTTCGTCAAACCAGGTCTAGTATGAAGAGGCATCGCTTGGAGTAATGCGGTCTTTGAAGTTGTGCCTGCAGACCCCACAGGTGCAGTTTCCTCTTTCTCTTACTGCCAATCCTGCTTCCTCTTCTGGAGCAATTGCCTGCTTGAGTTGTTCTATAACCAATTTGAGTTGTTTTTGGGAGGGGAAAACATCTTTCTAACGGAACTACCTGGATTTCAGTTGAGCAACTTGTACATACCTGACTATTATGCACACTGCCTTATAAGCAATAAGGCCTACATAGGAGTGATGTACAAAAATTTTTTCACTTAGTGTTTTTAAAAGTTGACCATCAGATACTGTTTTCATGACTCCGTCCACTTTATACTTTTCACTTTGACACCCAGTTAATAGGTACATTATTTTCCCTATTCAAGTACTGATCATCATAAAGACTATGGTTGTGTATCCATTGTATATTTGGCTCCAAGTAACATCTTCTCAGTGATAACTTTGGCAGTGAGCAGCTTGAGAAGTCAAGCAGCAACATGCACATTTTTTCGGTTGTGCATTCTTTCCATGTTGCATTGCTCTCCCTGTTGCAAACTGACAAAGATATATTTTTGGGATTCATATTTGCAGTAATTGTAATGATTTATCCACCGCATAATACTGATTATTAATTGTTAAAACATTAAAATAATAAAGTACTGCAGTTGAAATTAGGCATTCTGCTAACAGGTTTAGACTCGGAAATCCCCCTAGGCTTCAACCTGTCGGAGTATCAGAAAACTCAGAAAAAAAGCATATTTCTCCAGTATTATATCTTTTATAGGTTCACATTTTTTAATCTTCCCCGTCGTCATGGTGGGAGTCCCACAGTAACAGCAAGAAAATCAGTTCTAAAGCATTAGCATTAAACTCCACTGAAAAATCAATAGCATTTAGCAGCCAATTCACATTGATTTAATGCCCCCAAACTTTAGCAAATCAGAACACAGACCCAGAAGCACTCATCCCCTGCAGAGCCACCATGCCTCTGATGTCTTACCTATAGGTCATTTGTTAGGGAGTCTCCCTGAATTCTGCTCAATTACAGTCTGTCACTATTAACATTTTGACCTGCAGGTTGCCAGTTCAACTCTACACCTCCTACCTTCAACTGAGGTACAGTGTAGGAACGTGTTTGGCTGTGCTTTCTCACAGATTGTCCGAGTCTAAAAATAGGCTATTTAGGCCTTGCAAGACTTGTAGGAAATCAAGACTCTATTCTGAGGAGCCACATAAAGAATGCTTGTACTGTCTTTATCCATACTATAAACTGAAGGATTGCAAGTACTGCCAAACATTTTCTGCAAAAACCCTCAAAGACCGGGAGGGTGAATGCTTCTGTGGCTACAGAAAAATAAGTCTATCTCTGACTCAGATTTTGAGTGGAAGGGGAAGGCTCATACATCCGTAAGAAAGAGGAAAGAGGGGGAATCACCAGTTTCTGACAGAGACTCTGAAAAATCTAGGTCTCATAGCAGAGAAACTAGTGAGGTAAAAAGATCAAGATAGGAGGAGGCTGGCCCTTCCTCCTCTCATCAAAGGTTTGATTCAGCGCCCCCATCTGCGCCTCAAAGAATAATCAACCATTGATGGCACAGTTGATGAAGAACTTGCCGTCTATGTCATCTATGTCGCCAGGAACATCGGCACCATCAACTGTGTCAGCGGTGACTTCGACTACGTCGACGATCAAGACTACAGTGGGGACAGCATCGTTGATGAAAAAGGTGATGATGACACAGTCGTCGGCATTAACAAGACTATCTCCGACGGTGAAGATTTCCTGTCGACCACTTCAGCACCAAAGGCCGCACCCGCTGCTGTCCTATCGATGAAGATTCCTGTTAACGCCGTGTCATCGGTGCCACTGTCAATGAGCCCACTGACAAACCTGTTTCAAAAAATTCTCCACTGCTTCCAGCACATCTCCTGGACTTTAAGAAATCTGAAGATGAGGTTATCTTTGACCCTGCTAACTGTCCTTCACAATTAAAGGTGAAGTGTCAGGAATAAGAGGACGATGAAGCGGAACGTGATTAGCCAACCTGCCTTGAAGGCAATTACTATTTCTGATAGGGCACATCCTTTTGTTCAGGAATATGATACGTTCCTGGAGCATTATCCATATGAGGAACAAAAGGATGAGCAACATCACATTCAGGAACTTTCCATCCATCAATATTCCAAATACAATGGTCACAGATTTACGCATGATGCTAAATGAATATTACAAGCTGTTCCCTGATGCCAACTCTACGCAGCACCCTCCTCTGAGGCGGGTATGCTCTAAAGGTACTCCTGATACTTCTGGATACTTTCCAGGACAATGATGATCAGCTATTAGAAGAATGTGAGTTCCAGCCATATCCCAATGTCCATGATGAGTGGGAAGATTATGTCACACCAATTCATGCATATCCTACCCCAGCAGCAGCCAATTCTCCACCTGTGGATATCAGCAGTTTTAACAAAGTGCTTGAGAGACTGCCTAAGCGCTTCAACCCTCCTATGCCAGCTAAACAGAGTGCTTCCTTTATGATTTTAAAGCAGGAATGAAATGCACCACTCGTGCTATCCTTTTCAAGGATTTCATATGGCAGGAAGGCCTAAAATTAATGAAGGCACCAGCATCTGTGGCGGTTGTGATTGCAAAGCTTGCCAAAAAGTACAAGGCTCCTGAGGGCTCCCCTATATGTCTCATTGGTCACCCTCGGACAGATTCGGTCATCATGCAAGCTGCTCAGAGAAGAGCAAAAACCATCTTTCCTCGCATGCGCTGCCCCTCCAGATAACGAAGGCCGCAGACCTGACAGTATAGGCAAGAGGTACTCCGTGATAGTGGCTACTTAAATCAGAGCCTCCAATGACATGGCTATCCTTGCGACAGATATGATCTGACTTGTCATCTCTGTTGGACAAGAAAAAAGAGGCAAAAGAGATCCTGGCAGAAGGTGAAAAGGCCTCATCCGAATAATTCATAGATGTGGTGGGGATATTTCTTCCACAGCCTTCAGGCAGATGGCTGGAGTGGCAGTATTGATACACCAAGGTTGGGTTAAGGCAACTGAATACATTCTGCCCAGAGGTACTCGCCAAAATACTGGACATGCCATTCGACAAAGAGAAGTAGACGACCCCTTGCAGTCAACCAAGTTATGTTATGTTATGTTATGGTGATTTTTAAAGCGCGCGATTACCCGATAGGTGTCCTGGCGCTAAAAACTACTTCTCCAAGGGCAAGATCAAGAGAGGGAGGGTTAATTTATAAACAGCCACGTCTTCAGGTCCTTTCTGAAACAAAGCTGATTTTTGGCATTTCTTAGATGGAAGGGCAGTTTATTCCAGGATTTTACTGCGCCAAAAATGAAACTACGACCGCCCCAATGGGCCTTTTTAGTAGTCGGGACTGTGATCAACTTTGCTTCCAGTGAACGGTGCAGACGAGGTAGGGTGTACCATTGAAAATTATTTTTAAGATGGTCAGGCCCTTCTCCATGCAAAGCCTTAAACACCAGGCATAGAGATTTAAACTGCACCCGGTTCCCGACCGGGAGCCAGTGCAGTTTTTTGATCACATTGGAGATAGGGGCAAATTTGGGGGTACCCGTGAGAAGTCTGGCCGCAGCATTTTGAAGCATCTGAAGCTTATGCAAGAATTTTTGCTGTATGTTTAAATATAGACTATTACAGTAGTCCAGCCTTGATAAAACTAAGGCCGAGACTACTGTTCTACGGCTATCTGGTGGCAGCAGGTTCAGGATTTTTTTTAATGTTCTTAAGATGTAACCCGTTTTGGAAACAACCGCCTTGACCTGGGGACCCATGGAAAGTTTCACATCTAACAGGATACCCAAGTTTTTAACTTTCTCCACTAGGGTAGGGAGGGGCCCCAGAGAAGCCGGCCACCAAGAGGGAGTCCAGAAATTAGGGTTGTTTCCAAACAACATCACCTCGGTTTTATCCGAGTTCAACTTTAGGCAAAAGCTTGCCATCCAATGTCCTACTTCTACCATACATGACTGGAAATGCGTGTCCACTCCCGTTTCCTTGCCAGGTAGCAATGATACCACAATTTGTGTATCATCTGCGTAAGCAGTAATCCCAAACCCATAGCTACTAATAACTGGAGCTAGGGTGGCTACATACACATTAAAAAGGGTCGGACTTAAAGACGACCCCTGCGAAACGCCACATGGTAAAGAGAAAGATTTGGAATGAAATTTACCAAGTGCAACTATCTGGCTTCTGTCCGAGAGGAAGGAGTTAATCAACTCCCAGGCTTTGCCCTGAACCCCGCATTTCCTTAGACGGTCCATCAGAAGCCCATGATGGACCGTGTCAAATGCGGCTGAAAGATCTAACAGGATCAAGGCTGCCCTACCTCCCTGGTCTACTGCTGTTCTAATATCTTCTGTGGCTTTAATTAAAGCGGACTCAGTACTGTGTCCTTCCCTAAAACCATATTGGGATGGATCTAACTTATGAGTTTTCTTAAGAAAGGCACTGAGTTGTCTATTCATTGCTTTTTCAACCAACTTGGCAGGCAGAGGCAGGCGGGAAATAGGCCGAAAGTTATTCGGATCCTGAGGGTCTAAACTGGGCTTTTTTAACAGAGGTAGTATGGAGGCCGTCTTCCATTGTTTAGGAAACTGCCCACCCTCAAACATACCATTAAAAATGGGGGTTAGATATCGAGCAATAGGGACCGGGATCATTTTGATGATTTTCACAGGACATGGGTCTAAAGGTGATCCAGATTTAGCACCAGTTAAAAGCTCCAACGTGTCTTGCACTGTGAGTGAATTAAAGACCTGCAAGGATTCTTCCAGGAGTTCCAATTCTACCAATTCTGTACCTTCAGACAAGGCCTTGTCTATTGGATCACAGAGGCTAGAGTAGATTTTAGTAAACTTAGATTGAAAGAACAACGCGATCTCTTCGCAAAGCTCCGGGCTGGACAGGATAGTAGCTGGCTTGGGAGTGGCCAGCATGGAGACCGTATGAAAGAGCTCTCTGGAGGAGTTATTGGCCGACTCTATTTGGACTGCATAGTATTTCTGTTTGGCCAACCGTACGGTTTGCTTATAAGTGTGCAAACTAGATTTGTATAGCAGCCTCTCCTTATCGAGATACCCCTTCCTCCAATTCCGCTCCAGTCGTTTGCATGTACATTTTAACCGTTTTAACTCCTCTGAATACCAAGGAGCCGAAGGAAGAAATCTTTTAGGCGTAATAAATTTATGTGGAGCTAGTTCTTCACATGCCTGCGCAAGCCATCTTGTGTATGAGGCTGCTGCATCGTCCGAACCAGCTGGAATATGGGCTCCTGAGAAGGTCAGAGCGATATGCAGGCTCCCTGCCTCCACCCTATTCCATGCTCTAGTTTCGTTCTGTTCTCTCCGATTTCTGCCATTAATCTTATGCTTTATCAGGTTAAGATTAAACAACACCGCGGCATGATCTGACCAAACCAAAGGCAATAGACCAACCAAGGACAGACCTGGGAAATTAGAAAAAACCCCGTCCAAGGTGTGGCCAGCTTGGTGAGATGGTCCTTTAACATGCTGAGTGAGCCCCGCTGCTTCCATCAAGTCCTTTAACCGGGCTGTCTCCAAGTCTTATACAGACACTGCTAAGTCACTGGGTAAATTGCTGTAGAGGCGATTTCAGCTCTTTTGGGGCAGGGGGAGAGGTCAATATATCTCCCAACTGCAATTCCAGCAGAGGTTTCAGCCCTACCCCCAACAAGATTTACGCTCACAATATTCAGCTCAGTCCTACAGGTCAACAACAACAACATCCATATTTTCCAGTCAGCCGGGGTGTTGACGCCCAGCAGCAGAAGGAAAGTCTCAGGATGCCAACAGGAGACTATGAAGTACTGCAGGCCCATGTCACCGCAGTCCCACTTAAATTCCATCACACATTATCCAAATTCTTCAATAAATGGAAGCTCATTTCTTCCAGCAAACGGGTGTTAGATATCTTCTAGCAAGGTCACACCCTGGAATTTGTTCAAAATCCACCAACTTTTCCTCCATGGAAGACTTCATATTGTCATCTTCCAGTTCTCAAAAAAAGAAATCTGATTGCTTATCTCCAAAAAAGCTATAGAGGAGGTGGTGCACAATCAGCACAACCTAGGTGTCTATCCCCACTTCTTTCTGATCAAAAATGAGTCCGTAAAGTGGAGGCAAGTAATGAATTTCAGGCTATTGAACAAGTTAAACAAAAAACAACCTTTCAGGATGTTATCTCTTCTGGAGATATTACAGCTGATGGACACAGGGGACTATCTCTCGTCTGTCGATCTACTGGATGCACATTTTTTTGTTCCAATGCATCCGAAGCACCAAAGCTTTTTAAGGTTCTAGGTGGCAGGGTGTCATTATTAATTCAAGGTGCTCTCCTTTGGGTTAAAATCAGCCCCCAGAGTATTTACCAAGTGCATGACACCAGTGGCGGCATTTCTCTGACGGTCAAGCCACCAGGTATCGCCCTGCCTTGACGATTGGCTCATAGAAGGTCCCACCTTCCAGTCAGCAAAGAAGTCCACAGAGGCCTGTCTACAACTTTTCTAATCCCAAGTCCTCAACAGGGAAAAATCATCTTTCATCCCCTCAGATGGCTGGTGTTTGTAGGAGCAATCCTGGATACAAAGCCGTCCAAGGACTTTTCCACAGAGAAAAGGATTTCCCGCTTGCAGGCATTCACGCTTTCACTATCTTCAAAAAGGTGCATTTCTGTAAGGACATACAAATTCATGCTGGGGATGATGTCATCTCACATCCCGTTAATTCCCAATTGCCTCCTCCACATGAGACCTCTTCTGGAACCGCTTGAAGTACAGTGGGCACAATGTTGAGGTTCTTTCAAAGACATGATTTCTCTGAGATGAAGACGGCAATGTCCTGGTGGATGGGCAAAGAAAAGATCTCACAAGGTCTTTCCTTGCTACCTGCGGTGCCCCAGGTGGTGATAACAACAGATGACTCCATAAAAGGATGAGGGATGCAGGATCTAAAGGTTCCATGGGAAGTCGTCCAGTCAGGAATCATTTTGTCACATAAATCTCCTAGAATTGAAGACAGTCTTTCTCGGTCTTCAAGCTTTTCTTTCAAGGTTATGAGGCTTGTCAGTTCCCATCTGGACAGACAACACTACCATCCTGTTCTATCTGTTAACACAGGGAGGGACGAGCTCACATGTTCTCTTAGCCCAAGCACAGCATATATGGGAATGGATGATAGCCAACGGCATCTCATCAAAAGTGGAGCATGTCCCAGGGGTACAAAACGAGTGGGCTGATTCCCTCAACAGAACAAGCAAGTGAGTGGGAACTCAGCCAGAGGCAATTAAAGAAGGTTTTTCAGTCTTAGGGGTATTCTACCCTAGATCTCTTCGCTAATTTCTCAACAAATAAATTGACCTCCCCAGCCAGGTTCTTGAGGGAACGTCTTCCACTTCTCTTGGGCAAGAAAGTTTGGTTACACATTTACCCTGTTTCCTCTCATTCTAAAGATCCTACAGAAAATGAAAAGAGAACCATGCTGGCTCATTCTAATCCCCTGGTATGGATGAGGCAGTACTGGTACACCAAGCTTCTTCACCTATCAGAGTGCTCACGCATTCAGTTCCACCTGATGGATGATCTTCAATGAACCAGGGCCAGTAGTTCACTCTCTGTTTGTCGGCCAGGCACCTCACCATGCTGAATTCTGACCTCTAACAATTTCACACAAATGCAATTCTATCCTTCAGAAAGCTTGTGCTCCTTCTACACTCAAATGCTACTCAGCAAAATGGAAATGATTCTGCTTATGGTGTGTTTTTCAGTCTTGCCATCCTTTCCAGTTGACACCTGAACAGATTCTACCTTATCTACTGCATCTCACCAAAACAGACCTTACACATGCATCCATTAAGGTGTACCTAGAGTCAATTTCTAGACACAGACTGTGCAATTAATTTTTTTGCTTGTCCTTTTGGGTTCCACTTGACCATTTGATGATATTCAATGATGGTAAGGCCTGTAGAATGAGCACAGCACAATGCATGAACCTTTGCTGAACTAATGTACTGTGCTAAAGAAAATATGTTGTAACACAACGCACAGCTTATTCATAGACATCACCCATTACTTACAATTGCAAGGTAGCCCAGCAACAAGGCACTGTAAGCATGTCATATATAAATGAGCCAAAGCGTCTACCACTGATTGGTTACTGCATTGCTTAGGCTTCGAAAAACCCCACTGTCTCCATCACTGGACATGTGAGGATGTCGAACACGACCACACTGTATCATGAAGGTGCCACGCACTATTAACTTCTTCTGATTGGCCCTGTATCTAATTATTATGTAACCTGAGCCATCTGATGATGGACGTGTGATGTATTGGTCCAGAGGTGCCGAGAAATTCTCTTGTACTTTGTGATTTTATTGGACATGCACCAAAAGGCTTTCTTGTGGTTTGCAGGAATAAAAGTCTGTGATGACTATTTGCAATTTGGACACTTGGTTACTATGCCAGCTGTCCCCCTGTTCATGTATATTAAATATTTATTTCTCAAATGAGTCTGACGGAGCCTGTCTCTTATTTTATGTAGGTTTCTACATCATGACATTTTGGGCAATTATCTTTATAATCGAACAGGCTTGTCCTCCTATAAAGCCTTCTCCAGTTCTCTTATTGCAACTCACGAATTCTCCATTCTGGCTTATTCAAAAGTGCGAATTGAAATTTTTGTTTCATGGAAGGTGGCATTTCTATTGGCCATTACATCTGCCAGGCATATTAGTGAGATTCAGACATTCATGATAAGAGAACCTTACTAACAGGTTCTAGAAGACAGAGTACTACTGTGCACTAATCCTTCATTTATCCCCAAGGTACCTTCAACATTTCACCTTAATGAACCAGTCATTTTGCCTTCTTTTTTCTCCAATCCATCTTCGCTGTGCATTAGCTGAACATTAATCGTTGTTTAAAGTTCCACTTGCAAGGTCAAAAACTTTCTGAAAATCAAGTCCATTGCTAATTTCTTTCTCTGCTCCAAGAAAGGGTCAAGCTTCATTGCAGGCTAGATTGCTTGCTGGGTCTCCTCGACTATAGTCTTCTGTTACGAGAAGACCAGACGTCCGCTGGCTGCGAAGGTGAAGGCTCACTCAACTCTGAAGGTCACCGTTTCCTCGGCCCTGTTCACAGGATTGTCTTTACTTGACATCTGCAGGGTGGTGACATGGGCAAACACCCATACCTTCACAAAGCATTGCTGCCTGGATGCCTGGAGTAAGGCAGATGTAGCAGTTGGCCTGGCTCCCCTGCAAAGGCTGTTCTCATAAGGTATGCAGCTATTAAGCTCAAATCATCTGTGTTAATATTATATTTAGTGTTTTTTTACCAGTTTAGGTAATTTTAATATGGTTAATGCTATGCTATATCTTGCTTGATTTTGTACCCTTTCAATGTCTTTGGTTTGACTAAACCTATTTAAATGTGTGTCTCATGGTGGTATGGTTCACCTTGCCCACCTCTATTATACATTGGATCTTGCTAGCTGGTCTGACTCAAGCTTGTGAATCTATAAAATATACAATACTGGAGAAAAAACAATTTACTTACTTGTACACTGTGGTTCTCTAGTATTGATTTCTTTTATAGATTCCCATGCGACCATTCCGCCTTCCCATCAAGGCTCACCGATTGTATTCCTTTATTACTTTTACACTTGTGCTTGAGTTACCGCAGCTACCCATATTGTTGATGTCTCCACATTGTGTTTTGTAGTATTTTGTGGTGCAAGCGCTATACCATGACACACAATTAGAGAAATGTTTTCATTGAGGCAAGTGGGGGAACACTGGGTTAATGACTGCGGAGACTCTATTGCCCTTCTGGGTGGAAGCATAGCTAGATACCAGGTTAGGCCTTCCCAACCTTTTGTTTGTTTTGGTACCATTTTGAAATCCCTGCTGTCTAGGACTTCCTCCCAGAGGCAAAATGAAAGCAAATCCCCTCTCTATCTCCCACCGGGGCAGAAAGACTGGTTTCCCCTGTATGGGGTGAGGTATGGCCCAATGCCAGGGTGGGATGCCCACACCCCTTTCTTTTGCCCAAATGTTAAATGCCTAGAATTCTGTCCCCCTGAAGGGCAGATTAGGGGGAATTTTCCTAATTATGACACACCTATCGGCCCTCGGGGCAGAAAAACTCTTTTACTCCTTTTGGGATGGGAGTATGGGTCTATGCCACGGTAGGTCATCCCTATCCTTTTGTTTGTTTTGGCGTCATGTTTGAATCCCTATTATCTAGTGGGCTTTCTGACTCACTTGGGAAAATTGGGAGCACAAACGCCCTCTTTGGTTTGGAGGAATGGTCTAATGACCTTATGTTTTGCCAAAATATGAAATTCCCTCTGTCTAGTGGGCTTTTGCCTCCCGGGTTGGCATATGGGGGGTAATGGCCCCTAGGGGGGAACAAAAGACTATATTGCGCTCCTTTAGGGTGAGGGTGAGGGTGTGGCCCTAGGCCAAGGTTTGCTGTCCCTACCCCTTTGCATTTTGGTTTCTATTTATTTTCCCTAGTGTCTAGTGGGCTTTCTTCCCCTCTGGGGTGTAGAAAGACTGCTGTGCCCTTTTTGAGATGGGTGCATTGCTCTGAGCATGGTGAACACCCTCCCTCTGGTTTTTTGCACTTATTCCTGGTATCTAATGGGCTTTATTTACCCCTCCCCGGGGGAGCATGTTGGGGGTCAAATGTCTGCAATCGAGCATAGTGGACTACCCTCAACCCTTTATCTGTTTTTTATTTTTATTTTCCCTGGTGTCTTGTGGGCTTTCGGTCCCCTTACCCCACAGTGGGCAGATAGGGGCACACCCCAATTACCCTCCTGGGGTGCAGAAAGACTGTTGTGCCATTTTTTAGGAGGGATCATGGCCTTGCAGATAGTGGGATGCTCTGAGTCCTTTTTTTTTATTATCTTATGCCTTATGTCTGGTGGGCTTTCTGCCCGGGGGGTGGGGGGCGAGGGGCATATTGGGCGTATACACCCCTATCATCCCCCAGGTGGGCCGAAAGACTGTTATGCTCTTCTTGTGGGTTAGGGGCAAGGCCCTGCCCATGGTAAGCCATTCCCACCCCTTTGTTTTTTTCTAATAATCACTGGTGCCTAGTGTTATTTCTGCCCCAGTTGGGCAGAGTGGAGGTAATCACCCCATCGGCCTTCAGGGGGCTGGAAAGACTGATTTTGTCAGGTGGGTGTGAGGAGCACAGGACCTTGCTCATGGGTCCTCTACCCCTGCCAAACACCCCTGGTGTCTAGGGGGAGAGTCAGGCGATCAAATCCTACTGTGATCTCTTGGAGCTTTAAAGGGAATGAGAGGTATGACTGCAAAGCAGAGTTTCTTAGCTTTCTAATGATGCCTCCCTTGTGGAACAATTCCTTGGAGAACAGGGCTGGTTTTAGCCCTCTCTGACTCCCAGAGAAACCAGGAAGCGTTTTTGTGGGTGCCAGCCTGCCTATGACGTGATGCATCACTGACAAGGGTACATCTAATAAGAGGTTCTCAGTGTTTCTGGACTTCATGTGCTCATGAACCAGGAAGTGCCCACACAAACCTGGTGCCTTTAGGTTGAACTGTCAGTGATACGATTGAACCAGGCCTTGAGTGCAGGTACAGCATACCTTTAAACTAATACACATTGGGTATTTTAACTTGAAAACATTGAAAAAGCTGGGGGAAAATTCAAAGTTGAGGGTCTGGTATGCAAAGCTGTTAAATAGACTTTCTACCATATTTAAAGTGGCAGGGGAAGGAATTAACGGGTCCTATGCAGAGTTTGACTGAGGGATGCTCTGTGTCATGGATAGCCCATCTTCCGTATGACAAGCGGGATAGGCTATAATGCACTTGTATTACCACAGATGGGACATTCACCATGTTTCTGATGGAGTTAAATAAGGCCCTAAATCATCTCAAGCAGTACTTTTCCTTCATTATGGAAGAAGATGTAGTGTCACTGTCACCAACTGATCTTAACCAAAATTATTTAAACCCTGCTATTTCTGGACCATCCTTTCAGTTAAGTCTCATAACACCCGATCAATTCTAATTTCTGTGTTTCCAGTCCAGATGTTACATGGTGAGCATCACTCAGGTTCTTTTACACCACCCCAGGAAGTGTGGGTGGGAGATTTTGTTAGTGAGGAAAATGCACTTATCAGGGACTATGAACTTTGCCAATAAGCACGTCCTGTGTGGGTGACAATAGCTCAAGACGATAGGAACATTTGGAAGCTGCCCATAGCTCTCTCCACTGGATTCCAATGGGCACAGGGAGGAAATTCATGGACCTCTCCTGTGCTGCCTTAGAAGTACCTGCGGAAAATGGCAACAAACTATGATCCTGATAGAATCTTTCAATTACCAACATTTGTGCTTTAGTAACCATTAAACCTTAAGAAGGATGAGTGATAGTTCCCAAGCGATGCAAAGCCAATGATTATAGAATTGCCTAAAACCAAACCCTAGAGCTGATCCTAACAACAGGTGCTCGCAGAAAATTCTGAAAACTGACTCTATTAGAAACTTTAATAAAACAAGGATCTTGACTGAAAAATATTGGATTTGGTTTCCACCTCATTTGAGTTCACTCTAACTTCATATTCCTTATGCCAAGATGTGTTTTTGTTAACACCCTCAGAGTTCTGAAGTTATTGAATGGTGACACACAGAACTATTCAACAACACATAATAATTCATGTTTATTGACTGGATTGGACCATGTGAAATACAATTTGGGGCCTGATTTACAATATGGCAAACAGGATTTGAAACGTGACAGAGTACCCGATTCACCTCTCAGTCTGCCCCTCCAATTTAGTGTTGGTGGACCATCAGCTTTTCATCGACAATGCCCCCACTGGCTTACTCAATGGAAGACTTACTCTGATGGTCTGACAGAGTGCTGGCCATCATAATAAAGGCATCAGACTGCACACCAGTGCAATTTAGGGGTGATGGTCTGATGTCCATCAACTTCAGAGAAAATATAGCGTGGAACTGGAAATAAAAATAAGGACCCCCCACACTCAGAGAGTGTAGAGGGCATTAGTTATTTGTTTTTGGTTAAGAAGTTTGTTTTGAAAAACAAAAAGTCTTTATGGACAGCTGTCAACGCCGATTGATGGCCATTCATCAATTTTTTTGTACCATCAGAGGAACTACCATGATTGCTGTTCCTCTGAAGGTACAGAGAACACGGCTGGGCCGGGGGTGAACTATAAATATGGAGGTCTCCTGTTTGTCAGAGTGGCAGATGTAATGTCCTTTGTCATCGTGCCAAATAGTAAAGACCACCATACTTTGAATGAGGTCCTAAATCACTTCCTATGCTAATCCCTATCATTTGGAAAAGATACAAGGTTCAAAACTTCTGCTACAACGCTGCAGACCTCATTTACTATATTTTGATGCACTGCAGAACAGCAAGCTTTCCTGCTGCGCTGTTGTGCATCAAAGTAAAAGGGCAGGAATGTGCCACATCTACAAGATGTGGAAAATTCCTCTCCTATCCTGCGCTGGAGCACAAACAGCAGCCGTGTGCCAACGCAGACACCCTTGCACCATGGTTGGGGTTGATTGTTTATGTGCAGGAAGGTACACCTTCATGCACAAAAACAATCATTAAAGCTGAATTGCTCCTTCTGTGTGCTGCACAGTGCAGCACACATAGAAATAGCAAAAATACAAGTATTTCTCATCTTTGCACCACTCCTATGCCATCCCTGGGGAAGCGTAGGATTCTGACGCATTCCCAGATTTACAACATTCTGTAAGTCTGGAAATGTGTCAGGTTCCATGCATGTTGCACAGCAGCACCCTAGAACTCCCCTTTCATGCAGAATAATGCGTGAAAGGGATACATATTTACAAGGCCATAAAAAGTTGTGCAGGGTGGCTTTAGTGGCCTTGTAAATATGGCCAGGCACACTGCTCCTCTGGTGCATCTAAAAAAGTGAATCTAGTGAGCAACTGAAAATAAAAATAATGAACCCCCACACCCAGGGAGTGTGAAGGGCATTAGTTATTTGTTTTTGGTTTGGGAATGTGTCTTTGAAAACAATCTCCCAAACAATAACAACTGTGGCACTATGGCATGTAAATGAGGCCCAAGTGCATAATTCTGGTTCTCATCATAACAGATAAATGCTACAGGTTCTCTTATTTTCGTGATTCACATCTGATTAGGCCCTATGACTTTTTGCAATTTCTTAAAAATCGCAGAAAATTCTGAGAATCCCGTTTTGTGATTTTGTGATTCCTTAATTGCGATTTACGCAAATAAGAAATCGCAAATTTAGGGAATCTGCAATTCAGGTGCAGCTTGATGACATCACACCTAGGAAGTGGGAGTAATTTGCTCCACCTGATTGCCTGAGGCAGAGTCAGAGGCTGTGAGGAGAGGCAGAGGAGTGAGCACACACGTGAAACTGCTACAATGGAGTCCCATGACACACAGAAGGACAAGGAGGGTGCAGTGAGAAAAAGAAAACAGAAATTCAGTGAAAGGGAGCAGGAGGTGCTCATTGAGGAGATGGTGTGCAGCCATGAACTCCGATTTGGGAAGAAGGTACTCCGGATACCTGAGTCCAGGAAGGGGAAGATTTGGCTGGGCATTCAGGAAAAGGTTAATGCAGTTGGAGAAGGTGGCAGCCAGGCTGGCGGAGGCCAAGAAGACCGGGGGTGGAACATCTACTGCCACTGACTCAACACCCCATGAGGAGTTGGTGGAGTCAACCCTCCTGCCCGAGAGCGTCAGTGGTGTGGCTGACATAGACAGCTCCAACCCTACATCCACCAGCCAAGGTAAGATGCATGCCAAATGCAGCCACATACATCACCATCCCATTCACACACTCAGGAATGCACCAAACACAAACTACACATGTCAATCCGGTCCACTTTTTCCAGCACACACAGCAATGCATTATGGGAGACGTAGTCAGATGCATAACAGTGAAGCAATTAGACATAGCAATGTAAACACAGTATGTGAATTCATGTACAGGGGAAAATTGAGAGATAGCAGTTAGTCAATACAAATGCAGAAAACTTTATTGAGTGAGAAATGCAGACAAAGTAAAAAAAAACATATATTCCACTTTCCATCCGCAGCACAAGCAAGGACACAGGAAGACAGCGCCGGCTGCGAGGAGTCTGAACATTTGGATGACCATGCAGGTCATGGGGACTCAGACACAGAGGCACCACCTATCCCACGTAGGAGGCGCACCATTGTGCCACCACTGCCACCACTGGAGGATGAACACCAGTGCACAGGGGAGGAGGATGGACAGGCAGAGCCAGGGCAGCGTGTCACTGAGGTGCGTGAGCAGCACACACCCCAACATAGGGAATCAGGAGCAGTCAGACGCTGGTCAAGGGCCAGGACCAGGTGTGCCACTGACGAAGATACCACATTGTTCGCAGGACTGGAGGGCAGCATGCTGCAGATTCAGCGCCTGAAACACAAATCAATGAGGTCCATTAACCATCAGCCTAGCAGTATGAACAAAAGCCTGCGCTACATGTGGGAGAGCATGATGAGCATGGCAGGTGCCATCCGTGAACTCTGTGCAACTTTAAACAGGGGCCAGGCAGCCAGGCACGGGGCTAGCCAATGCTCAAACCTCCGTCTGCACAGCTACACCATGGCGGTGAACCGCCTGCGCACTGCCACTAGCCAGCTGACACATCGCAGCGTCAGCATGCAAGTCGAGATGTCCCACTACTGCCACGACGTTGCAAAAGGTATGGCTCAGGTCACCACTGTAGTTGAACAACCGCAGACGGAAAAATCAGGTGGAACAGCACTCATGGCCACAGAGGAGAGTGAGGAGACATCCAGTTGGAGCAGTGTCACCCCACCAGTGCCAGATCCAAGGAGGCGCAGTGGGAGACAGGGTGCAGCACCTGTGGACCCAAGGTCTGCATCCGTACGTCCGAGAAGGAGGTGAATCTGTAACAATTAGTCACGCTAATGGGTAAGGCAACCCATTCCTACAAGACCCAAGACTTGCCTGACTACCTGCACTGTGGATCTAACATATGCTACGGACAGCGACACTTATTGTGCTGCTCAGACTGTGTGACTTACTTTCATCCTGCAGTTAAAGGTGTGAATAAACACAGATCTGCAAACATATTTATGTTGCCTCATGTCATCATTACTCACCTAGAAGTAGTTCTCTGTGATCTCAGCCCGTCTCTGCCATCCGGCAGCTGCCCCAACTCCACCTGCTAGTCTGCCAGGGGGACCTGGGCCATCATCGTCCGACGTATCTGTATCACTCAGTTCAATTGGAATGCCTTTTTTCATTGCCATGTTGTGGGGCATTGCACAGGTAGCCATAATCTTGCAGCAGGTCTCAGGGCTGTATTGGAGTTCTCCTCCGCTTTTATGCAGGCAGAGGAAACGGCTCTTCAGGATCCAAAACGTCGGCTCTATTACACAGCGCGTAGATTTGTGTGCACGGTTGTATCTCCTCTCCCTTGCATTGGCTAGATTCAGGTACGGGGTCAGGATGAATTCCCGCACTGCATATGCACTGTCACCTGAAGGGATGGAAACAAGAGGTGAGTCAATGTCCCACCACCCCAAGATGTACTCTATGTAGGGATGTGTGCCATGCATTTACCTAGCAGGTAGCCCTCACCAAACTCGCCAGCATTCAGACGTCTGTGTATCCCACTATGTCTAAAGATGAAGGAATCGTGAGTACTGCCTGGGTATTTGGCTATAATGTCATAGATGATATGTTTTGCATTGCAGACGACCTGTATGTTCAGGGAATAGTATGATTTACGGTTTCTGAATACATTTTCATTGGTTGATGGGGGTGTGAGGGCCACATGGGTCCCATCTATGCTGCCAATCACGTGGGGGAATCGTGCAATCTGGTAAAAGTCCAGTTTTGTTTGCTGTAATGCCTGTTGTGTGCTGGGGAATTGTATGTGATGTTGTAGCCGCTGTAACATTGCATCTAAGAATGCATGGAAGAAGCGTGACAGGTAACTCTGTGAGACCCCACCTGCCACTGCTATCACCCCTTGGAAACTCCCTGAGGCCAGTAGGTGCAGGGAGCATAGCATCTGCACATGGGTGGGAATGGTTTGGGTCGTACGTGTTGGGTGTTCCAGGTAGGGTTTCAGCTCCTCTATCAGGTCTAAAATGGTCTTTGGGTCCAGCCTGTACTTCTCATGGATCTCCTCCTCAGTTTGCTGGAACAGAGTGATGCGCACTCTGAAGATCCGTTCCTGCGCATCCTCCTCTGAGCTGCTGCCGCCCAAATTTGCAGCCTCCTGGCTATCACATATAGCGCTGCCATTGTGGAAGTCCCTCTTGCATTGTGGGCCTGTTTATAAAGCTTACACCTGGTTACCACCTGCATTCACTTGGTGGTAATTTTGAAGAGCAAATTTGCGATTTTTCAAAATTCGCGATTTCTGATTTTTTCATACATTCCATAGCGACTTCTTAAATTGCGATTTCTCCATTTGCGATTATCGCAGCCTGCGTACCGCAGACTGAGAATTTGCAGGGATATTTGCAGAATTCGGGCCTTGCAAATTAAGAAATCAAAATAAATTGCATTTTCTTACTTTGCGATGCGAAAATGTGAGATACAGAGTGTTTCTCTATTTCACATTTGCAAAACGCGAAATAGTTTCATACATATGCCCCTACGTGATTTGCACAGAATCATAGGCTGTTGAGCGCCCCTGCCGAGACTCGCACCCGGTTCCCCAGCTCCGAAGACTGCCCTCTAGGGGTCTCCAACCAGTAGTTCGTGAGCTACTGTAGCTGTCCAGCTACCTCTGAGTAGCTCACCTGTGTGCGGCCCAGCTTATTAAATTAGAAAGCTTTTGCTTAGTTGAATTATTACACATATAAAAAAAAATTAACTATACAACACTAATGATATTAGAAGCTCTCAATGCATTTCATTGAACATAAGTAGCTCTCAGTACAGAAAAGGTTGGAGACCCCTGCTAGCCGTTAGGCCCCATCCTCTCCCTGACGACATTGTAATTTCACTTACCAGAGACAGATCACACTTTTTAGGTCGAGCCTAGATGGACAAGAGCTAAAGTAAACAGTATTTGGAGAGTAATTCCACCTGCTGCTTGCCATTGGCTCACTCCTCCGTTGCAAAGCTTTCCTGTGTCAGTATTGGCTCGCGCTCCCCAGACGTCACTTCTGTTTATTGCAGGCAGCATCGACCAAGTACAGTTTTGTTTCGCTGCAGGGCCATATGTTTCCATTTAGGGACTACTTCATTGGGGTTTTTTAAAGCACAATGGCGCCTGGTTCACCCATAGCAGCCCGCACCTTAGTTTTGTTTACTCTTATTTTTTTAATATATATATTTATTTTTGCAGCGCGGGACGCTTAAACAATAGCGTCCGCGCGCCTTGCTTTTGTTCAGCTTTTAGAGCACATTAGGATCCCGCTCTATCCAAGTCAGCCGACACTGCCTCACAACCCCTCTCCATGACAATTCCACAACAACAAGAGGGCGTGAGGCACAGGATGTAGCACGCGTGACTCTGAGCAAGCCCCCCCTAAAACGGTATTCACCGTTTGTAGGCTCCTGGGGACGCTAATCACAAACCCAGCGAAACGCAATGCTGCTTAGCGGGCTGTGGCGAGGCAGTAATGGGATAGTGAGCCCGGGCAGGCGGCAGGAGCTTGGAGGGATTGCTCTGAGAGCCCTCGCTTGACACCGCAGGTAAAAGCTTGCGTTTTAGGAGCAGTTGCATTCTTTTGTGAGCTGAAGGAGACAGAGTGTTCCTTAACCCCTTCAGTGCCCATGACGAGCTGGACTCGTCATGGGCCGCGGTGGCGCTGTGCCCATGACGAGTCCAGCTCGTCATAGACCCCGCCCGCTAATACAACGGCCGGCACAGGGCGGGGAAAGGGGCGGGCACTGAAGGGGTTAACCCTGTGCTTTGCAGCTTCCTCTTTGCTTTGAAAAGAGCAGGGTGAAGGGACACCGTATTATAGTTTGGGAAAGCTACAAGTAAATTGTATTTATTTAAAGCTTACTACCCCTGACGAGGCGTTGAAGCACTTGGGCATGTGAAGTCCCAGTAGGATTTTGCTTTTAGCATGTTACCCGTAGTATAGCATGCATTGATCCAGTCTTGAGCAACCTGAGCCCCTGCATCTTCAGTCTGCCGATTGCTGTAAGAATGGGGAATATACCAGCGCCAGCTGCTGCGCAGTAAGGTAGTCTCAGCGGCGCATAGGAGACAGTGCTCCCAGCCGGCCGGCCTGCCGACAAAATGTATTTTCATATTTAAATATTTTTGGCTTCTTTTCTTTCCTCCCCAGACTTTTGCTGTCTGCTTTCTCTTTCCCTCTCACCACCTCCTCGCTCATCCCTAGCACCCCCTCCTCGCTCATCAGGTGTGCGAAGCTACGGCCAGCTGCTGGGCAGTAAGGTTTCCTCCCCCAACTGTAGGAAGTCCCCCCAGTGAAAGCGCCAAGGCATATAGGAGTCAGCCCCTGATTTTACACACTGTTGTCTATCTTAATGTCAAAACTTATAGTGTGTTTTATTAACCTGCCAGCAAAATATTTGTTTCTGTCAAAATTTCCGTAACAACTATGCCAAGATTTTGTTTTTTGTGCAAACGCCAGACATTAATTTCTGCCCTGTTTTCTGTGCCACAGTTTTCCTATTTTGCCACTGTTTTATCTACTTCTGATAACTGCCACTGTTGCTGTGTTTCTCTTTTGCCTTTCTCCCTTCTGTCCTGTTCACTTTACCACTTTTCTTTATCTGTCTTGACCTATTTCGCCACAGTCTCTCATTCTACATTTGCTGCATCTCTGAATCTGTTATGTTTCTACCGTTGTCGCTGTTGCTCTTGCCTCCTCCTCACAGCTTGTTACCTGCTCATCGCACCACTCACCTTTCCTGCACCCCTCCTACTCACCTCTGCCCATGCCCTGCAGCCCTCTCCCTCCCTGGACCTACTAATGGCCGCTGCTGCATGGAACAACCATTAACTTAAGCAGGTGAACAGTCGTCGTAGCCCCTAGGGCTTCCCTATCTGCTACTCTCTATCGATTCTCTATAAGGTGATATTACTCCAGAGGATGAGAATGAAAGAGAGACCACACATAGGGCTAGGATAAAATTACCTTTCTATTGACTATGCTCCTATGTAGTCTGTGGCCAGTGCTAAAGTTGAGCCGGTTGTTTCCTGTGCTGGCTCCAGCAGTTATTTTTCAACACCAGCGCTAGTGACAATCTACCGCAAAGTGGCACTGTTTAGTTGATTTAGAAATGAACACAACAACAGGTAATTATTAATTCCATGTACATTAAACATGACTATTACCTGCCGCCCAGACCATTCTAATGGCTGTGGGAGCCTGAAATAGTCCGACTTGTCACACCTATAGCAGTGTGACGGTTAGTAGTTCTGTTGTTACTATCATTGACAGCATAGCAGAGGCAAAGTGTTGTGCAAGCTGCAGTGTACCCCTGACGCGAGCCCTGGCACTTTTTTAAAATTACAAATTAGCCACTGTCTGTGTCCCATTACCAACCCCTCCCACTACCCCCGAGCCAACAGAAGGAAACAACTACTGAGTGACTCTTATCAGACGGGTGTGCCGAGCACCTGTGCAACTGGAGGGGCGTGTTTGCTTATGATCTACACCAGCAAGCATGGTACACGTCACGCAAAGTGTTATTACACATGTGGAGTAGTGTTTTCTACTACTTGTGCCCCTACATGAACAAGTACCCACAGAGGAAGCTATGGACTCCGAGTAACATTCAGACGCCACAGGCAACTTTACCCTATTGATTGGCTTCGCTGTAAACTATTTCACTGCCTTATGGCTATATATAAATCCATATATATATGCACACTTTTACAAAGGAAGTTTCTGCCATATAGTGCATAGAAACTCCCCTAAATCAGGAGCTGAGGCCAGGAGGTGTGCATCAGTGAATCTTCCACTGATGAAGTACAGCAACCTCAGGGCATTCAAAAACTTTACCCTGGCAAACAGAATGCACCACACCCTGACAATGAAAGGGTCATCCAAAGAGAATTCTTGCACTTTTCAGTTCTTCTCTGCCAGTGGCGATCTAAATATATTGTGGGCTGGCACCATGAAGGAAGACAGTTTATGTGCAACCACCCCTTGGAAGTCTGACTGTGTGGAGCCTTAATAGTCCCAGCTGGCCCCTCTAGATTACACCACCACATAGTAAGGGACTATTGTACGTATTTTATCCCTTTATGCTGAAGGCTACAATGACAGACTGTGCTTTTTGGGACAAAACATATTTTTATTGTTTTAAGATGTATGTGTGTGTGTTTGTGTATGTATATGTATATATATATACCCCAAATCTCCAACACAATCGTATTTTTGTCGTTCCGAAAAAAACGATGCCACAGCCACGTATTCCTTGTCACAGCGTGTTTATTTTATCTTATTCGGCCAGTCACTCGACGCGTTTCGGAGTACAACTCCTTTGTATATATATTCACTGAAAAAACCATAGGTTTCAGGGGCGTTATAGTGAGTTGGACATTTCACTCGTACAAAACCATTGAAATTCCGCCGTTATAGTTAGTTCGGCTAACTATAACTTGCGTGCCCGCAATGCACTGTTGATGATGTCATATATTACATCACTCATGACATGGTCAGTGACATCACTCATGACATCACTGATGACATCTCAAATGACATCACTGATGACATCACTGATGACATCATCCAGTGAATGTGTGTTTTTCTGTAAATTAAATATGTTTTATATTTATATCTCAAGGTCGATGGAAGAATAAATGGGTATATAAGTGTGTAAATGGATGATTTTCTTTTTAAAAAATGATTGTATAACTGACTGATTAAGTGTATCTTAGTGAATACATGGCTTAGTGAGTAATGTTTAAATATGTAAATATCTGTATCAGTCTCTCACTTTGTGTATAAGTGGCTGCATGGGTTGGTCAGTAGCTACATGAGTGTCTATATAGGTTATTAGTTGTTTTTTTGAGTATCAGTATGAGTGTCTGAGTGTCTGTATGTTTCAGTGGGGGGTATTACGTAGTGCATAGATGCATGAATGAGTGACTCACTGTTTGTATGTGTTGAAGACAGCATGTGTGCAGAACTGTATGGGTGGATGAGTGTGTGTATGGGTGTGTTGGTGAGTGAATGACTGTCTCAATAGTGTCTTTATGAGTAACTACATATGTTTTAAACTAGTATATGTGAGTATTGGTGTATATAAGTGAGTATATGTGAAAGTGAGAGATTGGAAGAGTTCCTGTATAAATTAGTATGTGTTTCTACAAGTGATTGCTTAAGAGAGTAAGTATGTGTAAGTTTCTGTAGCAGTAAGTGTGGTGGACTGTGTATAACTGTACATGCAATTTAATGGATGTTTGATACTTTGTTTGCATGTGTGACTATGTGTGTGAGTAACTCTATGGATGAGTGTCATTGTGTAACAAGATGTATAGGTGTATGAGTACATATGATGAGTGAGTACATGTATGAGTGAATGTATAGGACTGTTGGTGAATGAGTGGATGTGTGTGTAGAACTTGGAATTACTGAATAGGTGCGTTGTAAGTGGTATTGGTATGTCCATTGTTTAAAAAAATTTAGTTTCTATTTTTGAGTGTGTGTATCAAAGGTTATATTAGGGTGAGAGGAGGTCTGACACTCTATCACAAGGATGATGTCATCAGTGATGTCATCAGTGATATCATGTGAGATGTCACCAGTGATGTCATGAGTGATGTCACTGACCATTTCATGAGTGATGTAATATGTGACGTCATAAGCAGTGCATTGCGGGCGCGCGAGTTATAGTTAGCTGAACTAACTATAACGGGGGAATTTCAATGGTTTTGTATGAGTGAAATGTCCAACTAACTATAACGCCCCTGAAACCTATGGTTTTTTCAGTGAATTTCTACGGTTTTTGAAATGCTCATTTCCAACTATAACGTGCCTGAAACCTATGTTTTTTTTCAGTGAATTTCAAAGGTTTATTAAAAGCTAATTTGTAACTATAACGTGCCTGAAACCTATGTTTTTTTCAGTTAATTGCAAAGTTTTTTAAATGCTAGTTTCTAACTATGCCTACAGAGGTAGGACATATGAAGAAAGAAGAACAAACACACAGAGAGAAGAAAAAGAAATGCAGAAAGAAGCAACAGAAGTCCTCAAAGACAAAGAAAAGTGCAGGAAGAAGGAAGACATGCAGAAAGAATAAACAGAGGAGCAGAAAGAGGCCTTTTTGTAAAATCATCCTGTACCCTCAACTGTTTCAGATGGGTACTGGTGGTACCTGACTCTAACCAGTCCTAGAGCCAGTGCTATGCTAAAAGACACTTAGAATACAGTTAAAACACCTACATACACTAGGGAACACTATGCGTTGGGGTACCCCTGTGATTTCCTCTGTAAGACCCTAGAACATAATAGGGCAGGGGGATTAAAACTACCTCTTAAAACGTGCCACAGAGAGCATTTGCACACTGGTGAAGGGAGGGGGGCTGAGCTGCCATGTGCAAACATGCCCTGTGGCCGTTTTAATTTGAATCCTGAGTGTCCCTTGGGTCCAACTAGCCCACCAGGTATCTCCAGTTAGTGCCAAAGAACTGCGTTGCAGAGAGGTGTAAAAAGGAGCACGGCCTGGACCACCTCTCTGCAACGCAGTGCAGTGGCGATGACTGGAAGGACCTGGTGGGCTAGTTGGCCCCCAGGGGACCTCAGGATTGAAGAGGAATTAATTCCCCAACTTAAAACGCACCACAGGGCGTGTTTGCACACATGTCACCTCAGGCCCCACCCCCTCCCTTTACTACTGTGCAAGCTCACCCCGTGGCGCGTTTTAAGTTGGGGGATCAAGTCCCCTTGAATCCTGAGGGTCCCTGGGGTGCAACTAGCCCACCAGGTACCTCCATTAAGCGCCACAGAGCTGTGTTGCAGAGAGGTGTAAAAAGGGGCGTGGCCTCTGAACACCTCTCTGCAACGAAGCTCCCTGATGCATACTGGAGGTTCCTCGTGGGCTGGTTGGCCCCCAGGGATCCCCAGTATTCAAGGGGAATTAGTTCCCCATCTGCAAACGCTCCAGGGGGCGCATTTGCAGAGTGCTGCAGGGAGGGGGAGGGGCCTCGGGCGCGATGCCGGTCTATGTTTTTCTTTTTTTAAGAAGGGGGGCTGTGTGACCCCCCTTCTTTTCCTTAATTATCGGCCCTGGGGACCTCATCCCCCAGGGCCTGACCGCTTTTTTTTTTTATTAAAAGATTGGAAGGGGACCGCGTGGCCCCCCTCCCGAGGCCATAATCGGCTCCGGGGACCCCATCCCCGGTGCATGGGCAGTTTTTTTTATTTATTGAAATTTTTGGAGGGGGACTGCATGGTCCCCCTCCTCAGGCCATTCATGGTCCCGGGTACCCCATCCCCCAGGGCCAGCCTTTCCGTTTAAAAACAAAAACAAAAATTATAATTTGGGAGGGGGGCCACTCTCGGGCCACTTATGGCCCCGGGATGGCCCTATCTGTTGGGGACCGTGGGGGGTCTCCAATCCCCCCACGGTCCCGCTGGCTCCCCGCGTCATGCAGGGCCCAACATTGCTTTTCCACACGGGGAACTGCTAAGATGCAGCTCCCCGTGTGGAAAAGCAATTGTCTTTGGTTTTTTGGACGAGAGAGCAGGTTTCCTGCTCTCTCTTCCAAAAACCAAAGCAGTTTGCTATGACAGGGCGTGAGCCGCGAGGCGCCCGCCTTGCCATAGCAGACTGCAGTGTCCCGGGTGGGCACCCTGGGACACTGCAGCAGCCGGCCCTGGGGGGTGGCGGTCCCCAGGGCTAAGGCAGGGCTCCAGGAGGGGGGCCGTGCTGTCCCCCTCCCAACAATAGCAAAGCCCCTGGTAGGTGGTGGTCCCCTGGGCTGGGGGGTCCGTAACAGATCCCCCAATTTGCATACTTAGTGCCCCGGGGAGGTGGCGGTCCCCGGGGTGTGTGGGGGGGCTCGAGCCCTCCACTCAGGTTAGGTTTTATTTTTTAATAAAACACAAGCCCGGGGGCGGTGGTCCCAGGGGCTGCGGGGGGCTGTGAGCCCCCCTCAAATATGTTTAAAAAACCTCAGGGGGTGTGCTCCCCAGGGCTGAGGGGGCTGTGAGCTCCCGCAAAAGCCCTGGGGGGTGGCGGTCCTCGGGGCTTGGGGGGGCCTTTGAACCCCCACCCATTTATTTTAGAAGCTCTGTGGGGTGGTGGTCCCTGGGGCTGGGAGGCTGTGAGCCCACTCCCCACATATTTTTGTAGAGCCCCGGGGTGGCGGTCCCCAGGGCTGGGGGGCCCAGTTGGCCCATCCGGGGCTAAATAATAACGAAGAGCGGGAGCCCACGCTTCTTTTTTTAAAAATTTCACCCAAAATTTGCGCTGGGTGCGCGATTCTCGATGATTTTTTTTTTTTAAATGCTTTTTGTTGGCCCTGGGGGTCCTTGTGAGACCCCCTGAGCAGGCCTAGGGGGTCAGGGTGTTTCTACCCTGCCCCCTTTTCTTGTTTTTTGCGATTCTTTTTCTGTTTTCTTGTGCCTTGGTTCTACCGAGGCACAAGATGGCTGCCAACACTTCCGGGTTTGGAGTGTTGACAGCCAATTAGCATGAAGCTCGTGATCGGGAGGGTGCGCGGATCCTCCACGGCCAAAGATATCACTATCTTTATTTCTTAATTTCTCAAAAACTACTGAACGGATTTACACAATTTTTTAAAAGGTAGCTTTCTGAGCCAAGCAGTACCTCTTTGCCAAATTTGGTGTAATTCCGTTCAGCAGTTTTTGCTATAACCGTGTCTAAAGTTTCCTATGGGAAAATTATTTTTTGACCACTATTTTTTGAATTTCTCAGGAACTACTGAACGGATTTACACCATTTAAAACAAGCATTGGCATAGCCAATAGGTCTCGCCTTTGGGACCTTATAAGTGTTTAGCCATGCAACAGGTGCATAACTAAATACTTATAAGGTCCCAAAAGCGAGACCTATTGGCTATGCCAAGCGGCCGTGTGGCTGCGAAAGTGATCCCGATCAAATATCAAAGCGGTCGTGCGGCCGCGAATGTGAAAGTAATTGTGGTAAAAGCAGCGCGCGCGCCCACGCACATGCACTGTAGCTCTAGGCTGGCCTGGTAGCACTTTTTGGAGCCCTCTCAATAAGTCTCGCCAGACCAGCGCATGCGCTGGGTCAGGCGAGACCTAAAAAGGGGCGCTTTCTGAACCAAGGGCTACCGTTTTGCAAATTTGGTGTAATTGCATGTCTAAAGTTTCCTATGGGAAATAACATGGGGAAAATGCGTTTTGGGACCCCCCTTTTTTCTCGGCCACCGCTTGACGAATCACCCCCAAACTTTCAGGATAGGAGCTGAACGGAACGGGCCATTCGTTTTGAAAATTTCGCGAACATTTGTCAACTGACATCAAAGTTATTGGGAATAGAATGTTACGATTTTCCTATGGATAATAGGTCCTAACTATAACTACCTACTGGCGACTGCCAGTAGGTAATATATTTGTTTATTTTTTAATTATGTATGTACTCATACTAGAGCCTATGGGCTCGGAGTAACATTAACACCCCAAAGGTCATAAGCTATAAGTAAGGCTATAAGTATATCAACTTACAGTCGAGGGCATGATGGCAATGCTGAAACAAAACAATTGCTGGGCTGACAGCTGATGACAGACCAATTGCCTTTTCCAGTGGTTGTTTCTTTCATGTACTTAGATTTATTTACCCCTGTTAACAGAGGTTTATACTTCATGCTGCAGCCCTTGTGTGCTTCTGTATAGTTGGCAAGCCCTTCTCACAGGGGCATATCACAACAGTAACAGGAGGGAGGATTAACATGGACGGGTCCATATAATGTTGATGTTGAACCGAAATAATGCTCCATTCCCCTGACAAGCCAAGACCCTCTGGTTCATATCATGTTCCAGAGCATCCTTTAATGGTCCATGGCTGATAATATGTTCATAATTTTTAGGCCTATGAAAGAGGTTTAGTGAGGTGTGTGATGTTTAGAGATGTGCTCTGAACATGATGAAGAAGACAGGTACCTGTGCATTGAGCCAATCACAAAAGGACGATACACGCTGCCTACCATGTTAGCACACAATTAGCCCAGATGCATTGTGCTAAATGCAGTGCATGATTACACTCAGTTGAGTCTTTAGTATTCACCATTTTTGGTGCAGCCATTGCTCAGTTCGCCCCAGTGCACTATGGTAAATGCAGTGCATGATAACACTTAACTTCAGTGGCAGCCTTTAGTTTTTCTGGTACAGGCAGTGCTGTATATCTCTAGACACATGTTTCAGGATTGTTGTCCTTCTTTAGTAGACAGAAACACATGAAAGTTGAGGTGCATAAGCAATTACCATTGTAAATGATAATGTCTTATATTTATGTGTTTTGAAAACCTTCAAGTGGTGCTTAAACACAATCACTTTGTAATGTAATGTAAAGATGAATTTATACCGCGCGGCTACCACTCCAAGGAGTATCTTGGCGCTAAGTCAACCAGATGGAGTAGTTGAGGGGGGAAGACATAATTCACGCAGGCACCAAGACTACACCATTGCTAGGCAAGCCGCATCAGTAAGAGAAAAGATCCATGTTTTCAGAGCCTTTCTGAATTGGGCCTCCTGCGACAAGGATCGGATGAAAGAGGGAAGACCATTCCAGGCTTTAGCGCCCAAGACAAAAAGAGATTTGCCACCCTTGGTGGCAAGCTTGAATTTAGGGATAGTGAGTAGATTCAGTCCTGAGGATCTCAAACAGCGTGCCGGATGGTAACGTTTAAAGCCATTACACAGATACTTCGGACCTTGCTGATGGAAGGCCCTAAAAGTAAGTAAAAGGATCTTAAAAAGAATCCTTTTACCAATGGGGAGCCAATGAAGTGTATTCAGTGCAGCTGATGCAGATGATTTACGAGGCCAGCGTAGTACTAAACGAGCCGCAGCGTGCTGGACTATTTGTAGTTTACGTAGTACTGTTTTATTGGTTCCAGCATATAAACTATTACAATAGTCCAGCCTGGAGGTGATCAGAGCAACTGCGACTGTCTTCCTAGCTGGCAAGGGCAGGAGATCAAAAAACTTCCTTAATGATTTTATTATGCAGAAGCATGAGCCTGCTACAGTCAGCGCTTGTTGTTTGAAGGATAGCTGGCAATCAAACCTGATGCCCAGATTCCGAGCAGAGATGATGGTCATAGGGGGAACTTCAGCATCCTCAGGCCAGCAAGTTGTAGGGGAAAACAGATTTTCTTTACCAAAGGGGATAATTTCTGTTTTGCCGGCGTTGCATTTGAGGTGATTGTCCGCCATCCAATGAAAAGTAGCAGCTAGGCACTGTCTGAGATTGTCCTCACTATCTAAATGGTCACCATCTAGTACTAAAATAAGCTGAGTATCATCAGCATACGAGACACTACTAATCTGGAAGCTTGTAATTAGTTTCATCAGGGGGACCATATACAAGTTAAAGAGCAGTGGACTCAAGCTTGATCCCTGAGGGACTCCAGAACTAAGGGGTCTGGCCTCCGATTGAAAATTACCAAGCACTGTAACTTGTTGTCTATTTGTGAGAAACATTTTTAGCCAGGCCAGAACCACCCCACCTACTCCTGCACTTGTACTTATAGTTATTGCTTAGGAAAAGCAAGGCTGGCAGTAGCTACACCTCTTTTACTGCCAGCCTTGCTTCTGGTAAGAAAGGAATATAAGTACAAAGTGTGTGTTTACACACCGCTTGCAGTATTTCAAAACACATAAATAAAAAGCATTGTCATTTATAATCCCAATAGCTCAAACTCTCGCAAATGCGAGACCTATCACATTGCAAATGCTTGCTAAGCTATATGACTGAGATTAAGACAACATGAGCTCTTTGAAAACTTCACAGAGTTATATGAAGATTTTAAAAAATAAACAAGAACATTCCAACCTGAGGTGAAAAACATAATGCTATGAACAAACGAATAATCATTGTGCCTCGACTTCACCCGCCTTTGCACATTTAGGTTAAACTATGCGTGCAAAACGGGCAAAGAACTCATTGCTGGGGCGTGGTTTGAGCCGCCGAGAAGATGGCCGCTCCTTGCTGAGGCTCCGTTACGCGAGCGGAACAGTCCCGCTATTTGGAGCCGTTGCCGACTTTTCTACTCGACATGCACTGGCTGCTGTAGGGGAGCGGACGCGGGGGCACAGGTAGCTGTTTTTTTCTCAATTCTGCACTGCCTAATGCCTTGTTCCCTCCGCGTTCGAGCTCCCTCATATCTGCCGGCAGCGCCTACCATTTTATCTATGGCGGGTCGCTGCCTCATCTGTTTTCCTCGCATTTTGGATTCCCCGCGTCGCTACAGATGCGGCGCGGGTTTCAGGAAGCATTTTTTTTCCACTCTCCAAACGCCTTCTATGCAGCCCTGATGGTGCACTTGTGACGACCTTATGAAGCCCCTTTTCGAAATGTTCTGCCTCATTTATGCTGCCTATGGGACATTCTGAGGAGATATTTAGAATGCTATTTTGAAGCCCTTCAGGAACATTTCCTTTCTATTCTGGGTTGGAGACACTTCTATATAAATTGTGGAACCTCACACAATTCAACATTCCTCTTTACTCATTCCGGACAGGTGACTCTCTCATTCTGGACTGCCTTGATGCTGGAGCCTCTTCCTGCTACGTTTTTGTTTCCCCAAGACCAACATTATATGAACTAACTGCTGATGTTTCCTCCTGCTGTTTCCACAAACCGCTGACCAGCATTATTGTTTCCAGACTTTTCTTTATACGCGGTCACTCAACTGGCTTCATAAGTCCTGTGAGGTGATGCAGATGTCCCTTAATTTTGAGATTGTGCGGTGTGCACTTCTTTGATGCTACATCTCTACTAACTGGTACAAAGTATTGACGGAGGTGCCTGTTCTCACCCCATATACTCAACTGCTGTAAGATACTAGAGGTATCCAGCCATACCCTCACTGTTACTGGACATATTTTTTTTCATTTTCTTTTTGGGCTATATTTATTCCTCATCTATATGGTGCAATCCTCCTCCCTTGGTCAGAAAGAAACTACAGCAAATATGTCTACCATTCGCAAGGACTCAAACTCTGTTGCTGCACCTAAGTATCACAAGAAAGAACCCAACTCTCCCACTAAATCTCCTCTATCCATTACCATGGAAGACCTTATGGAAGAATTCAAACTTATCAAGCCTTTCATGATCTGCACTAATGCTACTATTCAAAGGTTAGAGGAAAGGTGGTCTGAGGTAGAGCAGAGAATCAGCAACACTCAGGATGTAATCCCTCAAGTCGCAGCCATGTCCAAGGAAATTGCTCTCCTTAAAACTCAAACGGAGGATTTGGAAAATCGCAACAGGAGAAATAACCTTAGAATTTATGGTATTCCGGAGGGAGAGGAGGGTACAGATATGATTGCTTTTTTGAAACTGCACATTCCCAGAATTGTTGATCACAAGGATGGCACTTTTCTTAACCTGCAGTGTGCTCATCGCATTGGCTCCACCTCCCGAGATCAATCCTCCTCTTCAGCGGTTTCCCACCCTCGAGGAATAATTGTCTTATTCTTGGAGTAAACTGAGCTTCTAACGGTCCTCTCGGCGGTTAAACTCAGAAAGCAGATGCTGTGGTCCGGCCCAAAAGTTTTTTTCTCTCAGGATGTGGCGCGGGCAACCGCTGCTCATCGTAAAGAATGTTTGTCTCTTTGCCCGGCTCTTCGATCAATGAATGCTAGATATGGCCTAGTACATCCCTGCTTCTTCAAGGTTACCTACAAGGATCGCTCCTATTCCTTTGATCGTCCCGAAGATTTGTGTCAATTTATCTCTCGTCATCAGGGAGAGGCAATGGACTCTGGAGGCTCCTGAAGAATGTCTTGCCAAAGTCTTTTATTCTTGTGTGGTTATTCTTCTTGCATTTTAGTGTTTGGAAGACATGTTTGTTGTTAATATAGTCTTGTTAGTTTTTTTGTAGGTCTCTGTTTATGTTTATCTCTTATGTTAGCCATCTCTCATTATTGTTCACATTTTTGGTTTCTGTACAGATAGCCTCCTCTTATCAAAGTCCTACCTGATGTCTTTTTGTCTAAACCCTCCAGCCCCGCTCCTTTTGTTTCCAGTATATCCCGAGGTTTGGTAAGTGTCAGCCCCTTAGTCAGTTATTTGGTTAATTTGTCACAGTGTCTTTCTATGTTTATTTTATGCTTCTGCTGTTCCATGCTCCTAAGATTCAATGTTTTTTTTCCTTTCCCCTGCTATTTCCTATTTAATTCCCTATTAAGTTTTCATTCCTTTAAGTATGCATTGGGTTCCGGTCGCTTCCGGAAGTCTTAGCGGGATTGGCCGTCTGTCTCTTTTTGCTGCTCCCTGCCTCCATATGGTCTTTTAGTTTTTTCTTTTGATATGTATTCCGTTTTTCTTGACTGAAGTCTTTCGACTCTGTGTCAACTTTCCTTTGTCTATCACTTATCTTCTCTTTTTTCTCTTCTCTCTCTTCTTTCTTTTCTTTCTCCCCCCTGTACATGTTTCTTATTGCTCATTTGTATTTACATTATACCTTATACTTTTATTCCTTTTTGCTATCTTGACTTTTCTCTTTTTTCATATTCTTTCTCATGTCCTTTTTTTCTTTCCTTCAATGCATTAACCCTACCTATTTTGGTTGTTCGTATATAGAATGTTTAATTGTTATGAATTTCGTAATGCTCATGGTACTGTTTAACGTCCTGATCCTCTTCAATGATTGTTAATATACAGATTATTTCATGGAATGTAAAAGGTCTACGCAATCCTGTTAAAAAAACAGCGGGTACTTACCCACCTTTCCAAGTTACAGTGTAAAATTGCAATGTTACAAGAAACACATCTTAACAATAATGATGCTAATTCCCTCAAAAAACAATGGGTAGGCCATGTCTATAGCTCCCCATCTAAAGACAGAAAAAATGGAGTGGTGATACTTTTTCATAAATCCCTGTCCCTCACAGTACTAAAAGAGGAGGAAGATGATAATGGACGTTGGATCCTCCTTCACACTCTTATTAACGGATCTCCTATCTCCATGCTTAACATTTACGGTCCCACTGGTATCGACTCGAACTTCTGGCACTCCATGTCACACACTATTTACTCATGCTCCAACACTAATCTCATAGTGGGTGGTGACTGTAATCAGGTCATGGATCCCTTCATAGATGGGAAATCCTACTCCAGGTACATCCCTAACAAAATGCAAAAGACCTTTGCTAAAACCATCCTTTCGAGAGGCTTGGTAGACGCTTGGAGAATATACAATCCTGAAAGTTTAGAATTCACCTTTTACTCCCCCACCCACAAATCCACTTCTAGAATTGGATATATTTTCTTGAGCCCACTTCTCCTCTCCAACCTACTACATGCGGAAATTGGTTCCATTCTCATTTCCGACCACGCTCCTGTTCGAATTGATTTAGATCTTCCCTCCCTGCCTTTCAATGCTTTAATAATTACCTTCTCAAAGATCCTTCATTTCTTGGACACTTCAAAGATTTCAAATCTGAGTTTTTTCTCCTTAATGTCAGTTCGGATATGCCCTGTCACACCCGCTGGGATGCCTTTAAGGCAACAGCTAGAGGCTTCATTATCAACTATGTAGCTAGTAAAAAGAAAAAATATCGCAAGGAATCTGCTGATATGCTATCCTCCAGTAAGAAATTGGAACATGTGTATTTTTCCTCCAACAATACAGATAAATTTGGTCCAAGCGAAACTAGATTTTAACAGGAAATCTACGGATGAAGCCTCTGGGACTTTATTGAAAATTAATTTCAAATTCTATGGAGGCTGTAATAGAGCTGGAAAACTGTTGGCTAATTATTTAAAAATCAAGTCCCAAAGGTCTAGAATCGTCAAAATTACTGACAACTCCGGTGTTCACCGCTTTAAGGATGATGATATACTGAACTGTTTTACGGATTTTTATAAGACCCTGTATACTCCAGAATCTTCTCCCTCGGATGCGGAATTGGATTCCTTTTCTGATTCATTACCCCCACGCCCTTCCCCTCTTCCTGATTGCTCTATTTTGGATAAGGACTTATCTCTATCTGAAATTAAGCACACTTTGTCCTTGCTACCTAAAGATAAAGCCCCTGGTCCTGATGGTCTTACTGCGGAATTTTATTCTTGCTTTTCTCATATCCTTTTGCCCCACCTTCTATCTCTTTTTCAACACTTTGTTTCCAATAACGAGACACAAGGATCTTTTCTCGAGGCCATGATTTTTTTGATTCCAAAAAAGATAAAGATCCTTCCTTGTGTGCCAATTATCGCCCCATGTCATTGATTAACCTGGATTGTAAAATATTTGCTAAAATATTAGCCATTCGTATTAATCAGGAACTTCCTGAACTGATTGGGTCTGAACAGACGGGGTTCGTTAAAGGCAGAAACATTACAGATAATTCCAGAACTTTCCTTAACATCATACATCTCGCATCTAAGAGCTCCTCCCCCGTGGCTGCCATATCCCTTGACGCAGAGAAAGCCTTTGACCGCGTCCATTGGCTTTTCATGATGCGTGCGTTCAAGTGGCATGGCTTTAACTCCTCTATTCTGTCTCTTATCAATTTATTATATTCCTCCCCAACTACCTCAGTTTTTGTTAATGGCTCTCAGTCTTCTTACTTTCCTTTACAAAGGGGTACACGCCAGGGATGTCCTCTTTCCCTTTTACATTTCATCCTCTCTCTCTAACCTTTTCTTCACTCTTTGCGACACTCCTCTACCTTTCACGGCTTTAAGCATAAGGCAACTGAAATCAAATTTACTGCCTATGCGGATGATATTATGTTGTACGTTTCAGATCCCTCCACCTCCTTGCCCGCTTTCACAGAGATTCTTTCCTCTTATGCTGCCCTTTCTGGCTACAAGTTAAATTTTTCGAAATCCGAGGTTCTTCCTTTGAATAAACATTGTTTTAGGAGTAACTTTGAGGGAATGGACTTCAAATGGAATCCTAACAATATCAATTGCTTGGGGATTAAATACTCTCCCACCATTGCAAAAACTATTCAACTCAATTTAGAAGAGGTTCTTTTTAAAGTTAACAACATGGCAGGCAAATGGTCCCCCCTTTTCTTGTCATGGTGGGGTAAGTTGGACACAGTGAAAAGGATGATGCTTCTCGTCATCAACTTTTACCTGTCCATGTTACCAGTGAAACTTCCATTCAAGTTTTTTAAGACTCTTAATGGAGTTTTCAGCAAATTTCTCTGGAACGGCTGAAAGTCTCGTATTTCACTAGCTCTCCTGTCTGCTCCTAAAAACCGGGGTGGTGTTCACTTCCCTAATTTTAGACAGTATCATTCTTCTCTTCTCATTCGTCAAGTTATACCATATCTAACTCCTTCGGGGGAGAATTCCATTCCTGTCTGGCATAGATTGGAAGAATCTTTGATTTCCCTTTTCCCTTTTTCTGTTAGCCAGTTTTACTCACCCTCCTTGCTCCTTTAATTATCCGACAGTTTCTAAATTCTTCTCAACTTTTTACCCAATTAAATGTAAATTTCACAGCCCGTTACAAATATTTCTCGACTCTCCTTTGTGGCAAAACAAATCTATTAAGTTGTCAAACCGCAATATTTTTTGGAAGAACTAGGCTGCCAAGGGGATCTTTTTGGTTAAACATCTGATACAGAACTCTCTTCCTCTTTCCTCACAAGATGTTCAGTCCAAGTTTGACCTACCTGCATCCTCATTACGTAGATACACTTCTTTAAGATTGCTCCTGATTAATCAGCTCTCCCTTCTTTCTGGACCTCCCTCCTCTCTTCCAGATCCCTTATTAGAACCTCTATCCACTTCCCCTGCTATTCGGGCCTCTCAAATTTACAAATACCTTCATTTTTCCCTTCCTAACCGTACTAAAAGTAAAGTTGAGCTCCTCTGGGAATTGGATTTACAGCGCACCCTCCCTGTTCACACATGGAATTCTCTCTGGACACGCATACACCGCACTTCTAGCACCACTCAGACTCTTTATTATTTTCATCAAAGACTATTTTTAACTCCACTATCTCTCTCCAAGTACAGTTCCGATGTTTCCCCGAACTGCTGGTCTTGTCAAGATACCCCTGGCTCCTTAATGCACTCCTGTTTTTCTTTGCCCTAACATCGCCCGCTTCTGGGTTAAAGTTTGTGAATCCATCTCCTCTATTTGCTTGCCACGTTAAATTTCCCTTTGATATTTATTCTATATTCCTGGGTAGCAACTCTACATACTGGTTTAGATCTCACAAGGTGGTCATTTTTGTGGACTTGTTAATTGCTGTTGCTTTTCAGGTAATCACATCCAATTGGAAGGACGCCACTAAGGTCTCCTATTCTGCTTGGTGGAATCTTCTTTGTTATCACAACAGACTAGACAGTGCTTCCGTCAATACTTCTCAACAACTCATTCGAAAGGAGGACTTCTGGTCTTCGCTCACCAATTATTTATCCTTTTCTGTATTAGGTAATAAGGACAGCACCTTTGTTTTTCAACCACCATGAGTATCTTTTTGCTGAAGTTTTTATAAAGTTCTCTATTTGTCATTTTAAGTTTTCAGTTTACATTTAGAAACTAATGTAATTACTGTATTGTACTAGTTTCAAATAAGACATCAGAGAAGGATATTATCCTAGTCCCTTTTTACTTTCTTTTCTTTTCTCTTCTTTCCCCTTTCTCTTCTTTCCTTCTCCGCTTCCCTCTCTACTTCTTTTTCCTTTTCTTTCCTTCTTTTCTCCTTCTTTTCTTCTATCTATCTATGTCTAGTTCCTCCCCCTTCTGAAAAATTTAAAACGCTATTTTGCCTTTGGTTCCCTACTAGATTATGTTTTTTTTATTATGGGATATTCTTATATTATTGGTTGATATTTTACGTTTTCTCATCAATCTCTAGTATATATTCAGTTAACTGTTTTTTCGCCATTCTTCATATACGTTTTGTTGTACTTTGTACCCCTGTATTTTCTCTTCTTCAATAAAGCTCTTTAAACTTAAAAAAAAGAACTCATTGCTGAACAGACACCCTTTGCTGTTTCCGATCCCTGCTACCTGCAGCTCATGTACTACTTTTGAGAAATATCATCTTATATATATGTGCTTTAGACAGTGCAATAGCATAAAATCAGATGTGCTGTGAACCAGTGCACTGTACCCGATAGCGCCCTAGGCGCGCATCTACTATTAGCATTGGAGAGATATTGCAGAGCTCGAGGAAACTTCAGTGGTGGACGTGAGATGAATGTTTCATAATTCTGTACAATTATTTTCGATGTGCCTCAGTTAGCATATGTAAAACAAAAAACAGTAAAAAGTGCAAGGCTTCATTGAGGAGCGCCGTCTCGTTCTCGGAGAATATACGCATTTTTTAATTGCTAAATGCTACCAAGCTTTTAACCTCAATAGAGTTTAACATATGGCAGATTACATTGCCTTTTGCTGCTAATTACACGATAGACATATTAGCTTTTTCTTGTAAGCTCCGGGTGCGCATAGACTTCCCACGCTTCTTCGCCTATTAGGATAGGTTCCATTGAATGTGTGTAATTACCGGGTAAAGAAAGGTCTATTGCCCAATACATGGACCATGGGCGCCTATGAAGAAGCTGCGAGTCTTGGCACAACCTGTCAATCAAATCCACTTGTCAATTAACTCATTCATTAAATAATGTTATTTCAGGAGAACTAGCGAGCTGGAAAGCCACATTTTGCAATCTCTCTCCTTTCAATCAGTTTACAGGGACCTGAAATAAGGCTTCTAGACAAAGATATGGAAACATAAAGACTAAGGCTACCTTATGTATGAAGGGCTTGCGTTGCCGATGCGTCCGTTTTTGTGACGCTGCAGTGCCATAATCAATGCACCACACTGCGCCCTATTTACAGAGTGACAATCTTGGCAGATGTGTCACTTTGTAAAGGCCTGCGCTACATTATACATGCGTCATTGTATAATGTATGCAGGGTGGGCGTTCCCCCGTAAAAAAAAAACCTTGTAGAAGTGGCGCAGGGAAATGTATGAGATTTCACTACGCCACTTCTATGACTTGACTGCGTCAAAATCCTTACGCCTGCTTCAAGCAGGCGTAAGGATCAACGAAGTTCTTTTCACATGGAACTCACCTATGGGTTATGACAAATTGCTGGAGTTGCGTCTGTTTTCCGGCTCACTCCAACAATACTTCATTTTTGCACCACCAGATACGTCAGAATTCCTGACGTATCTGTAAATCCTTGCACCATGGAGAGCCGTATTGTGAATACTGCGCATCATTAGTTTTGTAAGGATGGCGCTATGAAATATGACACTTCGCTGTTTTTGCCCAGTGATGCATCTCTATTCATAAATGAGGCTTTTGATGCAGGGCAGTGGCGCAAGGTATCTTGCAGCGCTGCCCTATGTCAAAAGCAAAAGGCAGGAATGCGCTGGATCACTGTGATACGGCGCATTGCTATCCTTTTCCCCAGCCCTGGCGCACAACGGGCTACCATGCGACAACTCAGGCACCCTTGCACCATGGTGCATGGGTGCCTGCATTACGGGTCAATTGATTTTGTGCAGGAAGGGGCACCTATCTTCACAAAATGAATTGAGACGATTTCCTCTTCCTATATGTGCTGCAGAATGCATTCTGCAGCACACATAAAAAGAGGAAAAAATAAGGAAAAATGAAAACATTTCTCCTTGTTGTGCCTCCCTAACACCACCCCTGGAGTGGCATTAGAATCTGACGCATTCCCAGGTTTACGATTCCTAGTAAAACTGGGAAAGCTTCAGATTCCATGGGTGTTGCGTGGGATAACCCACAGCAACATCCATAGAACACCCCTTTCATGCTACACTTAGCGTAAAAGGGGTGGGAAATGGGTGTTTTGGTGGGCGATCCACACCAACACCCATTGATTTTGAAGCTGCACCCTTTTTACAAGAGAAGCGCAAATAGGAGGCAGCACAAAAATTAAGACAAGGGATAAGCTGGTCTTAAACAGGCGAAACAAGGAGAAATGCTTTATTTCTCCTAATTTTTGCTGTTTTCATCGAAACAGCAAAACACCAATAATTGGTAATGTGCAGGAAGTTTCCCCTTCCTGCACATAAACAATCATTTAAAATAAATGCTGTTTTTCAACTTCTATGTGTGGGGCAGTAAGCAGCACACATAGAAGTTACAAAATGGCATTTAAAGATTGTTTATGTGCAGGAAGGGGGACCTTCCTGCACATAAACATTCTTCCCTTCAACTACGGGCGGACAGAGAACTCCGTTCCGCCAGTGGAGTGTGCGTAGTTTTGCTTAATCCATGCTCCGCTGAGGAACGCGAAGTTTAGGCAAAACTCTGCCTCCGCAGTGGAGCGGAGTTAGCCAGCCCCCCTGACGAAAATAGTCTCCCCACCTCCACCCCCCAATATAAAAAATAGTAGAGGGGTGGAGGTGGGGAGCCAAGCGGATTTTTTCCCAACTCGGTGGAACTCTGCGTAGTGGCACTATGCCAGCTCCACCCGGGGTTACCCTCAACACAGGCACCCTTGCACTATGGTGAAAGGGTGTCTGCATTGGCATATTCTAGTAAATATGATGCAGCCCTGCGTTTCTAAAGTGACGAAGTGTGTTGTTAGCCTTCTTGGCTTAACGACACGCTTCGCCACTTCATACTAAATATGCCCCAGCATTTCATCTTTCTACAAGTGCTGGTAAAAAAAAAGCTTTCACAATGACAGTGCTGCTATTTGAACATTAATCAGCACACCTGACAAGCTCACCTTTGGAGACCCATCCTTGATGTGAATATCTAAGAAATTAATCCTCTCCAGGGTCTGAAAATAAACTTTGTAAAGGCAGAACAATTTCAGGAAAAAGTGACACTGTTTCCCATTACACTTTATTTTATTTCCCGATAAATGTCTTCTTAAACCGACTTTATAGTGTGAATGTACTACAAAAGCTTATATTTTATAATACATTTATACTTTCCTTACAATGCATTTTCATTAAAATGTGACAGATAATAGTAAACTTTGGGGCATATTTACAAGGAGTTAACGCCACCAGAACGTTACAATTTTCGATGTTCTGGTGGCGTTGTCCTTCGCCTTATTTCCAAGATGGCTTAACACGGCCTTGTAAATAATGCCCCTATTCACGCAGCACTTAGCATGAAAGGAACGTACAATGGGTGTTGGAGTGGGCGTTTCACCAGAACACCCATTGATTTTTTATGCTGCCCCATGTTAACAAGGTTTGGGGTAGCGCCAACAATATTGCCAGGGAATTCCTGGTCTTAAGCAAGCGCTACGAGGAGGATTTTTATACTTCTCCTATCCTGTATGCTATTTTAACACGAGTGACACATGTCACCAGAATGCACACATGTCGGTTTAGCAAGTGCACTGACCACTAGAGTTAACTTGCTGCTATTGATCTACCTTATTGAAAAACATGTGTGTTCCCTACACGTTACATTCATTAACATAAATGTGTTCCCTACATGTTACATACATTAACATAGGTGTGTTCTCTACATGTTACATACATTAACATAAGTGTGTTCCCTACATGCTACATTCATTAACATAAGTGTGTTACTGTTCCCTACATGTTGCATTCATTTCCCTGAATCAGGTACATTATTCCTCTATGACGCTTAAAGTTTAGACAGAAATGAGCTAGTGCCATTAGTGTTAACTTGCCAAATCTACACCATCAAATATTCTGTATTTACTTAGATCTCTGGAGCTGGTTCCTCAACCCAACGTTTCCAATAGGCATGCCCTGCTGGTGCACAGTACTGGAAATAAACAAGGGGGTATGGGGGATAGGTCCCTTCTGGGCTCTCATTTCTGTTCTTCATGACCCCTAACTCCCACCAGTATTACATCATCAGCCCTTAAGAAAAGAAAACCAAAACCCTGAGAGACATGCTTAGAGACAGTCCCTGACTGACATAGGAGAATGGAAGGAGAAGGACCAGCAGGAGGCGCAGGATCATTAGCAGGACTAGGAGTGCAAGGGCCAAGATGATGAGAGCCAGGGGGCCAAGCTCAGGAAGACAAAAAAGGATTATTAGGGCCGGAATCTGGAGGGACCAGACCAGGGGAACAGTAGCCAGGGCCAGTAGGACCAAGAGCAAGAGGACCAGGACAAGGAAGACAGGTTTGACTAGGCTCTGGTGGACCAGGACCAACAGCAACAGCTCCAAAAGGAACAGGGCAGGGAGCATCGGAGGACCAAGGCATCCTGCAGAAGCAGAGCCAGAATCATAAGGATTAGTATTATGGTGAGCAAGAGAATCAAGACATAGAGCAGGGCTAAAAACAACACCAAGGCTAGAGAGAGAGAGAAAAGTCATGGAAGGACCACAACCAGAAGGGCCAGGACCAGGGTGATGACGAAAAACAGGAAAATTAGATCTGTGGGCTGAGAGGACCAGGAAGGTCAGTAATCAGAGGATTGGGGACATCAAGAAAGGAAGGACCTGGAGAATCCGGATAATGATGACCAGGTCGAGTAGGACTTGTTGGACATGGTAAACCAGAAACATGCCCAGGAGATCAGGACGATGGGACCTAGCACCAGAAGGCATTCTTCAGATTAACACTAAGAAAACTAGGAGAAGAAAGAGGATCAAGAATGGAACAAGACCTAGAAAGGCATAGAGCATGACCCATGCCAGGTGAACCCAGAGTAGAAACTGGGCTGGGAGGAGTACCACCACCAAGAGGATAATGAGGATAAGGAAAAAGAGACCCTGGAAGGCCAGGACATGGAGGGCCAAGGGGAATGCATCTAGGAGTGCAAGGGCCAGGGGGATCAGATAGATGATTATAGGGCCAAGAATTTCAATTGGTACTTGAGGAGGACTACGGCCACAAAGACCAGAACCGAGAAGACCAATGATAAGATCGGGAGGAACAAGAGCTAGAGGGTCATTATCAGGGGGAGTATGACCAGGAGGATCAAGAGAAGGAGAACTAGGAAGATGGGGAGTAGGACCAAGGCAAGGAGAAGGTGGATTATGAGGAGGAGCAGGAAACAAGCCAGAACCATAAGGAGGAAGAGGATGTGGAACTCGATAAGGAAGATCAGAATAAGGAGAATCAGGAGGTCGAAGATCAGGAGGAGGAGGTACATTGCGTTCAGGATTATAAAGAGAGGATGAGAAACGGAAGCATCATAACCAGGGCCCTGAGGACAACCAAGAGCAAGAGAGGACAAGGTGGAACAAGGCAGGACCAGGATGTGTAAAAGGACCAAGAGCAGTAGGAGACTAATTAGCAAAGTCAAAAGAATAGGGATGAGGCCCAGGGAAGGAGAATAACGAACAGGAGGAAGAGATGGGCAGCACTAAGAGAAGTAGAAAGACCAGGAGGAGGAGGATGAAAAGAATGATAAGACCAACGTAATTGTAGGTCACATGTATAGGAATGTGCAGTTTGTTGCAGATTCTACAATTAGGGTGTGCAAAACTCTCTTAATTTGCTTCTGTGTAATTTCGCAAAATTAGTAAAAAAAATATGCTTAATTATGTGAAATGCAAAACAAGCAGATATAACTATATTTTATTATGAAATGCTTTCTCATGTCTATTTTAGGCATGAGGAGCAATATTTGCATTTAAAAAATAAGGCAAACAACACAATTGCTTCAACCAACAGCCACATACATTCTAGTCATTTTTGCTCCTGCCTTAAGTAACGCGTAGTAATGGTGTAAATGCGGAAACGTCATGTAACAAGCATAATGGAAAATTTGATAAATGATGCTTGTATGGAATTAATTTTTGCTCCTGAATGTCCATTCTTCTAGTTTTACTCAGTGCAAGCTGTAATTCCAGTAATGGCCTTAGATTTAAAAAATGGGCACCTTCAGACCCATTGAGGTAGTTTCAGATTTACTAGTAGTACTGGTGTAATCGGAAACGTCATGTAACAAGCATAATGGAAAATTTGATAAATGATACTTGTATGGAATTAATTTTCGCTCCTGAATGTCCATTCTTCTGGTTTTACTCAGTGCAAGCTGTAATTCCAGTAATGGCCTTAGATTTAAAAAAGGGGTACCTTCAGACCCATTGAGGTAATTTCAGATTTTTTTGCAGCTTGACAGCGGTCTCTGTGATACTGTTTTACCCTCAATTCATTCCACCCATCGGATGCCACCCCTGTCGCTTGGCTGATTTCTGTGTTGTACTCCTGCTCTGGGGTACAGTGCAACACCTTTGCAGTTCTCAAGATCTCCTACCATGCCAGGATCAGAGAGTCACAGATGAAGAAGTGACAGACTAACACCCACAATTGTCCGAGATGTCTTCAGTCCAGTCCAACCCATATCGGGCGACTATAAAATGTTGGTGGTTGGTGCATTTGCATTTTGGAAGTTATAGAGGTGATACAGCAGGAGAAAAGAGTTAAATTTCCCAAAGCTGTGTCTCTGGGTGCAGGAATATGAGATGATTTCCACTGCAGCTGCATGGGAGGAGGAGAGTAAAATGGATTCCTTTCCTCTCTTCTTGGTCTAAAGGAAGTGATAGACAAATATTTTAATTTTATTTTACTTCTGATGCATCGATAGCAAGGAGCTGGATATTTTCCATACTCATTTCTTGTCACTCATTACAGCTTTTTTTCACTTCCTCTGCCCTTGGGCATCATGAATACAAACTATAGACAATATACTTTTCTGAGTTGAAAGATACAATAGCAGAAAAGAGACCACACAGTCAATTTGCCTGGACAAGAAGGCTTATGTTAATCATGCCACCTTTAGGGGCATATTTACAAGCCTCTATTGCCACAGGAACATCACTTTTAAAAACGTTCCTGTGGCGATATGGGCTGTGCCTTATTTACAAGGCAGTGTTAAGCCACTTAAAATGGCTTATAGCTGCCTTGTAAATAAGGCACCCTTTCACGCTATACTTAGGATGTTGCCGTGGGCGTTCCACCGCAACAACCATTGATGTTGCACCCTAGTTACAAGGGTGGTTTAAATAGGAGGCAGCACCAAAATTAAGACAAAAACAACCTGGTCTTAACATGGCAAAACGAGGAGAAATGCTTTATTTCTTCTCGTTTTTTCTGTTTCTATGTGTGCTGCATTGTGGCAATTCCTCTTGTGACACCTTCCTTGGTCCTTTTTCAATGAGATATCCTAAATCCAGGACCTCTTTCTGACAATATTGCAATTTACTCGGAGACACCTTATGTCCATGCTCAGCAATATTATTTAGCAAGACAAATGTATCCAGTTTGCAGGCTTCTTGTGTATTTGACATCACAAATAGATCGTCAATCTACATTACAAGAATTGAATTGCAGGGCATTTGTAAGGACTCAAGATTATTTTTCAAGATCTGATCGATTGACGAGCTCTCTGTAGATCCTTGTGGGACTTGGCACCATGCCTAAACGCTTTTGAAATTTTAATGAGAACAGAAATTGACTTTCCTCATGAAATGGAATGGAGAAGAAAGCCTGGCAGATGTCCATTACTGCGAATCACTGAGCATCACAGGAAATATGAAACATTATTGTATTGCTGGATTTGGTACAACAGGACAATATGGGATGTCTATACCTTAACTTTTTTGTAAGACCTGCATCATTCTTTAGTTGCTGTATGGCTTCTGCAAGCCCATGATCAGCGAATTGCAAGGACCTCCTACTATTGCTCTCAAAATTCCTTGTCATAGCATTGACTCAATCACCAAAGTGATTCCAGCCACTGTCTGGTGTGAGATTACATGGCAGACTTCTGGGAAATTCAGCATCTGGTTTAACCATTATTCAGACAGATTCTACACCTTTAATGAGTCTAATGTCTTTCCCTGAAAAATCCAATACCTCACATTTCACTGTAGCTTGTAAATCGGTAGGTAAGCCCTCTACCGTTCCTACCGGAAACAGTCCAACAGCTCTTCTTTGTCTGGCCATTTTATGGCCAACATCTTCACCATGCATTTGGAACTCGACATATTCCATTGTCAAGTAAATCATGCAGTTTAACTTGCACAAAAGATCCCTTCCTTATAAGTTTACAGGACTTTAATCAAGCACAACAAACTGATGATCATCTTCAAATTAGCCTATTTTTTACAGGAACTTTCTTTCTTTGAAACTGGGTTACTAATCTGCTTATTTGTGACACCTACAACTTGGATCTTTTTTCCCGAGAGGGCTAGGTCAGGGACATCCGCTGACCTATTGCTGGAACGGGTATATCCTGTGTCAATCAGAAATGACACTTGGTGGGCCTTTACCCCACTTTCTACAAATGAACTGCTCTGGTCTACCTCTAAGTCTGCTCCAAGTACACAATCTCCCGGGATCGGCCGGTGCATCGGCCGGTGCTGGGGCGGCGGAGGCAACGTGGATGTCTCCTGGGCAGTGCGGCATTTTACGGTGGTGTAAGGCGAGCCGGGGCCCCTGCTGTCAGCAATGAGGTGGCAGAGGTGTGAGTTGCGGGCCCCCGCCCCCCGCGTTCCCCTGTACAGACTCCTGCGTGATCTGGCTGGGCAGGGCCACGCAGCCCCCCATCTGTGTGACCAGGTGACTGCGGGTGCTGCGGGCGGCTGGCTGCGGTGCTTGAGAGGAGTGGCGCTGGCTGACCTGCAGTCCTGGGGAGCGGTGGCCTTGTGGCTGGAGGGGCATCGGGTAAGGAACTCGGCCAGCACGTCGGCCGGCGCCGCACCAGAGGAGGTATTGTGCGTGCGGAGGTCTACTGCAGAGTGCGGCTGGGGAGTTGGCTGGTGGACTTGTGCGGTGAGTGGGGGGACCGGCTGTTGGTCCGGGCAGCGGCGCGGGTGTTGGGGCATGCCCCCCACCCCAACCTTATGCCCCTATACTCGCCTCCCTCGTTGCTTACCTCTACACTGGCGCAGACCTCCACCCTCCTAACCTCTCTCCACCTGGGTGTCACGTTGTGGGGGGTGACTTCAATGCTGTCTCCAATCTGGCCGCAGACTCATCGGGCCCTCCTTCCGCTGTCCGCATTGCACAAGCCAAACAAAGGGGATAGGAGTGGCCAGGCATTGAAACGGACAAGATCGCGCTCTACGCGGACGATGTCCTGCTCTTTCTGGCGGAGCCTGCCTCCTTGGGGACACATTGTCTCCAGTTGTTGCAAGCGTTTGGGCAAGCGTCAGGTCTTCGGCTGAACCCCGGGAAATCTGTATCGGTCCCACTTCACCTGTCAAGGGACTGTTATGACTGGCAGTCTAATATTCCAATCCAGCATAACTCCATTACATACCTGGGAATATGAATTACCCTGCTCCCGGAGCTGGGCTGGTCCCTCAACATAACCCCTCTGGTCAAAAAGGCTAAAGAAGACCTTCAGAAATGGAGGACGTTGCCCCTGAACCTTCTGGGCCGGGTTGCCTTGTTTAAAATGTTGATTCTCCCCAGGTTCCTTTCTGTATTTCAGAACACCCCGTTCTGTTTTCCCAGACCCTGGTTTAAGGAGTTGGATGGGCTATTTACCATAATTTTATGGGGCGGTGGGAGGTCACGTCTGGCTCTCTCCACATGTCGGATCCCTTCCTTCGATGGGGGCATGGCCATGACGCATCTGTACCTCTACTTTTTAGCCACACGTTTGCTGGTGGTCCACGATTGGTTTAATGGGGGATGGGCCGACCCAGCCTATTGGCTGGAGCTGTGCGAACTGGGATTTTCCAAAGTACAGGCCATGTTGAATGGGGGACCCATCCCGCTTCAGCTGCCAGAAGTGACGCGTTCGGTATTCCTGGCCTGGCGGGCTTCGCTGCGCCACACCGGCTGGACCGGCAAATTGACCCAATGCACCCCCCTCTGGCAAGGGGCTTGGCTACGGGAAGTGAGTGGTCTGCGGGGGTTCAAAGCCTGAGACCTCATAGGCATAACATAGATTGGGGACGTCTGGGTTGGGGACCATATGCTTTCTTTCCAAGATATGCGCAATCGTTATTCCCTGCACCCTTACAAGTTTTATAAGTATTTGCAATTAAGACACGCCCTTCACGTACACATCGCAGACAACACTCGGCTCCCGGAATACAGCCCCACGGAGGCCCAGACGCTGCTGGGGGACTTGGGAAGGGGGGGTATCTCCGGATATACCGTACTTTAATCAACAACACTCCCACCTCGTTGGACAGACTGAAAGAACAATGGGGAGACTGGGTGGGGCCACTGGATGAGGTGGATTGGCGCGACGCGCTCATGGCGCCCAAAACCATTATCGCCTCCGCCAAACTTAGACTCATCCAATTATACTACTTGCACACTGCTTACCTCACTCCAGTACGCCTTCATCGATACCGTAAAAACCAAAGCTATGCTGTGGGAGGCATTCAAAGCATATATAAGAGGGATCTGCATCTCAAAGGGTGCCGGGGTTCTTAGAGACTTACGGTGCACATTGTCCAGGCTGGAAACGCAGTTGCAGGCAATTGACAGAGACCAACAGGTAACGCGGAGTACCACTGAGGACAACACTATTGATATCAAGAAACAGCAGAGAGGGAGTCCCACTTCTTGGGGAAATATGCGACAGCTATAAATATGGGGAGGGCAAACTACCATGATGAACGCTAGCAAGACTCATGCAACCCAGCAGAGGACACTCATATATCACTAGTCTAATAGGAGATGACAGGGCTTTAATAACAGATTGCAAGGGTATCAAGGATAGAGTACTGCTATATTATAAAGATTTGTACACCACCAAAGTCTCTTCTGACACTGACTCTAGTAATGCCTATCTGGACGAAGTTGCTATGGTTTGGCTATAAAACGCTCATATGGATTTTCTGGCTGAACCTTTCACAATCGAAGAAGTTGTCCAGGTGATAGAAGACATGGAAGGCTCAAAGGCTCCTGGGATGGATGGGTTCTCAAGCATTTAAGAAAGATCTGGCCCGCACCTCATCGATGTCTACCAAGAGGCAATTGAGTCAGGCTCCCTCCCGTTAACGATGCAGGAGGCTGTAATCACGTTACTACCTAAAACAGGGAAGGACCCTTAATACTGTGGCTCATATAGGCCACTCTCCCTATTGAACTTTGATTACAAAATTCTGGCCAAAATGTTGGCGAATAGGCTATCTCTAATAGTTGACAAAATGATATCCCCTACCCAAGCAAGCTTCATCCCACATAGATCAACAGCATTGAATTTGAGGACCCTATTTGCAACGCTGCATAGGATGAACCCTTCGCTCCCAGCCACGGCAGTCTTATTGGACGCTGAGAAGGCTTTTTATTCATTGGAATGGCCCTTTCTGCGTGCTACACAGATCCGTTTAGGGATGCCTCCCCTTTTTATCTCGGTGATATAACTGCTATACACTAGGCCTGGGCTAAAATTTCATTCCGTTCGTGGAAATTGCGATAATTTGACATTTTCACGTTCCGCGGAAAGCGCGAAAATGTCAAAATTTCCGCATTCTGCAGCTTGGCGATAATTTGTTTCTTGCTCGCGCTGTAAAATAATACATTCTCGCGTGCGCGCGATTGCCTTACCTGAATCCCTGCGTTCGCCGACAAGTTTTCTTGATCCGGTCGCGTTCTCCATGAGATGTTGTATTGTTTTTAGCCATTTGCTCTGTCTCGCGACAGTTCGCACCCGCAGTGACGTCATGCATCGCGCGATCACGTCTTTCTTCTCGCGATCATGCACCGCGAGACAACTGAAAACAAGATGGCCGCGCCTGCGAGCAACTACATGGGTAAGTTGGCGAGCCGCAACCATGCAGAAAATCTTGCGAACATGCGGGAAAAAAACTTCCGCATCTTCGCGATATTTCCGCGTGTTTGCGATAATTTTTTACATTTTCGCAATAATTTGCGTAAGTGGATTTCGCAAATTTTTATATTTGTTCTAGAACATACCGATACCCTTAAATAAGTCCTTTTTCGCCACCCTTCGCACACTTCTAATTTGGTAGGTATGGTGGGAAACAGCCTAGAATTAGCTGGGAGGTTCTGACACGACCTTATGAGGAGGGGGGGTTTGGGATCCCTAACTTCCGTATCTATTATTTGATTGCCCAATGCAGTTTTTCAGACACTGGTTTAAGGCTGACGCTCGGGTGCCTTACCTTCGCCCAGAAGATGACCTTTATTACCTCACTCCACTGTCCGCGCTGCTGCCAGTAGGTCTAGCCAAGGACCCGCAAGATCTTCAAACGTTGTCAACGACTAGCTGGACCTGGAAACAGTTGACCCGGACAACTGGGATACAGTTTCTTTATTCTCCATTGCTTCCACTACCAGGGAATCTCCTGGTTCCCATTATCAGGGAAAGAGTGGTACAGTGCACTTTATCTAAGTACAACCTGAATGCATTTCCAGACCTGGTCTTGGACGGCCATATATACTCTAGAACAGAGGATACACGCTTCAGTGAGGCCACCTTCATTGATCAATTCACACTTTGCAGATTGCAAAGAGCCTTTAGATCACAATTACCTAGTTATCCAATAGATCCTCCAGAATTTCCGCCATTGACGTTACTTATTAAGGATATTGAGGGGGGCATTTAATGTCCAAAATGTATAAATCCATAATTGCGCTACTCCCGCCTAGAGGCGACAAGACACGATCGGCGTTGGACTGAGACTTAGGACAACCTATAACCGATGACATTTGGGGTAATTGCTGCGCACAAGCGCGCAAGGTCTCCTTGAGTCACAAACATAAAATACTGCATTTTAAGTACATAAGATGGGCATATATTACGCCAGCTAGAGTGCATCGCATGGACCCGGCACGCACCCACTCCTGCCCTAAGTGCACTTCACCAATGGCTGACTTTGCACACATGACATAGACGTGCAGGGGGTAGCTAGATTCTGGATAGTGGTGTTTAGCGAGCTATTGCGAATGGCACAAATCCCCATCCCACCTTCTCCATTAATGGCATTATTGGGATATGTAAAGACTCTCCCTAGATCCGTCCACCGCTTCTGTGCATTAGCACTACTGTTAGCGAGAAGAGAACTAGCACTGAAATGGGGTAGCAAGTACTCTCCAAAGGTGAAGGACTGACTATTTAGCATGTCCTACTGTAATACGAATAGTGAAGTGTACGCCCAGCTGCAACCGCTGAGATCACGACCACAAGATATATGGCAACCATACAAATAATACATACTAGCACTAACCTCAGTGGGTTCGCAGACAGATTACCACCAGTTAATGGCTAGCCCCTAGAGGTGATGTGAATGCACTGGTTAAGATGCGAGGTAGACAGGGTCTAATGTCAGATGTGGCTCTTTCCCGCAACCCAGGACGTTTTGAACTGCATAATGCTTTAATTGTAATGTTTGTACATGAACCGACTACACACTGCTGTGTTCTGTTATTCTTGTTTCTTTTTTTTTTTCTGTGGAAAATATAAATAAAGTTTTTAAAAAAATATTGCCGATATTTCTAACCCTGTGTGGTGTACTTCTGTGGTGTTTTCACTGTGTTAATGTGACTTGCGGATGGTGTGTCTGCATCTCCTGTTCCTCTACTCTAAGAAGTCAAACCACAGCAGTACAGACTAATTAACAAATGGCCCCTTTTCCCTTTGAGCAATTGGAGTCATAACAAAAATCTTTCTCTCTTCTCTTAAGGTTTGAACATTTTGTTGTGGGGTCCAGCCAACAAACTGTGAGTTTTGCGAAGTCTGGATGAGTCCTATTGTGACTACTCCACCTACAGCTTCTGAAGCAGTAAGATTTGGGGCAATATTTACTGGAGTGGATATGACAGGAATTGCTAATGTTTGAGCTGATATGACATGTGACATTGGTGCAGGAACCGTCACAATAGAAGCTGTAACACCTGGAGCAAGTACAGTTGTAATTTTCAGCAGGTGCGGCTGTAATTGAAAGAGTTGGGAGTGGTCCCCCACTCATAACTACATTTGAGTCAACAGGCAATGTATCAACTGTACCACTAGATGTTGCCGAAATATCTGAATCTGATGATGGAGCAGCATAAAGTGGTGGACGAGAGGAAAACCGGGCCTCCAGTATATCACCCCGAAAATCATTATCAGTATCAGTTTTCCTTGCAGTATTTTGTTTCCCTGCTTTCAAATCTTTTTACTCTTTACTGATGGTAATGTGGGTTACATTCTAGCTCCTTTAACTACACATTTCCTCCATCTATGCTGTTCTTCATCCCACTTAGCATCGGTGTAATTACGCACTGCTCCTTTTGCTCCATTCTGATCTCTTATCTTCTCCTTGACATGTGCTACATGCTCCCAAGCATTTAATGCTTCAAACTGGGCATGTCTAGGAGGTGGTTTCATATCATACAATGTTCCCATTAAATTTTTAATAACCTTCAAATCAAATGTTCCATATTGCAAAAATCTTAATGCTCCCTCCTTTTCAATGATCTTGTGCAATTAACCAAGCCACAAACATGTATGAAGCCCCACGCTTGTCGCCATATAGTGACCTGCATACATTCAGGTGGAGTCTCCACGCCCTCAGAGACATAGCCTGGCACAATGCCTCTCATTAAATCTTTAAGGGCTCTAAAACATTTCATGATTAAAATAATTCAACAATAAAATGAGCAATTTCAATTCAAATATTCAATGTCTTATCCAAATCACAGTTCAATACAGATCGACTTTTGTACCTATCTCAACACAGTCTTTCTTTCGTGGAGCTATCACAGTGCAACAACTGATGACTCTCTAACCAATCCTAGCGCTATGCTTCAAATTAGTTGACGCGAGGTGCTCTCTGATGCAACTCTCACTCCTCGCCCTGGTTCACCACCCTTTACAATTTTCTCGTAAACAAAATTCCACAAATTAAGCAAGCAAAATAAACAAATAATCCTTGTCTGCTACTAAAGAATTTAAAGTAATTCACTCATCCAAATGTGGGCATGAAATAACACGTTCCAACTTGTGCACACACACACACAGATGACATCTCAACGAGCGGAAATCACCCTGACTAATGTAGTTTCCCCTTTGCTCAATAGGTTCTACTAACACCAGTCACTATTGGTACAAACACAACAGCTGTTAGGGTCCCTATCTGAATTGTGCTGTCAATGGTACCTCATGAACCGACAACATAAATCCTTTAGTAAACAATACCACGCAATTTCTTATCTATCCCGGTATGTTGAACTACGCAGCGTCAGATAACAACTTCAACTGTTGAATCTCAAACGTGTATAGACATTTATAGAATTAAACCATAAACATTACCAGAATGCATGACATAGAATTTCAATAACATAACAAAAGGTGCCCCCTCCTGCCCAAAGACAATCCGGTATGCAATGCAAGTACCTGAGAACAGTGGTGCAACTGTATCTGTGTTTGTGCGAGGCAGCCCTTTGTGTGCCAGTTTAGGGGGAAGATCAGGATTGTGCAGTATGGCCTAAATACTATGCACTACTGCCCTTTCTTAGAGATGCAGTGCAGTGCAGACAGGTGACTTGCTGCACTGCGCAGTGCTACTTTCCCAAAAATCTGGGCTTTTGCTTAATTTGCACTTAGTGACAACAATGATTTGCAGTGTGGAGACAATGATGAGCCACAGTGACATGCACTTATTAATCTGTCAGTGGCGGTAGCGACAGAACGTCAGTGAGTAGCAATGTGTCATTTCACTCTGTGTTGATGGATGGAACCACATCCGCTGTACTGAGTAAAGAATTCTGAATTAAATCATGTGGCATGACAGACAAAGCAATTATGAGTACAAAAGCAACACAAGATACAAAAATCTGAGGTGAGTGTCTCCTTAATGGCTTACCGCTTCCTGCTATGAGTCAAAGTTCACCAAGTTCACTGGCATAAGAACAACTACAGTGAAAATTAGCAAATGTGTCACACATGCAGTACATTTCTATGTTGGCCAATGTGAAAGGAGCAACACAGGAAGAAGTATGTGGACAGGCCATGTGTGGCATGCCAAGTCAGTGTAGGCCCTAGACATACAAATATCAATATTGGATAACATTGTGAAACCGACAGTACTTACAAAATACACATATGCCTCAGCAATACTGACAGTCTACGTACACATATACAGGTGGGTTGATGTCCACATTGACTGTTGTAACCAATATGATGCCACACCAACCTGTTCTGTGGTGTAAGTAGTAATGTGAAACTCACTAAGTCAAACACACTGCTGCCAAACATGTCATACATCACTCACCACCTTAGAATAATTCCAACCTAGACAATGCACAACAGTGCACCCAGGATACCAACCTCAGTAAACAATTGCACAGCAATGAGGAAAAAATCAAGGCATAGTACTACACACTTCCCTACAAATTAGAGTCATGCACATGCATATGAAAAAACAATGTAATGTGTCAAAATGCGGAGTAGACAGCTCCTTATATCAACATCTGTGTGCCCCACATAAAAGTGGCCCACGTTGCACTACATATGTGTGTTTCAAAGTGCATCATGGGAACTTTTCTGGTAAAAAGCAATAGTTGAAGGCTGACAATAAATAGCATAAAAATGTATGTGACATGTTTGAATTTCACCTATTTGATGCATCAAAATCACATGGCAAAGTGAGTGAACTATGAAACAGTTGTGCCAATTGTCATTTGGACCACCAACAAAATCAATGGTTTAACATGGACATGTATCTGTGAATGTTAAACTTTCAAGCATTATCACAAACTACCTAGTGAGGAACAACTAGACAAACTTTTGATCAATAATCTGTAGTGAGTGCACATAACATAGAGCAATCAGGGCCATTTCTAAATACCCATCACTGTATGCTACTGTATAAACATGAACATCCGGATGTAGAAGTTTACAATGTATCAGGGCATGCTCATCATTTGCTATAAGGACAGTTGATGGACAGAATACAGACCAATGTCATACATTTACCCCAGTACAGAGATCTGGACTTAATCCATCGTTTGGTTGCTCCCCATGCCACTCCAGTTTGAACCCAGCTATATGCAAATCAGTCTTGATCCTGTGCTCAATGAGAACAGTCCAGCTTGAACTGCCAGGCCAGGTTCTCCCTGGATTGGAAATAAGCACCCTAGGACGGGTTTCACCCCTCTTCAGGCAGGATAACTTGATTCCAGTGGCATGACATAGAGAACTGGAGCAGACGTGTAAACCTATTTCCAATTTTGTAAGTACACATATTCTGAAATACCATAAGAAATGTGCATGAGTCATTCAGTGCACATGGCACAAATGGACAGGTATGTAACTGTAAAAGAGAGCAAAAGCATTGACAGATGTAATTTCTGATTAACTTTCAGTTGAGAAAGGATATGGTCTCTGGCCATGGGTCATGACCTTACTAGTGCATCCACACATTGAACCAGAACTACAGTACAACCTGGCACTGGTCAAGGCCCGCAACATAGTGCAGAGAACCTTTAGTGTGCTGAAGTCCCAATTCAGATGCCTGGACATGTCAAGGTGGAGATTGTAAACCCGCGTGCCATTCTACACAACATTTGTGTGTGGACAAATGTCCCCTATGACATGGACCATGATGAGCAGGACCCAATGGAGGATGAGAATGAGGATGGAAGAGAGATCCAAAATACAATGGTTGGGATTAGGCACCGCACCCACTTTGTGCAGAATTTCTTCACTTCAAGTACATGTACTATGATGGGCAGAATGTCCATACATAATAGCAAGGTCCAACATGGAAATAGATGTTTGAAGCCATTATTTGTGTTGGTGTTTATGTCACAGTCCCTGAAAATGTCATCTCACCCATATCTCATCAATTAGATGTAGGCCTGAAATTGTGATAATCATGTCATCAGACCTGTTCAGCAACACAGGGCCACATGTTTCACCTATCAATTGCACATACACAGAAATGCAATGGGAAGCAGTGTACTGCATTAGAGGTACAGGCCACGCATGACACGTTTGCTATTCAAAATTGGTAATTACAATCTCCTTACTCTTGAGCAATGCAGTGCTGCATAGTTAGCAGTCTTGATGTGTTGTGCAGCAGCAAAGTATACAACAGATAGCACTCAGTGAATTTAGGAACATAAGTCACCAATTACCGTAACCGAGGATAACTTCACATGTAGTGTGTCTCGAAAAATGTGTAAACATGCAGAATGACAGTGGATTGCTGTAGGTAATGTTGTAGCAGATTCCATCCGAGATAACGAGTGACATGTTTGATTGACAAAGGCCTTGAGTCATGGAAATGTGAACAGCCTGGCACTTGTCAATAATGCATACATGCATGTCTGGCTCACTAGAAAACACAGAACTATTTCCTGCCTACACTGTCAGTGATACCATATCATGCTACAGTAAATAAAGGACGCCATGCAATGCTCAGCAATGCAATGACAAACAATCACCTGTAAAAAGACAATACGAGCAGATGACATCGTACAGTGAGTAAATAGCCAGAACAGCATGACATTGGATAGGTTATATGCCAACATCAGAACACATTAAGAATAATGAGATGCCGAGAGAGTGATTTCAAATGGTTATTAAGGCTGACAAAACTGTACCTGCATACACACGAACTCATCGCACATGGTCAGATGGAGGGATTGTGATGGCAACTTCCCTTTAAATGGCAAGAGTTATGTACCTCTGGCCTGGGTGTACAAGTGCATAGTTGAGCATATTACATATCTTGTACCTACCCAATGGGTAAGTGAAAGTAACTTCACACTTCCTAGTTTGCAGTGTACCTCAGTTGTGTTTTTCAACAATATAGGGATGTGCAACATGTATATCAGTATAAAAATATGTGAGGAGATGACGTAAAGTAAGGGAACATAGGTCCTCATTTACAGGATTTTTTTGTAGGACAGCGCAGCAAGTCACCTTACTGGGCTGGCCAACACCAGTGTGAATGGGCAGAAATGTACAGAATTTATGCAATACGGTGCATTCCTGCCCTTTCTCCCTGTGCTTGTGCCGTTTCAGCAGCCTAGCACCAATGTCGGAACCCTTGCATCATGATGCAAGGGTCCCTCTGTTGCATGCAGGATTGTGTTTGTGCTGGAAAGGGCAATTAACTGCATAAGAACAACCCGTTCTCCTCTTTCCATGTGTGCTGCAGAAAGGTGCACACATGGAAATAAGACAAAATGAGAAGAAAACAAGTCATATCTCCTAGTTGTGCCTACCCTGGGGAGCCAGATGGTCTTTGCACATCCCCAGGTCTACATGGTTTAGAAAATCTGGGGATGTTGTGGTAAATATTTCTCCTTTACCGGGACTGAATTTGATGCAGAAACATAATAAAATAGCTCAGTAAAATGAGAGGCAGAATCCGTGGTACTAGAGGTTCGGAATGGGCTTTATTCCATTAACTCGATTATAATCGGTTGCTCCCAATGTTCCGTCACCACGAAGGTTCAGGAAGTGAAGCACACACATTATTGACATGAAATGGCTTTTATAATACATACATTACAATGAAGCAAATGCAATAGGCGTAACAATTGATAAGGAAAATGACGAATTGTCTACGTAACCGAAAATGGGTGGAACTAGGAGAAAAAAGGAACATAATTGGTTACGAGATCATATATAGGTGGATCTATAAGATAATACTTGGCATAGATGCGCGCGCAGCAGCATGACGTGTAATTGACGTGTAACTAGGGGGTGAAGGGGACTTGACATTTAGCTCTACATGTGGAGACGAGAAGTCTGAGGGGTCAAGTCAACCTAATCCCAAATCATATCTAACATCCTATGTTTAAAGAACTGTGTTATCCATAAAGAAGGACTCTCGGACAGAATCTATTCTATACTGACTGTGTGTGCGTGTACAAGCGTCTAAGTGTCTACACTAAATGCGAGGGCAGGAATCTTCCATAGTAACAGGGCTATGAATTACTTGCATTAAGACAGAGAAGCCGGGCCCTTTGCTTGGTAGCTGGAAGAATGTTTACTTAAACTACTAGGCAGGAATGCATCGGCTGAGGGGGAAGCAGATAACTCGAAGGTGAAATACAGTTCTTGGCAGAGAATAGGCTGATGTCAGGCTTCGTGAGCCGCGCAGAGAATGAGACAGAGTTCATGGTCACAGATGCAGGCTCAGACTGGAGCTTTCAGAGGCAGAAGGCAAGAGGAGTTTTGATGACAGAATCAGGGCCTACTTGCCTGGACTGTAAAATGGCATAAGTGAGCCATACAAAGCCGGTGGCCTTTTGTACTTAGGAATGGAATATCCGGCCTATTCATGGCGGATCTGACAGAGGACATGTTGACGGTGGACGCACATGTATTTGCGTCTTCATAACTGGAACTGGAGGGAACATACATGTACTTGTGACATGTACATAGAACCGTTGGGGTCCAAGATAGGGGACATAACTGACCAGAAAAATCCATATTTCCACATTCCCTCCTTGTCCCCTACTTGCCCGTTAAGAGATATCAATCTTCATTAATCCATTGATCTGTTCATATAGCATCATTTGTTCTTCTTTCTTCTTCCGGGATCTTGAATGAAATCTTGGTGGTGGAATACACGATGTGGCACACAGACCACAAATCGCTGGTCCACATTGTAGACATAGACAGCAACTGAATAGTATGAGAAGGCCAATACCTAGGAAGGATAGAACTCTCCATCCCCAGGCTGATATCACATTCCAAAACCAACTGGACCAAGTCCAAGTGCCTGGGTTCTGGTGTATCTGGCTTACAATCTTGTGAAGGCGAGTTATGGCTTTATATACTGATGGCGAATTTTCTGGTATGAATACGCAGCAGCTTGATCCGATGACCCTACAAGCTCCGCCTCTATCAGCCAGGATGACGTCAAGGACAAGACGATTTTGAAGCACAACAATCCGCATAGCAGACTGCTCTTCTGTTAAATTGCCTAAGGCGGAAATAGTTTCATTCACTACTGCTTCAAGGGTTCTAGTTAATCTACGTATCAGCTTACTATTGGTAACGGTACCTATATAGGGAAAGATGCCTTTATTGAAATCTACATACTTGTCCCATGCTGTCTCAGTATAATCGACAATTGGGAGATCTCTCCGCTCTCTATGGTGTACTAAATGAATATTTCTATAATAATCAGGAGGAGCTAGGAAAACAGGTGGCAAAAGGAATGCGATATAGCAGGTACCATCCCAATCTAAAGGTAGACGCATATATGCAGTCTGACCACATATAAAGTAGGAGTGGCGATAAGCTCTGAATGAAGATTTGCCTTGATCACTGAATTCTACTGTAGTAGTGCACTTACTATGGCCCATATGTATGGAACCAACCTTTCTTACACACAATTCACCTTTTGCTGGGAATACTGACATGGTGGGTAAGACTAGTTCAACTTCGGATACAACATTTAGAATCATGAGATTAGGTGTAAAATTACCTAATCCATATACTTCATTTTCTAGATCAGTTCCTGTTCTTTTGGGGCGGCCCTCCTTGTCAGGATAACAGACTTTGAGTAAAACTAGGTTCAGGTTTCCCCATACCCACTGATCCTGGTAAACTGCGGTGTCTGAGTCTATGGAATTCATTAAACTAAACCATGCCCCACAGGAGCCATTACGTGTAAATGGATGTGGAAAGAAAGGCAAGACTCCTTCATAATTCTGATAGGGAGGGAGTCGGCCGCACACCCAACAATTAGTTGCATTACTAGTCTGATGGGAATGGTGTAACATACTAATGAAAGTGTTATTGCGCAGCGCAAGTCTATAGGACAATTCATGCGGTGGTAAGTCACTAAAAGAATGTTCTGCAATAACATTGTGAACATTTCTGGCAATAGGGTAATATATGTGCAACAACATACTGGTAATAATTATTAAAAGACTTAAGGAAAACAAAATTAATAATGTCCCTATACAATGGCTACGCAGTGATTTACAATACGCCTGTTGTTTCATCGTTTTTCGCGACTGTTCATGATTCAGGTCTAGAGGATACATGTCAGAGACAGATTCAACCGCTTCACCTAGGAGAGGACTTAAACAATCAAACCGTCTGACGTCCTCGGCCTCAACTTAACTTTGTAGAGTTCACTTTCAGTTTTTTCCACCAAAGGAAGTTTTGAATCAGTCTGTGAGGGAGTGCAGGGCACAATGTCTATATCCGAGTATTGTCCATGAAATTTCTTGATATGACTTGAATGAATCCAACCCTTGCGGCCCTCGATCTTCACGGCTGTTCTTGTGGTCAGCAGAACCAACTTGGGTGTCTTCCACCTGGGCTCCAGCTGAGTCTTTCGGTCGAAATTTTTTACAAACACAAGATCACCCGGAACTATGTCATGGGGTTTCACCTCAGTGTTGTCGGGAAATGCTGCAGCAACCTGTGAACGACAAGATTGTAGTGCAGACATCAAGGAAGCCAAGTAATCTGTCAGCATATTACAGTCAATATCAGTTATTTTGCGTGGTATAGGCGTCCCCCACATATTTGGTGGTCTACCGAAGATCACCTCATACGGGGATAGCCCTGTTCTAGAGTGTGCTACCATTCTCATGTAAAAAAGTGCAACTGGTAATGCTACTATCCAGTCGACCCCTTTCTCTCTGCATATTTTGGACAGTCTGATTTTCAGTATCTGATTATGTCTTTCTACGAGACCTGCTGCCTCGGGGTGTCGGACACAGTGGAATTTCCACTGATATCCTAGCAGAAGTGAAACATGTTTCATTAATTCGGATGAGAACGGCTGGCCGTTATCTGAGTAGACAACACGTGGTAAACCGTAGCGTGGGAAGAATTCTCGAACTAACTGTTTGGCAGTAGTCGGGGCAGTGTAATCTGAAACCGGGTATGCCTCCGTCCAACGGGACAGAGCGCAGACAACTACGAGAACATATTTGAATCCTCGACATCGTTCCATCTGGATATAATCCATCTGGAGGACTTCAAAAGGGTGATCAGGAGGATGAAATCCACCCTGTTCTACGGGAACACTTTTTCCTGGGTTGAACTGGCAACAGATCATACAGGTACGGACTTTTTGTTTGGCTGCTGCTCGTAAATGTTTATTGAACCAAATGTGTTGAATGCTGTCTAGCATAGCTTTTTCTCCTAGATGTGCTGGACTATGGATAGTGTTAATAATGACTTGGACCATTGAATCAGGAAGGAACCATACAGACTTTTCTTTCATCATCCATCCTTGGTCCGTTTGGATCCCTCCTAATTCAGTCCATTTCTTTATTTCGTCTGGTGTAGCATGTGTCTGTATGTCAATTACGTCAAGAGTAGGATCTTTAACTGTCATACAATGTGTCGGCATCGGGACTATTGTCTTTGTCATGTCGGATGTTTGGGTTTGAGCAGTCTGTTTAGCTGTTCTGTCGGCTAAATCATTGCCTTGAGAAATGATATCAGTAACTTTCGTATGAGCTTTACATTTCATAATTGATATTGCAGTAGGTAGATGTATTGCATCTAATAAGGCATGAATGAGGGGTCCGTGCTGAATGTGGGCACCGTGGGAAGTTAAATAACCTCTCTCTCGCCACAGCACGCCGAAGTCATGTACGACTCCGAATGCATAACGTGAATCAGTGTATATGTTGACTTTTTTACTTGTGGCTTGAATACAGGCTTGTGTCAGAGCGACAAGCTCTGCGGCTTGAGCTGACAAAGTATTTATACGATTAGTTTCAATGACTTCAGTATCTGTTGTGACTGCATAAGCAGCCACTAACTCTCCTGTACTTGTTCTCATACATGAACCATCTACATACAATGTCAGGTCTGGATCTGACAATGGAACATCTGTCAAGTCTTGTCTAGGTTTCGTCGTTATAGTAATAACTTCAATACAGTCATGAGCTAGTGGGTCTGTTCCGGTTACTGGCAAAAGTGTGGCAGGATTCAATGTGTTACAGCGTCTGATTTCTATATGTGGCTGAAACAATGTAAGTTCATACCCTGTAAGTCGTGCTATAGTCAAGTGTTGTGTTTGCGTTCTATTCACAAGGACTTCTACTGTGTGTGGTACTTGAACTGTCAATGGATGTCCTAACACTATGGCATCGCTTTGTCTTATTGCTAAAGCTGTCGCTGCTACTGATTTCAGGCATGCAGGCAAAGCCTGAGCTACGGGATCTAATGTACTAGAAAAATAAGCACATGGTTTGTGTGCTCCTGCTTGTTCCTGTGTGAGTACTGACAAAGCAGTACCTCCGCGTTCTGTAACAAAGAGTGTAAACTGTTTTCTGTAACATGGCGTTGCTAAAACAGGTGCTTGACATAAAGCTTTCTTTAGGCTTACAAAAGCTTGTGTATGTTCCTGAGTCCAAGGGAGAACAGTCGATGTGGCTGCCTCCTGTGTTGTCAACTGAATGAGTGGTTTTGCTAGAAAGGCATATTGCGGGATCCACTGTCTACAGTATGAAGTGAGGCCTATGAAAGCCCGCACCTCCTTTTGTGTCTTGGGCATTGGCATGTTAGCTATTAACTGAATGCGGTCTGGTGTAAGCTGCCTTCCCTCCTTGGACAGCCAGTGTCCAAGATAAATAACTCGCTGGACACAGAATTGCAGCTTAGAAGGGGACACCTTGTGCCCCTTTTCGGCTAGAAATTGTAAAACTGTCAGTGATGCTTTTTCACATTCAGGTTCGCTTCGGGCGGTGATCAGCAGATCATCGACGTATTGAAGCAGAGCCGTGTTAACTGGCATGTGTATACTGTCAAGTTCTCGTTTCAGTGCTTGGCTATAGATGCTGGGGCTTTCTGTAAATCCTTGAGGTGCGCGTGAGAATTTAAAGCTACGTCCATTTAAACTAAATCCGAATAAATATTGGCTTTCCGGATCTATTGGGACGCTGAAAAAAGCATTCTTGAGATCGATTACAGTAAAGAATGTCGCTTCGGAATCAATAGCTGTCAGTAATGACGAGATATCTGGGACCACAGGGAATTGTGGCACAATGCATTTGTTTAACTCGCGCAGATCAATAACCAATCGATATACTGGCGGGGCCTTAGGATCTGTTCGTTTAAGAATCGGTATTATTGGTGAATTACATACATTGGAGTCTGTTTCTACAACTACTCCTTGGGTAATGAGCTCGTCAATGATTTGTAGTAAAGCCATTACAGCATCTGGGGGTAACTTGTATTGTCGCATTCGTGGTAGCACCACTCCTGCCTTTAATGTGACTCGATATGGTGTAATATTCATGCAACCAACATCAGTAGGGCCTTGTGCCCATAGACGTGTCGGTAAAGTCTGTAATCGGGGATCCATGTCTCTAGATACATAGTGACCTTTAAAATCACGTAAAAACAATCTTACTCCTTCCGGAGAACAACATATTATAGCTCCTAGAGCCTTTAACGTTTTTATTCCTAACAGGTTTTCTGGACATGATTTAGTAAGCAATAAATCTGTAGTTCGGGTCAAAGGTCCTATCGTAAGTGGAAGAGGCTGTGACACTTCATTAACAATGGGCTTTCCAGAAAAACCCAGGGAAACATTCTGTGAGCCTGAGAGGGGTGCCCCTGGAACTTCACTACGTTTTATTGTTGTTCGACTTGCCCCTGTATCGAGTAAAAATTTTCTATCTTGACCTAATAATTCACTGTGTACATAAGGTCCTTCTTGATCTACTGGTATCTCGATAAGGGGTAAGTCAACTTCCCTCTCTAGGCTAGTTCATGCGTAACGCTGGTACTCAGGATATTCATACTGTGCGGTCTGATACATTTGTCGTGTTGTTGTCTGTGTGGCAGTAACAGGCAACGGTGACGCAGCTGGCACAAACTGTATTGGCTGTTGTGCGGCTGGCATGGCCTGGGCATGCTGCAAAGCTCCTTGTTCATTCTGATCTTGTCTGAGTGGCCGTGATCTTTCTTGTGTTTTACCTATGCTGATATTATGTTTTAAAACTGGACAATCGTGTACATAATGACCTGGCTTTTTGCAATAATTGCATGTCCCTTTTACAGGTCCTGCTGAATCGGAATGTGTCATACCCTTTTTATGTCCTTCAGCTGGAACTGTCTGGGAAACTAACATTTTCATTTTCGTGTCTTTCATGCGTCTGTGTTCATGTTCTTGTTCTTCTCTAATTCTATTGTGATGGTACTGTAACATTTGTAACATTTGTGATGGAGTGTTACCTTGCCAGGTACTCTCGAACTTTAATACTCTATTCTTTACTGGGGGCAGAGCATTCTCAACTAATTTTGTTACAAACAGATGTGGGTATGATTCGCTACTTGCTTTTATGCCACTATTTATACCAAAACATTTTTCAAATCGGGCATAGTAATCACTAGTGTCCTCATCTTGCTTCTGTTTACAGGCTGAAATTGTACCCCAGTCTTCCTTTTTCGTAGTTAATAAACGCGGCAGTACCTGTACTAGTAATCCTGGTAATGCCTTAGTTTTGTCCCCAAGTCCTGCTCCTGCAGTTCGGGCCCTTTCTTCTGCTTCTAATACTGACCATTCTATCTTTTGGTCTCCTACCTCCCACTCTTTTTCCTTGAGTTTCTCATAAATGCCAGCAGGCATCAATACCTTTAATATTGTCATAATGTCGGGGTAGGTATACTCTCCCATGAGTAACATGTCTTTAATTTCTCGGTGAAAACCCGCTGGGTCTTTGTCATGACTGGGTACCACTTTCTTCATTTGTAACAATTCTATTTTCGATATGGGCGTATATACAAATACGCGTCTAAACTGATTGTCCTCGCCTTTTATTGGGTGCACTTCTCGTAAGGGATTCTGTCTATCTATGTGATACGTGGTTCTTTCCTTGACGGGCAATGGAACATGTTCTGAACATACAAAAAGAATATATTGCTTTCTTGATTCTAGAATTTCTTTAATTAATTTAGTACCTGCACCTCTCCATCTATTCGTGAGTAATTCAGTCAATATGTCGGGTAAGGGACCAGGATCTGAATGCTGACTTCGATATAGTATAATGAGTTGTTGAATCATATAAATCCCAGCTAACCTCTGTTCATCTGGGGTAAGATTCAAGAATGTACGTACTACTGTATCATCACTATATTTTCCGGGACTGTCCACCCAATGGACAGCTGCCCTGGCTAAATCTTGTCCATCCATAGAATCGAGGAAATGATAACCCCTTCGTTCTCGGAGTAATTTGTCAGCTGTTTGGAACGAATGCTCACTAGACCTTATATGGACTATGGGTGTTGGGAAACTCCTGTTATTGTCTGGACATATCGGGCGTATCGGGTCATTAAGACATCTCGTACTATTACAAGATCTTCTTTTACCTACATAGGCCATAGTTTCTGACTGTCCTGTGGGCGGTCCTGACCCTTCTTCCTCGCTTTGTTCGAACTCGTCTACCTCTGATCTCTCTTCGTGTAGTCGTTCTATTTCTCTACGGATCTTTCGGCACATGGCTATTATACAATTTTGTTTATCATGTCTCCCTTCTGATATATTCTGGCTCCATCTTGTAAGAATTTGCATTGCTTCCGGGTCTACCCCCGGTCGGTCTTGATTTCTGATCACACAGTTTATGAGGAAACGTAACAGTTCCCCCTGTATCTCTACCTTCTGGTATTCCATAGCTCTGTTAATACATCCTGGATCTCGCCCTGTGTGGACAAAATGGTATATATTATCTAGATGCGCAGTCATTCCTGGTAACTTCCCTAACTACACTGCGGCTCGTCTGATACGCAATGATGCTAGGGTCATTTCGTCCTCTTTTCCAGGCACAGGGTCATATCTGCAATCTACAAGAAGTTCCTTAAGCGCACGGGCACTAAGGAGTTTGGGTGTACGTGAATGTGCTGATTCTTGAAAAGTGAGTTTATTTATTCTGGGTGGCGTAGAAAAGATATTGGTAGCACCTCCCGTGGCCCCATCTGGGGTGTCGGGTGTGAAAGGATTCGTTGAACGTGATACAGCAACTATAGGTGTGGACACAGCTATAGAAGCAGCTGTAGGAGCGGATGTAGAAACAGATGTGCTTGCCAGAACTTGTGACTCGATTTGTTGCTGTAGGGATACGGGTGCTGGATCTTGGCGTTGGACCTCCCTGGTATGCGGTCTATGTGGGGCGGAATTAGCATACTCGGGAGCTGCGTCATCTAAATATGAGGAAAGAAAAACATCTTCTGCGGTTCTAGGATGCCCCTTAGGATGTACCTTTATTGGGAACAATGGGGGTGGCAAGTCTTTCGGTATTTCTGGGGTAGCCTTAGGTAATCCTTCGGCCAGAAGGGGATACATACCATTCATAAGGGCATTTCTTTGTCTGTCTACTTGTTCTGATTTCACTCGGGTACCTTCCTCAATTAATAGATTTTCTTGAACTTTATTGGAATTCTCTTTACTCTTCTCTTCCTGTCTACGTGCTTTTTCTGTTCGTCTATGTGATTCTTTACGCCATAATTCAATGGCATCTTTCTGTGACTGTCTGACTTTCCTTTTCCATAACTCTTCTTCTACTTTCATGATGCACTCTGCATCCCAGGTTCCCGCTGTGGGCCACCTCTGACTTTCTGGTAATCCCTTGGTGTAGTCTACCCATAAATCAAGAAATAATATAGCGTCTAAGCCATGTTTATGATACATGAAGTGCCCTGGAGTGTCCCTAGGAGGAATAGGAACGGCTTCTTCGAGAGCCCCTTTTCTAGTAGTGATCTGTCTTAATTTCGAAAAGAGCGGCATATTGAGAACTGACCTTATACTTGATTTTGACCACTGACCTGATACTTGATTTTGAACAGACTTAATACAATAAACACGATAATAAACAGTCATTCATACCACAATATACAGAACGTATTAAAACATATTTAAACATTAAACATTAAACCTTAACTGAAACAACAATGATGATCGTCTGCATAACTAATCACCAAGCTTAATTCTCGACAGTAACTAGACAATAACTAGACACTTCGGAATACTTCGGAATACTTGATATACTGCTAAACAGTACAGATACACTGCTAAAACAGTGCAGACCGGATTTTGTGTACCCAAACCCGTCTTGACCGGCACAACCTATGTGCACGTCAGAAATGCCTCCCCAGCAATGGTACTCACCGGGTAGCTTCGGAAACGGAAGGCCTCAGTAACTTGAACTTGACTCGGACTGGACTCGACTCGACTCGACTCGTCGGACACTGGGCTTGACTTCGGACTGGTGGGTCTCTGTATACCTCGGATCTTGCTCTCTCAGCTAGGCTCTGGTCGGGATACTTCGCACTTCTCACCGCCTCGTCTGGGTGTTGATCGCAGTCTCAGTCGCCCCCGCTTGACCGGAGGGAGATACAGGAAATCCTGCTGGTACGCGTTATTGTCCGTCCAGCTGTGGCAGGAGACCGGGCCTGCAACTCACCGCCGGCGCGTGAGATGAGAAAGTGTCCCTGTTCGGGCGCCATTCATGTGGTAAATATTTCTCCTTTACCGGGACTGAATTTGATGCAGAAACATAATAAAATAGCTCAGTAAAATGAGAGGCAGAATCCGTGGTACTAGAGGTTCGGAATGGGCTTTATTCCATTAACTCGATTATAATCGGTTGCTCCCAATGTTCCGTCACCACGAAGGTTCAGGAAGTGAAGCACACACATTATTGACATGAAATGGCTTTTATAATACATACATTACAATGAAGCAAATGCAATAGGCGTAACAATTGATAAGGAAAATGACGAATTGTCTACGTAACCGAAAATGGGTGGAACTAGGAGAAAAAAGGAACATAATTGGTTACGAGATCATATATAGGTGGATCTATAAGATAATACTTGGCATAGATGCGCGCGCAGCAGCATGACGTGTAATTGACGTGTAACTAGGGGGTGAAGGGGACTTGACATTTAGCTCTACATGTGGAGACGAGAAGTCTGAGGGGTCAAGTCAACCTAATCCCAAATCATATCTAACATCCTATGTTTAAAGAACTGTGTTATCCATAAAGAAGGACTCTCGGACAGAATCTATTCTATACTGACTGTGTGTGCGTGTACAAGCGTCTAAGTGTCTACACTAAATGCGAGGGCAGGAATCTTCCATAGTAACAGGGCTATGAATTACTTGCATTAAGACAGAGAAGCCGGGCCCTTTGCTTGGTAGCTGGAAGAATGTTTACTTAAACTACTAGGCAGGAATGCATCGGCTGAGGGGGAAGCAGATAACTCGAAGGTGAAATACAGTTCTTGGCAGAGAATAGGCTGATGTCAGGCTTCGTGAGCCGCGCAGAGAATGAGACAGAGTTCATGGTCACAGATGCAGGCTCAGACTGGAGCTTTCAGAGGCAGAAGGCAAGAGGAGTTTTGATGACAGAATCAGGGCCTACTTGCCTGGACTGTAAAATGGCATAAGTGAGCCATACAAAGCCGGTGGCCTTTTGTACTTAGGAATGGAATATCCGGCCTATTCATGGCGGATCTGACAGAGGACATGTTGACGGTGGACGCACATGTATTTGCGTCTTCATAACTGGAACTGGAGGGAACATACATGTACTTGTGACATGTACATAGAACCGTTGGGGTCCAAGATAGGGGACATAACTGACCAGAAAAATCCATATTTCCACAATGTGTAAATATATTTGGGTGGTGCATAGGAACACTATTTAACAAATAGAGAGTGAGGGTTAGTGGGATACTCCCAGTCCCCCTGGGATATCAATCTGAAACAAACAAAGGAGTAACCCTGTAGATAAAGGATATCAATGAGACGAGAAGGTACCTATGGGAGAGAAGGAAGAATTTCCTTTTCTACAAAGACATCTCACTCACCAACCTAGTTGGTGACATGCTTCATCATTGGGGTCCCAACCGAGTAGCCGAATGCCACCTGGGTGTGCTTCAACATCTGATTACAGTGGAGCAGGATTATTCACAGTGGTTGTTTAAGTGAGTGAGATGAAAAATCGTCTTTATTTAACTCCCTAAAAGTTTAATATGGAGCAATAAGACAATGGTTAAAAACAGAAGTGGGACACCAAATTAGGTTAATTTGCCTGCGGTGTATACGTCTAAAATAGTGATCTTGGTGGTCTACATGTTTTAACCTGTGCGTGATATTACCAGGTTTTCATCAGGACCTCATATGATGACCCGAGCGGTATGCACACGCTAAGGTGCACCCTACTCTGGGTCATTCGCAATCCGCACCATGTACTTACAGTGTGGCAACCCGAGGTCCTCGGGGCGCTGTGTAGGACGCAGGTCCAGGTTTGATTGCGGGCGGCATGGTTTGGCGCAGTGTGACTAGAGCCAGCGCCCTTCCCTACGGAGGCCATGGGGAACGACGAAAGCTAGTCTCTAATTGTTCCTTTCACAGAAGGCTGGAAGGTTGCCACACTGTAAGTACACGGTGCGGATTGCGAATGACCCAGAGTAGGGTGCACCTTATCGGCTACTTGGGTGGGACCCAATGATGAAGCATGTCACCAACTAGGTTGGTGAGTGAGGGGTCTTTTTAGAAAAGGAAATTCTTCCTTCTCTCCCATAGGTACCTTCTTTTCTCGTTGATATCCTTTATCTACGGGGTTACTCCTTTGTTTGTTTCAGATTGCATAGGAACAGCCACCACAAAGCCCATGGAACACCTCCCTAGTGCAGAGTAAGGCAAGGTAGCTCTTTGTGCTGCCTTACCTTACTCCATATCTATGAGGTCATTCTAACCCACCCAAAGTGACTTTGTGTGACCTAATTTATATGATTAATTGATTAGCACCACTGGAGAATCACTAACGGTTATGCTAGTGCAGTGCAAGGGCTGCATTATTATGTCCTTTATTTACTCCTAGAGTCAATCGTGTCACCCATGTGTCATGATGGCACACCGGACTCTGCTATTATGCTGCCCAACATTACTCAATCGAGCACATCCTTGACACATGCTCCAGGCATGTCATGATGGGTACATGTGAAGTCCACCATCCAGCCTGCTCAGGCCTGAAAACGGACTAGATATGTGCAATGAACTGGGCATATTACCTTATGTGTGTTCCTGTGGTTGTGTCCTTCTGAAATACTGGGACATAATAGTTTAGGTAATAAAAATGTCAACATTTGTTAAAGCAATTTTTACAATACTATGTCTTCTTTCATAACTCCTAGCTGTACATCTTCTATTCTCATGGGGAGAGGTGCAATCATCCAAGACCCCAATGCTACCAGTAAGTGCAATTAGTAATATATCATACCATTATGATGTCTGTGTATGATCTATGGGAACTGATCAATTGTGATTTGTGGTGGAAAGTAACACTCAGCTACCAATAATGAGCTGTCAGTCTGTGATTCAGTACAGAACCAGCCCAAAGTTTGTTTAGGACTGTTCACTGCCAAATAATCTTGAGACAGTAAGATGTATGCAAGCAGGCCCACAGGAAGTACACATCTTTTAAGATATACTGTGAGTGGCACATCTATAGTCATGTTGCTTTGGGCCAAGTGAGCATCGTCTGGCAGGCACTCTGCATGTGTTCCACACAGACACATTACCTGGAACAAAAAATGTCACAAATCATAAGATCTGGAGTCAACGTATGTCATGGCACTGGGAATTCTGTTTTGCTTAGCATGTCTGGTCAGGGATCACTTTTTAAAGCCCCAATTTATGCATGAAGCTGCTCAGAGGATGTACGTTAATGCTACACAGCCATTGTTAACAAGCTTGGACATGAGAGGTGTAATCTAATCATATACACACACAGAGTGATCCTAAAACATATGTCCCAACTTAAATCAGCATCATGTGTTCATACATGCAGTATGTTTTAGGAATCTCCAGATGAGATATTTAAGTTTCACTGAATAAAATGGTGGCCAAACATACCTTCCGTGTTACGCATTATATGTTCGCAGAAATCAGAACTGTCCCTGTAGCAGTGTGACAAAATGGATCCAGAAACATGTCAACATGCATGTCAGTGGCACCTGGGTTGCCATCACTATGTAAACACAATACATTGTGGTAGTTGCAGCATATGTTTCATGTGATGGACCTACATCTTCATAAGTAATGTGTTTGGGCCATGATTGACACCAATGGCATGCATACATGTTTGTCTGTTCATGTGTTTGTTAATCATAGGATGGACATTAAGATATGTGATGTGTTAGTCTACCATGACGTATGTCTGTTGTGAAGCAGGGTCTAGTTTTACCATATAATGCCTTAGCCATTTCTGTCCCACATCTTAAACATGAAGGTCTTAAATGGCCCTGCCAGCCAACATGTAGGGCTTTGCTAAATTGCCCATACTGCCCCCAAACAGTCACCGAAGACTGTAGGACTTCTACCTCCTTAATCAGACTACAGATATGTCTCTTGCAAGGCTATGAACCCAGCCATTGTCTTTTTGGTAAACAAGTCCCCAAGCCTCACTGCCCACCTCTACCCTCGATGTGCACTTCTGTTCTGCACATCACGATGATATGACACAAATAAGAAACATCCGTTAATTTGAGTAACACGATGGGGTAAGAATCAGGTGGGGGCTAGCTGGAACATTGCATTTCTTCTCATCTGATGTTTTTCTGCTTGCTTCAGAAATTAAGACAGCAACTTGACCAAGTCAATAACCTATAACCTTTTGTAATCTTCTGCTTTCTTATAAAATTTCCAAGAAGAGATGCTAATTATTTTCGATGAATGTACAAATTATGGTATGATTGACGATCAAACATCTGTCATAACCGGGACTTGTGGTCAAGCAGTTCCTCATTTTAAAACTTTTTAGATTACATGTTTTTAATCTTCATCTAAAATGAGTCTTTGGCACTTGTTACTTACTAGATTGCTTATAATTATTTCTTGACCAGAGATGTGTCTCTTTGACATTTATTATTGTTTAAATAGTTTCCGAATAAACAATGCCACTCTGACTCAGTTCCTGCATCTCACACGTGTTTTCCTTATTTTAGATAGCGCACTCCTGCTCAAATTAAGGTGGTATAGCACCACCCTAAAATCACCCTCCAACAGCAGTGATCCAGCTGTAATAGTGCTGAGGCTCGCTCGTAGTTGTAGAGCAAGGGTCCATGTATAATATCAAATAAATGATTCCGCCAGATGACTGGGTCATCAATCAGACACACACAACTGAGATGCTATGTTCAATTAATGATGTATGGCTCCAGATGCAGCCTTGGGATGATGTGTGTACATGAGCATGTTAAGTATGAGTGATTTTCTCTACAAGTCTATAGTTGGAGATAATGTTGACATTTCCGTACAATTGCCTGTGAGTCAATGTTATTAAGGTCACCCAAGCATGTTCTTCAAGGGGTACATCACAACCCCATATCCATCTATTGACTGTTTGACACTGAGTGAGTGAAGGCAACAACATGTGCAGCCTTGTGACAGTCCAGATGGGATATGGAGAGGCAAGCCACACTGCCTGTACCGTTTCACCTTATCCACTTACACTTATGTTCATGGTCAATGATCTGCATATTTGCAGGACGCAACTTTAAATCCCAATTTAAGGTAAACAAGACCATATATCAAACTGTAGACCAGGATATCTTCATGAGTGTGAATATTTGTCCTCTATGATATGGTACTCATCTCATTGTGAGTAATGTTACATTTTGTGCACCCACATAGTTGGCACTAGACTCAATTTTCTAGGTTCAAGTAGGGGATATCTATGTATTAACAACATATTGGCCATATGTCTATCTCTCTATCTTGTATACTTGTGGTCAGAAACATGTGTGTTGCAACGTCAGACTATTTATGTCTGATGTCATGTACATGTACTGAATGTGCTAACTAATTCTTTCTATTTGCAACCTAGAGAACATGACAGCTGATGAGACCCGCACATTTGAACTTCACTTGGAACGTTACCGTCATTGTCAGGAACGCAGCGAAAACATACAATAAGATGCAAAAACTGCATGTGCTTGCTAAAGCGGCGGGGTCCTAGAATATTTCCAAACCAACTACACCTGCAGTGCCAACCTCACACAATGGCCAAGACATACCAGACCCAAGACACGCCAAGCAAGGCCGAGCCGGCCCAGAACAGCCCAGAGAAAGACACAGCTGGCCCAAAGTGTTTCTACACCAGCTTTCCCAGCAGCCACACAACGTCTGGCCACATGGTCCAGGAGGCAACCTCATAGGGAATCGGTGTTCCACTACGCAATTATCTGTGAACTTAATTAACTGAACCGGAAACTGCAGGAGGCCTTTGGGTTGATTAAGGGTGATTTGTTTAAATTCCTAAGGATACGAGATTTTCTCTTTAAAAGAAAACGGAATTCATCTCAGTTGTAAAGATCCCCTTGGTTGAGGTGGTGAGGTGGAGGGATAGCACTGGTCCAATCTATGATTTGCTAGTATGAGGCTAACAATACAATTAGGAAATGTAAAATTCTAAGGTCGGGGCTAGGTTTGGCATAGAGGGGCTCTAGCTCCAAGAGTCATTGGATTTAGGCAATAAGGTGGGTTTTAGAAGCTTACACTTTAAGACAGTATTCAATCTATACCACACCCCAGACAAGGTGGCTAAGTGGGGTGGTAGGTTTTGGGGCAAGTGCAATAGGTGTGGTTTGGAGCAGGCCGAAATTATTCACGTTCTTCTCATGCCGCAATTTAAAACCATTGCTATTAGACATTGGGAGGGTTTTGGGATCAATTATTGGTGGACAGGTTTGCATTACCCCGTATTGATGACCTTGCGTGTCAGTGGCAGCTCAGAAGACAATTAGGTAATAAATAGAGAAGCATATTTATTATGTATTTCTATGGTGTTTGCCAGCCTGTGCATTGAATCAGAATGGTTGAACCTTGCTCCCCAACATTTCCAATGTGAAAATCAAGATTGTTAGTAGTTTACAATATGGAAATTAATCTGTATAAATGTGAAGGGTGAAAGAAGCAGCGGTGGGGGCCAGAATCTGGACTTCAGCTTCCACCTGGATGAAATGGTCGATGCAGCAGGAATTAATTGTGGGGGGAGGCAATAAAGGTGCGCAAATCAATGGTTAGCTCTATCCTGCAAAGCCATAGGGGTAGGACTGTTTTGTCCCCAGAGTATTTCTTTAGTGGGCATATGCATTTGAAAACTGTGTTTTAATTTTTACATCTATGCTGATAATGTTTAACGAATGCTGCTGTCTGTTAATGAATTTTATGCTGTTAGTTGGCACTGGTACTTTATGGCACTGCTTCTAATTATGCTTTTGACTATACGCACATCAGAAGGGTCATGTATTTGCACTTTATTGATCAGTGGACTAAGGAGTTATAAAAATGTTGCCTCTATTGAAATATATCATTGCTATTTGCACTCATTCTTTTAGGGACTTCCCCCCTATGAAATGTCATCACTCTTAGTTTTAGAATAAGCATCTGCACTTAAAAAGTGCATATGGGAATGTTTATTTTAATGCTAACGATATTTAGGCCTGGGCTAAAATTTCGTTCCGTTCGCGGAAATTGCGATAATTTGACATTTTCGCGTTCCGCGGAAAGCGCGAAAATGTCAAAATTTCCGCATTCCGCAGCTTGGCGATAATTTGTTTCTTGGTCGCGCTGTAAAATAATACAATCTCGCGCGATCGCCTTACCTGAATCCCTGCGTTCGCCGACAAGTTTTCTTGATCCGGTCGCGTTCTCCATGAGATGTTGTATTGTTTTTAGCCATTTGCGCTGTCTCGTGACAGTTCGCGCCCGCAGTGACGTCATGCATCGCGCGATCTAGTCTTTCTTCTCGCGATTATGCACCGCGAGACAACTGAAAACAAGATGGCCGCGCCCGCGAGCAACCACATGGGTAAGTTGGTGAGCCGCAACCATGCAAAAAATCTCGCGAACATGCGGGAAAAAAACTTCCGCATCTTCGCGATATTTCCACGCGTTTGCGATAATTTTTAACATTTTCGCGATAAGTTGCAAAAGTGGATTTCGCAAATTCCGCCCACCCCTAACGATATTACAACTATCCATTGCTACCCATTTATTTTGTATCTTTGACATGATGTCCTGGGATATTGTCCTCAAACCTAGTAGGGCATACTTTGCTGCTGCTCATATGGATTTTGTAAATTAATTCGCTTCTATTAAATTGTGGAATGTCTGCTGTGTGTAATGATGAAACATTAGGGTAAAAATCTATAAAAATATTTTTTCTAAAATTAATAGACAATTGTCTGACATTTCCTCTTAGCCTATGGATGCATGTGTCGCTTGGTTCCAAGGCCTGTGGTCTGGCTCCTCCATATTGTTATGTATGTATATAGCACAATCAATGTTCCTACATATCCCAGTGGGCCTTACTACACCATTTATCATACGACACAGGACCCCAAATGCTTAGTAGTTGTAGTACATGCTTAATGACATCCAAAATGTAGCACTGAGCTTTTACATCCTTGACTGGCATAGATATGATGGTATACAGAAGAAGTCTGGCCATTAGTATCTGCATATTGTCAGATCATGCATTATGATAGTACTTGTATGATATCTTCAGTTTAAGCATTGAGGCTGACATATGTGCATAATGACATTGTCATGACAACTGAGCAAGATGTCTGTGGATTATGTGATAATGTGTGATTGGCTCACCCGCCTCACAGGACCCAATTTGTGCAGTTCTGCAATTGTATGAATAGTTGACCTGTTTCACTTTGTGGCACTCAGGGTACTGATGCTTGTTGTTACAAAATTACATTTAACAGTCCAAAGGGATTTCAACATAATGCCATGGCAGTGGAGGTCAATGGTTCTTGTCCATGTCTAACCAGAGCATGCGATAAGGCCAGTCACACAATTTGCTTGTGATGCTAGGAAGTGGCTTTTGGATATAGACATCCATCAGGATCTAGTAAGTCCTATCTACAGAGAGATACAACACACTGGTTCATGGTAGTGTATTTCATTACAGCTGTGTACATAGGCTCTGTCAAATTAGCAGTTCTTGAAGCAACTACCCCAACATTGTTCAAGAGTCAAAGGATATCCAGACAGAGTCCGAGGAGGTCCAAATTGCCATTAGGGAAGGTAGTTTTTATTGACAGTCCACAAAGGGATCAGATTAACAATGGGCATACAAAAAGGGGACAGTACCAGGTGCCAAGGACAATGGCATGATAATTAATACAGGACCTATGGGAAACTGGCCAAGAGGCACAGACAAATGATACTGTATAGATCGCTGCCAGAAAGTGGCGAAGTCATCATCTTTCTCCTCTAATGTGTGTTGTGCCTACCCTGAGGGTGGTGTTTGTGCAAGAGGCATCTGAGGCACACACATTAGAGGCTGAAGGCGTGGCACCTGGGTCCCTGGCAGCATTTGTCTGTGTCAGCAAGGAGGGCAGCACAGCACTGACAACGGCCAGATGGCTTGTCAGCAAAGCAACAACACCCATAGTGGCAATGTAGAAGTCCTGCTTCTGCTCCATAGATTGGAGGGTGTTGCAGATAGCCCCCAGCTGGGTAGCAACCTCACTGGTGTTACATTTGCAATGCTGTTGTTGTTGCCTCTACCTCATGACACCATTAATATCAGCCAGGAACTGAAAGGGTTCCTTAAATGTGTCCTCATTTGGACTGGAACACCTACAGACCCACTAGGCTGCCCACAATGTCTCCATCCCTATCCAAACCTCATCTACCAGCTGCTGCTGGACACCTTTCACTCGCAGTTGGAAGACAAAGTTGGGGTCCTCGGAGTCCATGTCTGGCTTTGGCTAGCAGATGGGGCATGTTCTGTGGTAGGCTGATCCTATGGAGACAAAGCAATGCTGTCACCCCTTGCCCAGACCAGAGAAGATCTTCCGATGAAGGCCAGGGGTTGCTGAAAGGTCTCATCATCCATGGAGGGCAGGATGCCATCGCTAACAGATTGGTCATCCAGGACAGGCTGATGGTCAGGAGGTGTTGCTTCTCCCTCTGCAATGAAATTGGAATGTGTTAATCTATGCTAGGTGTTGGCATGAGTAACTGTGAAATACGTACATATGTTATTCTCATTCACTTTCAGTTCAACATTGATGTGTAGAGCATATGTTACTCGTAGGACTTGAGCGTAAGATTCGCTGTAGTTACCTTTCAGATGGCATTATCTCTACATTGTACACAGGACCACTGTGTGACAAGGGTGATATTGTGTATCATACCACTCATTGCAACACAGTTACACTGCTTGCTGGCCAGCCCTTCCGGAGAGGGTAAGTTGAAGTAAGGTCCACATCTGCCTTGGTGATAGCCTTTATTTTTCATGATGACTATACTGGATGGAGTTTCACTTATTGACACCACTACTGTGAACATTGTGCCAAGTCATCAAGCTGCATGCATTTCCTCTGACCACTACTTCGCCCACAGCCCCTGGGACAGTGATGTGTCTTTGGTCGTGTATTACTTTTTATGCTGCAGTCTGCCTTTCACACAATACACCACACCAGTCTTTCTTGTTGTGCTGTCTTGCATGCACATTGTGTGTTCATGTGGCCAAGGGCTCATATTTGACACACCTCCACACACCTCTACACAGCTAACAACCTTATTTCACTACAGGTATGTCTAAGGGCATGCACTTATCATGGTTTTACAATTTGGGTATACTCATGTGATTTCACACAGTAGTCGTCAAAGTTCTGTACCTTGGTCACTGTGCACCAACTCTGAGGGGATAGGCCCAGCCAAACTAGGAAGGTTGCTACCATTGACGCTCACCCCATTTTTTCATCACCAGACATTTTTTCATCACCAGGTTTGGCTATCTGCTGAGTATCAGACATCGCTCAACTCAGCCCTGCTCACTTGTACCTACACATGACTCCTCTGCCAATCCTCTAGTGGACCAAGGAACTCTACTTTCTGTCACACACGGATGGCACACAGATGCTCATTTGACTCTAATGTGAAATCAACACCCCCAATATGAGTTACCATTTGTAATTGAGCAACATGGCTTCCTAAATCTGAGGGCTATGGCTGAAGCTGTGGCCCACATACTAGCAGTAATGAAGATATTCTGTGACATGTACCTACACAGGTTGGCCACACAACTAGGTCCGTACACCTCACCCTTCAAACATCACTAGGACCTGCCCATCATCATGGAAACCTATCTCATCCAGTCACACCACAATTCCCTGTTTGACATCTTCCTGATTTGACATTTGTGGTATAGTCACACATGTCCCTTTCCAAATATCTCCTGACATGTGCTACATCTTCACCAAGGTACACATCACATGTTTGACCCATTCCATTCCATTTCTTTACAGTCCAGATGTGCCTGCATGGCCCCAAGACAGACCCACTAGCCTCATAGTGCATAGGGGCCTGCATTGTCAAAGTCAAGGTGGGCAAGGATCCTGTGTCCATGCATGATGTGGTGTTCCAGTCCAGCTTTTTTGCTTTGGATTGTGGGAGTTGTAGTCCTGGTCAGTCAGTGTATACATTCCACTGCAAGTCCCTTTATACAAAGTTGAGCCTGGAATGGTGCTGCACATCACACATAGACTGGACAAACTTGACGGAGCTAGAATTTGGCTGTGCAACATGTAACTGGGCAGCTTGACTTACATTTGTATGACTGGCCGGAAATGTGATGAATTCCATACCTTTCCCTTACACTCAGCACAATTCAGAGCAGGAACCTAATCTGCTGTGCTGCAGAGCATGACATTTTTGGTCATATTTTCTCTTGTTGCCACTTACCCTCTAGGTCTTGTTGATCTTGAAAGCCAGCTCTGTCCTGTCCAGGTACTCCTGCCACCAACTCTGCTGGGATGACTAATGCCACATGCTCCACCTGGTGCTTAGGTCCTCCTCCTCTGGTCCGCATGGCTGCCTTCAGGTTATTGGGCAGTTTCTCATTGGTCCTTTGCCAATAGTCATGCCAGCACTTTTTGAACTCTGGAACTGTAATTTTAGCTTGCCCAACACTGTTAATTGTGTCCACTATGGACTTCCAAATGGCCTCTTTCTTCACTAATGGCAAAAATGGAGGTGACAAAGAGTAGATGATCAACCTTTGTCACCTCTGTAATCAGAATGTGATTCTCCTCCTCACTAAAATGACTCTTCCTCATCCCCAGGGGGTCTATCTGGACATCCTGGCTGGTACTGAAGTTGTTTGGAGTTGTTATTATGGCTGCTACTGCCTGCTACATCTCTTCCTTTTGAGTAGGGGAAAATGTTTTTTCTAAAATGCATCACTTTTTCAGGCATTTTTAATGCATGACACTCTTCAAAGTGACGCTAGGGTGATTTGCATTCTTTTACGTGCTGAAAGCAGGCAAGCACCACTTTGGCTGACCATGTGTTCATTTTCTCTGTGGCTGCCGTCTCATGGAAGCATAATTTTTTGGGGCGCACCATGGGACTTTACGCCAAGGCTTTTGAAAAAGCAGCACAACTTTTTCTGACCCATCATTGCCTCATCGCAGTGATGTCAGTTCTCATAAATGATGGCCTTAGTGTGAGTTTAAAGGGTTTATTAACAAATTAATTCAAATTCAGTAATTAATTTGGTAAGTATCAAAGGTTAGCCATCATTATTACAGATTTAAATAATCCATGAGTCAATGTTTCAAGACAAGATTAAACACCACATTAGTAAGGATTACAAATAAGATAGACAGAATGCATCAAGTGTGTTCCATAAAGTGAAATCCCCAATTCTAGTAATGAAGATTGGGCACAATCGGCATTTAATTTCAGCAAACAATGTAAGGTGTCAGTTCAGAAAACCCAAATGAAGTCTTCTCATGAGAGAGTAAGAATGCTTAAGCACTCAAGCAGCGGAAATTAGCAAAGACTAGTCATTTTCAGTCCAAAGCCAGCACACATCTCTAAGGTCCACCTATTAAGTTCTGCAGCAAGCTCTCCACACCTAGTCTAAGGTATCTGGAGAAAAAAGACTTCCAGAAATGAAGAATCTCCCTCTGGGAAGAGTTCCTAACTAATCTATGGAACACACACTAATATGTCAATTAAAATAATAAAAGCGGGGAGAGGATGTGGCCTAAGGCTAGAGCGGTCAACGTCGGAGCTGGGGAACCAACTTCGAGCCTCAGCAGGGAAGCTCAACATCCTGTGATTCTGACCAAATCACTTAATCTCCCCATGCTCAACAAACAAAAAAGAATGTGTCCGTCTGTAACGCAACTGATTCTCATGTAAAGAGCTCTGATACCTTCAGGTCTAGTTTTCACTATATAAAAACTCCCCCCCCCCCTTAAAATGTCAACAATATTCCCATTGTCCATACAATTGGCAACCAATTTTTGAACAAACCTAGGGAGAAGGTAACATCCCCAGTTTCTCACATCTTCACAATAAGCTATGCAACCATGTCCTTGATTTGTCACTTTGAACAGATCTTGTAGTTCAGATTCTTCTTCCACCGAGTTGCGTTTCCTGACATCTCCTCTTCTCCAGGTGTGAACTTTGGTATCAGATGTCTAATATATAACAAATATCTATTCACTAGCTGACAGAAGGCTTCTATAAGATTACAGCATCTGCAGTGGAAAGAGAAAAACATATTGTGCGAAACAGCAGTTTAAACGTGAAAACAGGCCTCTAAATTCTAACGTGTAAAGCCGACATTTAATTTGGCATCATTGGGTAGGCTAACTTAAGTTAATACAATGCTCATTCATGTGGGCTTATAGTGCCTAAATATGATTGCCTACTACAAATGTTGTGTTTATTATACGTGTGCTATTTAGCATTGAAATTAGCATTTTTCAGTTAAATGTGTTTAATTCACAAAAATTAGGAAATTTGCTCTATCGTGATCTACCCACTACGCCAGGCATTGCACAGTAACCATGCCCAGACTACACTTTATGGCCATCTCCATTCGTGAGGTACAAAGGTATATGATCAATTTTCTCTATCATTCAAGTCTTCCTTGTTGGGCATAACCACGCCCAACCTAATTAAGAAAGAAAATGTAAATAAGTGACAAATTAGCAAAGCTTGTGGTAACTGAAGACATCCCTTATCCTCTCCAACCCTATAAATCCAGCGCTTTCATTGACTAAACCCACTTATTATTCATTGGTTCAGGTATGGGCTCATTATTTTGCAATAGTGTACCTTCTCATCAAAGACTTAAATAGTATTTCATTCCACCAGATGCCATCCTCACAGAAGTCACATCCACCAACTCAGCAAACTAGATACATTGTTTTGTTTGGATTCAATGAAAAGCTACTTACCAAGCCCCATTCTTGTTCTCTCCCAAAATGTGTGAGCATCAACATTTTATTTTGAGGCATACTGTGGCAGTGTGCCTTCTCAAATGTTTACAGTATTTGAAGAAGTTCAATCAACTATGATAACCAGACTGGACTTTGCATCAGAAAATAACATCTCCTAGAAGCAGGCATTAAGGAAGGGAACTGTTTTCGTTTCTAAGAAAAAAGGTATATTGGGTGTGTGCTGTAGTACACAGCACACATCCAAAGGATGGGATATTTTTGAGTTTGTTGAGGCATATGAATTTGTTCTGGAAGTACTATGCACAGTCCCTTTGTGGCATATCAGTAGCTTTGATGCTTCCACATTTCCATGGCTTCTTGGGGTGAGTGTGCCACACTAAATGTTCTGGCTGCACACATCAACACAACATCTTTGAATCCAAGGATAGCAACTTTTGATTGCATTTGATCTTGCAAAGTATGACAGTCTTTCACCTGGCAGAAATAGTCTTAGGACCTGATTCACAAAAGTAAACTGAGACAAAAGTCTAACTGTACAACTAAATGCCCTTTGTGAATACCAAAAGTCATAGATTTTCGTCTTATTTTGCCTTTGTGAATCATCGGGCCCTTAGTGTTTGAAAAGAAAGGGTTCAAGTAGGTGCATAGAACAGAAGATAGCATGCAAAAATGGAGAGGTACATATGCATACAAATAACCTGACCACTTGACCATAGTTTTTTGATTGCAAAAAAGGGAGCAGCCATCATATTTTGAGTCCTGGGCTTTCCATTTCACATCACAGTGAATGCGTGTGTTCAAGTCTGATTCAACTAAACCAGATGGGGTGACACCTCTGTGGTATTTGTACTCAACCGTGTCAGAGTGTGCAGTGTAGAGTGTGTAGATAGAGATGCCATTTTGGAAGTTTGGAAACTACAGTTCTGGAAGGCTTGAAACTTGGTCTTGGGGATGGGTGCCAGTTTGCTGTTTTGTCTTGTTGCTCCTTTATGTTGCATGATCTGGAAATATAGTTGTCTTTTGCCCTGTGCAGTATATGAATCAATATTCCCTAGATGCCCTTTCTAACAACAGCTAAAACAACTAGTGCTTCTAGCTGTATTCTTAATGTAATATTTGTAAATTTTTATTGCGACTGCTAACAGTAGACACAGCTGTTTCATCCCACAGACTGTACAGCGCTAAAAAGTTTTTATTCTCCTCTGAAAGAACTTTTGTAGAAATCAATGACTGCTCAATCCCTGTGGTGATGTTCAAAACCTTATCCAAATACGGATTATAAAAGCTAAGGAGTCCCTCCTGTGTTTTCCTTGAATGACAATTGAATACAAATTGGTCATGTAGGTATAAGTCCATGTGATTCTCAAATTCACAGACGGGTACACGAACACACAAAGCTGCTATGTATTCTTGATTTGTCTTCTTGCTCCCTTGTTTCCTTTTAAAAAATGTATGCCATTCTAGCAGAACAGAAGGCTCTTCTGAAGATTGTTTGTCCTTTCGTGCAGCTACTGCTGTAATCGTAAATTCAGAAGGCACTGTGTTGTGATTTCATAACAGACAAACTGTCAAAATATTCCTGGACTGCTTCTCGTAGATGCTCAAAAAGAAAGGTTTTTCATCTTGCTGGATCAAATTTGTTAAGCAAACACAAGGAGATGATGGACGGAGCACGGAACCTTTTCAGAAACTCACCCCCAGTCACACATCTGGATTGAATCCATCATCGTTCTGTTATGTTATGTTATGTTATGTTAAAAGTTTTTATTAAGCGTACGTACACCAAACGGTTTCATGGCGCTGGAAGCAAAGGCAGAGGCTGCATCAACGAGACAGTTAACTTAATCATATGCCAGTGCGAACAGCCAGGTCTTAAACTGTTTCCTGAACAATGCATAGGAGGGCACAGAACTCAATTCTACAGGAAGCGAGTTCCAAAATTGCGGGGCCAAGACTTCAAATCTGAGTCCCCCATTCTTTTTGCGTTTGAATGAGGGGGTGATCAGCAAATTCAGGTTGGAAGAACGCAGTTCCGGAGATTGGATATATCACTGGACCCTTGAGGAGATGAATGCTGGGCCATTCCCAGCGAGGGCTTTAAAGATGATACATCTCAGCTTAAAGGCACAGCGTTTAGCCACTGAGAGCCAATGTAGACTCTTCATCAGAGGTCTAATGTGAAGGCTGATGGAAAATTAACCTGGCCGCTTGGTTTTGCACCCACTACAAGTGATGTAATTGATATGCTGGAATGCCAACATATAGTGAGTTGGCGTTATCAACGCGGGAAATTACCAAAGCTAGAAAGTCAAAGCCTCATTAGTCAAGAATCTACTGATCTTCCGGATTCTCTGCAGGTGGAAAGAACAGGCTGAGACCACTGAGCCAATCTGGGCCTTCATGGACAGATCATTACTGATCACAATCCCCAAGCTCTTAACAGAGCCTGCTGGGAGTGGGGGACTACCCAGCAATGGAGGCCAAAAATTAAAGTTCCACAGGTTGGCTGATCCTCCTGTGAGAATCAGCTCGGTTTTATCAAGATTTAGTTTCAGTTGAATGTCATTCAGCCATTCACTGATGAAACTCAAGGTAGACTGAAAATTAGACATAAAAGAAATGGAAGAATTTATGTCAAACACCAGCTGTAAGTCGTCAGCGCAGTTAAAGGTATCGACCTTTCTTTCACACAAAGACCAAGTCAAGGGTAAGAGGTACAAGTTACAAAGTAGGGGCGAGAGGAAAGAACCTTGGGGTATCCCACAGGTCTATTTCATTTTTTTGGAAGAAAAATTGGCAAGGCGAACTGCTTGGAATCGGTTGCTGAGGAAAGAAAAAATCCACTTCAACGCCAGACCCTGGATCCCAGTATTGCTGACACGGGCGACCAGGAGACCATGATGGACTGTGTCAAAAGCAGCTGATAAATCCAGGAGTACCAGGGCCTGGGTGCATCCATGACTACAAGGATAACTGACTCCGTTGAGTGTGCAGGTCTAAATCCTGCCTGATGGGAGTCAAGGAAGTGGGAGTGTTCAGTGAAGGAGTTGAGGCAGTTTGCTACATGAGCTTCTAAAATTATGCCTAAGTAAGGCAACAAAGAAAAGGGGCGGTAGTTACTGAGAACCAGGGGGTCAGAGATGGGCTTCTTCAGGATCAGGACAATTTCAGCGCTTTTGAAAGAGTTGTAGACTATACCTAATTTGAGGGAATTGTTAAGGAATGAAAGGGAAGTGGCCGGACAGTAGAGAAAAGCTTCCTGTAAAATATGAGGAGGACAGCAATCAGTGGGGGAACCGGATCCAACCTTTTTAAGTAAGACAAAGAAGTCTTCCCTTGAAATTGGGGGAATTCGATCAAGTAGGAGTGAGTTTTTGCATATAAATGGAGAAGCCGTAGGAGAGATAAGGGTAGGGATGCTAGCCTTGATAGTGGCAATTTTCTCAATGAAGTAGAAGTCGAGAGAGTCACATAAAGATTGCGAAGGAACGGGTTTCGTCATGACTCTATCTGGTTTAGCGAGCTCATCAACTATAGAGAAAATATCCTTGGACTTATTAGCCAAGTTTACGATTTTTGAAGAGACGTATTCTGCCTTAGTCTGGAGAACAGCGTTTTTATATTTTTGAAGCTGGATTACATAAGTGGCCTTTTTGTCTGAAGAATAATCACGCCTCCAGCTACGTTCAGCTTGCCTTAAGGCTAGTTTCTTTGATTTTAAGTCGGCAGAGAACCAACGTTGGGCGTCTTGGGGTTGCCTGATCTTGATTTTCTTAAAGGGGGCAATGCCATCACTGGCAGATTCAAGCTACGTCTTGATGCTTTTTGCCTGATTGTAGAGAGACTCCTGTACAGTAGGGGCCGTAGCAGTTAACATTTAAACTGAATTTGCCAATGTTTGCACAATTCCAATTTCTAGCCGTATGATTTACTGGGTGGGGAGTTTTGGTTGGGGGAACACTGGAGATAATACATATGATAAAATGATGATTCGACCATGTACATGGGGAGATCAATAACTTAGAGATTTCCAGGTTGGATGTCCAAACATGGTCTAAAATGTGCCCCTTTATGTGGGTAGCTGTATTCACTTGCTGGGTACAATTCATTCCAGAGAGGAGATATGTTAGTTCTATAGAGCCAGCACTCTCCCTTGCATCGTTAGGCCAATAGTTAAAATCTCCAATTATAAGAATTCTGGCATGTTTAATAACTAGATGAGAGATCATTTCGCCTAGCAATTGGGAGAATGAAGGCAAGTAATGAGGGGGTCTATAAAATAAGGCGCAGGAAAAAGAGGACTGAGGAGATTCAAATTTCAATATTAGGTTGTCAACTGAGGGTATGCCAGTAATCCCTAAGGAGGTGAACTGGAGTTTCTGGTGGCTAATGGCTGCAACCCCTCCCCCGGCTTTTCCCGAGGACCTCTTAGTCTGAAGAATATAGGGGCTTATTATCAAGGTCCGGCTTTAAAATTATCGCCGCTTTATCTGTAGAAAACTGCCGCTAAAGCGGCGATAATGGGCTTGGTAATATGCTGCAGAGAATTCCAAATAAAAGCCCAGGTTCACACCAGAACCTGGGCTTTTATTGGAATTCTCAAGGGCATATTATCAAGCACATTATCGCTGCTTTAGCAGCAGTTTTCTGCCGATAAAGCGGCAATATTTTTAACGCTGGACCTTGATAATATGCCCCATAGTAGCTATCAGGTACTGCTGCTAAAATATCAGGGACAGACTCTGCAATAAGCCACGTTTCAGAGAGGAGGAGGATATCTGGCTTATCAGAATCAATAAGCTGGAATATTTATTTCGAGCTGATGTTTCATCATTGAACGAGTGTTCAGGTAACTAATTGTAAGTCCCTCCACCTCCTGTTTCTTGGGAATGGCTAAATCTGGCAAGCCCTTTTCGTCGACAGCATACTTCCGGCACCAGGTTTATAGGAGATTTCTGGATAGGTGTCCCTATGTGTCAGAATCCCCTCCTTGTCCAGTTTGGCCTTGGTCTCAATGTCAATTGACCAATTCCCTTGCAGCAGTTTCAATTCTGATGCCGAGTAGCTGAGAAAACAGGCATGGTGTATGGCCCTTGGCCCCGGTCGGGCGCAGACAGGCTTGTCTTTGGTGCGCATGCAACACGCCAGCTGCGCGCGTCCGCTGCACGACCAGGAAGGCATGCCGTTTATATAGGCTACGAGCGCTGGAACGCTAACCGCCCGGCTCCACCCCAACAGCCCCCAACAGCCGGAGACTGAGCCTTAGAAACGCCGGCCCCCTCCACAACAATCGGGGAAACCCCGTGGTGGACCGGGGTGCGAGCATCAATGCAGCAGCAAAGCGAAAGTGCAAAGTGCAAGGTAAAGGGAGCTGCAATGTGCGTTTTTGTTAAAAAATGATATGAATAAAAGCAATGTGCTAAAATCAATGTTAGGCTTTTTGATGTTCAACCGAGACTTAATCAATTTCAGCACCTGACTCGTGTCTGCGCGTGTCCGCTGCGCAATGAGGAAGGCATGCCGTTCTTTAGCTCACTTCTCCACCCCAGTTCAGACTCACCCATATGCAAATCAGTCTTGACCCTGTTCCTTATGGGAACATTCCAGCCGGAATTGCCAAGCCAGGTCTTCCCTGGACCGGGAACAAGCATCCTGGGACCGGTTTCGCCATAACACCCCTCATCAGCCAGGCTAGCTTGAATCAAGTCGCAAATTTGTTAGCATCAATAGCCACCAAATAATTCTTGCAGATCCGCCACCACTTCCCCCATTTAATTGCAGATTTGTGTAGTATCCTGATGAATACATCACAGGTTTGCACCTACACGAGGGCTGTCCCCACACACACCCTACCCCCCACCACAGGTGTCACCAGTCAGGTGACCCTGTAATTAACAGAGGCCAGGCGCATGTGCCCGTGGCCAGTCACACACAGGTACATCCTGTGTTTGCGTCTTTATTTATCTAGCAGGTGGGCATAGGACCCACGTCAGAACAGTTTCCCTGTAATTTGCAAGAGCGGTAGATGCTGAACCCCATGATTGGAGCCACGAGCCAGGAAGGTGGGTCTAACTGTTGTAACAGTCAAACACAGAATGAACATGGCAGTCGAGACTGCCCAGGCTCCTGACAGCAGCGTTTGGAATAAACATTCTTCGAACGCTGAAGGTGAATGGTACGCAGTACAGGAAAATAACAATAGTGCAACTACAACTGCCTGGGAGCCTGTTTTCCTTGTTCTGAGAGGGCCTGGCGTACGTTCTCCATTGTGGCACAAGAGGTGAACGAGCCGAGGAGAAGGGGAGTGGAACCAGGCGGTGGAGGAGGGGAGACCCGGGCACATTATTCCCAGAATGTCTAGCTTCTGTTCTGCTACACAATAATAGGTATCCCGCCCAGCTCCCTTCACTCAGTCCGCCTAGGTCCCAGTGTATCCAGCCCTTGTATACCGTCCCCTGACCTCCAGGTTTCAGGTGAGTTCCATGCGTGTTACTACAACTACCAGCCATCACAGGCAGAAAATCTAATTAGCAAAGGCTCCCTGTGCTCTCAACAGAAACCCCCCACGACAGTCACTGCCCCTTTGCATATAATGTAATGTCCACCCAGTTCTCAGCATTTAGTGCATCAGGAATTTAAGTGAGGCGGATCTTGCCGGTGCTCAGCACCGACTGTTCTAAGAACCAGGCACTGAGACGGGTCTCTATCGGGCTTCCCATTACTGACCTCACCATCAGGGTGAAAAATAAATCTGAACTCTGCATCAGTATCACCCTTCACTGCCTTTGATGTAACTTTAAAGAGACTCGTTGCAGTTCTTTCACAGTCTCATCGTTTCAGAACAGGAGCATTTTCAATATTATATCGGACGAAGCCATAGTTGTTGCTTATTTATCTTATGCAACTAGCAACCATTGGCAAAGCCAATAGTCCTGGCTTGTTGTAGGTGTAATGTTACTTGTTGTATTATATATGTGGATGCAATGACAGAAGCAGCAAAATGCCAGTAGGGCGGCACTCTATGCTAAGCACAGATTTTTAGTTCATGTGTTTTAAGCCGCCATGCCCTTAATGAAATCGACCACACCAATTTGAGAGACCGCACAGTTTTTTCATCCCACTTGAAGCCCTGTAGTGCATCCTTCCTCGTCCCCTGTACACTGACAGAAAACTATGGGCTGCATGCACACCATGCCCAGTTGCTCCTGCTCCATGAAAACAGTACACACTTCTTCATGCTCTTGACCTCCAATGTGCACTTTAAAAAGTCCCCTGTAAAGAGATACTAACGCCAACATCCAGTGCACATTGGCAGGATGGACTGGTCATGAGGTCGGATAACTGCCTAAGGGGCATATCTACAAGGCGGCGATACATTTTTTTATCGCTATATCAGGAAGGTCACGCTATCGCGTGAAACCTTGCCTTAGCGCCTGTATTCCTAACGCCCATCTTTGCATCTCTAATGAGATGCAAAGTGGGCGTTCCTCCCCAGGATAACGGGAGAAATGTCGCTAAGCAACATTTCTCCTAGTATCAAGCCTCACGCAAAGCAGCATAGCGACAAGAAAAGTAGCGATAACCTCTGTTATCGCTACTTTCCTTACGCCTGCTTTGAAACTGACTTAGCCATGATATCCTATGGAAGGTGGATATCATGGCTAAGTATGTGAGGCCCTATCATCAAGCTATCGTCAAACTTCGTGGGATTATCGCTGGGTTTCCAGCGATAATCTCACGTTTGGCAGTTAGCGCTAGGATTTTTATCGCTTTTGAGATAAGCGTTGCTAATAGCACGCTATCTCAGTGATAAAAATCCACGCTAGCCGGCGATAATTATCTTAGTGCTAAGTGCGCTTAGCGATAATTATCGCCGGTTGTTGCTGATATGCCCCCAAGTGACTCCTGGGCAGTCCTCCTGCTGATTTAGGGTTACACTGCAGACTTTGTATTGACCCTTCTGTCCTCCGTTGCCCCTACTTTCTGACTTTTAGCTCCAGCAGTGTAATTGCTATTCACAAGCATAAATCCCCTCTTTACCAGGGAAGGGATTTGTAGGTCTCTGCCGACAGCGCATGAGTTCTCACTGCGAGGGGTATTGTTTATTTGGTCGTGCCTGCTGCAGCGCATGCTCTGTTGCTGCAAGAGTATTGTTTACAATAAAGTGCTTGGAGCACGAACATTGCTTACCATTCATTGGCATCCTTGTCACTCTTCTATGCTACCTCCTAATTGGCCAACGTCTATAATGCATCACTTCCTTCTCCTTCTGTGTAGCATTAACCAAGCACAGATTACTTCATCTAGATTAGTGTCCATCCTCTGCTTGGGCTGTGAATGAGGTGCTATTTCTTCTTCCCCTCCCACACCCCCTTTTCTGTGGTGCTGCTCCCAGCTGCCACCCACCCCTTCTTCATGTTGCTTCTTCCCCTCCTTCACTCCCCTTCTCTGTGTTGCAGCCCCCCACTGCTCCCTGTCAACTTTGATTGCCTATAGTCCATCCTCACCCCATCCTTGTTTGCCTGTCCTTCAGAAAAAAGAAGCACCACCAGCACTGGCTGTGTCATAGCCCTGTTTTTTTAACTACACTTTTAGCCACGCTGCACAGCCAAGCTGCTATTAAACATGGCTAGAAGATATTGGCAATGCCACTAGTTCTCACATAGGTGATAACTATTGGCTTTGCCAATGCTTGTTTTTGTTCTGGGAGGAAGAGATGCTTTCATTTGTTCATTTTTTTGAGCAAATATTTGAATGCAGGAGAGGGGTTACACATATTGTCCAAATCGAAAGCATAATTTAGTGATCTTGCTGTGATCAAGATTGGAGTCAGTGGGAATATTAGTAGAGCTCTGCCTATAATTTTTGCACAACTTTTCTGTTTTATTGGTGGCGAGGTGAGAACAGAAAATACTTTAGCCATGCTTGCATTATTTTGTTTATTGTAAATCTATACCTGTTAGATGCCATTGAATAGGTAGGAAATAACAGATATTCTAAATAATAGTTGCCATGTTGATATGTATTTTGTATTCAGTATATCTGAAACAAGCATTTGCAATGCAAGAGTTTTAGCGATCGTCATTGTAAATGACAATGCCTTTTATTTATGTGTTGTTTTTAAAACAGATAAATATAAGGCACTGTCATTTATAAGGCCAATAGCTTAAACTTTCGCCAATAGAAGACCTATTGTTTTGCAAATGCGTTTGGTGCCCGTGCTATACATTTTTTTTAAAGCATTAGGAGAGAGCTGTTATTTGAGAAAATAGTGATCGGAGAATGTAATTAAAGCCTACCGAGTAACAACACACGTAACAGGAGGTGTTATCATAGGAGGTTACAAAATGAGACAAGACGGTACTAAGAAGGGACTACTAAGCCTATTGACCAATGAACAGCTACAGTTTCAAGTGGACACTGGCACAGGCCAATAAAAAATATGGGCAAAGAGTGGGCGGAGCATAAAAGTCCCTACCTGAATTACAGCATGCCTCGCAGAGCAGCGCATGCGCTGCCCAGGCTCGACCTAAAAAGAAGAGAATTTCATCTCATTTAGTAACAGCTATAACTAATATTCATTTCAAAGGCACGTATTTTGTCAGGTTACATATATGCAATCGATAGATGCATTAACCTTCATAGCTATCTGAAGTTGTGACTGACCTGCTTTTGCATGCACAGATATACAGAGATATATAAATACACATGCATATAGACATATATTTGTAGGAGGGATGCTATGGCACTTTGGTCACAATATGCGATTTGCAGGTTACACAAAGATCGCCACAGTCCGAGCTCCACCTCATGAGCTAACCCTGTGGGATTAGAATTTTTGGCCTCTGCTCAATGTTGACAAATCTTTTTTGTGCTTCTATAACAAGGAAAGAAAACGGTTTTACTGACTATCACATTTCTTAAAGATTTTTCACACTAGAACAAACATTCCTCAAATTGATTTCACATTGTGCTTGCTGCATCCATAGTACTGGGCACACGGAGTTTGTTTGAGCTATCTTTTGCTTCTTTCACATTTGAAACACAGGTTTCAAAGTACTTTCCTGATCTTGCTCTCTTCCTCAATACACATGCAGCGAAAGTAGTTCATGCAAAATCATTTTGATGGATGTTTCTCTATCAGTGAAAACCTTATGTAGTATTGTTAATGCTTCATTTGGAACACAATCTGTTTCAATCTAATTTACACAATACCACCCTGTACATCAAAATGTCTCACAGAATATAATTGTACTGTGCTTCATATGTACACAGTGTACATGTTCAATATTCACAGAGCACTGTACCATGTTTTTGTCTTGTAGGTGGACCTGCACCATACACTAATGCTGAGGTGGGCACCTTAAGGGATCCTGAAGCCAGCAGTGAGTGTATCCTGCATGACTTCTCTGCTTTGTAAGGACTGTGTGTGATATCTGATAATGGTAGCATTGAGATGTGTAAGGGATCACATTATTCACCTGTAAAGAATGTTCCTTAGATGTAAAATCACAAATGAAGTAGGACAAAGTGGAATGTGCAATCGATAGGGACAAATGCCAATGTGCATGTTTTGGCAGTGCATGCAGGCCCACAAGATTGATCGCTCATATTCTGCTGTGGCAATGTTTGGCCTACAGTGTGGATGCTTATGACACATGTAATGTTTGGACTTGGCCCTTTTTGCAAGGTTATCCCCTAACATTTTGTCTTCCTCTGCCTATTTTCTGACCTTCTTTTTGTTGGCTTTGGGACTATGTGCACTTTACCACTGCTAATCAGTGTTAAAGTGTTTAAGTGCATGTGCTCTTCCCATGGTAGGATTGGTTTACACCTGTTTGGCATCTTTAATTTACATGTAAGTCCCTTGTAAAGAGGTATCCCATATACCCAGGGCATTTAAATTCAATGCTACTAGTGAGCCTGCAGCACTTCTTGTGCAACCCACAGACATGGCCCTTCAAACCTGACTCGGGCCTGCCACTGCAGAGCCTGGGTGCACACTTTACTGCTACTTTGACTTGGCAGTTAAAACAACTCGCCAAGTCTTACACTCGTGTTTTATTACACATAGGTCAGCCCCAAGGTAGGCCCCAGGTAGCTCTATGGGCCGGGTGCTGTGTATGTATAAGAAGGGACATGTGCCTTTCTTGTGTGGCATGTCCTAGTAGTGACAAACAGCCTATTGTGTTTCTCACTGCTGTGAGGCCTACTCCTCTCACAGGCTAGCATTGGGAATTCCCTTATATACTTTTAAGTGGTATTTCCTGATCTGAAAGTAGTAGAATTGCCAAGTTTGGTATGTTTAGAATAGTGGTGATAAATCCTGCTTACTGTTGAAGCTGGATTTTACATTACTATTATATGAATGCCACTTTTAGGAAGTGGGCATTTCTCTGTGCTTTTGACTCTTTGTGCTTTGGAGTCTAACGTCAATACACGTCTAGTGCTGGGTGACAGTTACACTTGGTGAATACTTTACAGACAGCCACAACACAGGAAGGGCTGGGTGTGACAGAGTTACATCTGCATTCATCTGCATACTGATAGTCCTTCTGGGCTGGGAGAGGGCGTTCACACTTTACATTTGTATAGGTTGTTTCCTGCCCTCACACAATGGACTGATTTACCGCCTGCTGATGTCTGGACTTTGGAGCAAGGGCTGGGTTGAAAGGGATTGTTGCACACTTCTAAAGGTTCTCTGTGAAGTTCCCCCTTGAACAAATACATTTTTGAGTATAAGTACAGGGTTCTGACCCTATTTTGTTAGACACTACGTAGGGCTTGTAACCAGACACTGCTGGCTCCATTCTGCACATTGCTAGAGGACTGCTGTACTGCTTGAAGGACTTGACTGCTTTTCTGCTTTTTGCCCTACTGCCTGATGCCTACTCTTGTGCCCCTCATTAAGTGTTCTCTTAGAGTTTATTGGCTTGACCCCCGGAAGACTCAGGCCCTGTTCTCGATGCACAATACGACTCCTGCAGGCACTTTCTACCTCACAACCTTTAGGGGTGCAGCAAAGCTGTCCCGCACTCCTACGCGGGAGTTCTAGGAAATCCCACAAGGTCTCCTGCGTGCCTCCCATTGAAGTGGGGCTGGAACAGCTATACCATGTGCTCGTGGGTAGCTGGTTTCTAAAATTAGGTCTCTCACGTTGCAGATACAGCTACACCACATGCTCAAGAGTAGCCGATTCCTAAAGAGATATCACTCACAAATCTGTTGGCCACAAGTTACTTGTTTCTAGTAAATAAGCCTCACCATAACTTTCAGGAGCTTTGCTCTCCTGCATTGAGGGGCCTGGTGATTAATTCTGACAGGGATCATTCCTTGCACAGACCAATTACCGTATCAGATGTAGTAGGCGTGCGCAATCTCTAGTGGCCTACGTTTTATGCCTACATTTAATCTGACCTGGGCTCACAAAGATTACCGTAACCCCACTAATAGGGGCGCAGGGGTTCCTGTATCTACATGGGCTTATTGATGCTGAACAGTTTATGGTGAAATTTAGTGATTTCTATACTACTGGTGATATTTGGTGAATTATATTTTTTTCATCTAGCCAAACTGCTGCATTTCATGCTCTAATGTACTGATGTATGATGTTTCTGCTGTGCCTAGTACAGGATAACGAGTACTATCTCAGTAGTTGCATAGTGTACACAGTATTTATGATTCATGTCATGTTAGTCTATGTTATGTACAATATGCTATATATTTTTACAAAACCATCTGTGGAATCTCTTTTGTGGTATATTCATGCTGTTTCCGTGTGTGTGTGTGTGTGTTGTGCAAAGGCTCTACACTTTGCTTCAGATGATAAACCTGCCTGCTATACACCAAGCTATCAGAGGCTGAGCACAAGTTATCTTTGGTGTGTAACTTACTTGCCCTGACTGGAGTGGTGGGTTCTGCCTGGCTTGGGTGCATACCCTATCCAACCAGAAACCCCATTTCTAACATGTACCATCACTAGCTCTAAGAACATGACAGATGGTCATAAGTTATATTGTCTAGCATCCATATCATGGGCAGAAAGTAAAAATTATTTCCCAGAATTATGTGACATAAAAGTTGCATGAGATAGGCTGAGGTTTTCAGGACATAGTATGTTTACCCAAGTCCAAATTTGAGCATGACATGTGTGGTGCTGGGGTGTAACTCATATCCCAGACAAAACTACCAATAGTCAACATTACATTTTTAGAGGAAAGTATACTAAGGAAACATCTTTTAAAATATAATAGTCCTACTCTTGTTTGTTCACATCATACTATGTCCATACATGTAGAATATGTTTCTCATTGCTACAACAATTTGTACAGTGTCAAGGATTAAAGACATGATCAGACATTCATTCCATTCAAAAAGCCAAAATGTTTTTGGGTTGCATACATATACCAGTTTCTAGGAGTCTAGCCAAATTTTGGAATCCGATAAACTTATTTGACCATGTGAGCAGGATAGCGATCATAAAATGATATTGCTTGCTAGGATGGATGCTGCATATGCATTTGTGAGGTGGCAAAGTTAAAATGTTTCACTTATAAGCGCAAGACCAGTGGCCAAATGGCGTATCCCCGTGTGTTGATGTGAGTATGTAAATACATTGTTTATAGTAATCATTTACTTTGGTTCACCACTTAGCCCACATTTTTCATGATGTATGGCGAGTGTAATCCAGCTTTATGGGCACCTGTGCATCCCTCAGAGTACTGTATATCATTGATATGAGAAATGGGGTGACAGAGTAGCACTTTGCAAAATGCCATGGTGCTCTTAAAGGTGTAGGAGAGTAACTCTATTTGAACATGGCTTTGAACGGTTCATCTTCAATCTGCCTGTCTGATGCACATTGCAAGTGTAGTTGTCCACATGTCAGTGTATGGACATTTCACCTAGCAGGTACTGACCGGATGTGAGGATTTATACCTCAGTGCAGACAGAATAGATATGAGTAGATGTGACACATGTCACACGTCCACACCTCACTCATGCCCTCATATACCCAATGTCCTATATTAGACCGAAAATCATACCTTTGTAGTGATATATGGAGAAAAAAGCCATTGTTTAAAGGACCACATGCATGTCTGCACTGTGTTGTAAGTATACAACCCATTACACAGTCCACCTACTGGTGGTGTTACCTCTACTGGCTTTCCAAAAATGTGTCACCCTTGCTTCATAGTTGGAGAATACCTGTAAAATAGAGCACAATGTACTTCTACATGTGAGATCTAAAGCATACATGCATACACTCATTGCATGTATATGGTTTTAGGTGATGAGCATCAAGGTAAGATACGTTTCTAACATGTATGGACAGAGTAGAGCTTAATTTGTGCCAGTGCTTTCCGGTGCTTAGCACCGGCACTTATTCCTCAGGGTCGGGTCTACACATGCAATATCAGCTCACTAATTTCACATGGTCTCCCCGGTGAAGAGCTGATATTGCACGGTAAAGCCATGCCTGCCTGGGTTCAGTGTTGCATATTTGGGCTGGATTTGTGTGTAAAACATTTAAATTTGTACATTGCGGTTGCCTGCCTTATCATGAGGCACACAGACCGCACGCACACACTGACAGAAACGGTCTGGGTGAGGTCCCTGCCATGTGACTAACAGCAGTCAGAGTAGCACTAGTCCAATCCGATCACTGCTTGAAAATAGTCCGCCCCCCTCCGTCCTTGGCGTTGAATTGTCAAGTGTTTCCTTTCCTCCCAAGTGAGCCGGACCAATGCATGTGAGTGTCCCCACATACTGCGCAGCTGCAGTGCAGTGCTGTGCTAGTCAATCGACTCAAGTTCAAGCAGCGCAGCAGCAGGCCTGTATAAAACCAAAAGGCACTGAGGCCATAAGTAAATTATTTCATTTTGGTAGCAATGTGTGCGCTAGTGTGAAGCAATTATGCTTACTGTTTAATGGTTGAGATTCGTCACATGCATGAAAAGTGCAACCTCAAAAGTAGCGCATTATAGTTCCCAAAGAAGTGGTTTCCCCAGCAGCGGTAACCACATTAAAATGTTCCCCCCTTTCTATTCTGGCTCATTCATCAGATATGACTTTTGGAAAGGTGGGCATATGGTTGATTACAAACATCTGAATGAATGAACCTTCATTCTCCTCTCCTTCTGGTTGGTGCATATTTCAAAACCAGACGCAGAAAGTTTCAAGAAATGACACTGCAAGGAGTTCATTCAGCCCACCTCAAGCCACAGCACTCACCACCGTCAACTCTCCTCCGGCTAGAGGAGCCCGGAGATGCTGGGAATGGCGCTGGCCGCGTGGGGACATTAGCAGGTCTTTATTCTAGTGGCCGCCCGTCGGAGCCTGCCCCCCCCCCCGGTTCCACCTATCTCAGGATGCTGCGCCTTGGGAGGGGAGGCCCCCCCTATCATTGGCCCTGCTGGGGGTGGCGGGCCACTGGGCGGGCGGGGCCAGGCCTATTTATGCCTCCCGCCCTTGCAATTCGCCCTCTCCTTCCTGTGCGCTCCTTCCCGCGCAAGATCCCCTCCTTTCCGCTTACCCTGCGCGGCGTAGGCAGCGCACTACTGGAATGTTATAATGTTTTTTTTTTTGTTTTTTTTTCTTGCGTTGCAGGCGGAGTTACAGGGCGATCTGGAGGCAGAAGGTTACAGTAAGGGTACCTCTGAGACAGTCGGTACAGTAAGGGTACCCCTGTCCGGCACAGTAAGGGTGCCGAGCCAAGGTCCGGGAGCCGAAGGAGGTTCTGGGAAGACCGCGACGGCGCCCCGTTAGTCCTTCGGGCGGTTGGGGGGCCTGACCAACCGGGGGTGTGCCATAACACGCTCCGCCCCCGTGAAAAGGGGGCCGGAGTATTAGACAGATCACGTGATCCAAAGGAGGATCTGAAAAGTATGTGCCGCGCTGTCGGGCATCGACCCACCGTGCGTGCTGGCTCGTAAGGCGGGCGGAGCAGCGAGGGGCTGCTTGCCCTGGATCGCCCGTAAGATAACCCACTCTATCGTCATACTTATGTTGTATGAAATAAACCTGCAGCAGTTCTTCACCCATAACAAATGTGTCAGTGTAATCCTTGGGTGACGTCTGTGCATGCGTGTTGAGTGGAGCGGATGATGGTGCGGTCACTATATGCTGGCCAACTCAACTCCACAGCGCTGCGCCCCAACTACTGCTGCGGGAACTTTCAGTTCACCTTCTGGCTCGAGCAGCTGCTGAGGAGCTACAAGGAGCGCTACTGAGGGTATTTGGCAATGAGGCCTACACACTGGAGACGGGCCACCTGAGTAAGTATCGCCGAAACCGGAATGAATGCAGATGTACAACCCCTCCAGGGGGAACATCGAGGTCTTCGCCTCCCACCTGCCTGGCTGGGGGTTGCACCCTGAACCTGGGAAGGAGCACCCTCCTGGGAAACGTGGACTCTGTGAGACGGTGAAGGGTCTGTGGGGTGACAGCAGCCACCTCCTCCTGAGACACCCTAGAAACAAAAATATCATCAAAGAGCAGGCAGAATACATCATCCACGAAGAAAGAGGAAAAGCCTCATTTTTATAGCCAGGATCCCTGTTTTTATTGACTTTTGCATCAACCAATAACCACAGTGTCCCTGCACAGCCGCTTTCTCTCCCTCCTTTTCACGCTGTGTGCTGCCACTGAAGGTAGCACTCTCTCCAATAAACTTACAAGAACTGACAGCAAACTTCTTATTTGTGGCAGGTGTGAAGTTCACCCTGACCCTGAGGACGGGTGACTTCTTACACAATGCCCACCACCCACGGTGCTCAGAGTGCTGAGGCATTAACACAGTTCAATACGTGGTCCATGTTTAGGGGTGTTGGATGACTTCTTGTAACTTGAGGCAGAGCTCTCGCCTTGAATTTTCTTTAACATCCCAGTGCATTCTGGGGTATGTAGTCTTGGTTGACTTTAATTATATCCATTGCAGTAAAACAAGATTACAGTTTACCAAAACGAAAGAACATGACTGGATTAGCCTTTCCCTACTAATGTAGAGCCATCAAGTAAATATACAACTGCCTCCCTTTAGATGGATTTTTAGCAACACCAGTAAAGTACCTTGATTACTGCTTGGTTTCCATGGGCACCGTGGGGGTGACTTGTTTTCCGTGTGATTAAGGCAACCGATTAAGCTATCAACCTTTGCTCCATACAAAACCAGAGCGCACCACATCAAGAGCATCATTGTTTACTTTTAACCAGCACTCCACCGGAGCAAAGAGGGCATCAACATTATTTACAAAAATGTTATTGGCAAAACAATACATATTTTTCTGCCTCCATTCCTGTGTATCCGCATCTTCTTTACTTTGCCTCTCCATCCACTCTTTTCTAACGTCTTTCTTTGCCTGCTCAACCTTCCCCAACTTACATTTTTTTTCAACAGATGTACTCCATTTCCCCTTTTCAGTTCACCTTCCTCTTTCTTCCATATGTCTCTATCCCACTCTTTAGCTTGCACCCTTCATAGCACTCGCTTTCTCTTCATCCATCTCATTACCTCGATTTCTTTCAGGCTCTGTCATCTCTCTTGTTCTCCATCTCTATTAGGATTCTATGCTTCCATCTCGTTCGCCTGCACTCATTCTGTATCCTTTTTTTCATTCCATCCCTTTCTGACTCCCTTTAATTCAGTTTCCCTCCCTCCATTTGGCTTCATGTTTTGCTTTTTGTTTGCAGCACACATCTGTGTATCCTCTTACATTGTTGTACTTTGACGTACCATTTCTGGTGCACATTTGGTTGAAGATCTTTTATCAGCACTACACGTACAGAAACCCTTGACCTACCTAGCAGCACAGACGTTTTAAGACATGGGCAAAGTGGGCTCTGGCCTTCGGCGCCAGCCTTTCAGGGGACCCCCCGCTGATAAAGGCAGCTATGTTCTGCAGAAAGCCTTGCCCTAATTACCTTGACTAATTCTTTTTTTTTAAAATAAAGTACCGCTTTCCTTTTTAATGTGGGTTATTTCTGAGAGTCTATTATGGACATTTGGCAGAGACATGTTGTACATTTATGTTTCATGTAACATTGATAAAGTTTCTTTTGGATTAAAACAGCACCTCTCAAATGAGAAATGAGAGGGTGTCACAAAGACTATTTGCAGAAATATTAATGCACTGCTGCTGTTTTACAGTATTGAAAAGGCAGGTCACTATTTCTGAATATTAGATGTAAACACATTTAGAATTTGGATAAGTGTGCCTTGGTCACATGATGTGCATTTTCCTGAAGCCTGCACTGCTTTGCACTCATTGTCCACAAAATATGATTGTGCCAAAGGTTTGAAACACTGGGCAAATAACAGCTGCCCGTATGATGTGCATATGCCAAAGGCTTTTATAGCATGATATATATAATAAGCTAACCAAACAGAAGCCTGCACAGGTGGACATTTCTGACTAGGATATGTGAAGTTTGCAGACCTCCATTATATGCGCTGTTATTCCAAAATTGTGCTTTAAATGTACTTTTGATTTCATCTTTTTCAAAATGCTCACGGGGGTGGGGGGAACGTTCTATCAAAACCTTACTTGAGGAAGGCTCCCTTGCTGAAATTCAGATCGGCTATTACATCTGACTTTAAGTAATGCCAATTGAGGATGTGGGTGAAGACAATGGAGGAAGTGGGTGGAGCCAGTGGAGGGAGTGGGTGTGGCCTCCTACAAAAATGTGAGCACCTGGACTTAATATTTTACAAATTAAACACTGGGACAGACACTAGGATATGTAAAGGTACCCATGCTATTTCTTGAATTATATAAGATGAGCTATGTAACAGGGTTTCAGGTATTTTGATGAGTCAATAATGGAGAAGTTAACAACTGGTCCGTTTAATTGGAGGTAGCTAGCCACCTGCCGTCTATGTTTCAACTACCTGGCACAGAGTCAGTCTATGCCGCAATGTGTGTAAACTTGTGTATTTGCCATATCAGTTAACCAGTGCTGATGCAGATATTACTTATTTCACATAGGTTAATGACCATAGAATATACTCGGCTGTATACTGCATGACAAACCCCTGGGAGTCCCTAGGTGGGCAATGTGTACACCACATCATTGTTCCTAATAGGTCTCAGTATTCTTATGCTTATACGTTAATTTGTACAGACACCGCTATTTCATATACCTACAATGCAAGCACCTGAGTAAGTTTGATTTGTTACATTTGGAGAAGTATATGTTTCTTAGGAGGATTGGTGATTTTTCATTCAATAAATGTTTTGTTATGTCTGGACATGCCACATGTAATGTTTTGAAAAACTAAAGTCTATTGTTGCTGGCAACATGTACAAGTTCATCTTTGTCTGATACATATTTCGTTCCTCTACACCAGACAGCATGGCTGCCGGACAAGAAAAGGCTTATTCGAACAGGTTGGAGAGGTACCGACATAACAAGCACTTTGCCCTGGCCTACAGGCGCATGGAATGTTGTATGTGGGAGGGTAGGTGGAAGGATCTAGGAAGTTTGGACCTCAAGGGCAACAAGGACCAGCCTGGGGAAGCACCGGCCAGAATGAGGATGCGCACTATGGCGGCAGAGTGGTGGCACACTTCCAGCCACCTCAACAGCTTAGCAGGCAGAAGCACCACAGCCCATGACCATGACCCCGGGACTGAGATCGGATTTGGAGGCACAGGCTCTGAAAAAGTTTGTAGATTTTAAACAAAGGATGGCTGGACTACAGTAGGAACTTGCTACAAATGCAGCAGATTATGCAGACATTGCAGCAGTCTGTGGACCGTATTTGCGCACAGATTTAGTCCTCCCTGGGACATTTAGCAATACCTTTGTATTTTATATCTTGGTTTTATAGTTTAGTATTTTAGCGTAGTTTGTAGAATAGAGATAGGTTAGTTTAGTATTAGTGAGTTTAACATTTTATTAGTGAATTGTCGTTGGGTGGGCAGATGGCTGTGTAGGGTTTTAAGTATGTGGGAGGGTGATGTTTAGGATATGTTTATTATAAAACAAATGCAAAAAATATATATTTGTTTAGGTTTTGATGTTTAGCTAGTTGTGTATAGGTGCATTTAATATTTGTATTGAGTGAATATGTGTAATATGGGAATGGGGGTTGATGCTTAACATGTCTGTTGTGGTATATGTGTAGAGTAGTGTAAGATAAGGTTAAGTAGGTTAAGATAGAATGTAGTTAAGGTAGAGTAGGCTAGTTAGCATAGGATAGGTAGGTGTAGATTTAGATTTTTTAGAATACTTTTATTAAAAACAAATTATACTTTCACGATTGTTTAATGATTTACTTTGAAGGAGTTGTCACATACGGTTAGATAAATTTGAGCACATGCTGTAATATTTGCATGCGGTGTTTGTAGATATGTGTAGCTTTGTGAGAAGCCTATGGACTGCAATTGAGTCACTTCAGGAATCTTGAAATATGTTTGGGCAGTGGAAGCGACCAACACATGACAATGCCAGAGAGATAAAATGCTTTATTCTCTGTACCAGGTGCAAAGCATGCAGACACAGCACAGTTTTGACTGAATTTGTGTCACCCCTTACAGGATCCATCAAGAGAATCGATCATCACTGCACTTGCCCCACAGATTTTGCAATGATTGTACTGACATGCCCCTGTGTCCTGAACTATGTAGGAAGTGCAATACACCCTGTGAAGAAAAATAGTACATTAACATTTGAGAGTGAGTGCGTGAGTGAGGTCATGCGTGTTTCAGTGGGTATGTGAGTGACTGAGTGGCTGTGCCCCCACAGCCGGTCGCTCCTCACCCCTGCTCTGCCGCTTCCTGCTGCCTGCCGCTTCCTGCCTGACGCCGCATACCGCCTCACCGCCGTTGCCCTCGCCTCCCAGTAGGTGCCGTCTCCTGCTCCCGGTAGGTGCCGCTGCCCCTCCTTCTCGCCCTTTTTCCACCGCCGCTGCCCCTGGTCAGTTCGTTTCCCGCCGCTGACCCACAGACCCGCCTCCCCTCGCTACCCATTGGCCACCCCGCCTCCCGCCTCCCAGCTGACCCTCCCTCCCGGCTCCTTACTTAAGGGGACCGCGGTGGGCTGGTCAGTGTGACCCCCTGTGCCCCCTCAGCCGGTCGCTCCTCACCCCTGCTCTGCCACCTCCTGCTGCCTGCCGCTTCCTGCCTGACACCGCATACCGCATACCGCCTCACCGCCGTTGCCCTCGCCTCCCAGTAGGTGCCGTCTCCTGCTCCCGGTAGGTGCCGCTGCCCCTCCTTCTCACCCTTTTTCCACCGCCGCTGCCCCTGGTCAGTTCGTTTCCCGCCGCTGACCCACAGACCCGCCTCCCCTCGCTACCCATTGGCCACCCCGCCTCCCGCCTCCCAGCTGACCCTCCCTCCCGGCTCCTTACTTATGACGCCCCCTGAGCGACCGTGCAGCGGACGCGCGCAGCGGGAGCGCCTTATGTGCGCCGAAGGTGCGCCAAAGGTAAGCCCGTCTGCGCCCGTCCGCGCCTGGACCGCGCCCAGCGCCAGACCCCCTCGCCCCCGCGTCCGCCACCCCCCGTAGGACCTACGATGCCGCCACACTCAACGCACTCAACACCGGCCGAACCCCCGGATGCTACCGAGCATCCCCGCGACGCACCCATGGACCCTTCGTCTGCCGATCCTGCAACTTCTCCTGCCTCCGACCCGGCACCGCGCCCACCAAGACGGACAACAGCAACCACCTCAAGTGCATCTTGCTCAACACCCGCTCCATCCACAGACACGCCGTGGAACTCTGGAACCTCCTCGACACCGCATCTCCAGACGTCGCCTTCCTCACGGAAACCTGGATGAACGCCTCCTCAGCCCCCGACATTGCCATAGCCATCCCGGACGGCTACAAGATCATCAGGAGGGATCGCATCAACCAGACCGGAGGAGGCATCGCCATCGTACACAAAAGCACCATTCGCATCTCGACTGACTCCATCGACGCATTCAACGCCGCCGAGTACCTGCACTTCCAGATCCACACCGACCCCAAGACTTCCCTCAGTGGCACCCTCATCTACAGACCCCCGGGACTGCGCATACAGTTCTGCAAAGACATCACAGACTTCATCAGCCCACACGCCCTCCCCTCCACCGACTACATCCTCCTCGGGGACCTAAACTTCCACCTGGAGAACAACAACGACCGCAACACCACCGCCCTGCTGGACAACCTCGCCAACCTCGGACTCAAGCATCTGGTCAACACCCCCACCCACTACGCCGGCCACACGCTCGATCCCGTCTTCTCATCCAGCAAGCACATCACCTTCAGCCACTCCACCGGACTTCACTGGACTGACCACAGCTGCGTCCACTTCAGCTTCAGAAAGAACACGATCCACCACCACCCTAAGCAGGTTCCCCACAGAAACTGGAGCAAGATCACCGCCGACCAGCTCGCCACCTCCCTTGGCCAGAGCCCACCTGTCAGGACAACGGACCCCTACACAGCAGCCCGCAACCTCACGCAGTGGCTGACCTCCTGCGCCGACGACCTCGCCCCACTGAAGAACCCACTCACCAGGCCCAGAAGCAAGAAGGCCCCCTGGTTCACCGACGAACAAAAGGACTCCAAGAAGGCCTGCCGCACCCTCGAGAAAGCCTGGCTCCTCGACAAGACCGCCGACAACATGACCGCCCTCAAACTCGCCACCCGCAGACATCACCAGCTCATCCGCACCACCAAGAAGAAATCTCTGAAGGAACGACTAGACAACAATGCCCATGACAGCAAGGAGCTCTTCAACATTGTCAAGGAGTTCTCCAACCCCAGCACCGGCAACAACGACATCACTCCTTCACAGGACCTCTGCGACTCCCTCACCTCGTACTTCCACCGCAAGATTGCCGACATCCACAACAGTTTCGGCGCTCCACCCCCCCACCCAGCGGTCGAACCTACGCACCCCGCCGCCACCCTCCAGACATGTGCCAAGGTCACCCCCGAAGACACGGCCCGCATGATGAACACCATCCACTCCAGATCTCCGACCGACCCGTGCCCCCACCATGTCTTCAACAAGGCAACCTCCACCATCGCAGCCCACCTCCGAGACATCATCAACACCTCCTTCGACACAGCCACCTTCCCGGAAAGCTGGAAGCATGCCGAGCTCAGCGCACTGCTGAAGAAACCAACAGCGGACCCGACCGACCTCAAGAACTTCCGCCCCATCTCGCTCCTTCCTTTGCCTGCCAAAGTCATCGAGAAGGTAGTCAACAAGCAACTGGCCGCCTTCCTCGAGACATACGGATCCCTCGACCCATCGCAATCCGGATTCAGAACCAACCACAGCACCGAGACTGCCCTCATCGCAGCCACCGACGACATCCGGGCCCTGCTCGACAACGGTGAAACAGCGGCACTCATCCTCCTAGACCTCTCCGCAGCATTTGACACTGTCTGCCACCGCACCCTAGTCCAACGCCTCAACGACACCGGCATCCAAGGGAAGGCTCTGGAATGGATCACCTCATACCTCGCCGGCAGAATTCAGAGAGTACGCCTCCCTCCGTTCCGTTCTGAGGCCACCGAAGTCATCTGCGGCGTCCCGCAAGGATCGTCGCTCAGCCCCACCCTCTTCAACGTCTACATGAAACCCCTCGCTGCCATCGCACGCCAACACAACCTCAACATCCTCTCCTACGCCGACGACACCCAGCTGATCCTCTCCCTCACCAGAGACCCCGACACCGCCAAAGCCAGCCTACATGAAGGGATGAAAGACGTCGTCGAATGGATGAACATCAGCCGCCTGAAACTGAACACGGACAAGACAGAAGTCCTCATCCTTGGACCATCACCCTCCGCATGGGACGACTCCTGGTGGCCCCCGGCTCTAGGCACCGCACCCAAGCCAACGGACCACGCACGCAACTTGGGCTTCATCCTGGACTCCTCCCTATCGATGACCAGACAAGTCAACGCCGTCGCCTCATCATGCTTCCACACCCTCCGCATGCTCCGCAAGATCTTCCGATGGATCCCGACCAAAACCAGGAAAACTATCACCCAGGCCCTCGTCACCAGCAGACTGGACTACGGAAATACCCTCTACGCTGGAACAACAGCCAAGCTTCAGAAAAGACTTCAGCGTCTCCAGAACGCCTAGGCCCGACTCATCCTGGACGTCCCCCGACGCAGCCACATCTCGGGCCACCTGAGAGACCTGCACTGGCTCCCTGTCGACAAGAGGATCACGTTCAGACTCCTCACCCACTCACACAAATCCCTCCACGACCTGGGCCCAAGGTACCTCAACGACCGCCTGACCTTCTACACGCCCGCCCGCCAGCTATGATCCGCGCACCTCGCCCTCGCCGCCGTTCCTCGCATCCAGAGAGCCACTGCCGGTGGAAGATCCTTCTCCTACCTGGCGGCTAAGACATGGAACTCCCTGCCCATCCACCTGCGGCTGACCCAGGACCACCTCGCCTTCAGGAAACAGCTCAAGACCTGGCTGTTCGAGCAGTAGCAGACCCCTTTCCCCAAGCGCCTTGAGACCCTTCCGGGTGAGTAGTGCGCAATATAAATGATTGATTGATTGATTGATTGATTGTTTGAGTGGGTGCTTGAGTGTCTGAGTGGGTCTATGAGTAGTGGATGTGTGAGTCTTTTAGTAGGTCTATGAGCGGGTGAGAGAGAGTATGAGTGATTCTGTAAGTTGGAGCATAAGTGTATGACTTGGTTTGTGAGGGAGTGTGAGAGTGTCTTAGTTGTTCTGTGAGTGGGTGCACGAGTGCATAAATGGTTCCCGCTCTTTTTCTGCCTTTTTTCTGTTTCTGCTAATTTCTAACATCTAGTTTGCCTCTTTCTGCTCATTTCTGACCTTTATTTTTCCCCTTTCGGCTTATTTATGACCTCTATTGTCCCTCTTTCTGCTAGTTTTTTACCTATATTTTGCCTCTGTCCAATAGTTTCGGACTTCTATTGTGCCTCTTTCTGCTCGTTTCTGATCTCTATTTTGCCTCTTTCCGCTCATTTCTGACCTCTGTTTTGCCTCTTTCTGCTAGTTTCTGACCTTTATTTAGCCTCTTTCTGCTAATTTCTGACCTTGATTCTGCCTCTTTGTACTAATTCCTGACTTTTTTTCTGCCTCTTGCTGCTCATTTCTGACCTCTAGTTTGCCTCTTTCTGCTTGTTTCTGATCTCTATTCTGCCTTTTCCTGTTAGATTCTCACCTTTTTTGTACCTCTTTCTTCTCATTGCTGACCTTTATATAGACACTTTCGGCTCATTTCTCACTTTTATTTTGCCTCTTTCTGCTGGTTTCTGTCCTTTATTCTGGCTCTTTCTGCTTTTTTCTGACCTTTATTCTGCCTCTTTCTGCTAGTTTCCTTTTTATATCTGATAATACAAAAACAATATCAGCAAGTGTACATAAATATCAAACATGTGGATCTAATAAACTAGCCATAATAAATATTATACAAAAATGCGGTATCAGCACAAATTCATTATACAGTCCATTTTGGTAGCAGGATCTAAAAAGCTGACCAGGATAAACAATGTACAAAAATGCGGTAGCAGCAATAATTCATTATTATACAGTCCAGTTTGTCATAATACTCAGGGGTTAAAAGTAAATACTTAATGAAACATATCCAGCCAAGTCGTTAGCACTCCCCATATCTTCCTCCCCTTCCTTTTTGCCTGCATGCCCTTACAAGCACACAGAGCCACTTCAAATTGATATATGAAAAGCGCCCCTTCCATTGCTGAAAGGTTGGAGGTAAGATATCTAACCATGATGAGAAAATACATACTCTGAAAACTGTCAATGCAATAAAAAGCATTTCCATCCCTGGACCCGAGAATGTCTTAACCACCCCCAATAACATAAGTTGCAGTGATGGGATGATTTTACATTTCAGTACCCCTCCCAAAAATCCAGCGATTTCTAATTCAAACTGTTTTAAACTGGGGCACGAATAAAATATATGTACCAGATCCGCCTCCATCTGGGGCACCTAGTCCCCGCCACGCCACTCCATTTTGCAATCTTTGCTGGAGTTATATAAAGATCAAACAGCGTCTTATAGTGTTGTGACTGCAAATTTGATGCAAACATAATTGTTCGTCCCACTCCAATGATTCCAGAAAGCCAGAATCAGCCAGCTCAAGTTTATCCCACCATTTCCCACAGTGTTTCTCCAAATCATCGGGACCAGTTCCAACAAACATCCATATAGCTGAGAAATGGAAGGGGTAGAGTTCTTTACCATCACTTCCATCAAGGGTATTTGGTCAAAGCCAGCTATTCCCCCAGTCTTTTTGTACAGAAATCCCTAATCTGTACGTACTTGAAAAAATCCCACGGCCCAACATTACATTTTCTACAGATAACATTGAAGGGTGCGTACAAATTCCCAGTGAGGAGATCTCCAAACCTGACTAGACCACAGCTGCCCCATCTATCAATGCAGCTGTTGTGAAATAGGCAGGGCAGTTGTTCATTCTGAATCAGGGGACTATATCTGCTATCCCTGCCTACCCCTATTTTCTTTGGAACCACCGCCCAGTTTCTATATGCAGCATGCAACGTTTTAAAGTGGGTTCGCTTAAAATAGCTTAGCTCAAAAAACGTCATTAAGCATCCATAAGCTGCATTGCCTATAAATAGCTCATATATGGAAGGTACATGATTGCCTACACAGCGCTTCGTAACCTGACTATTAAACAGTATATTATAGTACTGCATAGCAGCGGCAAGATAATATAGTCTAAAGTTAGGAAGCGCCCACCACCCTTTTCTCTAGGTAAACACATGAATATATTAGCTCTTCTAGGTTTCCCATATGCCCAGATAAAGCTTGCTATCAATCCATCAATTTTCTTAAACCATTCACTGTTGAATTCCAGTGGGACAGATCGAAACACATATTGCAATTTAGGGAGGAATGTTGACTAAGTTACATCTTCCCATTATAGACAATCTCGAATTGTCCCACCGTTTAAAATCCTCTTTAGTTTTCTCAAGAATGGGGACCAAGTTCAAATCAATTATATGCCCCACCTTAGGGGTAATGCATATACCTAGGTAAGTAGCTTCACTTGTTATCCTGCTGTCCAAGGCAAATGCGTGACTGTTTATCAAGACTTGGGTTTTGGCCTTATTTAGCAGAAACCCAGATCTGCTCCCAAAGTTCTCTACAATCTCCTCAACCGCCCGGAGAGCCCTGTCTGGTTCACTGGTGACTATGGCCACATCGTCAGCATAGGCCAGGATTTTCGTGTCCCAGCCCTGTGAACTAACACATGCAATATCCGGTGAAGCCTCTAGCCTCCTGAGAAAGGGGTCAATAAATAAAGTGAATAGCACAGGGAAAATGGGACAACCCTGTCTCGTACCCCTCTCTATTGAAAAGGGCCCAGATGCTTGTCCCATTATTTGCACATAGGCTATGGGCTTGTAATACATTGCTCGAATTGCAGCAATTAAGTTAATTCACAGACCATGTCTTCCAGAATTTTCCGTAAAAAGGCCCATGACACACAGTCAAAGGCCTTTTCAGCATCCAGTAAGGCCACCCCCATTGGTTTTGCCGGGACTTCTGTTGCATCAAATAGGGATATGACCATCTGACCATGATCAGTGGTCCCTCTGCCAGGGATGAACCCATGATGATGCTCAGACACCAGCTGGCGTATAACACAGGGTGGCAAAGATTTTAGAATATACCTACACATCACTATTAAGGAACTTGATTGGTCTTTATGATCCCATAGCTATGGGATCCTTACCTTTCTTTCAAAAGATAATTATATTAGCAACACACCATGACCTAGGGAGCAGGTTGCTGGATTTAAATTTATTTATAAGAATTAACATTATCTGCTGTATCTCTGAGAGAATACTTTGTAGAATTCCAGAGGAATGTAGTCTACCTCAACAGCCTTCCCCGATGGTAAGGCGAACAAAGCCGTCTGTAACTCCTCAGGTAATATTACTCCCCCTAGCATCAGTCTTTTCTCATCTGTAATTTTACTGGCCTGATCTACCACACCATTATCTGAGAGCACAGGTCCATGATCAGAGGGAGCTTTGTACAGATTGGCATTAAAACCCCTAAAAGCCTCTGTTATTTTGGCGGGATCTGTAACTAAGTTTCCATGCAGATTCTTAATATTACTAATACAGCCAACCATGCCCAAAAAATCACCCAAGGCGCTCATTGTACTCGTAGCGGTCATGCTCTTTAGACAAGTACTTCCCAGCTGTTTTCTCTGCAAAGTGTTTATTTAGGCATGCCTTAGTGATAGCTATAAGGTTTAAAACTGGGGCTGAGCCTTCCTGCTTTCAACCGCACTAATTAATTCTGTTTCCAGACCGCTTAGCATCGTTACCATCCTGGGCTGACTTATTTCAGGTCATCGGAAACCTATGTACTCTTTGAACTTCCGCAGCCCAGTCCCATCCTGAAAGTTCAGGGAATAATGCTTTCAAAAGATCCAGCATGTATGAGCGAATATGCCCCCTTTGACGCCTTCATCTATCCCAAGGAACCGAAGGTTATTCCTGCGCTGTCAGTTTTCCATGTCCTCCAGCTTCCACTGAGCATCGATTAATTGGGACTCATGCATCTTTGATCGCTCTTTTACTTTTGTGGCCACTACCTCCAAGGCCGTGGTCCTGTCCTCGATATGGCTCAGGCGTTCCCCGATCTCATAACACGCTTTCCCCACCTTCCGAACAGCGCCTGCCAATTTTTTCGTAGCATGCTGTGCCCTTTTACTATCTGCCCTTGCCCAGCCCGATGTTTTTTATTGGACTCCAGTATTAAGCTTAACTCAGAGTTTAAGGGCATGATTCCAGTTAGCTGTGGGGCTTCCGGAGGGGTTCCAATCATCCTTGTGTGGGAATAATCCCATTTCAAGCTACTACCAGTTATTTTCTTTGTTTTCCGGTTCCGTGGTTCCGTACTGCAGTTACTGGCCCTTTGTTTCTTTGGGCGCTTAAGCGTAGTTTCAGATGCTTCGAGCGTACTGGATTCTGATGCTGAGGGATCTGTCTTGCTAGATTTGCTATTATATGAGTCAGGTACCTCAGACTCTGAACCATCCTTTAAAGAAAAAAAATGTATCCGCTCCATCCAGGGTAATATCTATTACTGCTGCTGCCGTAGCTCCACACTGCTCAATACCATGCTCCTTGATGCACCCCTCCTTACCATCTCCTGTTCCTGCTGAGCTCAGAGCCTGTTCAAGTGGCAGAGTGCCACCTAGGCTGGCTAAGTCTATGTCCTCTGCTGAAGTCTCCCTTTACAATGCTACAGGAGCCACAGTTACACAGACATCCAATTCGCCTGGTTTCTCATTAATGCCTGGCAGACTTGACACATTACCAGAGAGCTTGCTGACAAAGTATTGCAGCTGTGGTTGCGGTGTAGGTAGAGCATCATTACCAAGACCACCTGTCTCCTCCTCCATGCTAGCCCCTGCCCTGGTTCCTTTGGTAGTGGTTTGGCTCCTTATTTTTCCCGCCCCAGTGCTTCCGGACCTGTGCTTCCCTGTTTGGACATCCACTGGCTTACCTGACCCTGCAACAGGCTGCTCCAGGGAAGAGTCCTGTCTACTGGCCAGGGTACGAGCAGCAGGTCTGCTGGATGAAATCAGCGCTTTTCCCCTGTCTTTTTTGCATCTTTACTGCCTTTGGTGGAATTTCGGTGCAAGCAGCCACCCAGGCAGTTCCAGAACTGAGGCCAGCCACCAATCGGGGGAGTCCCTTGATGAGCCCTGCCTACCAGCCAAGGACGCCGAAACACCGTCGCACTGCAGGCTCGAGAACAGCAGAGCACGATCTGCCCTCTCTCTGTCCTGGGGTTCCGACCAGCATGCCGCGGCCTCACAAGAAAGGGGAAATCAGCACCAACTGTTTGTACTAATAAAAATCCCCAGGTAAGTCTGAGCCGTGTCAGCGGGAGCAAGGGGGGTGCTGGAGACCTTGGGAGAGCTCCGCCGCGATGCATCTATGCGGCCGCCATCTTGCTTTCCAGCTCGTCCCAAAAGCCTCTTTCTGCTAGTTTCAGATGTATGTTCTGCCTCTTGCGGCTCATTTCTGACCTTTATTTTGACTCTTTTTTTCTGACCTGTATTCTGCCTCTTTCTGTTCTTTGCTCACCTTTATTTTGCCTCTTTCTGCTCGTGTCTGACCTTTATTTTGCCACTTTCTGCTTGTTTCTCAACTTTATTTTGCCTCTTTCTGCTTATTTCTGACTTCTATTCTGCCTCTTTTTGCTTGTTTATGACCTCTATTTTTCTTCTTTCTCGCTTTTATCTTGCCTCTTTCTGCTCATTGCTGGCCTTTATTCTGCCTGTTTCTGCTAGTTTTTTACCTTTATTCTGCCTTTTTCTGCTATTTATCGTGCCTCTTCCTGCTCGTTTTTTACCTTTATTCTTCCTCTTTCTGCTTGTTTCTGCCGTTTACTCTGCCTCATTCTGCTAATTTCCGATCCTTATTCTGACTTTTTCTGTTAATTTCTGACCTCTATTTTGCCTCTTTCTGCTAGTTTCTAACCTTTATTCTGCCTCTTTCTATTTGCTCTCACTTTTATTCTACCTCTTTCTGCTCATTTATCACCTTTATTCTGCCTCTTTTTTACCTTTATTTTGCCTCTTTCTCCTCGTCCTGGGACAGCGAGGGGAGCTTCAAGTCCCCCGTGGCGCCAGCTGGCTCCCCACCACCTGAGGGAGCTGGCATTGCTGAAGCACAAAGGAAGCTGCTGGAAATGTAGCTCTCTGCATGCGAGAGCAATCTTTCATCTCTTTCCCTGCCCTCATCTCTGGGGGCTGTGAAAGACATGAAACTTCTGCTTCCAGCAGGCAAGAGCACTTTGACAGCTCCTGCTCGCAGGATCCAGAGTGTTTGTTTTTGATTGGTGGGAGCGGTCACAGCTCCCGCCAAGCAAAAGCAAACAGCTAAATCCCGGCGGTGGGCACCCCAGGACATTGCAGGAGCCGGTCATGGGGGGCTGGCGATCCCAGGGCCATTATTGGCTCCAAGAGGGTCTGCGCATTCCCTCTCTTTCATCTGCTTGGCTGGCCCCGGGGAGGAGGTGATCCCCGTGGCGTTTATGACCCCCTGCCTTTCTGGGGCCATGGGGGACACGCAGCCCCCGCTAATATAAGCATTAGCCCGGGGAGGTGGTGTTCCCAAATGCAAAAAGAAGCCCTTGGAGGAGGGCCCCGTGTGCCCTCCTCCTTTTTTTTATAAAATACCGGCATACCCACTGGACCTGGTCACTGACCCCAGGGCCACAGTTAGGGGGCAGGGTACTCCTTATTTGCCCCCTTTTCTGTTTTTGTAAAAATAAATTCTGGGACTCGGCTAAAGGCAAGTCCCAAAATGGCTCTCCAACACTATCTGCACAAGCAGCGCAAGGCCCCTCAGGCATCTGCCTCCACATGCCAACATGTGAGTGTGTATCACCATCCGTACACTATGAGCCCAAGGCCCAGTTCCAATCTCAGCGCCAAAGCCACATCACATTCCGAAAATGCAAGAAGTAGTCAGACAAACATCAGGGATGAAAGCTCCTTTGTTCCAATGCAGAAGGCGGGAGGACACCTGCACCTCTGACCTTGGTCCAGAACACTCCTGGAACACCCTGAGAGAGATGCCATGGCAGACGGGGACGACTCCCACACCACGCATTCCTTAAATGAACTATCTGACTCATCCACACCCCACACACAGAAGCCCCTGCCTGTGGTACCCCTGCATGGCATGCCCTTGACACTCACGGAAACAGCAACCCACTCTCCCCAACTTTGCACACACAACAGAATTATTGCTCAGAGCTGTGGCATATCCTCCACACAACTGCTGCAGTTCAGAAGAGTGCCCGTTCCACAAGACGCACCAACGCAATGGCAGGCCATACCAGGCACATGCACAACCCCTGTCACGTGTAACAGTACTGTGCACGTATGCTGCATTTACTGGGTGCAGTGCCACTGGCAGTGCAGCGGATCAGTTACCGGCTCAGCTTCCGCATTGCCTACGTCACATGCGTCCAGCCCTGGTCCCACTGGCGACCATGCTCATTCAAGTATCCCATGTATGTCTGCCTATCCAACTCAACTGTTGATGAATTGGACTATGACTTGTGTCTGCGCCCCCTGTTGGATCATGAAAAGTAGTGTAAACGAGACAGTCATGCATGGGATGCCTTGACATACTGCGAATGTTTTGGTAGTTGTGCATGGGAAAATTGCACAATTCCTCGTGTGCAGGGACCACATCGAGGCGCTCCCCTATTTGGCTTTGTTGCAGATCGGTTAAACGGGGTGGGCTGAGCACACCTGCGCAGACGACTTACTGGATTGGCTCACCCTGGGGTTCCTTGAACACGACAACGACATGCTATTGGAACACATTGCACATGAAGCTGCACGGGCATTCATGGAGGAGTAACTATGTTCTTGCAGCCACATCCGATTGGCACCCACTGCACATGTCCCAACAACTTCGTGGGGATAACTCACACATCCCACCACAACAGAGGATACGTCTGCCTGCGTCCGGGCTCTGGATGCATGTGCGTGGAACAACGCGTGTGTACACACACCTGTTCAAGGTGATGCAGGTCCATGCCCAGTGCAACACAGCGTCGTTTGGCAACTTTGCCAATTCTGACACACTGCTGGGGGGAGCACACACATGTCAATGTAGCATGACATGTGAACCTGTCGGGTCCTCACACCTGATCACTGTCAGCAGAGCAGACAATCAGCGCACTCTGGAGACAGAGCACTATGCAGATCTCATGGGCAGTGAGTCGTGCCCCCTCACACGGGGAAATGGGCAGACGCTAAACAACACATGACTCATCCAGCAAGGCAAGGTGGGCTGAGAGTGTTGCCATTCATGATGAATGTTGCCCATATTAGCCCCAACAATTTCTGAACTTCGACATGTACCCATGCTGCGTGTAAGTGTCTTAAGCATTTCCCTGCCTATTGTGGCCCTTGCCTCATCCGTACTGACATGCACATGCCAATAAAGTATATGCAACTCCACTGGTGTCTAACTGTGAGGTGTGTTTTTTGGATTGTCCACTCTTGCGCCACAATGAGCATCGTCCCTACACAGGGAGGAACTGACTGACGCATGTGCAATTGGGGGGTCTCACTTTGGCAAGCTCCACCTCTGTGAGCCAGACCTTGTTATTGGATGGGTGCTGGACGCCATGTGCACTTATGTGACTTCAGCAATGTGAGGATGGTGTCCAACCCCTGACCATGTGGAGCAATGTCATATATCACAACAGAATGTGTCCACACAGATGTGTGTAAGTAGACATGCGACGTGAACTTCTGGTGTCACATGTGCTGTAGGACACCCCTCCTGGCCTGCTTTCGTTTGGGTCAGTCCTACACACAGCTATATTCAATACATGGACGTGTGCCTACGTTGGGGGTTGTGAGATTGTTGTTGATGTGCAATGGAGACACAGCTAGTACTCACCTTCACAGTCATTCAATTGGTCATGCGTCTCAGGGATACACATGCGCATAGATGTCAGTTGCCAGGGTGTACCTTCATGTGCAATCATTGTACCTACATCCAGCCATACCTCCATACATAGTGATGACACATCTGTGTGATTTAGAATGTTTTATTCACATTCAGGTGATTGCAGGAGCTGGGGCTGTACATGGACATCCAAGCCCACATCACATGGAAGCACAGTGGAGTGCCAACCAGAGTCCTTTGGGGATTGCACAGTGATTAGGAACAGGGAGAGTGCAGTCCGCAGCAGGATAGCTGTGTAATTGGCCAGCGGTGAAGAAATGGCAGTCCGTGTAGGGGTCCAGGTGAAAGTCGCAGAGTGTTCCGGGGGTCACTATGAGGTGTTTCCCAGGCCATGATGCATAGGTCATGACCAGGCAGGGACAGGCCATACGGTGGTGATGGCTGCTACTGCCTCCTTCCCCACACAGTAGTTCACATGCCCTTCTTACTCCCCTGATATGGCTTCTGTGTCCTGTGTGTCCGGTGTGTGTGGCGGGGTGATGGCTGCATAATTGTGTGCCACTGACACATCAGACTGCGAAGGTGATGGGGCAGCATCACTGTGTGCCACGGACACATCAGGGGTTGGAGCTGTGTGTGTCGATGATCCCGTTGCAGTCATCTGGGAACGGCTCAGTGGCAGCTATGGCAAGATGAAGTACTACAGGGCATTGAAGTCCCCATCTACTACCCGCTGGTGTCCATCCGTGTCAGACATCCTTCCAGCCTGCATCCGCTCCATGGTCTCCATTGACCTGCACATCTGTCTCAACTCTGTGCTGTCATGGCTGGTGCCTGTCTGCCCACACAGTTCTTGTGTCCGATTCATAGCACCAGCAAGGTCAGCCAAGGTCTGTGGTGGAGCATGGTGCGGACAGGGGGTGTCCAATAGGGACTGTATGTGGTCCCTGATGGGACTCAGACACCCACGTATGGCATCGAGTTTGGCTGCCATGAGCTCAAAACCCACCCGCAGCTGTTCAGCCAACTCCACCTAGGAAGACTACACACGTTGTATGTGATCCATGTATTGGTCGGGGGTCCTGGGAGACAGCCGTGGTGGTTTGTGTTTCCTGCTGTGTGGTCTGTGCAGGTGGTGGGGTCACCTCGAGGCAGCTGGCCTGCCCTGCTCCTGGGGGTGGGGTGCAGAGCCTATCCAGTATCCGTTGGAAGGTATCTTGACATATGTGCAGGTTGTCCTCTACATCATCAATGATGGGATTTTTGTTCTGCTCTGCAGTAAGTGTTGATTGTCCCTCTGCAATGTAATGGGGAGATGCAGGTTAACAGGGTTTCACATGTATGTTGTTGATATGCATATGTTTACATTCAGACTGCATGCCAATGTACATTACAAATGTTTTGGGGGAGCTGGCTAATCGATGGCAGTCAGTGTGTTTTCCCAATACATGACAGATGTGTGGTGGTACCCGTTCATTATCAACACACTGTGTCAGGTAATGCCAGATGTGAGTGGACTACGCACAAGCGGAACCTGTTGTGGGCTCTGTCCTGTGGTGTTGCACATTGTACCACATTGCCGTCGTTGCTGATGTCCTGTGATTGCTATGTGTGTGTGCTGCATTGTGAGGGTGCTGCCTCTGCAGCTCTGATTTCGTGTGGCCTTCTCCCTTTGAGGCGGAGTGCCTTTGAATTGTGTGCTTTTGGGGGCCTGATTTGGTTTTGACTTGGGTCATATGTGCTCTCGGACAGATTTTGTGGCCTGGTGCATTGTTCATCTGCTTCGTGTATTGTAAGGCATGGGTTGTGGGTGCACGCAGACATGTCAGGGTGTGACCTGCTCCTTTATGGATGTGATCCTTACTGGGCTACCTCCATGTCGATTCGTGGGCCATGTCATTTTTTTGGGCTGCTGCCATGCTATCGGACATGCAGTGTTACTTGCATAGTCATTATGGAACACAGAGCCGCTGCTATGCTGGATTCGGCACATGTGCATGGGTCGGTGGTGATAATGGTGATGGGGGGGCCCTCTGTGCACCTTGTGGATGGGGGCCTACTTGGCGTTTCTATGTGTGCTGCAGTGTGCCAAGGCAATCAGGGACATGTTCCACGTTCATTGTGGGTGTGCAGTGTGCTACGCATACTTGTTCATGTGTGCCATTGTGCCCATCTCCCCTGTCCCTGGTCGTTACTCACCCTGTTGCTGTTGTGTTAGGTCGTATCGTGCTGTGTCCATGCCAGTGCCTGTGACCTACTGGACACTCCGACTGCATTGACGTTGGTTACGATGGCCTGCCATATTTTGGTTTGGGTTACCAGTGCCGCAGTGGAGGTGCTGAACAGTTGTTGATGGTGTTCGGTCACCTCTGTGATGAGGATCCAGTCTTCCTGCGGACTGAACCCCGCCTTTATCTTCCTCTTGTCCTTGCCCTTCCACGAACGCGGGGTTCCTGGCTGGTCCTCCGTGGGGCTTGTGGTGTTCGGCTTGTCCTCAGCCCTCGATCCGGGTGCATCCATGTTGCTACGCAGTTTGAAATGTCTTTTTGGCTTTTTTTTTCTTGCTTTTATGTTGCTTTTTCCCGCCAGGTGCGTGGGATTTGCAGGCCTGTGGCTGGTCTCCGCTGATTTGTGTACCGCGATTGTCCTCATCGCATGATTTTTCGCGTTTCGCATTTTTGCGCCGTGGCGTCGATTTTGACGCTGACATTTGACGCGTTATCTGGTGTCTATCGCATGGTACCGCCTTGTTGTGATTTTCACGTTGGTACAGGGTTATTTTCCCACAATAGGCTGCGATATTGAAAGTTGCGTTACGCTACTCTTGCGGTAGTTATCACACGTTCTTGTGAACATACCCCAAAGTTTTTTAAGCATAAGTTTAGCACAGTGCCATCCATGCTGAGCTGTAAAATGAAACATGCCTTTTACCACTCAAGGCAGAGTATTACAACTTTTAATTGGTAAAATATCAACCAAGCCAACCTGAAACGGACAAAAGCAACCCCTGACACGTGTGTCACTATCATTATAGCTCTCCAGAGAGGTTTAGTTTTGTCCAGACACATATATATAAATATATATGCATACAAATACGTACTTTTTAAAACTTATTAATACTTAGGTTGTTGTATGATTGTTTGCAGATAATGCATATTTTTGGGGGTTTATATTGTTATGATTTAGTTATATATTTTATTGGGGTGAATAGTAAATATTTTGGTGTTGTAATATATTTATTTTTGCCAATAAAATGTTTTGTGTTTATTTCAAATTATGTTTTTAAATATTTATTAATGATAAAGTAATTATTTTGTTGATAATATTGTAGTCAATATTGTCTGAATCAATATGTGTTACATTATATATGTTCATTTAAAGTTGACAATAATTTGATTTCCTATATTTGTGTTCAATGTAAATAAGAATTAGTATTTTAAAAAATATTTGTGTTCTCAATATTTGTGATTTTATTAGTTAGTTATTTCCCAGAGAGAGCACCCTACCATCAGTCCTGCTCTACCCTTTACACTTAGTCACCACTCTTCACTAAGGAGCAAAACTGTAACAACCAATTAAATACAGGAGATGTGTTTATTTATATTATATGTACCATGAGATCTGTCCAACCCTGAGCTCAACCACTCCTTCCTTCCAGTTCTTACTAGAAAAGGAATGTATTGCCAGCCAACCTTCCTCAAGTCTTGCTGTTGTTGCATGGATTTTTCCAAAGGGTCTAACCTATGATGGTCCTAACAGGCCCAAACAGAGAAGACGTCATTGGAAAAACAAAGGGGCATATTTACAAAGAAACTGTTGGAGCACAGTGTTAAGCCACAATTGGTAACGCCGAGCTTCGGCAGTTTCAAAACATGGGGCTGTGCCGTATTTTCAATAAAATGGCATACCTCTGGATTTTCCTTAGCGCTTGGATTAAATTTAGCTGCCTCGCGCCAATTCAGGCACCTGTGCTCAATAGTGCAACTGTGCCTGCATTGCAGGGAATGATTGTTCATGTGCAGGAAGTTTTCCCTTTCTGGACATAAACAATCACTAATGACGATTTGCAACTTCTATGTGTGCTGCATTCTGCAGCACACATAGAAGTTGGAACTTGTCATTATTTAATGATTGTTCATGTACAGGAAGGGACACCTTACTGCGCATGAACAATCACTACTGGTGATATGCCTCTTCTATGTGTGATGCAGAATACATCACACATACAAACAGAAAAAGCAAGGTGAAATTTATCATTTCCACGTTAAGACAAGGTTTTCCCTGGTCTTATTTTTGGCACTGCCATATATTTACGCCACCCTTGTAAATAGGGGGCAGCGTGAAAAAGCAATGGGTGTTGCGTCGGATCGCCCACTGCAACACCTATAACATGCACCTTTAATGCTAAGTGCTGCATGAATAGGAACACATTTTACAAGCTGTGTTAAGTAAATAAGGTGAAGGTGAAGGTGTGACGTTCTGGTGGTGCTAAGTCCTTGTAAATATGCCCCATTGTTATTCTTATTCAGAGTGGAGCAGGGGAGCCAGCGAAGTATCATTCTGAAACAAAAAGAAAAGATATAGTAAGTGGAAAAAATAAGACAAAGACTAGCATTAATCAACAAGCGTAAAGGGAAGAGTCAATTACTCAAGTGAGAATATTGTACATTCAAGTCTCAGAAGAGGTCAGCTTCAGAAGAATCATCAGGTAGATTGATTCTCCATGGGGCATAGATTGCGGAAGAAAACTTGCACACTACCCATTCTTGACCTACCATTGTTATAATTTATTCTCTGTTCTATGATGTCCCTTTCTAGCCTAGATAAGGAGGGTGCTGTGGGCAAATTAGCAATTGTTTTTACCCCTTTCCCGTAACAGTTTAGTAATACGTTTACCGTATCCACCCGCCAAGTGTGAGATCTGCTGATAGTGGAAAGAGAAAATAGGGCAATAGATCACACAAAGTGAGGGATAAGGGTTGGAATTTTGATGACTGGATGGATCAGGGTACTGGGTCAAGCTTTAGTGAGACAAACAGCCTCTGCAATTCCATGAGCATGGTGGATCTGTCCTAGAAAGAAAATGACAGTTAAGTTAAACTACCTAATCTTTAGCAGATACCAGATTCCCTCATTAGTTATAGTTATCTACTCTGAAGTCCAAAATGACAATGATCCACATAGTTGAAAAATATTTATAATCAAATTTAGGATAAGTTATATTGTGTACAAATGGTGCATCTGAATTCTTCTGCCATGGTCTGTCATGAGAGCATGGGTTAACTGCAGAGCAGGAGCTCCAAGGGGGTTTCACCATTTTGCAGAAGAAAATGTCCGTAGAAAGAGAAAATTAAAGGACAATATTTGGGAGTCAAGATAAATATGGTGTGCTAAGGGCCAGTCTAGTACCAAAGATTCCAGACAACTAGCTGCAATCACCCAAACAATAAAAAAGGTTAGCGGTACCCATCATCATCATTTCATGTCCACCACATTTAGACAACCACTTAGGATTTGTCTCTTGAGCCACTAGTCTACAATACTACTGTTCATTTTCCATACCAGGGTACAGGAATAGGCTCATTTGAGTCCTCTTGTTAGAAGAAGATATGTATTGGCCATTCTTCTGCACATTGTTATCAATAAATAACAGATTGTATTTCTTCTTCCAAAACGAGACAGACCTGTTGAACAATAAGATAGAAACACTTTTAGTCATAGTCTGCTCTAGGCAAACTGAGAAGAAACATGAGATGCTGGTGTGAAAATGATCAAGTAACACTCCCAGCGTCCATCCTCGATCAAATATGAAATTGATCACCCAAGCATGAAATTCCAAGTTTAACTAAGCTTAGCCCATGGGGCGTGGCTAAGATGGCAGCTGAGTCAGACACGCGGTAGGGAGCTCCACGCTAGGCCAGCCAATAATCCTGAATTCTCCTTTACACACTGCCGGTTCCTGCACATGAATGGTGCTACCAGGCATGCATGACCCCATCTGAAAACACCGGGTGTGGTGGAGCACGTGGAGCTGAGTCCGGGCGGCACAGGATCCTAATCCCAGAGTCTTCCATCACCCCATCGACCTTGCTTACTATTGCCTTCCCAGCCGGGAACCATACTGAGCCCAGAGATTAACCCTTATCTGCCGCAGTGTAACGCCAGAGACCACAGCTTGCCCAGCACACATCTCGGAGTGCCGTGCTGTGGCGCCTCATAGCAGAGTACCTTTGGACTGGTGCCCGGGCAGCGGAGAGACCTAATTGGCGACTCCCAGCAGACGTTGCAGGTGCCAGGGTGGTTCTGACCCAACTCTTCACCTATTATAAAGTACACTAAGCCTGTTACTGCCTCCTTATTACAATCACTGCCAGCTGTTGCACGGACTTGACTTAACTTGATTACTCTACCTTCCCCAAGTTGGTATAGACCAAATCGGACCGGGATTGAAGAGTACCCAAATGTCAGTGATCCTATGGACACGATGCTGGCAGCCACGCTAACTGTGCGTTCTCACCAATTCGATGAGCTTCTCTCAGCTGTCCTAGACATAAAATCCACTCTCAATCCTAAACTGGATTCCATATTGATGGACGTTGGCCTCCTCTGGGAGGATTATAAAAACCTGAAGGATCGAGTCAAAAATGCAGAATCTACATTAGCTACCCTGAGATACATGATGATAGACTCCAGATCACGCCTTTGTGCAATGCAGGATGTGATGGAATACTTATGTGGATGAATCAAGGACCAAGAAGGGAGATCGAGAAGGAACAATGTTTGTATAGTGGGCCTCCCTGAACAAGCAGAAGGCCCAGACATGGAACTTTATTTAGAGGACTGGTTTGTCAACACAATATTACACAGCAACCAATCCACCTTCTTCTCAGATGAGAGGGCTCACAGGGTCCCAAGGAGGCCAACCCGCCAGGGAGCCTGCTGTACCCGGTGGTGGCACTCTTATTCAACTACAGAGTCAGAGATCAGATTTTACAGGTGACAAGAGCGAGTGGTCGATGGATCATCGAGAACACCCAAGTTCATATTTACTCGGATTGCACCCTGGAAGTTCAGAAATGACGATCTTTCTTCCTGGAGGTGAAGAAGTACCTTAGTGGCCACAAAATCAAGTATACCATACAGTTCCACTCCACCCTCCGGGTGCAGCACAAGGGCACTACCACCTTTTGCGCGACTCCAGACAAGGTGTGGTCTTAACTCAAGCAAGGGGGCTTGCACCCTCACCAGGGGATAAATCCGGCCCCTCTACTTTGTGGCAAGTACAGCAGCAACGCAAGACACACTCCAGACCCCGGCCACAGGGTCCTACTAATGGAAAAGAAGCTAGAGAAAGGGCCTGAGCAGTACAGGACGTGGAGAAACAAGCATTAGCCCCATCACACTCGGAGGAGGAGAACCAGCACAACGACTCACCGTTGCTGTCTGACTCCCAGTTCACTGCGGTGTTGGGTAGCTGCCCATCTGAGGACTTGATGTGACGCAATCTGATTAGGTCTGGAGAGGGTATACGTGGGTGGATGTAATATTGGAGTTGCTGGGCATGTGCTGTCTCACAACTAATGTTACAGATCAGGCCACTGGAGGTGGTAGCTATCACTGGGGCTCACCACTGCTGCTAAATTCTGCCTCCCCCCAATCTATACAGAACCTATGTTACAGACTACTATTTTGAATTGTTATTATTGCATTACTGTGCCAATGGCTGGCAATACATTGGCGAAGTCTCCTGAGAATGGAAGTTGGGAGTTAATGTTGGTCTGTTCTACTCATCCACATGGAGGACCTTGTATTTATCCTAGTGGGGGACCTTGCATGCTGTGTGTGAGGGTGGGCTTGAGAGGTGGGTGTGGGGTATACTATTGTTGCTCCAGTGACTATTTCTGCTTACAATGCCATGTCTTTGTTGTCATGTGAACAGGGCTCAACAATGCTGTTATTAACGTGGAACATCTGAGGACTTGAAGGTTACACCAAGCACCACTGCATGTGCCAGCACCTTCACAGGCACAAGATCCACATAGCACTTCTACAGGAAATTCATCTAACCTCACAAACACTAGAAACAAAGTGCAGGTGTTGGAGAGGGACGATGGTAGGGACCATGTACTCTAGTTATGCTGGGGGAGCATTAATATGGGTGGCTCCTGGTACAAAATTAGAGATCCTACATACCAGAATTGACACTTAGAGTCCCTATAGAAAACTAGAGTGGCTATTGGAGGTCTGCCACTATCGCTAATATCGCTGTATGCCCCCCAATACTAACCAGGCCCCCTTTCTGCAGTCTCTGACTCTGGCACCAGTGCAGAACACACTGGCCCCGATTTATTGGGGTGGAGATTTTAATTGTATCCCTGATTTCGATAAAGACCACTCTCACCCCCCCACTCTCAGGTGCCCATTCGATTGCTTTCACACATTCTTTACGGACCTTGTCTCTCAACCTCCAGGTACACGAAGCTTGGCGGGCCTACACACAGACACTAGGGAATACTCAAATTACTCCGGGTTGCACAATCTACACACCAGAATTGACCTGGTATATTGTTTACGAAATGCCATTGCTAGGGTGTCCCCAGTGCAATATCTTGGACGCAGCCTTTCAGACCACTATCCACTACAGCAACAGTTGTCTTGGGGGAAATGCAAACTCAAAATCCCAACATGGCTACTACCATTAGAGGCACTTTGTGACGTCCCAGTCAGCTCTTCTCTTTCAGATACCATTACTTCTTATTTCCAGGAAAATGAGAGTACAGCATCCGGAGTTGGGGTGTAGTGGGATGCATTCAAGGCGGTACTCCGTGGCCATATGATCAAAGCAATACACAAAACTTGATTAACCCTTCTTAAGGAGCTTAATAGCCTGGAAACTGAGATACGCTGGTATAAACAGTCATCTCCCACTGACCAATCAGTTGCAGTTTCACTAGTTCAGACTAGACTTACATACAGGACGACCCTGGAACAACTGGGTGCCCTTGATCATAGGGAATATTCGGCCAGACAGCATGTTGTGGGTGAGAAGCCCTGGAAAATTGCTAGCATGGCTGCTACGGTCAGACTCACTTAGAAACCTTATCACGGCCATTAGGGACGATATGGAATGTATCGTTAATACGTAGAACAACATTAACAATGCTTTTTACTTGCACTATGCCTCTCTGTACAGAGACCTCTCAAGAGAGAGACCCAACCCCACTACAGTCCTTTCTGGAGGACGATGCTCTTCCCTGTGTCCCACCCTTGCAGTTTGTAGAACTAGAGTTTCCCATTGCGATAGCTGAGATAGTAGATGCAATCAAACAGATAGTGAGAGGTAACTCTCCTGGAGCAGACAGTTGGCCCCTGGAGTTTTACAAAACTTTCAGTACACAACTGGTCTCTTGTCTACACCACATGTATACTGAGGCATAAGAAAAGGGTGTGTTGCCCTTTTCCCTTCAGGAAGCGGTGTTGGTGTTCTTGCACAAACCTGGCAGAGACCCCTTACTTCTCGCATCATATCACCCACTGTCCCTCCTGAACTCATATTACAAGACCCTTGGCAGGGTTCTCGCTAATAGATTGGTTGCAGTAACCCAAATCCTAGAGCATCATGACCAGAACGGCTTCATACCTGGAAGACACACCTTCCTAAGCCTGCGAAGACCTTTTATGTTGATGGTCTGGGAGCATACAAAGGATAAATACCCCTGGGTTGCTCGCTCAATATTGAGAAGGCTTTTGATACCTTGGGATGGTGCTGCTTACAGGCGGTGCTCATTAGATTCAGGATGGGCCCCCAATTTCTCAAGTGGATCTTCTTATTATTGAATTTGCCAGTGGCGCGCATGAAGACCGGATCTACAATTTCTGATTCCTTTGCCATTGAACGGGGCACCTGGCAAGGATGCCCTTTTATCACCAATCATTTTTGCGCTAGAGATGGAACCACTTACTAGCAGGCTCCAACAACAGGCCTTGGACTGGGGAATAAAGGCATACAACCAATTGCATGTAATCTCATTGCATGCGGACGATGCACTAATATGCCAACGTGGACATGCAGTGGTTCTACCAGAACATATGGTTCTACTGGAGTGGTTTTGGCGCGTATCAGGCCTGTAAGTGAACTGGAACAAATCCCTCCTATTTCCTATGAATCCATTGAACTCTGAACAAAGGAGAGAACTTCTACCTACGCCTCTCCTATGGTCCTGTGATTCATTTAAAGATCTAGGTATTCAGGTGTTTCACTCAACTAAAGTTTTACTGGACGGAAACCAGGATAAGGCAATAGCTAGCATTTGGTCCTCTTTACCATTCTGGACTGAATTGTCACTTTCCCCCATAGGTCGTATAGCCATCTCTAAAATGTTGGTCTTGCCTATATTGCTGTATTTTTTCACTGCCCTCCCTCTCTTATTACCCCTGAAGTTCTTTCAGGAACTCAGGACTTTGCTGACTGCCCTCATATAGGGCAATAATATAAAATGGGTCTCTCTTGGGAACCGGTATGTGCCATTGACCGAAGATGGACTGAGAGCCCTGAAGTATGAATACTATTACGTGGCTGTGCACTTACAGTGGCCAATGCGCTGGCTAGCTGGCCAAAAACCAATGTAATTGAGATGCTGGGCAACTGGAATTCGCCCAACTGCTGCAATAAAATTGCTGCTGGGCTCAGAGAATATGATCCTGAAGAGGGTTCGGACTATCCTTATGTTCAAGGCCTGTTGCTGTTGGTCCACTTACTTACAGAAAAAGCGTCCCTTTCCCACATACACCCCTGAACTTCCTCTTTGGGCGTTGCCTGGTTGCGTAGCTCTGGGTCCCAGACCGGAAGTGGCTGACTGGACCAAATTGGGCGTCACATCATAGGGAGATCTGTTCAATGACAAGATTTTTTGCACAGCAGAAAATTTGATGGATGACTATGGGATCCCCCAGGGTTTTTTCTCGCTCGACAATTACATTCAGTATGAGGGTAGGACGCACAATGAACCTGAGATATCCAGACTCCTCCAAACAATACTCGTATATGGCACTGGCCAACGTGCTATCACTATGCTAGGAAGGTCTATATGACAGGACATGGAGATCCCGCTTATTGCGCTCAGAGCTTTTCTGAGATTGGAGAATTCTCTACAACATTCACCGACAAACAATGGGGCATATTCTCAAGGCGCTAACGCAGAGTTATCGGCACTTTGGCACAGCCAAAGTCACAATAAAATTACCGCCCCTTTCACAAGCTGGTGCAAACAGCCGATAACACCAGTTTTCCGGCAATAGCATCCTCAAAAAACATTGCCACAGATGACCCTGTCAACTAACGCTAATGATATGCAGAGTAGGCGTTCCCGTGCAAAAAGCCGCAACAACACCACTCCACAACATTCTCAACGACCAACCAGATCAGCGATAAGATCTCCAAACATGCGATAAGGCGCGTTAGCTGCAGGATTTTAAGACCTGCTCTTACCCGGTGTAAAGTCGGACAACAACCGGCACCAGACAAGGGAGCACAGCCCATAGCCACACATCAAGAACAACAAATGCCCTGGAGCAACTGATCATGCAGCCCGGAGCCCCAATAGGGCGACGACACCCACCGCCACCACACCAACCCTACCCCGGGGCCCTACCTTCTTTGGACAAAGATATTGCACATCAACTCTACGAAATCATGAACCAAACAATTCGCCTGAAGTCGCACATTCACAACACCTAACATACATGTGTGGTCAGAAAAAGGGAAATCATCCATCCATCTCATAATATCCAAATAATATGTTTATTACAGAATAAACCCAAAACAACAATTGCGAAGAGTCATGGCGGGTCTTCTCAAGACATCCTGTAAGCCACAACCTGCAAGACAGAAATCTAGATAAGAAGGTGTGTCATGCGCTCATCAAAGTACAGAGAGAGAGAGTGAAAGAGAGAGAAAGATAGAGATAAGGAGAGAAAGAGAGGGAGAGAGAGAGAGAGAAAGAGAGGGATAGAGAAAAATAGGGAGAGAGGGAGGGAGAGAGGGAGAGAGAGAAAGAGAGAGAGAGGGAGAGAGAAAGAGAGGGAGAGAGGGAGAGTGAAAGAGAGAGAAAGAGAGGGAGAAAGGGTGAGAGAATGAGAGGGAGAGAGTGTGTCACACTGTGGGCCCAGGCCTCACTGCTCACCTGCTGCCACCGGTGTGTCTCTAACCATGTGCCGGTATACACTGCAGTCCCCCAGGTCCCTTATCTGAAACAGTTTACAGAGACATGAATGGCAGAGTCCATACAGTTGCACACGCCATCATCGCTTGGCCGCCCCTGCGCACACAGGCTGCTGCACGCCAGCCCCTCCCGCCGCCTAGCGGTGATTGCCCACCCCTGCTCAACCAGGCCTCACTGCTCACCTTCTGCCACCTGCGTGTCTCCAAGAGGGCCCACCACATGCCGGTGAGAACTTGAAGCCCGGGGCCGCGACCATGGCACCCTCCACATCTTGCAGCCACGCACTGCGGGCCACCAGGTCACACACTTGATTCTGGATCTTGATTTTGCTATGGCAGAGAGCACATCAGTGCACAGGGCATCATCACAGGTTGCACACCCGTTCAGCCCAATAGGTGCCACTAACTCTGTGAACCACGAGGCAACGCCACGTGGCAGGAGGGCCCCATTGCCCGCTGGCTTAGGCCTACACTGCGGTCCAGCAGGGCTCACACCAATGCCACCATTCCGGACCACCCAGACAGCGCATCATCGCAGTCTGCACACCCGCTCAGCGATGCAGGTACCCCTATCTCAGTGCACTGAAAGACACCATCCGGTGGTGGTGTGCCTGCTGCAGTGCATTCGGTGCCACCAAGTCTGTGCACCGCTAGCCACGGACCCTTTATGATTGATTCCCTTGGTGCGGATGCCATCATGTCACCACCAGCACTGGGCAATGTGACATGGCAGGGCCCTAGGCCCTCATGCATAACGAATACCCACACGGAGACACTCAGTTAGGGAGTGGAAATGGCGTCCAGCATGTGCGCCAGGTCCTTTTTATTGACAGGGTCACATGTCCTGTAACGCCGATGCCGAATGGGTGTGGTGTGGGTGTGAACCAGCCATGGGGGAGTGGCTGTGGCGTGCTGTGGCATGCTGACAACTAGACCTGTGATCAGCAGTTCCCTACAGGGAAGATCTGGGACATGTAGCTTTGCGTATGCGATTCCAGCGTAAGGTTGTGAACAATGACCCTGGGGCTCTGGGCTGGGTTCCGTCCTGGGTTGGACAAGAAAGTAACTAATGGATGTGTCTCTGTTGTGGTGTCTGTGCGACCCGGACCGTAATCGGCAATGTGTCACCCTGTGACCTAAGTCCCACAACATGAGCAACATGGACGTAAGGGGGAATCACTGACCCTACATTCATCCATACTTCCACACTTGAAAGATCATAGACATGACACATCTGTGTGAATATGAAAGTTTATTACACATTCAGTGGAGTGTTGCAGCCGGAGCAGTACAGGGCCATGCAAACCCCACTTTACATTGTTGGCCCGTGGAGGGCCAGCCAGAGTCCTTCAGGCAATGACAAGTACATCAGAAGAGGAGGAGTTCAGTCCACAGTCTGATAGCTGTGTCATTGGTGACCAAACAGGGTATGGCAGTCCATGTCGAGGTCCAAGGTGAGTGTCGCAGAGTTCATAGGGAGACAGTGGAAGGTGATGATGCAGAGGGCAGAATCAAGCAGAAACATGGATGAGATAAATGCTACTGCTTTCTTCTGACCACGAAGGCAGATTCATCCACATCTTCGTCCTCTGCTGTTGCATGTGCCTCACATGTGGGTGGTGGTGTTCTGTCTCCAGCACTGTGTGGCAGTGACGCCTCAGGGGCCGGAGGTGGAATGTCTGCTGCACTGTGTGGCACTGACACCTCACAGACCAGATATGTGGATGGGGTGGTAGCAGCAGCATGCATCAGCACCAGGTCTTGTGGCAGCAATGCCATGAGGAGGGTCTTTAGGGCATTGAGGGACTCAGCTTCCTCTCGCTGGTGTGCAGCCGTGGCAGCCGCTCTTTCCGCCTGCTTCCACTCCATGTTCTCCATGATCCTCCGCATGTGTCCCAACTCCCTGGCGAGATCGCTGGAGGCACCCTGACTAGACAGTCAATCTTGTCGCAGGGTCAGGACTCTAGCGATGTCAGCCATGGTTCATTGGAGAGCATGGAGGGGACTGTGGGTGTCCGTTAGGGACTGTGAGTGGTCCCTGATGGGACTTAGACACCCACGTATTGCGTTTAGTTTGGCTGCCATGCGGTCGAATCCCACCTGCACCTGTTCAGCCAGCTTCTCCTGGCACCTCATCACACGGCGTTCGAAGGCCATGTGTTTGTCGTGGGGGTCCTGGGAGGCAGCCATGGTGGTGGGTGCTGCCTGCTGTGTGGTCTGTGCAGGGGATGGGTTCTCCTCATAGAAGCTGGGCTGCCCTGCTCCTGGAAGTGGGCTGCGGAGGCTCTCCACGAGCTGTTGGAGGGCGTCGGAGTAGAAGGTGTGGTGGTCCTCTTTGTCATCAGAGATGAGAGGTTCGGCCTGCTCTGCAGGAGGTGTTGGATTAACTCCTGCAATGTGAAGGGGAGATGCAGTTTAACATTGTGTTCACATGTATGTTGACGCATTGTACATGTTTACATTCAGACTGCATGACAGTGTACATTGTGACTGTTTGGTTTGGAGCTGCCTATTTGATGCAGGACAGTGGACATTCCAACAACATCACGGATGGGTGTTTGTACTTGTACATTGTCAACTCACATTTCCCTGCAATGCCAAATGTGATTGGCCAATTTCTACGCACATGCGGCACCAGTTGTGTCCTCTGTTCTGTTGGAAACGTGTTGCGGTTTGTACCACATCATTGTCAATGTTGATGTGCTCTGCATGTAATCTGTGTGTCCCAAATTTTTGGGGAGTCGTCCCTGCAGCTCTGATTTAGCTGCCCCTTATCCCTTACATGCGGTGTTCCTCTGGCTTCTGTGCTTATTCAGTGCTGAGATGTTGCATACTTGGGTGCATTGGTCTCTTGGTGGGAGTTGGGGGTCTGGGGCATGGTTAGTCCGCAGATGTGCTATGCTTAAATGTGCAAGTGTGACATTGTGCCCATCTCCCCCGTCCCCCCAGTCCCTGGTCATTACTCACCCTGTTGCTGTTGTGTCCGGTCATGTTGAGCAGTGTCCTGGCCCCCAACTCCTGCCACCGCCTCCCACTGATGACTGTGGACACCATTTCCTCCATCTCGTCCAGCAGCGCTGGACTCCCACCTCCAGTCTGCATTGCTGCCTTCCGGTTGTTTGCGAGTTTCTGCTTGGTTTTGCGCTTCACATCATTCCAGCGCCTCATGACCTCTTCCATTGTCCTCTTCAGCACTCTGACTGCATTCACCTTGTCCATTATGGTCTGCATTATTCCATTTTTAGTTGCCAGTGACACAGTGGAGGTGACGAACAGTAGTTGATGGTGTTCCACCACCTCCGTTATTAGGATCCTGTTTTCCTGCGGACTGAACTGCTTCTTCCTACTCTTCTTGTCCTTGCCCTTCCCTGACCCCGAGGTCCCAGGCTTGTCCTCTGGGGGGCTTGTGGGGTTCTGGTTGTCCTCTGTACTTGCTCCGGCTACCTCCATTGTGCTTCGCTGTTGTTTGGCTTTTGTTTGTATGTTTTTTTCTACTTTTATAGTGCATTTTCCCGCATGACGCGTGGGAATTGCAGGCCTGTGGCTGGTTTTCGTTGATTTTTGTATCGCGATTGGCATCATCGCTACTATTTTCACGTTTGTGTTTTGCGTTTTTGCGGCTTCGCGTTGATTTTAACACGTTCATTTGATGCGTTATCGTGAGACTATCGCATGGTACCGCCGTGTTGGGTATACCATGTTAACACGGCGTTATTTTCCTGCGATAGACTGTGATGTGAAGAGTTGCGTTAAGCTAATTTTGTGGTTGTTATCACACGTTCTTGAGAATATGCCTCCTAGATGTATCTCTGGATTATCGCCATATTTGAAAACCCAGTAAAGTACTGGTGTTGTTGAAGTCCATTGGAGATGGGTCGAGTCAATCACATCTTAGATCCATCTCTAAGAGGCTAGATGCCTGGTGCAGAGTTATTCACATGCCAGATTGGCCTACAGAGATGCATTGAGTTGAGAAGAAGAGCCGGCCTCATTTCAGGCTCACATGGGATGGCTGATGAATTTGGAATATTTCACAGATTTTTCATAGGATTTCGGTGTCAGTTTCTTTAAACTACATTATAGTACAGCATGAATACATCAGTACCATGTGCGAGAAATACAGAGGTGCTCCAATGCTATCATGCATGATGTCACCAAGATTACTAGTCACTGTTGGTGGTCAGTCAGCGAGAGGGATGTGTAAGGGTCAGTCCTCGATAGAAGATTAGGGGATGTGAGCATTAAAGCTTGGCTTAGCCGTACAGAATGTTCTAAAGTTCTTTCCTCAGTATTGCTTCTCAGACAAGGGATAATTGTGCAATTTAAATTAACTCTTTTTGAAACCTTATGAAGCTCTGCAAGGCAGACATAAAGAAGACGTGAAGACCCCATCACAAGCCTCTCACTGTGACTGCTGCTCACCGCCTTTAAATGATGCCATCCCTCCTGTGCTCTTTTCAACAGAGAAGTGCCTTCGAAATCCCAAAGCGCCAGCCAGCTGTGAGAACATGATGGCGGAATGCCTTTCATTATGGGGAGGACACACTGTGCAATTTGCAGGGCGGGAAACACTTAACCGCAGGAGTAAAGTGGCATGCAAAGGTATGTTTGATGTCAGCTTATTTTACAGTTTCTGGCAAAATGCAGTTCTAGTCGATCACTAATGAGCGAGGGATATTTAATTCATTTACACCACATCTGACAAAGTAACTGTAATAGGGTATTAGTTAAGAGTTTGGAATAACAGCTAATGATTAGGAGGTCCATTAATTTGTGTCAGAAGATACTTGGTGAAGGTATTAAGAACAACAAAAGCTGTGTCTGCAATTGATACATTTATTTTGACTATTTTTTAATGATCATTGTCATTTTAATATGTTAATATTTAATATTAATAACTGATGGACTACATGGATGAGGTTGTGAAGGGACGGACTGCTTCGTTACCCCAGGAAAGTTTAGTTATAATTAATGTATTGATGCATTAGTGTTTGCGTTAGAAAAATGTGCCACAGACAGGGTGCATACAGAAGATGAGTCCTATCAACTTTCTGTAGGAGTTTAATTAAGTCATTATTTCACATCATATTAGAATCAGGACAGAACAATCGTTAACATGTCTGCTTCTGTCCTGCCCTCCATGTACCCCGAGTGCAGTCCTGTTTATCAGTTTTAGTCACAGAGGGCGATATGTACAAGGACTGGCTCTAACTACTGCTAACGCTAGTTAGCGGCAGTTTTCCTACCGCTGTGTACTGCTGAAAACTATTGCCCTGTTAGCGACGTATCTACAAGACGTCGCTACATGGCGATAGTTTCAGGGAGCCGCAGTGAAAACTGCCATTAACACTAGCGTGAAGGCGATAGGAATACTGGCGTCAGCCCAACGTGAGTTTTTTTTTCCTGTATAGGCAAAAATAGCCTATCATCCACCTCCGATGAAAAATAGGGGAAAAAACAATTGAATGCAGAATGGAGAGCCAAGGCCAAGTGCAGTACAAATCAAAAAACCCCTCAAGCCCCTCAACATCCAGGATGACAAGCCAGAGTCCCAGGGGAAGAGGAAATTCAGGGCTGCATCTATAAAAAGATGCGCATCGCGGAGCAAAACCTGCGATGCATCACTTTTCATTGCGTACTCCATCCAAAACCTTGAAAGCGCGGACAGTCCCCGGGACCTGAAGTCCTTGATGGGCCTGTGTCTGGGGCCTGGAGGCCTTGCTGGGCCTGCGCCTGGGACCCGGAGTGGGATGCGGAGGTGCTGTGGAGTTGCTGGGCCGTGGCAGTAGACATTGAGGTGCGGCGATCACCCTTACCTTGTGGTGAGGTCTGGCAGGTCGCATGGAGACACGTTGCTGACCTGTGTGAGAAGACCGCCTTAAGCCCCTTGGAGCTGTGAATGGTAGAGGTGCTCCTGCGCACCAACGTTGGGAGGTCTGCAACGCATACTATGATCCACCACTACACCGGGGTGCATGGAGGAGATTACCAATGGTGGGCGGCGCCTCTGTGCATCACAGGGCCGGATTATGTTGCACTGGCCGGATGCTGTGGAGGGGGAGGTCCCTGAGCTGCCCTGAACTTGTGTGGCGGGAGCGCTGCAACTTCACGTCTAAGGGGGCTCTGTTGCATCACCTGCATGGGGATTTTCCCCAGCGGACTTGGTGGTGACTGCTGTACCCAGGCTTGTGAAATCCCACTTCGCTGAGGCTCCTGCTGGCTGAGTCACAAATTTGGAGAAAGTGCAGAGGATTGTTCCACGGTGTCAATGTCCAGGTAAGGAAAAGGTAGGACGCGTAGCGGAGGAGGCCCGGGTGTAGAGTCGCCCAGGCCTAGAACCTGTGAATGACGCACCCCCAGTGTCGGCTCATTCGCTATGGCGGAAGTGTGTCGCCCCAATGCTTTCAAGCAGTGCAAGAAGTGGCAAAAGAATAACATGATGATAACTTACTGATGCACACATGCTATGTTTCCATTGCGGGCAGGAGGGTGGGTAGCGCTGCTCCACTCACGGAGCTGGGCAGGGGCAGAGTGGTATGCCCACTCAAGTGCGCAATGACTGTTTCTTCGGCCCTCTCAGGCCGCTTAAAGCAGTCATGCGCACTACCCTGTTTAAAATGCAGGCTGCATTACAGCCTGCATGGAGAACATGCCCACCCCTCCAGCCCCTGGCTGAACGTCTTGTCATGGTGCTCAAGAACAATCACAATGCCGCATTGCAGCATTGTGATTGGCTTGGGGGGAGGAATTCTGGCTGCCTGCTTCCTGTTCCTGGAAGCAAACTCAGGAGAGCAGGACCCCTCCAGTGTCCAGTCCCGCGTTTCTTGCCTCCTAGCTGTCCAGTCCCCCCCGCAGCACTTCCCAATGGTGTCCGCTGTGCGCCCAGGTGAACGGTGAATACCACTGGTGTGACAAAGGAATATATGACGTTACAACGCATACCGTTACATCGCATTCCATTACAATGCATACTAATACTACGCATATTGCAAAAGTGGGGAAAGTGCTGGATAGCGGAGGGGTAAAATCACTATTCCCACTCCAGTGAGTGCAACCCTAAGACAAACCCTTGCACCCCAAAACCCCAAACACACCCTAAACCCTAACATTCACCTTTGCCCCCCAAAACACACCCTGAACCCTAAAATTCACCTTTGCCCCAAAACACACCCTGAACCCTACAATTCACCTTTGCCCCCAAAACACACCCTGAACCCTTAAAATTCACCATTGCCCCCCAAAACATGTCCTGGCCCGTAAAATTCACCTTTGCCCCACAACCCACACCCACCCTGAACCCTAAAATTATCCCTGGCACTCCAAAACCCATACCCACCCTGAACCCTAAAATTAACCCTGGCACCCCAAAACCTATACCCACCCTAAAACTTACAATTCTCTATTACTAACCTTACAATGCGCTGTAATGCCTGCGCTGTAATGGACATCTTCCTTGACAAAGGCAAGCCAAAAGGCAAGCACGTCTGCGTCTGTCCGCCCCTGGACCACGCCCAACACCAAGGACCCCTCCTTTCGGACAATCCACCGCTACGACGCCAGCACCCTCCTCGCGATCAACCCTGGATGCCACATCCCCTGCCATCTAGCAACACTGTGGAAGTCACTTGAACTCTGCGCCTGTCGAAACTACAAATGCACCTTCTGTCTCATCAGCACACCAGTGCCTTGTTCCGCCCAGCAGATCTACAGTGCACCTGACTGGCTCAACTGCATCCTTCTCAATGTGCGGTCACTCCACAAAATGCACCAGAAATCTTGGACCATCTCCTAAAAAAGCACACTCCGACTGACCACGTACTCAAATGACCCAACGGTGACCATGGAGCACCTCCACTTCCAGATCCGGACCAACTCCAACCCCATCCTCAGCGGCACCCTAATCTGCAGTCCCCCCAGCCATGGCCCCCCCCATTCACAGATACCATTGTACACCTCATTGCACCCCAGGCTATCCTATTCAGCTCAGAGACCTCAAGTTCCACCTAAACAACCCCAGTGACCAGTACACCACCCCCTCCTGAGGAAGCATGCCAACATCAGACTCAAGCAGCTAGTCACCGCACCAACCCACATAGCAGAACCCATGCTCAAGCACCTCTCATTCAGCAGAGGGAACTTCAACTACAGCCACACCACCGGACTCTCCTGGACAGACTATCATTGTATACATCACGTCTTCACCATGCCCACCGTACACCACTGCCATCATCACCCCCCCTCGCAGCTGGATCAAGGCCACCGAAGAACTTCTCATCAACTCCCTCAGCACCGCCACACCGCCAACGCTCACAGACTATAACACTGCAGCGCGCAACCTCCACCGATGGATCTCCTACTGTGCCGACACCCTTGCACCTCCTCGTCAAGAGCAGACTCAACTACGGAAACGACCTCTACGTGGGAGCCCCGACCAAGCTCATAAAACGACTACAACGCATCCAAAATGCCTCGGCACGACTGATCCTCGATGTACCACGACACGGCCACATCACCCCCCACTTGAGAAACCTGCACTGGCTCCCCGTCAACAAGAGGATATCCTTCAAGCTCCTCATCCACACACACAAAGCAAGACCGGCCCAACAGACGGCTCTCCTTCTACATCCCCAACCGCCAGCTACGCTCCGCCGACCTCTCACTCGCCACCATCCCGCGCATCCGAAGAACAACCACCGGCGGGAGATCCTTCTCCCACCTCGCCACCAAGATATGGAACACCCTCCCACTGAGCCTACGACAGACCCAAGACCTGCTGACCTTCAGGAGGATACTCAAGACCTGACTGTTCGATCAGTAGCGCCCCCCCCCCCCAGCGCCTTTAGACCCTCACGGGTATGTAGTGCGCTTTACAAATGATTGATTGTTTGATTGAAGAAATGACCAGTCAGATAACACTCCATGAAGGCCAACTGGTTCATTCCTGCCCGCCACTAGTCCAGATGCCCTGCAGGTGTCTCGAGAAGTGATGGATTCACAACATCAATCAACTCCGCAACACAGTCACCCTTGCACCAAGGCGCAAGGGTGCCTGCGTTGGCGCATGGCGGCCATTGTGTGCCAATGTAGGTGAAAAAAACAGAGGAGCATATTCATGAGTCCCTGCGTCAGTTTCTTGACGTACTTCAGCGTGATTCTTCCACCACGTTGCACCATATTTGCAAAGTGATGCATGTAGGCATATGCGTGGCCTTGTGAAGCCCTGTGCCACATTATACCTGCATCAGGTATGATGTATGCAGGGTGTGTGTTCCCACATAACAAAGCCTCATAGGAGTGACACCGTGAAATCCAACAGATTTCACTGCGCCAATAGTAGGACGGCACTGCGTCAGTACCTAAATCCTGCCTCATGGCAAGGGTAAGGGTGCCACAGGGATAGGCTGGCCCCATGCATTGCTGGAGTTGCGTCATGCTAGTGACACAACTGCAGCAATGCGTGACTTTAGCACTGATAGATACGTCAGGATTCCAGATGTATCTGTCATTTATTGCGACATGGAGAGCTGTACAATGAATACAGTGCATCCATGGTGTCGCAAGAAGGGCGTAGTGAAAAGTGTTGCAACGCTGTTTTCACACAGAGCTGCAACACTTTTCATGTATGAGGCCCAGGAATGCGCCTTATCTTATTGATGGTGTTTATTTCTGCCCTGTGGTTTTGTCGCAGGGCAGCGCAGCAACATTCCTTGCAGCGCTGTCCAGCACCCAATCCTGCTAAAATGAGGCCCCAATTCTTTGCACCATTTTTAAAACCACCTATTTTCTATTCTTAAAAAACTGCCTCTAACTGCAGTTAGAGGCAGTTTTTTTGGTCTTGCTCCATACAAGGTATTCCTTGTAAATATCGTGAAGTGGGGTCAGTGGCCGTTTTTGCACGGGAATGCCTACCTTGCATCTCATTTTTGTTAACTATCGCTAACTGAAGTGGCGATCGTTAAAATGCACGTTTTTGCCGAAAAACTGCCGCTAACTGAGGTTAGCGTCAGCTTGTACATATGGCGATGAAAAAATCGCTGCCGTACCATCAAAAAAGTGCAGCTAAGGCAGCGTTAATGCCTTGTACATATGCCCCAGAGTGAGTTCATCCTGCTCCCTCTTAAAGGTGCAATATTATTATATCCATACTTTACAATGCTCTTGCTTTGCTTTTACCCTAATGATTAGAATTAGAGGGCAGCTCCAGGATTGGTTGGGACAGGCTAACCCAGAGCTCTTTTTGAGGCTGGGGTATGCAGCTGCAATCCCTTGGCTGATTCTCAGCCCTGGGATTGCAGGCTCAGAAGAGCACAGTTCAAATTGGCAAGCTGTAGGCAGCCGGCCAATCTGACATGCGCACTGGCAGAGGCTGAAGTAATAGTGCAATTGCAGTAATCATCCTCGCCACCTGCCCTCGCTCTGTAAGAGCATGAGCCTGGGATCAGGCCTGGGCGTAGTTCGTGGAGTTTTGCTACGCAGAACTCCGCGAAGTTACTAAAAAGTCCGCAAAGTTCCGCGAGTACCGGAGTGCAGTGCGAACTGCAGTTTGTGCTGGTATTCCAGCTGCTCGAGTAGAAATTCTACCCGAGCGGCAGCTCGTGCTCGCAAACTTACCGTTTGCGATCAGGAGCGGGTGAAAAGCTCCAGTGCACATCGCAAAGTGGAATTTTCTGCACTCCGCGGAGTGCGGAGTGCAGAAAACTCCGCAAACTCTGCGAACGGGGCGAAGTTCACCACCCAGGCCTACCTGGGATACATTAATAAAATGGTATTTATTACTATTTCGTTAATGAGTGTGCCTGCTGCGCACACAGCAGGTGGAGCGACACTCCTCCACCATAACGGAGGAGCCGCCACTGCACACATATATATTCACCTAGCTTAGAATCCTACTTCAGTTGCATAACTGTGAGCAGATTTGGTATACAACACCCTTTACCTTTAAGCCTCAAGTCCATTTACTCTACATCTCAAGAGAAACACCTGGAAAAGTCCTTCTGTTCCAATCTTCCTAGAAACATGTAATAGGAATAATGCTAATGTGCTTCATTCCTAGTATTGGATCCTTGTTCGACTTTGTGCATTTTTGCATATTCATTGTGCCTACTTACCTTAGCTTAGGCAGAACATATTATTTTCATTGACTCTCGAGGGATGCCATTTTGTCCTACAATTGGCATAGTTAGGCAAGCTAAGTCTATCTGTTTGGAGCATAAAAGTTTCTTTAAGAGGAAGACTGAGCAATTGCATTACTTCACTCTGAAATTTAGAGCACAAGAGATTACTGCTGAACAATGACAAACAATTATTTACCTTAGTTCAGAAATGGCAAATGTTTTTTTACTGTATACCTTTGTGGGCGCTTCCTTCTTCAAGACAGCAAAGGAGCCACAAGAAGGTTGCTTCCAAGAACTGCCACTTGCATTTTTGTGGATCAAAGAAGTGTAAGCCTGGGTGCTTCTCATTGGTTTAACAAAAGCTAGTGACATACTCTTCCTGTGCACTATGGTGGTTCCACCCCTACCCTTAATAAGCACTTACCTGAAGTGTCTCACCTTCTTCAGAGTGATTTGATGCTAAATGGGGTGAAGCCCACTGCAAAATCATGGAGGGATGCTATTAGGCGAGCCCAGTGAAGGGCAAGAAGGCTGGTCAAAACTTTATGGGCAGGGCAAGACGAGGGTCGATGCCATTGGAGCTGATTCACCAGGGAGTTCAGCAGTGGCTTATTCAGCAGGGAGTATAAGGAGGGGCCCGGGTCAGAGACACCCTCTTTGTCTCTCCTTGAATTCAAGAGGTGCAATTCACCATGCAAAGATACAGGACAAAGGAAGAGACTAGTGAAATGGGGGTGGAAGGGTATCAGCGTAGCTAGAATATTTCCCCGAGCAGCCAGGTATTGCTGTATTAATGCCCCTTAAGGTTCTCAGGTAGGGGGTGGCTTAGTCACAGCTTTGGACTGAGTCTACGGCTGGGTAAGTGACTCCAGTGTGATAGTGGGGCCAACAACCCTGGCGTGGGTAGATGCTCACCTTCTCAGGTGCAGGTGAGGCCAAGTCTTACATGGGCAATCAGGGTGAATGGGTGTCCCTACCAGGTTGTGGGTACCAGGTTGTGGGCCATTATTGGTAACTGGTAACTTCCCAGCCCCAGCCGCTTGCGAGGTTCTCGGCCAGTGGTGCAGATAGTGTGTTGTTGACCTCTGGGCTGAGATGTGCGACAAGCCATCTCAAAGTGCCAGAGGAGGTTAAGAGAACTGGCAGATGCAGGGGCATTGGCGTGCACATACATACCAAAGACCAAATGTTTTGAGGATTTAGTACCCCTGGCAACAGGATCTCACTGATTGCAAGAGTTGCCTAGATCAATGTTTAGTATTTATATTGATTAAATATAGGTGGCCAATTAAATTTAAACGGGGTGCAAATATGAGCATGACAAGTTATGGCAGACAAGTTACACTTTTGATCTGGAGATTCAAGGTCGAGTCCCAAGGCAACATGGTCAAGTTGCTTAGCAGGCAAATTATCAGCAGGATTATTGTGCATGGAGAACCATAATTGTAGCTTCATCCTTGTTTAGCTAGGCAATATATATATACTTTCCCTTCACCTTGAGATCATCATGGGAAGGACAACGAGATTGCCAGCTCTACCTGTACTTGCAAACATCACTAATGATCTGATACTAGATTACTGCAAATTATTGGCTGATGTGGTGCATTCTGTGTCTCACCAGGTTGAAGCTGCTACAGCCCTGCCACACCAGGAGCAGTGCCATGAACTTAGTCCCGGAGACTGGGTGGTAGTCATGATTGGAGCCTCATTGGTGAGGGCCATACTAAGTTAAACTGATGACTAAAACTGCTATGAAGTGCAGAGGTCTCCCCAATTAGATCAATGCTGCCCATACTCACAGGGTTTCATGTCCCCTTGATGAAATAACAGCACCCCTCCCAGAAGAGTCAGTGGTGGTCGAGAGATCACAGAGCAGGTTAGACAAGCTTTAGGGGAACAGTCAGAAACTGAGATTGCATTTTATCAGCCTGAGGTGGATTCTGGAGAGTTGAATGATGAGACTGGTGAAGGAGAGGCAAGTTCAGTGGCCGTAACAGAGATAGACTGGACCCTGAGGTGCTATAGAACCACGAGGGGCAGCAGAGGAACATTGGCTGAGACAGCAGGAGAGAAGGAGACTGGTTCCACAAGGAGAAAGTGTTCTTCCAGACATCCCAGAGGACATAGAGGACTCAGACTTGAGTGAAGTAGGAGGAGAGACAACACTAAGGAGGTCGAAGTGAGCGAGAGTGCCTTGCTGGAGGTACTCATCCCCTGAATGGAAATATTTTCCAGAAAATGACAGGAATAACGAGTGCTGGGAATTTTGGGATCACTGTAAATTTCAGTTGAAACTTCAGGAACATGATCTCCACTTAGATTTTACATTTGAACTTCCTTTGTTAACAAGACGGAGTGCCTTGAGACATCTTATCTTAGATGTGGTTGAATTTCCCTTTTTGGATGAAAATGAGTTTCCTGTGTTAGTCAATGCACTATTGCATTTCATATTGGGACTGATGCTGAGTGAATTGGAACAGTTTATTATTAAAGACATTTGATAGATTTTGTAGAGGAAAATGAAGAGTCATAAAGACTTTCACAATGATTCAAACTTGGTTTTGTTGTTTCCACATGTGTTAATCAACAGAGTAGTCTCCAAACTGCTAAGTTCCACCCAAGATTTTGATTCCAACAATGTAATGGAAGCCAATCTTAATACTAGTAGGCATAGATACATCACAAAAGACTCACTAATAGCTTTAGTTGTAGTATTAGTTACAGAGTTATATTCAGCTGCATATAGCTCAGTGGAATATGTCTACTGTTGCCCCTACCATGCCACATTCTTCTGATAGTGACATGCAGTTGTGGGGGGGTTTAAGAAATTACACACTGATATATCAAGAGGGATTATACCTTAAATGTTGATTTTAGATTGCTTTATGAGTATTTAGACAAGATGAACGTTAGAAGGTGTTCTGTTTGAGGGAATTACTTACCATCATCTCCCTATGATTTATGATATTTCCTGTAGTTTCCTATTAAGTATATTTTATGGACAAGGTAGTTTTCAATATTATTTTTCAAATGATGATATAGTTCTCCCACAAGTTCCCCTTATCGAGCACTTAAAGAAGAATCCTTATTTTAAAGGTGCAGAGATTGCAGGCAAATATTTCACTAGACATTGTGCATGCATAATTTGACTTCTTCAATGTCCGATGAGGAAAATACATTTCTGGATCTGGTGGAAGCTAGATGGAGAGACCTAAAGTCTCAAATTGAAAATGAAAAGGATCTTAAAAATCACGTTGTGTATACGTGTTGATCGGAGTTATATAGATCCATTGTTTCTAGGTGAAAGCGAGTGTGAACACATTTTTTAAACAAGAGGGAAAAATTCTCATTTCCTGGAAGGACAAGCTCCAGTGATTTCTGGATTCTTTTTTATTTGTGGACAGAATGCATATTTCAAATTGCCACATGGATGCCATGGTATTTGTTATCTTGGCATAATTTTCCCGAAGATGTATCATGTGGAACATTTTAATGATCCCATATGGAAAGAGAAATCTAGAACTACACGAGGTGTTAGTGCAGCCGAAGTAGCATGAGATATTTGTGTTGCTATAATACCGTCTGCAGGCGTGATTGTGAATGATCTGAAAATGAAAAGGCTGTCTAGAATAGTGGATAAATTGGCTGCTAGTTCCGCAAATTCTTATTACTTGTAAAAACTGAGATAATTGCGATACCGTCTATGTTTTTGCTGTTAGACCTATTGCCCACAAAAGAGGGTGAAGTCTGTCAGATGGTAAAAGTTCAGCGATACTATACTTATATTCCAGATGAAAGTAAGGACATGGAGAAACACATTAAGAATATAGCCAGGTTGACAAAGGATTTGAAAGAGTTGGAAGTGACAGGTGCTTGGGAAACTATTGAAAATGAGTTTGCTTTGATAGGTCGATCATTTAGAACCTTGGGAAGAGGCATTTTGGGCACCATTTTCTAAACTCTTTTGATAATCGCCCTTTGTACGATATTCCTATACCTGATGTTTAAGGAATATCAGCATGCATAAGCTAAACAGGGAGTGCAGGGAGTGAAGCGAAGGAGAGCTGATGTGGAGTTAGTGTTATGTTCCCGGGTTAGGCCCATGTAAAGAAGCTGCATATTACATTGTCCTCTTTTCACAATAACATTTCTGCTGTGATCTTTTACACATATTTGCATGCACGACAATGTTGGATTAGTTTCTCTGAAACTGCTTTGTTTACACATCTAGTTTCACATTACATTATCAGGATGCCTCGAACATCATGCACAAGGACTCTTTACGCACTATGTACAAATGTCGTTCTATCATCATCCACAGGACGACAGAGCTATCTACATATTCATAACATTGCTACTCTACAATGTACATTGCAAGGATGCTTTCTAATATAAATTATGAGCATCCCAATAGATTAGCAAAGGAGGCACTTTCAGCTGACACTGAGAGTCCCTGAATGCTGAGACTTCCCCACGCAGTGGTCTGATATCTCTGTGAGGGGCGTCCAGTTCATGACCAAGACTGGGTAATTCATTCTCTATCACCAAGTAATGGGGTTGGATCGTCTCTTGGTGGATTCTTGGCTCTACACCTACATACACACTAGGTACACTTAGAGTAGGGTTTGCATAGTAGGAGCACGCCTGATTACTGCCTTGTTTATATGCCTGCATATAGACACTGTTTTAGCACCATGGTAGAGCTGTACCTACTATTTACTCTTTTGGTGATCGTCATCACTTTCATCTACTTCTGTTTACTGATTATCACAGCACATGAATTCTATACAAGAATAAAGTTAGTTCAATAAATATATTGAAAACGTCCTACTGTGTATTCTGTATATTTCTCTGAGCACTCGTAAGCACAAAAGACTTAGCAGAAGGTTCAGATCTGTTGCCACAATCCCTGAGGGGTCAAGGTTGTCATGTTCAGTGGTGCCAGAAGCCATTCGCTCCCTGGTAGGGTTAGGGGGGTTTACGGTGGAACTGTGAGCTAGCTGGTATCTAGGCCAACATATCCTGCGAGGTGCCCGAATCAGTCTAGGCACCTCACCCAAAGTTTATGTTGTTCAAACAAACGCGCAGGTCCTACAGATTAGTGGGAACCACACAACACCATTTGCATGCACCATTTTGAAACCTGTTTTGATAATCACCCTTTGTACAATATTCCTATACCTGATTTTTAAGGGATATCAGCATGCACAAGCTAAATAGGAAGTGCAGCGAGGGAAGAGATGGAGAGCAGATGTGGAGTTAGAAGAAGGTCAGAGTAGATATGATGATATGAGGCGTCTAGAGGAGTCCAGATGAAAGATGCTCAAGCCCACTAGGTTTTGATTCGTCAAATTTGATAAAGATTGTAATCTATGATGGCTTGATTGCCATCAGAGGACCAATTGGAGTAGCATCAATTTTGCTCCATTCTTTTATGTTTGAAAAGGCCATCCATAAACATACTTTTGGCCTTATGTACTCGTGTAATGCAATAATATAAATGAGATATGGCGCACTAAAGGTATAAAAGATGCATTTTTGTTTGTTTTTGACATATATATGTGTGCTTAATAACGTTTTTCCTTTTCAGAGACATCTTGCTTGTTGATATTAATCTTCCATAGGTTTAGATTGCATGGCGGTGCTCTAAAATGCATTTTATGAAGTGGATTTACTAGGGATTAGTGAAAAGGAATCACATATGTGTTCAATGCCTTCTTTATAAATTGTGACTATTTGCCATTTTTTGTTAATAGCATATGTATTAGTTATTGTGGCCCATATTATAGCACAGTGTCATTTATCGGCTTATATGTAGTGTAGGAAGGTGGATATCTGACTATGGTTACCCCCAAATTTTTGCCTAGTGTCTAGCTGGTTTTTCGACTTAGTTGGCCTGAGATCCTGCTATTCAGGATCTCAGCCTGGCTGTTCTCTCTTTAAAATGGACTCCATGTACCCTAGGTACATACCCAATTGGTTGGATCACCCTGTCAGCCCCTGTACCAGTGTACACTAGGTACCCAGGGCATTGGTGTACCCAAGGCCTGCCAAGGGCTGCAGCATGTATTATGCCACCCCAGGCTTGGCCTAACAATTTGACACAACTGGCTGATCACTCAGCTGGGGTAAGTTGGTGTAATCACCTCTTACTTAGGTGTAGTATACCTATACCTAACCTTAAATGGGACACCTGGTAACCTATAAGTCACTCCTATGGCAGGCCTTAACAATCCTGAAGGCAGAGTGCTTGGTTCCATGTGAGATGGTGCTCTGGCATGAGCTGAGCCTGTCTGCAGTGGTCGGAACAACTTCCTTCTACTGTTTCCAGATATCGTCATACCATATACTCTTAAGTGCATTATGAACCTCGCGGTTGAATGCTATCTTTGGTTTGGCTTTATCAAAACATGTCGAGTAAGGTGTCATACGAATTGGAATACTAACCCCTCGCCAATTCTGGCGACGGGGTTAGCATTCCACCCTTCTAGAGGGACACGACATGTACAGTGCCTGAAACCCGGGTAAAATCAGACATAGCCTCAGCTCCACAAAATGGATGCTGCCACCACAGACACAAGTCTGCCCTCCTGCTGCTGGGAGTCCTTTCAGCTTGGGAGGTGTGGACAAAGGGTTTCCTGCCAGGGGAGGTGCGTGCACCACCCCAGACAGGATTTTGTGTATTGGTCAGGTAGGGCTTGAAAGAAACCAGACATGCCTGTGGCTCACAAGGAGCCTCGGTGCATATGCCAGTTCAAACCGGTCCTGGGGCACACCAGTCCCGGGCCTGGGGCGAGCTGGACAAAGGATTGGGGGTGTAACCACCCCCCTTCCTGGTCCCACCCATAGGGAGGGACCTAGCAGGTAGTCCGGCCCCTAGAATCCGAATAAAGGTAGGAGCTGTGTCCTAAGACTTCAGACATCCTGGAATCAACTTAAAACTAAGAAGAAGACGGGAACTTCGACGCTCTGCTGCACAGAGGACTGAAGCCAATCTCCCCTGTGGTCAGGGAGTGACCACCTTGCTAACGCAAGCACCATCCAGCGAATCAACGTCTGCTTTGCCGCCGCCTCCCGCCGGAGCCCGAGCCCAGAGACTGACAAGACCTGGACCTCCAGACCTCTCACCGCCCGATCCACAGTCCCTGCAAAGAGGAGACCCGTGGAGGCACCGAGACACGTGGAGCCAGCCATCTTGAAACGACTACGACAAGCTGACCAGTGCAACAACCGAGGCTCCCTCCAAGTTGTGCTTTGGGTCCTGAGAAGCCCAACCCTCGAGCAGCATCTGCACCAAAGGTGAGCCCTCCAGCATCTCCACGATCTGCGTGGGGCCCTTCTGCATTTTGCCACTCGACGCGCCTAACCGGTTGCTGGCCCGCTGGCTAGTGGCCATCTTGGCGACGAAATCTACGACAAACACCGCTGGTCTGGTTGCTCCAGACTGGCCCTTGCTCCCCTCCAAAGGAGCAGTTCCTCTGACCTTGCTGGTCAGAACCATCAGCTTAAACTCCTTGCCTACAACAATTGCTTTTGCCAAGGCTTGTTTGCTTCGATCAAGTCGCCGACACCGCCGACCGCGAGAGCCTGCGTGGGACAGCTCGTGACTTGACTCCTGGACGTCGTCGACCTTCAGGGACCACGTGGCTGCAGAGTCAAGCTACACCTTCCTTCCTGTTTGCACCCGACATCGCCTGGTACCCACCTGGTGCCACGCTGGTCACTGGCTAGTGACTGTGAACACTGTCCCCTCTGCTTACAGGTCTTCAACATCTCCGATCCACTCTTGGATCCACTGCATCTCTTCCCGACCGACCGCCTGCAGCCCTTTTGTCTACAGGCCCCACGGAACAGATAGAAGAAACCCGACGCACTTCGAGGCCTATGCACCCGCTTCCTGTGGGTGAGGTAAAGCTGGCACACCTGTGCCCAAGTGTAGTATTACATCTCTAGTGCCTGTGTTCCAAATCTTAAGTTCCTAGGTCATCCGGAAGATTCCTTTTGCAGTAACTTTGTACTTTTTACGCACCCATTGAAACCTATGGGAGCACGCGTGTGACTATTTGCTCTGCACACGCCACCCGTGGACCTCCTGGTCACTAACTGACGTTAGCTCCTTGTAGGCCCAGCGATTCTAGAGGCCCTAGGCCTTTTCCCTTTTCTGTTCGTGGTACTTATACCACTATTTTAGTATATGGTTCGAGTGGCCACCAGGGCCTATCCATATAAAGTGCAACTTCTGTGTATTCTGTGATAATCTTGTTTGACGATTTGTGCTCCTGTGCTCATAAAGAGACTAGGGGTTACTTTGAGAAATAAATACATATATATTTTGAATATATATCTGTGTGGTGTCCTTTCATTGGTATAAAAGGGGGTTACTATTGGTAAAACAGCTTGCTTAACACGCATCACGAGTTTAGCCTCAAAGACTGCTTAGCCTACGCTACCACTAGGGCAGCTGGTCCGAAAAGGTTGACTTACAACCACACCATAAGGGTTGCTTGGCATGGTACAAGGTGATCACTTTAACTAGTGAGCATCATATACCAGGCCAACTTCTCACATTGGTGAGCAGCGGTTGGATTTGAGCTTGCTGTGTTTTACCATTGTAATCTCTTGGTTACCAATTGAAAGATCACATAGGTACCTGTAGGTACATATAAAACAAGATTAGATATACTTAAGTTCTACTGAACTTAGTTGTGGTAGAGCAAAGGGAGTAGCACACCCTGACTACAACTACTAGATAGGTTTAGTAGGTAAACCCAAGTGTAGGTAGATTGCAACACATCCACCCACACTTAAGAGCAATGGCTGGGGCAGAGGGGTCCACTGTACCCATCTCTGTTGAGAGTGACCCCCCGAGGGCACCATCCATCTATGCTACCCTTAATCAAAATGAGCTCAGGCAGCTGGCAACTCTTAGAGGCCTTAAACAGCCCAAGAACCCTACCTCTGCTTTGCTCAGAGAGCTCTTGCAAGAAGATGAAAATCAAAAAGAGCTCAGGAAAGCTTCCCAGTTAGCCCCCTTAGGGACAGGAACAGGAGGCCCCCCTTCTGAAGATGCCACTGAGGTACCCCTTTCCAATAGTCACCCCTTAGATGGGATGCCTACCACAGAGGATGAGAGTGAAAAGGATACTGACAGTAGTGAGGATGAAGGGAGAACTAGCCCAGTGCCAAGTGTTATACTTGGCCCAGCTAAACTAAGGCTATTGGGGACTGACAGTGGGTTCACCCCACTGGATCTCCCCAGTGGACTTAACACAGGGCTTGGAAGGCAAAGGAATCGCTCAGGTGACTCCAATGCTTCCCATGGCTCTAGAGGCTCTCAAGGTCACTCCAGGAGAAGGATGACCACCCCTCAGAGGAGGGAACATGAGGCCAAGATGCAAGAAGCCCAGCTGAGGATCAGGAAGCAGGAGCTAGAAGTAGCCCTGATGGAAGAAAAACTGAGCAAGGCTAGGCAGCATAGAGAGAGTGGGTCTATACCCACTGGTGGCAGCAATGTCCCTAGGGACAAAGATAGGGTCTTTGACAATAGGAACCTGTCCAAGATTGTGCCCCCCTACAAAAGTGGGGATGACATCCACAAATGGATGACTGCTCTTGAGAGAGCCTGCAAAGTGCAGCAGGTTCCTGAAGACCAGTGGGCAGCAATCTTATGGCTCTCCTTTGAGGGGAGAGGCAGAGATAGACTCCTCACTGTTAGAGAAGAGGATGTCAGAAATTACAGAGTCCTGAAGAGTGTCCTAGTTGATGGGTTAGGCTTAACCACTGAACAGTACAGGTTAATGTTCAGAGACACCCAGAAGACACAGACTCAGGACTGGTCTGAATATGTGGAATGTGCCACTAAGGCTTTGGAGGGTTGGTTGCTGGGAAGTAAGGTGTCTGATTATACAGGATTGTACAATTTGATGATGAGAGAGCAGATTTTAAGTAATTGTCAAAACCAGCTTCTCCATCAACACCTGGTAGACTCAGATTTGACCTCTCCCCAAGAATTGGGAAAGAGGGCAGATAAATGGGTCAGGACCAGGATCAGGCCTAAAAACCAGGGTGGTGACCAAAAGAAAGATACCACCAAGCCTCAAGAGAAGGGTGGGGATAAAGAAAAAGAGAAACCTTCCTCAGGGCCCCAAAACTCCACACAGGGTGGTGGGTCCCAAGCTCCCTCCTCTACCACAGCCAAAAAGCCCTACTGCCATGAGTGTAAAACTCCTGGGCATTGGAAAACTGACAGCGGTTGCCCAAGGGCTAAAAACAAAACTGTTCCTCCAATTACTCCTGTCACACCACCTATTACTGTCAGCAGTAATCCCCCAGGTGGTGGGAGTGCCCCCAGAAATCTGGGTGGGTTTACTTGGGGAACACAGGGGGACCCTGGCTTAGCCAATTCCCCTGCAGCAGATACTCTTGTCTGTGATGGTGGCATGGGGTTTGCCAACTTCACTGCCTGTCCCAACACTTTGGGTAGGTACAGACAGGAGCCCTACATCAATGGTACAAAAGCTGAGGCCTACAGAGACACTGGAGCTAGCATCACAATGGTGGCCCATTGGCTAGTTCCCTCTGAGCAGCTTTTGCCTGGTTTCTCCTACCAGGTGACCAACATTGATGGCAAACAGAACAGTCATCCCATGGCAGAGGTATGTCTCAGCTGGGGAGGTGTCACTGGCCCTAAAAGGGTGGCAGTGTCCCCAACCTTGCCTGTAGACTGCTTACTGGGGAATGACTTAGAACTCTCAGCTTGGGCTGGAGTTGAACAAGACACCCATTCTAAAATGGTAGGCCTGTCACAAAAGGGTAGGGGGGTTGTGCCATTCACAACCCCTGTCCAAATAGATTTCCTCCCTGAAAAGGTTGGAAGGGCAGTGGTAGCCACAGCCCAGGCACAGACAGACTTCCCTGTAGAGACTGGCAGAGCTGTGACAGTCACAGCTCAAACACAAACTGAGTGCCCCCCTGAAAAGGTTGGCAAGGCTGTAATGGTCTCAGCCTATACTCAGACTGACATAGGTGTAGTGAAGCCTGAAACAATGGATCACTCCACACAAACTGAGAGTAGTGGGGAGGAAGAAAAGTCTCCCTCTCCCCAGACATTAGGAAAAGGTCAGCCTCCTCAGGGATCTGACCTCACCCCTTGTGAAGGAACTGCCCCAGCGGTAGCCAGGCCTGGCCTGGCAGAGCCTCTGATGTCAGTGGCCCCTTCCAAGGTGGGACCCAGTCTGGTGCAGGTAGCCTGCCTCTCTCTACCCTGCCTCAGTCAGCCCAGGGCTGCAGAGGTCAGGGAGGCCAGTGGACCCCCAGAGGGCCCCTGTCCACAAGAACCCCCCCATCAAAAGAATGAGGATTGCCTGGCTAGTAGCCCTAGTCAGGTGATGGGTAAAAACATTCCTGAGGGATCTCCTTTACAGGTAGTTAGGGACCTCCCCCAGAGGGATTCTGTTGGGCACAGGCAAACCTGGGACCTTAGGGCCCCAAACCTGACCTGTCCCTCCAGTAAGCCCACAAAAGGGACCCAGCCTCCAGCTTTAGGTAGCCAGAGGCTGACCCTGAGAGCACAGTGCAACTCAGTTAAGGAAAGAAAGGCATCCATGGTGGAGGGGGATTGGAGGAAGCTGAGGCCTCACTTTGAGGACACTCACTTCAGTACTCCATCTCAACACCAGCCTTTTACTTTGCCAAGACACACCAAAGGTAGAGATTCCCTATGGTGGAGACCCTCTGATACCCTTAGGGTGAGGGATTGCTTAGTGGACCATGAGACAGGGGGTAACCATGCCAGTGCTGGTTCCTCCTTATATGGCCACTTGGGCAATATAGGCTTACCTGGTCAAGGTCAGCCTTATCTCCCTTCGTTTGGGGGGGGGTTGTGTAGGAAGGTGGATATCTGACTATGGTTACCCCCAAATTTTTGCCTAGTGTCTAGCTGGTTTTTCGACTTAGTTGGCCTGAGATCCTGCTATTCAGGATCTCAGCCTGGCTGTTCTCTCTTTAAAATGGACTCCATGTACCCTAGGTACATACCCAATTGGTTGGATCACCCTGTCAGCCCCTGTACCAGTGTACACTAGGTACCCAGGGCATTGGTGTACCCAAGGCCTGCCAAGGGCTGCAGCATGTATTATGCCACCCCAGGCTTGGCCTAACAATTTGACACAACTGGCTGATCACTCAGCTGGGGTAAGTTGGTGTAATCACCTCTTACTTAGGTGTAGTATACCTATACCTAACCTTAAATGGGACACCTGGTAACCTATAAGTCACTCCTATGGCAGGCCTTAACAATCCTGAAGGCAGAGTGCTTGGTTCCATGTGAGATGGTGCTCTGGCATGAGCTGAGCCTGTCTGCAGTGGTCGGAACAACTTCCTTCTACTGTTTCCAGATATCGTCATACCATATACTCTTAAGTGCATTATGAACCTCGCGGTTGAATGCTATCTTTGGTTTGGCTTTATCAAAACATGTCGAGTAAGGTGTCATACGAATTGGAATACTAACCCCTCGCCAATTCTGGCGACGGGGTTAGCATTCCACCCTTCTAGAGGGACACGACATGTACAGTGCCTGAAACCCGGGTAAAATCAGACATAGCCTCAGCTCCACAAAATGGATGCTGCCACCACAGACACAAGTCTGCCCTCCTGCTGCTGGGAGTCCTTTCAGCTTGGGAGGTGTGGACAAAGGGTTTCCTGCCAGGGGAGGTGCGTGCACCACCCCAGACAGGATTTTGTGTATTGGTCAGGTAGGGCTTGAAAGAAACCAGACATGCCTGTGGCTCACAAGGAGCCTCGGTGCATATGCCAGTTCAAACCGGTCCTGGGGCACACCAGTCCCGGGCCTGGGGCGAGCTGGACAAAGGATTGGGGGTGTAACCACCCCCCTTCCTGGTCCCACCCATAGGGAGGGACCTAGCAGGTAGTCCGGCCCCTAGAATCCGAATAAAGGTAGGAGCTGTGTCCTAAGACTTCAGACATCCTGGAATCAACTTAAAACTAAGAAGAAGACGGGAACTTCGACGCTCTGCTGCACAGAGGACTGAAGCCAATCTCCCCTGTGGTCAGGGAGTGACCACCTTGCTAACGCAAGCACCATCCAGCGAATCAACGTCTGCTTTGCCGCCGCCTCCCGCCGGAGCCCGAGCCCAGAGACTGACAAGACCTGGACCTCCAGACCTCTCACCGCCCGATCCACAGTCCCTGCAAAGAGGAGACCCGTGGAGGCACCGAGACACGTGGAGCCAGCCATCTTGAAACGACTACGACAAGCTGACCAGTGCAACGACCGAGGCTCCCTCCAAGTTGTGCTTTGGGTCCTGAGAAGCCCAACCCTCGAGCAGCATCTGCACCAAAGGTGAGCCCTCCAGCATCTCCACGATCTGCGTGGGGCCCTTCTGCATTTTGCCACTCGACGCGCCTAACCGGTTGCTGGCCCGCTGGCTAGTGGCCATCTTGGCGACGAAATCTACGACAAACACCGCTGGTCTGGTTGCTCCAGACTGGCCCTTGCTCCCCTCCAAAGGAGCAGTTCCTCTGACCTTGCTGGTCAGAACCATCAGCTTAAACTCCTTGCCTACAACAATTGCTTTTGCCAAGGCTTGTTTGCTTCGATCAAGTCGCCGACACCGCCGACCGCGAGAGCCTGCGTGGGACAGCTCGTGACTCGACTCCTGGACGTCGTCGACCTTCAGGGACCACGTGGCTGCAGAGTCAAGCTACACCTTCCTTCCTGTTTGCACCCGACATCGCCTGGTACCCACCTGGTGCCACGCTGGTCACTGGCTAGTGACTGTGAACACTGTCCCCTCTGCTTACAGGTCTTCAACATCTCCGATCCACTCTTGGATCCACTGCATCTCTTCCCGACCGACCGCCTGCAGCCCTTTTGTCTACAGGCCCCACGGAACAGATAGAAGAAACCCGACGCACTTCGAGGCCTATGCACCCGCTTCCTGTGGGTGAGGTAAAGCTGGCACACCTGTGCCCAAGTGTAGTATTACATCTCTAGTGCCTGTGTTCCAAATCTTAAGTTCCTAGGTCATCCGGAAGATTCCTTTTGCAGTAACTTTGTACTTTTTACGCACCCATTGAAACCTATGGGAGCACGCGTGTGACTATTTGCTCTGCACACGCCACCCGTGGACCTCCTGGTCACTAACTGACGTTAGCTCCTTGTAGGCCCAGCGATTCTAGAGGCCCTAGGCCTTTTCCCTTTTCTGTTCGTGGTACTTATACCACTATTTTAGTATATGGTTCGAGTGGCCACCAGGGCCTATCCATATAAAGTGCAACTTCTGTGTATTCTGTGATAATCTTGTTTGACGATTTGTGCTCCTGTGCTCATAAAGAGACTAGGGGTTACTTTGAGAAATAAATACATATATATTTTGAATATATATCTGTGTGGTGTCCTTTCATTGGTATAAAAGGGGGTTACTATTGGTAAAACAGCTTGCTTAACACGCATCACGAGTTTAGCCTCAAAGACTGCTTAGCCTACGCTACCACTAGGGCAGCTGGTCCGAAAAGGTTGACTTACAACCACACCATAAGGGTTGCTTGGCATGGTACAAGGTGATCACTTTAACTAGTGAGCATCATATACCAGGCCAACTTCTCACATGTAGGTTGAGGAATTAATTAGTACTTAAAGAAAACTGTCAAGTTAGCATGATTGTGGGCCTTAATCTTACAGTTGAAACATGTAATACCAAGGTGAAAGCTGTTTTTCTGCATGTTTTTCTCACCTGCCGGTGCAGACCACCAGCCATTCCGTAGCTAGTAAAAAGCACATTGTATCTCAGAGATAGTGAGGCGAGGATGTTCAGGCAAGGCCAAATAATTTTAATGAAGAACTACTATCAGATGAAGGGAGACTGGAATATGGGAGTAGTGTTCGAGGAGCCAAGTTCTTTCTTGGGGACAGGAAAAGTATTATTGTGTGTATGCGGTCCTATTTCTGGAATGTTCTTGGTGCATTTTAATTAGTAAATCCATATTGGGTTTGGTCAGATGTCCTTTAGATTTGGAGAGGTACAGACCTCTCTGGTCAGTTCTGAACGTGTGGCTTTATACTATACACAACTCCTTACTGTTGGAGTTGGCCCTTTTTGCAGGGTCATCCCTGAACTTTTTGCCTTCCTACTATATTTGTTCTGACCTGTTGTTGGCTGTTTTATGACTCTGGGCACTTTACCACTGCTGACCAGTGCTAATGGTCCCCCTATTGTAAATTGATGTATGGTTTAGTGACTCTATGATTGGCTGATTTGGTTTAATTGTCAGACCCTAGTACAGTGCACTGAGTGTGCCCAGGGCTTGTAAATCCAAATGCTGCTGGTGGGCTTGCAGCACTGGTTGTGCCACCCACAAAAGCAGACAGTAAAAGTGTGTCTCAGGTCTGCCATTGCAGTGCCTGTGAGCCGTCTAGTACTGCCATGCTGACTGGGCAAGTGCACCCACTTGCTAGTCCCTAAACCTTCCCTTTGCTTCATATTAGACACCCCTTTGGTAGGCCCAAGGGCATGGTGCATTGTAGGTATAAGGTATAACATGCCTTGGTGTGTGTGGCATGTCCTAATAGTGAATTACAGCCATTTCGTTTTTCACTATTGCAAGGCTATCAGTTCCCCATAGGCCAGAATGGGCAGTTTGATTATTACATTTTATAATCCTAACTGACTCAGGGAACATGGTAGAAATTCGAGTTTTGTATGCCTGAGCTCAGAATGATAAAATACATCTTTTAGTGAAGTTGGTTTTAACATTCTGTGTTTGAAAATACCACTTTTAGAAAGTAGGTATTTTCTTGTCTAACCATCCAAACCTGCCTCTGCTAGGCTGTGTATTCCTTGTCTGGAGTTTGAGTGACAGGGGCTGGGGAATTCCAGGGGGCTGGGAATTCCCGGAGACAGGGTGAGTCAGCACAGGGCTGAATAGAGAGATCTCCATGTAGATGGGTGGGAGGAGTTGCACCTGGGACCTGAATAGGGCTGTGCTTTCCCTCCACAATGCTGGCTCCACCTCCTGTGCTGTGTCTGATGTCTCTGCCCTGCACTGTGAAAGGACAGAAGGAGTCATGTCAACAAAGTGCTCCAGGACTGACCAGAACTGGTTTGGACCAGGCAAAGGCCTCTCTGCCTTCAGAGAACAAAGAGAAACTTTGTATAAAAAGGGGACCCAGGCCCCAGAACTTTAGATCACTTTGGGAAACAATAAGAAACCTCTGCTGAGGAGAGGAGCCAGAAGAAGCTGAGGAGAAACTATCCCTGAGACTGGGGAATTGGCCTGCAGTGGCTACCTTACAGCCAAAGAGAGGAGAAAGGAACTTTGTGTGTACTTTTGATCAACTTGTGAAGCATGGGCTTGGAAAAGAGCTTGCCTCCTGCTGAAGTCTCAGGGACAACAGACGTCAACCACCAGCTCCCCAGAGTTCTTTGGAAGTGCCTGCTGCTGTTTTAGGACTTCTGAGGGACTGCGTGTCGCAAGGAGCTGGAAGTGCGATTCACGGAGAAGAAGCGTGTCGCCGTCGCAGCCGCTGTGTCGCATCACTGAACAAGGGTGTCGCCGTTGTAGCTGTCGCATTGCACCGCATCACGAGAAGCGTCCCGCAACACCGAAGAAGCGTGTCACCGTCGCAGCCGCTGCTGTCGCATCTCTGAACAAGGGTGTCGCTGCTGGAGCTGTCGTATTGCACCGCATCACGAGAAGAGTCTCGCAACGAAGAAGAGGCATGTCGTCGTCGCAGCCGCTGCTGTCGCATCTCTGAATAACGATGTCGCCGCTGTAGCTGTCACATTGCACCGCATCAAGAAAAGCGCCTCGCATCCACGGAGAAGCGTGCCGCCGTCAGAACTGCTGCCGTCGCATCACTGAACAAGGGTGTCGCCGCTGCTGCTGTCGCATTGAGCCGAAGCGTCTCGCATCGTCGGAGAAGAGTGTCGCCGCCAAAGCCACTGTCGTCGCATCACTGGACAAGGGTGCCACCGCTGCAGCTGACGCATCGAGTCGAGTCTTCTCGCTACATCGGAGAAGCGTGCCACATCAGGAAGATCTTCACGTCTTTATTTCTTTGCACCAAAATCTTCATCGAATCACCGTCCTTGTAACACTTTCGTTGCCCTGCGTGTCGCATCTAAAGGTACATTGAACAAAGAGTGTCGCATTTTAAGAACTAAAAAGAACTAAGCTAAAACTACCATTTTAAGTAACAGTATTGTGGATTTTTGGTCGTATATGGTTTTGTGTTAAATCTGTATAAAGAATACTTATATTTGATATAAAACCTGTGTGGTGTCCATCTGTTGTGTTGTCACTTGGTTACTGTATGTGTTCACAAATGCTTTACACACTGCCTCTGAGATAAGCCTGCCTGCTCGTGCCAAGCTACCAAGGAGGTGAGCAGGGGTTATTTTAGGAGTGTACCCCCTTACCCTGACTAGAGGCAAGGGTCCCTATTTGTCACAAGTGCATAGAGAGCCCCAAATCTAACACGTACCTATAGAACTTCTGCACAGATTCTCATGCTAATAATAACAGGATTAGGGAGTGTAGAGGGGAAGCCCTACACGGGCACTGGAGGTGGATACGTCCTCCACTTAGAATTAGTTACCAAATATAAGGATCCACCTCTGGAAGAAAACAAAAAACCTGGGTTCAGAAAACACTAGGGTAGTGAAGTGTGCGTGTCCCACTTTGGTTGGACACACACTAGGTTGTTTAAATACCCCTCACACACCAAGAATGACCCATGGTGTCATGCTTCATCATAGGGATCTTCCCGCCCCGCTGCGGGACAGGGCGTGCTACGACCTGCGACTATGCGGGAGCACTGATGATAAAGTGCTATGTGTGATGCAAAGGGAGGGTCTGAGGTGAATGTAAATGTGAGTTAAAAAGGACCTGGCCCCTTAAGACAAAAAACTTTAATATGTCAAGGGGGGCTGGTGCTAGTAAAAAGGTGGTACGGAGATTCCCTACGTAATGTGTGGTTTACTCCTAATATGTCAACATGTTTCGATGCGAAAGCATCTTCATCAGGACAGGGCTAAGATCCCTCCTAAAAAGCGTGTACTTATTTAATGACTATTAACATAAGTGAAGATGCAACTAATGATGCATTAATATATGATACCTAATAGTATACTTGTATATTTTATGTGTATGTGAGGATTCTGCCTCATGAACCTTGAGAACGGGTGGAAGAGTCAAGGAGCCTCAATGGTGCCCTTGCACAGATTTTCGCTCAATGTACGTCCATCCCGCGGTTCCACTGATATGCTTATCAGCGGAACCGCGGGATGGACGTACATTGAGCGAAAGTCAATGGTACAGTGGTACAGGTATCTTCCAACCCAGAGTGGGGGAAGAGGTTCAGTGTAGCCCAGCTAGGTCCCAGTGTAGTGGGAGGGGTGTAGGGACTCACGTCCTGTCTCAGTGGAGAAGGAGTGAGTGTGGGGCTGCGTATCCCGGGGTGCCCGAAACCCAGTCTCAGAGCCTGGATGGTTCTTTAAGGGAACACCAGGTGGGGAGCCTAGTCTGTCCTGAGGGGCTGCCAGTTGTGCGGGATCCCCTAGTGTCTAGTGAACTGCGAGTGTCTGTAAGCAGGCCTCCATCCGTTCTGGTGTCTGGCAGTGCCACTTCTAAGTGGAGGGTGCAGAAGTCCAGACTGAGGGGTGAGAGGGGGAAGGAGTCCCCAGTGGAAGAACCAGTGGGTCACGAGCCAACCAGAAGGGCTGCGTCACCAGTGAATGACCATGGTGACACCACTTCTGTCCTGGGGGATCTTCGCGCACTGTCAGATGGACAGGGGTCGGGAGATCTGCGCCAGGCAGACTATCACACAACACATGAGTTAGGTGTTACCCTTGGGGGGGCATATGTGCTCCCCCGGAAGTCCTGGTGCCCCAGGCGAGTGTTCAACTGCATGGGTTGGTCCCATTGTCGGGAAGCCAGGCTCAGGTGTTGACTGACCTGGAGGAAGGGGCAACTTTAATCAGTGTCCAGACCGATGTAGCTTATAGGTGTACCATTCCAGGTGGGAGGGTACAGCACTCTGGAAGGGGGTGCAGAGAGAGGGAGTCCTCGCCTTTGACCCCGGTGCAACCTGAGGGTTTAGACCATAGGTTGGAGAGCCAGGTTCAGGTGTTGTCTGACCTGGGGGGAGGGACTACTGCAAACAGTGTCCTGACCGGTTGGTCTTATAGGTGTACCACCCCAGGTGGGAGGGCACAGCACTCTGGAAGGGGGTGCCGATGGAGGGAGTCCTCGCCTCTGACCCCTGTTCAACTAGAGGGTTTAGACCTTAGATTGGAGGACCGGGTTCGTGGTGTCCCCCCTGACCTGGGCACCCAGTTGCAGGATAGAACCCCTGAAATGGTGGGCGAATTGCACAGGACACCTACCACAGGTGCCCTGGCAATTCTGGAAGGGGGTATCACTCCAGGTGGGAGGGTACAGAGCCCCAACAAGGAGGAGGAGGACCGGGTGTGGGAAAGCCCACCCCAGTCTCCTGTCCAGCTGCCGGGTACAGGCCTGGGGCTGGTGGGTCAGTGCCAGGATGTCATACCTGACCTGACAGGAGGGAGAATGGACAAAGGGTGCCAAGCACCTGGGGCTACTGCCCTCTGCTCTCTGACGCCACAGAGGTTTGAGAGCCCTGAGAGGCATAAGGCCTGGGTCTCATCCCTGACAACTGTCCGTGGCCACTGTGGCTCGCTGTCTGTCTGTTGGGACACACCTGTGAGTAAGTTAAGGTTAGGTGCTGCACAGGTGGTGTCCACAGGTGAGGAGAAGGGTTCCTCATGGATTAGCTTGGTGGGCCCTGAGAGTATGGACAGAGGGATTCCAATAGGTTCAAATAGGCGTAGAACAGAAGTCTGCCCCTGCAGTTGCAGGCCAGGTCCAGGTTCTATCGCCCAAAGCAGGGAAGCCCATCAAGGTAGTGATCGGTCTACCCAGCGTTTTGGCTGGAAGGGGGTTGTGTTGGACATGGCCCTTTTTGCAGGGTCATCCCTGAACTTTTTGCCTTCCTCCTATATTTGTTCTGACCTGTTGTTGGCTGTTTTATGACTCTGGGCACTTTACCACTGCTGACCAGTGCTAAAGTGCATATGCTCTCCCTATTGTAAATTGATGTATGGATTAGTGACTCCATGATTGGCTGATTTGGTTTACTTGTCAGACCCTAGTACAGTGCACTGAGTGTGCCCAGGTCTTGTAAATCCAAATGCTGCTGGTGGGCTTGCAGCACTGGTTGTGTCACCCACAGAAGCAGCCTGTAAAAGTGTGTCTCAGGTCTGCCATTGCAGAGCCTGTGTGCAGTCTAGTACTGCCATACTGACTGGGCAAGTGGCCCCACTTGCTAGTCCCTAAACCTTCCCTTTGCTTCATATCAGACACCCCTATGGTAGGCCCAAGGGCAGGGTGCATTGTAGGTATAAAGTAGGACATGCCCTGGTGTGTGTGGCATGTCCTAATAGTGAATTACAGCCATTTTAGTTTTTCACTATTGCAAGGCTATCAGTTCCACATAGGCCAGAATGAGCAGTTTGATTATTACATGTTATAATCCTAACTGACTCTGGGAACATGGTAGAAATTTGAGTTTAGTATGCCTGAACTCAGAATGATAAAATACATCTTTTAGTGAAGTTGGTTTTAACATTCTGTGTTTGAAAATACCACTTTTAGAAAGTAGGTATTTTCTTGTCTAACCATCCAAACCTGCCTCTGCTAGGCTGTGTATTCCTTGTCTGGAGTTTGAGTGACAGGGGCTGGGGAATTCCCGGAGACAGGGTGAGTCAGCACAGGGCTGAATAGAGAGATCTCGATGTAGATGGGTGGGAAGAGTTGCACCTTGGATCTGAATAGGGCTGTGCTTTCCCTCCACAATGCTGGCTCCACCTCCTGTGGTGTGTCTGATGTCTCTGCCCTGCACTGTGAAAAGAAAGAAGGAGTCATGTCAACAAAGTGCTCCAGGACTGACCAGAACTGGTTTGGACCAGGCAAAGGCCTCTTTGCCTTAAGAGAACAAAGAGAAATTGTGTTTAAAAAGGGACTCAGACCCCAGAACTTTAGATCACTTTGGTAAACAAGAAGAAACCTCTGCTGAGGAGAGGAGCCAGAAGAAGCTGAGGAGAAACTATCCCTGAGACTGGGGGATTGGCCTGAAGTGGCTACCTGACAGCCAAAGAGAGGAGAAAGGAACGTTGTGTGTACTTTTGATCAACTTGTGAAGGATCTCCAAGGGCTTGGAAAAGAGCTTGCCTCCTGCTGAAGTCTCAGGCACAACAGACTTCAACCACCAGCTCCCCAGAGTTCTTTGGAAGTGCCTGCTGCTGTTTTAGGCCTTTTGAGGGACTGCGTGTCGCAAGGAGCTGGAAGCACAACTCACGGAGAAGAAGCGTGTCGCTGTCGCAGCCGCTGCCGTCACATCACTGAACAAGGGTGTCGCTGTTGTAGCTGTTGCATTGCACCGCACCATGAGAAGCGTCCCGCAACACCGAAGAAGTGTGTCGCCATCGCAGCCGCTGCCGTCGCATCTCTGAACAAGGGTGTCGCCGCTGGAGCTGTCGGATTGCACCGCATCACGAGAAGAGTCTCGCAACGAAGAAGAAGCATGTCGTTGTCGCAGCCGCTGCCGTTGCATCTCTGAACAAGGATGTCGCCGCTGTAGCTGTCACATTGCACCGCATCAAGAAAAGCACCTCGCATCCACGGAGAAGCGTGCCGCCGTCGGTACTGCTGCCGTCGCATCACTGAACAAGGGTGTCGCCGCTGCTGCTGTCGCATCGAGCCGAAGCGTCTCGCATCGTCGGAGAAGAGTGTCGCCGCCAAAGCCACTGTCGTCGCATCACTGGACAAGGGTGCCACCGCTGCAGCTGACGGATCGAGTCGAGTCTTCTCACTACATCGGAGAAGCGTGCCGCATCAGGAAGATTTTCACATCTTTATTTCTTTGCACCAAAATCTTCATCGAATCACCGTCCTTGCAACACTTTCGTTGCCCTGCGTGTCGCATCTAATGGTACATTGAACAAAGAGTGTCGCATTTTAAGAACTAAAAAGAACTAAGCTAAAACTACCATTTTAAGTAACAGTATTGTGGATTTTTGGTCGTATATGGTCTTGTGTTAAATCTATATAAAAAAATATTTATTTTTGATATAAAACCTGTGTGGTGTTCATCTGTAGTGTTGTCACTTGGTTACTGTATGTGTTCACAAATGCTTTACACACTGCCTCTGAGATAAGCCTGTCTGCTCGTGCCAAGCTACCAAGGAGGTGAGCAGGGGTTATTTTAGGAGTGTACCCCCTTACCCTGACTAGAGGCAAGGGTCCCTATTTGTCACAAGTGCATAGAGAGCCCCAAATCTAACACTTACCTGTAGAACTTCTGCACAGATTCTGATGCTAATAATAACGGGATTAGGGAGTGTAGAGGGGAAGCCCTACACGGGCACTGGAGGTGGATACGTCCTCCACTTAGAATTAGTTACCAAACATAAGGATCCACCTCTGGAAGAAAAGAAAAAACCTGGGTTCAGAAAACACTAGGGTAGTGAAGTGTGCGTGTCCCACTGTGGTTGGACACACACTAGGTTGTTTAAATACCCCTCACACACCAAGAATGACCCATGGTGTCATGCTTCATCATAGGGGTCTTCCCGCCCCGCTGCGGGACAGGGCGTGCTACGACCTGCGACTATGCGGGAGCACTGATGATAAAGTGCTATGTGTGATGCAAAGGGAGGGTCTGAGGTGAATGTAAATGTGAGTTAAAAAGGACCTGGCTCCTTCAGACAAAAAACTTTAATATGTCAAGGGGGGCTGGTGCTAGTAAAAAGGTAGTGCGGAGATTCCCTACGTAATGTGTGGTTACTCCTAATATGTCAACATGTTTCGATGCGAAAGCATCTTCATCAGGACAGGGCTAAGATCCCTCCTAAAAAGCGTGTACTTATTTAATGACTATTAACATAAGTGAAGATGCAAATAATGATGCATTAATATATGATACCTAATAGTATACTTGTATATTTTATGTGTATGTGAGGATTCTGCCTCATGAACCTTGAGGACGGGTGGAAAAGTCAAGGAGCCTCAATGGTGCCCTTGCACAGACTTTCGCTAAATGTACGTCCATCCCGCGGTCGCGGAACCGCGGGATGGACGTACATTGAGCGAAAGTCTGTGCAAGGGCACCATTGAGGCTCCTTGACTTTTCCACCCGTCCTCCAGGTTCATGAGGCAGAATCCTCACATACACATAAAATATACAAGTATACTATTAGGTATCATATATTAATGCATCATTATTTGCATCTTCACTTATGTTAATAGTCATTAAATAAGTACACGTTTTTTAGGAGGGATCTTAGCCCTGTCCTGATGAAGATGCTTTCGCATCGAAACATGTTGACATATTAGGAGTAACCACACTTTGCATCACACATAGCACTTTATCATCAGTGCTCCCGCATAGTCGCAGGTCGTAGCACGCCCCGTCCCGCAGCGGGGCGGGAAGACCCCTATGATGAAGCATGACACCATGAGTCATTCTTGGTGTGTGAGGGGTATTTAAACAACCTAGTGTGTGTCCAACCAAAGTGGGACACACACACTTCACTACCCTAGTGTTTTCTGAACCCAGGTTTTTTGTTTTCTTCCAGAGGTGGATCCTTATGTTTGGTAACAGATTCTGATGCTGACACCGTTCTTGATTCCTTGATTTAATTGGGTTTCTCCTATCCTTAGTTTAGTATAGGGTTTAGTAAAGGTTGCAAATCTTTTCCATGTATGGGGAGAAGAATCGAAACTATTCATCTAGTCATCAAATTCTTTTCCTTATTTTATGCATTGCTACCACCGAAATACTTATATGCTCCTTGCTATTGAGGACCAATATTGTATGTTGCTTTGGCCTTCCTTTGATAACCCTGTACTTTTATAGTATGTTCTTGTGAGCGATTTTTATTAGTCTGGCTTAGAGATTGTAAAAAACCTTTTAACTTCAAGTTACTGACTCAGACTTTTATTGTGTGATCCCAATGGGCACATTGTACCATAAGATTCACATTTGTTGCTAATCCTTTTTCCTTTCAGGCTACTATAAAGGTCTATTGACCAGTGTCAAATTGGAATAACTGGCCCAGAGCTTTCTCAGATGGTAGCCTCCGCGGATGGATGGTACAGGGGTCTGAAAACTGTTACTTTAGATCAGTCCAGATCCAATCTCAGTCTCTAGTGTCCATCTTTTGACATGGCGAATCGATGTCGGTGATGTTACAGTGGGTTGACAGCAGGTTGTAACAGCAGAGCAGTGAGTATCAATAGGGTTGTGTGTAATGGCTTATGCTTAGCTTGCAGTGTTTCTGGCAATTGTGTGGTGTCTTGTGGAGATTGTGTGCTAATGTTCTAGATGATTGTGTGAGTGTAGCGCTTATTGTGGAAAAGTTGGTTTTGGGTCAGACATGAGCTAAGATCCTGGAATTATATTAAAAAAGCATAGAAAATACTGTATTGTAATTGTCTGTTGAAGTTTTGTGGGGCTTGTTGTGAGACGTAGTTGACAAGTCCAAGCGAGGAAGAAACGTTTATCTTTGTGTAAAAGTGAAGTATGATTAGCGTGGCACACCTTTTGCACAGAGGAAAGCTCCACTAGTCATTGTGATTCCCCACAGGAGGGGGTTTCATTTGAATGTGTATTTGTGTTATTTTTGTATGATTGATTGAGTTGATTTTTAGTAAAGCAGACAATTGTAACTTTTTGCTATTGCATTGTATTTAGTTGCAAGCATATTGCAGGAAAGAGTGCATTTGTGAAAATTGTAAAGGAGGGTAAACTGCTGCGAGGAGTGCGACTGTCATCCTAGTGTGCCACTCTGGGATAGGTCAGTTGGTGTAAAGTCGCACTGTTGTTGGCTGGTCACGTCGACAGGTGCTATGATCTTTGGAATTAGAGTTTTAAGTAGAATATTGTTTTTTGGGTTGAAGCAAATACATTTTAATTGAAAATTAAATGATTTAAAGTTGTGCGAGATTTCTTTAGAGGAGATGTTCCGATACCTCTTCGAGGGGGGGAAGAAGCTCCACCCAAAGGCTCTGCAGGACATTATATGGCAATAAATGTAGGGTTACATACACATATATTTGGCTAAAACAATGGCACAAGATCACTGAGAAATAAAGTGCACTAGCATTTCCATGTTTTGGTACATTTAATCTAATAATTATTGAAAATTTGAAGAGAATTCTATATAAACTGAAACCACAACCTAGACCCACACCATTCGAAGCTCTTAATGCTTGGGAGTGTGTGGCTCACTGAGAAAAAAAGAAAGATATCAGGAGCGAGTCAAAAGGGCAGTGCGTACTTATGCAGATGCAAGGCGGGATGCAGAGCAGAAAAAGTGGAGAGTTGACATGATACATGGGGTGAAATTGTATCCATCATTGCAAAGCAGAGAATTGGAAAGAGGGACTGTAAAGAGAAGGAAGGATAAAACAAGAGAGTCTGGAGAGAAAAATGAAGATAGAGATAGTGATACTAGTGACAGTCTTCTAGATGTATTTATGTCTGAGTGGCCACTTCCATATACTGATGCTCGAATATAGGGAGGTGAGAGCGATGTTGCAGGTGGGAATACTGGATTGTTGACTGCACCAGTAAGTACGAGTGCTAATAAGATAGGGATTTATTCTGTGAAGAAGGAAAACAGCATGATGTGGACTATTACTGTGAATCAAAATAGGATGTGAGGAAATTCAGGGACTTGCGTTCCTGGGACCTCCACTGTTTGTACAATCCTCGATGCACTTACAGTTCATGGTACCATTGGACCAGTGGTTTCTATATCTAAACCTGGTTCCAAGGGAAATACGGTACAAAACTCAGCTGTCCCAGCTCAACAACAAGCATCAGAAGTTACACCCATGAGTCAGAGGGTGGAAGAATTAATTCTTTAAGTTTGATTAATGCAAATTCTCCGTGTGCTGCGAGTGCAGACTCATCTGTGCATCAGACTGAATTTGGACCTTTAAGGTTGTTCCTGGGGTTGTCAGATCTGGGTTCACTTACTTGGGAACCACCTTTAAATATGCCGAGTAGCACACCTAATGGAAAGGTAGTATCTAAAGCCTCTATGGTACCTCCTGGTCTTAATGTTCAGGAATAGGAAGGCGTTTTGAAAGCTTTTAATGCTACATCAAATGAAAGTGGGAATACCAAAGTGAGACAGGGAACTCATCAGTCCACATTAAAAGTAAATTTGGTGGATGTGGGAAAAATATGTTGGAATTGGATGAGAAGATAAGTGGTTATCTTACATTGGATTGGATAGAAACGTATCAGCAGAGTGAACTGTTGTTCATGAGCAAGGATTGTACTAGGAGAGCAAGACAAGCCCATGATAAATTACCTGAATTAGCTCAGAAATATGAGGTCGATTTTGAGTGGACCGAGGCCTCACAGAAAAGCCACTGGCACACTTTTACTGATCAGAACATAGAGCATAAGAGAATACTGGAGATGAAGATGCAAATTCTGGAATTCATGAATTAATTCACAGTATCTGAATTTGGAGAGAATTAGAGAAGTGGGGAGTTAAATGGTCATTGAGAACAACTCCCAAGAGAATGACGGGAGACGGAAACTAAAAGCTTTCCTTTACCAGAGGTACCTAGTGGAGGTTACATATATGTACTGTGGAGTAGGGGTGCTCTTGCGTCATTTACATTTGAATTTCCCAAAATAGGATAGAAGCCTGTGGATTTATACGAACAAGTTGAGCAATTTGTGAAAAATTTCGAGGTTTTGTGGACTGATTTGAATGCCTTCTTTGATATTGTGGTCCCAAATGATTTGTGGACGGCCCGCAAAATAGTCATAGAGTAGCCCGAGAGAGAGCCAGCAAAAGATCCTGTGACTAACGGTCCTTCAGCTATAGTAATGATGAAGTATGATCAGGTAATGCACGGTTGAAGTCTAAGGTGCCACCACAAGGTATTGGTCACGATTGATCGGACAATCCAGGAACCGAAAGACATGATTCATGCATACTATGAGAGATTGTTATAGGTATTTAAACAGTATAGTGGAATGGAAACACTGGAGACTAAAGACATGGGGCATTTTGTGTCCAAGTTTGTGACAGGATTGAGGCCAGAGATTAGTATGATGATTCAACAGCATTTGATTTGTTGGCAGAATAAGTCGTTTGATAAGATTTTGTGATTTGCTAAATATTGCAATGATGAGATTGCAACAAGGTAGAAAAAGTTAAAGGAGAAATTGATGGTGGTACAAATGAAGCCTGTTACGAGGGATATTCAAAATCTACCATTTGTAGGGAATGCTCTTCCAATGCAGAGAGCGTATCAACAGGGATATTCGGTGATGTATAGTAGAGGTTGATTTCAGTTACTAGGGAGAGGTCAGGGTGTCCCTATTGATTCAAGTAATGGAATTGATGTGGCTACATTGAAGAAGTCTAATCCATGCCACTACTGTAATAAATTGGGGCACTGGAAGCAAGAATGTTGCCTTAATCCTGCAAATCAGGGCCAAAATTCAGGGTTTGGACAGCCTCAGAACCGTAATTCCATGCAGCACCAGAACGTACCCAGATCTGGATCTCAGAATTGTTATGTGCCACAACCCCTAGTGATGCAGGTTCCCCAACCTCCGATGCCATAGCAAGCTGCTAATGTTACTCAGAGTTTCTTCAAACCGGGTCTCAAAGTTGATCAGAATGCTTTCCGGAATAATAATCCTTACCAAAAATTCCTACATTGAAGACAAGTGAAAATGTCAGCATCGGTCCATCTTCTTGTCGGTGCCTCAGGAGGGAGGAAGATTGCGTCCTTGGCGCAGTCTTGGAGGTAGATCAGAGTGGGCCATTTATAGACGCTGTGGTAAATGTCTATGATATATCATTTTTGGTTGATTCTGGTTCTACCCGTTCTACTGTGAGATCAGTAAAAGTTCAAAATCTACCCCTCTCTGGAAGAACTATCCAAGTTGTTGGAGATGCTAATCGACACATGAAGACCCACATTACTTAGGATGTCAGTTGGACTTGGCCCTTTTTGCAGGGTCATCCCTGAACTTTTTGCCTTCCTCCTATATTTTTTCTGATCTGTTGTTGGCTGTTTTATGACTCTGGGCACTTTACCTCTGCTGATCAGTGCTAAAGTGCATATGCTCTCCCTATTGTAAATTGATGCATGAATTTGTGATTCCATGATTGGCTGGTTTGGTTTACCTGTCAGACCCTAGTACAGTGCACCAGGAGTGCCCAGGGCTTGTAAATCCAAATGCTGCTGGTGGGCTTGCAGCACTGGTTGTGCCACCCACAGAAGCAGCCTGTAAAAGTGTGTCTAAGGTCTGCCATTGCAGAGCCTGCATGCAGTCTGGTACTGTCTTGCTGACTGGGCAAGTGCACCCACTTGCCAGTCTCTAAACCTTCCCTTTTCTTCATATCAGACACCCTTATGGTAGGCCCAAGGGCAGGGTGTATTGTAAGAATACGGTAGAACATGACCTGGTGTGTGTGGCATGCTCTAATAGTGAATTACAGCCATTTTCGTTTTTCACTATTGCAAGGCTACCTGTTCTCCATAGGCCAGAATGGGCAGTTTGGTTATTACATTTTATAATCCTAACTGACTCAGGGAACATGGTAGAAATTCTAATTTAGTATGCCTGAACAGAATGATAAAATACATCTTTTAGTGAAGTTGGTTTTAACATTCTGTGTTTGAAAATACTACTTTTAGAAAGTAGGTATTTTCTTGTCTAACCATTCAAACCTGCCTCTGATAGGCTGTGTATTCCTTGTTTGGAGTTTGAGTGACAGGGCTGGGGAATTCCAGGAAACAGGGTGATGTGGCCCAGTCGTGAATAGAGAGATCTGCATCTAGATGGGTGGGAGGAGTAGCACCTGGGACCTGAATAGGGCTGTGCCTTTCCTCCACAATGCTGGTTCCACCTCCTGTGGTGCGTCTGATGTCTCTGCCCTGCACTCTGAAAGGAAAGAAAGAGTCAAGCAAACAAAGTGCTCCAGGACTGACCAGAACCGATTTGAACAAGGCAAAGGCCCCTCTGCCTCCAGAGGACAAAGGATTTTGGGGTATAAGTATTGGGACCCTGATCCCAAGAATTTAGATCAATTTGGGAAAACAAGAAGAAACCTCTGCTGAGGAGAGGGCCCAAGAAGAAACTGAGGAGAAACTATCCCTGAAACTGGGTGATTGGCCTGCAGGGGTTGCCTACTGCCAAAGAGAGGAGAAAGGAACTTTGTGTGTACTTTTGCTCAACTTGTGAAGGATCTCCAAGAGCTTGGAAAAGAGCTTGCCTCCTGCTGAAGTCTCAGGGACAACAGACTTCACCCCCCAGCTCCCCAGAGTTCTTTGGAAGTGCCTGCTGCTGTTTTGGGCCTTCTGAGGGACTGTGTGTCGCAAGGAGCTGGAAGCGCGACTCAAGAAGGAGAAGCGTGCTGCAGTCGGAGCTGTTGTCGTCGCATCGCGTAAAGGGGTGTCGCCGCTGCAGTTGTCGCATCGAGCGGAAATGTCTTGCATCTTCGAAGAAGGGTCTCGCAACGCCGAAGAAGCGTGTCGCAATCACAGCCATCGTAGCTGACGCATTGCACTGCATCAATAGAAGAGTCTCGCTTCGAGGAAGAAGCATGTTGCCGTCACAGCTGCTGCCGTCGCATATTGGATGACGCCGCTGTAGCTGTCCCATTGCACCGCATCAAGTAAAGCGTCTCGCATCCACGGAGAAGTGTATTGCCATCAGAGCTGTTGTCGTCGCATCGCATAAAGGGTGTCTCCGCTGCAGTTGTCGCATCGAACGCAAGCGTCTCGCAACGACGGAGAAGAGTGTCGCCGCCAAGGCCGCTGTCGTCGCATCGCGTAGAGTAACAGTATTGTGGATTTTTGTCGTTTATGGTCTTGTGGTAAATCTATATAAAGAATACTTATTTTTTATATAAAACCTGTGTGGTGTCCATCTGTAGTGTTGTCACTTGATTACTGAATGTGTTCACAAATGCTTTACACACTGCCTCTGAGATAAGCCTGTCTGCTCGTGGCAAGCTACCAAGGGGGTGAGCAGGGGTTATTTTAGGAGTGTACTCCCTTACCTTGACTGGAGGCGAGGGTCCCTATTTGTCACAAGTGCATACCTGTGCCAACTAGAGACCCCCAAATCTAACAATGTCCCTTTAAAGATTGGCATTTTTTAGGATAATCATCAGAAGTTTGGAATTATTCAGGAAAGGAAATTGGACTCATTAAAGGAGATGATCCTGTCTGTTGTCAGATAAAGCAGCCGAATATGGAATATGTCAGAACATCGCAGTATAATTTGACCCATGAAATGATTGCTGGAATAACCACAGTGATCAAGACAATGATTAAGCAAGGTATACTGAAAGAGGTCATGGGAAGTCCATGTAACTCACCCATTATGGGCCTACTGAAGCCCAGCGGTAAGTACCGCATAGTGCATGTTCCTTGAAAAATCCATAACATTATGATGCCTGTTGTCCCATGGTACCAAATTCTGCTGTAATATTGTTTCAAATTCGATATGAGGCTGAGTGATTTGTGCTAGGCATTTTTCTCGATACCCTTGCTTGAGGACTTTCAGTTCTTTGCATTTAGTCACGGGAACCGTGTTTTAGAATAGTGCTGAGGCCCACGAGGTTATACGGCGAGCACCTCAATTTTAAAACAGATCCTTAAGAAGAATTTAAAATCTTTGGTTATGCCCTGTAATTCTGTCCTGGTCCAGTATATTGACGACCAGATGGTTGCATCAAATAGTTGTGAAGGATGCAGAACTGACACTATTGCACTGCTAAATCACTTGTTGGCTGAGAAAGGACATAAGGTGACCATGAATAAGTTTCAGTACTGTTTGAGAGAAGTCTTATATCTTAGTCATCATATCAAAAAAGATGCGAGAAGGGTTTCACAAGAAACAATTGTGGCAATCATGCAAATGAATCCACCAACAACACCGATAGAAGTCAGGATGCTTTAGGAATAGTCTGCAACTGTCATCAGTGGATGCCCAACTTGTCCCTTGTGGTTAAGCCTTGACAAAGGCTGACACACAAGGATGTGTCAAATCTGGTGCCTTGGGACAATGATTGTCTGGATGCCTTCCCAGAGTTCAGAGAATGCCTTTACCATACCCCAGCACTAGGAATGCCTGATTACAACAAAGTATTTTCACTTTTTTGCAGTAAAGGAGAGAGCTACACTCTTACAGTGTTAACACAAAATCATGGGGAGCTCGAAGACCAGTTGCTTACTTCTCAGCCACATTAGGTCCAGTAGTTGCAGTGCTGCCTGGCTTCCTTAAAGTAGTGGAAGCGACTGGTGTCAGCATCGAAAGGTGCGAAAGTATAATAATTGGTCATCCCTTGACTGTCTATGTTCCTCATTCTGTCAAAATGTTGATAAATAGAACGAGGACACTGCATCTCACCAACAGACGCCTGGCCGGGTAAAAGCAAATAATAAGGCGGCTGAGAACGTGTCCCTAAAGATGTGTTCTGTTTTGAATCTTGCCACTTTGCTACAGACTCTTGAGAATTAAAATAATGATAGTGAGATGGAGCATGACTGTTTCTATGTCACTAAATTATGCATAAGATGAACCACTACCTACATCTGATTACATATTGTTTGTGGATAGCTCGTGTTTACAAGATCACAAAGGAGATTTGAGAGCTGCTTATGCAGTCTGTACCGTTTGAGGAGTAGTGGGGGCTGCTTGGCTGCAAGGAGTAGTCTCTACACAGGTGGCTAAATTGATTGCTCCGACTCGAGCATGCCATGTTACAGATCGATTACCAGTGCCTATATTTACAGATAGTCAGTATGGTTTTGGTGTGGTGCATGACTTCAGACAGTTATGGTCCCAGAGGGGATTTATGCCATCATCAGGATCCCCTATCCGTAATGGTGAGCAGGTGAGAAAACTGTTTGAGGCTTTGCAATTGCCTACACAAGCTGTGGGTGTGAATTGCTCTGCACATTGCAAGGGAGATGATTATGTGACAATCTGCAACAGAAATGTTGATGAAGTCGCAAGGTACTGCGCTTGCAATGCTTACACAATTAATGGGGAGTTTGTAAATGAAGGAACAGACGAGACCAATGATAACCTTTTTCTCACAGCAGCTGATAGTTGGGAGGAGCAGAACAGAAAAGCTGGGTAAATGCAGGTTGTGTTAAAAAGAGATCAAGATGATATATGGGTTTCAGGTGATGGCAGACCCATGTTGCTAAATAGTTTGTTGCCACCATGGTCCGACTCATGTTGGGAGGGATGCTATTGTCAGATTGTTTCACCAAACATGGTTTATCCCAGGTTCTGGTTGATGGCGGAAACTTTATGTCACAGATATATTGTGTGTCAGCAGACCAATGTAGGTATAAGAAACGCAGTGACTTTGAGCCACATAGGGAGGTCATATGGTCCCTTCAACAGGATGCAAATGAACTTCACTGAGATACTTGTGTGTAACTGGCTGTGATATGCATTGGTTGTTGTGTACATCTTTTCATGTTGGGCTGAGGCATATCCCAAAAGAAGAAATGATAGTCTCACAGTAGAAAAGTTGTTGTTGAGGGAGTTGATGCCAAGGTTCAGCTTCCAGACATCTTTTGAATCAGACCAAGGCACGCACTTCAATAATGAAGCGCTGAGGATGCTGTGTGCTGCCTTGCAGGTTAAACAGAGATTGCATTGTAATTACCAACCTCAGGCTTCAGGTCAAGGTTTATTGGGGGGGTGTTGAGGCAAATGTGTCATGCAATTTACATTTAATTTAATGTGTTTTAGTCATGTTTTAGTCATGTTAATCGCCCCCTTGCCAAATTTCATAGATGTCCAGGCCACATTGGAACATAACGTAATGTGGCATGAAGATAATGACAATACACCAAGTAAGATTTCTGGGGTTCCTCTGTACCTGTCGACCAAAGATTTTTAAATAGTTTGGGTGGTGCATAGGTAGAGATGCAGGAAAGGCCAGGCTATATTATAGGGCCAAGATTAAAATGAGAGGGTGACTGTCCATTGTGCGGGGGAGCAACTTACCTATGCAAGGAGTGTAATATTCTTTATGAGACGAGGAGTGCAGTTGAGAGGACAAGGGGACCATCGTACGGGGAGATTTACCACTGTGTATTAATGCTAGGTTGCTCTTTTTGATAGTATAGCACCCTAGTGAGTTTACCCAGCAGGAAAGGTGCCCACTACACAAAAATGATCAAGATGAGGCAGCAAGAAGAACGGGAGTGGGGTGTTCCGCAGGAGATGGAAAGCACAAGTTCAAGGGCAGGCTGGACAGATGAATTCATTCTTGTTCTCAGACGGACTGCATCCTGGTAATGAGGCAGTGCAAGGCTAGTGGGTGACAAATCATGTCCTACAAGCACCCCCGGGTGGTCTGTAAACTAGTCAACTTCAAGAGTCAATTTTGTGGAGAAAGTATGAGGTCATTATTGTGATAGTTTAACTACATTTAATGCAATTGAGTAATGTAGCAGCACAAGTGTAGGGTGAGGTGTATCAGCCAGTCAGCCATCATTAGTGGTACCAGTCCACAGAGGTCAACACATTTATTGGGTCCAAGTTCCCCAGTTGGGGACAGAAGTTGGACTATCGCTATCAGAGGCAGTGGGTCAACCTGGTGTGGGAGGTGTTTCCAGAGGAATGGCAATCTCCTTGGCACCAACACTCAGGCAAGCAGGGGTTGTGATCCCGAACTACCTGTGCAGAAGATTGGAGGGCCCGCTATGCTTTTTGGGAGTAACACCCCAATGGTGTGCCTTTTTGGGTCCTTTGGGTGGCATGTCTCCCTAAAACCAAAGAAAAGGTTTTAAAGGGGAGTTTTGAATGTAATTAATGCAGGGGTGTTGTACGAGAAATGTAAGCACAGTAATAACAGTGAGTGACACCTGACGACAGTTTGGGTGGAAATATCACTGAAGAATTAGGTGTCACGTTTCACCATTTATGCAGCAGTCTTCACTGAGATATTCCCCAGTTTTGGGATCTCAAATCATGGGGTGCACTTCCTTGATACATAGTGGAGCATTTGATTTCCTGGAACATCTTAGCTTCAGTATGACATAAAATTCAGGCAGATGAAGGCCTTCAGGCCAGAAACTGCCTGAGCCCAGAGAGTAAGTAATCTTTGATATGCCAAAGTTGAGGTAGCACACAGTGCGTACAGATCAAACTACTTCTTTTGAGCCAAAAGACAGGGGGTTGACAACAAAAATGCATTCTGAAAATTTAATAGGAAAGACTCTGCCAAAGGATCCAATTGTAAATGTAAACATATAAGCTCCTTTTGTGGTGGTCATAAACAGCCAGAAGCCAGATATTTAAAAAAATCATGTTAATTAAAAAAAACACCCAACCAATTAGCATTGGGGGAAAGCTTCATTAACCAAGGTCTCATCACCCATTTCTTTTCATATTTTAACTCATTTCATAGGAAGGTATGACAAAGCCCACAATGTTCACAATCTCTGTTTTATTTTCAGGGATGGCTTTCGGAATCCAGAACAGGTAGCCCACAATCTATCACCCTCCATAATCAGAAATCAATCCTACTTTAGAAGGAGATTGCCAGAGATAAAATACAGAGAGAGGTTCAGGAAGAGATGGTTGCATGCTGTTTAGCGATGAGCGATCCCCCATTGAAAAATCAGACGTGCTCGCATTTTGGGCTAGTTCCCAAGAGTTAGGAAAAGTCAGGCTAATTCACAATTTGTCAGCCATGCTGGGCCGCTCAGTAAACAGTGGAATAAATGATACTATTTGACGGTATGTTATGCTTAATTTGATGAGTGCCTGTCCAAATTAGGGGCTTTGGGGAATGGGGCGCTAATGGCTTTGTCCGACATATAGGGGCATATCATCAAGGGCTTTATCTCCGTTTTTCTGGCTTTAAAAGCCAGAAAAGCGGAGATAAAACCAACGCCCTATCAGCAAGAGGGTGCTAACATGCATATTCGCATGTTAGCACCCTTTTACACTACGCCTACCTTTGTATCTCTAATGAGATGCAAAGTGGGCGTTCCTGACATACACTACATGTCAGGAGAGCAATAACGCGTCTTTGCGCTATCAGCAAGGATGCCCTTGCATTTTAGCAGATGTTAGTTTTTAGAGAAAACTAAGGGGCATATCATCAAGGGCAATATCGCCGCTTTAGCCGCTAAAGCGGCGATATTTTTATCACCCTATCAGCAAGCTGTCGCTAACAGCTGTTAGCGACAGTTTACTGGGAATACCGTCCCTTGTCAGCACGCCTCCGATCGCATCACTAATGATATGCAAAGGAGGCGTGCCTGACAAGACTCCCTTGCGAAAATATCGCTAACCCAGCTTCGTCATATTGACACGGAGGGTTAGCGATATTTAAAATCACGTTAAGTATGCCTTAACACAGGAATTTAACATCTGTTAAATTCCTGACTAAGGCATACCTAACATGGGGGTGGATTGTGTGGCTAAGACCACAGACCCTATCATCTAGGATATCGCAGTTTTCCACCATGGAAAATGGCGATATCCCCACTATCCTAATACAAAACGGTTGGGCACCGGAGGGTCAGAGGGAGCAAGTTTAGAGACCGCACAGGATTGATTCCCCCATGGAAGTACATATAACACAAAAGAAATCCTGGGGTCTAATGGTAAAGAGAAATAGGTGGTATGTAGGGTGAGGAGGGAAAACCTAATGTACGTAGTGAAACTGGAGAAAGCTCCAAAACCATGGTCATACAATCACCGTGGGTAACTAACCCCATCACATGGGATTTTCATCCCAAAGAAAATCTCAAAATCTCAAGGGGCGACAGCGCCCTTGTGTGAGACGTGAGTACTTTGTGCTATGATTATTATGCACCAAGAAAGTGGAATAAATCCACAAATGAGCCTGAAGTGAGTGGGGATTGCAGTGCTGGTAGTAGTGAAAAGGGGAGTGTATTAAAACTAGTGACGGGACGGCCAGAGGACTTCTGTTAAACAATGCCGTACCGATATTAGATTAAAAAGAAGTAGGGGCAACACTAATCTGGTGTGATCAATGAAGCATCGTGAGAGAATGTGGTCGACATGTTTCAGCCATAGCGCCTATCTAGGCTAGGCTTTCATCAGGACCTTGAAGCTACTGCAAGGAAAAAACAACGTGACAAAGGTCACCTTCGGCTGCAGGCTCATTCCAGCCTGGTTCCCCGACGGACAGAGCGGTGTTCCTTCCTGAGCGGTTGCCAGGTGGAGGTCCTCTTACCACCCAGTTTGTACGGGTGCTGTATGTATCTCTGAGGAGACTTGCACTCTACAATCAAGTTGAGGGTGCCCATCATATCCTTTGTCACGTTGTTTTTTCCTTGCAGTAGCTTCAAGGTCCTGATGAAAGCCTAGCCTAGATAGGCGCTATGGCTGAAACATGTCGACCACATTCTCTCACGATGCTTCATTGATCACACCAGATTAGTGTTGCCCCTACTTCTTTTTAATCTAATATCGGTACGGCATTGTTTAACAGAAGTCCTCTGGCCGTCCCGTCACTAGTTTTAATACACTCCCCTTTTCACTACTACCAGCACTGCAATCCCCACTCACTTCAGGCTCATTTGTGGATTTATTCCACTTTCTTGGTGCATAATAATCATAGCACAAAGTACTCACGTCTCACACAAGGGCGCTGTCGCCCCTTGAGATTTTGAGATTTTCTTTGGGATGAAAATCCCATGTGATGGGGTTAGTTACCCACGGTGATTGTATGACCATGGTTTTGGAGCTTTCTCCAGTTTCACTACGTACATTAGGTTTTCCCTCCTCACCCTACATACCACCTATTTCTCTTTACCATTAGACCCCAGGATTTCTTTTGTGTTATATAGATATCCCCACTATCTCTGGAATTATTATCGCCTCGGCGATGCACGTTGTTGATAACACGCTAACCGGGCGATAAATTCCGGATAGATAGCCGGCGATAAATATGCAAGCGCTAAGCGCGCTTTGCGATATTTATCGCCAGACCTTGATAATATGCCCCTTACGTCTGCTAAAATACTGACTAAGCCACCCCTAATATTGGGGGTGGATTATGCTGATACGACCACCGGGTCGTATCAGCAAGGTTATCGCCCTTTTGCAGGGCACATCGCTGGGAAACCAGCGATGCTCCCTGCAAAACGGCGATAACATCGCTATCTCTGGATATAAAATAGAGATAGCCAGCGATAAGAAAATTATCGCTAAGCACGGCCAGCAATAATTATCGCTTGCCGTTGCTGATATGGCTCTTAGTTCGTTTTCAGATTGTACCCTGTTCATCTATTGGATTTTCACCTGTTGAGTTTTACATTGAAAGGCAAGTGTTACATGGACAAATGTACGGCCATAGGTTGCACTGTTTCCTACACATACTCTTAGGCATTTAGCTGGTTCCTCGAGTAGCAGTGAAGGGTCTGGTGTATTCATAAGATATAGTCCCCTTCCTCAATGATTACTTGTTTTTGGGGGCGCTCAGGGTGTCAGGATTGCAGAATACACTGAATGTTTTGCAAGAATTGTAGGGGTGGGCGCAATTTGCGAAATTCACTTTTGCAAATTCTCGCGAAAATGTTAAAAATCTCTGCAAACATGCGGAAATATCGCGAAGATGCAGAAGTTTTTTTCCTGCCCGTTCGTGGTATTTTCTGCGTGGTCGCGGCTCGCCAACTTACCAATGCGGTTGCTCGCGGGCACGGCCATCTTGTTTTCACTTGTCTTGCGGTGCATGATCGCGAGAATAAAGACGTGATCGCGCGACGAATGACGTTACTGCGGACGCGAACTGTCACGAGACAGCGCAAATGGCTACCAACAATCCAACATCTCGTGGAGAACGCGACCGGATCTGGAAAACTTGTCGGCGAACGCGGGGATTCAGGTAAGGCGATCGCGCGCACTCGAGAATGTATTATTTTACAGCGCGAGCAATTTTCCGGTAAAATGCGGATTGCGGAAATTTTGACATTTTCGCGCTCTCTGCGGAACGCGAAAATGTCAAATTATCGCAATTTCCGCGAGCGGAACGGAATTTTAGCCCAGGCCTAAAGAATTGGTGAGGATGGTTGTGGTGCGGTTGGTGAGCGAGAAACCTGACGGTCCCTCTACTAACCTGTCATTCTTAGGCATTGAGAATGATAATGTAAATGGGATGTACAGACTTCCTTCAGCCAAGACTCAGGCCTTTAGAGAATCATTAGCGTGTACTTGCAGGATTCCAAAATGACCCTTAACTGGCTTAAGGTGCTAGTAGGTTAACTCATATTTGCTCTCAGAGTCCTACTCAATGGAAGAGCGGTCTCAAAGAATATCACAAGAGCCATGTCCGGCGGGCAGGCCAAGCATCATCACACATGGCAATCCAGTGAGGTCCTAGAAGACCTCCTTATATGGGATCACTTTATGCAGGACTTCAACGGGTCAATGATTTGGCCACAGCCAGCACCCAGCAACTCACAGTTGGCATTGTACAAAGGCACTGTAGGGATTGTTAGCTTTGGGGCTATTCTGGCCAACAAATCTTGCCTGCAGCACAGGACAGAGGAATGGTGCAAGAGAGGTCTGACCAGAAATGTAACCTTTTTGGAGCTTTTCCGTACGGGGTGGAGTTACATATTTTTTGAACCTAAACAACTCTAATGTATTTAATATGGATGGCATCCACCTTTCAGAAGGGGGGGTGACTTGTTTATGCATACTTATCTGGGGGCAGTTGCCAGGAAGAGAGGAGTCTTGGAGGCAGAGAGAGTGTGCATTCGCTAGTAACTTCTGAGCTGTGTGGCCTAAATAACAAACACAAAAAGATGATGTACGGAGCGATGAAAGCTTTCAACCACTCACCCCAGTCAAGAGATCTGGGTTTAATCCATCGTTTTTTCCCTCACTATGCCACCCCAGTTTGAACCCAGTCATATGCAAATAAGGCTTGACCCTGTTCCTCATGGGAAAAGTCCAGCTTGCACTGCCAGGGCAGGACTTCCCTGGGCCAGAAACAAGCATCCTGGGACCGGTTTTGGGGTATCACCCCTCATCAGCCAGGCTAGTTTGAATCCAGTGGCACAGCGAGCAAGAGACCCACATCTGGCATAACCTTCCCACTTCAGGCGACAAATGCAAAATGCACCCACACGCCCACACACACATAAACATGTATACTCACTTCTACACATAGACTCACACACACCCATTCACACACACAACACACACACACCAATGAATACACATGCACACAATTGAAGGATAATACACATCTTCCCTGTCAAGTGCAGGAGCAAGACAGACTTCTCACACATCTATACACACATATATATTCACACAACTACACACACTTACATGCACACACATTCAGTACACTCCACATCTTCTCTACATCATACAACCACATAGAAACTAAATACCTACATACACCTGCCCACATGTAAACCAGGACGCACACATGCATACCTTTACGACATTATCCATCTTACATTTTACTCAAAAAGAAAGAACCATCTCACACACACACACAACTGCACTCAAATATACACACCAAAACATTCAAAACACTATACATATTCCCCTTCACTCAGGGCCAGACTGGCCATTATGCAACTATGGAATTTTTCACAAACCGTTGCAGAGCTATGGGTCTGCTTTCGGGGCAGGGTGGACTGCCACAACTCGAGCATATCCCCCATTTTTGGCAGGACTGATTTTGGTTTCCAGTCTGGCAGTCTTTCCCCAAACACACAGACTTAAAACACACTCCCACAATATACACTTTCAAGATTTTATATAATTCCTTTACACTGGCACATATAGCCAGTAATCAATCATAGCTGCACGCCTGCACCAGCTGAACAAGGACTGCATGGTTCAATAACAGCATAGGGTAACAGTAACTTTTCCTTTCCACATCTAGAAGCAGCCTGAGATGCCCCACAGCTCAGCTGAAGATCCCTCGCGTCTGGCACCTGTACAGTAGGTGAATGTGAAACACGCCGTGGGTGGGGGTAAGGTGCTAAAGTGGGAGACACATACTCACAGAACCTCCGTTCACAGCTGCATCCTCTTTGTGGGCTCAGCAGCTGCAGAGGGCCAGTTAAATACTGAGGGGCTCCCGGCTGACTGCGTCACGCGCTCCCTCACGTCTGGAGATGCCAAACTGAACGGCCTATTAGTCTCTCCTGTCACCATGACATCCTGTGCATCAAAGAACAATCTCATCCCACAAATATAATTACAGTGTACTTGCATTGCATCTGAAAACCCAATTAGCCGCGTTGTTTGCATGCATAAATAAACGAGGCGTAAGTGCAAGCTATTCCAAGGGGTGCAGTTACTCCACGAACACATCAGCTCTAATCACACTCATCACATTATGAACCTCTGCCGGCAATTATTGCATTTAGCTGTTAGACTAATATTACTGGCAGGATGCGGCAGTCTCAAAGGAGGGATGGGCAGAAGAGACAGCGGGTGACGCTGTGAGTGTGGGCCCACTGAGGCCTAAACAGGAGAGCAGGAGGCCCGGAGGGAGTTTTATTCCTCCTCAGGCGTATGTACTGACTGGCCCTGTTAGAAGACAGCAGAGAATCGGATAAACCACAAAGCAGTAGTTTTAACGCTCAGTCGCCCGCAGAGACCGGAAGTCAGGGGGTTCGTTACCTGCCATTGAACATTCTTTTAGTATTTGAACAGTGTTATGTAAGAGGGTCCATTCTCGATGCGTGTCTGTGTTTTTACGCTTGGATTATTTGAGTTATCGTGGGGCTCAGAAATCGGGCTACTGGCATTTCGCTAGGAATAGTCTGTGGGAATGAGCTGTGATTGCTCAGATCCTATTTTCAGACTGGGGGTCGTGCTCGAACTCCATTTTTCAGTAAAATTGATAAAGAGCGCAGAGTCGTTTTCCTATTGTGGTTATTACCCAATATATATCGTGAGAAGGCCCCACTTGCAAGAAGATGCAGAGTTCACCGGTGCTAATTTGAAGATAAAAAAAGTTTAAATATTGTTTTATTGTTGATTCTAAGGGGTAGATTTACAAGAAAGTGACGCATCTGTAGAGATGCGTCACTCTCCGTGCACCACCCTGAGAAGCCCTTGCGCCACCATGGCGCAAAGATTGACAGATGCTTCCAAAATTCTGATGCATATGGTTGCGCAAAAATCACGCATTGCTGGAGTCGTGTCGCAAACACGGCGCAACTCCAGCAGTGCATGGGAAGGCCTATCCTCACTGTGCTGCATCACTCCTTATGACTGCTCCAAGCAGGCGTAAGCTTTTGACGCAGTGCGTCCTAGAAGTGTCGCAGTGATGTATTGTAGATTTCACTGCATCACTTCTATGAGGCTTTGTTGCGTGGAAACGCCGACCCTGCATACATTATACCTGACGCAGTTATAATGTGGAACAGGGCTTTTCAACGTGACGCATCTCCCTATATGTGTCACGTTGTAAATGGGCTGCATTTTTACGCCGCTGCTGCGTCACAAAAAGTGACGCAACTGCAGCGCAGAAATGATGCAAGGGGCTTGTTAAATCTGCCCCTGTGTCTCTTTCAACATAAAGTTAGAGAGTGCTAAAATCTGTATGCCGACGTCTCCCTCCCTGCGTGCACGTGATGCGTGTACACCTCTGCACTAACATGCATTACCTGGAGGCTTGGGACAGCGTAGCCTGTGTACACGCAGCCCTACATTGCTTGTCCCTTGCTACATTGCTCGTCTGGAGGAAAGCAGAGACAGGGAGACGACAATTTTGGGCCCACACTCATTCTGGCATTGTTTCTTAGGTGAGGCTGAAAATCAGATTTAATTGCACAAATTGTGCCGGCAAATCTGAAGAGAACTATTGCACAATAGTTAAACACAGTGAGAAACAAATACAAATAAATGGGCAAAAGGCACCTTTGCGGAATAAACAAAAATAGCTACAGAATACTTAGTAGAATCAAAGATTCGCTAAAGGAACTCAGCCCTGTAGAGCTGCCTTATGTGCTGGTTTTTGAAGCAGCAAGTCCAATAAACAAAATGTGCATATTTTTATAAATATTGTTAACCTGTTAATCGAGTCACATTCAGGACAAATCAGGGTTGTGCTGTTTTTCAGTTTTGCCACAGGTGCTGTGATTGTGTATTCATCTTGAAAAAAATAGTTTTGAACAAGAGCTGTCGGATCCAAAAGTAGAACTGATCCCAATTTACTTTGGCTAAATGCACAAAAATTAAAACAATAACCACCAATTCCAAAATATGATTCAGCTGATCTCAGGATTTCAACTGTCAAAAATGGGGCATGCCTGATTTACTATCGTCCCATAAGATATATGTTGGACTTGGAATCCTTGGCGTGGTTTCCCCAGACTTTTTGCCTCTACCTCCTGTATTTATTGACGATATGCTGGATTTTGTTTTTGCTGGCTTAGATGGTTTGAGGACTTTGCCACTGCTGGTCAGTGTCAACGTACAAGTGCTCCTTGTATAAATATTTATTATGATTTGTTGTTGAGGATTGGCATATATGATTTACTGGTAAATCCCTAATACAGTGCACCGTGTGTGCCCAGAGCCTGTAATTCAAATGCTACTTATGGGCCTGCAGCACTGATTGTGCCACACACACGAGTAACCGTAAAAAGGTATCTCAGACCTGCCACTGCAGTGTCTGTGCACACAGTTTTAAACTGCCATGTTTATCTGGTAGGTACACCCACTTGCTAGGCCCCAGCCTCCCCTTTTCTTACATATAAGGCACTCTTGAGGTAGGCCCAAGGTACCCCCATGTGCAGGGTTCAGTGTATGTATAAAGTAGGACATGTGCTGGTGTGTTTTACAAGTCCTGATTGCGAAATACTGCCAATTTTCGTTTTTCACTAATGAAAGGCTATCTATCCAATAGGCTAACATTGGAGTTGCTTTGTAACATCTTACATATACATATAACTTTCCATTGGGACAAGATGGGGAAATAGAGTTTCAGCTCTATGAACTCAGAATTTAATAACACATATTTTCTAGGAGTATGGTTTTTAAAATGCCAGAAAGTATGCATTTTCTTGTTTACCCATTCTGTGTGCCTCTGCTGTTTTGTGTATTGACTGTCTGGTTTTGGAGTGACAGGAGATGGGGATGTGCATTCATTGTAGAAGGCCACAAAGGGGGTGAAGTGTGTCCTGCCTTCCCTGGGTGACTCATATCTGGGCTGAATAGACCTTGGCTACATTTAGAGTGGTGGGGGGAGTTTCACAAGCATCTTAATAGGAAGTGTCTCCTCTGCAAAACCACCTCCTGTAGTGATGCTGCACAAGAGAGGACAGACTGCTTTGGACTGGGCTCAGAAACCCTTGCCACAAAGAGAACAAAGAGAAATGGAATATAAGTAGTTGATCTTAAACCCCAGAGAATTACATCACTTCTGGACTCAAGAGGAACCTCTGCCAAGGAGAAGAGCTGGAGAGCTGTAAGGAGGAGTACTGCCCCTTTGCTGTGTGTGCTTTGCTGGGTTGGCCTGAAGTTCATGCTTCTGCTAAGGAGAGGTCAAAGACTGTAACTTTGCTGTGAACCTGCCTGAAGAAGAATTTCCAAGGTCCTGTGTGTGCTTGCCTCCTGTTCTGAAGTCCTCAGGGCCACAAAGCCCTCATCTGCAACCTATTGACCAGCACCTGGACTCCTCTGTGGACTCATGCATTCAAAAGGGTGCCCATTCCAGTTCCTGGGCCCAGAGAATTGTGTGGTTGGTGCTGCAAAGCAAGAAAAACAACTCCCACGCTATCAGTGATGCCACCAGTGATGCCACGATGAGCACCGAGGCCGGGGGCACTGCTTGTGAAGTGCACGATGCACTGCCCCGCCGGCACTGCAGCTCCGATGCCCGCCGATGCTTCCAGTTATCTGCATTCCCGACTTAAGCCCTCGCACCGACACAAAACCGCAAGCTCCAGCATCCCATTATCGTGGAGCCGATAACTGATGAGGGTAACTTCACAAACTCTTCGACGTCGCATCGCCTCACCAGAACCAATGCCTCACTGTCGATGCCACATAACTTCCCTGTCCTGGACTCGCCTCCCCCGTGGCAGAAAGGAACCAGCCTCGACGCGACACTGACGCCTAACCTCCACGACAGTGTGCATTGTCTGTTGACTTTGTTTCCAAGGTAATGTTGTTAGGGGGGTCCAGGGGTGACTCTATGCCCGGCCCATGCCCTTTGCGGTCTGCGCCTTACTTTGGATTTATGCCTGTCAAGATGCCGTAATAGACCCAGGTAAAGCTATTTTGTTTCTTAGGTGATATTTTTGAAAAAGCTCTTCTAAAACGCATATTATTGATACATGTATGTTGGATTTTTGTTATTTTTGGTCTTGTTTGCTTTAGATATAGATATTTAATTGTTCTTAACTGGTGTGGTGTCCATTTGTGGTGTTTTCACTGTGTTACTGTGCGTTTGGGTACAAATACTTTACACATTGCCTTTGGGATAAGCCTGTCTGCTCGTGCCAAGATACAAATGGGGTGAGCAGAGGGTTGTCTAAAGTGTGGAACTCCCTTACCCTCACTAGAGGCACGGGTGCCTACTTGGACAAAGGTGCAAGCCTCTGACAATTAGAGACCCCTACTTCTAACAATATAAGAAGAAAAAAACTGGATCTCTCTGTAATATATTTCACATTATTGATATCTATTCAAAGGGACCAGTGGCAAATGGCACATTATTTGTGCTAATTGGTTGTGGGCACATTTAGCATCCATTATCTTTAAGCAGAACAATGTGATAAAAGGTAGTGTAACCCTTTTTGCTGGCTGGGTGTATGTACACCCCCTTTGTTGGGCCCAATTTTTAAGTTCCACTTAAGGTTACCCAGATTTTGGGTTTCCGACCAGCAAGTTAACATGGAATTTCAGCAGAATAGAAGTCTACCCCAAGCTAATTTGCATATATGCTGAAAGGTTCGACTGGTGGGCATCAACACTCAGGGGCATATTAACAAGCCAGGCGATAAAATTATTGCCGTTTTAGCGGCAGAAAACTGCCGCTAAAACAGCGATAATGGGCTTGATAATATGCTCTATGGAATTCCAATTGAAGCCCATGTTAGATGTGAAGGGCATCTAACATTGGCTTCAATTGGAATTCCTTAGAGCATATTATTAAGCCCATTATCGCCGTTTTAGCGGCAGTTTTCTGCCGCTAAAGCGGCGATAGTTTTATCGCCTGGCTTGTTAATATGCCCCTTAATTTGTAAGCCAGGACTTTTTGTCCCTCATCGGACTTTGACCCATAACAAGAGAGAGAAAGATAGAGAATTGAGAAAGAAGGAGGAAGGGAAAACTAGGAAAAGAGTGACAAACACAGAACACTGCAATGAAAAAGAATGTGCAAGGGTGAGACAGAGACTGTGGGATGATAGATGAGTCATGAGGTGAAATGAAGTCTAGGCAGCTTTGGTATTTGGCACCACCAGTGGCAGGTTCCTAAGTATGTGGGCCTGTGAATTTATTTTTACTTATTTATTTCTATGCTAAACTCTGCATTTTTTTTTATTGTAGAAGAGGTTTGGAATTGCAACATCCCATAAAAACTTAAATTAAATTATAATGAACTGCCTGGACTTGTTATTGCAAGGCAGTATGCATAAACCCAAGAGAGCTAGAAACCACAGCTTCAACAAAGGCACAGATGGTTGATTACGATAAAATAAATATAAAGGTTTATCACTTGTCATCACACAAAGGTTGTGCTTGATGCCGTTTAATAATTACATCTGAGGTCCAAGCGATTATGAAAGCCAAATTGCAACATATTCAGAAAATATACATCTACAATTGAAGCCAATGTTATAAAATCACTACATTTCTAGATCTTTTTTGATTTGGAAATGTGAGTGCTGTGAATTTGTGTACTCCAAATATTCAGGTTTATGGTTCATCATATATTCCACTGGTACTAGGCAGATTATTTGGTAACCCTGTGAGCCTAAAGTTAAGTTCAGCCCAGATAAATTAGACTTCAGTCCATGTATGTTTCAATCAAGGTATTATTGTTTCCAATATCACCAACCAGAGAGATCAGTCTTCAGTGGCGGCTGCATCTGAATAAGGGTGGTGGATGGGGGCAGTGTGGGGTGGGGGTTGCGGTTGAAAAAAAAAGTTCCTTTTCCGCCACCCCAATACACCTCTCCTGCCACCACACTCTTTTCCTCTGCCTGCTGGCAGCACTGGAAGCACCCAGGTTTCCGAACTCTCCCAGCCAATCACAACACTGCCTGGGCAGCATTGTGATTGGTCTGAGCAGCCTATTTGTACACTCAGGCAGTGCCTGGGGAGGCTGGGCATGTTCTCCATGGGGCTGTGCAACACAGCCCAATGGAGAACATGCCTAGTGAGCATGACGGTTTGGCCGGACCTAGAGGGCCGGTCAAGCCATCATGCACACGTAGTGAGGGAGTGCAAACTACTCCTGTTTCTTATGCGGTGAGCCAGGCCCGCCCGCCCATCCTGGCTGGAGCAAAGAAAAATAAAATGATAATAAATTCTTGTTATTATCATTTCATTTTTCTTTTGAACTGCTCAATGAGCCGTGGAGTGACGCTCCTCCGCATTAGTTGAGGAGCTGCTACTGTCAGTCTTCCCTTCACATCATCTGCCTGCAACTGCCACACCTAGAGTTTTACCACACACAGCATTCCCACTCTTGGCTTGCCCTTCTAGAAGGTTGGGTTACATTCCATCCTGATGACATACAAGATCACAACTGACTACTTCTGTATTTATTTATTTGCTGTTTTATATGGTGAATCAGAGTCACCAGGATAGCAGGGCACTTCACACAATTATCAAGAGAGGAAAAGCTCTGTATAGTAGTGTTTTAATACGTGAAAGAACAGCAGAGGTAACACAAACAAAAGAGGCTGTCAAATAACATGAGAAGTCAACCCCATTTGATTTGTCCACAAACTAATAAGAACAGAATCCATAACTGTGACTTGGGAGTTGAGTGTGTCATGCAGCAAGATCCCCAGAGCTGTGGCAGCATTGCATCACAAAAACGTGTGCTGCGTTGCATCCCTTGTCATAATGCAACCACTTCCCACATGACGCAAAGCAGATTGCTTGTCATAAATCGCCTTTACATGCTGTAAATCAACGTTGCGTCATGCAGGAGTGTGTTTCATGGTGGAAAGCTTAAAAAAGCGACACATTTGAATCCACAAAACTCATGAACACCAAAGTAAGAGAGAAGAATGGAGGGCTACAACACCAACCCCTGCCAAGATGACCAGACAGCAGCCCAGAGGAAGAGGAAGCCCAATTTCAGTGAGGAGAACCAAATATTAATAGCTGAGGTGAGAAAGAATGAACACCTTCTTTTTGTTACCTCCAAATTGCCATTATGGAAGAAGGAACCCATTTGGAAATCCATAGTGGATAAAATCAACAGTTTAGGCCAAACAAAAAGGACAGTGCTGGAGTGTAAGAAGAGGTGGCACAACTACAAGTGCAGGACCAAAAAGAAACTGGCCAGGAACCTTAGGGCAGCCATGGGGACTGGAGGATCACCTGAAGTCCAGGAGGAGTTGGACCAATTGGAGGAGCAGATGGCGTCACTCATCCCAAAAGCATTGGTGGCAGGTGTTGTCGGATAAGACAGTGTTGCACTTGAGGACCAGTAAAACCTACAGGGTAAGTGAGAACAAGGGAACATATGGGTAAAACTGTCATCCAGCGCAGCAAGAAATATGCTGCACTGCTCTTTGTGAAAGTAAAAGGACCAGTATGTCTCACATATTAACTCCTTCATCACATAAAAGTTCTGTTTTTGCCCAGTCATATTTATTTCCATCCAGCCCTGCAAGTTACTTTGGTCTATGTGTGATGCGTTTGTCCCAATCCAGGCTGTCCTTTGAATTCTGAGACTTGTAGTGTAATCTACAACATGATTGACCAAGACTGAAAGTCCCACAATACATAGGGAAAAACCTGGACTGGAGCAGCACATCATGTATAGACCTTGGAAACTTTGCAGATATGTCAGAGCCAATGCAGGCCCTCTTGCACCATGAAGCAAGTGTCCTTGTTTTGGGGCTAAGCTGCCAAAAGTGGAATGTAATTTAATGTAAGCTAATGTGGTTTGCCAGAGGATTAACACCCACCTGAGAGGGTATCTAGATGCAGAGTATGTGCAGGCTGTCTAAGTAAAATCGTGTGAAGAGCAAGGTGTACAGAAACTAGCACTAAACAATATTACACGCAGCTACCCTGAAGTGTTGGGTGATTTTTTTACAAGTATTTCCTGCAATGTAAGAGACCCCTCTACCTCCTGTTATGCTCAAATGGATATTGGTGATGGGGTGAATGCAAGTGATGCACAGCAGAGGTCCATGATTGTTTGTTGGAAGCATAGACGGTGTGTGAGCTCGGGGGGCCTCTGGTAGTGTAGTGCTTCGTCAGTGTGGCTGAGCATATTGAACTGGCAGTGTGTCTGAATGGGGAGCCATTGCATCTTAAGGAGGTAACTGAGGTGTGATGTGTGTGCCAGAAGGTAGGCTGGGTAATGGTTCTATCCAGCTATAAAATAGTTTGTGTGGTTCAACATGTTTCTTGCCTCAAGTGTCCCTATTGATCTGGGCAATTCTCCAGGACCAAAAAATGAAACCTAATCTACTTGTGATTGTGGAGAATATGTGTAGTATTAGAACAAAAATGCCCCAATCACACAACCAAATCCTCGCTGTAAAGTACACCTCAGGATGTCTATCTGAGCTAGAAAAAGACAACGAAGAAATGTAATCCAGTACAGTAAATATATGATGAAGATTCATAAAGGGTGTTCACTAGTCAAACTCTTAATGGTACATAGTAGGATAAAATCATGCCATGGAGCATGTCTGTGTAGGTTCACAGTGGCATGACAAGCACACATCCAAACAAACATGTGACACACAAGTGAAGTGATGCAGAAATCACAACATGAATTAAATACTATTTTGGCTAATGCCTGTAAATTGCTGGGGCGCTTAACTAAGTTCAATAAGCTACTAACCCCATAGGTAATGACCGAGACCATGCAAGCTGTGGAACAAAACTGTAGAGAAATGGTCAAGTTGGACTAAAGAATTCTCATGGTTTCCAGCACGCTAATTCAGCGGTGAACTACCCCTTCCCTGCGACCCTGGAGGTGAACTGATAGCCGAGGGGGGTGTCTTTATACTGCAGAGAAATCAAAAATTGGTTGCATGTGCTGCATGGTAACAGCACAAAGGAGCGTGGGGTGTTGACTCACATACAAGTTGTGGAACAATGCCACCACCATGTAGGGGCAGAGAATAGTATCGACTGTTGGGTGCGCTGGTGAATGGCGGCATTCCAAAAGGAAAGGTAGCGTTCAGAGTGCGGGTGGGGCGCACAGGAGCGGTATTCTCAGATCTCTGGGTAAGGTACGACTAGTGTTGCCTCCATCTTGGAATAGTGTGAATGAAGCCGATTCCTAATGTAGGCTCAGGCGGAAGGTCGCACGGGGAGGCAACAGGTGTTGGTCCTTCACATTGTGCACTGGATGTGGTCATGTCAATAGAGGTGCCACTTCCCAGTGTGGCAAGAAACTAGGGGGCATCACCTCAATAGAAGCATCCACTTGGGATGCAGTTGGCCTGGATTAACCCATGTTAAAGGCAATTATTGGTATTGTGCAGTGTAATGGAAGGAAGGGTGGGTAGGGGATCACATATAAAGAGCAGTGAAACATTTTTATCAAAAATTCTTTCAAAACAGGGGGACGGCGGGCCACCGGACATGGGGGATTCTGACTCACAAAAGGTGGGTGTGCATGCTCGGCATGGACACCAAGAGTCAAGGAAGAGAGGGTGCTGTCAGTTGCCCACTTCACTCCAGGGGATGTCATCGTTCAGCCAAATCAAATGAGTGGCCAAATAGAAGATCCAGTTTTGTTCCTTCCTGAATAAGGACTGATTGTTTGCATGAGGGAGTGCTTCTAGAATGGTCCACCGCACATCATTAAGGGTATGGTTTAAGCTCAGGTAGCGGGCACTCATCCTTCTTGCAGTGGATAACACTGCAGCGTTCCATGATCCTGACTTTCACTGGTTTTGTGGTCATATCAATGAAGCATTTTGTGCAGTGACAAGTGGTCATATAAATGCAATTTTTCGTGTTGTAATTGGTGTGTGGCTTTTGTATCCAGGTATGAGTATGGTCAAGGGCTATATCTTTGGTGGGGTCAGTGATCTCACATATTACACACAAACTGCAGGTAAGGTGTCCTGTCACATGGGGTAGGTCTCACAGGGGACATAATCCGATGGCTGGTGTGTATAATCATATCTTTGATGTTGTTGGTGCGTTTAAAAGCAAAGCGTGGTCTGGGGTTAGAAAGTGATTTTATGTGCAAAATGGGACGGTGTTTCCACATTATTTTCTGTATCTTATTGGAGCTGGGAGTAGATGCTGTAACACAGGTGATATTGTCTTCCTGTGTGCAGACCCTAGGTTCTAATAGGGGTGCTCAACTATAATTTCTACCTCTCTTACGTGCCAGGTCAACCTTGTGAGAGAGATAATGTCGAGCTTTCAAGTTTGTCGGGAGCTGCTGTGCCTGTCTTTCAGACTGCAGGGATGCTGCAGTTGCGACAGAGTTGCTTAAATTGTCCATAAGGAAGATTGTCCGTCAATTATTTGGGGTGATGGCTTTCGTACTGAAGTAAGCTATTGCAAATGATGTGCTTCTTATAGGTGGTAGTTGTCAGTTTCCCTACAGTGATGGTTTTGCAGTTTTGGAAGTGAGCAACAATCCCTTTCAACCCAACCCTGGCTCCAGACGATCAGTAGGGGGTAAATCGTCCCTTTGTGTGGGGCAGGGCACAGCCTATTCAGATGTATGTATGAACCACCTCTCCCTCTCCTACCTCAGGAACACTATCAGTATGCAGTTGAATGCAGAGGTATCCCTGTCAAACCCAGCCGTTCCTGTGTTGTGGCTGTCTGGAAAGTATGCAACAAGTGTATTTGTCACTTAGCCCAGATTTGTACTGGAGGCAGGCTGCAAAGAACAAAGAGTCATAAACACATAGAAATACCATCTTTCTAAAAGTGGCATTTCTAAAATAGTGATTTAAAATCCAACTAACCAGTAAGAAGAATGTATCACCACTATTCTAAACATGCAAACATGGTAATGCCACTCCTTTCTGATCAGGAAATACCACTTAAAAGTATATAAGGGAATTCCCAATGCTAGCCAGGGGGGGGGGGGGAAGGGGTAGGCCTCACAGCTGTGAAAAAGAAAATAGGCTATTTGTCACTACCAGGACATATCACACATAAAGGCACATGCCTTATATATACTTACTTACATAGCACCCAGCCTATAGGTCTACCTAGGGCCTACCTTAGAGGTGACATATGTGTAAAACAATATATGAGCTGTCTCCCAGTGGAACACCCAATGTAACAACAAGCTGCAGTTACTTGAATGACACACAGTGAGATTCTGTTTCTAATCACACAAATACTTACCACCTATAAATGGTTTGTGTGAGGCATGTGAGGCCATAACACTGTTCTATCCATCCACATAGATGGTGCTCAGTAAACATGACAATATGATCATCTTAATATGATAACCTCATGACTCACACTGATGAGATTCTACAGTACATATATATGCATGGTTGTACTAATAATAGCCAGATACTCATGCCCATACTCCTGATGAATTGGCATCATACCTGTGCCACACAATGATGCACAAGGCCAATCAAATACCTTGAATGTCAGTAAGCAAGAAATGCAAGGGCTCATTGTCAGGGCCCTGTTTTAACTGATAAATGGTGAATAATGCTACACTGTGATAGGTAGGATAAATGTGCCCCTGACAGAGCTTATATGTGTTCAGTGTGAGTGCAACCACACATTACATCTATTGTACATTTTTGCTTAAGAACCAGAAATAATGCAACACCTTTCTAGGGGAAGAGGACATGGGAGATTTATAGGCCTCAAACTTTTAATGTAGTTAACCAAAATGAGTTGCATAAAGTGCCACACTTAGCAAGAAGTCAATGCCAATGATGATGGAGGTTCTCCAGGCAGGTTTGAATATATTCATACTTTGTAGCCAGCCAACACAATGACCCACTTGCAATATGCTACAAGGATGTGTGCGGTAGATCCAGACAACAGTGTGTGTCCCAGCAAAGCCAGGGATCTGTAAACTGTAGTGACAAAACAATCCAACCTATACCTGCTCTATCACTTTCCCACAGAGTGCTACAGTAGGAGACTACCTGTGCTGTGTCCAAAATCACCAAGTGAGGCCCACTTACAGTATCTAAAGTATAGAAATGGTCCATACTTTACTCAAATGTGAGGTAGACTAACAGTTGTCCATAGGCCTCTGACAAAGCAAGATATACCTTCAAAGACTGCAGGTCAATTGCTACATCATATACTCAGCTCTACTTACTCAATAGTACCATATGTAATAATGAAAAGATGACAAACTAGTGAAAGTAGAGCACATTTAATTGTAACAATGCTATCTAAACTACACCTACCTGGCCTACACTAACTAACCTTAACACTAGCCTAAACTATCTCAACTTATCTTAAACTATCTTAAGTACTATACATGGATGACATGTTAACATCAACCCCCCACCCCTCTTAATACACATAGCTACAGACAATACAAACATAAACAACATCCTATACATTTACTAACTATGCATTTAAAGCACTAAACATCAACCTCTCACCCACTTAAAGATACTGCCATTAAATAGCCCACTTAAAAACGGCTAGAATATTTACCATACTGTAGTGATGCTTAGAATTGTATGATGAGGCTGTGATGTAATAGAGTCACAGCTAGGACAGGATTCCAAGGTAAACCAGTACTGAAATGTAATGCTGTAGGTTGCTGTTTTCATATCCACTCCTATTAATAAATCATCTTTAATTCAAAATCTGGAGCGAATTACTACAAATTGGCGACAAGTGATCTTGTGCAGAGGACAAGTGATCAACCTTCACCTCTGGAATGCCACTAATTTTAAAATTAGTGCTATTGGAAAATGTTCCTGCTTTCTCTTCATCATCAGTAAGTCTACTCATTAACGATGTGTATGGAGACAGGCCAAGCAAACTAGAATATTCTTTCAACTGTAAAAAGAAATATTATCTTCAAAATAACTCATCTAAAGTAAAGCTGGAAGTTAACTGAAGATTATTTTTAAGTATAATCTAACGCTAACCTTTCCAAGCATAACGTAAACATAACGTGCAGAGACTTAAGCGCTAAAACTGAGGTATTGATGTACAGCCAACCGTGAATAAATTATCTCTGACAATAATGTTTTAACATCAAGTCTGCTGTTTCTCAAGAAATTTTATTGGCCCATTTTGAGACTAAGGGTTTGTGTGCTTCGGGCCACTGCTTTCCAAACGAGCGTCTTTTGAGTGGTTCGAGAGTATAATCTAATTTATCATATTTGCGCAGCACAAAAGGAAATGAGTTGGTGATTTTTTTTTTAAAGTAAACAAGTTTGCTGGCTTATCGACATTGAAGGTTTCACTGGTCCGCGTGCCTGCGTTTGGATGTAAACAAACTCAATGGTTGCTAAGCACGCGACTCTTTCTGCGAATTCAGTGCGTGTACAGTTAACCTGAAGCAAATAAAAACAATAAGGCCACCTGTCACCGAATAATACCAAGTGAAACCAACGTGTGTGTTTCAATGCGCATAGAGGGGAAACAACGCGTATATTTCTTTGTTTCAGAATAAACTAGCGCGAGGGAGGACGACGCGCGTATTCATTAAATAAATAGTATTTACGTCTAAACTGAGGAAGATGTATGTTTAACAATCCAAAATATGAAACGTTTTCGTGAAAACCAAATGTCATCAAGTAAATAAAGTAATTTTACCTGAGAATTTTCTCTGAGGAGATTGGAAGCTTTCAGCTGCATAGTGTGTATAAAAAGAGAAGAAGGACTGTTCGGGGAAAACAGAGAGCTGAAAGAAAAGAAGGACTGTTTTGGTTTCTTGTGAAAGAAACAAACAATGGACAAAACAACCAGCTAAGTTTGACTAAAGAAACGAACAACTGATCATCTAAATTAACTAGGAAAAGATATATTAATTATTTAAATTAATTATTTATGTTAATTACTTGTGCTAATTAATTATTTTAGATTCTTGTTTTTATCTGTTGTATTAGATTGTTATTTTAAAAATACTTTTAATTAAGTATCAAACTTAGAATGTCTGAGGAATCCATGTCAGCACCACCAATATTTTTACCTGTTCCTGGTGAACCTGCCATACCATGGAAACGATGGAAAAATATTTTCTTCACTTATTTGTTGGCAATTGGTGGCGATAAATACGGTCCTGTTAGGAGACAGGCCATACTCCTACATCACTTAGGTGTAGAGGGTAGGAGAATTTATGATGATTTGCCCGAAATTTCATTAGGGATGGGAGATGGCCAACCGTTAAACATTTATGAGATGTTGTTGCAAATGTTGGAAAGACATTTCACGCCAAAAATTAATATTGTTTTTGAGAGGCACACATTTTTTTGTAGAGTGCAGAAATCGGATGAGAGCATTGTGTCATATGTAGCAACTCTACGTGGATTGGCTGTCACATGTGAATTTCAAACTCTGTGTGATTCCTTAATAAGAGATCAGATTGTCAGATGTACAAATAATAAAAGGGTCAAAGAAAAGTTGTTGTCAAAGGATCCTACTTTGGAACAAGCCATCCAAATTGCTAGGAGCATGGAAGACACTGATCATTGGATCAAAGAGATTGACAAAGAAAAGAAGAGTACGAAGGGTTCATTGACAGTACTGGAAAAAGAAGTATCAGCAGAAGTGAAGGATGTTAAGAAGGAGTTCAAGAAATCAACATATAAAAGCTATGGAAACGCCCCTATTAAAACAGGAGAGAGGAGGCCCGTAATTTGCTACAGGTGAGGGTGTCCAGGGCACGTAAGTCCGAGTGTTGCATGTGGTGCAAGGAATGCTACATGCAGATCTTGTGGGAAAAGAGTTCATTTAGCGAAGGCATGTAGGTCAAAAGGAGGCGTGCAATTAACCAGTGTGAAAGAAGTAGAAAAGAAAGAAGATGAAAGTGAAGAAATATTCTTGACTATAGATGGAATAGAATTAAATGAACAACAAACAACAGAAATAGTTAAGGAAAATAATATTGAAATCATCTCGAACATTGATAAGAACGGTATGAACTTAAAAATGGTGAGCACAGAGAGACTGGTAAAGCCTCATTGTGAAATCACCGTGGGGAATGGAGTAGTTAAACTACTCGTTGATTCTGGTAGTCTATTCACCCTTATCTCAAAAGAGACTTTCCAAGAGAAACTGAATAGAAAAATGAGTGAACTTTTATTTCCTGATGTGAAAGCAGTCGGATATGGAGGTTCAAAGATCAATATCTTAGGGATGCAGTGGATGAGCGTCGTCTTTAAGAAGGCTGGAGTCTATGGAAGGATCTATGTCACTGACGAGGGGTCGAATTTGCTAGGATGGAGACATCAGAATGACTTGAACATTATTCTCAATCCTAATGCACCAGAACCTGTAATGGCAATTGAAACTGATGAGGAAGAAAAGATGGCTAAAGTTAATGAAAATAATGAATGGGGTGAAATAATAATTAGGGCACCCGGTTTTCCGTTTAAACGGATTCTTACATATAAATAAAGACGGAAAACGATGTTTCCTTTGTCTGTATATATATATGTAAAAATGGCAAAATACTAGAAAATGTTGCCTCGCTACCCTGCTCCGATCCAGAGTTATCTCGCCACCCGCCCCCCCCCCCCCCCCCCTTGCTGCTGCTGGAAATTCCTTCCCGATTATAGTAACAATGGGGTAACCCAGTATCCCTCAGAACCTGGGCAATCATATACAAAACTAACAATTGGTTCTGTCGGGTGTGGATTATTTCTTAAAACATTAGACCAGTCATTGGTTGATTCACATGGAAGACAAATTATCATAAACAACACACATAAAGACCAAAAAAAGGGGGTATTCAAAAAGTTTTATAAATTACGTCATTTATAAATACCCACATTAATTTGCATGGCTGTCAAGACAAAAAGTAAGCTGTAATTTGTGACAAAGTGACATGTGGTGCTCAGTGCTGTAGTGAGGGTGCGTAATATATACAAGGTGACTTTCGTGGTATTGTCGTTTCTTTTAAAAAAGGCCAGAAAAACACAGCTATTTGAATAGCTCTGCAGACTGAATTAGTAGGTCTTTATACAGAGTCTTTCAGCTGGTCCAGGGGATATGTCGACGTTTCAACCCAAGGGGGCATTACTGTCTCAGTCAATGCGGGTCTTCATCAGGACAGGGACAATGGGGACAGCCTAGGGGATAGTAATGGTTATGGTCAGGTGTGTAGAAGTAGAAGAAGCTGAGATTAATCAAGGCTGGTAAGGTGGAAGGCTCACCTAGCGGTGCCCAATGCGATTCAGGGGGCGAGTTATTTCTCTTTGTCTTGTTTAATCATTCAAACAGTAGCGAAAGTATACTGCGCAGCGAGAATTCTTCCCAGCGGAGCTTCCTAGTTGGGAAATGAAGCGTTGTAAGGAACCTAAAAATGGCTGTGATTTATATATACACATGCGCTAGTCAAAACAGGGGCACAAGCCAACTCACCCAGTGAAGGGAATCGACTCCTGTCTTCCAAAGATTCTGGAATGGCAAAATAGGTGAGGGTGGTGGAGGATCACAGGCAACCGTCCTGTCTCCTATGATCATAAAGATCACTGTGCGGTTCTGTGTAGAAAAGGTGGAAGGTAATTAGCCCCTTCTGTAGAGATCGCATCTAGAGTAAGCGCCTATACAGGACCACATTAATACTGTTTCAAGCGCTTACCTTGAAAAAGAGAGAGACCCAGAAAAACAAATTATTCAGTTCAGAAGGCGCAGGCGAACGTCCTGTCTCATCCAGCTCTATCCACGAGTGTGCCGATGTACGTCGGTTATCAAGCTAAATGGACCGCGTGTACGTGACGCGTGCAGTAGCGTCTATGGCTCGTTGCTAAGAGACCCGCTACGCATGTAACGTGCCTCCGTCATGAGATTGGAGTCAGAAGAGGTAACGCAGTAGCGTCCATGTCTCGTTGCTAAGAGACCTGCTACGTGTGTAACGTAGCTCCGTTTCGAATTGCAGTCAGATGGGGTATTGATAACACAGTTCCCGAAACAAGTTCGGAAAACAATGTAACTTCTAAATGAACCAAGTGGTCAAGGCCAATTCGGTAGGGTGAGTGATCAAGGCAGATCTAAACTGCGCAAAGCCATAGTGTGTTTAGGGAAACAAAACGGCTCTTAGGCGTGAGGAAAAGGCCATGTTAAGTATGAAAATAATTAAGGATTTAAATTGGGTTGAGGTTCAGGGAGGAGATTGTCTCTCTTGTAATGGCTGCACCAATCCAAAGTGGGATCAAAATCGAGTGAACAATTAAAGCGACCATACTTTCGTTATACAAAATATACGTTAATTAAAACCATTTACAATAAATGCAAAAAATTATATATGCAAAAAGATTATTTAGACATTATCAGATGAAAGTTACACAGAACTTTTGGCATAATATGCAAGATATATACAGTGTGTTGATTACGAATACATTCCTAAATGAGAACGAGACATGAATAGCTAGGTGGCTCGAGTAGTCTTAAGTGACCTACAATCTCATTCAAGATATGTACAGTGTGTTAAAATAAAAGTACAATTCTAACTAGGAACGGGACATGAGTAACTACATGGTTAGAGTTGTCCCATTTGCCTTGCGGTTTCTTCAATCTCGTTCAACCCGTTCTGAACAGAGTTGAGCGAATGAATCCATCTGCATTCTTTGTAGTTTAGGACCCCAGATATTGTGCCTCCTCTTGCATTGGGACTGATCTTTTCTATAATCCACCATTTTATGCTGTTGGGAGAATGGTTATGTGTCATGAAATGTTCAACCATGGGTGCGCCCTGTACTTTACACCTTATTCTGCTCATATGTTGAAGAATTCTAGCCGTGGCTTTCTGAATAGTTTGCCCAACATATATCAGGCCACAGGGGCAAAGGATGGCATATATCACATGGGAGCTGTTGCAATTGGTAAAATGAGGTTGCTTATACGTTTTGTTGTTATATGTAAAGGTCGTTCCTTCTTGACATTGGTCACAAGCTTTACACTGTCCACATTTATGGTGTCCAAAGTAGTTTCTTATGTCAGGTTGCTTCGGTGATTCTAGGAATGCTCTGACGACAGTGTTCTTGATATTTTTGCCTCTCTTGAAAGCAAAGATCGGGTCTTGCTTGGTTCTAAGCTCACTTGCCACCAGGTTCCAATACTTCTTGACGATCTTCTTAATGTCATTGCTCTTAGTGTTAAAAGTCGTTACACAGACGATGTTGTCTGACTTGGTATCTTTGTCCTTGACCTCCAAGAGTTGGTCACGTGGGCAATACCATGCGCGTTTTTTAGCTCTTTTCAGAAGTCCAGTTGGATATCCTCTTTCCTTCAGACGACTCATGAGGTCATCTGCTTCTTTAAAGAAATCCGATCGCCTCGTACAATTTCTTCTCTGCCTGAGGAATTGCCCATAGGGCAAGTTATCTCTCAGGTTACGAGGATGATGCGAGTTGTACATCAACAATGTGTTTCTTTCCATGGGTTTTCGGTAGAGATCGCAGTACAAAAGACCCTTTTAAACTCGAAACGTGAGGTCCAATATCTGGGGTCCTAAACTACAAAGAATGCAGATGGATTCATTCGCTCAACTCTGTTCAGAACGGGTTGAACGAGATTGAAGAGACCTCAAGGCAAATGGGACAACTCTAACCATGTAGTTACTCATGTCCCGTTCCTAGTTAGAATTGTACTTTTATTTTAACACACTGTACATATCTTGAATGAGATTGTAGGTCACTTAAGACTACTCGAGCCACCTAGCTATTCATGTCTCGTTCCCATTTAGGAATGTATTCGTAATCAACACACTGTATATATCTTGCATATTATGCCAAAAGTTCTGTGTAACTTTCATCTGATAATGTCTAAATAATCTTTTTGCATATTTTTTGCATTTATTGTAAATTGTTTTAATTAACGTATATTTTGTATAACGAAAGAATGGTCGCTTTAATTGTTCACTCGATCTTGATCCCACTTTGGATTGGTGCAGCCATTACAAGAGAGACAATCTCCTCCCTGAACCTCACCCCAATTTAAATCCTTAATTATTTTTATACTTTTCCTCACGCCTAAGAGCCATTTTGTTTCCCTAAACACACTATGGCTTTGCACAGTTTAGATCTGCCTTGATCACTCACCCTACCGAATTGGCCCTGACCACTTGGTTCATTTAGAAGTTACATTTTTTTTTCGAACTTGTTTCGGGAACTGTGTTATCAATGCCCCATCTGACTGCAATTCGAAACGGAGCTACGTTACACACATAGCAGGTCTCTTAGCAACGAGACATGGACGCTACTGCGTTACCTCTTCTGACTCCAATCTCATGACGGAGGCACGTTACATGCGTAGCGGGTCTCTTAGCAACGAGCCATAGACGCTACTGCACGCGTCATGTACACGCGCTCCATTTAGTTTGATAACCACGTACATCGGCACACTCGTGGATAGAGCTGGATGAGACAGGACGTTCGCCTGCGCCTTCTGACCGGAATAATTCGTTTTTCTGGGTCTCTCTCTTTTTCAAGGTAAGCGCTTGAAACAGTATTAATGTGGTCCTGTATAGGCGCTTACTCTAGATGCGATCTCTACAGAAGGGGCTAATTACCTTCCACCTTTTCTACACAGAACCGCACAGTGATCTTTATGATCATAGGAGACAGGACGGTTGCCTGTGATCCTCCACCACCCTCACCTATTTTGCCATTCCAGAATCTTTGGAAGACAGGAGTCGATTCCCTTCACTGGGTGAGTCGGCTTGTGCCCCTGTTTTGACTAGCGCATGTGTATATATAAATCACAGCCATTTTTAGGTTCCTTACAACGCTTCATTTCCCAACTAGGAAGCTCCGCTGGGAAGAATTCTCACTGCGCAGTATACTTTCGCTACTGTTTGAATGATTAAACAAGACAAAGAGAAATAACTCGCCCCCTGAATCGCATTGGGCACCGCTAGGTGAGTCTTCCACCTTACCAGCCTTGATTAATCTCAGCTTCTTCTACTTCTACACACCTGACCATAACCATTACTATCCCCTAGGCTGTCCCCATTGTCCCTGTCCTGATGAAGACCCGCATTGACTAAGACAGTAATGCCCCCTTGGGTTGAAACGTCGACATATCCCCTGGACCAGCTGAAAGACTCTGTATAAAGACCTACTTATTCAGTCTGCAGAACTATTCAAATAGCTGTGTTTTTCTGGCCTTTTTTAAAAGAAACGACAATACCACGAAAGTCACCTTGTATATATTACGCACCCTCACTACAGCACTGAGCACCACATGTCACTTTGTCACAAATTACAGCTTACTTTTTGTCTTGACAGCCATGCAAATTAATGTGGGTATTTATAAATGACGTAATTTATAAAACTTTTTGAATACCCCCTTTTTTTGGTCTTTATGTGTGTTGTTTATGATAATTTGTCTTCCATGTGAATCAACCAATGACTGGTCTAATGTTTTAAGAAATAATCCACACCCGACAGAACCAATTGTTAGTTTTGGAAATTCCTTCCCGGGCATACACAGCCGCACCTGAGTACTTCACAGATCTTTTGAAGATCATTTACTTGTAACGAGGCTTTATTGTTCTTTCTGCTGTCACCTGTGGCGCAAGCCGGGTGGCTGCGTAGACAGATGGAAATGTGGCAAATGGCAGTGCTGCTTGCACTGCCACAGTGAAATTGTTTTAGTGCACATCATTATTTCGTGCAAATGGGAGCCGACCCACGGACCACGGCGGCTGCTGGAAAATATTCTATAAAGAACTGCACTGTCTGAATGTTTAAATTAAGTTTTTAGTTTGGGATGAGATTATACCATGCCATGCACTCCTATATTTATGGTCCCTTGCTCTTTATTTAAATTTAGAAAGGCCCACAATAAATATCCCCCATAAAGACTGACTAAGAAAAAACGAGGACAAAAATAGCTGACACAATGCCTCGGAGAACTACACAATGCAAAGGTGGTCACTGGGAAAGTAATGAACAACGCAAGAGAAAGTAATCAAGCGGCTATTGTGCTGCTTCTACTTTGTAGCTTAACAGTACAGGACTATTAATAAGCATTGGCAAAGCCAATATCTCTCAACTTTGGCTGAGCTACAAGACTGACCGATGTGACCACATGCTTCAAGAAGCATGTGCAGGCTCGTCCGGCAATCTTGGAAGGAGTTTCCCGTTAAAAATCAATAAGTACTGTGCTACACGGGATGACATTTGTCTTTATTATAAATAAACAATTCCAGCCACGGGTAGGTGAGGAGTGATAGTTATCCCATGCCTCTCTCAGGCAGTTGTTGCAAAAGCAGGAAGAATGGGAGCAGGAAAAGAAGGCAGGAAGAGAGGAAGGAAAGCAGAAATTCAGTAAAGAAGAGACCGAGGGAGGGTTGAAGAGAGAGAGGGATAAATTGGAGCGATGAAGAAAATAATTTAGGAAGGAAGTAAGACAGATAGAAATAAACAAATAGAGAAAGATAGAAAAAAAAAGAAAATTGTATGTGAAGGAAAAATAAATGTGGAAAAATACTAGCTGTAGCGTCGTCTTTTGCTTGTGGCAAAAATGAATGTGGATAAATACAGGATAAATGCCCAAAAAATAAATATGGATAAATACAGACGGAAATGGCAAAGAAATAAATACCATTAAACCGGGAGCCCTAATAATAATGGACGGAAAATTTGGGTATGCTGAAAGGATTCACACATCGTATTGTTTTAAAAAGTAATGCAAAACCTGTCATACATAAAGTGAGGACAATACCTCACATGATGAGGGAACCTCTACAGAAAGAATTAGAAAAACTGTTACAAGCCAAGGTGTCAGAAGGTGCGCTGGAATCTCCACGGAGGCAGAATGTTGCTTTTTCCCAATGCCCGCCTCCCGGAGCTCACTGCGTTAAGCAGCTTCTCCAGGCCGGGGGAAAGGGGAAGTGGACAGAGAAGAGACACTCGTGCTGGACCTGAACTCCTTCGACGTCTTTCTTAGATGATACGGGAGCACCTAATGCACAGAGGGAGACAACACTTCAATACTACACTTGTACCTACTTCTGACTTCTTCCTCCTCATCGATCTCTCTCTCTCTCTCTCTTTTGTATCCTACCAGGTTCTGCGTGAGTATTGCTTCTCTTCTTTCTTTTTCTGTATATTCAGAAGATTGCAGCTGGGATTGAGGGACAGCTACTTCCTAGTGCACATGGAAGAGAAAAGGAACAGTTAAACTCCCTTCCTAACCTAATTCTCTAATTCTTCTATGGGCCTCTCTTCCTACCTTTCTCTCTAATTCTGCGACTACCCAATGGAGGAGTCTGATTTACCACATACAGCAGTTTGAGTAGTCTTCTTGATGAAACGATAGTCAGTACTCATTGCATTTCAAATCTCTGGGAGGGAAGGCGAAGCCTTGGAATGAAAGCTGATTTTTCTCCTTATGCTCAGCTCCTAGGACTGAACGCGCAAAAAGGAAGCCAGGTAGGAGAAAAGGGTGGAGGTAAGAAAAGGGAAGCACGCATCAAAGGCGGGGGGGGGGAAAAGAGGAGACTGAGCATTTATTATCACAGAGTTGTAACTTGCTGTGTTCACGACGCAGTCTTTACCAAGTCTAACTCTTACTTGTCTCTGGTCACAATGGTATTCCACTGGCTCACCTCGTATTGTCGGTAGCCTACCGGAGCTGTGAAACAGTAGGAAGCTTCTCAGGAATTCGACGAGCAGAGGGAAGCTTTGAACTTCTCAGCGAAAGGGGCAGCACAGATGACCAACTGCCCAAAACGAGGAGCTGTGATGAGGACGAACTAGTCTGAATGCTACTCTACACTTCTGAAGAGAATGTGCATTAACTAAGAGGGACGCTACCAGTTTTGACAAAAACTGTAGCGCGACACGAAAATAACTTCTACTCCTGTCAAGACTCAAATTGAAGTGCGCAATGGAATGCGCGCGCGCCGAGGATGAAATCTCGGATCACGCGATATCCATGCCTTAGCACAAGTACATCAGAAGAATTAGCAATTAGGGCGGCCATCTTAAAGGGGTCAATTCCGCCTAGACGTTTACCCAACAATTGCAACTAGAGGGCTTCACAATAACCCTACGATTGCAATTCTGATTCTCCATTACAGAAATGACGTTCACTAGGTTCCTGACAGTACCCCCTCTCAATGACCGATTGATCGGTCTTGGTTTGAAGGGGTGTTGCAAATGAAAACGTTTTATATGTAATGGAGCATGAACCTCTTCTGCAGGTTCCCAGGATCTTTCTTCAGGACCATACCCCTTCCAGTCAATTAGATAAAATAGTTTTCCTCTAATCTTTTTAGAATCTAAGATCCCTTTAACTTCGTACTCTAAATGTTCTTCAATTTTTAAAGGGGGGGGTGTCTTACTTTTCCTAAGATTTGATGCCACAGCCTTTAAGAGGGAAACGTGAAAGACAGGATGGATACCCAAATGAGCAGGTAGTTTCAATCTAACAGTCACTGGACCCAAGACCTGTTCTATAGGAAAAGGACCCACAAAACGAGGCTGAAATTTTCGATTGCCTTTCAATCTGAGGTGACGTGAGGACAACCAAACTGAATCTCCCACTTGATACTCTCTTGCTCTCTTCCTATGTTTGTCTGCTTGCTTCTTATAGCTTTCTTTTGCCTTGAGTAGGTTAGATTCCGCTGACCTATGAGCTGAGGATAACTCTGTGAATAGATCCTTAACTGAAGGTACCCCAAAATCTCCTTGAGTGGTAAAAGGATTTGGATGTCTCCCAAAATTCAAAAAGAATGGGGAAAAACCTGTGGAGACATTCTTTGCGTTATTTTGTGCAAATTCAGCCATCCACAACAGGTCGGACCAATCGCCTCCCTGATCCAGAAGGAACAGCCGAAGGTACTGTTCCAACTCTTGATTCATCCTCTCGGTCTGACCATCTGTCTCAGGGTGGTAACTAGTGGAGAGTCTGACCTCTACTCCTAAACCTTTCATAAAGGCTCTCCAGAAGTGGGACACAAATTGGGGACCTCTGTCCGAAATTAGAATCTTGGGAATCCCATGTATCTTTACTATATGTTCACTGAAAAGCTTAGCTAACTCTGGAGCCGAAGGAACCCCTTTTACTGGGATAAAGTGACTCATCTTAGTGTAGGTGTCTACTACTACCAATACTGTGTTGTAACCTCTACTCAATGGTAGGTCCACTATCAGATCTAATGTGACAGTATGCCAAGGGTGCTTTGGGATGGGTAATGGTTGCAAAAACCCCTGGGGAGCCTGTCTAGTGGATTTCCCTCGGGCACATAACTCACAGGAATCTACATATTGTTTAATCTGGGTTTTCATGTGGGGCCACCAGAAGTAACGTTGAATTAGATCGGTAGTTTTCAGGGTGCCCTTATGGCCAGCCAAAGGGTGATCGTGACAATCTTTCATAACATGTTCTCGAATCTCCTCAGTAGGCACATAGAGGGTTCCATTATAGTATGGTAAAGAATCCACAATCTCTCTTCCCTTTTCCTGACTTGCCCATTCGGTCATTTCAGAAGGAGACATGTGTTTTCCAATTTCTTCTTTGTAGTCGGTCAGAGAGAGAGTACATACAATCTTTGATTCTGGAATGATCGGCTGTGGATCTATCGGGTGTTCTGAGGCTTCTGTCTGAATTCGCGATAAGGCATCCGCCTTGCCATTCTTGTTTCCTGGACGATAAGTAATTACAAAATCAAAATCTGCAAAATAAAGGGACCATCGCAATTGGCGAGGAGTTAAAGTTCGTGCGGACTTGAGGAATTGCAAATTCTTGTGATCGGTGAATACTGTAACCGTATGTCGAGCTCCAAGCAAATAATGTCTCCATTCGGCGAAAGCATCTTTGACTGCCAATAACTCCTTCTCAGCAATGGTGTAATTGATCTCAGCATGACTAAGTTTTCTTGAGTGATATGCCACAGGATGCAATTGCCCAGTAGATTTGTGCCGTTGGGACAAGACTCCTCCAATAGCTTGATCTGAAGCGTCTGCTTCCACATAGAATGGCTCGGCTGGATCCGCATGAAGCAAGATTGGGGCTGAAGTGAAACTCTTCTTGAGGTACTCAAAAGCTTGTTCCGCCTCGACTGACCACTGGAACTTTACACCCTTTTTGAGCAATCGAGTAATCGGGACAATCTTTTGCGAAAATCCTTGAATAAACCGGCGATAGAAATTGGCAAACCCCAAAAAGCTCTGGATCTCTCTTACATTCTTAGGTGGAGGCCATTCTATTACAGCTTGAACCTTCTTAGCGTCCATTGTGATCCCACCAGGAGACACTAAGAATCCCAGAAACTCTACTGACTGTACACTGAAAGCACATTTTTCTAATTTGACATACAGTTGATGTTGACGTAGCCTCTCTAGTACAGCCTTAACATGACCAGAATGTTCTTGAGGATCCTTGGAGAAGATTAAAATGTCATCCAAATAGATGACAGCAATCCTATCCAACAAATCTCCCATGATGTCGTTGATAAAATGTTGGAAGGCCGCTGGGGCATTGCAGAGGCCAAATGGCATAACCTGATATTCAAACAATCCATATTTGGTTCTGAAGGCAGTTTTCCATTCATGCCCCTCCTTCATACGAATCAGGTGATAGGCCCCTCTCAGATCTAGTTTGGTGAATATCTGAGCATCTTTAATCTGATCAAGAAGAACAGAGATCAATGGTAGTGGATAACGGTTCTTAATAGTTGCTCGATTAATTGCACGATAGTCTATGCACGTTCTTAAGGAACCTTCTTTCTTCGGAATGAAGAACAGCGGAGAAGAGACCGGCGACTGAGACGGTCTAATGAAGCCGTTGGCAAGGTATCTATCGAGATATTCCTTAAGGTAGCCGTTCTCTGCTTCGGTCAAAGCATAGATCCTACTGCAAGGCAGAGCAACTCCTGGTTCCAAGTCAATGGCACAGTCATAAGAACGATGTGGTGGCAACTTCTCAGCCTCTTGTTCACTGAATACCTCCTTGTATTCTTCATATTCCTTTGGAATCTCCAAGGTATCGATAACTCCAATGGATCCTCCCCCATAGGACAACAGAGTTGCTAGCGAGGGCTCCAAAATCTCTTCAGCTTGAGGGAAACAATGTTCTGAGCAAAAGGATGAATCCATGTTGACTGTCCGATGTTCCCAATCAATATTAGGGTTATGCAAGGAGAGCCACGGAATACCTAGGATAATTTGAAATTGCGGGGCATCAATTAAATTGAATTGGATATTCTCTCGGTGGCCGTTGGACTGAATGAGTTCCTCCAATTCTGTATGATGTGTAATGGGGCCCGAAGAGAGGTTGGTTCCGTCAACTGCTCTAACTGATTCCTTACGATCCTTAAGCACCGCTTGGATTCCCATCTTTCTGGCATATTTAATATCGCAAAAGTTGCCAGTGGCCCCAGAATCAATCATGATGACCACTCCTGTGATTTCTTTCTTGCTGAATCTTACAGTCATTTGCAAAGTTAAATGTGGACTTAGAGTTTGAAGGGTATTCATAATTTGATGGCTCACAGGAGTCTGATTCCCTTGTTGCACCACCTGAGCGACTCCGCCTACAGATGGTTTTGGGAGTTTCCCGAAGCTACGGTCTTAGGTCTCTTAGGACACTCCTTCACAAAATGTCCAGCACTCCCACAATACATACAAAGCTTCTTTTGTCTTCTTTGTTCTTTCTCTTCTCGAGTTAAGGGACCGCGAACAGATCCTATCTGCATGGGTTCACCTTCCATGGGAGTTCCTGAACTCTTACTCTGATCAGCTCTTGCTCTATCGAATCGTGGAATATTCCATCGAATATCTCGTGACCTCTTTTCTCCTCTTCTCTCTGAACTTCGGAAATCAATCTCCAACACCAGGTCCACCAATTCCGAAAACTCTGTAGGCCGATTCGGAATCTGTGCCAATGTATCTTTGATGTCATCACGTAATCCCCTATAGAATAGGGCAGATCTTTTTTCCTCTGGCCAGTTTGTTTCTACTAAAAGTTTATTAAAATGAGTCAAATACGTTATAAGGTCTTTGGATCCCTGACGCAACTCTAACAATTCATTGTCTGTAGCTTGGGAGATTCTGCGTCTATCAAAGATCCTCAAAAATTCAGCCTTAAAACGTTCAAAGTCATACAAAAAAGGATCATCCCGTGAAACTAAAGGCATGGCCCAGTTTGCAGCATCCCCACTCAGGTAGGATAATATAAAGGCTACTCGTGACTGAGCATCTGGAAAGAGAGTAGAACGACACATAAAATGTAAGGAGCACTGCGTGAGAAAAAGCTGGGCCTTTTGTGGATCTCCACTAAATCTTTCTGGGGGGGCCAAAGGAATGAGTGGAGAAACTGAATGCACTACCTGTGCTACTGTGCGTTGGTCTTGGTCAGCTGAAATGTTACTAGACAAGGACTGGGACATGGAAGCTCCTGTCGTGATTTCACTAACCCTCTTAGAGAGTAACATTGTCTCTTGACGGGAAGCTAATATATCCTGCCTTAAATTTTTGTTGTCTTCACTAAGTGTCCCCATTTCTCGCTGAATTCCCTCTAACATTTCTCCTAAAGCCTTTAAACTAAATCCCTCAGCCATTCTGCCTGGGTGAAGGAAATTCGTGGGCACTTCAATCTGTCAGAAGGTGCGCTGGAATCTCCACGGAGGCAGAATGTTGCTTTTTCCCAATGCCCGCCTCCCGGAGCTCACTGCGTTAAGCAGCTTCTCCAGGCCGGGGGAAAGGGGAAGTGGACAGAGAAGAGACACTCGTGCTGGACCTGAACTCCTTCGACGTCTTTCTTAGATGATACGGGAGCACCTAATGCACAGAGGGAGACAACACTTCAATACTACACTTGTACCTACATCTGACTTCTTCCTCCTCATCGATCTCTCTCTCTCTCTCTCTTTTGTATCCTACCAGGTTCTGCGTGAGTATTGCTTCTCTTCTTTCTTTTTCTGTATATTCAGAAGATTGCAGCTGGGATTGAGGGACAGCTACTTCCTAGTGCACATGGAAGAGAAAAGGAACAGTTAAACTCCCTTCCTAACCTAATTCTCTAATTCTTCTATGGGCCTCTCTTCCTACCTTTCTCTCTAATTCTGCGACTACCCAATGGAGGAGTCTGATTTACCACATACAGCAGTTTGAGTAGTCTTCTTGATGAAACGATAGTCAGTACTCATTGCATTTCAAATCTCTGGGAGGGAAGGCGAAGCCTTGGAATGAAAGCTGATTTTTCTCCTTATGCTCAGCTCCTAGGACTGAACGCGCAAAAAGGAAGCCAGGTAGGAGAAAAGGGTGGAGGTAAGAAAAGGGAAGCACGCATCAAAGGCGGGGGGGGGAAAGAGGAGACTGAGCATTTATTATCACAGAGTTGTAACTTGCTGTGTTCACGACGCAGTCTTTACCAAGTCTAACTCTTACTTGTCTCTGGTCACAATGGTATTCCACTGGCTCACCTCGTATTGTCGGTAGCCTACCGGAGCTGTGAAACAGTAGGAAGCTTCTCAGGAATTCGACGAGCAGAGGGAAGCTTTGAACTTCTCAGCGGAAGGGGCAGCACAGATGACCAACTGCCCAAAACGAGGAGCTGTGATGAGGACGAACTAGTCTGAATGCTACTCTACACTTCTGAAGAGAATGTGCATTAACTAAGAGGGACGCTACCAGTTTTGACAAAAACTGTAGCGCGACACGAAAATAACTTCTACTCCTGTCAAGACTCAAATTGAAGTGCGCAATGGAATGCGCGCGCGCCGAGGATGAAATCTCGGATCACGCGATATCCATGCCTTAGCACAAGTACATCAGAAGAATTAGCAATTAGGGCGGCCATCTTAAAGGGGTCAATTCCGCCTAGACGTTTACCCAACAATTGCAACTAGAGGGCTTCACAATAACCCTACGATTGCAATTCTGATTCTCCATTACAGAAATGACGTTCACTAGGTTCCTGACACAAGGTTATTGAACCAATTGAATCGTCTGAATGGTTGTCTCCAATTGTCGTTGCCCCGAAGTATGGCAACAAAATTCGTTTGTGTATTGACTTGAGAGATCTCAATAGAAATATCTGGGTAGATAGCATTTCTCCAATGTTGGGTAAGGGTTGCCTAAGTGTGATGGTTGGAGGATGTGTTTTTAGTGTTTTAGACATGTCCTCGGCCTATCATCAGATTAATTTACATCCGGAATCACGACATTTAACTTCATTTGTAACACCGGTAGGAGCATTTCGATACTGTAGGATGCCATTTGGGTTGGCATCAGCTTCTGCTGTATTCCAACGTGTTATGCAGAATATATTCAAAGGTTTGGAGAGGGTAATGTGTTTCCAAGATGATATAATGATAGTGGGGAGATCATTCAAAGAGCATGATGAGCTCATGGAGGAAGTTTTACAGAGGATTAACAGATGTGGGTTGACGATAAAGAAAGAGAAATGCCAGATAAGATTGGCAGTAGTTAATTATCTTGGACATCAAATATCAGCTGAAGGAATAAAACCAAAGAATAGTATTGTGAAGGCAGTTAAGGAAGCACCTTGTGCTACCAATAAGGAGCAATTGAAATCTTTCCTAGGGCTTGCTGAATATTGCTCTAAGTTTGTTCCTAAGTTCACTGAGTTGGTAGAACCAATGAGACTCTTATTAAAAAATGGAGTTGTGTTTGAATGGAATTCGGATTGTGGAAGGGCGTTTAGCAATTTGAAGAGTTGTCTTTCTAGTGCACCATCGCTAGGACACTTTGATCCAAAAAGGAAATCTATTTTGATTAGTGATGCAAGTAATGTGGGAGTTGGTGCTGTTTTGTTGCAGATGTCGGAAGGAGACGAAAAAATTATAGTATTTGCTTCTAGAAGGTTACAAGGTGCAGAGAGAAGTTATTCAACAATAGAAAAGGAAGCGCTTGCGTGTTGTTGGGGAATAGCACACTTTAAGTATTATTTGTGGGGAATACCTTTTGTGGTTAAAACTGACCACAAGCCCTTAGTTCACATATTCAAGGGTGGACGTGGACTGGATGGTAGTGTGACTCCCCGCAAATCTAGATGGTTGTTATCTGTCCTGGATTATAACTTTGTTGTCGAGTATGTGCGTGGAAACAAAAATGTGATGGCTGATTGCCTTTCCAGGTTGCCAGTTGAGGATGACTCTTGTATGCAAATCTTGAATGATTTGGTTGTGGAGGTGAACAATGAATTTGCTACAGATCAGGATGAATGGAGGAAAGCAATGGAGACAGATGAAGAGTATAAGGGGTTGAAAGAACTCATCATGAATTGTTGGAGTGACCATACTGTAATGCAAGAACATAAACAATATTTACAAGTGAAAGATGAATTGAGTTTGCAGGGAGATAAAGTTTTGAGAAGAAGTAGGATTGTTTCTCCAGTTTTGTTGAGACCGAGGATATTAAGAATTGTACATGAGGGACATCTGGGTAGGAGTTTGACCAAGAGGAGATTGAGAGAGTCATTTTGGTGGCCTGAAATGGACAAGGATGTGGAGGATTTAGTGAAGGAATGTTATGCATGCAGTAATAGCGACAAAGTGAAAATCACAAGGAATCCTCCTTTGAAGTGCATAGAGATACCAAAAAGACCATGGGAAAAACTTGCATTGGATATATTAGGCCCAATTGAGAACTTAGGTAGTAATAACCGGTATTTGGTAGTGTTGGTAGACTACCATAGCAAATGGTTTACGTGTAAATCCCTGGGTGAAGTAACTGCGAGTAATGTGATAAAATTTCTTAAGGAAGTCTTTTTAGAAGAAGGGGTGCCGAAGACATTAGTAACGGACAATGGAGTTCAATTAGTTTCATCAGAAATGAACAGTTATTTAAGTAGCCTTGGAATTTCCCATAATAAAGTTGCTTTATTCCATCCACAAGCTAATGGTCTTGTGGAGAGAATGAATTGTATTGTTATGGGATCTATTCAGCTTTCATTGGCAAATGGTTTGTACTGGAAGGATGAATTAAGAAGGATGATGTGGGGTCACAGAATTACACCTCACTCAGTAACGGGGATTTCTCCTTTCGTTGCTTTGAGGGGAAGAGAACCTGGAACTAAGGAATCTCCAATGTGGTTGCAAGAGAAGAAGCAGATTTGGGTTGATAGAGAAAGGATGAGATTAAGAGTGTGGGAAAGTCAGTGGCGTAGCAAGGTTGGGTTTGATCATAGGAAAGCTGTTAAGGAATTAGTCTTTGAGGAAGGTGATTGGGTAGTGATAAGAAGATTCGGATTTGTAAAAAAAAGGGGAGAGTAAGTTTTCTCAACCCCATAAAGTGATATCTTTTGAAGGTTCAGTGGCTCTTCTTGACGATGGCAGGAAATGGAGTGTGGGGGATTTGTGTAAGGTATCTCATTTATAAGTTTCATGTGTTTTTTTACCTTTGTATTTTAGTGTGTCTATTGTTCTGCATTGTTCTTCAATTGTACGGTGTGCCATGTATTTTAAATATGTTTTGTTTAATTATTTTTATAAGGGTGAAGATATGTAGTGATTACTTAGAACTGTATGATGAGGCTGTGATGTAATAGAGTCACAAGTAGGACAGGATTCCAAGGTAAACCAGTACTGAAATGTAATGCTGGAGGTTGCTGTATTCATATCCAGTCCTATTAATAAATCATCTTTAATTCAAAATCTGGAGCGAATTACTACACATACACTTATCAACTCTAAACCTATTCTAAACCTTAACTAACACTGCCAAATAACAAGAAACAATCATCAAACATATTAATAACAGGGATGGGAAATGTCTAGAGAGGGAGTCTCATATTTCTGCAGAAATCTTCTCCTTGGTCTCCTGCATGTTAACATGATTTCCCGGAGGCTGGCCTGCTCCTCTTCATTGCCATGCATGCTCCTGTTCATTTTTTGCAACTCCCTGAGAATTTGGTATGTGAACACAGACCCTCTGGCAGGTCTAGGCCTCTTGGGCTGTGCAGTTGGCTGCTACAAGGCAGTTGATGGCCCTGCTGTGATCTGTGTCTGGACCGTTTGCTGCTGCTGTTGGATACCTTCCATACGTTTCAATCCACTGGATTGTGTGGTGTATGTTAGCTTTCCAGTCTTCCAGGCCTTGGCCCTTTGAAATAGCAACCCCATCTTCCAGTATGCCTTTTGGTTTCGGCGGATGTGGTAGTAGCATTCCCTCCTATTTTTGAAGGTTTTAGCTTCATTAGCTATCATGTTATCTATGGAATGAAAAGAAAAACTTATTAGCTCAAATGTAAATGTAGATGATGTTTGTGAAAATGGTCTGACATTGTCATTCATTCATATGTGGCAGTCCAGACCAACATCAAAAATTGAGCTAGAGATATGGAAAATTTATCTTGAGTACAAAGACATCTAATAGAGCAAGGCAAACTGAGGGGCCGATTACGATTGCGGACATCCTGTCACTGCCAGCCATGCGGTGGCGGTCCTTCCGCAATCGTACCACGATTTACCCCCGCCATATTAGGATGGTGGAGGGAATTGAGCTCGGACTGTGGTGGATGCAAAGACTGTCTGCCACAGGGCCGCCTAAAGCAATCTGACAGGCACCGTCCACCAAATTAGGATGCTTGGGATTGCAGGCCTTTCCATGGCGGTGATGCTGCTATGGAAAGGCTGGTGGGTATGCCTGATGGGGTCCGTTGCAGGCCCCCCTTGTGTAGGGAGGGTGAGGGTGCACTTGGGGGGTAACCATGGTACCTCCCTACATTTCACATCACTACGTGGCAGGTACCGTGTGGTGCCTGCCACGTAGTGCTGTGAAATGCACAACATTGCATTTTAACATCGCGGCGGCTGATGCTGTCAGCAGCACCCTCCTCAATGTTAAAATGCAGGATCCGACCGCCATGGTGGCGGTCGCATCCTGATCGGGTGTGCAGGACCGCCACATGCATGGTGGTCGGTCCCGGTTTACACCTGGATGGCGGACTGACTCCAGTCTGTCCGCCATCCTAATGAGCCCCCGAGTCAAGTGCACTCAGAGTAGGTGTACAATATGGAAATATAGTCATATTGTGAGTACAACCGAATCATTCATATCAGTGAGTCACACTCATGATGATGTGTTGACAGGAAATTGGACACATGGCCCAGATATGTACAATTTTGGTGTTGCTATTGTATCATGCAAGTGGGGTGAAATTTGTTCAAAAACATACATGAAAGGTGATTAAACTAATCAAATTCAGGTAGTGTGCTTCTGCATTGCATGACTCATCAAGAGTTACACAAGGCAGCACGGTGCAGAGACAGAATATTGAGTAGAAAATATTAAGTTGCACAAATATCGAGTCATTAATACCGTGGGTCAGAAATATTGACAGCAAGAATATCATGGTAATAAATATCGAGTTAAGGTAAGTAATATCGATTTTAAAAATATTGAAGTGTTTAATATCATTTGCAAAGATATAGGGGCCGATTCCGATCTGGGTCGGAAAGCACTCCGACCGAGCCGGATCCGGAGTGTTTTCCGACCGAGCTGGACTCCTGCAGTCCGACCGAACGAGTACGATGCAGCCGCATGCTGCGGGACTCGGTTCGGTCGGACTCCCATATAAGTCAATGGGAGCCGGTCGTACGATGCGTACATGGGCTCCCATTGACTGAATGGGTACGTCACGGACAAGTGAGCCCCCCACAGTGGGTACGCATCGGTGCCATCCACACCGTACATGCCTGTTTTGGGGAGACCCACAGGTTTCCCCCTGTGTCCGAGTCGTAGGGCTGCGGGTGCCAGGGGGTCCGACGCGGACCCCCAAAGGCAACCACCTGGACGTTTTGCAAGCCGGACACTCCGGCTCGCACAGGCTGTCCGACCCGTGCATCGTACTGGCTCGGTTGTAAATCGCATCCATTGCACGCCACGGTTAGCTTCTCGGTCGGTGAATTTCACGTAGCTCGCATCGTACTTGCTCGCTCGTACAGCTGTACGAGTCAGCCGGAAAACAAGCGTACGGCTCGTAGTTTTTCTGGCCGGATCGCGTTCAGTGCCCTTCCGACCCGGATCGGAATCGGCCCCATAGTTGTTAAAAATATTGTTTTTTATTATTGTTATGTACTTTAGTATATATTTTATATTTATGTGATGTATGTTTTTTTGTATAAGAATTGTTTGTATTTTTAATATATGTGTTAAATTTTTAGCAGCTATTTTTTTCTTTTTGTTTGAATTTTGCGTTTTTAGTTCCGTTGCAGGTTGTGGGTTTATAGGGGAATATGTTGGGAAGTAATTTAATTATATTCATTTTTGTATTTTTTTTTTTGAATTTTGCTTTTTAGTTCTGTAGCGGGTTGTGCGTTTATAGGGGAATAGGGTGGGAAATCAATTTAATTATATTACATTTATTGATTAATATTTATTTATGAATATTTCTTTAATTGAGTTGTTATAGGGTTAAATGTGTAAAGTAATTTATTATTAATTAATTTAATAATTGGTTGTTAATTAATTTTAATTCATTAATTGGTAATTAATTATGGCAATTGTGTAATTAATTGTAGGTGTGTGTTGTGGTGTTTATAGGAGTAAAGGGTGGGTAGCAATTTGTGTTTAATTAAATAATTTATAGGGGGGTCGGCGTTGGCAATCCGCCCGCCATCCCAACTTGATTTATCCCCTGCCATATTATTATGGTGGGATATATTGCGGCAAAGAGCGTCCACCGCTTTTCCGCCGGTCGGCAATCGTTACGATTGCCGGCCAGGCGGACTTGGCCACTAATTTGGTGGCGGTGCCTACCAGGCACCGCCATCCATATTAGGATGGGTGCGGTAACTAGCCTGATAGTCTCCCAGACATGGGAGATAGGGGATATATGGGGCATGAGTTTGGCATTTCAGTGCCAATCCATGTGCAGACAAGTGTGCTTGTACAGCTGACCACATCATGCCAATGAGACTTTATCCATGCATTAAGGCCTGCTTGCACTCCATAAGTTTAACAGCAATGACATTTTCACAATGTCCTCCAAAATATACACATTGAACTGAGACCCGCAAACTCAGATGTCCAGATCCCAGCCATGCGGCCATGGAAAGGCTGGCGAGGATGTGCTTTGGGTGCCCGTTGTGGGTCCCTGGGGGGGTGGGGGTACACTTGTGGGGTACCCATGGTACTCCCCTGCATTCCCATGCACAAGCTGGAAGGCACCACGCGGTGCCTGACACTTTGTGCATGGGAATGCACAACATGTCAATTTGGCATTGCGGAAGGTGCTGCTGTAAGCAGCACCCGCCGCAATGTCAAATATGCGGAATGCGACCGCTAAGGTGGCGGTCGCATCTTAATCAGCGGTGCGGGACCGCCACATGTCTGGCGGCCGGTCCCAGCACCACGAGGATGGCGGGCGGACTGAAGTCGGCCCGCCACCCTAATGGGTCCCTTAGTTGTTAATTGATGTTAATTATTTGATATTTATTTTGGGTAATTGTGTATTTTTGTGTGTATTGTTTTTACTTTTAATGGGGTAAGGGGTGGGTATTAAATACATTTTAATTATATACTTATTAGTTGTTAATGGTAATGTTTGAATTAATGTTTTTGTTTGTAAATGTTTTCTAGTGTAAAATAATTATTTTTTTGTAAATGTATTTATTCTTTAATTGTATTCAATATTTGTAGGTTTTTGTTATATGTAATTAATATTATAATATGTGTTCTTTTTAAATGTTTAATATGTTCTAAATTTATTTTTAGCATTTTGTTTATTAATTTGTAATATTTTTTATGATGTTCAATAGATATATATATATTTTTAAGTGTTTGAGTGTGAATAGCAATTTGTTTCTCTCCGGTGTCCAACACTTAGTCATTTTTACCTATCGGCTATCCAGCACTTTCCATACTATTGCACTCACTGGAGTGGAAATAGTCATTTTTACCCTTCCGCTATCCAGCACTTTCCCTACTGTTGCACTCACTGAAGTGGGAATAGTAATTTTTACCTCTCCGCTATCCAACACTTTCCCTACTGTTGCACTCAGTGGAGTGGGAATACATTTTTGTACCCCTCCGCTATCAAACACTTATCCTACTGTTGCATTCAGTGGAGTGGGAATAGTCATTTTTACCACTCCGCTATCCAACACTTTCCCTACTGTTGCACTCACTGAAGTGGGAATAGTAATTTTTACCTCTCCGCTATCCAACACTTTCCCTACTGTTGCAGTCACTGGAGTGGGAATACATTTTTGTACCCCTCCGCTATCAAACACTTATCCTACTGTTGCATTCAGTGGAGTGGGAATAGTCATTTTTACCACTCCACTATCCAACACTTTCCCTACTGTTGCTCTTGCTGGAGTGGTAATAATAATTTTTACCCCTCACCTATCCAACACTTTCCCTTCTGTTACACTCTTTGGAGTGGGAATATTAATTTTCACCCCCACCCACCCCCTGCTATCCAACACTTTCCCTACTATTGCACTCACAGGAGTTGGAATAGTAAATTTAAATATTTTACTATCCAACACTTTTCCTACTGATGCACTGATTGTATGGGGCAATTTAAGTTTAAAGATTTTTTCTTAGTTCAATGTTTTAATTTATTCTAGAATTATTTTATATTTTAAATTATTTAAGTACATATATTTTTTTAATTTAATTTTAAAGTTTCAAAATAAATTAAATATAATAGTTTATTAATTATTTTAAAGTAAATATATATGCATACATTATTATGTTTGTGTTTATTTTTAATTAAGTTTATTTGTAATATTTTGTAAATATATATATTAAATTGAATTAATTGTGTTAAAATTAATATTAATATTTAATATATTTAATGTATATTCTTTTATTATATATATATATATATATATATATATATATATATATATATATATATATATATATATATATATATATATAAATTGATATTTTTTACATCTATATTTTTTACATTGATATCTTTGATTCAATATTTCTGTACTTACTTGTGTAGGTATGGGAGTCGATATTTTTGTAGTCTGTATTTTTTTCCGATATTTTATCAGTGAACCTGCAGCACACATTGCTGTCTTCACTTACTCAGTGTCATGTGACAATACATAGATGGAGGGTTGTTGGCTACCTCCAGCAAGACATTACTGTAGTTCACTTCACCAATTCACCATCAGGCAAATAACTGAAATCTGACATACAGCTTCTGTAACACAGTTGCAGCAATACCATGATGACCTTTACAAGATATAATTTCTGTAGACTAACGCTCCCAGGGCTGCTGTCATCAGCGTACAAATAAAATAAGACTGCATCTCAGGAGTGGCTGTATGCATGCTGGAGTACTCATCTGTGCAAGAGGCTTGTGGGGTATAAAGCAGGAACCCTTGCACCTTAATGCAAGGGTAGCTGCATTGGTGCACGCCAGTCTGACTTACCCCACCAGTAGGTGAACAGTGTAATGGGCCGTATGCTGCTAACAAATTTCATTTCTGCATTTGAACTTTTACACAGTGAAGCAATATTACTTTATACTGTGCATTATATGATAGTCTCCCAGACATGGGAGATAGGGGATATATGGGGCATGAGTTTGGCATTTCCGTGCCAATCCATGTGCAGACAAGTGCGCTTGTACAGCTGACCACATCATGCCAATGACACTTTATCCATGCATTGAGGCCTGCTTGCACTCCATAAGTTTAACAGCAATGACATTTTCACAATGTCCTCCAAAATATACACATTAAACTGAGACCCGCAAACTCAGATGTCCAGATCCCTGCCATGTAGACATGCACACTCACAATGTGCATCAGTCAGGCAGTTTGGTAATGAACAGTAGAACACCGTTATTAAATAGAGTACATCCCTATGGCCTCCCGGGAATCAATGTAATTGTTCCTCTGTCACTCCATTTCACCTAGGTAGGACATGGACCAATCTGAGGGAGGATAAATTATCCCTTGGGCTGGATTTCAACAGTCATACCTCAGGTTAAGTTAAGTAAACGATGATTAATAAATACCTATGATAATGTACTAACGCCCTTACATAAACACAGATTGAGATGTCATTTGTTCTCTGGCATGGGTCAAATCCATGATTTGGAAAAATTTTGCCCTATCAAAACAACATTTAGAGAATCTATCATAGGAAAATGTTTTGATTGTGATGGCTACCCTGCTGACACTGTCCTATATGATTTAACAATATGGCTTTGATTTGACACACAGCTACAGGGACATGTATGGGTCAACAACAGGAATATTTACCCACACCTATAATCATTCACACTGAAATTATGGAGAGGAAGAGATTAAAAATATGCAGCATGCATGAGCATAATATGCTGCAAGATGAAGCAATATATGTGGCATATTGACCCACAGTACCTAAAACTCAGATTTCATGATACTGACATGTTTACAATTGGTAAGACTGCCTGGGTAATGGTTTCCAACTCATCAGCACACGTACCACATTCAAATATGGGCATAGGCAACAAAACTGTGTCCAGACAAGCTTAGCCTACCTCATTCCACTTTGATGCTACATATGTTAAAACATTGCTTTTTATGTTTGTGCCATTTGTTGCATACATCACCACAACCGCAAAAGATGTAGGAACCCTGTGGCCTGCATACATTGCCCCACATGAATATTGACATGCATCATTGTCACTTCAACATTATTCTGTGAACAAGTTCGGTTGTGTAGACACACTGAATGTAATTTGGTTACAGGTGATTGAGAAACGGCAATACACATCACAATGTTACAATCATAGAACTGACAGAGGAACAGCCATGTACTCATTGCACTTACTGGTTGCATTGGGATCCCGTAAGGTGTCAACTTCTCTCCTGGTGTATGGGACATGTCCACCCACAAGCCAAAGGTTTGAACATTGCATTGTAAATTGTGCAGCTATGCACAGTCTAAATTCTATTATAAATGTGAGGATATCCCAGTGATTCCAAATATTCAACACGCTTGACAGACATATGTATACATTGTATGAATATGGGATGCAGCTAGTCACCTTGCATGGCAGACCTGGCTGGATTTTGAAGCTCCAAGATATCTAACATCACATGCCCAAAGCATGCCTCAGGCATGTGATGATTTCTGTACTGCTGGGCAGCATCATCGCAGGCCCCCTTACACCATTACACAAGGGGGAAACCATTGGCCCTAGGAAGGCCAAAGTAGTACTGCAATGGGAAAGGACAGGAATACACTGTCTGTAACATTTTAAGGACCACATCAGATTTTTCAGCCCGCTGGTGCACAAAGTGCTGACTAGAGGTTTTGCATGTTACCTTATAACATAGTGCAAGAGTGCATGCCTTGTTAGAAGATTTGTAGTGTTTTGTCCTGGAAGGGCCACCTTCCTGCACAAAATCACAATTGTAATTGGCATTTTCATCTGTCTAAGTGTGCTGCACAATGCAGCACACATTAACCGTTTAACATAACTGCAGATTGAACATATATTGCATTCTTAAGCATCACCTGTGCAGGTTTACCAAATTTTGGAATCATTCCCTGGTCAACGACTTTTGTTAAATCAGGTAATGCTTCGAAATCATTGCAAGTTCAATGTAAGCAACCACCCACAACTCACTGAACAGCTTCACGGGGCAGGTATAATGCAGCAATTGCCCTGTGTTGGTTTACATTGCCTTTATGGACCCACTCAGAGGCACACAAAATGGCCTTGTGTTGCTTACAGAACAGCACTTTAATATTTGTATTGCAATTGAAGGAATTTACATGGTGAAAATCCAAAGCACCACTTTAAAATTTCTGCCCTGTTCATTTTTAAAACTTTAGCATAAATGAGATAGTCACATTGCTATATGCAGATGGTACATTCATACCTATTGGGCCTTCAATCTCCAAACCTTGGATGGGTAGCCCTGGTTAGCTCTACCCACAGAGGCCAACATCTAGGTCAGGTAATGCATCAGGAGCCATATGAGGACTCCAACCTCTCTCTCACCCTAATTTCCAGCCCTACCCTTTCGCGACATAACACAAACTCACCTAAACCCACTACTGCACCCCAAACAAACACACCTTAAACTAATTCCTACACCTAATACATAAAACCCCTAAATAGACAAACACCGACACGACAAATTATTATTATTATTTGTCATTTTATATGGCTTCCAAAGGAGCAACTTGGCATTGCACTGCACGTGAAATAAAAAGAAGGGAGTCTAAAACAACCAGGTCATAAGCCCCTTCTTGGGGAAATCTGGTGAGAGCAAAGGCCAAGAGGAAGTTTATTCAAGTGATAGGGGGCTGTGTAGGAGAAAGAACTGCACCCATATCTTGAGGGACGGATACGAGGAATCACCCAAAGCACCTTGTCTGACGATCTCAGACATCTTGAGGGTAGGTAAGAATGTAGACGAGAAGACAAGCTGGCTGGGACTTAAAGAGAGCTTTGTGTGTCAAAAAACAGAGTTTAAAGTTGACGCTCTTCCTAACAGGCAACTAATGAAGCTTTTAAGGATTGTAGAGAAAGGCGAACGTCAAGGAAGATTACACGTTAGCCATGCAGCAGTATTCTGGACCACCTGCAGTTTAGACAGCAGAGAATCATTTACTGGGGTCAACAGGGCATTCCCACAGTCCAGACGACTGGTGATGAGAGCCAGGACAAGAGTTTTCCTAGTGGTGTCGGATGCCACAGCAGGGCTTTTTTCAGAAGCCTCAAGGTAGCAAAACATATGCTGCAGGTGGAGGTAACTTGTTCTTTCATGGAAAGAGATTGATCAAACCTCATGCCAGGATTTGTACTTATCTGCTGAGGTGTAGGTTCCAAGCCGAGGTGTACGGGCCACATGTTGGCTGACCAAATCTCTTTCACTTTGCCTAATAGCATGACATTTGCCTTGCCTCTGGTTAATTGGAGACAGCTGTTACTCGTCCAGACAGCAACTTCCATCATGCATTTAGTGAATTTGCTCTTCACCTTGTCAGGTTCAGGACCAAAGGATTACCGTTGTTGCTTATCATTTGCATATGGCATGATCTCCACACCGCAGGCTGAAACAATTTTGGCCAATGGTGCCACATAGAAGTTAAACAAAGTAGGGGTCAGGCACAATCCCTGGGTACTCCCTTGTCTATATGCATCAGTCGAGACTCGAAAGAATCTAAGCAGACTAGTTGTGTGCGTTGAGCAAGGAAGTCCATAAGCCAATGTAGCGCCCTGCCTGGTGAAGCCTGTGTGTAAGAATAAAGTGGAAGACAGTGTCAAATACTGCTATTAGATCCAACAAAACCAACATGACTGGAGTTCCGACATCAAGGGAGAGCCTGATATTATCTGATACAGCCAATAGTGCGGTCTCAGAGTGCTGTGGAGCTCTCTAAAGCCAGATTGCAAAATATCCAACATGTGGTTTGCTTCGAGAAAGGCTGAAAGTTGTTTATTAATATATCTTTCTAGAGTTTTCGCAAGTAAAGGTAATAGCAAAATTGGTTGGATCAGTAGTAGACTTTTTCAGCAATGGATATACTAATGCACACTTCCAGTCGCTGGGCACTTTAGCAGTGGTCAGCGAAAGATTAAGGGGCATAATATCAAGCCAGGCGATAAAATTATTGCCGCTTAAGCGGCAGAAAACTGCCGCTAAAATGGCGATAATGGGCTTGATAATATGCTCTATGGAATTCCAATTGAAGCCCATGTTAGATGTAAAGGACGTCTAACATGGGTTTCAATTGGAATTCCGTAGAGCATATTATCAAGCCCATTATCGCCGTTTTAGCGGCAGTTTTCTGCCGCTAAAGCGGAGATAATTTTATCACCTGGCTTGATAATATGCCCCCCAATAAGTCTGTGACCACGGGAGCCAGCCATGCCACTAAACTAGCCATTGTTTTAGGTGAGCAAAGGTCCTGCGGAGAGCCGGACATGGCGTGGAGAAGCAAATCCAACACCTGGTCTTCTAGACAAAGCTACCCATAGCTGAGGGATGTGGATGGTTAAGATCACACTAATTCTCAGGCGAGTCAAAAGTGACAGATAAATTATTATAAATTGTCTCAATTTTGTCTTTAAAAAAATCAGCTAACTTGTTCCAGAACACTGGTGAGGCCACAGTAGTAGAAGTGCATGCCAGGGGGTTCAAGAAGCTATTCAGTGCTTTATATAGGTCTTTGGTGGAATTTCCAGCATTAACAATTGTGGAGGCTAGGCATGCTTGCCAAGGCTGTCCTAGTCATATTATGATAGAATCTAAGTCTGGAACGATATTCTGTTTTGTCCTTTGGGGATTTGGTGAGACGCCATCTATGCTCAAGGTGTTTACGGTACGATTATTCTTGATACAAAGTCTCCTAGTACCACGGAGCTGGACTTTTAGAAGAAGTAGACGAACATTTCTTAAAAGGTGCAATATGATAAAAAATGATGGTCAGTGAACTGTGGTAGACAGACAGAGCTGTGTCCGCATCCAAGTGAATTAGAGGCAGGGGGGAAAATCTGACATCCTTGAAGGCACTTTCTTTGATAAATGTTTTTCTTTTCTCCTGTTTGACTATCTCTCTTTATAGGTTTGTCTTACCCCAAAGAATACAAATCGTCTCTCTCCCTCTGTCTCGCTTTCTTCTTCTCTGTCTTTCCCTCTTTCCTTCCATTCAACACTGTTAATTATGTCAACATTGGTGAACTCTATCCTACGGCACTGAATACTCTACAGTGTTTGATTTTAATGTCTATATACGTTTCCGTGTCAGGTCCTTATCAGTTAATGTGGCTTAGTGGTTAAGGTATCTGACTCTTACTCCAAAGATTCTGTGTTCAAATCCTATTTTTACAATGGTCGTGGTTTTTGAGGTAAAATTATAAGCAATGACACTTTCTCTGATGAATGTTAGAAAATATTTTTTATTTCTCCTTCTTTGAATATCTCTCTTTATAAGTATGTCTTACCCCAAAGAATACAAATCTTCTGTCTCCCTTTGTCTCGCTTCTTTTTCTCTCTCCCTCTTTTCTTCCATTCAACAGTGTCAATTATGTCAATATAGGTACACTCTAATCCACGGCATTGCATGCACTGGAGTGTTTGATTCGAATATCATGAATGCAATTTTGGGAAGACTCCTCATGTGTCACTACAGCTTGATGGTTAAGGTTGCAGACTCTTACTCTAAAGGTTGTGGGTTCTATTCCTGGTATTTCATTGGGTGAAAGATCTCTGTCAATAATAAATGCAATGCTACTTTCTTTGATAGATGTTTTTCTTTTCTTCTTGTTTGAATATCTCTCTTTATGAGTTTGTCTTACCCCAAAGAATACAAATATCCTCTCTCCCTCTGTCTCGCTTTCTTTTTCTCTCTCTCTCTCTCTTCCCTTCCATTCAACACTGTTAATGTCAATATAGGTGAACTCTAACCCACAGCACTGCATACACTGGAGTGTTTGATTCGAATGTCATATATACTTTTGTGCAAACTACTCATTAGTTACTGTGGCCTAGTGGTTGAGGTCACAGGCACTTTCTCCAAAGAATAGGTGTTCAGATCCTGGTGTTTCGTGGGTTGTGAGTTCTGAGTCAAACATAAACACAATGCCACTTTATTTGATAAATGTCTTTCTTTTCTCCGTGTTTGAATGTCTCTCTTTATGAGTTTGTCTTACCCCAAAGAATACAAATCTTCTCTCTCCCTCTGCCTCACTTTCTGGTTCTCTCTCTCTCACACTTTCCTTCCATTCAGCACTGTCATTGATGTCAATATAGGTGAACTCTAACCCACAGTACTGCATACACTGGAGTGTTTGATTCGAATGTCATATATAAGTATTTTTGTAAACTGCTTGTGAATCACCGTCACCTAGTGGTTAAGGTTGCAGCCTCTTTCATCAAAGGTTTTGGATGCAAATCATAGTATTTCAATGGTTGTGAGTTCTCATTCTAAAATAATGGCAATGATACTTTCTTTGATAAATGTTTTTCTTTTCTCCTTGTTAGAAGATCTTTCTTTATGAGTTTGTCTTACCGCAAAGAATACAAATCTCTCTCCTTCTGTCTCGCTTTATTTTTCTCTCTCTCCCTCTTTTCTTCCACTCAACACTGTCAATGATGTCAACATAGCTGAACTCTAACATATGACACTGCATAAACAGGAGTGTTTGATTCGAATGTCAATAATACGTTTTGCAGAAATATGTCCAATAGTCTCTGTGCCTAGTGGTTAAGGTCGCAGACTCTTACTCCAAAGGCTTAGTGTTCAAATCTTGGTGTTTCACTGGTTGTGAGCTCTCAGTCAAACAATGAGGGAGTTTTTCTTTCTTTGATCAATGTTTTTCTTTTCTCCTTGTTTGAATATCTCTCTTTATGAGTTTGTCTTATGCCTAAGAATACACATCTTCTGTCTACCTCTGTCTTGCTTTCTTCTTCTCTCTCTCTCTCCCTCTTTCCTTCCATTCAACACTGTCAATGATGTCAATATAGGTGAACTCTAATCCATGGCACTGCATGCACTGGAGTGTTTGATTCGAATGTCATAAATGCAATTTTGTGCTGACTGATCACGACTCACTGTTGCTTGGTGGTTAAGGTTTCAGAATTTGGTATTGTGTTCAAATCCTGTTTTTTCACTCACTGTGAGTTCTTAGTCAAGCTGCTTTCGTTGATAAATGTTTTTACTTTCTCCTTACCCCAAAGAATACAAACCTTCTGTCTCCCATTGTCTCGCTTTCTTTTTCTCTCTCTCTCCATCCCTCTTACCTTCAATTAAACACGTCAATGATGTCAATATATGTAAACTCTAACCCACAGCACTGCATACACTGGAGTGTTTGATTTGAATGTCATATATACGTTTTTGTGCAGACAACTCGTGAGTCACCATGGCCTAGTGGCTAAGGTCACATATCCTTACTCAATAGGTTATGTGTTTAAATCCTGGTATTTCACTGGGCGTGAGTTCTCAGTCTAAAATAAATTCAATGCTGCTTTCTTTGATTGATGTTTTCTTTTCTCCTTGTTTGAATATTTCTCTTTATAAGTTTGCCTTACCCCAAAGAATTCAAATCTTCTCTCTCCCTCTGTCTCGCTTTCTTTTTCTCTCTCTCTCTCTCTCTCTCTTCCTCTTCCCTTCCATTCAACATTGTCAATGATGTCAATATAGGTGAACTCTAACCCACGGCATTGTATACACTGGAGTGTTTAATTCGAATGTCGTATATACTTTTTTGTGCAGATTTGTCATCTCGTTCTGAGGCCTAGTGGGTAAAGTCCTACACTCGTACTCCAAAGAGCATGTGTTCAAATCTTGGTGTCTGACTGCTTGTGAGTTCTTAGTCAAAAGTAAATGCTCCTCTCTTTGGTAAAAGATTTTCTTTTCTCCTTGTTTGAATATCTCTCTTCATGAGTTTGTCCTATGCCAAAGAATACAAATCTTCTCTCTCCCTCTGTCTCACTTTCTTTTTTCTCTCTCTCCCTCTTTCCTTCCATTCTACACTGTCAATGATGTCAACATATGTGAACTCTAACCCATGGCACTGCATACACTGGAGTGTTTGATTAGAATGTCATATATACGTTTTTGTGAAGATTGCTTGTGAGTCACCGTTTGCCTACTGGTTAAGGTTGCAGACTAATACTCCAAACGTTATATGTTCAAGTCCTGGTGTTTCTCTTGTTGTGAATTCCCAGTCAAAACTAAAGGCAATATTACTTTCTTTGATCAATTATTTTTTTTCTCCTTGTTTCAATATCTCTTTTTATGAGTTCATCTTACCCCAAAGAATACAAATATTATCTTTCCCTCTGTCTCGCTTTCTTTTTCTCTCTCTCTCCCTCTTTCCTCATAATCAACACTGTCAATGGCAACTGTATTCCAACTGCGTCGAGATCTAGACCATGAACAGTTACATGTTAAATGGAAAACCTGATTAAGTAATGAGCTGACCAGGTAACAAGAAAACATGAATCAAAAGAAACTTCATAAGCAAAGACAAAAACTAGTACAAATTACTATTAAAACACACAAAAGGTACACAATGGACACAAGACAGTGACACACCAGACACCGACTGGACCAACACTCAGCACATACTGACACACTTTAAGAGAAAGTGAATCTAACTTTCACAATTCCCAGAATGCATCCTGCTAAACACATTGTGCCATTTTGTGGGTGTGTCCAGCACTTTTCCGACATTTGCGTTAAGTTTTCTGACGCATTGCTATACAAATGGACATTGTGTGATGGATGCACTGTGCAGTATCACTTCTGCAGTGCATTCAGCTCCACGCAATTGTGGTGATGTGTAGGTTCATACCTACGCAGCAGGGGCAATGTGATGGTTCTTACCTATGCAACTGGAGAAGTGCGCTTGATCTGCAAAAGAAGCATAGCTTCTGCTGGATTTAATACCTTACAGCCACTTCTAACGGTCCAGGAGTGGAGTGGCACTACTTGGCATGTCAGAGTGACAGATGGCAGTGTCCAGGTATTAAAGCAGGGTGGTTGGTAGTCTTTCATGTCCCTGAGACTTAATGACAGGAGGCCAGGCAAATTGCCCTTGAAGTCAGTTTCGGTTCAAAAGATGCATGTGCAGTCCTTAGCACCCAGCCAAGGGTCAGGCATGCATGGCAGAACAGTAAGGCAGGAATCAAGAGCAGATCACTCACAGTTGTCACATGCATTCCCAGGGTATACTTATGTATGTCCCCCACAGTCATATGTGTATGGGACAATTGATCCTAGGTCCTATGCCCCACTATGTTTGCTTCCCTAATCAGCCCAAATATCTCTCTTCTTGCGATGTGTCAATATCCCTTACTTGTGATGTGTCATGGATGCAACACACACTTAGGGAAGCAGAGACACAGGCTGACTCCATCATACTCCAGTGTATGTTCCCCCCAGCTTGCGGCTTTGCAGGACTTTTAAACTCCATCTGAAATAATTCCAATAATCCTCATGTTTTGACTAGGCATCCATTTCTTACACATAAAGCTAGCCAAGGTCTTCCATGCAATGTAGTGATGCAGCCACGTCTGCACTGAGGGGTATATGTATGACCCCAATGATGTGTTGCTTGCACAATGCAACAAGGTGCATGTGCAACGCAGCTCTAATATGAAATTACTGAAACCACCAAAGTCTGCCTTATGTAGCCCTGAGTGGGATCATTAATCTCAAGTGAAGCAATGCATCATAAATCACTGTATTGCCTTATTCTGCACCAGAGAAAGGTTCCACGGTCGTTGCATGGTTCTAGATGCATTTCCAGTCTTGCCAGACTTGGTAAATCTGGGAATGTGCCAGACAGATAGACTGCCTCAGGAGAGGGGTAACACAGAGTAAGACATTCAAATATCCTTGTTACTTTCTCTTCCAATGTGTGCTGCATTCTGAAGCACACTTAGATGGAGGTATATGCCTCTCAGCATTTGTTTTTTGCAGGAAGGCACACCTTCATGCACAAATATATGCACTCTTGCACCATGGTGTAAGGGTACCTGTGTTGGTACTCGACAGCAAAACTGCATTGGTACAGGGGAATGGCAGAAATGCATTGTATTCTATTAGATACAGCACATTGCTGCCATTTTGCTTTCATGCATGTGTGACTTGCTGCACTGCACTGTGTGACCATGGTCAAATAATGTCCCTCAGTGTACAGTCACAGGACATTCAGTGACCAATACTGTGATCCCCATGCATCAGGCTACTACCAGCATAATGACATGCAGCACACACACTCAGTCACTGCACACTGCTTGTTTCTATACTCCCTTTGAACTGTACTGGAGTGTGCCATGGTGAACACACACTACCAGCACACACACATTAACCACTGTTCCACATTTGCACCTAAGTGTTGTGTATGCCTTACACAGGCGCATGAATTCTGCACATAGTTTTATCATGCATACTTTTCATGATAAACTGATGTTGGGCAGGGGTGAGTGTAACACACACCAACAGACCTTTTGAAGAGAAGAATGACCAGTAGGCCTCACTGCAGTGAACCAGGGTTGAATGGTAAAGTGCACTACTACCGTTCACTACACAGCATGCTGCCACCCCACTTTAGCTGTGTCTTACTCCTGGCAAAGGCAGTAGCACAAATCTATGATGAGGGCAGGTCTTTGTATGGCGCTCCTGGTCCAAGCAGACTGCAATCCATGACACTGGCCCATGTCGTGTCACACACACATATTCCATGTTTAACTTTGGGATTTATAAGAATTAGTGAGCCACAGAACTTTGAAGTTGAGCATTCAGGGCAGGAGTAGACTACTCTTACCATGCAGGTGAACCTCCATACACAACACATCCATTGCACCATGTTCAATGTAATTGTGTATATACACATAAAAATGGGTATGATTTTTGACATGGACTTTTCACACATTAAACATCTGTGTCTTCCTGATGTGATGTAATGGTTGACAAACATCTCCCTTGTCTTACTTCTCTGGCTTATGCCACACATTTGTTATGTTTTGTTACAGGCCTTTGATACATCTTGCGAAGCTCAGTAGATGTGTATTTTATCAACTGTGGGCAGCTGTGGTTTTCACATCAATCTGCCTTGGAAAGGTGTGATGTGTGCTGGTTTGTGGGTCCCCACAAATGTATACATCCATTCTTAACTACTGACATTTTGACATCTACACATGAGACTAGGTCTTTGTCCATGACAACTGTCACCCATGATCTGTGATGGTGTCTGTTGTGACTTTTACTCCTACAAAGTGATGAAATTCTTCATGCTAGTCCATATGTGGGAGACACTAGAATTAGGAGTTTGCCTCAGGTACTACCTTTTTTGAGATTTGTGATCCATCATTCACTAAGTGACATATGAAATACACTTTGATGCTGCAGAACACAACAAGACAGCGTGCTCTACTGCACTGCACTGCTTAAGTGAGCAAGGACAGGAAAGACCCATTCTTATGTGGTTATGTGACATTCCTGTCCTGTCCCTTTCATGCAGGAAAAAGAAACTAACCAGGCGGTAGTCACCACTGCGCACAGTGCTAGGGGTAACTATGACCCTTGATTATTAATCAACTCATCGAATGCAAAGGAATCAAACAAATCAATTAGATTCAATGCACATATATTAATTCATATATGTTGATAATTTTCACACATATACATAGATCATTTTGTTACATCATTTGTAGTGCATCCTGATGCTAATAAACATATGTCAATATACAGACAAGGTACATTTTTGGTTAACACAGTTTAGTGCACAAGAGAATAAAGGTCAGCCCAATGCATTTCGGGAACGACACGTCCCTTCGTCAGGGGCAATCTAGAAACAAGAAAAACAATAATAATTGACATTACTAATGATCAAACACATACTGGTTGTACCCAATGAAAAGCCATTACAAATGATTCTGTGCTCATCACCCTGTAAGCCACACTACAACAATAGTGAATCAAGACCCAGTACTTGTAGTATGTAAATACAACAGTATACTGTAAGGTAATGGAAGCTGCAGGAACCACGCCACCAGAAAAAGTCGGGCACCGAGGTGAAAATAATGAATGTGATAATATGAACTCTAATGGAAATTTTTGAAAAGAGAAAAATGATTAAAAGATATACATGGTGAGGTGAACTCACCTCGTATAGTAAACCAAAAGCAACCCAATGAGGGAAGGATTGCGAGAGCAAAAACGTGAACACCAGCCGTTATGATTCTACGGGAGAAAAAACGATGAAGATTGGAGAAAGTGCTAGGTAAACATGTAGGTTATATATGAGAAAACATGGCTTCCCACTTACCCACAGCTAATCGCGTAGAGGAACGAAGTAAAGTGGATCTAAAAAAACGTAGACATATATGAATAAGTATGATGGAGCGGTCTCGTAAGAAATACAAAAAAAGCCTGAAAAACGCACAAAGCTATCTGAAAAAAACAAGAAAAAAACAATCGATAGAAACTCACTTGAATGTCGAGAAAAGAAGAACGCGAACCGTTGGATCAAGTTGAAGCTAGTATCTGGAGGGTATACTCGCGAGACTGCAAATAGCAGCTTAATAAAGACTGGAAATAGAGGACGACTCCAGTGGGAAACGTCCTGTGGGGGCCATATTGAAACGGGACTGGCGCGGGTACCGCCATGATAAAATGGTAATGATGTGGTACTGCGAGGATACGTGCACATACACTGGGGGGTAAATCATGGAACTGCCTCATGGAAAAAACACATGGGTGAGTAAAGAATATGATATGCTAAATGGCTAAAAAAACGAAAAAAAGCAGGAGTGGAAATGTCAACAACAAACCCGATGTCGGTCCACGGGGCTAATATGTAAACAACGGAGAGTGAGGAATAGATCAGGGGAACGGGACAACCACATGCCCACATATGCATGAAGTACTGGGAAAAAGAAAAATGATTACTACTGAAAAAATAGACCAAACTCCAGAAATAAAAAGGAGGGTAAAGCAACCACAAAGTTATGGAAAAGGTACAGGTGATATCATCCAAAAACCTAAAAGTGCAGTGTGGTAGATGAAGAGTAAGATCTAAAATAAAGAAACTAACAAGAGCTATTGCATCCAAACACAGGTGTGTAAGTGAATGAAAGAGTAAGTGATATGGTGAGAAAAGTTTGAGTGTCGAGGGAATCCTGAGGTTTACTGTAAATTGACTTTTTATAAGAAACATGACATATCCAGACGATCATTAAGACCAGATGGGGTCAGAGTATGTAGTTTTTGGATCCAGAAGATTTCCTTACATAACAACGTGTTGGTCAGATCTACACCTGGTCGAACATGTATTGTTTCAATAATTTGGAACCGCAGTTGTGAAATCGTATGCTTCGCCTCGGTCCAATGGGTGGCAAGACTTGAAGTAGTGTTTTTGTGTCTGATTCTGGATTTATGTTCAGTTATGCGAGTTTTAATTTTTCGTTCGGTCTTCCCTACGTATGCTTTTCCGCAAGGACATTTAATGCAATAAATGACATTAGCTGTGTTGCAGTCGTTGGTATGTCTGAGCTGTATCTTCATGCCAGATAAAGGATGGGTTAACGTATTCCCTGTGATTACATTGTTGCAATGAATACAAGATAAGCATCTTCTCGTCCCATGGTGTACAGTTGGCTCCTTAGTGATGACCGGGGTGCTCAATAGAGTGTGTAAATTTCTTCCTCTAGTGTACGCAAACAAGGGTTTATGTCGAAACAGATCGTGAAAATCATCCTCTTGTTGTAGAAGTTCCCAACGGGAATTAATGATGTTCCTTATGTTGGGAGAAATGGTGGAGAATTTGGTCACAAATACCAGACGTTGTTGAGGAATGCGTGGTTGTTGTGTTAGAAGGTCCTGACGAGGTTTACCCATAGCTTTTGATAAACAATTGGCGAGAACTTCCTGGGGATAGCCCCTCGCTGAAAACCGTTTAGAAGTTTCAAGTAATTCAGTTGAACTATTTTCAGTGTCAGAACAAATTCTGCGTATCCTGATAAACTGAGATAAAGGCAAGTTCCTGATAAGACTCCGTGGATGGAAGCTTGAAAAAGCTAATACGCTGTTTTGATCTGTAGGCTTGTGATAAATGGTTGTTTGAAATTGGTTGGATGATGTTTTCACAACTTGAACATCAAGATAATGTATGGTGTCTTTATGGATTTGGTATGTTAGTTGAATATGTGGATTTATGCTGTTCAAAGACTCAATCATTTCAATCAGATTTTGTCTACATAACAGTTACTTTGAATATCAACAAAAATTCTTCGCACAACTCACAGGAACATCCATGGGTTTTTCCGGAGCACCGGCGTATGCCAATATCTTCATGTCGCAATATGAGGAGGATAACATCATTGCTAATTCCACTTGGTGGTCTCAAATTACTCTTTACTATCGCTACATTGACGACATCTTTCTCATTTGGAATGACTCTGAATCATCTTTTACCACAATGATTGAGTCTTTGAACAGCATAAATCCACATATTCAACTAACATACCAAATCCATAAAGACACCATACATTATCTTGATGTTCAAGTTGTGAAAACATCATCCAACCAATTTCAAACAACCATTTATCACAAGCCTACAGATCGAAACAGCATATTAGCTTTTTCAAGCTTCCATCCACGGAGTCTTATCAGGAACTTGCCTTTATCTCAGTTTATCAGGATACGCAGAATTTGTTCTGACACTGAAAATAGTTCAACTGAATTACTTAAAACTTCTAAACGGTTTTCAGTGAGGGGCTATCCCCAGGAAGTTCTCACCAATTGTTTATCAAAAGCTATGGGTAAACCTCGTCAGGACCTTCTAACACAACAACAACGCATTCCTCAACAACGTCTGGTATTTGTGACCAAATTCTCCACCATTTCTCCCAACATAAGGAACATCATTAATTCCCGTTGGGAACTTCTACAACAAGAGGATGATTTTCATGATCTGTTTCGACATAAACCCTTGTTTGCGTACACTAGAGGAAGAAATTTACGCACTCTTTTGAGCACCCCGGTCATCACTAAGGAGCCAACTGTACACCATGGGACGAGAAGATGCTTATCTTGTATTCATTGCAACAATGTAATCACAGGGAATACGTTAACCCATCCTTTATCTGGCATGAAGTCCAGAATCAGACACAAAAACACTACTTCAAGTCTTGCCACCCATTGGACCGAGGCGAAGCATACGATTTCACAACTGCGGTTCCAAATTATTGAAACAATACATGTTCGACCAGGTGTAGATCTGACCAACACGTTGTTATGTAAGGAAATCTTCTGGATCCAAAAACTACATACTCTGACCCCATATGGTCTTAATGATCGTCTGGATATGTCATGTTTCTTATAAAAAGTCCATTTACAGTAAACCTCAGGATTCCCTCGACACTCAAACTTTTCTCACCATATCACTTACTCTTTCATTCACTTACACACCTGTGTGTGGATGCAATAGCTCTTGCTAGTTTCTTTATTTTAGATCTTACTCTTCATCTACCACACTGCACTTTTAGGTTTTTGGATGATATCACCTGTACCTTTTCCATAACTTTGTGGTTGCTTTACCCTCCTTTTTAGTTCTGGAGTTTGGTCTATTTTTTCAGTAGTAATCATTTTTCTTTTTCCCAGTGTCATGCATATGTGGGCATGTGGTTGTCCCGTTCCCCTGATCTATTCCTCACTCTCTGTTGTTTACATATTAGCCTCGTGGACCGACATCGGGTTTGTTGTTGACATTTCCACTCCTGCTTTTTTTCGTTTTTTTAGCCATTTAGCATATCATATTCTTTACTCACCCATGTGTTTTTTCCATGAGGCAGTTCCATGATTTACCCCCCAGTGTATGTGCACGTATCCTCGCAGTACCACATCATTACCATTTTATCATGGCGGTACCCGCGCCAGTCCCGTTTCAATATGGCCCCCACAGGACGTTTCCCACTGGAGTCGTCCTCTATTTCCAGTCTTTATTAAGCTGCTATTTGCAGTCTCGCGAGTATACCCTCCAGATACTAGCTTCAACTTGATCCAACGGTTCGCGTTCTTCTTTTCTCGACATTCAAGTGAGTTTCTATCGATAGTTTTTTTCTTGTTTTTTTCAGATAGCTTTGTGCGTTTTTCAGGCTTTTTTTGTATTTCTTACGAGACCGCTCCATCATACTTATTCATATATGTCTACGTTTTTTTAGATCCACTTTACTTCGTTCCTCTACGCGATTAGCTGTGGATAAGTGGGAAGCCACGTTTTCTCATATATAGCCTACATGTTTACCTGGCACTTTCTCCAATCTTCATCGTTTTTTCTCCCGTAGAATCATAACGGCTGGTATTCACGTTTTTGCTCTCGCAATCCTTCCCTCATCGGGTTGCTTTTGGTTTACTATACGAGGTGAGTTCACCTCACCATGTATATCTTTTAATCATGTTTCTCTTTTCAAAAATTTCCATTAGAGTTCATATTATCACATTCATTATTTTCACCTCGGTGCCCGACTTTTTCTGGTGGCGTGGTTCCTGCAGCTTCCATTACATTACAGTATACTGTTGTATTTACATACTACAAGTACTGGGTCTTGATTCACTATTGTTGTAGTGTGGCTTACAGAGTGATGAACACACAATCATTTGTAATGGCTTTTCATTGAGTACAACCAGTATGTGTTTGATCATTAGTAATGTCAATTATTATTGTTTTTCTTGTTTCTAGATTGCCCCTGACGAAGGGACGTGTAGGTCCCGAAATGCATTGGGTTCACCTTTATTGTCTCGTGCACTAAACTGTGTTAACCAAAAATGTACCTTGTCTGTATATTGACATATGTTTATTAGCATCAGGATGCACTACAAATGATGTAACAAAATGATCTATGTATATGTGTGAAAATTATCAACATATATGAATTAATATATGTGCATTGAATCTAATTGATTTGTTTGATTCCTTTGCATTCGATGAGTTGATTAATAATCAAAGGTCATAGTTACCCCTAGCACTGTGCGCAGTGGCGACTACCGCCTGGTTAGTTTCTTTTTCCTTTCAGTTATTATGCTCGATTGACAGCGAGCATACCACTGCAGCACCTCAGTCACAAGTGATAAAACCAATCTTCTATTTTGAATAAACAGGAGTGCGCTGCCCCCCCCGTCAATTACCTTTCATGCAGGGTCATCGATGGATATGAGGAAGATTTGATCCAATGCAAGAATAGAAAATTCTGACGTGATCAACTAGGCTATCAGTTGGGAAGAGTGTACACCTTCGCCAAACGGTATGGCAACATTACGAGAGGGGTAGCCACCTCACAAATGAGAGAGCTACAAAATGTAATTACGAACTCAGAGGCAGAATCCCTGGGGAATTGAATCACAGCCTCAAATACTAAAGTAGGTGTGGATTTTTTAGAAGAGGTTTTAAGACATTGTCTTGGATTTTGGAATCAAAATATTCAAGATACAGGATCTCGAGCAGAAAGCACACCAAGTATCTCAACACCAAACTCTACTATAGGGGTGACAACATGAGCCAGGAGGAAACAAGAAACCGACCCCAAGAACCGAACAACTTAATGGATAATTTATCTGGATTTGAGAACACACGTTCACAGAAAATGGTCATCAATATGGACCAATCCTTTTGTCCAACAGCCTTCTGGGCCCTCACCACTACAATGATTGACTTCTTCAAGTTTGCACGGAAATTGAAATTGACTTCCATCTTTCACAACAAACCACCCATATTGAGGGAAGCAAAACCTACTATCACCACCCCTTTATCTGTCTAAGATTTAGAGGATATATATTTAGTTGCAACTTTATTGGATGACCCAGGAAACCTACACATGACACCACTTACGTTAGCACATGAATTGAGCATTGATACTGCATATACCACAGAAAATATTGTGAACTCGCCGCCCACTTTTTGCACTCAACTACCTACAGGTAACACCATTGATCTATTCCACACAGCAGTCTCCAAAGATCTGACTCTGGAATATGTGAAATATTGAAAAAAGAAACGCTTTCTTCCAAAAGATCTTGAGAGTCATGAAACGGCTGCCCTTAAAGAACTTAAAAATAATAACCCCAATGTGGTACTGCTACATCCAGATGACTATATTGCCAAAACTAATAGACAACTAAAGCATATTGACTGTTACAAAAAACTAGAAACAAATCCCACCAAATGTATACTTGTAGATCTGAAAACAAAGTTTGAAAAATGGTACAGAAATAACCTCCTGACCTTGAACGTAACAAGCTTTACATAGAACACACAACAATGGCAACCTTATATCTTCTCATAAGAGCAGTCTCCCACCCCCTGGTGGACCAATCATAGTGGGGATAAATTCGATTTGTTCTATGTTGGGGAAATATATAGATCATAAACTGCAGCATTTTTTCAAAGACCTCCCCTTGTATATACGTGACACCAAAGATGTTTTGCTCAAATTGGATAAAATCCCGTGGGATCCTGATTATATACTAACAACTATTGATGTTGTAAACCTGTACACATCAATTTGACATGAAGATGCAATAGAAGCTGTACGGAAGGCATTAGCAATGAAACTAGCTCACTTCTATGAATTCAACCAAATGATATTAGAGATGCTTCTTTTCCGTCTTACCAATAATTTGTTCTCATTTAATACAGAATACTATCTTCAACTACAAGGGAGTGCCAATGGGGCAAACTTTGCGCCCCCATATGCATGCATTTTCATGGGAGAGATAGAGAAATATTGGTTGTGGGACAAGGCATTTTCAGAATATACCTCCCACATAGTATACTAGGGAAGGTATATTGATGATCTACTGTGCATCTGACAGGGTCCACAGGATACTCTAAAACATTTCCTTCAAAAAATCAATGTCAACATATGGAACATCCAAACGACCTCACATCTCTCAACATTAGAAATAGATTTTCTAGATATCACGATATATGCACAAGATGGCACACTGCATACAAAGGCATTTCGTAAACCAACATCTGCTAACTCACTCTTAAGTGCTGATAGCTGTCACCCGCCCACAACAATAAAAAATATTCCAAAGGGTGAATTTCATAGAATGTGAAGAAATTGCAGTGATACTAAAACCTACAAAGAGAACACTAAAAGACTATCTAGCAGACTGGAACAACGGGGTTGCCCCACAACAAAACTGGAAAAAATAGCTGTGAAATTAAATTACACAGCCAATTGTTACAATCAAAAAATCCAGGCAACATGGCAAAAAGAGCAGACATGATCAGGTTTTTGACGTATTTCCACAATGGACATCGAAATATTTGAACAAGTTTGGAAAAACATTGGTACCTTCTATCCAACAATATGTCGATACATTACCAGATTCAACCTTTCCCCCAAATGAGCTTCAGGAGAGCAAATAGTATCAAACAAAGATTTTGTAGATCAGAATACATCGATAAAAGAAAAAGAGCAGATCCAAACGTTCTGTCTAAAATTCTTGGATTCTACACCTGCCGTAACTGCAACCCATGCAAATTCAGCATAAACAAACAGACGGAATCTTCACCATCAAGACAATACACAATCAAAATCAGAGACTGGATCAATTGCAACTCTAACTTTGTAATCTACATTATCATTTGCCCTTGCAATAAAATATATGTGGTAAATACTATCAGGCCTTTCAATACCAGAATCTTGGAACATTACCGGAATATCAACAAACCAGAAGTAGGACAACCCCTAACAGATCATTTCGAGGGATACCACCCCATCACAAAACATTCAAATTCTTTGGACTGGAACATGTCAAACCACAATCTAGAAAGGGCAACCGCGAACTACGCATGAGAGGGAAAGAGAGCAAATTGATCATGCACATGGACACTGTGAATGCGGGTCTCAATAAGTATGCAGAAATGAACTACTGGTTGTATGAATGACCTTGTTATTACCAGGACCTGTCAATGACAAATATAACTAATTGGTCCTTATCCGGACTACACTTGTCAAAGAATACTCCCTCCCAATATCCTACTTGCCTTCTACACTCATCTGAATAGACTCAACTCTTATAAATTCTGCACTCCCTCTCCCTCTGACCCCTAACAGAAAAAAATCCTGTCCCCCAACCCAATCCCGTCATGTCTTTTCATTGCAGGAATCTGCTGTGTTCGTGAGTTGAAAGTATTGGATGTTTCATAACCACAAATCAGCTATGTATGTGGTCTACATATCGGTTCTGCAAGTATATTAGACACGCCCTCCTATTTTTTGTGGGATATATCATTGATACGTCCCCATCTCACTTCCCTATACTGATGTACCCCTGGTCTTACATAGATAGACTTTGGTTCACCATCTTACATTCAGTTAAACATTTTCTCATTTTTTTATTGGTTTTTTTCCTGTATTTTTCCCCAAGTTTCTGTTGACGCTTTGATAAGTTTTACGTCTTTATTACCTCATGGACGTGCAGCCCTCTTTCAACTGCCGGGGGTCTCCCAGTATTTGACTTATGTCTCTGCGCCGTCACAGACAGGTTGCTTTCTGGCTATAGCCATAGAAACCTCATTTGAGGCCCCAGCGTATAAGTAGAGCATGAGGAGTGGGCGCAATCCTGACGCCAGACTTCAGAGACTTATTTTCTCATCACCCGTACCTTGGTATGAATGCAACTCTTTTGAATCACATACGTTTCCCAACCGTCCGCTTCCCTTATCCCACACGCCCTGCCTTGCACTCAGTTGTCTCAATCTCGGTTTCCCATATACCAGCCTCACACGACTTTTCAGCCATCCGACCATTCCTTTTGGGAAGATATGGGAGCACGGTCATATCCTCCCTTTCACTGGTATTTCCATTCCTTTTACACTTGATTTTCAAGTACATGTGTCTTCTTCCTTAATTAGGTGCTTATACAACTTTGACCTTCGGTACTTTCGCTTCTTCGGGTAACTTTCTGATGTTCCATTGCCTTGTATGACTACTCATATGGCTTCAATGCCTTTTAATCTCCTGTGCTTTCATTCTTTTTGACCTTGCTCCCATTCCCTTCACAGATTTAACATAACAAGACTCACTTACATTATTGTATTAAGTACATTTGGTAAGTCACAAATTCTATTTTTCTCAGAACTTCACTAACAAATCCTCTACTATTAAGCTGAATATCGCCCTACCTACACCGGATTAAACACTGGGTTTCTTTCCCCCTTCTCTTGTCTGCATATGGATTCTTTTGACAATCACCAATATCTAACTGTATGGATGTATTGTTAATGGGGACGCCGGGTTGTAGATATCCATATACCAAGCAGGATATGCCACTTGCTTAAAAAAATCTATCTCTGTAATCCAGATATAGGAGTGTACCTATGTCACAATATGAGGATACCTTGCATGGCACTCTATCCCTCATAAGTTATATTTCCATATGCTTTAGCAGTTTGCGAATTTTTAGATTATGTGCATATGCTGACTACTCTATAATATCACAGTCTCATTGCTCTCATATAATTGGAGTGTATTGATTGACTTGTTTGCTTCCTTCCTCTTTCTCTTTCTTCCTTTTTTACTATGTGCTTATCGTGATGTAATTACTATGTTTATGTACATGAGGATGGTTTGTATGACATTGATCAACTATAAGTCAATGCATTCAATGTGATGGAATTACTTTGCTTACGTATTAGAGCATACCTTGCATAATTTCTTATCTTTAACCTTTATGGACAAACAGACTGTGAAATTGTGATCGAGGTACATACGCTGACTGTTTTATAATATTGCATCGTTTTTCAGCCTCAATCTAAGGTTTGGTGGATAGGGTCATGACCCATGGTGCCAACCCATATCCTTGGTCACCTGAAAGTACAAAAATAAATGATTTTGCACCTTGTTACTGAGACATACCTGTCCATGTGTGTTATGTACGCTGGCAAACTCATACTCATTTGTTGCAGTTTAGACCAATATGCGCCAGATACTGGTAACCATTGGTTTACACATGTTTTTAAGTTCCATGTGCCATTGCACATATTGTCCATGTCCTCAAACATAGTACACTTCTACATGCTGACTGTCATGTTTAGGCAGTGGATTACTTTTCTAAGGATTTTGGAATATTCTTAACATCTCTCTGCTATTTGCACTAACTACATGTTCAAAGTTACAAACTTACAATCAGAATATCTGGAAAATATTCAACCCTATGTAGGTAGTAACATTGCCAACATGTATGCCACTCACACATACATTTGTCCTTTTGACACCTCTGATGTCCTTGCTTGCCAACATGACATTGGCACAGACTTTGATTTGTGTACTTAATTTAGCATGGCTATTTGCTTAGTACATATATAGGCACATGCATCAAAAGAATAACCGGTCGCAAACGTGCCCCTTTGCGACCGTTATTTTTGCATTTGGGATGCATCATCCCAAATGCAAAAATCGCAATTTAAGTAATCTCTAAATTGCGATTACTTAAATTGCGATTGCATTTAAGGAACAGCAAATTGAGATTCCTTAAATGTAATGCATTAAAGTTATAAAATTAGCGATTTCGCTAATAGGGTGCGCAAATTACCATGAAGTTGAACTTCATGGTAATTTGCTAAACCTTTGAAAAATGCACTTTTGTGCATTTTTCAAAGTTTCATGTTGCGCACACACATGCCCTTAGGGCATGTGTGTGCTCAACACATGTGCACTGGTCAATTTCAGGGGTGCAACAGGGTGTCCTTTTAACACCCTTGCACCCTGAAATTGCATGCGCAATTTGCGAGTACCTATTGGTACTCGCAAATTGTGCTTGCAATTTCCCATTCATTCCTATGGGCTACAGGCCCATAGGAATTAATGGGAAGCTATTCCTTATTTGTGACTCGCAATTTGCGAATAGAATATAAGGAATGTGTAGGAATGGCTATTATTATAGCGATTTCTACATGCATAGGATTTTGCGAGTCCTTAATTGCGAATCCTTAATATTCGCAATTAAGGACTCGCAAAATCCTAGCTTGATGCATGTGCCAGTTAGTGATTTTGCAGGGATTCTGCTCAGGTACAGAATTTAGCTTGGGACTGGAAAACATTGGCATGAAGGGACTAAGTCACCATACCACCTCAGTATCCATAAGCCCGAGTCCAACTAGCCATAATCCCTCACTTGCCCTCCTAACCTTTCCTGAGAAACAAGTGAGTTGGTACCCCAGAAAACAACACTCTCGATCCTCACCGGGATAGAGGTAACAGGACACACCCTTTCACTCGTACTTGTCCACAATAAGATAAACAAGAGACACAAAGGAAGTTTAGAATATTTATTTAAACTATTATGATCTAAGATGCAGTATTTGCACCACAATTAGAAATCAAATGGATAGCAATAAAATTGCTAGCATGGTTAACAAACCATATACCATGAAAAGCCCTGTTATATTATAAGACAGATTAGCCTAAAGACCCCTTCCTACTGAAGCTAAATGATTATATTTGGAAGATCTCTGGTATGAGTGGAGGACCACGTTCCTTAGCATACATAGATACACGTTCTACATCTCAGCTGTCGCTGTTATCTTTCCCCAGGACCTTCACTCAGTGTGTTTTTTTAGAAAACTTTCCCTAAGTTATATATCAAGACATGTGTGCTCACATACAGCAGCTGCATCCTCATGTTACGTCTAGGGGCTAGTGTCCGACCAGAGAGAATAACAAGGGTCATTGTTGTATGACCTTGTCTATGGTGGTCAGACTAATTCCCAGGAATAAACAAAACACAAAAATATATGCAGGTTCTGTGTGAAAATATACAATGGGCCATACAAGAAACACTTGACAGTGATTTCCCAACATGCAGCATGGATAGTTATATATTTTTTTGACAACCAACAGCTTTTTGTATAGCAAGGTGTCATGATAAACTTAGATAGACACATATGTATGGCAAAGCAGGCCGTTTTTCAAATGGGGCAATGTGAAGTAGATAAAAGTAACTTTCTACTACAGACCTATACACAACACTTGAAGATTTCACATGTATGTGTGTTATTTTGCCTTGTAGGTGATTAAGTGCTTATATGTCTTGATTATGACTTCATTGATGTGTCAAGAGAGCATTGAGTTAGGGATCCTGAGTACACTTTGATACCTTGCCCTGGTTGCTTTTTATTCTAGGTTACCTACTGGAGTATGACATGTTTGACAGCATATCGATAGACTGTGTCAGTTTTACATTTATAGACTGAGATGCTAGAAATATAGGCAACTTGAGCCACCAAACTGGTTATCTATCACATTGATTAAGCATGTCAATGTGGGTTGAAAACTATGTGCATATTTGGACCTAGACTGTAAGAATGGCTGAGACATATGTGTACTGTGTACTGTTGGTATCATATATGTACCTGGATTTGACATTCACACATCAATCGTGCCTACACTTACAGTGCATGACATAAATGGAATTTACAACTACTTCTTCCATTATTGCTCCCAATACTTCATTCAATATACAAGTTTACTGCCATGTGTGACACATTTACTTAAGATTACATGGTTTGTTCGACACATATTATTTGTTTATAAATTGTGGAACCTAGATACATCACTGCACATGCACATTTTCACACTTAGGTAACTTGTTCCCTTTCTACTCATATTGACTTGACTTATGAATCACAAGAATATTGTGTTGCTTTGGTGACTGGTGCAGAAAAAGTGATTCTGTCCACTCACACAGTGTGAGTTGGCACAATACTTTCATAGTTCATTTTTCCCTACTTCCAATTCAGAATTAGTGATCGAATTACACAATGCAACATCATTGACTACTTGCTGGAGTATGTTATTACCAGCATCTGCATATGACACTAGATCCATATACAAACAATGTCTATTATGTTATACATTAAAACATCTTAGTTTGGTATTGGGTATATTTGTGGTTTTCTTAATTATTAGTAAGCCATTCCGATATGTGCCTTTCTGAAACTGCCGATTGATGATTACACTGTGGTGGAAGATGTAGGCATCATGTGCACTCTCTGGAAATGTAGTCAGCACTGTTATGAACATTCCCTATGGTCCACTATTGCTTGGACATTGATGGAGTATGTGGGGTTTTGATTTCTGTAGAGGTGAGATGTTGCAGCAGGAAGCACCAGTTGTATGTGTGTGCAATCAATGGTACCAAGGCCATGAGGAATCATCCAGCTATGGCGTAGAATCCTTGCTTGGTAGCTAGTTGTTGTTGTGGAGTGTTGGGTAAGAGAAGGTTCTAGGGTGTGAGTCTAATTTTGTCATCCAAAACAAAGGGAAGGTAGGCAGAAATTGTTCCCTGTGAGATTCCTGCCAATCTGGCTGTTGTAATTTGGAAGGAGCCTGATGTCAGAATGTGGAGCACAGCCAAACATTTTGCATGTCGTGGTGGGTTATGGGGCCTTGCAGCTGGTGGCTGGTGACTTGGCCCAATCATCTTCAGCAATTCCATGACACCGGAAAACATGCTCCCTCCTCCTTCGGTGCCTACGTGGTGGTTGGCGTCTCCTAGCTACCCCAAGTAGCAGTATGATCAACTCCATACATAGATGAGCTTGCCCAAGATGATAAACAACCATTACTGTGCAGTCATTACAACGCACTACATTTACAACACAGTCATTACAACGCAACTGCCTTTTCATCGCATGCCATTACAATGCAGCAATTACAAAGCATGTCAATACAACTCATGCCATTACAACGCATGCCCCTATATTGCGTGCCATTACAACGCATTAGAAGGTAAGTAATGGGGAACAGTCATTTTTAACCTTACACTATCCAACACTTACCCTACTGTTGCACTCACTGGAGTGGGAATAGTAATTTGTACCCCTTCACTATCCAACACTTACCCTACTGTTGCACTCACTGGAGTGAGAATAGTAATTTTTACCCCTACAATATCCAGCACTTACCCTACTTTTGCACTCACTGGAGTGGGAATAGTAATTTTTACCCCTACACTATCCAACACTTACCCTACAGTTGCCCTAAAAGTAATCTGCGTTGTAATGGTATGCATTGTAACAGAATGCGTTGTAAATGTAGTTTCTAAAAATGCGTGGTGATGGCATGCATTGTAAAATCATGCGTTGTAATGGATGTTGCGATGTAAAAACCACTTTGTAAAGGCATGCGTTGTAAAGGTTTGCGTTGTAACGAGTCCTATTCGCCAAAGAGTTTTATGTTGTTCAGATTTTTATACCACAGCCATTGCATCATTTCCTATGCCTGGTTTGACAAAGCAAAGCAAATTGTGCCGTATTTCATGTTTTGCGCTGCACTTCCACTCTATGCATGACACAGTGATACATCCATGAATACCATTGCGTTGCACCAGATTTTGGGGGGAGAATGCCTGCATTGTATATATTAAATGATGTGTGATGCAGCTGTTTTTGATGCAGTTTTTGACCCACGCAACACATACAAAAGTATGCATTTTTGCAAATGTTTCATTGTAAACATATGACTTAACGCTTGCACGGCAGTTGCATCACAATTCGTGGTGCAACACCAGTGCAAGTCTCCCATAAATATACCCCACAGAGTTATCCTGGGAGAAAATTGCCCTATTTACATGTCCAGGTTTTAAAGGTAACTTATTAGCGCTGAGAAGCTAGGCAGTCTGCAGATGAAGCACAGCGGCAGAATCTCAGTAATATATCATGACAGCAGTGAGGGGGCAACAATAAGAGGTATTTTACCTGTTAGGTCACTAAGAGCTCAAGCAGTTCTGTAGGATTACATTGGCTACCCATAGTGCTGTCTTTTGGTCAGGTAACACCCAATGTGAAACTAAACTTTGGCCCCCTCTTACGTGTCCTCTTTAATTATCTATATGTCCCAGGTCGGAGCAAAACCTCTGCAACCATCTTCTGCACCCCTCTGCAGGTCGGGACAATGGGTGTGGGCCCAGCTTGCACATGCTAAACGCCAGGCCAGGACTGGCCTACTCTGGGGCCTATTATCAAGAAACGGCGTTAAACTTATCGCCGCTTTAGCGGCAGAAAACTGCCGCTAAAGCAGCGATAATGGGCTTGATAATATCCCGCAGAGAATTCCAATAGAAGCCCATGTTCTGGTGTCAACATAGGCTTCTATGGGAATTCTCAAGGGCATATTATCAAGCCCATTATCGCCGCTCTTTCTGCCGCTAAAGCGGCGATAATTTTAACGCCGTGCTTGATAATATGCCCCCAAGATCCCAATCCAGACTCACTGTTTGAGCCTTTTTACCTCTCCTCCTCTCACACTTTGTGAAAAACATCCATTTACATCTAGTCCACTGTGTTGGATGCTTCTGAAGAGCGGAACAAGCTGCTCATTTCTCTGAGTGCGGTGACATTGGAAGTGGCACGCACATTTCTGATCCGTATGCAATGACACTTGAGTGCCACTCAAGTCCTGATTGTGGACTTCTGAGGACTGGCTGCTAGGAGACCAGCCAGTAGCAGTGAAATGGTTTACTAGATTCACTGCTAGTCAAAAGTGGCACTCATCACCATGGCACCATTTCCAGCGATGAGGCACAAAGTACCTTTAATGGAAGGGCTGGATACCTGGGAGTGGGTCCATAAATGTGCCTGTGGCCACTGTCTGATACCCAGCTAAAATGTTACCAATGAAGCATCCTGGAGGGGTGGGATTCATATATCATTACAGATCAACTATTCATTTCCTCCTCATCAACTTTTTATGAAATGAGGTGTGCAGTTTAATGGAGCTCAGTACTCCGCCTTCGTAGTTTAAAGCAGCCCATTTTTCTGGATGAACAAATGAATTTATCTGACTTTGCACTTAGAAGCATCTATAATATATGGCAAACTATGTGAACATCCGAAAAGTGTGACCTGCACATTCTTCACTGAATTGCGGAATTTCCCATTCTACCCTCTCATAGATACAAAAGTGCTATTTGTGTACATGTAAACAAACAGCAACACTGATCATTTCTCTAAACACATTTTGGGGCAGATATATAAGAAACTGACACATCCGTAGAGATGCGTCAGTTTCCCTATGCCAGCATGCAAATCCCTTGCGCCACCATGGATGCGCCATATTTATAATACAGCACACCATGGCACAAGGATTGACAGATGTGTCAGAAATGTTGATGCATCTGATGTCTCAAAATTAACGCATTGCTGGAGTCACATCGCAAGCACGACGCAACTCCAGCAATGCATGGTAAGGCCTATACTCATCATGCTGCGTCTTGACGCAGTGCCATCCTAGAAGTGGTGCAGTGAAATTCTTGTAGATTTCTCTGCATCACTTCTGCAAGGCTTTCCTGCGTGGGAATGCCTACCCTGCATACATTATACCTGACGCAGGTATAATGTGACACAGGGTGTTACAATGTGATGCATCTCCCGAATGTGCCACGTTGTAAATTGGCCACATTATTTACGAAGATTTTGTAAATTGTAAAGCATGCTCTAGATATATTTTAAAGAATTGGTAATAGTTAAACAAGGAGCTGTCCTCTCCAGCAAAACTCAAAACAAGCACATTGATGTCTATATTCTTGAATACAGACGTAATTTTGTTCATCTTCTTCGACAACATAAACAAATGACATTTTGCTGCATTCTATGTTTGGCAATATACATGCATGAGAAGGAGGAGCTCCTGAGTTGAGGGCCTTGAGTGTGACACGGAACCGGCTACCCCGTCTCCACTGACCTTTGCTGTCTAAACAGTCACTGCTGCAGAAAAATCCTAGACGCCAGCGCAGCATTCGGGGGTGAGGAGTAGTGTGGAGCAGCTGGTTGTGGGGCAATGGGGGCCTTTGCAGCCTCGCCCTCCTGGCGCATCTGTTGCCACTGTGGTTGAAGGTGCCGCTCCCACCCCTTGCAGTGCAAAGGGAGCTGCCGGACCCGCCCGGTCCTTCCTGCCACAGGTTGCCTCCCCAACCAGGCCAACTCAGTGGCTTGGAATCAGGCCTCAGGCTTGTAGCCAAGGAAGGCCCAGGCAAACTCGACAACAAGGGAGGGGTGAGAACTCTACCCTCCCCCACTTTCAATGGTTAATTTACTGCCACCAATCCATTTAGTGAACAACATCCCCTGGCTGGCTGATGAAATAAGGAGATAGAAGAAGGGGTCCCGAGGCCACCCCGGCTGCACAGACCTGCACAGATCTATATAGCACTATAGAGCACTATATAGCGTCATATAGCGCACAAGTAAGAGTGGTGCTGTGGGCCAGGTTCCATTGGCCTGATCAAGCACAGTGGTAGCAGAAGTGGCCCACCCATGCGCATGCATGGCTTGCAGCCCGGGTGCTCTCTCCCACATATGCTGGCGTGCTGGAGATGAGCAATCTCTGGATCCAGCCCCCGTGAACTCTCACATCCTACACAATCAAGGCATGATTGTGCCCCTCCCCCATTCTCACAGCCGTTAAAACATGAGTGAGTAAGAGGAGAGGAAGCACCACACAGAACATCAGCAAACCCGTGGGAAGAATCTTCCAGTGTCAAAGGGTGCACTAGTGCCCTGTTGTTGTGAATTATCTTACTAATTTCATGCACCAGCAAGAGGTTGGCCAACAAAGAGACAACATGGTGCCCACAGTCAAGCAGCCTACTCTCAACACCTGCAGGTCTACTTAGATTAGAAGCTAGGCAGAGGGACTATCAGAGAGGAACAAACTAAATGGCATGAGACACACACCAAGTGCTCTGGGTGCCCGCCCCAAAGCCCTCTCAAGAAACACCAGGGCCATTAGAGCCTCCAGGGCATTTTATCCCAGGACTGGGAAATTACCCTTTTGGATCTTTACACACAAGGGCAGCAACAAAGACAAAGGTAGGGGCACATAAAGGAGCAGAAATATGCCCCATTAACCAAGCTATGGCAGAGGGCAGAATGAGATGGACCACAAAGTCTAACTCAGCTGTGCCCCGGAAGAGGAGCAGACCAAGCAACAATAAAAACACAAGACGTACGGATTATGGCCTACTTTAAATAAATGGACAAGGATACAAATCTACTTGGGGGGCCCAGACCGCGGGTCCAAAGCGCACCCCCCACAGCATACACAACCAACTCCAAAGCATGCCTAGAAGTTCGACCACTCCTGGGTAAGAAAAAGGACACACTCATGCCCAAAATTCAGAGACCTTAGTGGTCAATCATCGAACTTTCTTCAACTTTACTAGCTCTTCCGGTAACTCCTCAGTCGAGGAAGGATGCAAGTAATCCACTACTGAATTAGCCAACGACCCCCAGCACACCTCAGGGAATTAATTACTGCTCCGTTCTACCATGAGTTCCATGCACACAAAGGCAACAAAATAAAGGAGGGGACCCCCCAGGAAAAAAGTGCAACCAGAAGACCACAAAGCAAGAAGGGCCCCCCAAATATCAGACCACCATCCCATGGGCAGTGAAACAGGCCCAGTAGCTTTATTCCAGCCAGAGTCAATCAACTCTAGACAGCTCCCCAGCCTTCCCACCATTCGAGCTTTCCTGTGCGTAGGACAATCTGCTAGGATACAGCAACGCTTCCCTGACAGCGGCAGCAAATACTCTAACATGGCAATTACAAAAGCTTGAAATACAGATGGAAACACTTCAAGTAATGGCACTTGCCATGGTAGATATTGCGCAAAAAACACCAAAATCAATTAAGCCAACACCAGGCTGCCTATGTTCTAATATTGTGGACAAACTGGCTTCGCTTCCATTGGCACTTGCCACATTGGTCGCAGAGCTGAACGCCATAAATAACACATGATTTGGCCTGCACAAACCAGGGGCAACTACAGGTGGTACATACAAGGCGGACACAGGACTTACATCATCACTAGCCCATTCAAAACCTCAAACAACAGCACACCCAGAAAGAGAGAAGGAACAGTCAACCCACTTCGCTTCACACAGCCTTACCAGCAAACCAAGAGTGGAGCCCAATGTAAATAATGTAGTGCAGGACAGCCATGAGGCAGGGGTTACCCCCATGACACCATTCACCCGGAGAGAGAGAAAGGACAGAGGACAAAACAAAACAAGACAATGAGAATCCTTGAAAGCCCACAATAAAGCTTGAAATTAAGCCATAGCGAAAGAAACCCACTTACCAACCACGAACGGATCTATCATACCCTTTTACCCAATATTTCAAATGGGACCGCAATACCCGTGCCCGCCAAAGGAAGCCACTACGGCCATCACGTCTTCAAACAAGCCAACCTAAGCACAGGCTGTCGAGGTCAGACCAGCGGCCACGCTGATTCAGCGCCTCCTGGAGAAACATCATCTCCACACCGGCAGGACACGCTCAACGCAGCACACAGGCAGGATGTCCAGTCATGGCAATAACGCTCCTACCCAGGTAGCACAGTGCATGAAAAGGGCAGTGGCACTGGACCAACATAGAACAGTCAGCCTTCCACACCACCAGGTACACATTTGATCAACACATACCTGGCAAAATCCAATCAAAATAAGGTTGCTGAATATATATGAACCACGATGATAGGACCCACCAAAGTAGACAACACAGGTAGGCCAGTAGAACACCAAAGATGCTCTGTGGTTGGAGAAACAGCGGTGAGAGAGTGAAACTGGTATCTAATAGGCACAAGGGACACAGAACAAACTACAACGGTAACCCTCTCACAGTCTCAAATAGTCTGCCCCTGAGAGCCGACATCAGGGAATCACCATGCACACCTCTGCCTCAACCGCCCGGAACAAGGGTCCATAGCGAAATGCACCAAATGTCTAGTTAGAACTCAGCAGGGGTTGACTGCCCCAAAAATATTTATCCTGCAGGACACATCCAGAGGCAATACGGACACTCTCAACAGAGCCAACATTTTAAAACTTTTGCAGTACATTCCATCACTGTCATGCATCACCAGTGAAGACATAATCCCTGTACAGTTTTATGTTATCACTCCAGATAAAGGAAAGTCGACCATCATAACATGGTGGGACACCAGCACATCCATGAAGGTGCTCAACAAAAGGGGCAGTTCTAAGACTGGGGGGTTCGAGTATGGATGATGGACAAAGAAAATACCTGCACACTCTCCAGTTTTAGCCTACAAGCAGCCCCAAGGAGACTATCTTATAGGGGACAAATAGGTCTGAGAATCCTTGTGGCTTCGAGAGTCTCAATATTCAGTGTGGGCTAGAGGGTCAGGATGGGGCTCGGTAAGTAACCACCATTCAGAGCAGTGCACCCCATCACGCACCAGACTCAAACTACTGGGGCTGCGTTACCATGAGCCTGGCCCAAAAGAACTTGAGACATTCCTAGCAAAGCGCATATGAACAACCAGGGCTCAGTAAGCTGAATTAAAGCCATCAATATTGTGACATAGAATGTGGCCGGAATCCCTATGATCCTTCACACCACGGCTGTTCTTTTTTTCAAACAAACTTTATTAATCGTTTATTTATGGTAGCATACAGACAGCAGTATGAATATGCATACGAGCACACCCATCACATATCTGACAATTCAATATATTCCGATCATCATTCCTTGTATTTCTCCCTCATTTCTTACTGAGGAGTTCCCCCCTCATGTCCTCATTTCGTTTGTTGTTCGGCCAGTCTCTGTTCCCATAGCGACGCTCCTTCTACATTTCAGCTATTGGAAAGTAATGACTCGTGTGGTGTACACTGCTTCTGCCCACCCCACACCAAATGGCGTGTCTTAACTTGCGTACTCTAATGCCCCTCTCAGGTCCACTCTCTTGGAGCCTCTACCCAGAGGTCTTATTCTCTACTGTCCCTTCAGGCTCCCATTATCTGGATGGCACGTCCGAACCCTCCTTTTCCATTCTACCATTCCCATACATTTATATCAGGCTACTTTATGGTTCAGCCTCTTGCGAAGCCTCCTTACGCACCTCTTCTGTGGCATCCTCTTGCTGCTTAAGTGTTGTTACCAACGCTTCACATTCCCTTGCTGCCTCTAAAGCCTTCTCACCTTTATTTTGCCTGGCCTCTCTGAGCCATACCACCCCCTCATAGCTTGCCCGGCGCACAAACTCTCTCTTCCACCTGTCTGTGTGGGCCCTTCTGTGCGGGGACCTTCTGTGTGGGGACCTTCTGAGTGGGGACCTCCCCTTGCCTTCCAAAGACTGGTGATGTCCCTTTTTGATAATATAAGACCCAAGTCTTGAAATGTACTTGTGATCTTATTCCTAGAGGTGTGTGAGAATCTGTGCAACAGGCAGTATCCCGGAGTCATGCTAACTTCCTTTTCCGTCACTTCTGAAACAATTTCAGTCACCTCCCTCCAGAATTTCCCTAACTCCGGACTCCGGACAGCTCCAAAACATATGGAAAAACTCTGCCCCCTCCTCCCCACAGCAGGGACAGGCCGCTATTGTCGTGCTGAAGTGACTGTAGATATGTCTTGGGGTAAGATACGCCCTATGAAATATGTAAAAGTTCACCAATTGGAATCTAGTGTTTCCAGTGATCTTACTGACATGTTCTGTCAATTACCCCCATACTTTCTCCTCTAGAGGTTACCCCAGATCTTCTTCCCATCTCTGCTGTAATTCATTAAGGGCAGGGAGTGTCGCCCAGCTTAGCCCCCTGTACAAGCAAGTGACCGCCTCAATTGTCCCTGCTTCCGATACCACAGATTGGCACCCCTCAGGGAGAGGCAGTTCAGACAGCCCACTCCTCCAATCTTTATGTATTGCTGCTGTTAAGGCCATATGTAATAGAAAGTCTCCCATCTGTACCTCGTATCTCTCACTGAATGTGTCAAAGGGCAGTAGAGTCCTGTCCTCATATAACATCCCCTCTGTGGTTACCCCTGCTTTCATCCAGGACTCCAGTCTTCTCCAATCTGCTCTATGCGGTAGTGCCATCCATAATGCTAAAGGAATCTCCGGTCCATATGGGTGCTTGATTTTGGACCACTGTAGTCTTCTAGTACAACATTTGTGAGCCACTTGTAGTTCTGTAGTAATTTCTATTTCCTGTATGGGCAGCTGTAATACTACTCTTAAGAGGAGGTCCAGACGCGGGCTTCCGTCTCCCTGCTGTGCCATCCCTCGTATCTGAGTCGCAACCCATTTTGTGAGCCATTGCAACTGGGCCGCTATATAATAGTACTCAAAGTCTGGTGCTGCCAGGCCTTCAGGACTACTCTGCACCTCCCAGCTCGCAACAGGAATTCCGTCACCATTGTCCAGAGCTGTCGAAACCTCTCTGCTAGGATCCATACTGGCAGTACACTGAATACATACAAGAGTCTCTGGAGTGTCACCATTTTTAGGAGGGATATCCTGCCAGTCAGCAATAAGGAAAGGGTTCCCCAAAGTTCGAAGCTGGCCTTCGTCCCTTAATAACTTTTCCTACGTTGCCCTCTAGCAGATCTACTCGATCATGATAAATTTGGATCGCCAAATATGGGAGACATCTACCTTTCCACTCTATACCGTCTACCGCCTGTGGTTTGTCTTGTCCCTGCCTGATAGGAAACAGACACGACTTCCTCCAATTTACCTTAAGACCTACTACTCTCTCTAGTGGCATCAGCAATTCCCTTGCTCCGTCGAGGTCTTATCCCGTGTTTGTAAGGAGTAGCAGTAAGTCATCTACATATAATGCTATATGATGGATTTGCCCCTCCACCTCCAGCCCTTGATAAAAGGTTCTTGTCCTGGCTTTAGAGGCCAATGGCTCCATGGCCAGAGTGAACAGAAGGGGTGATAAGGGACACCCCTGCCGTGTTCCCCTCTCCACCCCGTAGCTATCTGATATGAGCCTACCTGTCCTGACTCGGGCCTTAGAATTTATATACAATAGGGCCGTCCATGCCACGAACTTTAGTCCCAGTCCAAATGCACGCATCACCCTAAATAGATATGGCCATTCAAGACTGTCGAAAGCCTTCTCTATGTCTACTGCAAAGATGGCTGCCTCCTCTCTGCTGTATGTGTCTGCTTCCAATACTCTCAACAACCTCCTCACATTCATCACCGTGTTCCGGGCCCGTATGAACCACGCAAAGTCCTGGTGTATAAGAGCTATCATATGTGGCAAACGACGTGTGGCCAGTATCTTGATTAAGTATTTGTAATCGAGATTAAGCATAGAGAGCGGCCTGTATGCTGCCTTGTCAGATGCCTGCTTCCCTGGCTTTAACAGCGGGACTATCAAGGCCTCCCTGGTTGTCTCTGGTAGTTTTCCCCCTTGTTTTGTATGTTTGTACAGCTCTACCAGTCAGGGTCCCAACAGGTTTACATATGTGGCGTAAAATTCTACAGGAACTCATCTGTCTGTGGTGTTTTATTCCTAGCGATGGCCTTAATGGCACTTTTTACCTCGCACAGCTCTATCTCACTCCACAACGCTTTTGTCTCTTCCTCATGAAGCGTCGGCAGTTCAGCACTTCCCACATAGGCATCTAGTTCCTCAGCTGTGGGGGAAACTCTACTTTTTTATAACCCAGTATAGTATTCACAGAATAGCCTATTAATGTCTTGCTGACTGTATCAGATCTCTCCTTGTTCATCTATCATTTCCAGGATAACAGATACCTTTTGGCCGGGTTGACGAGCTATGCCAGCAGTGCCCCCGGTTTGTCCCATTCGGTGTGCGCCCGTGTCATGTAGTTCTTGTAGTCGAAGCAGTGCAATCTCTCCACATGCTCTGCCACCGCTTCTTTGGCTGCTAGCAGTTCTTCCTATTTGCCTGCATTCTCTGGTCTTTCCCTTTCAATGTTTTGCAAGCGCTGTTCTGCTAAAAAAGTGTCCCTCAGAAGAGTCCTCCTCACTCTGCTACAGGACTCGAGGCAGTACCCGCATTTACTTCAAAGTATTGCTCGATGGCTGTTTGGATCATTGCCTGATATCCCTGGTCTTCTAATGTCTCCGGTCTGAGGCACCACGTGGGGATACACGTTCTAACCCTGGACCAGCCAAGTCCAATTAGTAGTGGATTATGGTCTGAGATCTTGGTTTCAGATATTCATTAGTCTGCACACACTCATGGACATCTGGAGTGCACAATATGGCGTCCAGCCTAACATGTTACTCGTGTATATGCGAGAGAATGAATAGTCTCTATCCGCCAGGTGTTGTGCCCTCCAAGAGTCTGTCAGTCCCCATTGCAGTTGCCAGTTCCTTCTTGCCACTGCTGTTCTGCAATCTGGTGAGTCTTGCAGTGGGGGGTGAGAGCGATCTAGATTTACATCTTCAACACAGTTATAGTCTCCACCTAAAAGCACTGACCCAGTTAATCATGCAAGAGGGTTCTAGAAAGAGCTGCCAGGAAAGAGGCTTGATCTAAGTTTGGGCCGTAAATACTTCCTATTGTCACATCCGTCCCATCTAACTTACCCATTAAGCTCCCACTCATTGATTTCTCACCTTCTTTCTGTCTCGGTAGTTGCACTTTCTGGTTGGTTTAAAAGCACTGTTTTCCATCACAGTCCTAGCGCCAAGATACCCGTAGGGTGATAGCTGCGCGGTACAAAAACTAAATACATACATACATACATTAAGACCACATACCGCCCTTCAGGGTGTATGAACTGCTTAGTACATTGGAAAGGGACTCTTGCTCTCACCCAAACCAGTGTCTCTCTGGCGAATGCACAATGGTTTGTTTGGTACATCTGACCCCGCCAGCGACGTTGTAATGCAGCCCCCTCTTTCGCATTTATATGTGTCTCCTGCAGCATTACAATTTGCACCCCTCTGCGCACCAAAAATGCATGTACCTTGTGCCGCTTTGTAATGGAATGCATCCCAGGTACGTTCCAGGAAATACACCTGAAGTCTAAGGTGGGTCCCATTGGATTGACACTAAGCCTTCACTATATAGTTTCTTGCCCCAGACACACCTTGCCCCTATTCAAAACCCCTGAAACAAAAGAACTTTGAAGTGGATATCGCCCAGCCCGAGAGCCCCTTCGCCCGAATCCCCCCATGTTACAGCAGATAATCTCCCCCTCAACCCCTCCTCCTATTTACTCTTATCAATTTCTCCTTAAGTCTTCCCACCCTACCCTATTCTGTGGTAACTCTAAAGGATATAGTTCGCCAGAGTCTGCAGTTCGTTTGCCTTGACAGTTCACTGTCTGCCCAGCTCATCAGCATTATTGGGTGTTACTTTCGGCAGCTCCGTCTCCGATTCCTCTGCTGCACTTGTTGTTGGAGAACTCTCCGACCGGCCATCTTCTCGATCACTCTGTATTGAGCTAGGGCTGGACCCCGATTGACTAAGCTCTGCTACCGCCTTAAGGGCCTTGCACCGTTCCGCCTGAGCTTCTGTCAAGGTTGGTGCCCTTTTCTTCCCACGACCCCCTTCTCTCCTCACTGCCGTCGATCCCGGTGAGCTTCCTCTCTATACCCGTCCTGGGCCAGAGTCCAGTCCTTCCAAGGTTTCCTGCAGCGTCTGGAAAAATTGCACTACCTTTGGACCAAGTACTCGCAGTCTAGCTGGGAACAGAATTGTGTATGGGAGCTGCAGCTGCTGCAGCTTCCTTTTCACCAACAGGAATGTGGTTCTTTGCCTCTGAACTTCTCTGGTAAAATCTGGGAACACCATTATTTTACTATTCCCAATCGGTAGATTATTTTTCTGTCAGGCCTGCTTAAGAATGTGGTTCCTGTCTCTGAAATGAAGCATGCATGCTACTATTGGTCTTTATGGAGCCCCTGGTCTAGGCACCCTGAAAGGAACTCTATGCGCCCTCTCCATAGCATAAAATGGTGATAATCCCTCTGGAGTCACTTCACTTTTGATCCAATCTTCCAGAAATTGCACCATATTATCTCCTTCCTCTTTCTCAGGTACTCCGACTATGGGCAAGTGTTTTATGTGCGATCTCCCTTCGCTGTCTTCTGCCCTTGCCTCCAGTATCTGTGTTTTCGCTTCCACGGCTGTGAGAGATTTCTTCAGATCTGTTACCTCCGCGGGGATGTCTGTGAGCGTTTTTTCAGTGCCAGTTACTCTCTCAGCTAGACGGCAGTAATAATCTTTTAAAAGGCTGAGGTCGGTGTCACTGGCATCGATTTTCATTTTGAGTGCTTCACGGGACGCCGTGATAGCCTCCATAATGTCTGCCAATGTGGGCTGCATGGTAGAGGCATCCCTCCCCGTTTCTAGGATGTCATCCTCTTCATCCGTCTGGGTGTTCCCACCTCCCATGGCCATGGTGCCATGTCCCTTCTGCTTTGGCACTTTACCCATGCTGGCCTTCAGCCTCACTTCCCTGCCAGTGGACCTCTGCTGCCAGTCTCTGGCTGATTTCTGCGTGCGATCTCTCTCAGGCTCTTCTCTGAGTGTTGGACTCGATATTTCATGGACCGTAACTATTGATTCCCCTTGGTCCCAGATTAGTCCCAGTGCCTCTCGGATGGCCTTTAATTCAGAGTCACTGTTTTCTTACCCGGCTATCCGTTGTTACACTCCTTGGTTCATGCACTTTCTGGCCCTGCCGGGCCTAGTCCCCTCTGATGTCCAGGGTTCAGTCGCCTCCCCTCACGGTGGGCTCGGCATATCTCTGCAGCCTTTAGCGGTGTTCTCCAGGTTCCCTGTTCGGTGTCCACAGCTTCTCTGTTGATTACGGCTCCCCTAATTACTTTTTGGGTTGTCCATGTGCTCTCTTGCTTCTCCTCACCCTCTCAATCTGAGTCAATTTGCTGCAACCCTGCATCGTTGCCCTTATAAGTTCCAGGGTGCTCCTCCATATGCCCTCTCTCTGGGTCTGTCGCTCTCTTATTACGGCCCATCACTCTGCTCCCAGGCCTTTTCTCGCTTTGACTCCGCTCTCTCTGCTTGTAGATCCTCCAATTATGTGTGCCTTCCGGCTGTTCAGTGCGCTCCTCTACGTGCTGCTCAGCCCTACTATACAGGCCTCGTTTATCTCAAGCCCCACACCGTCGCTTCACTCGGGCCTCTGTACAGGTATGTGTCCTCTCCTCTATTTCTCTTGGTCCTCCGTATTTAGCCGATCTCTGATAAGTCCAGGCCTCCTTGGTGGTCCCACAAGGGTATATACACTCAGCGCGTCTCCCGCCGCCCACCTCTTCTATCGTGTCATCACTACCTCCGCTCTTCAATGTGGCTGCCTGATCGCCGTTGCAGTGGTCCCTCACCGCCCTCGGTTGGTGCCTCCCCTTGTCTTTCAGCACAGCGAGTGTTCCTTATGGGCTGCCCTGTGTCTCAGTTGCTCCCGGATTCCTGGTTTCAGCGCCCAATTTGCGAGGCGGCCGCAGTGCTTAATTTGTGCCGGTGCTTGCAGGTGCTCAGCACCGGAACTTATTTTGCAGGGCCGGGTCTATTGAAAAGGGGGGGCTCTTGGCCCCCCCGCCCGCATGGCGGTGCGGCGACCCCTCCCCTTGTCCTCCGGACTTCTCGGTGGTGGGGCGTGTCCACTGGGGCGCGCCCTGTCACCGATTGGTTGCCACCCCACCCTTGACCCGGATGTCGTTAATCGATATCCGGGTCGGGGGGAAAGGGGGGGGGTGGGCCGCTGGGAAATAAAGAGGCGGGGAGCGCCCAGGTGACCCCCTTGTTGCCTGGACGCTCCCCCCACACTGGACGTGCCCCGCGCTCGGGGCCTCGTGTTTTTTAATTGTTTTACTTTTCTCTTTGGCTCCAGGTTGGATTTGCGCGGCTTCGCCAGATCAGCGGTGATTGCCGGATCACGAGACCTCCGACGGACGCGCTGCTGCCTGGTGATCAAGGGGACGCTGGCCAGACACGCGGTCGGTGAGAAGTACCGTTGCCTTGTCCGGTTGTGAGGTACGGTAGTTGGAGTGGGGGGCGGTGTTGCGTGTGGCTTCCGGAGTCGGCACGTGCACAGCACGATAATATCCTCGGCTCCCGGAGGCTGCGCGGTGCCGCTCTGCTTCTGAATGCACCGTTTTGGCCATTTGTCTCCATATTTGCTTGGGGGGAGGACCGGCAAACCTCAGTTATAGTGGTCAGGCTCGCTCACTCCACTGCCTCGCTAGGGACACGCCGAGGCTGTTCGGACAAAGTTTGCCTAAGCTGCTTTTGGCTCCCAGACAACCCTGACTGCACACAACAGCCTTCCTGTGTATGAACTTACTGGCAATTTTACTGTTAAGACCCTGAATGGGGGACAGTAGGCGGTAAATAGGGGGTTTGGAATTTTTGCCTTTTGACTGTGCCCAATTGGGATCTGGCTTCTCTGTTACCAGGTGCAGGGGACTGGGCAGTAAAAAAAGTTCGTGCAAGTACAGGGGGGTTTACCTTGATACAGTCGGCTTTGCATAACTACGGGCCTTAATATTTCCAGGAATTAATGCATTTTCTGTTTTAGGTGTATTGTTATTGCACTCATCCAAAGTCACGTGGTACGCTCTGAGTGGTGGACAGCGGTGGTGGTCGCAGGTCAATTCCGGCTGGAAGTACGCAGGATTGGGACGGTAAGAGGAGAGCGGGGGGCTCGCATTACATCGCTTCTGGTAGCCGCCGGGTGGGTCTACGTTAGAGTTTACTCACCCCTGACAAACCGGATAAGCCGGGGCGTTGCGGTTACGGTTGCATGGTGCTTACAGCCCCCTGTACATCCTCCTTCTGGTAAAGGTATTAGGCACACTCACACCTGTGTTGGAATACTAGGAGTGTAGGGCGGTGCACCTCAGTCATGCCGAGGTCGATGGGTGAGAAAGGAGGGTCCAGGATGGAGGTTATGATGCAGGCCATGATGCAGGACATGAACAGTATCAATAGGCGGTTGGGGAAGGTGGATGAATTGGAGGCCCTTATGAATGAAAGGTTTGCTGAGTCCCCAGGCCCTCCAAGCAGGCCCGCGCGGCAGCGAAAGGCGCCTTTGCCAAGGGGCGATTTTGCTAGCCCGCCAAGGAAGTCTAGGGCCAAGAAGCCCAGGTGCAGTGCCCCAGCCCCAGCAGTTCCGGTCTCGATTCCTCCCGCACCCACGAGTCCAGTACCTTTGATACCTGTACCGGTAGCTCCGGAGCCCGCTGCACCGGCTCCTGCCATGCCACCGGCGTTACCTCTTGTGGGCCCTGTTTCCCCGCCCGTGGCACCGATGCCAGTGCCGGGTTTGCCGCCACCGGTTACTCCGTTGCCGGCCATACCAGTGCCACTGGCCACGCCCCCTGGGGCGCCCGTAGCCCCAGTTGATAACTCGGACTCGGTCCCTGCTGAATTGGCTTCTCAAATAGCGGCCTTATTGCCTTGGTTACAAAAGGGGGGCGTGTTACCAGCTTCATCAGATCACGCTGCGGAAGCAGCGCAGTTGGTAGAAAAGATTCAAGCGGCAGCGGCAGCCGACAGAGCTGCGGTACCCTCATCTGCTTCACTTTCAGGTTCCAGCCCCGCCCAACCGAACGCAGATGGTGGTCAACCGGCCCGGGTACAAGGAAATGGTAAGGAGGTGGCGCTGCCTCTCTTGGGGGATGGGTCAATACCTTCCAGGAGTGAGAATTTGGCACAACATGTGTCTCAGGCAACGAAAGAAATGATTTGGGCGGGAAAATATATTTACATTTTTTCATTGCTACTGGATAGCAGGGAAATGGAACATGCTAAGACACTAAAGGAATGGATGCTTCCTAGTGAATGGAGGGCACAGTGTTCTAGATTTAGGGTGGAGGAAACTTTGCTCAACTGGGTCAGGGCTTTCGCCGTATTCACGACCATCATGTCCGAACGGCCGCCTAATGTGCAGGCGCCATTGGCTTGCTACCAGAGTAGGATTGTGGGGTGGAGCGAGCAGTACCCGGGGGATGCCTGGAAGGAGTATGATGTCAATTTCAGGAAAGCTAAAGAATTTGACTCATCACTGACATGGGATAGGGTTGACTCTGTGTCGTGGCATAGGCAGTTCTCAGGGAGCCCGGCCCCACTCCAGTCCACCAGTGCGGGCAGGGGGTACCCCACCAGACCTCATCACCCCTTTTGGACGGCCCAGGGGAGCGAGGTCCCGGGTAGGAGTAGGGGGGGGTTTGAGAGGAAAGGGGTGTGCTAGGATTTTAATAAGCGCACCTGCACGAGGGCCCCTGGCACCTGTAGATTTAGACATGCATGTGCAGTCTGCGGTCACCCCTCCCACCCCGAGTCATCTTGCAGGTCTAAGCAGGGCAACCACAGTCAGAAGGGGAGGGAGAAGCCGGAGTAGTACAGATAATTTGGTTATCCCCACCCCTATAGATGTTTTGGCAATGATTCCTTGGTTGAATAGGTACCCGAATCACACAGCGGCCACTCTACTTCAGGAAGGTTTTTCCCAAGGTTTTAGGATCCCGGCAGGGGGGTACACAGGGAGTGCACATTGCAGGAACCAACTGTCAGTACAACATAACCCCACGGTGGTGGCTGCTAAGATTAGCAAGGAACTGTCTTTGGGTAGGATAGCTGGCCCTTTCCAGACGGTACCTGTTCCTAATTTTGTGTGTTCTCCACTGGGGGTCGTACCTAAGAAAGAGAGGGGGGAGTTCAGACTGATCCACAACCTGTCGGCACCTAGAGGAGCGTCATTGAATGATGCGATTGATGAGGGGATTTGTAGTGTAAAGTACACCTCATTTGACCAGGCAGTTGACTTATTGCGGGCGCTGGGGCCAGGGGCGATGATGGCAAAATCAGACATAGAATCTGCTTTCCGTCTCCTCCCTGTCCATCCTTTGGACCACCATTTATTAGGTTTCACTTTTGATGACAAGTTCTATATGGATAAATGCATGCCCATGGGCTGTTCCATCTCATGTGCCTATTTCGAGACGTTCAGCTAATTTTTGGAATGGGTTATGAGAGAGGCGACGGGCCACCGGCAGGTTATGCATTATCTGGACGATTTCCTTTTCTTGGGGGCGGCGGGATCTCAGGAATGTGCGTGGGCGTTGCAGGAATTTTGTGTGCTCATGCGGGCTTTTGGGGTCCCGCTAGCGCCGGGGAAGACGGTCGGACCGTCCACCTGTTTAGAATTCCTTGGTATCGAAATTGACTCAGTGGAAGGATGCTTCAGGTTGCCCGTGGACAAAGTGTCGAGGTTTAGAGCTGCCCTACGTCAATGCCTACGCAAGGGCAAGGTTACATTGCAACAGCTACAGGAAGTGGTGGGGCAATTGAATTTTGCGCTTCGTGTCATCCCAATGGCACGCCCCTTTTCACGCTCCATTGCTCAAGCCATGAAAGGGTTACGGGAGAAACATCACCGCACGAGGTTGTCATCAGAGGTTCGCCAGGATATGCTTATTTGGATGGCATTCCTGGAGGATTTCAATGGCAGAGTAGTGTGGTCAGGTCCTCCCGCTACATCAGCAGAATTGGGCTTATGGACAGACGCTGCGGGGAGTACGGGCTTTGGCGCCATCCTGGGGACTAAGTGGGTCGCACAGCGGTGGCCAGCGGAATGGAGAACACGGGGTCTGACCGCCAATATTGGCTTTCTGGAACTCTTCCCGATCTGGGTAGCATTGGTGGTCTGGCCGGAACACTTATGCAATCAATCCGTGGTGTTCTGGTCGGATAACATGACAGTTGTGGAATGCATAAATCAGCAGGGGGCACGCTGTCCATTCATACTGCGCTTAATAAAGGAGATTGTTTTGCAATGCTTAAAATGGAATGTGGTGTTCAGAGCCAAGCATGTCCCTGGCATCCTCAACAATGCAGCTGACTCCCTTTCTCGCTTTAAAATGCAGGTTTTCAGGGAACATCTTCCTGCGGCAGACCCCCAGCCAGCGCAATTCCCGGCAGTACTTTGGCAGATTGGTGCCCCAGATTACAAGACCTCGTGGTTGCTAGCTTAGCCCCCAGGACCAGGACAGCTTACGAAGGGGCGTTTTTGTCTTATCGGGCCTTTTTGGGGCAGGAATGGGAGGTTAGGTGGGCGCAGGAGGACAGTTTTGCAGCTTACCTAGAATCGATGCACAGGGAAGGGTGCTCAGTGGCGGCTGCGAACAGACATAGGGCGGCGGTCTCCTTCTTCGCACAGGGTAAGGGTATGCGGGATCCCACTAACACCTTTCTGGTACGCAAGGCCTTGAGGGGTTGGCGCCGTTTACAGGGTTACCGGGGTGATAAGAGGAGGCCCATTGGACTGGCACGGCTGACAGCATTACTGGGGGCGCTGCACAGTGTATGTAGCTCACAGTGGGAAGTACTTCTGTTCAAGGCTGCATTTTCCCTGGCTTTCTATGGGGCTTTGAGGGTTGGGGAATTAGTGGCTTGGTCAAAGGCTGATAGGGTGGGCGGACTACAGTGGGCCGGCGTAAAGATTAGAGAGGACGTTCTGTGGATAACAATTCAGAGATCAAAAACTGATCAGGATTCGTGGGATCACACTATAGTGCTCCGCCGGGCTCGGGCTAACCCTTGCTGCCCGGTTTCTCACGTGGAGGCTTTCTGCAGGCAGCGGGAGGGCACGGTGGGGGGCGCACTGTTGTGTCATGCCGATGGTACACCATTGACCAGGTACCAGTTTAGACGAGTCTTGGAGTTAACGGTCAGACGGGCAGGTTTTGATCCAAAGGAACTCGGCACCCACTCATTTAGGATTGGGGCAGCAACTGAGGCAGTGGCAAGGGGTCTCTCAGTTGAGAATGTGAAGAGACTGGGGAGATGGTCGTCCGAACGTTACAAGAGTTATGTACGCATTGACATGTTGTGACAGGATGGTGCTCACGCCTGGTATGTTTCTGGTTTTTTGCAGTTTCTCAAACCTGTGACGCAGGGGAGGAACTCGCCACCGGGCGTCAACTACCGACATCGGCACAGCACGGAGGACACAAGAAATTGGTGACTTGGATTGTGGGCCACTCTTATGTTAGGCGTGCGGAACATGTTTTTCTTTCAGGAGACCGTAGGAAGAAGGTGGCGCAAAAGGGGTTTGATATCTCATTCTTCGGGAGGGGGGGTTTATGCCTCAACCAGTTTCGGAGCTTTTTTCAGGGACTCTTAGCTCAGCAGCCCGCTCCCCCCTCAGTGGTGATACTTCACCTGGGGGAGAATGATTTGGCCAAACTGGGGAGGCGCCTGCTTATTGAGGAGATCATTTCCACGGCGGGGTGGGTGGCCAGGACTTGTCCGGGTTCCACAGTAGTCTGGTCGCAACTTATCCCTCGGTGGCAGTGGCGAGGGGGGGACTCGGTTAGGGCGTTGAATCACTCGGTACGGAGGATCAACACACAGTTGGACAAATTATTTCGAGCCCCCCGGTTGCAGACGATTCCACATGGGTGTATCTGGGGTGAGCAGTTCTACCTGAGGGACGGGGTGCACTTGACTGAGGCAGCGAACGTCTTGTGGTCTAACAATGTCTGGGCTTGGTTGGAGGGATTTGCAAGGTAAGCGCGCTCCTGGCTTAGGTCTAGGGAAGGGGGAGGCCAGATCGTCGGTCAACAATGCTGGCCTGTGGCGGTAAGGTCATGACCGGTGAGCAACTATTTTAAGGTCTGAGGGGGCGGGCATCATCCTATGGAGGTTCCCGCCCAGGGGGAGGGGCGAACTTCAAGGGCAAGGTAACTGGTGCTTCAAATGGGCGCGGGTTGGGGAGTCACGCTTTCCTTAGGCTGGTAGCCACCCCGCGCGCGCATACTCATGACGTCACGGGATGGCGCAGAGTAAGGGCCCTCCTTTAGTGGGTAAATGAAGTTCACAGCGTGGACCGGGTAATTACCGGGCCCGGCTGCGCATGCGCACATCTGAGGCGCAGCTAGTAGGACCTGACACCGGTTAGCGACCTTGTCATTTGGCCCAGAAATGTTAGTATACAAAAATGCAGATGAGGATGTTAGACTCGGTTAGGAAACAATCTGTATTAGAGTCTTTGTTAAGGATAGTCATTCACACTTGTTGACAATAATGTATCTAATGTCCTGCTGATTTTTGTATAACGGTTTATCATGCAATTATGAAAATTTTATTGTTTTATAACTTAATAAATACGGCCGGGGGGTCTTGCGACCTCCCGCCTTCCAAAGATACCATGCGTATGTTCCTGTCTCTGGGTGTGGTGAGGTCATAAGGGGGGGGGGGCGGTAGCCAGTCACTGACCATGTGAAAAGGGGGGGCTCTTCGCCCCCCCGCCCGCATGGCGGTGTGGCGACCCCTCCCCTTGTCCTCCGGACTTCTCGGTGGTGGGGCGTGTCCACTGGGGCGCGCCCTGTCACTGATTGGTTGCCACCCCACCCTTGACCCGGTTGTCGTTAATCGATATCCGGGTCGGGGGGAAAGGGGGGGGTGGGCCGCTGGGAAATAAAGAGGCGGGGAGCGCCCAGGTGACCCCCTTGTTGCCTGGACGCTCCCCCCACACTGGACGTGCCCCGCGCTCGGGGCCTCGTGTTTTTCCCACCCACCATCCCTGTAGGACGCGGTTGATGCGTTATTAGTCCGATTTAGGGTGCAAATTGCTAGGTTGTGGTTAACTTATTTTCTCAGGCACGGTATACTGGGTCTGAAATGTTGGTTTTCTGATGAGGTTTTCTTTTAGGACTTTCTCTCCCATTATAGTGATCGATATTGTATTGCGAAGATATGTTGCTGATTATGCTTTCTCTTAGGCCTTTTTTTTTCTCCCAATGTAGTGAATGGTACTGTATTAAGTGTCACTGGTACAATTGTGTCTAGGCCCTTTTTTCCCTAGTAGCTCTACGGTGTTATACATGATGTATGTTTTGTTTTTAGTCAGTGTAGTTGTACTTTAGAATTTTTTCCCATAGGTCGTCGTATTTATTAGGAATGGGGCATGCGGTAAGGTCATGACCGGTGAGCAACTATTTTAAGGTCTGAGGGGGCGGGCATCATCCTATGGAGGTTCCCGCCCAGGGGGAGGGGCCATTGGCCCCTCCTAGAACTTCAGGGGCAAGGTAACTGGTGCTTCAAAGGGGCGCGGGTTGGGGAGTCACGCTTTCCTTAGGCTGGTAGCCACCCCGCGCGCGCATACTCATGACGTCACTGGATGGCGCAGAGTAAGGGCCCTCCTTTAGTGGGTAAATGAAGTTCACGGCGTGGACCGGGTAATTACCGGGCCTGGCTGCGCATGCGCACATCTGAGGCGCAGCTAGTAGGACCTGACACCGGTTAGCGACCTTGCCATTTGGCCCAGAAATGTTAGTATACAAAAATGCAGATGAGGATGTTAGACTCGGTTAGGAAACAATCTGTATTAGAGTCTTTGTTAAGGATAGTCATTCACACTTGTTGACAATAATGTATCTAATGTCCTGCTGATTTTTGTATAACGGTTTATCATGCAATTATGAAAATGTTATTGTTTTATAACTTAATAAATACGGCCGGGGGGTCTTGCGACCTCCCGCCTTCCAAAGATACCATGCGTATGTTCCTGTCTCTGGGTGTGGTGAGGTCATAAGGGGGGGGGGCGGTAGCCAGTCACTGACCATGTGAATTTTCCCTCTCTGGGCGATGTGCCCACTAAATATTAAAATTAAATTTACCTGCTGTTCTTTTTTTCTTCGGTCCCGATGCTTGTCTGTGTATGTCTGCATGGGCTGAACCACCCGGGTCCAGGCACAATAAATGCATCACGTTAGTGATGTCAGCAGTGCACGTCTGCCTTTCCCCAAGGCGCGTCCTCATTTCCAAACTCCATTGGATATAGGTGATTGAGGGCGGGCTGATGGCTGAGCTGGCGTGGGAGAGGAAGGCAGAGAAAGTTCAGGACGTCGTTGAGAGAAATAAAAGTGTGTAGCATACACGAGCTGCAGTCACTGTGAAACCACCAACGGTTTAAACAATGCAAACAGTTGGTTCCCTCCTGGGCGTTGGGAGTTTTGAAATGTCGTAGCGAGAAACGGGCATGTGTTGAGTTTAAGCCAAGGTGAGTGTCATCAGAAGATTATTCTAGTATGGTTGAGAGATTCCAGTTTTTTCACTGCCTGTCTCCTCTCCGTGCGTGCCCGCGCTGCTTATTTCCCCAATAGCAATATTTAATTTATGTTTGCACATGCCAAACATTAGATGAAATGCAGAAGAAAATAGAACAGTGTCAAGCAAAATAATCGTCAAAATAAGTTCCATACATGCCTTTCCGTTCCGTTATATTTACTTGCATTTCTTTTATCCTTTCCAGAAAATAACGTGCTCGTTTTGGGCCAAGAGGCCTCTTTAATGTGAAAACGAATGATTTGGTTTATATTCAAATCATTTTGTTGTGCATCAGAGGCTTTGCTATGAAGTTCTTATATGTCAAAAAGCAAGCAAATAAAACGAGGGGTGCGAAAACACGACTTCAACACTGTTTGCTGATAAGCAGTGCATTCACATCTCACTGCTATTGATACCTAGGTTCCTACACTACGTACATGCATGGAAATATAACCTTGTGCCTAGAGGAGGTGTGTAACATATTCAGCACACAAAAAGCCCACTTTACCTCGAGCTACAAGGTGTGAGTGGGCTTCCCTTTGTGAACTTTAACATTCACCGGCTGTCCTGCAACGATTTGATGTGCAGGAGGCCCGCCCACTGATGATTTCTGAAAAGGCGATGATGTTGAATGGTGTCTAAGTGAAAGCATTTGTGTGCTAATCCGACCGCCAATACAGACAGTCACTTCCACTGCATGCAGAGCAAGAGACAGCAGGAACCGAGGAAGACAAGGGCAGCAGGAAACATGTGGATGAGGAAGGGCAGGGGAGCTGATTAGAGAGACGATGCTCGAGTCCAATGGAAACTATTTTCTCAAATGACTGGAAGCACAAATAAAAGTTGTCGTGATGTAAATATCAGGTGTGACCAATTACACATTTTGACACAGAAAAGACAATGAAACAAGGAAAAACCTGTTTAATATTCAATACTTTGGTGACTCCCTCTTTCGATAGCTCAGGATGAGAATGGGAAGGTGCAATGCATACCCCAGTGTGAGAGTCAGGGCTTCACTGATTTCCAGTTTTCCCCCAGCCATGCCTGCTTTCTCAGCCTTTCACACTCTACTCCGTCTCTCCCCAGCAGAGCCTGACCTCACTCTCTCCATTCCCTTCCTGCCTGGACATTCTTGCAGGCATTGCGCTCTCTCTTTCTCCCAAACCTCTTGCCTACAAACCTTTTGCTCTCATCCCTTTTCCTACTTTTACCCCCACTGTCCTCAGCGACACCTGCTTTCTCACTCCCTCTTCCTGCTTTGTTCTCAGCATTGCTCTTTTATCCCCTCCCTCTCATTTGCCCCTCTCTTCTCAGCAGTACCTTCTTTCTATCCTGTCCATTCTCCTCGCTCTGATGTTTTTCTCTACTTTGTAAAAGAGGGTGTTTGACTTTCGCTGGTGAGACTGACCACAGTCACACCCAAATCGTGGTGATGTGTATGCACAAAATGAAAGTCAAATGACTGTGGTGAGAAATTGGGTTGTTGATTGAGGGGGGAGGCTGTGAGCCCTTTAGAAACAACAATCACAATCCCCGTCAGGGTTAACCTTAAAACGTACTAATTTAATTGTGCTTAACCCTCTGATAGCTTGGCACAAAAGCATGCAGGCTTAAATTACAGGCAATATGTAAAGTATTTATGCAGCACACAAATATTAATATTTTAAAACACAACACAAGAAATATTCCACACCAATTTAGAAAAAGAATAACATGTAAAAAACTATTTGACACCAAAAGGACAAAACTCACATTATTAGAACGGGAGATGAGCAATTTGAAAGATTTAAGGTAGGCCTAACACCCCACCCGTGGTCATCTAGTTGTGCAAGAACGGGGGAAATGCACAAGTTCAGGCTGACTGCTATGATACAGGTACCAGGATATAACCCAGTATTCTCATCTCCCCAAATCGGCACATAGAGTGCTGGAATATTTCATGGATTCCCTTTCAGTGCATTACTATTAGAAAATGTATGCCAAAAGTGTGCTTCAAATGCACTTTTTGATTTAACTTTATTTCAAAACTCTCTCTTTTCTCGAGGAAGTGGGGCTCCTATCAAAACCTTACTTGGGGAAGGCTCGCTGGCTGAAATTCAGATCAGGTATTGCATCTGGCGTTCAGCAGTGCCAGATGTGGGTGTGGACGGAGCACATTGAGAAGTAGGTTGAGCCAGTGGATGGAGTAGGTGGAGCCAGGGGAAGTGGGCGTGGCCTCCTAAAAAAAATTTGAGCACCTGCACTTCATATTTTACAAATTAAGCACTGGGCGGCCGTCATTTTGTTTGCCGTTTCCCAGCGTGCTCCTGCAGCCAGCTTCGTTTCCTTGGTTTTTGCTGCAGAATGCCTCTCCGCCCCACAACTTCTTGCTCCGGGGTACTTTCGCTGCCGATTCCTCTGCTTTGTAGCGGGGTTGGGGTTGAGGATCTTGTCGGATGGAGGATTCCTAGATCGGAGCTCCGAGGTCCGCTCCCGTCTACATCGGCGTCAAGCCACCCCCCCAGACCACGACTGTTCTTGCAGTTATAGACGAAGCAGCTGTCATCTTCCTACAGGAGACATTAATACCAATGCTGCCTATCCAGCTACGCTGAATTTCATAAGTCCGCCAAAACATACACCTGTTCAGGAGGACCTCAGGAGGGGTCTCCACATACTTTCCACTGATTTCTAAGATCTAAACAATACCTTAAGAATGCTCCAAGTAGGTATCTTAAAAGGCCTCATAGGCGTCACCGGCAACCCATCTATACTAATCATCAACGTCTACTTCAATGTCCATGGCACAGGTATCATAGAAAAATTGGACCAGCTGACTTGCCACTTGGAAAAACTAATAACCCCTTGTGTAGGCTTGGAAATCATCTTACTGGGAGATTTCAATATGCGTCATCTGGGAGAGGATGATGCAAATCTTAGGGTGCTTACTCAATCAGAGAGAAGTACAACCTTCCTGCAGATATACAGTCTTGTATCAGCATACTCCATCGCTAAAAAGAACCATCCGTGGACTGTCTTCCCACCCTCCTTCAATAATCAAACTACAATTGACTATGCCTTCCTGAGCCAGGGTTTAAGCAAACGCATTACAAATTGTGAGGTGATCCAACAAAATGAGAGCGACAATGCCACCCTGCGCAACCCTGTATGCATATGGGAAGCACCAATGGTAAAGAGCACTACAAACTCCTGTGGAGGATCAAATAGACAACCACGTCCATAGGGAAGTCTGAAAGTTTGAAATCAAACTGGGAAGGCTGGCCTCCCAAGCATCAAACATCAGCTATCAACAAGGGCTGGTCCGGGCTGACACTGGAACTGTGTGCACTCCTACAAGAGAAACCTTTGACCGCAACACAAAAGCAACGCAACTCACACACTGAGTACAGCCACAGAGAGTAAAAAAAGCACACAACACTTACGGGTTGAAACAGAAGGGATCAAGGGAAAATCAAAACTAACTCCTCAAAGGAGCAGCTAAGGACAGCTGCCAAGAAGTATAAAAACCTTGTAGAGAAAAGAACAGGGGGACAGGTGGATTAAATATGTGATGTGATAGTTGCCAATAAACACCAACAATTTTGGCGATATCTCAACACCCTATGCCATGGAGACTGCAACAGAGGGAACTCGGTTCCTTCTGTTGCAACTGAGAGAGGGCTAAAACAGGACTGTGTGCTGGCCCCACTTTTATTCAACCTATTCATGAATGATTTGGGCCCAACCCTATCTGGTGCAACCTTAGTCACCCCAAGAATTGGAGACAAGAAAATCCACCCTAATGCAATATGCAGGTGATCTGGTGCTCCTGAACCACAGGTAAGTTTGGCCTATAAAAAGCCGTCAATGGCTAGAACACGGATAACATAAAGAACGAGTTTGTAGCCTACGCAATCAAAACAAAAATAGTGATCTTCGGGCGACATCTAAAACATTGTCTATAAGGCGGTGGTTTGAAACATAGAGGCTAGAATGTATACAAAAGTATAATTATATGGGAGCATGGCTGTGTCAATTCAGTTTGTTTCAGAAAACTTTATTCGGCTAGTTTAAAACAGCCATAAAAGTACATAAAACATAATAAATACAGTAAAACATCATAGAAACCACCTAAAAATACATCATCTCCGTATATCCATTACACAATTTAGAATCGAAGACCTATAAAAAATGAAGACCAAAGGGAGGATGGTTATGTACACACTCTGCAAATGAAACCTAATCGTGATAGCCCAATGACCACAGGTATTCGGATGGTGACTCGGGCAGAATTGCTCCCCTATTTTACCTTCCCTCCTACAAAAGGAACCCATTGATCAGGCTTGAGTTCAGCCGCGTTCAGCAAAAACTCGAATGCATGGCCGCCCTGTCAAAGTATTTTTTCCAGGCAATAGCCGCCCCTGACAATACCATGAAGGCACTCATAAAAACAACCCTCTTAAGAGACAACAACCACCCGTCAGCAAATCTTAGAGCTGCAAAAAAAAGTCTACAACTTGCAGTGGAAAACTTGGACAGAAGCGCTATCAACTACACAAGCATTAAATCAGCAATAAAAAAGCAATTATTTCTTTGCTCATGTGACCTGGACATGGAAGCTAGTCAGGCAAAAAGACATTACACGACTCCTTAACAATCTCTAAAAACAAACCATATAGCCAGGCTCTATCTCCATCAGACAGTGGTAAAACGTGCTTTAAACCAAATCCTATCGGCAGGGCTAGTGCCACTCCCAATTAGAGAACTGATCCCACCTTGGAAATTCCTTGAAACCATCATTCACTGAAGACTGTACAACTGCAGAATGGAATCATTGACAGACATACCACTCTGCTGCCCAGCACTCTTACAAGCCCGCCATACCTTATTGAGGCTAACCTTTCTACAACAGGGCAACCGAACGGCCAAAGAATCCACTCACCTTTTATACACTCTGGAAAGAGTGGCAGACATGGCCCAATTTGGGAAATTTATATTTTATGCATGCTCTTTGTTAATGGGGAAAAAATGGCCAACAGTTCCTCCCAAGCCCTGCCCACAGCCCAACAATTTGCACGAATTCATGGATTTTAACAAAGTGTCCTGAAATGTAATTCTCGCTATTTTGCACCAAGTATTTTAATTGCTGCCTGCATTTTATTAGATGAGTCCCTCATGATTGCCCACTTTCTGTATAGATCTTTACTAACTAGAAGATGGAGGATACAAACTCAAACTCATTCACCAAACTCAAGCTGGAATTTATTAATCCCCACATTATTTAGTGTCTCATAGTTTAACGACCGCTAATACAGAACACTTATTCTAACAGTTGCTTCCACTTTATTATATGTGTTCACTACGAATTTAATACATTTTGTAATGTTTTTAAACAACGCTGTGCAATACAGAATTATATTTTTTATCTGAATTGTATGAATTTGTAATGGGTTTAAGTAATCCTACAATAAAGCCATTGTCATAGTCATTGTGTCATAGTGTCATAGTGCCATAATCAACTTAAGGAGAGTGAAGAGATTGTGTAGAGAATGAACTAAAGATCCCCTCACACAGAACTTTACACAAATTATAGAGCGCAACTCATTTGGATAGAAAATTGAGAACCCTCCCGTCGACCCAAGGAGAAAAGAGTCCTTTTGCTTTAAATAACTCCCAATAATGGAAAGGAACTCTATGGAGAACCATACCACCAAGGGGTACCCCTGGTGGGTGAGAGTTCTTTGAAGCAAAATGATTCTTTTCTCCTTACATCTCCTTCCACAGTCACAGTAGTCACTGCTCTAGGAACTATAGTGGCAAAGCCAATAAGTCTTGCCTAAGCTATTGGCTTTGCCAGTGTGTTTTAGTCATGTTTTACACCAGCGTGTCTGCTGTTCAGCATGGCTAAAAGTATGTGGCATAGGGGAAAGAGGTGTGGAGTAGTATAGAGTGGTGCTCCTCTGCATTAACACATGAAACATCAACCGTGACAAGAGACTACATATGTAATTTGTGGCCTGCGATAACTACTTACACCCTTAATCCCCATTATTATTACTCAATCAAAGTGAATCACTGATATCTCACCATGCTCTCACCATCCACTTATTTTCTTCCTTGTATTGTTTGCCTTCTCTGTTTCTAAGTCCCACTCATAGTGTTGTCTGTTTACAAATCATTATGTGCCTTTAAAAGTTGACTTTCACCATACGAATCCAACATACCATTACCATACTCATCACACAATTTGCTGATTTCAATAAAAATGTTTTTAGCACAAATGTATAAACAAGGACTAAAACTTGTCCCACGCATCCTAAAGTGCAGAGGCAGAAACTTGTCAAAAGAAAATGGCCTCCTTTTGGTCGTCAGCTGCTGTATTGAGGTATAAAACTGGTACTGATTAAAGCAAACCCTTGCCAACACAGAATGTATGCCAATGAGCAAGAAAAGAGTTTTACATATTTCGTTGTAATTCAGACACGGTGTGAAAAATGGTCTTTTCTTTGTCATGAAAATGTTTTGTTTAATTATCCATGCAAATTGATGTGACACCACGCTACAGCAATTATTTCAAGCAACCAATCAAAATACAGAAAAATGCCAGTTTACTTCTTTTTTTAAGACGTAGTGAGACACTTTGATTAGACACAAGTATTGTAAAGTAATATTCTACAAGGCTATTTCCTAATGAAAAGGAATATGATTCTCGAATCCTACTCTGTACCCCTCCAATACCTAAGAAAATGATGGATGGTAATCATATTTAGCAGGTTAATAGGGTCGCTGTACACGTGATGTACATAATGGCAGTTCAGTCGAAGCATTATAATACATGGAAACTTGCTATCCCACCATAAAACCATGTCTCTCATTTTCGTATTAGAATCGAGTTATTACATCCATTCTCACCTATATAAGAAATGATGCAGCTATTCAACCATAAAAACTTATTACAGTGAAAAGCCTGCTTCCAGAGCTAGTAGACAAGGCAAAATGCGGGTCACAGGAGCATCATTGCAGCTACATTTAAAAAAAATGTAATTCTTCTGATCTGTTGTTCTAAAATGAACAGCGATCAGCACAACGGAAATGTTTATGGCAAGATGCTTATTTTTTGCACAGTATAGTTAATTGCAGGAACGAATGAATCTCTCTGCATGTTAATATCTACTCTGAGCAACTTTATTTCTTCAAACTAATGTACATTTAACCAGTGCTTAATTTGAGCCGGTGGTTTCCGGTGCTCAGCATGAGCACTTAATCATCAACACCAGCGCTCTTCATGAGCACCAGTTAAGGACACAGTCATTTATGGGGCAGTTAAGTGATTTGCCCACAATCACAGGATGTTGAGCTGACGCCAGACTCAAACCTTGTTCCCCAGTTCCAGAGTCAGCAGCTCTGACCAGTATGCCACATCCTCTCCCCACTTTCCACAGTTAGTAGTTGGTTCTCCTTTAGGTGAAGATAACAGGGGAAATGGTCTGGTGCAAGCTGCCTTCTGACGAGAGCTCCAGCACGTATTTTGTTTTACAAATTAACCACTATATATAACCAATTCTGATATGCGGATAATTTTGCTTTTCTTTGTCATGTGTGGAAGAATGTTACCTCTTTCATTAGAAGGTGCAAGACTCGAAGGGGCAGATTTATGTTAGACTTGCGCCACTTTTATGCCTCCGTTGTGTCACTTTTGTGACGCAGCGCCGGCGTCAACACTGCGCCACGTTGCACCCTATTTACATCGTGACGCATCTATGGAGATGCGTCACAGTGTAAAGCCCTGCGCCACATTAAACCTGTGTCAGGTTTAATGTATGCAGGGTGGGCGTTCCAGCGGAAAAAGCCTCGGAAAAGTGACGCAGTGAAATCTACAAGATTTCACTCAGTCACTTTTCCGACGCTGCTGCGTCAAAACCTTGCGCCTGCTTGAAGCAGGCGTAAGACATGACGCAGCATGTAAGGTATGGGCAGCCCCTAAACATTGTTAGAGTTGCGTCGTGCTTGCGACACGACTCCAGCAATGCGCCGCCCTTACGCCATCAGATGCGTCACGCATCTGTTTATCCTTGCGCCACGATGCGCTGCATTGTGAATGCGGCGCATCTGTGGTGGCGCAAGGGTAAACTTGCGTGACGCATCTTTCCTGGCGCATCCCTTCTGATTTGCAGGGATGCGCCAGGAAACATAAATCTGCCCCCAATAATTTAAGCGGTTTGTGGAAAGGGAAATGGTGTGATGTGTATTATTAGAGCTAACATGACCTCTGCTGTATATTTGAAGGCTATGGCACATCACCTTGGAGTTCCATAACCTTGTAAAGGAACTGCGCGATCGGCCTTGTTCCTCCATATGGTCATGGACCTCCTCAGTGACTTGCAATATCTTTGTTGTGGATGAAGAAGGTACTCTCCTATATCTCAAGTTCGGATTCATTTGATCTTCCCTTTAGAGGCACATTGTTTAAATAACTTCAGCTTAGACATTGGTTATTGTATAATACGGAACTTTAGGGGCCAGAGATTAATAAATGTGGATTATTCGAGCTCTGAAAAAAGAACTTTAAACAGTGTTTGAAACCCTCCTAGAAATCCTAAAAGAGGCGAACCTATTGGAAAAAGTACAAGAGAAAAGGCAAGGGTGGGACTACCCTTAATGAGCACAGAGTTAATGTAGAGCTGCAAAAATGCAGCATTTACTTTGGGGATCTATCATTTGATGGTCTAGGTATTCTTCTATTTTTAGATTATATCATACACAGTTTTAGATTCATTTTTTGTTGCCAGGCTTCGAGCCTGTACTGTAATTGCATTTATCTTTACACCTACTATCCCAGACGAGGCACTGACGCGATTTATGCTGGGCAGTAAACTGCACAGGAACCTAAGGTTAGTTGTTAGTCCAGTGGTTATTGGTTATTGTTGGTTAGTGGGATTAGCACTTGTGCTCTAAAGGAAACCGGTCCAGGTGTTTCCAGCTGTTTCTTTGCAGTAGGTTTAATTAATATGGTTCAGTTGTGAGGGGGCTGAGGGAATATGTGAGTTTATGCAGAGAATGTTTGGGGATAGATGAGCTAGATTAATTATTGCTGGGATATGTGTTTCAAAGAAGAAGGTTGCTATCTTTGAAATGAAGTGTGGGCAATTTGCAGAAATAAAATAACAGCGATTAAGGCACATGTGCAAGTGATTTAGAGTAGACTGTTCAGAGAGAAGAGGAATGCACAGGATGGAAAGGAGGGAGAGAGTCATTGGTAAGAAAAGGAGAGGCAACAGTCAGAAATTTTAAGTCAAGGTCAGTTTTTCATGCCAGTTTTTAGGAATATAATGGAGACTTTTTGAGACAGCATGAAATCTGAGAAAGCTTACGTGTATAAAGGAATAACATTATTTGCAATTGAGACAGTGCTATATTAGGTACTTTTGATAGGACTTTTCAGTGGTGTAAAAATAAGATAGGCCCCTAAGAAAATGTATGACATTTTTGACTATGGCCACTCGCTCAACTGAGGAATCGGGTCAGTGAAAATATGGAGATAGATAACAAGATTGTCTTTAGAGGCCTGTTGGCATTGTTCCCATATATATCGACTAGAATAATGTTCTATGTTTGGGGACTTTGGTTGCTCAAAGACTTGTACTTAATAAATGGAGAATTGCAGGCCTTCGATGGTGGTGGAAAAATAGAGAAGAGAAATGAAATAATCAACGATTGGGAAAGTGTTTTCCATGAAGAGCGCTATCTGAACCCCTTTCAGAGGGCCTGGGCATGCAGGGGTTTATGGGCTCAACTGTGGTGGTTGAGGCCTTTTACTCCTGATGTTCCGAGGCCTGATCTGCTATGGATCCAGTGCAACTGGGCCAAGTAAACATTTTGCACCTGACTCCCAGTGATAGCTGTGGTCGCGCACTCCAAGGTCCCCTAGAGGGGGAAGTGTGAATACACGTTAGTGAACATTAGATGACATTAAATGATTCATGCATACATTTTATTGCATGATAAACTACAATAGAAACTATTTAACAAAAACAAAAAAAAAATCAATACAAATTTAAAAAGCAATTCAAGATATAAATATTTTAGTAGAGAATATTTCATATGGAGGAGAAACATTATTAGAAGGGCTTCAGAAGTCGTTCGCTCATGATATTTTGAGAAAAAACGTCTCAAAAGCTTATGTTGATACACTATCAATGCAGGGCAAACAAAAAGCACGATTTAGACCCTAGACATTACACATTATTACATAACTGACATAGATTACAGGCATTGTCCATTTTTGCTAATTTATGCCATTTTGAAGTTGAAAACTTCTAAAGTCTATGTATTTAAATGAAGTACAGTCCAAAATCATCTAACCCCATCCATTTCAGATATAGTTGAGGTTTACTCAGGATGCACGAGGTCATTATGATATCAAATTTTTCTTTTGTCTTACAAAAGTCCATATCTAAGTGCCTATTTAAATTAATACCAGCTTGCTTAAGACAAGATTGTATTTGTGGTTCAGACTAAGAGCATACACAAACAACCTAAAAGCATAGTTAAAATTCCTAACGAACAAAGATTTATCTTTCTACCCGTTAAAAATCTTTATACATATGTAATTCCTTAGTGAGTTTGCCTCTCAAACGTCGATAGCCCATCACATTACTGCAGTGAGACCTTGTGCAAGTGCACTTTTCAGCCCAAATTCTAATCTTAGAGCTGGAATGACTGTCAAAGTATTAAAACCCAAATGTTTCCTCAAGATTTGCCATTAATACTTGTCTAAAAAACATTTTGCCACATCTGTTAATCCAAATGTGTATAATAGAGTGGGAGATATTTTGGCTTTATATACCAACAAAAGATGGGTAAAGTGCATTACTGCATTATAACAGGCAATCAGACCGGTCGACTGAGATTTAGTGTCACTAATACTATGCGCTTTGTGATCTGCATCAATTCAATTCTATGTCAGGACCGGAGGCGAGCATTACTATTATTATTATTATTTAAAGATTTGTAAAGCGCCTGGTGACCCGGAGGCATCCCCGCACTGTGAGAGCTTGAAATTGGCCAAGAGGGGAGGAAAAAACTCATTTAGGGAAAAGCAGAGTTTTGAGCTGCTTGCGAAAACGCAAGTAGCAAGGTTCCAACCGCAAACTGCGGGGAAGCGAATTCCAGCGTGTGGCTGCCTTTACGGAGAAGCAACGGCCTCCAGTACGCACCCTCCTAAACTTGGGGACATTTGCCAGTCGCTCATTGTCCGAGCGCAGAGATCTCGAGGCTTTGTACGGGGTAACTATATCTCCTAGGATCGAAGGGCCTTGTCCATGGAGGAGCTTGTGAGCGATGCGCATTGCCTTAAACTCGATCCTCTCTCGCACTGGCAACCAGTGGAGAGCCTTAAGCGCAGGTCTGGCAGAGGTTCTGGAAGGAAGACCCATCAGCATCCGGGCAGCCGCATTTTGGGTTCGTTGTAGCTTGCCCAGAGTAGCTTCAGGGGCTCCTAAATAGACAGCATTGCTGTAGTCCAATCGTGCAAGGACCAGTCCTTGAACCAGGAGTTTCCTGGATTGAAGGGGAAGCAGAGGAAGGATCTTGCGGACTGACATTATGCTATTCTTTCTTCACATTATTGAATAGCAGCCATTTGTAGTCAAGTAAAACAAACTATTATTCCCATGAACCATAGGGAATAAACAAGCAAAACAATAGAGAGTGTCCATAGCTAGAGTGTCCCATCTTCTGCACCAATCACAGGTCCCCAGGGTGCTGATAGTCCTCTGTCCCTAACTACTCCTTCTCTTTCTTTGCTGCTTGCAGCCAAGATAAGTCATACTTTGTTGTTTTCTCTGTTCGCAATTAATTGCTTTGTTATTTGGTTATTGCCTTGATTGTGCTTAACGGCGGTTCCACTGGTGTTTAACTGGCTTTGTTGTCTCACATAGCGCTCTGCGCCGTGAGCTTGCTAGTTCATTCTCTGTGTTTATGCCAAACGCCGTTCCCCTCACGGCGCGCACACCACTGATTGTTGTGGACGCGCGTGAACCAAAATTCCAGCCTTACTTTCCTAATTCTTGTTTGCGGGTTTTTCTCTGTGTTTTCTCTACAGGTTTTCATCAGCGCTGGTCCGCCGCTACTTGGCGACCCACTTCCAGCTGTGGGAGCGCCAGAGCTCCCTAACAGCTGTGTATTAGTGCCGTGGTTAATTCTGTCAGCCTACAGAGGGCACCCGTGAGCGCGCCCGCTCGTAGCGTGCATGCCGGTCTCAGCGCATTCAGCGAGCTGCAGAGTCCTGAGCCGCATCGCCGCGAGTTGGTCCTGGTCCTGGTCTTGCCGGCTCCTACACCCTTGACCCGGGTCTGTTGTTTCTGCCATTATGCAGTTGCTTGTTGCATTATGCCCCCATTGAATGCTCAAGGTTTTTCTGGGTCTGTATTCTGCAGTTAGGCAGCTCGTGGCAGTTCCCTGCCCTGGGGGGCAGTATATTTAGGTTACTATTTTTATAACGCTCTTATTAAGCTTCAGTATTGCAGACAGTGTCTGCTGGGACCCTTGTTGAGCAGGTTGCCCTACAGATTACCTCGCACCTGGGCTGTTGGGTCTCGGGCTTCAAGCCCGGTATTGATTGTGAGCACTGCCCGCCGATATTACCAGCTGACACCCAGCCCTCCCTGTTCATTGAGGCGCTCCACCTCTTGCGGCGCCCATCAGCTTTTTCAGTAACGGCCTGGTATCCTCCACCAATTCCGCTACTTACTTTAGTACTTTCCTACCTCCTTGACTATGGAGAGTTACCAAGAGGACGTCTATCAGGACGACCAGTGGGAGATGGACCCACTGTCGGCCCTTCAATGGGACAACGATTTTTATGATGCTGTGGATGCATCCATCTACAAGGCGTGGAGCAGGCCATGACACCTCTTGAGGAGAGGTTGTCACGCAGCTCAGTCTCTCCCAGCTGTCCCGTCCGCAAGCAGCTCACTGGCAGACCCAGCCGAACGCACTAGGGAAGGTAGGGTGGATCCCGATGCTTTTGACTGCCTTAAACAGGCTTTCCTGGCCAGCACTGCTCCTCCGGTGTAATCTGCCACCACAGGAGACGGAGGCCAGGGTGATGATGGCGACGATGCTGAGCCTTCACGCCCTTGGCGCTCTTCTCGTCCCACTCCTGTCCCTGATGGGCAAGCTGCTTCTTCCGCCGATGGGCAAAACCTCTGTGCGGACATGTTGAATCAGAACGATATACTCCATCCAAGGTCCTCCGACTGGGCTCCCTCGGATAAGGTCATCCAATACGTGGCCAGTCGGATCCGCCGGCCCCTTGAACCTACAACTTGTAATCGACTTCGGGTGGAGTGCCCCCGTCCCTCCCTTGAGGGAAGGTGGACGCCACACCGGACATTGACCCCAGAATGGCCATGTTCCAACAAAAATTTGTCAAAGACCCTAAGAAGGGCATTGACAGGTCTTGGCGTGTTTGCCAAGACAATCTGCTAGATATCTTGGGCCCAATTACCAAAATATTGGATATGGCCGAGGAGGCCAAACCCTTAGGTTCCCTGATTTCTCCGGACCATCTTTCCTCTTGGGCCCAGCGCGTTGTGGTGTTTTTAGGAAATGCCAACTGTGCGATCTTCACAGAGTGGCGCAGGTCTCTGCTCATCAAGGTCGACTCCAAGTTGGGGGACCTGGCCGACTCAGAGGCGGGCGCCATTGCTCAGGGTGGCCTCTTTGGTGAGCCTTTTATTAAGGAATTAGGGAGGTTTGTTAATACCTTTACCTCCCTCGACAAGGCTCAATCTTCTATTAGGAAGGTGTTTCCCCCTCGGGCTTTCCGAAGGGCCGGACGAAACTGCTTTAGCAATTTTTACATCACGCGTAGACGATGAGGCAAGAACAGAGGCGTTAGAGGTGGTGGCTCCTCTAGCTCTTCCAGTGAGTGTTCTTCCTTCTTCCCTTCTAAAAGTGGGGGGCCGGCTGGCACGTTTTTCCCCAGTTTGGACTTCCATCAAGGGGGACGCCTGGGTTTTACAAACCGTGCGGGGATTCCACATAAAGTTTCATGGAGAACTGCTGCAGCCTGTGCCGCCACACCCGCTATGCTTCTCCACAATAGATGCCGCTTTGGTCTACCAAGAGGTTCAGTCTCTTCTGTACAAGGAGGCGATTACAGAATCACGGCCGCATCCAAGAAGGTTTCTCAGCAACCTCTTCCATTTGGACAAACCGGATGGGAGTCATCAATTTGCGAGAGTCCAATGAGTGGCTGCTCTACCGCCACTTCAAGATGGAGGGTATCCATCTGCTTCACGATATTCTTCGTCCCAACGACTGGATGGCGCGCCTCGATCTCAAGGACGCCTACCTCGCGATTCCAATCTTCCAGCCCCACCGGTGGTTTCTACAGTTTTGCTGGCAGGATAGGGTATACAAGTTCCCCACTCTTTCGTTCGGCCTATCCTCCGCCCTTGGTGCTTCACCAAGGTTCTCCGACCGGCTATCGAGAGCCTCCGAAGCTTGGGCATGAGGCTCATCCTCTACCTAGACGATATCCTCCTGATGGCGCAGGACCCCGACACCCTCTCTCATCACCTCCAGATGGCTGTCAACCTCCTCCAGAGCCTCCGGTTTGTGATCAACGAATCCAAATCCACTCTGGTTCCTTCTCAGAAAGTGTTTTTTTCATCGACTCCGTGGAATCCACCCTCAGCCTTCCCTCCCGCAAGTTGACAAAAATCCGTCACGAGATTCGGAGGGCTCTCGCCCAGCCTCAGATCTCGCTCAGGCAACTGGCTCGCATAGTGGGCCTCCTGTCGTTTTCAATCCAGGCTATTTTCCCGGGTCCGCTCCACTACAGAGACCTCCAACGGCTCAAAGCTGCACACCTGCGCAGAGGCCACTCTTATTCCCACAAGGTGGGTCTTTCAGTGGACGCCAAAGAGGAACTCCATTGGAGGCTCTCAAACATGGAAGCCTGGAATGGTTGAGCCACTTTCGGTTCCGTGCCAGATATCATTATCGAGTCTGACGCGAGCAGGTCTGGTTGGGGCGCGAGGTGTGGCGACTTCTCCACGGGCAGTGTGTGGTCTCCGCAAGAACAAGTGTTACACATCAACTGTCTAGAGCTTTTAGCGGGTTCGTTTACAATCCAGTGCTGGACCAAGGATTCGATCCGGTCCTGTGTCCTTCTCAAGATGGACAACATCTCAGCGGTTTGCTATATAAATCATCTCGGGGGCACACGTTCAAAGTCTCTCTCAGACCTGGCGGCGAACTTTTGGCAGTATTGCCTGGATCACCAGATCTCCTTGTCAGCGGAGTATCTCCCTGGTCAGGACAACCAGGTGGCAGACTTCCAGTCCCGTCATTTCCATGATGTGGGTCTTTGTAAACTGCATCCGGGGGTGTTTGCGGATCTCCAGAGTATCTGGGGCCCCTTCTCAGTGGACCTCAGTGCGTCTCGCTTGGATCACCAGCTTCCCTGGTTCTTCAGTTGGAAGCCGGATCCCCTTGCTGAGAAGACAGATGCGTTTCTGCAGAACTGGCAGGAGGAAGCAGGTTATGCCTTTCCTCTGTTTGCCATGATCACCCGGGACTCGGCCCAGGTGCGGCAGCAGCAATTGAGCGTGGTGCTCATTTCGCCAATTTGGAGGTCGCAAGTTTGGTTTTCGGTTCTTCTTGAACTTTCTTTGGATTTTCCAATCCCTCTCCCCCACTTTCCATCTCTCCTTCTCAGTCTGGACGGAGTTCCTCACCCGTTGATCGAACAGGGCTCACTATCCCTGATTGCGTGGCGGATTACAGGGGACGATGGGCGGTCTTAGGCCTTTCGGGAGCGGCTGAGAAATTCATGTCCAAGGCTTGGGCGGAAAGTACTGTCAAATGAAATCATTCCACCTGGAGAAGGTGGTGTCGTTGGTATCTGCGACAGAGTATTGATCCTCAATTTTTGAGCTGCCTTGGCGGAGGAGGGCTTGGCTTACAGAACCATCAATACCTTCCGCTCCACCATCTCTGCTGGCCACACCATTGTGGATGGCTCTCCCGTCGGGGAACATCCTCTGGTCTGTCGACTCCTTCTTGGCATTTGCCTTTCTCTGCCTCCAGAACCGCGGTATTCCCAACTATGGGATGTCAACCGGGTTTTGAATCTATTCTTGTCCTGGCAGCCGAGGAGATTCCTTTCTAGGAAGGAACTCTCCGCAAAGATAGCCATGCTCCTTTGCTTAGTCTTCTGCAGACGTGTTTCGGATGTCAGAGCCCTGGACGTGTCTGGTAGAATTTGATCCCCTACTGGGGTTACCTTTACAATCCGTAGGCACACCGAGTGTGGGACGACATCCATTTCTTACCTGGCTTTCCCGGATTCCCCAAAGTTATGCGTGGTGGCTTGCCTCAAGACCTATGATGAAATGTCTGAAGAATTTCGACCTCCCTGGGAGCGACAGCTCCTCATCGCTCTGAGAAAGTCTCACAAGGCTGTGTCCTCTCCCACGATTGCCCATTGGGTTACATGGGTGATGCAGGACACTGGTATAGACCTCTGCATGTTTGGTGCTTACTCTGCTAGGGGGCAATGGCCTCCAAAGCATTTACCCTGGGAGCTCGTCTGGAAGACATTATGAATGCTGCAGACTGGCCTTCAGACTCTACATTTGAACGGTTTTACTTTAAACCGGTTATTGATATGGGTCATTTGGTTGTGAGCAAGCTTTAAATGAGCATAATCCTCACCTCCGGTCCTGACATAGAATGAAAAATTTCCTAGCTATCATAACGGAAAGTTTCATTTCTATTAAGGACTCGGAGGCGAGGATTATCTCACCCAGGGTACAACTTCCTTGTTGGTTTTCCCTCCCTTTTATTAGAGTAAGTAAAGCTTGTTGCCGTAACTTGTTGGTTTGTTGACAAGCTTGTCATTATCCTTGAGATGCTTTTTCTGCAGGGTTGATCCTTAACCATTTCTGTCGCTTACGCTATGCCTTTGCTCCTTGCAGGCGACTCTAACAAACAAGATTCTTGAAGCGTCCTTGATGGCTGACCGAGCAACGAAAGATGAGGAGTAGACAGGGACAGAGGACTATAAGCACCCAGGGGACCTGCTTGGTGCAGAAGATGGGACACTCTAGCTATGGACACTCTCTATTGTTTTGCTTGTTTATTCCCTATGGTTCGTGGGAATAATAGTTTGTTTTACTTGACTACAAATGGCTGCTATTCAATAAAGTGAAGAATGAATAGCATAATCCTCACCTCCGAGTCCTTAATAGAATTGAAACTTTCTGTTACGATAGCTAGGAATTTTTCATTATTGGACACAAATGACCCGAAAAAAGTAATCAATTTAACAGTCTCTAATCTTTCCTTACCAAGTTCCCATGTGTAATCATAATAATTGCGTGCTTCTTTTCCCTCAAAGCACACAATTTTTAACAATGTTAATTATTGAAAAGTGGATATCACAGTACCCTCTGTAATAAAGCAAGGCCACTATTCAGACCCTTCGGGGTCAAATCAAAAACTACAATGTTGTCTGCATACCACAGAGAAGACACCAGGTGGCCCCCTATAGAGGGCAGGTCATGGCCCCGTTATTCACGTGAGTAATAAGTCAGAAATATATAAGGAAAATAACAGAGGGACTATCAGGCAGGCCTGCTTTAAGCAATGGTTTGTAGGGATTACAGCAGACAGCCTCTAAACTCTCCACCCCCCAGCACTTGACATCATGTTCAAGTATGTAAGGCGATAATTAAATTTAGAAATATCCCTGGCATACAAAGACTACATAGTTTTTTCCACAGGGTCGGATAATCCACTCTACCAAGTGCTGTGGAAAAGTCACTAAAAGCTGCAAAAGAGCCAGGGATAGTTACATATTTTTTGTAATAAGTTGGAGAGCAGTGATGTTATCTAGCATGTCAAGATGTTTCCTAAAGCCAGAGTGTGCCAATGGGATAATCCTTTTTTTGTTAACCCAGGAATTAAGATGGCATAATTGGCTTTTCGTGAAGACCTTTCCAACAGCATTTATTAGAACAATTTGAGGATAATTATGGGCAGGTTAAGCACCCCCTTTTTATATAAAGGGATGATAATACTCTCTGTCCACAATGGGGGTGACTGCAGAATAGAAATAACAGTGTTCAAATACCAGGGTAAGGTGCATAGCCCATAATCTAGCTTCTTTTTTAGTGATAGGAGTTTCATCTGGTCCCATTACCCCAGATGGTCTCATAGAATTAACAAATTCCTCCATATCATTTGTTGAGGGAGACCCATATTTAATGAGTTTAGACTCTGCGAGGGGGGCTAATTCTTCCATATTAATAACAACTGCCCCAGAGCTAGCTGCCTATACCTCTAAAAGGAAATCTTTCCACTGATCTTCCCTAACTGGTAAAGGACTGGACTAACTTAATTGCTTCAACTGAGGGAGTGCGCCAGGGTTGTATATTGGCCCCTTTTCTATTCCTGGTTTATACTAATGGCTTAGAGCATTTCCTGCTTCAACAACAATTGGATTTTCCAATGATTGCAGGTAAAAGGGTACCTTTACTGTCCTATGCGGATGATACTGTCCTGATGACCTTAACAGCGAACAGTTTACAAAAATGTCTGACTGCCTTTAGTGAACTTATGACAGGACTGGACCTTAAGGTCAATTTTAGTAAATCTTTTATTATGACCTGCGGTCCAAATAAAACGAAATCTCGCAAATATACAGTAAATGATATAATTATTAATAAAGTGCCAACTTTTACCTATCTGGGGAATCTTTTTAATAATAAATCGAGCTGGGACAATTTGATCATGATGAGGCTTCAACAAACTAATAGAACTATAGAGGGGCTCTTTCGTTTTGCCAGTAAACTAGCTCACAAGCCAGTAGCTGAATTGAAAATATTGTGCAAATCTAAATGTCTGCCAGTGGCCACCTATGGGGCAGGAGTATGGGGATATTACATAAGTGCACAGATTCAAATATTAAAAAACAAAATTTTAAAACGTCTCTTACTTATCCCCGGTATTTCTCCTACCTCATTTTGTCATTCGGAGGTGGGCCTAGAATATGTGACTGACAGAATCAATATCGCCCCCTTGCTTTTGGGGGAAAATCTGGACCTCAGAAGACTTATTATTCTCAAGAGGCATTCTAAGGGACTATATGAATCTTGATAACGGAATGGCGATTCCATGGCTTCGTTATGTGAAAGAAACCTTTTGTAAGATGGGCCTTGAAGATCTTTACCAAAATCCAGAATCTATTCAACTTAATGTGAAGATGGTTATTAAAAATGCTTATTATACGTTTTTAAGTTTGTCAAATCAGGACAATAATACAGTGGAACGTGTACTTTTAAATCAGCAACAATTTTATCTGTTATTCACTACCCAGGTCCACTCATGCTTCCTAATGACCAGACTTCGTTTAAGCACATTGCATTTTCTTGTGGCTTTTCCAAAACAGGGGGGATGGTGTGAGAGACTGACCCCCTGTCCGTGTAATAATGTAGCCAAGCAGAGCAGAATGCACCTCATGCTTTTTTGCACACTTTATAAAGATCCAAGGGCCCGCTTTATTAAGCCTATCCTAAGAGATATTCGTCCGTGTTCTTATAATGAGGGTTTTAATCATCTAAGGTCACTATCTACTGTCATTATCTGCAGCTCTGTGCATACTGTGTTTTTAATTAGGAAACGTTATGCACTGTGAATTATTTTATTTGAACCTGTTTAATCCAGAATCAACTTCTGTGCACTGCATTTTATGTATTTTATGTATTTTTTTATGATCTTTCTGAAAACTTTTATGATTCACTTGAATCGAATAAAGTTATATGACTGACTGACTGGACCTTACTCGTGTCCCTGAGCAATCTGCATTAATTTCCCAGAATTTCCTTATATTCTTACTAAATGCCGCCTCTCTAAGGGCAATCCATTTACTATGACGTTCATGTATTTTTAAACAGGCTTTTAAACGTCTTCTCCTCTTTCAAAGCTTTATAATTTGTTCTCTTTCTGCCACAAACGAGGCAAATTGCAATCTAATTAACATATTTACCTCTTTGTTTAGAGTGAGGAGAGGCTGTTGTGTAGGTTTTCGTTGTGTCTGCACAGGCATATGGTAGTACCTCTGTACCATCTGTTTCATAAATTGGGGAAGTGAATGAATTATATCAGAATTCTAAGAACAACTGTTTTTAAGCAAAGGTTCAAGTGACCCTTTTGGTTGTTGAATCCTGGTAGAATACAAGGGGGTTATTTCAGTGACCTTATCAAATTTAGAATTAAAACCATTAGATTTCCAGGGTCCCACAGGAACAGTACTAAAAACTAAAGCAAACGAGAGTGCTATTGTGGTCACTAAAATAGTTATCCCCACTAGACCTCTCTCTCTCAAATGCTCTGCTCTCATTTACTGGGCTCCCTGATTTTGGGAAGCAGGCAGGTACTGGTGCTCCAGCCTCCAGAGCAGGTGGTCCTGGTTTTCCTGGGTGATGTTCCCTCACCCAGCAGGGAGTATAGCAAGCCTTGGCTCACAGACCTGGTCACAGAGAAGAAGTCTTTCAGAGCTTCTCCTTACATAGCTTGACTGGCTGCTTGGCAGATGCCAATTTTGGGGGTCTCAACCTCCCCTTCATATAGTCCATCTGTGGACACCAAATGTTATTTAGAGTCTGGGTCTTTGAAGTTTTATGTTGGGGTTCTGCTTCTTTTGAAGTTCACCTTTCCTTCCCCTTCCTTCCTCTTAAAAGGCTGTCTTTCACAGCAGGAGAGGCTCGGAAGCTGATAGGCCCACAACACAGGCCATGGGAGTGATTAGAGTTCACACCTAGATATCAGCCACATCAGTGCTTAATTTGAGCTTGTGGTTTCCGGTTCTCAGCACCGGCACATAATTTTCAACACCGACACTTATGGCAGTCTGCCACATGGTATTACCATTTGTCTAAATTAGAAATGAATGCAACAACAGGTATTTATTAATTCAATATACATTAAAATGACGAATACCTGCTGCCCAAGCCATTTTGACATTTTTAGGGTCTGAATTGTCACACTTGTAGGGTGTGACGGTTAGTAGTTGTGTTGGTTCTTTCTTTGGTGGCGCTGGAAAGGGCAATGAATGGTGCAAACTGCAGAGGCCTCCTTATAAGGGCCTGGATCTTTTTTTATAAACAAATGAAGCACTGAGCCACAGTGCTATGTGCACCAAAAGGCTAATCCTGGGTCCCCAGCCCTACTCTTAATGATTCCCTTATGAGCCCCATCTCCTTCCTGAGATGTGTCCAGGTCCCTTCCCTTTGATCCTGGGACAAATACAATATGACGTAAATAATGTTATAAAAAATATATAATTGCAACCATACAAGTTCTCTCACGTCACCTCTATGAAGTACAATCCATTTGATTCCCAGTTCCCTCTTTGGCACTAATATCAGCAATACAAAATGCACATGACTAGTCCTGGGCATGTAAACAAACCAATAAAGTTAAGCTTTGCTCCAAATTCTGTTTTTCCAATACAGAAAAATAGTGGCATGGTTGAGATAAAAAATTAATATTAACTGCAATGTTTGTGGCATATTATGAATGAATGCAGGAAAACACAAAGCAAGAGCATTCCCTGCAAGTCATGCTCTATGGAACTCATAAAGCGAACTTGCGCTCTCTTTGCAGGGTGCAACAGATGTGGTAGTTTGGCTCTCCATATACTTGTAAATGAGTCTGGGTAAATGGATTCCTGTGCTTCCAGCCAATTGCCCTGTTCCTCCTGGTAGTTAGTCATGGTCTGTGGCCTCTGTCCATAGGGCACGAGCCAGGCAGTGGCGGAGTCCAGCAGCTAGATAGAGTTACTGGGAGGCAAGCAGGCAGCATAGGAGAGGTGGCCCATCGTCACTTGGGCATCGATTGCACTGGCCTGCTTTGCTTTGTATGCTACTTGGCACTGCACAAATGACACGAAAATTAAAATCCCGTGCAAGAGGTCTAGGGACATAAAAGTGCAATCGATAATTCTGGGGTGAACTTATTGGGTCTCAAACAGGGAGTCGGGTCCCACATTGATGAGCGCTTCCCTTAAGCAGATAAGGCACAGCAAGGTCCACCATGGGAATGAGCCGGCCATTTTGGCATGGTGATTTTTCATAATGGACCTTTAGGCAACGTGGACAAAACTGAGAAAAACACTTGTGCACTATTTCTGCAGCCCGTTATAATCCCCAGTGGTGTACACAGGTTTCGTACAGAAGGAAAGCATAGGCAGCTAGTGAATGTAGGAATAGTGCAGTGCACATTGCTAGCAGAGTCAGACTGAGGCAAAAAATAAACTCGGGCACTCTAATAAAAGTGGGCCAGTTAGCAAAGCAGAGAGCTAAATAACTAGGGGCCCACACACATTTGCAAACCAGGCCAGTTTTGAACTTGCGAAGACACCCTGTATCAGTGTTTTGGTAGGTATGGGAGACTGAATGCATTTGTCTCATGCATGCACTGTTTGTGGAAATATCAGAGAAATCATCAGTAAAGCAGACTGTAAAATTAGCCAACTTTGATCATTTAGACCGGTTCATCAAGCACTGCCTGATTGCCCTACAGGCCAGTCTGACCATGCGCTCAGCACATGCAAGATGTGTTTTTAGCCATTGTGCACATTAGGAGTCATGGGCAGGTAGTGCATAGTGCTGCGTTGTGAATGTGTGCCGTGTGCAAACGAGAAGATGTGCAAGTTGTGCATAGATCTGTGTTATGCACGTGGACACTGTGCACATGAGGAGATATGCAGGTGTGCAGGTTATGCATAGAGCTGAGTCATGCACATGTGTGCTGTGCACGAGGCGGTGTGCAGGTTGTGCATAGAGCTGCGTCATGTATGTAGACGCTGTGCACATGAGGAGGTGTGCAGGTTATAAATAGAGAAGCATCATGCATTTGTGCACTGTGCACACTTTGAGGTGTACATATAGGCATTACAAACACACCACAGTGCTTTACAACGAGTGCACACAGATATTAAATGCCAACATGTACAGGGAAAAACCCACTCTTTTCTCAATCTCTCAAGCAGATAAGGCACAGCAAGGTCCACCACAGGAATGAGCTGGCCATTTTGGCATGGTGAGTTTTCGTTTTGGACATTTAAGGCAACGTGGGCAAAACTGAGAAAAACACTGGTGTTGCGTGCACTATTTTTGCAACACTTTAAGATTCGCAGAGGTGTTATTTCAGTCCAATATCCATTAAGTAACAAGTGGGCGCTGTGCTGATAAAAGAAAGGCGCACCGCCACCATGCTTAAAGATGAAGCGTGGCAGTCGTGAAGCGGGCTACACGGCGGCCATCTTGATAAATGAAAGCCGCATGATCTCCAAAAGCGGCTGCATGCTGATGCCTGTTCAAGGAATACACTGCTGCTCTACTTGCCCACAGTGCCAGAATTAACCAGAGCCCAGCGTGGCAGTACAAGAGTCGGTGCCGTGCTAGTGCGGGAACAACTGACCGCAATGGAACTCGAAGCGCAGCGACTGAAAGAGAAATAGTGTTCAAGAAAAACAACACATAAAGACTAATGTGTTAAGACATGAAAAGTTAGATGTTGCTCTGTGGGAGCATACAATGACAACAAGGAGGGACAAAGAAGAAAGATTAGCCACTAGCAAGAAAGCCTTTTTGAAGGGCAATCAAAGTGAGGGATAAGAAGACAATGGGTGGGCTGTAAGCCCACGGAGTGAATACAGCACGTCTCAAAGAGACAGAGCATGTGCTGCTTAGGCGTGATATAAAAAGGACCTGTTCACTCCTACTGATCCCTACACCGTATGCTGATACCAAGGCTCTCATGCTGTTAAATACTAGTGAAGGCAGTAGCCGTCCACCACAATAAGGAAAATGCTTTGGGTGCCCCTCCCAGTCCAACAAGACCAAAATCAGTGAGACAGTCCTATGTCATGGCGCACACGCATGATCCATGTTTGCTTATGAGAAAAAAAAATCTGCATTAGATATCCAGACAAAAGTACAGTTGGGGACTCAGTGCAGGGGTACTTGTCCATTACCATGCAGTGGACTTTTCCATCCAAACAAGCACAAATGTTGAATAAAAGGAATACATTATGGGGTCCAAAAGTTTTGATATACTAAGTCCTGCATTAAGTATTATGAAAGTGTAAATATTTTATAGAGCTATTGTTTTGGATTTTGCACTTTGTGGAGCACTTAACACCTTGGAGTAATGTGATAGTCTGAATTTATTTTTAGCATTTTTATCACTATTTGCTAACTCTTTTTGACCCAATAACAAACGTTTTTTGAAAACGTTCTGTTTTTTGGTCACGGAGTAAATCAGCAAATGGAGAACAGTCCTAAAAGATAACTGGTATATGCAGCATGAAAGACAATGGACCAAACTCTGATGACGGATACTCCATCAGGCCATTGGAGCGCTATCTCAATGACAGAGCCTGGAGCATGCTCTGTCATCGAGATACTAAAGGTCTGCCTGCCTGTAAATCAGGTGGGTGCACCATGGTTTTGTCTGAGAGGCTACTCCATCACACTTGTGACAGGGCACTCTCTCCAGCAAACTCTTAATCAGACTCATAGTTTAAACATGCAAGAATGGCAAAAAAGTAAAAATAATCAAGAATGTAAAGGAAAAAGTGGCAAAGTAAAATATTGGCTAGGATAAAAGTCAGCGGCGGCCAGCACAGGTAAACGCTGTAGGCGGGGCAGGGTGGGGGAGGGGAGAAGTCAACATACAACAGAATAGGTAGAATTAAATACCTAAATAATACCTATTATGTCGTTCGTCGGCTTACCCCCCTGCCATGTCCTTACCCACCCCACTGCCCCACCGTGCTTACCCGAGCCAGCCGACACTGATTAAATTGTACCTCTTTTGAGGTCGATGTGATCATGTGATCAGGCAAAATGCCTTCACACACATGTGGGAGAGTTAATTGCTGAATGCTGTGGTAAGACAAAGCAAAAAGTGAATGGCAGTTGAGCACATCAATGGATGAAGGAAGAGGGCTGACCAAAGCTGTCCCAGGACCGGGCATAAAAGGAGCTATTCAAATATCTTACTCACCTTCCATGAGACCGTGTATTGTTTTTATGAGCTACAGGTCACAGTGGGGATTAATAAACAAGCTTCCTCCCATCCTCAGAGCACGAAAGCCATTTGCATTAACCCTCCGAAGACTTGTGCGGGAGGCTCATTGCATTATAAGTCTTTCGATGTAGAGCCTGCACCAAACCTTAGTTAAGTTGAAAGTGTGAACAGGCATTAATCTGAAGCTCTCTATTACTCATTGAATGGCTATGCACCCACATGAGAAACAAGGGAAACTGAGAGATTTAAAGTTAGGTTAAAAAACAAACCTTTTCTCTTAGCGCTCAGTTCTTTTTTAACACTCACATGGGTATGTGCTTCGAGGAGATCGAGCTTCCATCTTCCTTCTTCATCAGACCAGGTACATATCTACGGTCTATTTGGGCTTTTTCTATAACTACCTTTCTGCAATATACATAACGCTTGTTCGGGTTTCTTGCCCTGAACTGAGCCCTCAGGGCAGCAGTGAGTGTGGCGGACACCGGAAGGTCAGAATCACTATTCTAACTCCAGTCCTAGAATAATTGGGGAAAGATCAACTTTCCCCCAATATTCCAGGGGGGTTATTTAGTATTCCTACTCCAGTCCTGGAATATTTTGAGGAAAGATTTAAATTCCCCAAGTATTTTTAGGAATGGCTAAAATGTAGTAATTTTGAATGGCAGAAAATGCTGCCCTGAGGGCACAGCTCAGTGCGAAGAACTAGAAATACTGCACATAACCCTGTTTCTTTGCCGTTGACTCCCTACAACATGATCGTTTACTCTTCCGGACCTCAAGCTCCACTCTTCCTCATCTTCTTTTGACATGGACAGCTGTTTCTGTTCCTCTGGCTTTGTCGCCCTCCATTTTCTCCTCTTTGCTTCCTGGATATTCCTCATGTGCACCTCTCCTTGATGCTGCTTTCACTGCCTCATCTTGTCTCCCTCACACAGCTGACCCTCATTCCCCTTCTCTCTCATGTACCTGACCCTGATGCCCCCTTCACTTTCATGCATATGAACCTATGCTCTAAATTGTCTCTCTCCATCCTCTCCCATTTTCACAGTTGACCCTGATGCTCCCTACTCTCCCAAAAACATGACTCTGTGGTGTGACAAACAAGCATTTGCAATGCAATAGGTCTCACATTTTTTAGCATTGGAGCTATTGGCCTTGTAAATGACAATGTCTTTTACCTATGCATTTTGGTTTGAAATGTAGTGGATGTATAAACAGAGAGGTAGCTGCAGCACTGTGTAGAGGACTAAGAATGGGGAATTACCACTGGGAACAGCGACACAGCTGCAGCAGTGCCTAGAGAACTTAGAATGGAGGAGTTATTGATGGGAAAAGAGAAGCAGCTGCAGCAGTATTAAGGGGTCTAAGAATAGTGGTATGACATTGTGGGGAATGACGGAGAGGGAGGTGCAGTGCAGACACCTGATGGGTTGCTGGAAGTATGGTCTGGTGGAATTTAATGAGCAGCATGAGGTCTAAAAGGATTTACGTAGAGATCAATTTAACATCAAGTGGGTCACTCATGCAATTTAAAATTCTTCAGGAATATTGCAATGGATTATGGATGCAATAGCAGGAACTTGTGCAAATCATAACGTTCACGAGTAAATCGGGACAAGTGTGTTAAAAACGTCTTTCCTGGAAGATTTATTAAAAAGCATACTATGGAGCTGCAGCTGGAACACTTGTTACTACAGCTGTTAAAAACGTAAGCAGTAAAGAACAACATGGTGCACAGCTATTTTGCTGATCATCAGATATGCACCGAGTAATGCAAATATGGTATTCTGATAAGAGTAAATGCAGGCATGAGAAGCAGCTGAGGCACAGTAGTGTTAGAAGGGCAAATGACTCTCAACCTCACCATGACACAGTTACAATGTGACCTCATGTTGGCAGACACGCTGCCCACGAAAAATGGTAAGAGCACAGAAAAATGTGAGCCAGGGCAGAACGTTCGCTAGCAGCACTCACTCCGGCGCATGAAAGGGGCTCCATAGTGAAAGCCTAACCCTGTCATTATTAAAATGTAAAAATGTAAATCCAGTACTTGTATAGCGCACAAATCACCCCCAAAGGGGTATCACGGCACTGGGGGCCGTTGGGAAGATTAAGCGAGCTATTGCCCAGAGTCGCATGGTGCTGGGCAGACCCCTGCCGCCGGAGCCAGGGATCGAGCCGTGATCCCCAGCGTCCAGCGTCAGTTGTACTGGCTGCGGCGCCACACCTCTCCCCTAAAAAAGAAAGAAGTCTCTGTTATCATGCATCATTAGACATCGGGCATACCTTATTCAATCATCGCCATAAAATTTGCATAAACTAAAATTGTACAGTAGAATATACGTCACACAAAGTGCATCTTTCCTGAGTAAAACCTCTGGCAGACATTTTTGAACACAGCACAGTGGTCTATCAACATCGCGCTACCCTTATACCTATGTTTATTTATTCTGATGCTTCACGATTTTGATTATTGAAAGGATGCTGACGCACTTGCTAAATGTCACTATGCAAAATACCAAATAACAAAATATCAATCAATCTATCGATTAGGGTTTTTTTGAGCATGCTCCTCACCCATGAGGGTCTCAAGGTGCTGGGGGGGTGGGGTTGTGGGGGTGCAGCTGGGGGTCAGCTAAAAGGCCAGGCCTTGAGGCTCTTCCTGAAGGTGTGCAGGGTAGGGGAGCGTCTGATGGTGGTTGGAAGCTCGCTCCAGGCTTCGGGGGCGGTGTGGGAGAAGACTCTTCCTCAAGTTCTAGTTCTGCTGATGCGCGGGGTTGCTGCAAGGGCAAGGTCGGCGGAGCGGAGGTTTCTTTTGGGTGCGTGGAAAGAGATTGTTTTGTTGAGCTATTTGGGTCCGATGTTGAGGAGGGATTTTTAGGCATGGGTGTGTAGTTTGAAAATTACTCTCTTCTCAGCAGGGAGCCAGTGGAGGTCTCACAGGTGTTGGGTCATGTGCTCATAGAGAGAAAGAGGAGGAAGCAAGGTTGCTAGTTCGTCTCCTCTGGTCATAGATATATATATAAACAAAGAGAATGAGCTTAGAGCTGCGCTCTAGGAAACCCAATCAGCAGGGTTATTGAAATTAAGACTTCTTGACAGAGAACCCAGTTGAATTTTACCCACTAACCACCTTACCCACCAACCTAGTTGGTGACATGCTTTATCATTGGGCTCCCACCCAGGAAACTGAGTGCCTCCTAGGTGTGCTTTAACGCCTGATTACCGCAGAGCTAGTTTTCTTGTTTGTATTTTGTGAATAGTGGATACCGTGAGAGTGAAAGGTTAAAACTACCTCCAGGGTACCCAATCCTTTATTATATGGTCCATGGGGTAGGGTTAAAAAATAGTTAATTGGACATGATTGAGACAATGGTCTTGCACAGCTCCTCAAAATATGTGAAGAGTGAATTTATGTAAGGTGGCCTACATGCTGCAGCCAACGGTGCAAGATTGACTGGCTTTCTTCAGGACCCGTTGCTCAGAGTGAACCCTGAGCTCACATAAACCATGCACATATGCTAAGGTTTGCACGGGATTGCAAGGAGCGTGACTTACGGTTTTCATTGTCAGAATTTCTGTACTTCTATCACAAGCACTTCTCGCTACATAGATCCCGGAAGGAGGTGGCACCTATTGTCACACTTTCATCAAGGGCAGCTGCCTGCTTGCAAACCTGTTAGTTCCTTTCTTCTGGGACCTCGGCGAAAATGCTACACGTTGAGAATTTATGCATGTCTCAAATAAGGATAGGGATTGCATGCACTGCAGAGCACTTGTTCTACCTGAAGCCTACTACAGCAAAAAGCAGTGGCGCAAGAAGGACGGTAGCAATGGCGGAAGAGAGGGGTGCGTGCGAAGAGGTAACAGATGGTCAGAGAAGGCCAAGCAAAAGAAACAATCAGTGATGTCTGCTGGGAGGGAACCAAGCATCCAAAGACGGGACAGAGTTACACTATTGACCAACCTTAGCAAAGGAATTTCAAAAGGCAAGTCAATTAACCAATCCGAAGTGCTGGGCGTGTTGAATGTCCATAGACTGACTACAGCATGCCTGCCAGAGCAACACATGCGATGCCCAAGCTCGACCTAAATATTAAGCCTCGCCACTCGCAAAATGTGATGAGAAGCCCCTGAGTCTCCTACACCGCAAAGATATTCATTGGCCTTGGGCAGAATGAAGGGTTTGGGAGCCCTTCAGCACCTCGGGGGGGCTGCAGGGGCTTGTGTTACGCCCCTGACATGGTGTACATTCTCTGCCTTAAAAACAGTCCTCTTAAATTGTGTCCCTGGCTTTTCTCTGCTTCCTGCGGTCTGGATGATTTACCACCTGATTAACTGCCAGCTACTCTCAGAGAAAGACTGTTATGTCCATTAAATTGCATGACCCTGTTCAGCACCAGGGTCAAACATACATCATGATTTATGTATGTAGATTTGGTGCTGCATTTAGAAGTTTTGCACTGCAATACAAAGGCAGGCCTGCCTGACCTCCAGCAGGAATTTACTGCTGGACACACGCCCTCCCTCCCCCCAGTTCATTAAACCACTTTCCATTTGGTGGTTACTCTTATGAAGTGACAGGCATCACTGGAGTTTGAAGGTCAAGAAATAACCATGTGACCTTTTGAAAAAGCTTGGGGCAGGAGGATAACCTTAGCTAAGTGCCTTCACCGCATATTATGGCTGAAGTCTGTCACCTCCCTTTGTTACATAGTCTAGGAATTTGCACTGTTCATTTTAAATGGGAATTATTCGGATATCCATGACTGCCATTCCTTGGGAGATATATGTACAAGGAAGTGGAGGAGTGAGGCGCTAGCCTTCCTGGCTTAACGCCTCTCTCCTCCACTTCTGAAACGCAAGGCTGCACCATATTTCAAGAATGTGGTGCAGCCTTGCGTTTCCCCCTGCGATGGCGCTAAGTTTAGCAACTTTGCGCCAACGCAGGCACCCTTGCACCCGAGTGTAAGTGTGCCTGCGAGCAGGGGAGGATTGTTTATGTGTAGGAAGGTGTCCCTTCCTGCACATCAACAATCCTAGAACTGCCATTCTGTCACTTTCATGTGTGCTGCTTTATGCAGCACATATGAAAGGGACAAAATGGTATTTTACAAAAAAAGTTTGTTAAAGTACAGGAAGGGACGCCAACAATGGTCTTTTGCTTTTTCCATGTGTGCTGCACAAGGCAGCACACATGGAAAAAGCAAACAAAAGGAGAATTAATGCATTTCTCCTCGATTCGCCTATTAAGACCAGTTTTCTCCTCGTTTAGCGTATTAAGACCAGTTTTTTTACCTGGTCTTAATTTTGGCGCTGCCTCCTTGTACATAAAGGGCAGCGTCAAAATGAATGGGTGTTGCTGTGGGACGCTCACTGCAACACCCACTGCCCACCCCTTTCACGCTAACCATAGCGTGAAAGGGGGCCTTATGGACATGGCAGCGTTAAGCCACGATAAGTGGCTTAACGCTGCCTTGTACTTAAGGCGCAGCCCCTATCCACACCACAACAGCACTATAGTTGTACATATGCCCTCTAGTGTTTGTTAACAGCTGGCAGGAGACCACATGCTACGAGGGGCACGTGACCATTTGTGCCAGCTTTAGACAACAGATTGTCCTTTGCACCTGGTAAGTATGGTTGTGCTTTGCCTCGCACTCCACCAAAGCAATGCATTATTAGACAACATTTTATTAGATAAACCATCTAATAAAATGTTGTCTAATGTTGTCTAATTTTAATCTTTGACTCTCTACCCCGGGCCGCATCGGAGGCTCGACCTCAATTGATGATTTCCATTTTATCATCGCGTGAAAATATTCAGTTTAATTATATCTGTGGTTGTTCTGCTAGAGGGAAGAGACCTCCTTGAAAAGTCTCGTTTAGAAGATAGACTTTGGTAAAAACTCTGGCCGCAATCTCTATCGACGAATCGAATAAATAAAATTATCTTTGGCTACCGATTACCATGTCTGGAAATAAGATCAACCATGAATATTGATCAAATTAAACATCTTTTGAAAACCAATATACGAGTTTCTTCTGCTCTAAAGAAATTGTCTCTAGGCCAGAAAACTCGTTTATGTTTATCACAGGTACTTTATGAAGAAACAGTCTTATTTAAATTCAACTTTATAAGCAAGAAATACCTTGAACTTTATACCATTAAGTCTATTATATATTTCGACATTATAAATTGAAGGGGCCTGGTTCAACTTGCCCAAAAACCAGACTTCTGGTTGTTAATTTTGCGAGGCAGAAGAGAAAGTCGCGAATATAGGGGCATATCAGCAAGGTGAGGCGATAGAATTATCGCCGCTTTTGCGGCCGTTTTCGGCCGAAAAGAGGTGATAATTTTATCGCCTAATTAGCAAGCTCACGCTAACGCGTGAAAACTTGCGTTAGCGTAGGAATTCCTAACGCCCAGCTTTGCCTCTCTAATAAGATACAAAGTGGGCGTTCCTGACCTGACATGACAGGAGAAATGTCGCTAACAACATTTCTCCTATCATCAAGCCCCACGCTATGAAGCATAGCGGCAAGAAAAGTAGCGATAACCCCTGTTATCGCTACTTTCCTTACGCCTGCTTCAGGACTGACTTAGCCATGATATCCTATGGAAGGTGGATATCATGGCTAAGTTTGTGAGTCCCCATCAGCAAGCTAACGCCACATTGCGTGGGATTATCGCTGGGTTTCCAGCTATAATCTCACGTTAGGCAGTTAGCGTGAGGATTTTTATCGCTTTTGAGATAAGCGTTGCTAATAGCACGCTATCTCAGCGATAAAAATCCACGCTAGCCGGCGATAATTATCCCAGCGCTAAGTGCGCTTAGCGATAATTATCGCCGGTAGTTGCTGTTTTGCCCCATAATATGTCTGTGTCCAGTATTGATGTTTTTAATGAAAACAAATACAACCACTTTTCAGTCAAAGTAGTTGCAAAACAGTACCGAGAACCTACATTGTCTTGTTTTAAAGGCACCTTCAGAAAATCAATTGGATGTGCTGCAAAAATATTTTTAAATGTTTTTTCATCTTTTAGAAATGGTAAAGAGTTCATTGTAAATTTTGGTTGAAAGGAAAACTTTTGTTGGTTTACTTTCTTATCGCCAGGTTTGAATTGCTTCCATTTTAACGATTTATATTCATTAAATCATTACAATGGATAACATTAAGCATGTTTGCCAGAAATTGTAGCCTAGAGGCAACACAAATACCAAAGCTATTTGCAACAGGCGCCAGGAATAGTAAGAGAGCCACAACCTATTTCCAGGTGTTGTTGCTGCAGAGATGAGACTGCCCCCCTTCAGTATGTCTTGATGGGGCTTTGTCTGAAAAAAATCAAAAACCTCCAGACAGCTACAGCATTTGAACAAGATTTGAAAATGGACTCTAATGAATCAAACCCCCTTTTAATGGGCATCAGAGTCAGAGTTTCTTTGTAACGTGTGTCAACATGTGCAAGGAGTAGGATTATGTGAGATGTCTGATCCATGAGCTCTGATTTTGCACTGAAGGAAATGATAACTTCTTTGATATGTTACACTTTGCTTTCAAGGAGAGGCTCAATGGCTTCCTTACCTGGCTTTCCACTGTTTTCCCATTCTTTTATTTGTGAATGCACTTCCTTTCTCATATCAGAGGTTGTTATATTTTCTTTGGGAAAGGGTGCATAATTAAAATCTTAATTAAAGCTAATCTCGCAATTAGTATGCATCTGCTCAGCCTTTCTAATCTTCTGTATTAAGTTTTCTCTTGACGAAGCTATACTGGTGCAACGAGACCTCTCCACCTCCATGTCGTTTCCCCATCCTCTTGGTGACAGGCCTCTTAGGCAACTCTCAGACAAACACCTCAGCTGTTTGGCCTCGATGGGACAGGAAGAGAAGACAGCAGATAATGAAACAATTAGCCAGGATCAGACTCCTAGGGCCTTGAGGGGCCTTCTCACTAATGGAGACAGCTGTATTCCATGGTTCACAAAAATATCTTGAAAAAGTTTGACAACTCTTGAAAAAATTGATGACTTCGTCTTTTTGTCTGTAAACTCTTTAGATCAATGAACGGGGGGAAGGGGGATTGTTTAAAATGAATGCACTGTTCCCGTGGAATAAAAACATCGAGACAGACGCAGGAAGAAGCAAAACAAATATAAAAAGATAAACAAATATAGAGAAATAGGCAAGCATAGATATAGTTACTTAGAATTTAGTGATGGGCAGTTGACTGGTACTTACTGAGTGTTATCTGTGAGTGTCAAGATTATTAATATTTTTTTTCAGGTGCTCTAGAGAGTAGTTCCACCATACACTTAGAAAAATACAATCACACACTCAATGCAGCTCTGATATGCCTTACATCACTTCCATGGGAATCAACAGAACTCTACCATCTGACATCCACCTGAAGAACATATTAGACACTTTTTACAACAAGAGAGTCTAGACATGCTCGATAGTTGGGTGTCAGAATATTCACAAAACCACTGCCAACCTACGGATATAGCTTATGACCGAACAATAGCACACGTTAAGACAAAACTATCAAAATTCACCCAACACACCCTGAATATGCAACTAACGAGCTACTGAGGCTTCCAACAAAACTCACTACTGTTAGCTACTACACAGATATACATGTCCTTGCCATTGGGCAGTTGTACCAACCGAGGAAATACTTAACTGATTTAGTCATCAAGAGGCATATCAACAACAACCGGCAATAATTATCACTAAGCGCACTTAGCGCTAGGATAATTATCGCCGGCTAGCGTTGATTTTTATCGCTGAGATAGCGTGCTATTAGCAACGCTTATCTCAATAGCGATAAAAATCCTCACGCTAAGTGGCTAACGTGAGATTATCGCTGGAAACCCAGCGATAATCTCACGTTAGCTTGTTGATAGAGACAGACAAACTTAGCCATGATATCCTCCTTCCATAGGATATCATGGCTAAGTCAGAAAAATACCAGACGTAAAAAAGCAGCGTTAACCACGGTTAGCGCTGCTTTTTTTGTCTCTAACAGGGTTAGCGATATTCTTGATAATAGGAGAAATGTCGCTTAGCGACATTTCTCCTATTATTTTACTCTGGAACGCCCCCTTTGCATCTCATTAGAGATGCAAGGGGAAGCGTAGAGTAAATGGGTGCTAACATGCAAATTTGCATGTTGGCACCCTGTTGTTGATTGGGTGCTAGTTTTATCTCTGCTTTTTTTGGCTTTTAAAGCCAAAAAAGCAGAGATAAAGCCCTTGTTGATATGTCCCCATGTTTCTCCCACTTCAAAACTCAGAACACAATAAAACTAACTAACTCATGATACCGAAACCCTGATTTCACACATAAAATCAAACTCTGGTCTGTAATTAAAGCATTTAGCAAATCATAACCTAGAGTATTTTAAGGCATGCTGCATTAATGCTGCATTATTGGCAGATTACGGGAATAAGTTAACATTAACAATAGAGAAATATAAAACAAACATACAAGGGGTAAGTAAAGAAAGATAGCCAATTGGAAAATCTAGCGAGATAGACAGAGTGTCACATAGTAAGGTAAATAGTCAGGGAGCAATAAGTCCATATTGGTTCATGATAAGTCATTCCAATATTAAGAACACAAAGGCATCCCTTTAAATACTGTTAGCTCTAATGAGGTCATCATCAAAACTGTATTCGGTTTTACAAATAAAACCATAAAAGTCATACAAACGTCAATAAGCTTCACATAAATACAAAATCGTAGTACAGCACATCCAGGCTAGTCTAATTAAAGAGTATAAATTATGATTCCCGATGACAAGATTAGTCACAGCTTGACCTAAGCCTAACGGCAGCCCTTACAAACTAAAGAGTATTCAAAATGGTGTCATTAGAGAGGAGTTGTAAAAAGATAAGCTGGTCTCACTCTCCTAAAACAAGCCTTTTTAAGGATGGGAATCATAAAAAACTTTCTAGGAACCACATAAAAACCACAAAACATTAAAAAGTGCATCATGTCCTGAGGAGACTGACCATCGCAACCACAGGGCATGAGGCACTGCCCTCTGTGTGCACCACGTGGTTGTGCCAGGAGATAGTGAAAAAGATCAAGCCAAAATCTGGTCAATAGAAAGCGATTGTGAATGCTTTTAAGCCCTAAAAGATATGGTTAGGTGGTTGGTAGGGTTTTTAATGCAATGTACCTACTCAGACTGAGCTTACACAGAGCTATTTCCTCTCTGTCACAACAGCTCCTTCTAAAAAACACTCTTTAGCCCAGGTAAAATCCGTCTTGCATATCATTTCAGGGTTATCAAAAAGTTCTGCCGTTCCTTGCCTAGAAAGGCCTTCTCTAATATACTGGAGCCATTGAATGCACGAGATCTGGTCAAGGGAAAGACAATCCTTTAAAATGTCTTTGCTAAGTGCATTTTCTTGCTTAGCCCAAGTCTTTAACCACAATGCTAGTGGACGAAAAAACAATTCATCTGAGAGACAGGCCATCCCCAGCTCTTCATGCTCAACATAGGACGGGGTACATTGCGGTACTGAGAGAATCCGTCTCAAGAAAGTATTTTCAGCAATTTGCAAAGCCTCCAAAACAATGTGACCCCGTATCCCACTCCCATAACTGGCCTTTGAAATGCATTTTGTTCTATAAATCTTCAAAAGGGCCCCTATTGGTCCTGTCCCCCCCCCACTCTGCAAGCAAAGTTAGAAACAGCTGCGGTCGATTTGACCAGGTCCTCTTTCTTACGAGTGAGCAAGGGAACCCAACTCAGAGTATCATTAAACACTACTACCAGATAGGAGAAGACTTGTGTCTTCGATATTGACAAGGCTCCTATCTTAAATGTAGACTGCTTAGCTTTACAAGATCCCACCTACATAACAAAAGATTTTGTATTATTAACGGTCAAGTTTAGGTTCTCCACGAAATGAACAAAAGAGTTCAACAGGAGTTGTAAACCCCTGCCTGTCCTCGCCATAAGAACAGCATCATCTGGATATAGGAGGACCGGCAGGCTCCGCTTACCCACCTGGGGGCAATCAGCTTTTGTATCCAAAAGGGCCTTCTCCAGGGAGTTGATGTTTAGGTCAAAGAGAAAGCGGGCTAGTATACACCCCTGATGCACCCCTCTCTTGATGTCAAACTTGCGGGTCACTTTGAGATCTTTGGAGTAACGGGCAGCCACTTTTGAGTCTCCGTGAAGGTCCTTTAGAAACAAAACAATGTCCCTGTTAATGCCTATAGAGGACATCAACTGCCAAAGCTTCGATCTATTTACACAATGGTACGCTGAGGACAGGTCCATGAAGGCTAGATGGATAAAGGTGGGGTGAGCCACAGTGTACTTATTGAAAACCATTTACAGATTTAAACATTGTTCCACCGTGGAAAGAACTAGATGGAAACCATATTGAACTTCGGCTAAAATTTTGATTTCATCTGCCCAGAATACAAGTCGATCCAGTACCATATGACCCACCACCTTCACCACAGAATCCAAAAGGGAAATGGGCCTGTAGCAAAGGGTGCTATCCCGATCCCCCTTTTTAAAAACCGGGGCTATAGTCGATAAGGCCCAGGAGTGTGGGCTGCCGGCCTGGACCAATGCATTAATAACAGCTGTAAGTACTGGTACCCAGGTTTCCACATGCACGATGTAAAGGTCTGGATGGATCCCATCTGGGCCTGGGGCCTTATTTATAGACGGATTAATGCGTTAAAATAATGTTTAATAAAATTTGTAAGCATAATGGCTAAAATATAGGATGTGTGCAACTATATTGGGCTGCACCAACCCGTAAAATTATCAGAAAAGACTTTAAAATTCAACAAGCCATAAGTTCATAATTTGTAAAAGGGTAAGTGCCAGGGCATCTTTGCTCTGAAGCCCACAACCAGCACTACTAGATATTGGCGTGCTGGATACCAGGGATGTGTGGTCTAGAATCCACCTAATGCCTTTTTCATCCACCACCAGAAACTCCCTGGCCCTTAATGTCAATCTTGCAGGTTCCTTTAATCTCTTTTTTTTATCTCTATAGCATTTTTTCCATCTTTTACTTTTTCCTTCTTTGGCACTTTTGTGTTTTTCTCTCTCTTGCTCTGAGTCAAGGTCTAATGAGGAAAATATAAGTGTTGGTCCCTAAAAATGAGTACTGGTGTGACCCAACTGCAACTACCTGCTCAAATTAAGCACTGCAAACCATAGCTATGAGCAGTGCTCATTTTAACCATAACAATGTTGGTAGCAAGATGCAGGGCAGTGCACAGGCTATTGTGGCACTGTGGTGCTTGGGGGTCTGCAGTTCAGGGGCCCTCTCGTGCGAAACAACAAAGGGCCATATTAATATATTTTTTGCCATAGGGTAGCACAGGAGACCTTGCTGCTGCACTGCCCTACTGCAAAAAAAGGGCAAAAATGCACTGTATCTATTAGATAAAGAGCATTCCTGTCTTTCTCCCCTGTGCTGGTGCACACTGGACTTCCATGGGCCAATGCAGGTACCTGTGCACCATGGTGCGAGGGTGCCTGCATTGCAGGGATGATTATTTTTGTGCAGATAGGGAAGGGAAACCTTCCTGCACAAAAACAATCATGAGGCTTTTTCCTCTTACTATGTGTGCTGCAGAATGCAGCACACATAGAAAGAGAAAAAACGAGGAGAAATAAAGATATATCTCCTCGTTATGCCTCTCTTATGTCTCCACTGGGGAGTGGGGTATGTTTTTGGCGCTGCCTCAGACTTACGATTTCTCATAAATCTGGAACAGTGTCAAAAAGCCATGGATGTTGCTGGGAACGCCACCAGCAACACCTATGAAACTCACATATTTATAAGGCGATAAAAAGCCATGTAACGTGGCTTTATTTGGCCTTATAAATATGCCAGTGGCACATTGTGCCATTGGAATGTCAAAAAAGTGAAGTTTTGGTGGCCCAAAGGGGCCAGTAGGGCCTCATAAGGAGGCCCAAACTCTTTAATATTCATATGCTCAGCTAAGGCAGCTAACGATGGCAAGCTAGGTGGGCCCATTTGCTTCAGATTTGTGGTGTGGAGCACTTCTGAGTTCCGCAGTCCAGCTAAGTGCTACGCATCAAGGGTTAGACTTGTACATTTTAGGGCTTGTGCCCGCATTATCACACAGAAAAGAAATTTCACACCAATTAGAGCTCCTCTTTCTTCTCGGGTATACTCGAAGTGCTCCGTGGCAGTGTAAAAATAAATCCAACTGCCATCCAGGAGAGGTGGGGTTCCTTAGACACACCTTTCGCTTTTTTGCACTTTTTTATCACGAAAATAATGATTGGGGACTGGAGCAGACCCCAGTTATCTATTTAGATGGGACGGAAGAAGTCAGAGACAAGGAAAGGGAGAAAGTGGTCCTTTTCTAATGACGTCAGGCGTGGAGCGAGGCAAGTGGCCTTGTCTGGGTGCTGGGCCTACTCCACTGTGACTGAGGCAGTGGAGAGAGAGGGATGGAGGGGGTGCTGCTGTCCTTTGCATGTGCAAGTAAAGTTTGGCACAATGGGATAGAGCAGATGTCAGTTCTTTGGAAAGTGACACAGTGCCTCCAAGTTGTTATTGGTGGTGAGTGTAAGAAATTACCATGTGCTGACTCTGATGGATAATAATGTTATGGCTTATCGGAAGTATGGAACTGGCATAAAATACAAATTGATTAAATTATCAAATTGGCCCGATCACTTAATATTGGTTATTAAGGTGCCATATATGTCTCCAAGGGGATCACGGTAGAAAGATGAAATTTATTAGTAACCTTACAAAAGCACTTTGGAGCAATAGCACTTTTTGAGCAATGGACATATTGATGCCAATTTTTCTCCCTCAACAAAGGTAATTTGTGAAATTTTCCTCCTTATATGGGCGTAACTGTTGTCTTTTATTCACAATAAAGTATCACTCAAAGTGGCACACATAAGGCATTGAAATGTCACACATAAACAAACTGAAAATATGGAAACGTTGCATATAAGCATTCTCAAAACTTGTCAGCTGTGGTTCAGGACCTTTGATGTGGGTGGGGCCTCTTGGAGGTGAGGCCCACTATCACTTTTATAATAAGAGTAAAGTTCGGGCTCTCAGTTTAATATTCTTTCTTTCACCTTCACAGCTCCTCAACACATGACCCGTGCATGGCTGGAAAAGATCAAGGAAATTTCAAGACCGTCTAAAGGTGCTCCTCTCTCCCTCTTCTCTTCTTTGGTCTTGTTGGGATGGAAAACTCCCTCGCTTGGAGATGGACCCCTGCTCTGAGGGCCCCCAACTACAGTGATGTCAGGATCCCTGGTGCTGATTTTTGTTGTCTTGGGTGAACACAAATTATGGGTGGACCAGGAGGCGGGCCCAAAGCACTACACTCATAGTGGTGAAAGGCTACTGCCTTTGCCAGGAGTTAAGCAGCACATGTTCAGTGGTGCAGCTTACTGTGTAGTAATCAGTAGAAGTGAATAGGCCTTTTTACCCTCACTGGAGTGAGGACTACAGGCGTACTCATTTAAAAGTCTGTTGCTGTGAGCTTTACTCACCCCTAGCCTACTTCAGGTAAGTATACAGTTCTGTGCAGTGCATGTGTGTATATGCATGTGATGGGTGAATGTGTGCTCATGAATGGTGCAATACATGGAAGATATAGAGATGGGCAGTAGATGTGTGTTATATGCATGTGCTGGGTCTATGTGTGCCTGTGAATGGCACACCACATGGAAAATAAGGTGCTGTGCAGTGTGTTATATGCATGTGCTGGAAGAATTAGGGTTCCATTTTGAGAGACATAGGGCTATCTAAAGGAGCATGAGGAGGCAGAGGAATACCCAGACAGAATTGTGGAATTGTGCATTCCTGCCAGCTGGGTAGGACACACAGGAGGATATGAATGTCAGGTTCTTCAGTAGACTTCACAGATTTCTCATTGCTTCAGAGAGAGGTCCCTCAGAAGGGGCCTGGGCACTTCTCAGGAAGGAGTTGGGTCTGATAGGAGAATCATAAAGAGTAGGCCTGAGACTCTTGGGTAGCCTTCTGGTACACATATCACCATGGCTAACATCCAGGTGGGAACCTCTAGTGACTGTCATGGCCTGTGTTGTCAGAATTGGAGTCACTCCTCCTGTGGCAGAATGCTTTCTGGTGGAAGGTCAGAACAGAGGGGAGGGCACTTCAAAAGGAAGCAGACCCCGAACACAAACTACAAACACTGAGATTCAAATCCTAAATCACATTTTATGTTTGGAAATGGACTATAAAAAGGGGAGGGGGTGTGAGGCCCTCAAAACTATCAACTAAAAAGCAGTCTGTATGAGGAGGGGAAGCGCTGCAAGACTTCTACTATGACCAAGACTGGCAGCTAAAGCCTGCCAGTCTACCAGCTGGGTAAGGGGACATCACCCAGGGAATCTGAGACTACCTGCGCTTCAAGCCTGGAGCACCAGTGACTACTTGCTTGCCAAGATCAGTGTGCTCTATGAGGAAGAGGAGAGCGCTGGACAGAGTAAGGTCCATTGGGAGATCCTGGTGACTGGATCTGTGAAGTGAGGTGTGAGGAGATGGCTCCTGCACATATCAGATAGTAACCCATGTTCAGGGAGAATTGGGTGACCACATATGCCAGGTCGTGCTGCAGTAAAAATCACTGCTGTGCCAATCCGGCTGTAGCCTGTTTGCGTAGTGAAGCAGGCTACCCTGTATGCCAGTTGGGGCCATACTGAAGATTGCTCCTGTGCCAATCGGGTCATAGCCCATGTGTGGAATGGCAGTGCCCCATATGCCAGGATAGGCCACCGAGAAAAAGGCAAGGAGCGTGGACTGGTTGAGATCGTCATTGAGAGAAACTGAGCGGACCCAAGCCCCGATTGAGGATCTGCACCAGGAGCGTTGAATTTCCTCTTCCACCCTGTTCTGCGAATCCAGGGAAATTTACTGGCATCAGAGAAGTGTTGAGAACCCCTGGCACTGTCCTCGTAGGACTGCATGTGTGGAACTCGAGGACACCCCACTGCTGCTGCTGCAGGGCCGTGTGTGCAGTACTCACTGGAGACAGCTGCTGCTGCTTCAACAACGGCTAGAGGGGCACTTGGCAAGACTCCAGTCATGCAGGTCATATTGGTGAAGGTAAAACTGATTATTTGGCAAGAAGGCCCCGGGGGGAACTTGTCTACCATAAAGCACTTCAGTGCTGGAATACATTTGACTTTAATTAGAGTCGAAGTGGGACTCCTTAGACTTGGACTAGTAGTGGGGCTTAACCTGAATGTTGCCTATTGTGGATTGGGGAATAACCACTACCGCTATCGCGAGAGAGTGGAACTCAGGAACCGCCTACTGAAACACTAGAGCCCTGATCTCGGGGGACTGTATATTTTGTTTGTGAGTATCGTATTTTACTTTGCATTGGTATATAATCACTCAGTTTTTCATAAAAGCAAGTATTTGACTGGAAAATTATTTATTGCTGCTATTGAACGTATTTTGAGTTGTGAGTCTGTGTTCATCCAATGGTCAAATATGTCATAGGCCACTTGGCAACTGTGCATATCTTTCTCTTTGGTAAGTTTCTATTTGGCGGCTGAACATGCTGTACTCACTATTAGGATTCTGTGCTGTAAGCTTGTAAAGTACCTGTTTGTGTGAAGGAGGGTTTTACTTTTGATGGCCTCCCTTTCATGGCTTTTATAAATGAGACTACTATAGGTCATGCTGTACCTTTTGTGTGACAGAAGCATGCAGTTGCTTCCCATTTTCTACATGTCGCGTGATATGGACACTGCATAGCTATTTCCTGTGGTATACTTGTTTTGTAAGAATGACGGGGCATATTAACAAGGCGGCGATAAATAATGTTATTGCTATATCAGCAAGGTCATGCTATCGCGTGAATCCTTGCCTTAGCGCCCTTTCCCGTAACGCCCACTTTTGCATCTCTAATGAGATGGAAAGTTGGCGTTCCAGCTCAAAATAACTGGAGAAATGTCACTAACCGACATTTCTCCAACATCAATGGGCACGCTAACAAGCATAGCGATAAGAAAAGTAGTGCTAACCTTGGTTATCGCTACTTTCCTTACGCCTGCTTTTAGTTTGCCATGATATCCAATGGAAGGTGGATATCATGGCTGAGTCTGCCCTGCCCTATCAGCAAGCTATCGCCAAACGTTGTGCGATTATCGCTGTATTTCCAGCAATAATCGCCCAATTGGCAGCTTGCGCCTGGAATGTTATCGCTTTTGAGATAAGCGTTGCTAATAGCACGCTATCTCAGCGATAAAATTCAGCGATAGCCGGCGCTAATTATCCTAGCGCTAAGTACGCTTAGAGATAATTATCACCAGTTGTTGCTGATATGCCCCGACAATCAATGCTGCTTCCCTTCTGGTCCTGTGTTTTGGAAATGAAGCCTGCACAAGCATATAGTCATGCTGGTTGTGTTTCATAATGAAGACTTGCGCTGCCATTTTCCATGCTCTACATGTTTTTTATGATACACTCTATACAGCTTATTTCCATACTAATTGAAGTGTACGCTGCTGCTTTTCATGCTGTACCAAGTGTGTGTTCAGGTGGCCTGCACAGCTGCTTTCCCTCTGTACTTATTTGAGAGAAAAGACCACACTGTCATCTTTTATGGTGTTATGCACAGTTCTATGCAGAGTTGCTTTCCGTGTTCTACTGTGTCAGAGAAGCAAACATATTTGCTTACCAAGCAGTACATGTTGTGTAAGCAATGCATGTGTTGTGTGCAACATGCTTTGGGTGAGGGAGGCCTACACTGCTGTGCAATACCTATTTTTGATGGAGGATTGCATTTCCACTTCTAGTGCTGTATCACGGATTTGTGATGCAGCCTCCACTGCTGCTTCCCATGTTGTGCCAATTTTGTGTGATGTAGGCATGCTCAACTCCTACCTGTTTGCGAAGTAGGTTTTGGCTACTGCTACACATGCTGTCACAGTTTTGCGCGAGGGAGGCCAGTACCGCAACATTTTCTGCTGCGCATGTTTTGTGAGGGACACTTTCAGTACAGCACTCATGCACTATCACATTTGTAGGAAGCTTTATTCACAGTTGCAGCCTATGGTGTGTCTTTTCTGTGTGGGGGAAGCTTTAAATCTTTTGTCCATGATGTGCTTGATATGTGTCTAGGAAGCTTGTGTAGCTGTTCAGTATGTTGTCCCTGCTGAGCGAAGAAAACCTCACTACGGATGCTGAACCTGTTCTATGTGAGGGAAACTTACAGTTTTGTTTGTGCTATATCTCTATTTAAGTGTGTGCATGAAGCTTTGAATGTAGTACCCGCTGTGTGTGTGATTGAACTTGCATTGCATCTGCTTGTCTTGCTCCTGTCCCTAGAGAAGAAGCCTCCTCTGTTCCTGACTTTACTATTCCATCTCTATGCCCTTCTCTTCCAATTTGATCTCTGCTATTTCCTCTAGTATCCTCTCTGTCCAGCTTGGAAGTCCTGGACATAAAAGCTCTTCAAATGCCCCTCACTTGCAGGCAAAAACTCAACTCTAAGTACATGATGGACATTAATTATGTTATTTATAAAGACAGACACTCAGCCCCACTTTGGCTACAAGGACCTACCATTGAGGATCATTTCCCCCAAAATTGCTCCACATGGAAGCTGCTTTGGGAAAAGACCCTTAGCGATCGTCGCCTGAAAGGGAGTGAAGTTATAAGAATGGTGTTAGAAAAATGTAAGTAATGCGAAAATAAGGGAGACAAAAAATAGTCCAGTGAGAGGTTTGGAAAGAGAAAGGGAGGTGGAGGAAAAAATTAAAGATGAGGGAAAAAACGATGGGAGATGAAAAGAAAGAGTTGAAAGAAATCGTGAATGACAGTAAAAGCAGCAGAGGGAAAGAAAAAGAAGAGAAGAAATTTAAAAGAAAAGAATTTAAGGCAGGAGTAGAATTTTAAGGAGAAAAAGAACGCATACCTGGAGAAGTAGATATATTGGATGGGGAACAGTAATGGGTACAGGTGAGAAGTGTAGGAGAGTAGGATCTGCTTCACATGGGTACCCCCACCTTTTGCTGGTGTGTCACAGTTTTTTTTACCTTAGTCTGGCTGTGGCCCTGCTAATCAGGACCACAGCCTAGCTGCTTCCTCTCTAAAATGGTTTGCATATACAATAGGTACATATCTAATTGGAATCTGGCGTGCCTTATAAGCCCCTAGTATATGGTATACTATGTACCTAGGGCATAGGTACCTCAGAGGCCTACCAGGGGCTGAAGCATGTATTATGCGACCCCTGGGAAGCACTCCAAAATGGCACCACAGGTCTGCTACTGCATCCTGGGTAAGGGTGTGCTTGCACCCCTTACAGTGGTATAGGCTACCTATAGCCACATATATATACAGACACATATAAACCTATAAGTCACTCCTATGGCAGGCCTTGAAAATCCTGAAGGCAGAGTGCTTGGTTGTGTGTGAGAGGGTGCGCTGAGCCCCTCTGCAGCTTTCGGAAATACTTCCTTATGGCTGTTCTGTGATACAGCCATACCATATACTCTTAAGTGCATTATAACCTTAGGGTAAATGCTAACTTTGGAATGGCTGCATCAAAACATGTTGTGTTTGGTGTCAAACGCTTTGGAATACTACCTCCCCGCCAAGTCTGGCGGCGGGGGTAGCATTCCACCCTTCTAGAGGGAGAGACATGTTCACACTGGTCAAACTCGGTAGGACTTTCCTGAGCCCTGGCATCACAAAATGGATGCCTCTGCCACAGACACGGGTCTGACCTCCTGCTGCTGACCGAAACTCCAGCAGGGAAGGCCTGGACAATAGGTTTCCTGTCGAAGGGAGGTGTAACCACCTCCCCAGACAGGCAGATGTGTATTGGGGCTGGGCGGGTGCACTCTCTGGTGCTTTGAAGTCCTGCACTGGGGCACGCTTGGTGTCCCTGTGCATAGTCCAGTTCAAACCGGTTGCAGGGGCTACCTGCCCCTGCTCTGGCACGAAACTGGACAAAGGAAATGGGTGTAACAACCCCTCTTTCCAAACCCACCCATAGGTTGGGGCCTTAGAGTTAGTCCATCCCCTAAACTTGGTATAAGTATAAGAATCCAGTCCCTAGGACTTTAGATTACCCTGAACGAATCTCTGCAACATATATCCTGGACCTTCGACTTTCTATCACGACTAGAAGACAGAAGAAATCTCCCTTGGGGTCAAGGAGTACCTCCCCTGCTTGGCAGGCACCAAAGAAGCAACTGACTTGTCTGCAGCGCTGAAGCTCCCGCCGGACGCCGAAGTCTTTGCATCACCAGAGGTGGATTTCCCGACTTCCCCGAGGCTACCCTGAGTCCACAGCAAAACTGAGGCCTGTGGCTATCGTGGGTGACGTGGAACCGTGACCCCTGAACAGCATGAACTTTTGCAGCAACACTATCTTCCTGGACATCCTCGAAGTTGTGCTTTGGGCACCGAGTAGCCCCAACTTTGAGCACCTCCTGAACCGAAGATTGTTGGCCTCTACTCCACGAGTGACCCGTGGGCCAGCTTCAAGTGCGACCGCTTGAGGCTCCTTCGCGATCACTAGCCCCTTGTCTAGCAGATCCCCACGAAGGCAACTCCTTTTCTAATTGGGCTTTCCTGATTGCTCCAGGTGTGCCCTGACTTACCCTTGCTGAGTGAGTCCCTCAGACCTTGCTGGTCCGCACCGCAGTCCTTTCTCTGAATTCCTGTGACTTGCCGTTGCCAAGGATTGTTGAGTCCATTCTGGTCACCGACACCGCAGCACTCAACAGACTTTGTGCGTCAGCTGGAATCCGGCTCATGGACTTCGTCAACGCCTTCTGGACCTCGTGGCTGAAGAGTCAAGACACCCATCAACTCACCTGAAGCACCCGACATCTGTGGGCATTGGTCCATCCTGCCCTTGGTCACTGGCTAGTGACCCAGACTCTGTCCCCTCTGCTTTCATGTTCCTTCCATCCTAGATCCAGGCTTTGATCTCTTCGGACACTTCTCCACTTCAAGGCAGTAGCAGTTCTTTGCAGGCTTCCATTGGAATCGACGACGCGACCCGACACCAAAAGACACCTATGCACCTGGCTTCCCTGGGTGAGGTAACTCGAGTACTCCAGTGCTCCCGTGGGTGCTAGCCCTAGAACATCTTAAGTCCAAAAGGGTTTGGTCCTGACTCGATCCTAAGTGTCCCTAATATTTAAATTTCCAACCACGACATTGCCCATAGAAGCTAACGGGAACCCGCGGTTGTGTTTACACACTGCATACAGTCCCCGTGGGTCCCCTGTGTCACTACCTTGGGTGGCTCCTTGGGGTCCCAGCGATTCTACAGGCTCAAGGCCTTGGGCCTATCCCAATCGTGGTTCTTATACCACTTTTTGGTATATGGTTTTGTACGCACCTAGGGCCCAAACGTGTATTTGTGCTATTACTGATAATTGCTAGCTTGTAAACAAAGTACTTCGCACTCCAGTCTCATAAAGAGACTAGAGGGGTGTGTTTTATCCTAAATACATATATTTTGAATGTATACACCTGGTGTGGTTGTCCTTTCATTTGATCATTCAAGAGATTATAGACTGGTAAAACAAGCTGCTTTACATTCCTTCAAGACTTAGGCTGAAGGCTGCTCTCCATAGCTACCACTAGGATAGCTTTCAATAAAGGTTGTCTTTAACCATTCACCATAAGGGGTTGTTTGGACTGATACAAGGTGCCCACTAGAACTAGTGGACAGCATTTATCAGGCCACTTTCTCACAAGAAGCATGAAGTAAATAGAAACATGAGTGAAGAACATGAATCGGCAAAAGGAGAAAGTGGGAAAGATCTACAGAAGCATCATACAGTAAATCTTAAAGGGTCAACTATAGAGGAAAATTAAAATCGAAAGATGTGAGAGTAAGGTGAGAGAACCTAGAAGAATTAGAGGTCAGAGAATATGAGCGGTAGAGGTGAAGTGATGTGTGTGAATTAATGGAAAAACGAAAACCACATTGAAGAAAAATATATCATGGAAAACCATTTTAAAGAAAATACACTTTTACAAAAATAAAAATAACCCAAAATTTAAACTAAAAATCTTAAAAGAATGATTAGTGTAAGGAAAAGTTCAGGACTAGTGTGGGATGGTTTTTGTGTTCAGGGATAAGCAATAAATAGAGGTGAAGAGGATTTTTTGGGGCCAAAATCGTGTGTAGTTCAGGCATAGAAAAGGTTTTTTAGGGTTTAGGGCTGGGTAATGTTTATGAGTAGTGAGGGGTTTTAAGGCGTCAGGGATGGGTGGGGTTTAGTCTTAGAAAGGGCTTTTAGGATTCAGGAATGGGTGGAGTTTAGAGGTTTTGAGGGATTTTAGGGTTCAGGGAAGGGTGGAGTGTAGGGGTAGAAGGGGTTTTAGGATTCAGGGATAGGTGTAGTTTAGGGGCCAGGAATGGGTGTACTTTAGGTGTATTGAGGGGTTATAAGGTTTCTGGGATGGTTGGAGTTTATGGGTAGAAAGGAATTTGTGGGTTCAGGGGTGGGTGTAGTTTAGGCATGGTGAGGAGTTGTTTAGCAACAGGGATGGATGGCTTTTCATGGTTGAAAGGGGTCAGGATGGATGGTGTTTAGTGGCGGTGATGGGTTAGTAAATACAAAAGTATGCAAGCAATTGTTTGACAATGTAAAATGTAAAAATCTGTAATGAGGTCCCCTAGAGTAAAGCACTGTAATAAATAACACCAACAAATAGTTTCTGAAAGTAAGACCTGCAACCATTGCATTTACACATTAAAACTAAGCATTCAAAAGCGAATTTCAAACAAAAAGACAACTTTACGAATTAGTTTCTATGAAATGCTAAATGCCATTTATTCAGAAAATTTACATTAAACAGTTTAGGTGAAATAGTTTCTCAGTAATTGTGCTCAAGGAAATTGTTTTTCTATTAAATCAAGTACAAACCATGTATGACAGTGTGTGTTCAGCTACTTTGCCTGAATTGTAACTTCTGCCATGCAGGTAAACAATTATTTCTGAAAAATATTATGAACCCACTCAACTATCTTACATAAAATGCAAATCTGCAACCTACTTGTTGATTGTGATGCTGTGAAGAAGGCACATCCATGCTGTGCTGTTTTGTTTATGCTTCAAACCTCAAATTAGAGATGGCGCAAGCATCTCTCCAGCAAGCTTATTAACCATCAGTGTTTACTTCCTGTTATACCTTCAAATTTGCTGAATACATATAGCTCTCTGCAGCAGGTTTCTTTATCTCAGTGTTCTCAGGGGGATAGATGCTCTTGGTGCTGACACCAAAAATGAAACAAGCATTTGCAATGCAATAGGTCTCGCATTACTGAAAGTTGAAGCTGTTGGCGTTGCAAATAATAATGCAATGCCAATAGCTCAAACTTTCAGTAATGCAAGATGTATTGCATTGAAAATGCTTGTTTAATGTATGCTGAGGTTGTCAAGTCTGCATCTGAAACCTGTCTTAAGTAGAATGGATGACTACAGTTCTTAAATTGGTACTGGACTGTATTTTGTCCTTGCTTGTAAGCCTAGACTAAAGGAAGGTTAAAATAATGATTTTACTTGTTTCAGGTTTTAGTTTTGGCTGTATGTTTCTTTCCAACTTTACGCCAGATATTTCAGAGATGTAAGAAGAGATTACTTGAGTGGGCCAAGTGGCACTGTTGGCTCTGTGACTGGCTGAGCATAGGTCACATCTCAGGAATGGGTTCTAGGTGTTGCACCATGTTGACCTGGCACATGATGTGTTAATTGGTGGCACTGGTAAAAACAAGGCATACCTTTACCAAAGACATTTTGGATTCTTTTCGAGGCCTGAGCTATCATGTTTTTAACAGTGCACTCTGGGAGTTGTAGTCTTTATTTTATAAGCCCATGTGGACTGATACACTTACTATGATTGGTAAACGGAAATCTCACTAACAGATGCATCGTGTTTGTTGTACAGGAGCAATCTGTTAATCCTAAATAAAGCATATATTAGTTCCCAAGAGTCATTGAATTGCAATACCACATGTAGCAAAGTGGCCAAAAAAGGTATGTGCACCTGTGATGATGTGATAATGAGGTCACTGTCAGAATTCTTTGAATGCTCTCGTGGAGGTTCCTGCACCATCGACGTTGGATGGGGTGTTCTTCAATAAACTCGGCTGAATCTTACCTCCTTTGATTGTCTTCCGTTCCCGACATCACAATTTGGCCGACGAGGATGGGATAATTTTCAAGGTCCAACAAGACGTGATTTTCCTTTGCAATGTCCTGTGCTGAGATTCCTGTCTGGGAGTTCTCAAAGTCAATTGAGCGGTTGTGGAGCCGGAAACCGTGTCGGAGATTCAAATAGTTAGTTCCCGATGACCCGTGTTTACTTTCCTGTCTGCGGAGTTCATGAGGTAATTCGAGCCGTTGTGGAGCCAGAGATCCCTCTCGGAAGCTCTATCGGCATTTATTTTCCTCAACTGATCATCTCTAGCAGTACTACGGGGGCTGGACTTCATCTTCTTTGCAGTGTTGGCAGTGCGTGTTAGCAACTGCACTCATCCAGGTACGTTTAAGTTGCTTTATTCAAGGGCTCAGAGGAATGACTTTTCGCCCTCTAGCCCAAGGTATTTTTTTTTATGATTCTTCACAACGTTGGGAGGAACAACTCTTCCCCCTCCGTCGTTGTATCCTTCACGCATGCGCACATCGTCAGTTTGTTCAAACAATAAAAAAAAATAGGGCTTTTCCGATCAACTAGAGCGCGCTCTAAAGAAAGAAAGGATACCTCCGATGTGTTTCCACAACAGTGTGAGCGTCACAAGCATCATTTAAAGCAGGAAGTGAGGAAATTGTGTGTTAACAATGTGGTTTGATGTCTATTGACACTATTTTCACAAGGATTGCATCTGATTCATTTTCAGCCCTGCTCATTTATATAAATATACAGTATTATTTTGGCATTAGCAAAGACTAGAAGGAACACTAATCTGACAATTTGTGTGCTACCAGTGTATAGAAAATATGAAGTCATTTATTGTAGTGTTTATAATAATTTACAGTTAGAAAAATACTTTCTATTTTTTTTATGATAGCACTATTCGCAGATTAAGGTGAAAATGCAGAATGTTACATCTGTTCCTTTCTTCCTCTCTTCCCCTGGTGAACCATCCATAGGATGGTCAAAATGGGAAAAGGTTTTCAGCAACTATGCGCGTGTTTGTGGCACTAATCTTAGTGCAGAAAGGAAGCACGCACTCTTGTTACATTGTCTAGGGGCAGAAGGGCAGGATGCCTTGGAGAACCTACCTGATCTTCCTCATGCAATTGCACGAGACTTAAATGAATATGAAATTGCCATAACTAAATTAGACCAACATTACTTACCACGTGTGAGTACCATTTTAGAAAGGTATCATTTTGGTTGGAGATGTCAGGGTAAGGAAGAATCAGTTGAAGATACCATAACATCTCTAAGGAAGTTAGCATCCAAGTGAAAATTTGGGGGTACGTCAGATGAAAGAATTAGAGATCAATTTCTACTTCGTTGCAATAGTAACAAGATACGAGAAGAACTTTGGATGAAAGATGATCCTCCTCTTGAAGAGGTAATCATAGTTGCTAAGCAAGTAGAGCACATGTTGAAGTGTGTTAGTGAGCATAAGGTTGAGAGAGAGGTTGATATTCCCAGTTCTAGTGAAAAAGAGAACACTGCTGAGATCCAGGTGGTCAAATCTAGTGGAGTTAAAATCCAGGGCGATCCCAGTATGAATCAATCTGTTGGGGTAAAAGGGGCCAAGAGTAAAGATAATAGCTTTAATGTTGCATGTTTCAGATGTGGGTATAGCAGTCATAGGGCTAATGACAGATCCAGTCCTGCATTGTCACAATTCTGTGACTTTTGTGGTTTTAGAGGTCACTTCAGTAAATGTTGCAGGAATCGAAACACGAAGGGTTATAAGGGCAGAGACAAAGAACCTTGCCAGGAGATTTTATTACAATTGGGTCACCAAGAGAAAGATTTCCCCTCTGAGATGGTTAGCCTTGATGGGAAGGACACCATGATGAAATTTGATTCTTGCTCTCGCATCACCATCATCTCGAGACAAACGCTGTTAAATTTGTTTCCGGATGATAAGTCTCTCCATGTAATGGATATTCAACCTGGGGAGTATGGAGGGAGCAAGATTGACATGTTAGGGTATTTTACTGCAACAATTGGTGTTTGTTGGAAGACCACGTCAGATAAAGTTTATGTATCCTCAAAAGGTGATGATCTTTTGGGTTGGGCTCACCAAAAGGAGTTGGGGGTCAGTCTACATCCAAACAAAAATCCACGAGTGCAGGTTGATCATATTGGCCACAGTGATAACAAGTTTGTAAAATAATTTAGTGGTTTGTTTCAAAATAAACTGGGTAAACTTGTTGGTTACAAGCACAGAATCAGACTCAAGGATCATGCCATCCCTGTAGTAGCCAAGGTAAGAAGGATTCCTATTCATCTTCAAACTGCAGTTGAAAATGAACTCAAGAGGTTTGTAGACTGTGGAGTCGTTGAAGAAGTTGAAGCTACGAAGTGGTTAGCTCCCATTGTCATCTCGCGAAAAGGGAATGGCGACATTCGCCTTTGTGTGGATTTGACGGCACTGAACAAAGAGGTGGTGGTCAACAGATTTCCTCTTCCCAACATAGAAGAGATGATCACCAGCTTCTCGGACGCTAAAGTGTTCAGCACGCTAGATCTGATGTCAGTGTATCATCAGGTTGAGCTACATAAAAGTTCACAGGATCTCACAGCCTTCACGACTCCTTTTGGCATTTTTCGTTTTAAACGAATGCCTTTTGGTTTGATTTCTGCAGCCGCAGTTTTTCAAAGAGCAATGGCGATAATTTTGAAAGGTCAGCCTGGAGTGAAGTGTTACCAAGATGACATTATCATTTATGCATCTAATAACACAGAGCATGACCAACGTGTTCGTCAAGTTTTACAAAGACTTCAGGATGCTGGTCTTACACTTAAAGCAGAAAAGTGCTGGTTTGGAGTCAACAAAGTAAGTTACTTAGGGTATAAAATCACTGCTTGTGGGATCTGGCCCAAGAAAGAGCTGGTTGATACAATTAAATCTTTGAAAGAGCCTGCAACAAGAGAGGAACTATCATCTTTTTTAGGAAAGGTGGAATATTACAGTCGCTTCATAAAGGATTTTGCCAGCAAAACTTTTCACATGAGGAAACTCTTAAAGAAAGACTCAGAATTTGTGTGGGGTGTTGAATGTAATCAAGAGTTAATTAATGTGAAGCAAGACTTAAACAATGCTCCCTCCCTACAATCTTTTGTAGCTTCATCTTACACCAAGGGTATGTGTGATGCTAGTGGTAAAGGCTTAGGTGCCTTACTTATTCAGACTAGGAATGGAAAAGAGAATCTAATTGCTTGTATCTCAAGAAGTCTTAGAGATTCAGAACCCAATTATTCTGTGATAGAACGTGAGTCTTTGGCTGTTTTCTGGTCCATCATGAGATTCAAGCAATTCCTCTGGGGTATCAAATTTTGTGTACAAACTGACCATAAACCTCTGGTGGAGGTCTTTGCTAAGAAAGGTCTCAACTCTATCTCTTCTCGTATAAGATGGGTAGTAGGGTTACAAGATTTTTCCTTCACTGTTCAGTATGTTCCTGGCGCAAGTAACTTTTCAGCAGATTGCCTATCCCGGCTTGCTGATTTGGACAGTGTTCAGTCTGATTGTTGTGATGATCTGGATCTTGAAGAGGGAGTGAGTGTGTGTGACGTGACTGAGGGACCCATTAGCGAGGGAGAGTGGTTAGATGAGCTGATTAAGGATACCACCCTAGTCAAGATTAGAGACATCATTGCTTCTAGTTCAACGTGTCGTTCCCAATTTATGGAATTTTCAGGATGCTGGGAAAAGATCTGGGGCGAACTCGCTGTTGACAGAGGTTTCCTGTTGAGGGGGACGAGATTAATTCCACCTGAAAATTTGAGAAGTAAAATTTTAAGACTAGCCCATGAGGGACACATGGGCATTGTTAAGACTAAGGCCAGACTCCGGAGAGATTTTTAGTGGCCCACACTTGATCATGATGTAGAGTGTTTGATTAGAGATTGTGTGGAGTGTGCTGTCTCTGATAAAGGGCTCAAAACTAGTCAACCTCCCATGGTTTGCAGAACTCTTCCAAAATACCCTTGGGAAGAAGTCGCAATGGTTATCCTGGGACCCATTAGGGGTGAGCATGCCACACCTTTTGTCATCGTGCTCATGGATTTGTATTCCATGTGGGTTGAAGTTTTGTGTGTACAGGATATCTCTTCGTCAGCTGTCATTAGATTTCTGGAGGGTGTATTTAAGAGGGAAAGTTTTCCAAGATATCTGCTCACTGATAATGGGGTACAGTTCTGTTCTCATGAAACAGAGCTATTTTTGAAGAAGTGTGGAATTGTTCACAAAAAATCAGCCCTCTATCACCCTCAGACCAATGGTGCCATTGAAAGGGTTATAAAAACCTTAAAGGAGGGCATTCAATTAGCCAGAGCGAATGGTCTGGACTGGAAAAAAGAGTTGTCCAAAAGACTTCAGGGCTATAGATTCTCGCCTCATAGTTCTACTGGAAAGATACCTTTTGAACTATTCAAAGGTAGGTCACCTTCCGCCTTTATGTGTCCTGGGTGGATGAAGTGGGGTAAAGGTTGTGTGGATAATTCCCCTGGTTTGTGGAGAGAAAAAGAGATAGCCCTTGAATGAAAAAGGAAAAAGGATTTTGACTCTCCTAAGCGTGTGAGAGATGTGGAGGTCGGTGTGGGTGATTTTGTGAAAATTAGTGCTCCCAAGGGGTGTGCGGAGTGGTCCAAATTCACCAAAGAGTTACAAGTAATTAAATGTTTTCAAAATGCTGTAAAGAATCATGATGGTCGTATATGGAACAAAAGCAGAGTCTCTGTTACCCGTAGCTTATCTAACCCTGCTTCCTGTTTCAGGTCAAGACCACTCTTGGTTGCAGGTGTTTCTTCTAATCCAAGTGTCTATGGTTCTTCTGTAAGAGTCAATATAAGACAACCCTACACAAAAGGGGAAGTGTGGGTAAAGAGGGTCCAAGGGATGTGTTTAAAGACCACCTACAGTATAAATCCCCAATCGACAAGCATTATACCAAAAAATACTGTGGGTCTAAAAAGTATATTCTGTGTGGATACCTGATATATTCAGAAAAGTGAAAACCATCTAGGGTGTACCCAAAGAGGTTGAGTTCCCATCACCCACAAAGGTGGCTATTCATCATTTGGGAGCTCTGAACTAAACCATAAAAACCAACCACTTGGGTAATAATGGCGGTTGTATGGTAGTCCCAGTCGTGGGTGACCAAAAGTAGGGTGATGGTTTGCAGTGCCAAGAATATAAAAGGAAAAAGTGCTATTAAAAATGGCTACCAAGACACAAACAATTTTTATTCTGGTGCTATCTTGATGCCACTTTAAAAACAGTGCGTGGACAGTATAACAAATGACTGTCAGAGTGGTGGTCTACATGTTTCGGCTATCGGACTATGAAGTCCAAGCTCTCATCAGGACCTTTAGCGCTACTGCAAAAACGTGAACAACCTCCCCTTCCAGCTCAGCTTCCAGCGTGGGGTACCGACGGAGAGAGCGGTGCCTCCTGTCCTGAGCGGATGCCAGGCGAGGCGAGGTACATACCCGATTACTGACGGGTTTCTGGTTTCCCCTCCCAAAAACTCCAGGGAAACAGACTAACATAAAAGGTCGTATTGGGATTTCATCCCAACTACTAATTTACATAAGTTTCCTTTGTTCACGTTTTTGCAGTAGCGCTAAAGGTCCTGATGAGAGCTTGGACTTCATAGTCCGATAGCCGAAACATGTAGACCACCACTCTGACAGTCATTTGTTATACTGTCCACGCACTGTTTTTAAAGTGGCATCAAGATAGCACCAGAATAAAAATTGTTTGTGTCTTGGTAGCCATTTTTAATAGCACTTTTTCCTTTTATATTCTTGGCACTGCAAACCATCTTCTGTAAGAGTATCATCTGCACATAGACGTAGTGGTAGAGTGACCAAGAGACCTGCTTATCTCAAAGATTTTGCAGTTTGAGATGTGACCGCTATCTTCGCAAATTGCCTGTTTATCTTTACTTTTCATTGTGTTCTTTCATTTGTTGTTCTTGTTCTATTTCACATTTCTTTGTATAATAAGGGAGAAGTGTGATGATGTGATAATGAGGTCACTGTCAGAATTCTCGGAATGCTCTCATGGAGAGGATTCCGAGAACTGACAGTTCCTGTGCCATCGTCGTTGGATGGGGTGTTCTTCAATAAACTCGGATGAATCTTACCTCCTTTGATTGTCTTCCGTTCCCGACATCACAGCACCCAGTCCATACTGTATTCCAAGAGGCACAGTATGGAAGACATATGTCTTTTCTTTGTTCAGAAGCACTAACTGCAAAAAATAACTTTCGTCTGAATGCATAGAAATAGTTCACACCAGAAACGCTTCCCTTTTCTGAAAGAGGTACAGGGTGGTGTGCAGTGGTGGCTCCTCCATTGGGGCGCGGTGGTGTCGCCCCATTGCTTTCTCGCAGTGCACGAAGCAGAAACATAAAATGGTAAAACTACCATTTTATGTTTCTGCTTCTCGCACTGCGAGAACGCAGAAGTGCCTGGTTGGGGGCGGGTGGGAGGGTATGTCTGATTGGGGGTGGGCGGTCCTGCTCTAGGGCAGGGGGTTAGTGGCTTGCCCACTGTTGTGGGTACTGACTGTTTGGCCAGCCCCAGGGCGACCAACCCAGTCATGCACACTCTCCCCTTTTCTCTATGTAGGCTGCATGCAGCCTACATAGAGAAAATGGCCTCTCAACAGTCGCCCGGCTGGGGCGCTGTCCACTGCACTGCACCAATCACACAGCTGCCATTGCAATGTTGTGATTGGCGGGAGGGGAGGGAGGCTGCCTGATGGAAAACTCCACAGCCTGGAGCGCAACAAGCAGAAAAACACCTCAGCCAAAGGCATCCCCAGCCCGCTGGCGCACAGCGCGTCCCACCACAAGTGCACAGGGTGCGATGATGCCAGCGTGCGCCCTGTGCCTTCACTTCTTCAGGTTCTGCATGTGAAGGCGAGCAGGCAGACACATGCCTCAGCCGCTCGCGCACGTGCTGTCGGTGCTGCGGAACTCTGCCTCACTATCCACAGTACCACGAACAGAAAGGCCCCCTCCTCAGCTCACCGTGCACAGTCCGTCTATTCAGGGTAGGCGCTGGGGACTCATTGCGCCCTCTGTGTGAGGGGCGGGCGCATCCTGCTGGTTGTGCACGCTGTGTAACTGTGCAGCCTGCCAGCCTCAGCTGCCTCTCCCGGGCTCTGTAGGACAGCGAGGAGCCTAGACACATCCTCCATTCAATGGAGCACAGCTTGGCTCTGAGGAAAACCAGGCCTGCATCTCTGGAATAGGCCACACAGGTGAGAGCTGGGGGAGCATGCTTCACGAGGGTAGACATGCCAGCAATGCCATATACACAGACGTATGCCAGTATACGGTGAGTGAGCCGTCATTGGGCTGTGGGTGTGCTGTGGCTACATCGGGTAGTGGAGGGGTTTTTGGTATTTGAAAGTGGCTTAGGTTGAGCAAGAGCTTGTTTAAGGTTCCGCGCTAGGGCTGTGAACACCTTTCTCATAAATGTTAGCTCTCGGTGCGTTTGGTATTAAGGAATCTTTATATAATGCATCAGTACCCTTCTTACCAGTACCTCAGTCCCATGTAGGAAGCACCTGAAAGCAAAGGAAAAAGTATCAGCTGCACTTGGTGCTCTCATAGAACTATATATTCGGTGCATGATACAATTGATAAATACATATATTTTATTGCGTTGTGTAGTGCCAAGTACGTCTGCTAATGGCCTTCTTAGGGAGACTGTGGTGTCTTCGGTCTGGTTATGCAGTAGGGTCAGTGGCGGGTGCCTCACGAATGGGTAGGGGTATTCAATGCAGTTAGTATATAACAATCCTCACAAATTCACCTGTATCCCCATGCGGTCACAATGAGGACTGTGTTGCTTCGTGAAGTGTGTAGTTTTTACTTGTGTTTGGATATGTTTGAGGCGTGGTTGCAGAGAATTGTCACTTTCAAGACACAAGCCAGATGTGAGGGTAGAGACAGATGCAGTGGAGCTCAGCTCACTCCAGAAATGTGAGCACAACCGGCAGGTCACACGCTCAGATATCACTCAAAGTCTGACTTCTCTTTCTGAACTTTGTTACAAAGAGTACTAGTGAAGAGACAGCAGGTAACTCTTGCTGTGCAGAACAGCAACAAACTGGAACATACATTTACAATAGGCAGGGGCATAGCTTCAAGTGGTGCAGCAGGCGCAGTGGCACCGGGACCCAGTGGCTTGAGAGGCCATCAAATCCCGATTATTGCTGGACTTTACACTTCAAAGAGCACCCAGGGCGCCCATCACATTCCTTGCAGTAGTGTAGATACGGTTTGAACACTTGTATGTGGTTTTGGTTACAGGTTGACACATGTTGTATGCAGTTTAGGTTTGCAAGCAGTTACAGGTTGAATATGTTTACGTGGTTACACTTGTATATTGTAGTGCTGCATGTGCTAGCTTGTGCTGTGTATAATGCGCTCTGGGCTGTAGCTTTCCAGACATTTACCCCCTTCCCCCATACAATTATACAGTGAACTTGTGTGGTATGCGTGTTGTTTCTCTGCACATAGTCCCAGGTTGGATGTGTGCTGTACTATAGCTCTGCATGTCATTACACTTTGAACTTGTGTGGCACCTGCGCTACACTAGCCTGGAGCCCATCTTCAGGTTGAGCAAGTGCTGGGGCACAGCTCTGTAATTGGGTACAGGTTAAACTTGCTGTGCTTGTGATTAAACTTTAATCTTGCGTGGCACGTGTGCTGCACTGGCTCTGTATGGGTGGAACATATGCACCATAGCTGTATATCCGGTTTTAAGCTGTATTTTATATGTGCAAGTAATGAATGTGTACAAGGCCCATGAGTACACTGTTATTTGCTTGAAAGTGCACCATTTGCACACTCTTTTTTCTAAATTTTCCCGGGGGAGAACCACCCCTAACCCCCTGTAGGTGGCTCAGGCTCGCTCGCTAAACTCGCTCGCCGCAGTGCAGTACGGCAATTGTTTTACGCCTAACCACTTTCAAATGTCACCAGCCGCCACTAGTGGTGTGTAATAATTTGGAATGAACAAAATGAGATGTTCCTTTTTATAAGAGGCAGTTATGCGTAACAACAAAAACCACAAACGAATGCACTCATTGCACGTGATACCCATTTGCTGCCAGTCTTTGTGAATCTTATCTTGCCCACAAATTGAGGCATTGTGTCAGCTCCTTCTTAAGAAAATCAATCATTATCAGATGCAACAGCCTGTGTTTATTTTGTCTGCACGGCTTTTGCTAAAAGCAAGTGTATTGTTTTACAAAGAGCCCTGTTTATTTACATTAATGATGTATGCTGCTCAATCATACAGTGCAGTAAGATTATGAGGTCCCAGGAACCGTACATGCACAAAAAACCTAGAGATGACAAGGCTCGTGGTTGTACACAATTGATAGGGAAAACTCAAAAGACAATGACTCGAGGAATGCCCTGCACACAATGCAAACCTCACGGCCATCTTGGCACTATTTACTTATCAAAACAAGGGGAGCGATGATCTAAGCAGTAATTAAAAAGCAAATTGCTATTTTTTTTACGGTTTGCTGTTTTATTGAGCACGCTGACGATCTTTTAGGCTTGAATATGTGGCTTACAAAAGGTTTCATGAATCGGAACCCCTAACTCATTTCCTTAACAGCAGGCACGGTTTGGAGACGCTGCCTGTAGAGTTTCTTTATAGTTTTGTCACAATTTAGGAATTGAGCTGCAGGGGTTTGGCTGGCTCATAACAAGAACTTTTTGCCATGCAGTTAGAATGTTTCTAAACATCTTTCCTGATGCGTTTGGCAGCAGAGTGTTTTGAAGTGAAAGATGAGGCAAGTTCACAATTTCCATGTGTAAACAAGGCCAGGCGTGAATAGCAAGTCACTGTCCTGTTACAGTCCGATCTTTTTTCCTCACTGAAACAAGAAGCAGACGCCATTGCTGAAGCTGGCCTGTGACGCTGCAAATGTGCCTGCTCAGTGCTCACACGCGAGAGTTAGAAACGGCTTACAGCATGGGGTGCTTCCTTAATACCCAGGTACTGGTGCCTAATTAATAAGACTGTGGCTTCTCTTATCAGTACTTCGCCCGCTGAGCTTCATGAAACATGAAGCGTGGGGCAGTGAAACTGGCCTGTGCTGATAAAAAGTGCATGGCCACACACTCATACACAGAAGTGCCCCATGTAAATAATAAAATAAAACAAAATGAAATAAAAAAAATAGCACTGACAAGTGGTGGCGGTGGCAATGACGGAAAGGAAACATTTTTAAAAAGAGTTCTCGCATACAACAACTTAAGAACCAGAGCGTAAGGAAGACGTACTTTACTGGTGCACCTCAGCCTGAAGGGAAGTGACGTGTCAGCAAAACCAACAAGTTAAGAGGCAGCAAAGAAGAAGGACAGTGGAGTGAACCAATGGTAAATAGCACGGGGAAATGGTAAGATTATTGGTTACTGCAGGTCTTTCAGACAGCACATGTGCACTGTAGCTTGACCTAAAAAGGTTGTTCAAAGACTCCTAATGTTCTTACTTTTTCTGTCCTCTTTGCTTGAGTAAGATTTTGTAAAAATCCCGAAACCTCTAAAAAAAGAAAAACATACACCTAAAAGGCTTGGAAGTATCACATGGAAACACTAGAGGAGGGGAGATAGAGAACAAGGAGGACTAAGGGCAGAAGGACCATGATTCAGTGAAGGACCAGGGCTAAAAGGAGGACCAATGAGACCAGGGAGAGGAAGACAAGCTGGACGAAGATCAGTAGGCTCCAAGACTGTGCTGAACAACCTGGATTGGAATAAGGAGGACTGGGACCACTAGTCCAAGACAAGGAGGAAATGGACCTAGTTTCTGGGTAAGGAACAGAACCTGGAGGACAAAGGGAACAAGACCATGGGAGGATGGGTGCATCTGAAGATGGAGCAGGATCAGGACCAGACGTAGGAAGTCCAGCAACAGGGTCTGGAGGAGGAACATCACAAGGATGACCAAGACCAAGATGACTAAGACCAAGAGGGACAGCATCAGGAGAATGAACAGGGCCATGAAGACCATGTCATAGAAATCAAAGGTTCGGAGCTAGGAGGACCCACACCAGGAGAAACAAAATCAGGATGAATTTAAGAACTAGGACCAGAAGGGCAAGGACCAGGGTTTGAAGGTCAGAGGCACCAAGAACAGGAGGGCCGGTGGGCCCAAGACAAAAAATACCAGTTAAACAGGCCAGGGGGAATAGGAACAGGACTGGCGGCCAGGTCAAGGGGCTCAGCATCTGGAAGATTGGTATCATGAGAATTAGGACTAATAGCACCCTGAAGATCAGGAGAATGAACAAGACCAGCATCAGAAAGTACTGGGAATAAGACCTGCACCTCAAGGATACAACCACCAGTTGGATCAGGAATAGGACCAAGGGGGCAAGAAGAGCAAGGAACAGAACGGCTAGGAAGACCAGTGCCATGTGGCGCAGGATGCCCCTGCCTGAGAAAAAGGTAGGGGAGACCAGGACAAACATATCCAAGATGATCAGGGCCAGGAGGACCAGGAACGTGGGTACAGAGCGATGGGGATAACCATGAACAGTAGTACCAGATGACACAGGAACAGGACCAGCACTTGGCAAATGACCAAGACAAGATAGACCATTACTGAAAAGACCAGAAGGACCAGAACTAAGATGACCAGAAGGAGCATGACATGGTGGATCACGACTAGAAGATGCAGGAGGTTCAGGACTAGGAGGACCACTTGAGGATAAGGAGGAGCCGGTAGAAGAGAAGTCATATGTGGGCAACTTGGAGCAATAAAGAGGTGAGTATGTTTGAGAGCTCAAGATGAAGATAAGAATAATGAAGAGCCATGACAGGTTAAAGCTGGATGTCAGAGGAATAACACAGAAATAGAGAGAATTGTTAGCCGAATATGATTTGTTTTGCAGATTTATGTAGCACAAACTCAACGTTAAAGTTTCGGCTTACATGAGCTCCAGTTACATTACACAAAGTCTCATTCATTTTATGTCAGCAGGTTAACAGCTTATTAGCCAGGATACAAATCAAGATTTTGTAATCTTGGTTGTGGAGAGACAGAGAATGGTTGGAGTTAGCATCCAATGGGTTCTCCCTTTCCTGTGGAGTACCACAATCAGGACTTCCCTTATAGATCTGGGTAGTTCTCCTTTGTCAAAGGCCGCCCTGTACACCGACAACAGCTTGTTGGCCAACAGGTTCCTGTATGTAGTGCAGAACTCCACTGCAATTCCATCCAATCCAGCTAGTTTATTATGTGCCATCTGCTGCAGTGCTGCACGCACCTCTTCTATGTGCAGTGGTTCATCAAGTTCCTGATGCTGAAGTGGATCTATTTCTGATGTGTGTGCTGCAAACACATACTGGCACTGCTCGCTGGTCTGGTTATGAACTGTTATGCAGTGTGTGGAGTGTGCAACAGTGATATATAAAGGTATTGCATATTGCCTCCTGTGAGTTCAGCATTAATGTGTCCCATCCCTGTATTCTGCCTATCTGGGGTCACGGAAGCTCCAAGTTCAGTAGCCAAGCAAGTCTCCTGACAGCATTGTTCCCCTCCACGTGTTGGTTGGCCAGGGAGGTGGTGTAGGACAAGCAACCCATCCAAGTGTGCAGTTCTGTGTGTTGCTTGAGCGAGTCAGTCAGTCAGTCAAAATTACTTTATTCGGTTCATAGCAAAAACCATAAAAGTATAAATACACCATGGACCATACATTTATAAATAACAGTTAAAATAAGCATATGTTAAAACAATATACATAGCACCTGATACAGATTCATGAATTAATCATTTTTTAAACTATAACCACATGATTTTCTTCCTTAATCTCATTGAGATTGCCAGAAAGTTGGCTATGGTAAATATCTCCCAGGTAGTCAGTCAATGTGATCCTAGTATCTGGTGAGGTTACAACTTGTTGCTCCACCTGTCTAATGTCACCCTCCAGTTCAAATAATTCCCTGTGCAGCATGCTCTGGACTCCTCAAGTGACTTTGATGCAGTGTCTCAGAATAACCATCCCATTCTACAGTTTTGTCCATCAATATCCCCTCGTTGTCAGTAAAGTATAGCACTATGTGTGTGCGTATGTGCTTCCAGTCAGGGCCATCCTCCTCTGCTCTTAGCCTCAATGTGGGAACCCTTGCGCAATGTCCTACCCAGGACCACCCTAGCCTCAGAGGACTGTGGTCCAATATGGAGTATCCCAGGGAGAGGCAGAGTTGAGCAGTCAGAGGAAGTATCCCTCAATAGGTGAGGAACACGTGGGTCCCTGAGTACTGCAAGGATAGAAAATAAAAAAACTCCATTTATTGCACACTCAGGGCATAGATTTAAATAATCAATAGGGTTGGCCATCTAGGAGCCCTTTTTGCTCAATTTGCATATACCATCTGTAGGAAGCTGGGTTTCTGTTGCAGTGACCCCGCCCCACCTTTTGCCAGACTACTGATGCACTTTTACTTGATGTGACCTGGGTCCTTGCCAATCAGGTTCCCAGGGCTTGTGTTCTTTCCCCAAATCTGTAACTTGTGCCCCCAATTGGCACCTCTTTGGCCACATGCCAGTCTCTTGTAAAAGGTACCGTGGGAACCAAGGTCAATGTGGCCAGGAACGGCCTTCAAGGGCTTCAGCACTTATTGTGCCACCGTTAGAGGCCCTGTACATTTACACACACACACTGCCATTGAAGGCTGCATGTTTTGTTGCAGAACAAAGTGAAGAGTCAACATGGCACACATCACTGTGTGCCATGCCTACAACCCACTGCCCTGGCATAGGTCAGCCACCCCTCTAGCTGGGTGCACTATACCAGTGGTGAGGGTACAGGTGCATGAGCTCTGTACCCCTACAGTGTCTAAGCCAATTCTTAGACATTTTAAGTGCTGTAATGCCATTAAGAGTATTTGGTGCTTGGAGTTTGTCTTTACGAACTGCACAGCACCACAATGGCTTTACTGAAAACTGGGAAGTTTGGAATCAAACTTCTCAGTACATTAAACCACACTGATGCCAGTGTGGGATTTAATAATAAAATGCACCCAGAGGGCATCTTAGAGATGCCCCTGAAAAGCGACCAGCCTCTGGTGGGTTCCCTGACTGATGCACACCAGCCTGCCACCACGAGACATGTTTTTGGACCCCTGGGGTGGGATCCTTTGCTCCCTGAGCGTAGAAACAAAGCTGTTCCTGGGTGGAGTTGTTCACACATCCACCAGGCCAGGAAGAGCCACCTGTGGCAGGGGAGCTTCAAAGTCCTTGCAGGCTTTGTAATGCAACCCCAAGCTTCTCCTGCTCTCAGGAGCAGGCCCACTTCTTGTCTCCCCTCCTTTTTAGTGGGAAGACAGGTGGGAAAAATTAGCCAGCCCAGAAGGTGTGCTCACATCTGCCAACCCCACCCTTCAGGTAGGGGAGGTGAGGTGAAGCCCACTCTTCAGTGCCCGCCATCTTGCAAATGGCAGGCACACTCCAATCAGGATTAGGGATTGTGCTCACTCCCACACATGTGGTGAGCACACCAAGGGTGTAGTCACCCTGAGGTTAGTAGCCCATTGTCTACTGACCTCGAGACCTCTAACACACCCCTAAATACAGTATTTAGGGGGCAGCCCTAAACCAAGAAGACAGACAAGAAACCACAATAAGAAAAGAAGAAGAAGGACCGAACAGCCGTGCCGAAGCTAAGAAGAGGAGGATGCGCACTGACTTTTCCCCACGTCGAACCTGCAGTAATGAAACTCCGGTTTGTCCTGCAGCCAGCGACCTCAAGAACTCCAAGGACCTGCCCTATCTTCCAAAGAAAAGACTTTGTCTCCCGTGAACACCGGATCTGTTCACCAACAGACTCCAGCTCCAGCGAAATCCGTGAGTCTGCACCACTCTGCACCCGTCGCCCACAGCCCGAGTTTCAGTGGCTCAACACCACAAGGAGGTCTTCCCGGTGATCCAGACCCAAGATCCAGTGATCCCTGACCTGCCTCAAGCTTCCAGCCGATACCTGCAGCCTCAATCCTGAAGGTCCCCCCAACCTCGACCTGGAGCTGGTAAGAAGATCTGACCCCAAAAGACACCCCTGCACCAACTCCCCACAGCCTTGGTGTCTAACCAACCCCCAGCATCCCAACTTACCTCTCCAAGTGGTGGTCACAGCCAGAAGACCTTCGACCCCGACCCTGCAGTGTGTTTGCAAACCGGAGATTCCCCATTGAAAGTGAAAGGGCCCCCGACGACAACCAGCTAGGGGTGGGCGGAATTTGCGGAATTAACCTTCGCAAATTATCGCGAGAATGTTTAAAATTATCGCAAACAAGCAGAAATATCGCAAAGATGCGGAAGTTTTTTTCCGGCATGTTCGCGAGATTTTCTGCATGGTTGCGGGTCGCCAACTTACCCATGTGGTTGCTTGCGGGCGCGGCCATCTTGTTTTGAGTTGTTCTCGCGGTGCATGATCGCGAGAAGAAAGACGTGATCGCGCGACGCATGACGTCACTGCGGGCGCGAACTGTCGCGAGACAGCGCAAATGGCTAAAAACAATACAACATCTCATGGAGAACGCGACCGGATCAAGAAAACTTGTCGGCGAACGCAGGGATTCAGGTAAGGCGATCGCGCGCGCGCGAGAATGTATCATTTTACAGCGCGAGCAAGAAACAAATTATCGCCAAGCTGCGGAAACCGGAATTTTTGACATTTTCGCGCTCTCCGCGGAACGCAAAAATGTCAAATTATCGCAATTTCCGCGAACGGAACGAAATTTTTGCCCAGGCCTACAACCAGCACCCAGCACCCGGCCTCCCTCGTGCTGTTGAGGGTATACCTTTGGTGCTATCTTGAACCCCCCATTTGCCCTGAGCTTAAGTCCAGGAGCTTTGCTCCCACAATCTTGTAGCCTGCTCGTGAGCAGCTACCAACCGGAGGCCCCCTATCCCACTTTGGATAACATTGGGCCTCAGCACTCTACACCCGGCCACCCTAGTGCCACTGAGAGCGTAACAAGAGTGCATTCTTGACCCTGGGGGACCCCCAAGTCTAAACCCAGAAAACCCAACTCCCACAACAAAGTACTTACCTGTTAACTAATAACGCTATTTCCTCCCATAGGATAACATTGACTGTTCTTCTATGAAACAGTTTCTAACAGTGGAGTTGGAAAATCCATAAAAGTCTATAAAACTGTAACCAAATAACATAAACGGTTTAACGTACCTGTTTACAGGAAATGTCTCAGTGTAGTACCCAGGTATACTACGCTGTGTAAGAAAAGTAATATGTAAAGTAATCTACTTGACATTCTATTGAAAAGCCAATACAGTAGAATATTTCAAAGCATTGCATTACCAGTACTTCTACTGTAACCAAACCAAAGTATATATACACTTGCAATTCAAGCTGTATTGTTACTGCACAGTATCAATCACCTACCTAGTTTTACCTCTGCCTACCTTTGGGGTTCCACTGGACTCTGTGCACACTATACCTCACTTTGGTATAGTATATACAGAGCCAGCTTCCTACATTCATCAGGGTCAATCAGTGTGTGTTGCTTCACAAATAGGGCCCCCGTGCTACCCACACCATCACTCCTCTTGTATATACCAAATATGTGGCCCCGTAGACTTGCCACCTGCCACTTTCTAAAGCTCAATCCTCGTGAAGTGTGTCTCCTGCAAACAGGCAAAATGAACATGTATGTTTTTTTGTATGCATATACCCATACTTCATAATTTTTCTGATGGGTTGCCATACCCCTTTTATTCCAAGTTAGGAAAGTGTATTGTGTAGCCATCAGTCACCCAAAGTCTTTATAGGGCACAAGCTTGACATAGATGCTGGTCCCATGCATAGGGACACTCCAAAGTCTGAGCAGGCCTCTTTCTGCTGGTGGTGCACAGAGTCTAACCATAAACAAACAGTAAACCCAACTTCCGATCTCAGGTGTGTGAAAACCATACACACACAACAATATGAGAAGGATGTTGACACACCAAAGGTTGCACTCTCAATCAAAAAGCATGCAATGTGTTTTAAAAGTGCCCTCACCCACTAATAGTGGCATGCTTCATCATGCCACCTATTTTGCTGGTGGACGTGTGATACCATGTTCTGGAGAGAGTGTGTGCGCTTTGGCAGCAGCTCACCTTTTTTACGGGGCATAGCAATTCCTTTTCATGCCTAGTGGTAAGTGGCGTCATTGGCATTGTACATCTTATCCTACGCATACATACCTGCCAACTTTAAGAACAATCTCACAGTGTGAGGAGGGGGCGGGGCCTGGAAGGGGGTGGGGCCTCATGCAGAAAAATACCTTGGAGGCACTTTTGTACCCACGCCCCCTTCAGTTAAAATGTCAAGCCTCGGGAACAGTGGCAGCTCCTCCGCTAAGCTTTTGTACGGTGTAAGGAAAAACAAAATGATAATAACTGATAGTTATTATCATTTTATTTTTTCCTGTTGGTGGATGCGGCAGCCTGCCTAAATGCGCATGAATGTTTGCCCGGACATTTCCGGCCGGCCAAACATTCATGCGCAGTTTCCCTGTTCTCCATGCAGGCAGCTTTACAGGACCCCATTCCCTGACAGAGCGCCTAATCCCCCTTCAAAGTGATATGTTTAATTTTTAAACTAATTAAACAGCTGTGAGGTGTTCATATTTTATTTAGTTGAATTTTATTGGACATGTTTGGTCTTAATTGGTGTAAGCCAATCCAGTGTGTTCAATTGACATTGCTTTCTAATCCATGTCAAGCGCATGATGTGCACAGTGACAATGTGTAAGCCCTTATGGCGATGTGTGATGTGCCTGGGCGTTTTGCAAACCAGCATCGTGCTTATGTATGTAACCGAAGGGATAAAGCTGCTGCTGAACCATGCTAAATCGGTAATACAGCAGTAATGCGTAATAGTCATTAGTCGTGACATCGGTAACAGGCTAGACAAAATAATCAGCCTAGGTATATTTCAGTGGCACTGTTCTCACAAGGAGCATTCAAAGTATCAACTGGGGTACAAGACAGGCTATTCAGTACATTGATAATTATTTTATTACCAGCCCCCCTGAATATTTGAGCAGCCCTCTGGGATATTCAAGCACCACATACTTATATTGAAAGTACTGTGCAATCTCACACTCATATAACATTCTGGCTGCTCGGAAATACAGCAGCATACGATTTGCTGCTATTATACTATGATGTCAACAAGGTGATGACATTTTATTTTTTTGGCATAAGCGCTGATGGGATACAATTGGTGCAGAAACAATAGTGGACAGACACTATTAAGAACTTCATATACTGTGACAGAGATCTGTCTCTCGTGCATCCTGTGCTTCTGATTGCCCCACACATTATTGGCTTCTGCAAAGAAGTAGTTGTTCTGAATACTGAGGCAGAACATGAACTACTGGACTAGTCTAGGAGCTTCTCTTGCTGCATTTATCTGCGTTTGCTTACATGTTAAGGGGCATATTTATGAATATTGTGGCGCGGGGCAGCGCAGCAAGGCACCTTGCTGCGCTGCCCTGCATCACAAGGAAAGGACAGGAATGTGCCAAATGTGTCCAATTCGGCGCCTTCCTGTCCTTCCCCCCCTGCTCTGGCTCTGTTGCGGCAGAATAGCACCAACGCAGACACCCTTGCACCATGGTACAAGGGTGCCTGTGCTGTGGGCAGGATTGTATTTGTACAGGAAGGGGCAACTTCCTTCATAAAAATATTCCATGGATGCGTTTTCCTCTTTCTATGTGTGCAGCAGAATGCAGCACAGATAGAAAGAGGAAAAAATGAGGAGAAATAATGATATTTCTCCTCATTATGCCTCACCTCGGGAGGTGTATCTTTTTGGTGCCTTCCCAGGTTTGGTATATCTGCGAATGCTCTTCCCCTGTCACGCAGTGCAGCGCTGCGCAGCAAGATTGCTAGCTTCGCTGCACGGCGCCACTTGCTCATTAATAAGCCCCCAAGTTCCTCTTGACGCGTCGTGGTCGGTCATCCTAACAGTAGTCATCAATGCAATAACTCATTTATCTAATTTTCCGAATGTAATTTTTTTTCATTAAGGTCTTGAGTGTGAAAATAAAGCTACGTGTTGTGCATAAACTCTATGGGGCATATTATCTAGACAATTATCGGCGCTTTAGCGGCCGTTTTTGGCCGAAAAGCAGCAATAATTCTATTGCAGTAATAACAAGGACACGCTAACAGGCTTTAGCGTGTTTTTCCTTGTATCAGCACCCGTTTCACTAACGTCTTGCATCTCATTGCTAATGGGATGCAAAGTCGGTGTGCCTTACATTCACTACATGGGAAAACATCACTGACGCTGCTTCGCGCTATTTACAACGATGCCACATCCCTGCATAGCGACAATGAAAATCGTGCTAAGACCCCATTAACGCTGGATTCTAACGTCAGAAAAAATTCTGACTTAGCTATATTACCCTATGGGAGGTGGATCGTCAGGCAAAGTCCACCGTGGCTTATTATCAAGGAATTCCCTATTGCTAAAATATTATCGCTGGATTACCAGTGATTTTCCAGCATTTCGCCGCTTTCGCTGGAATTTTTATCGCCTTGGAGATAGCCGTTGATAATAATGCGCTGTCTCAGCGATAAAATCCAGTGATAGCCGGCAATGACTAAAATCGCGCTAAGAGCGCTTAGCGATTTTTATCGCTGTCAGTTGATAATATGCCCCCATGAGTGTCCCATGTGAACTGTTTTTAAAGTCAGATCTGTGAGATTACTGCACAGCATAGACTGCCTTGAACTCAGTCCGGTTTTCAAAGATCAGTGCTTTTAACACAATCATCTGTTCCAGTTGTCCTAGGTGATCCCAACACTTGAGACACACACACACAGATACATGAGCTGGAGCAAACACAGATGCAGAAACACCCAGACACACAAAAACATTTTATACTCAAATACACTCATGCACAGAGTTCATGTATATATAGTCACACAAGTACACAGTCAAACATATATATAAGCTTAAGGAATACTATTGGACATTACATGCATAATATTGGCTTGTACTTCAGTATTTACAGTATTCTCAATATCGGTCACTTTTAGTTGCACCCCGATCATCTGGAGGGAATAGACTACTGCTTGCATAAAAAGTGCATATATGCATGATCTTTGTTAGACCTGGCATCATTGGCATGAGTCTCTCCTCCATTTTCTTCTGTTTGCCTCCTCTGTCTACGATGTTTTTGCTGGTTTATTGCTTTGGGCACTGTGCCACTGCTGATCAGTGCCACAGTGCAAGTGCTCCCTATGTTAAATTGTTACATTGATTGGTGTTACCATGATTGGCTTGGTTGACTTACTGTTCAGACCCTAGTCTAGTGCACTGCGGGTGCCAAGGGCGTGTAAGTTAACTGCTGCTGGTGGGCTTGCAGCACTGGTTGTGCCACCCACGGAAGCAGCGTGTAAAATGTGTCTCAGGCCTGCCACCGCAGCGCCTGCGTGCAGTCCCTGACTGCCATGTCGACTTGGTAAGGAAACCTACTTACCAGTCTCTAAACCTTCACTTTGCCACATTTCAGACACCTCTATGGTAGGCCCTAGGGCAGGGTGCATTGTTGGTAAAAGGTAGGTCATGCCCTGATGTGTGTGGCATGACCTAATAGTGAATTACAGCCATTTTCGTTTTTCACTATTGAAGGGCTACCTGCCTCCAATAGGCCAGACTGGGCAGACTGATTATTAACTCCATTATAATCTATCTGACTCAGGGAGCATGGTAGCAAGTCGAGTTTAGCATCCCTGAACTCAGAATTTAATAACATACCCTTTAGGATGGATGGTTTTTAAATTCTATGTTTGAAAATAGCACTTTTAGAAAGTGGCTATTTTCTTGTCCAACTATCTACCGGTCTCTGCTGGTTTGGTGTGTGTGTCAGGGGCTGGGTGGCTCCAGAGGTCTGAGTGAGTCAGTGTGGGGAGAATGGGGCGTTTACACATAGAGTGAGGGAAGAGTAGCCTGCCCTGCCTGACACAATACTGGCTCCGCCTCCTGCTGGGCGACTGATAGCCCTGCTCCTGCCAGTGACAATACTGGCTCCGCCTCCTGCTGGGCGGCTGAGGACTCTGCCCTGCTCAGTGAATAGGCCAGGTGCCTCTGCCTGGCAACACCCACAACAAACCTGAGCTGGTGGGAATCTCCCTGCTTGGACAAAGGGAACAAAGGGAAAAAGGGGTATAAGAGAAGGACCCCTGAACCAAGAACTCAGATCACTTCTGACAAGGAAACCTGTACCAAGGACAAGAAGCCTGCTGATCTATGGACTTGCCTCCCCTTTCTGCCAGAGTGCTGTTTTGCTGTGGAGGAACCTGAAAGCTGCTTCTTTATTTTTGCCAAGGAACAAGGAGAGAGGAACTTGGTGTGTACTCTCTGAACACTTGCTAGGAAATCTCCAAGGACTGGAAGAGTGCCAGTCTCCTGCTGAAGTCACAGGGCCAAAGGACTTCACCATTTGCTGAATTGCTGGAAAGTGTTGTTTCCAGTACACAAGGGGAAATCTGCAGTCTCGACGCCCTTCTCGACGCCGTGAGCGCTGCTCCGGCCCGACATCCCTCGACGCCGCTGCGGATTGACCCGACTCCGAGGCACGACCTCGACGCCGATCTCGACGCCGTGGATCATCGTTTTCTTCGTTTCTCAAGGTACTGTACTTGTGGGGTCTGTTGCGACTCCAGGCTCGACGTAGCGCTCCTCGCGGTCGACGCCGAACCTTGGGAATCTTGTAGACTCGACGTCGTGTGACTCCTGTGGGGGTTACATTGTTGCCAAAGAACTGTGCTCAGAAGAATACTTTGCTAAAGAACTATTTGCCAAGAAGAAACCTTACTTGAACTATTATTTTTCCTTCCCAAGAGTATTTATTAAGACTGTGGTATATTTTTGTCGTTATTTGGTCTTGTGCTAAGCCTTATATAAAAATACTATTTTTATAATAACTTCTGTGTCGTGTCCATCTGTAGTGTATTCACTCTATTACTGTATGTGGTCATAAATGCTTAACACACTGCCTCTGAGATAAGCCTGTCTGCTCTGCCAAGCTACCAAGGGGGTAGCAGGGGTTATCTGAGTGTGTAATCCCCTTGCCCTGACTAGAGTTGGTAGGTCCCTATTTGTCAGAAGTGTATACCTCTGCCAACTAGAGACCGCCGGTTCTAACATTGGTGGTCAGCGGTGAGGATTTGAACTTTGCATTTATGACTCATGTGCAGTGATTAGTGTACGCTACATAGTGAAAGCAGACCATAACGCAGCCACAATCTGTTTTGGTAGGATATCCTATTTTTGTTCTCCGCTTTCCTGGATCTGATTTTTCTAAACACTGCCAGTTTTGACCATGGAGAATGCCGGAGCTGCTACACCTGTGGAGAATGTTGTGGGGGAATTCGATAAGGAGAAGATAGATTCCTACACGCTAAAAGATCTAAAAGGATTTTGCAAGCAGTTTAAAGTTCCTACCACAGGTGTCTCAAAGAAAGAGGGCTTCCTCAAAGCGCTGAAGGCCTGGTTAGAGGCCAGAAATCCCTCTGATCCGGTGGTGGTACCGGAAGAGGAAGAAGAAGAGGAAGAGGAAGAGCCCAACGGTGGGCCAGTGTCATCTCCAGGCAGTAGTGCGTCCTCTAGGAGCCTTTCCCCCGAAGAATTAGAAGACAGGGAGAAGGAGAGGGGGTACAAGTTAGAAATGGTAAAACTTAAATTAGGAGGGCAGTTGGAATTAGAGAATGCGAGAAACAAGAGAGAAGCTGAAATAGAGAGCAAAAGATTAGATTTTGAGAGAGAGAAATTAGCGTTTGAACGTGAGAAGATGGTGAGGGAGATGGAGCTTAAAACTAAGAGTTTAGAGTTGAATCCCTCTGGTGGCAGGACTCCATCTGTGCCTGCAGAAAGTAGGTTTTATTTTCCTAAAGATGTGATCAAAGATTACAGTAAGAATGAAGATATTAGCCAATGGTTTAAAGCATATGAGTTAGCATTATTGGCCCACCGGGTCCCTGAGAAGGATTGGGGAACGGGGTTGTGGAGCCGCTTTACAAACGAGGGGAGAGATACCTTGTTGAGCCTTCCTGCTGAGGATAGGATGTCTTATACTCATATGAAAGATGCTTTAATGCTGAGATATGGCTTAACTCCAGAAAAGTACAGACAAACCTTTAGAGAATGTAAGAAGTTGCCTGGTACTACGTGGGTTGAATATGTGTCTTTTTTCTGCAGAACCATGGATGGTTGGATAAAGGGTAGCAAGGTTGATAGTTATGATGCTCTTTATGATTTGTTTGCTTGGGAGCACTTGTCTAATAACTGTTTTCCAGAGCTACGCCAGCACCTTGTTGATAGCAAGCTATCTAACCCTAGAAAACTTGCTGAGGAGGCGGACCGCTGGGTCAGTACCAGGGTCCACAAGGGTCCAGTGGGAGACTCAGCCAAAGGTGGGCAGGGTCCCCAGCAGAAGAGTGGGGGGGACAGGGGTAAACAGAGGGAGTTTCAGAAAGGGCCCCAAAGTAGTCCCCAAGGGAACCAAGGGAAGGGTTCCCAGCCTCCCCCTGTAAAGAAGCCAGAGGCCCCGACAGGTAAACCTGTTCACAGGGGCCCCATGACCTGCTATGCCTGTAAGCAGGTGGGACACCGTTATTATGATCCCCAGTGTCCCATGAAGGATTCGAATGCACCGCCGCGTGCACCCCCTCGTCAGGTAGCGAGTGTAGCCCTGGGAGGGGAGGAGATGGGTGCCCCCGGTGGGTGGGGTCCCGCAGAAATGTCCCTGGTCTCTTTAGGAGACGTGGAAATGGTCCCTCCAACCCCTCTGCCTAGTAACACTAAGAAATATAGGCAGTGGGTGACCATTAATGGCCATAGGGTGGAAGCTCTCAGAGACACTGGAGCGAGTGTGACAGCTGTCAAGTGTCACTTGGTGTCCAGAGAGCAGGTGGTCCCTCATGCATTCTACCCCGTTGTAGCTGCTGACAACTCACAGAGTCAGTGTGAGGTAGCTCAAGTTCCCTTTGAGTGGGGGGGGGTCTCAGGTACTCTTCAGGTTGCTGTGAGGCCCGCCATGCCTGTTGATTGTCTCTTGGGCAATGATTTGGAGGACTCCCCTTGGGCTAAGGTGGAGAGAAAAGCGCATCTGGAAATGTTGGGTCTGCCTGAGTGGGTGTGTGCGACCACCCGGTCCATGTCAGTCAGTAAGGGTGTTGATGGGGGCCCGGAGCCTGAAAGTATGGCCCAGGTCCCAACCGTGAAGAGAAGAGGCAGGGGGCGCGGGAAACCGTCCCCCATCGTTCCCGCGGTCCAGGAGGGAGCAGACCCTGAGGGGGATGCCCTGGAACCGACAGGAGAACAAGTGGCCGAACTGGGAGACCTGCCCGAGCTGACCCATTGGCAGCAGGATGGTGGTCCCTCCAGGGAGGAATTTTGTGCTGAACAGAAAGTGTGCCCTTCTCTTGTGGGTATGAGGCAGCAGGCCTCAGCCCAAACGACAGGTGATCAGTCAGGATCACATTGGGTCTACTGGGAGAACGACCTCCTGTATAGCGAGCCTAAGGCTGCTGAACCTGGGTCAGCCCGTGTGCTGGTGGTACCCCAGCGCTTCAGAGCCTTCCTACTGGGGTTGGCTCATGACGTTCCGTTAGCTGGACATCTGGGGCAGGACAAGACCTATGACAGGCTTGTCACCCATTTTTATTGGCCCCAGATGAGAAGGGATTCAGATATCCATTGTAGGACCTGTCAAACTTGCCAGGCAAGTGGGAAAAGCGGGCGGAAGCAGAAGGCTCCCCTCCAACCTTTTCCCGTCGTCAGTACCCCCTTTGAGCGAGTGGGAATTGACATTGTGGGGCCACTGGACCCCAAGACAGCCATGGGCAACAGGTTTATCCTGGTCTTGGTGGACCATGCCACCCGGTACCCGGAAGCCATCCCTCTCCGAACAGTGACGGCCCCCGTGGTGGGACGGGCACTGATGGGTGTTTTCTCCCGCATGGGGTTCCCCAGAGAGGTGGTGTCAGACCGGGGCACCAACTTCATTTCGAATTATATGAAGTCTCTGTGGAAGGAGTGTGGGGTAACCTACAAGTTTACCACTCCTTACCACCCTCAAGGTAATGGGCTGGTTGAGAGATTCAACCGGACCCTAAAAGGCATGATCATGGGTCTTGAAGAACCAATGAGGCGTAAATGGGACGTCCTCTTGCCATGCCTGCTGTTTGCTTACCGTGAGGTGCCACAGAAGTCTCTAGGGTTCAGCCCCTTTGAGCTTTTGTATGGTCACCCGGTAAGAGGACCTTTGAGTCTGGTCAAAGAAGGCTGGGAGCAATCTCCCAGGAAACCTCCCCAGGATGTATATAGTTACATGCTGGCCTTTAGGAACCAGACTCGGCGCTTCAGAGATCTTGCTCAGGCAAATCTGGAGGCCAGCCAGGAAGAGATGAAGCGGTGGTACGATCAGAATGCCACTCTGGTTGAGCTTCAACCTGGTCAGAAAGTTTGGGTCATGGCCCCTGTGGAACCTTGTGCGCTCAAGGACAGGTGGACTGGACCATTTGAGGTTGTGGAGAAAAAGAGCGATGTCACCTACTTGGTGGACTTGAAGTCTCCCAGGAACCCCTTAAGGGTCCTGCATGTCAACCGGTTAAAGCCCCACTTAGAAAGGTCCGAAGTGGGCATGCTCCTTGCCACAGATGCTGGGATGGAGGAGGAGAGTGAGCCTCTTCCTGACCTCCTGTGTGCAAAAGAAAAAGATGGGTCAGTGGATGGTGTTGTCCTCTCTGACACACTGACCCCTGAGCAGCAGCAAGATTGTCGCCATCTGTTGGTACAATTCCCTGATCTGTTCTCCTTAATCCCTGGTGTCACTCAGTGGTGTGTCCATGATGTGGACACCGGGGACAGCACTCCTGTGAGGCACAAGGCCTACAGGGTGACTGACAAGGTCAGAGCATACATCAAGGAGGAGGTCTCCAAGATGTTTGCCTTAGGGGTGGTTGAGTCCTCTAGCAGTCCTTGGGCCAGCCCAGTGGTCTTGGTCCCAAAGGCTGCAGCGCCTGGTGCTTCACCAGAACTTCGGTTCTGTGTGGATTACCGAGGACTCAATTCGGTCACCAAGACTGACGCGCACCCCATCCCCAGAGCTGATGAGCTCATCGATCGGTTGGGGGCTGCCCGGTACCTTAGTACGTTTGATCTAACGTCTGGGTACTGGCAGATCGCCTTGACTGATGGGGCAAAAGAGAGGTCTGCATTCTCCACACCAGATGGGCACTACCAGTTCCGTGTGATGCCCTTTGGGATGAAGAATGCCCCTGCCACATTCCAGAGGGTGGTTAACCAGGTATTGGCCGGGCTGGAAGATTTCAGCGCCGCCTACCTGGACGACATAGCAGTGTTCAGCGCCAGCTGGGAGGAACACTTGCGCCACCTCCAGGAAGTGTTGTTGGCCCTGCGCAGAGCAGGCCTCACAATCAAGGCTAGTAAGTGCCAGATTGGGCAGGGTTCAGTGGTGTACTTGGGGCACCAAGTAGGGAGCGGCAAGGTGGCCCCCCTGCAACCCAAGATAGATACCATCCTGGCTTGGGAACCGCCCAAAACCCAGACTCAGGTGAGAGCCTTCTTGGGTCTCACGGGTTACTACAGGAGGTTTGTCAAGGGGTATGGCAACATTGTGCACCCCTTGACCTCGCTGACTTCCAGGAAGCAGCCGAGACTTGTGATCTGGACTGACGCCTGTCAGAACGCCTTTGACACCCTGAAAACTGCAATGTGTACAGCACCGGTCCTCCAGGCACCCGACTTTTCAAAAGAATTCATTGTCCAGACGGACGCTTCAGAGCATGGTGTGGGGGCTGTTCTAGCGCAGATGAATGAGGAGGGCCGAGACTTACCTGTAGCCTTCATCAGCCGGAGGTTACTTCCCAGGGAACAAAGGTGGAGTGCGATAGAGCGTGAGGCATTTGCTGTGGTCTGGGCGCTGAAGAAGCTAAGACCCTACTTGTTTGGGTCTCACTTCCGGGTTCAGACAGACCACAGGCCCACTCAGATGGTTAATGCAGATGAGGGGTGAGAACCCAAAGCTGTTGAGGTGGTCCATTTCCCTACAGGGGATGGACTTTACGGTGGAACACCGCCCTGGTACAGATCACGCCAATGCTGATGGTCTGTCCAGATTTTTCTGCCTTAGTGATGAGGACTCCCTGGGTGAAGGGTAGTTCTCCCCACATTTCAGCTGGAGGGGACACGTGTTAGACCTGGCATCATTGGCATGAGTCTCTCCTCCATTTTTTTCTGTTTGCCTCCTCTGTTTACGATGTTTTTGCTGGTTTATTGCTTTGGGCACTGTGCCACTGCTGATCAGTGCCACAGTGCAAGTGCTCCCTATGTTAAATTGTTACATTGATTGGTGTTACCATGATTGGCTTGGTTGACTTACTGTTCAGACCCTAGTCTAGTGCACTGCGGGTGCCAAGGGCGTGTAAGTTAACTGCTGCTGGTGGGCTTGCAGCACTGGTTGTGCCACCCACGGAAGCAGCGTGTAAAATGTGTCTCAGGCCTGCCACCGCAGCGCCTGCGTGCAGTCCCTGACTGCCATGTCGACTTGGTAAGGAAACCTACTTACCAGTCTCTAAACCTTCACTTTGCCACATTTCAGACACCTCTATGGTAGGCCCTAGGGCAGGGTGCATTGTTGGTAAAAGGTAGGTCATGCCCTAATGTGTGTGGCATGACCTAATAGTGAATTACAGCCATTTTCGTTTTTCACTATTGAAGGGCTACCTGCCTCCAATAGGCCAGACTGGGCAGACTGATTATTAACTCCATTATAATCTATCTGACTCAGGGAGCATGGTAGCAAGTCGAGTTTAGTATCCCTGAACTCAGAATTTAATAACACACCCTTTAGGATGGATGGTTTTTAAATTCTATGTTTGAAAATAGCACTTTTAGAAAGTGGCTATTTTCTTGTCCAACTATCTACCGGTCTCTGCTGGTTTGGTGTGTGTGTCAGGGGCTGGGTGGCTCCAGAGGTCTGAGTGAGTCAGTGTGGGGTGAATGGGGCGTTTACACATAGAGTGAGGGAAGAGTAGCCTGCCCTGCCTGACACAATACTGGCTCCGCCTCCTGCTGGGCGACTGATAGCCCTGCTCCTGCCAGTGACAATACTGGCTCCGCCTCCTGCTGGGCGGCTGAGGACTCTGCCCTGCTCAGTGAATAGGCCAGGTGCCTCTGCCTGGCAACACCCACAACAAACCTGAGCTGGTGGGAATCTCCCTGCTTGGACAAAGGGAACAAAGGGAAAAAGGGGTATAAGAGAAGGACCCCTGAACCAAGAACTCAGATCACTTCTGACAAGGAAACCTGTACCAAGGACAAGAAGCCTGCTGATCTAAGGACTTGCCTCCCCTTTCTGCCAGAGTGCTGTTTTGCTGTGGAGGAACCTGAAAGCTGCTTCTTTATTTTTGCCAAGGAACAAGGAGAGAGGAACTTGGTGTGTACTCTCTGAACACTTGCTAGGAAATCTCCAAGGACTGGAAGAGTGCCAGTCTCCTGCTGAAGTCACAGGGCCAAAGGACTTCACCATTTGCTGAATTGCTGGAAAGTGTTGTTTCCAGTACACAAGGGGAAATCTGCAGTCTCGACGCCCTTCTCGACGCCGTGAGCGCTGCTCCGGCCCGACATCCCTCGACGCCGCTGCGGATTGACCCGACTCCGAGGCACGACCTCGACGCCGATCTCGACGCCGTGGATCATCGTTTTCTTTGTTTCTCAAGGTACTGTACTTGTGGGGTCTGTTGCGACTCCAGGCTCGACGTAGCGCTCCTCGCGGTCGACCCCGAACCTTGGGAATCTTGTAGACTCGACGTCGTGTGACTCCTGTGGGGGTTACATTGTTGCCAAAGAACTGTGCTCAGAAGAATACTTTGCTAAAGAACTATTTGCCAAGAAGAAACCTTACTTGAACTATTATTTTTCCTTCCCAAGAGTATTTATTAAGACTGTGGTATATTTTTGTCGTTATTTGGTCTTGTGCTAAGCCTTATATAAAAATACTATTTTTATAATAACTTCTGTGTTGTGTCCATCTGTAGTGTATTCACTCTATTACTGTATGTGGTCATAAATGCTTAACACACTGCCTCTGAGATAAGCCTGTCTGCTCTGCCAAGCTACCAAGGGGGTAGCAGGGGTTATCTGAGTGTGTAATCCCCTTGCCCTGACTAGAGTTGGTAGGTCCCTATTTGTCAGAAGTGTATACCTCTGCCAACTAGAGACCGCCGGTTCTAACAATCTTTAATTGTGTTACTAAATCTATATATGATACCCTCAGGAAAAGGGCCTGATTTGTAGTGAAACTTTTGTGGGAAGAATCAGTTGCAGGGATTTAGGTTTGGAGATGTTCCCCAAACGGATCACTGTAAGCAAGTATCTGAACTTATACCCATTGCTGTGGAAAAATGTGAGAACCGATGTGGTTGCTGGAGAGGGTACATATGATTTTCATAGGTTTGGCCATGTTGCCGGCATCACGTCAATTGAGATAGCAGAGAGTTAAGTGCTCTTCAAAATTCAAGATGGCTGCTACTTATCCTCATTCTATCTGGAATCACATTCTGCAGGTTAGCTCTTTGGACAGGGAAGCAGTTTCAAGCCATGCAATATCTTGAGAAAGAAGGGATGTCTGCAGTAGGGTCAATTCAGAGTGGAACACTCTAGTTTTGTAGGCAGGTGCAGAGTTTATATTGGAAGAAGAGGGCTAAAGTGCAGTAGATGTTTCTCTGTGTGTTAGGCACAGCTTTAAAGTGAAATGTATAGCTACAGGCAACCAGTGCAAGAATTTAGTTTAGCCCAAGATATCAAGCTTAGGGAATTGTCTGCCGTCTTCATTCTGGGCTCCCTATGGCCTGCCATACAGACAGTTAAGGCATCTGAGGTAAAGACCTTTGACTTTTATGGTTGCTAATGCTCCTAGTACAGACAATTTGGAAGAGGAAAGTGAGACATATGTATCTCTAGTTCAGAAGGTTCCTTAGGTGACTTGATTTTCTTCTGCATACATGAGAAGTTGAAGCTCATAAATATTCCCAAATTCATCCCTTCGGTTGAGGAGCTGGGCGCAGGTCAAGGTCTTGAGATCTTTTGCATAGTAATTAAGGGTCCTGATTTAGAATTTGACAGATAGGGTACTCCTCACAAATGTGACACCCTGTCTGCCAAACAGTCTACTCACTCTATTTTGAGCCAAGTGCACGTTAATGTCCCTGCGGTGGTGACCCCACTAACTCCTCCATCTGAATACTTACTCAGACAGCCCGACGGGGCAGTGGTCATCAAAATAAAGGCATCAGACTGCCCACCCTGTTTAGAGAGAGTGGTCTGATGCACTTTTTTTTGTCATAAACACAAAATATTATGACCCTATACCCTTGGAGAAAAGTCTTCAAAGTGTCTGGCTCATTAGTATTTGTTTTTCAGAGAAAAACTTGCTCTTTGGATGGTTGTTTCTGTAAAACAACAAAGATTAGTGCGTGGCTGCTTAAAGGGCCGCAGCCGTTCACCAACCTTTCAATGACTTCAGAGAAGCTGACAATGGTGGTGGTTCCTCTGAAGTAGGGGTGGGCGGAATTTCACTTCACTTCCGCAAATTATCGCGAAAATGTTAAAAATCTCCGCAAACACACAGAAATATCGCAAAGATGAGGAAGTTTATTTCCCGCCGGTTCGCGGTATTTTCTGCATGGTCGCGGCTCGCCAGCTTACCCATGTGGTTGCTCGCGGGCGCGGCCATCTTGTTTTCACTTGTCTCGCGGTGCATGATCGCGAGAAGAAAGACGTGATCGCGCGACGAATGACGTCACTGCGGGCGCGAACTGTCACGAGACAGATCAAATAGCTACCAACAATCCAACATCTCATGGAGAACACGACCGGATCAGGAAAACTTGTCGGCGAACGCGGGGATTCAGGTAAGGCGATCGCGCGCACGCGAGAATGTATTATTTTACAGCGCGAGCAAGCAAAAAATTTCCGGTAAAATGCGGATTGCGGAAATTTGGACATTTTCGCGCTCTCCGCGGAATGCGAAAATGTCAAATTATCGCAATTTCCGCAACCGGAACGGAATTTTAGCCCAGCCCTACTCTGAAGCCACAGAGACCACTTCAGGGCTAGTGGTGATCTCATAATTTGGGAGGGGGGGTCGTCCGGCCAAGGTGTCGGAGGTGATGGTGGACATACAGTAGGCCGCCAACATCTGGTGCATTTTCAAACTGTAGAATAATTTGTACATTATCAACGTAATTGAAACGTGAGATTGATGGAGGAAACAAAGTTCAGGTAAAAGCTGATATATATTAAATAGTAGCGGGTGATAGAAGAACCTTGTGTAACACCGGCTTCAAAGGAAAGTGGTGCTAATGAGGAGTGGAGAAGATGAGGGATCTGTCTGATAGGTAAGAGGCACTCCAGGGCAGAAGAAGAGTACCATTAAACAGAAACCCATTTGAAGCAAGAGTGTCTTTGATGCCATCCCAAGTGGCAATCTAGGCGAAGCCTTTGCCTTGATGAGGACGTAATGCAGGCTGGTAATTAGAGAGAAGATTGCTTCCTTTGACAAATGTATAGCAAAATTGTAGACTGACAGCATGTATGTAAGAGCTATGGATTGCATTAACAAGTGCAAAGAAGAGAATCATAAGGTATGCTGATGCTATTGGATATACTTAGGTGATTTCCACTGAAGTTTCAAATGTTTAGTTTCGTCTTGGTGCTCACATAAGACATTCTTTAAAGTGGTTTGTGTGCTTCGGGTAATGTTCACAATGAAGATCTAATGTTTTGGTTCTTTAAGCATGGTCGAACTCGTGCAGAGGGATGATGGAAGGGGATAGAAGGAATTGGTATGTATGTAGCTTCTACAGGGTGGGCATGCACACACACAGACATCCCATACAGCATCAGTGCGCAGGTGGGTGTCATACTGTATACTTACATATAACTTAGTGTTGAGACCAAAAAGACTGTAGGAGGCCACTACCAGGCACCAGGCAACATATCCAAGTGGAAAGATAGAAGTTTGGAAAAAGTGAGAATCTAATGCATTAATCCAGCTCTCTCGTCTGTGGGAATTAGGGGTGGGCGGAATTTGCGAAATCCACTTTCGCAAATTATCGCGAAAATGTTAAAAATTATCACAAACACGCGGAAATATCGCGAAGATGCGGAAGTTTTTTTCCCACATGTTCGCGAGATTTTCTGTATGGTTGCGGCACGCCAACTTACCCATGTGGTTGCTCGCGGGCGCGGCCATCTTGTTTTCAGTTGTCTCGCGGTGCATGATCGCGAGAAGAAAGACGTGATCGCGCGACACATGACGTCACTGCGGACGCGAACTGTCGCGAGACAGCGCAAATGGCTAAAAACAATACAACATCTCATGGAGAACGCGACCGGATCAAGAAAACTTGTCGGCGAACGCAGGGATTCAGGTAAGGCGATCGCGCGCGAGCGAGAATGTATTATTTTACAGCGCGAGCAAGAACCAAATTATCGCTAAGCTGTGGAATGCGGAAATTTTGACATTTTCGTGCTTTCCGCAGAACGCGAAAATGTCAAATTATCGCAATTTCCGCGAACGGAACGAAATTTTCGTCCAGGCCTAGTGGGAATGTGGCGGCTACAGATCTGCAGACATCAGTATTATTCATGAACACTTCCACTCAGTGTCTGCGTTCCATTCCTGCAACAACAACAAAACACTTGATGGACGGAATGCTGAAACAATGTCAAACATTCACCCCCAGTACAGGGATCTGGGCCTAAATCCATTCTTTTTTTGTACACTATTCCATACCAGTTTAGACCCAACCATATGCAAATCAGTCTTGACCCTGCTGGGGACAGTCCAGTGTGAACTGCCAGGCAAGGTCCTCCCTGGACAGGAAGCAAGCATCCTGGGACCAGTTTCAAGGTAACACCCTTTATCAGCCAGGCTAGCCTGGCTCAGGTGGCATGGTGAGCACGGAACCTGCATCTGGGCATACCCTTTCCACTTAGGGCGACAAATGCAAATCAGCCTTGACCTTGCACCCCATGGGAACAGTCCAGCCCGAACTGCGAGGCCACTCCCATGCCTAGGTTCATTGAACATTAATGATAAATCATCCTGCATAGGAGATACAATCTGCTTTTACAAAATGAAGTTTGATCCTTGATGTCCTTGTCTTATGTGATTGATTTCAGCCCTGAGGAAGTTCCAGGAGTATAGGGAACGGAACACGTTGTCTGGATCTTACTGTTTCTATATGACAGGAGCTATTTTGACATATATATCGCAACTGTACTTCTTAATGGTGCACCTCCCTTTAATTTGCAAAAGGAAAGTTAGGGCTAAGTAATTATGCAAAAGGCAGGTACCGCCATAACAATATACACATTGTGGGCCTACGGGAACATGTAGAGGGTCCCAGCATAAAACTCTATTTGAAACACTGACTGGTGGACAAGGTACTGTGAGGTAAGTGCTAAAATTTCTTCTCAGTAGAATGATCCCAGAGTTCCATGGTACTCTCTTTCACCCGGGGCACCACAACGCCTCGTGATAGCTCACCTTCTTAAATACAGGGATCATGATCACATCTTTCAAAATGACAGCACCACGAGATCATGAGTAGTGGAGAACAGTGCAGTGCACATCTAGCCCGACTTTAAGGCAGAGGTGAAAAAACAAGCAGCCTGATTCTTGGGGGTTAAACACAATTTGCACCAATTGAACCTTCGATACTCCCTGCTCTACCCGGTAAAACTCTGAGTCACTGATGAAAGCACAACATATTTTTTCAGAAGTGTGACTGAGGCTTGCACTTGCCTGGAAATGAAAGGGTTGGTGGACAGGTTGGATTGAAACTCTGGACGGTCGCAGTGGAGACAACCAGGCAGGCGCCAATGAACAAAGAAGAATTTGAATAGTTAACCTTGAGGGAGCAGGGTGCCAAAGAAAAGGCGTTGGTAGTGGAGGAGCTGGAAAAATGAGCCAGTTCAGACACTGACTCTCACGAAAGCGTAGATGACAATGTGGCAGTGGGATTAGAATGAGAACTCTGACAGGGGCTGACAGGTATTCCTGTGTCAGCGAATGATGTTCATTGACCCATTAAAGTATCTTTTTTACTCTTTTCTTTCCCTCTGTAAACTGTAACACATGGGGCATCCTCAAAAGGATTTTATATGTTGTTGTGGGGGGACGTGGAGGGACATGATTGAGGGGGACGGAAAATTGGTGGTTCCACATGATGGTGCAGTGGATTCACATGGGATCTTGTTTCTATGGATGCTGGTCTCCTTGCCTCCCTACACTTATTGACTTGGATGTTATAGGTCCTCCACCCTGGTGATTTATTGGCGAGGCAGTTCCACAAACCTTGGCCTGTAAAGGGGAGTTGGGGGTTACTGTTGCCAACCTGATTGGAGACCTTTGGAATTTATGCTGGGGAAACAGTAGGTGCTTAATAAATGCTGAGGTCTCAGATGACCATGATGCTGTCCAATATATGCCCACTACCAAATGACAACAAGCATTAGACTCACTGCCCATAAATTTACTTTTCTAACATGAAATATAAGGGGAATGGCTACACCCGTGCAAAATTATGGCATACATTCCAACTTGAAAGGATTGAAATTCACTTTGCATGCCTAAAGGTAACACACTTGACCCTAGAACGTAATATTTTGCATAGCAAAATGGAGCGGGATAGTAATGGGGATGGAATACTCTAGTTATGCCCATGGAGTCCTTATCTGTGTTCCTACGGGTGTTCCTTTCGTCATCACGCAGAGTAGAGTGGACCCAAAGGACAGGTATGTGGTATTAGAGGGTAGACTGAGTGGAGAAAGGCTGTCACTAGTAGCCGTGCATGCCCCAAATGTTAACATTAGGGACATCTTGGCTCCAATCAGTTAGTTGTACCCCCTACTGTGGACAATCCATGTATGGGAGGGCGATGTCAACTGCATTCCTAATGTGAAACTGGACAGATCAACACCACCATTAGCAGGGGCCAAAACCCTGGCTGCTTCCTGCCATTGATTGTACTGGCCAAGAGATTCCCTAGTTAAGGATGTATGGTGGAACCTGCACCCACTTGCTCAGGAATATTCATTTTACTCCGGGGTCACCAGCTACACACTACCATATATTTGTTTTTTTTGTGATTTAAATGCTGCTACAAGGGTGAATGATGCTGAATATTTAGGCCGTACCCTATCATATCATAATTCCTTGTGATTAACACTGTTTTGGGGCCGAATTTCCGCCACTATACTCACTTGGTGACTTTCCCTGATGTTGTTACAATATCCTGTGTTGAAAGACGAAATGGTGGGCCACATAAATTATTACTTATATTGTTGGCACAGCCACTATGGGATTAATGCGGTGGGATGCTTTCAAGGTATTGATGAGGGGTAATTATTTGCATACTGCTTGTGTGGTGAAGCAGACTGCTCCGAGAACTGGAAACATCATAGTTGCACATCCCCACATTTGAAGTTTACTCAGGAAAACCTCAGGAATGAGCTGTTTCGGATCAGAGGGGAATATCGGAAGCTAGTGGAGCGCCTGGGTCATCTGACTTGCAGGGAAAACACTGTCAGACAACACTTTGAAGGGGATAAAGTGGGTTGGGTCTAAGCTTGCCTTCTTAAGACTAACACCCAGAGGAGGATCAATGCTGTGTTTAGATTACTATGAGGCACAATACCAATCCCTGTAGACATTCCTAGGGCTCTATATGTACCAGTACCTGGAACACTTTCCCCTTCCATGACTGAAAGAAATTAAAAGAATGGAGCTGAATGAACTTGTGCAAATACATCAAATTCAGTTGGCCATTACACAGATAGCCAGTTCAAGGGAACCAGGACAGGATGGTTTTCTGGTTGAATTTTATACTGCGTACATCTCTTTGTTGGCCCAGATATTGCTAAAGGTGTGTGAGGAATCAAGAACAGGGTTGTTTGTTCACTTCTATGCAGGAGGCCTTTCTAAATCGCAAAGGGACCCCTTTTTAGTGGAATCATATAGTCTGCTTTCACTTTTGAACATTGATTATAAAGTACTAGGGAAAGTATTAGCTATTCGTCTGTTCCCAGTGGTACACGGTCTTCAACTTCAACACTCGCTGCCCCTCAGAAGAAACCACACTGGATCTTTATCCAAATGAAAGGGTGTATGCATATAATACCGCCTTAGTCACTGTTTTTATTCCATTCGTGGGTGTCAGGGTTTTCCCGTGATCCAGTTGAAGAACTGCGGTTGAGGAAATACCTGAGGGGACGTATTACTCGTTGGATTAAAAAGCCACAAACAAGCTACCCGATGGTTTAAGGATCACAGGAAAACCCTGACACCCACAAATGAAATAAAAAGAGTGACTAAGGCGGTGTTATATGTATACACCCTTTGATTTGGCTAAAGATCCAGTGTGGTTTCTTCTGAGTGGCAGCGAGTGTGGAAGTTTATTGAAGCTCCAAAACCAATATTTCAGTAATAAATGAACATCTAGAAATTAAAGTCTCAAAAAGATGCTACGAGAATCATCATTGAACCTCAACCATTAGCCTAAGCAACTTGATACCCCAAAACTGAGTGCAGTTGGCACCAGACTGATGCTAAACAGATCTCTGATTATGATTTTTAACATATAAGGAGAAAAAATGTTAATGTCCTGAAGAAGGTGGTCCTATCACAAATGTGCCACCGAAACACGTTGACGCTCGTTAATAAAGTGGTGTTAAATTGGGCAAGAGTCAGCATCAAACTATAGACAGGAGATTTATATCCATGCTCGATGTTGTCTACATGTTCAGCCTAATTAACATATGAAAGGCATAGTATATTGTCTCTGTAGATTCTCCGTTTTGAATTGTAACCTTTTTTTAATTGTTTTTAATGAATTTATTACAGTTTTTGAAATTGGTGTATAATATGTAATTGTAAGAAATCTTTTCTATTGAATAAAACAGAGGAATACGTTTTTTACTAAAATAGCTATTAGAGTATGTGCGGAAGAGAAGTGTGACAGAAGTGTGAGTGGTTGAATTTGTATCCCATCCAAAGGGAACCTTCCTTTTTTAACTTGACAGTTTCTAGGTGCTCCAACCCTTTGGAGCTACGAGCCCCCTCTCCTTGAAGTTCAGAAATTTGAGGACACCAAACCACCCCCTCTATATATGGTAGGCTGTCTGAACCCTACTTCATCCATCAAGCCTCATGACACAAGGCGGCCTGCCTTGGTGCTAGGCAGCACATAGTGCACCAGCGCAGTGAGAGAGCAAGAATGCAGCATATCTTAGTAAATATGGTGCATTCCTGACTTCGCTATTTGACCCAGCGTAGCGCAACAAGTTGTTTTGCTGCGTTGCACTGCATCAAATAATGATAAATCTGCCCCGAAGTCAGAAGGTAACCTGTAACCATTATTACCCACTTGGTGTATCAACCTCCGCTCTTTCACTCGTGCCTAGATCTGGTCAATAGGAAACTGTGAATTTTGATTGGTGATTTACTTTTTCTTGGTGCATTTGAATGAAAAATCCTGTCTCCAGTTTCCCTGGTTGAATTTTAATAATTTTCAGCCATTTTCCTTCTTTAAACTTTCTTGATTTTAGAAATTGGTTGTGGGATTTTTCTTGTGTTCTGTATTTGACTTTTTAATTGTTTTGGCACAGCTAAATACTTTACACATGTTTCCAAAGTAAAGCCTAACTGCTCTGTGCCATAGCTCCCAGGGATTGAGTCTAGGCTGAATTAATTCATGTGTGAGCTTATCCTGACAAACTGGTAGACTTATTAGTTGTGCTGAACTCATCTCCACCCCAATTAATAAAATACTTTCTTGCATGTCCCGAGAAATTGTCAGTGGCTGGGACGTATGAAAGTTGATCCCCCTTGTGTTACCATCAACTTTGTTACTCTGTCAAGAGGCAGTATGGGGAGACATAGCTACAAATGGTGCAGCCAATGCCAGAGCCCAGAGGTGGGAAGATGTCCAACTACGACAGACCCTTAAGCCAGAGCATGAAAGATTACTTAGGTTTTTTTCTATGTTGTCACATTTGCTGTTTGTTCAAAGACAGAGGTCAAATGAGATTCTAGTCTCCAGACAAATTGGTGCTTATTCTTTTAACATGTAGATTGATATTAGCATGTATTTCCCTTACTGCAAAGTGAGAGGATTTTGTAAAGTGTATTATGAAAATCTTGCTGGTGTGAAAGGAAAGGCTGTTGGATGTCATCTTCTTCTAATACACAACGGAATTTCTATACCCATAAATTAACTGTACATATTTCAAGCTTAATAAACTGGAAAACGCAAATAAAGGACTTTTTCAGTTCTAAAGTATGATGGAAAGAAAGATGTTAACAGTTCCAAAACAAATCACAACACTTGGTGATGTGCCAATGACAAATATTTGCTGAAAACAAATTTCCACACGATTTGTTTTTGCTTCATATTTTTATCAGTAAGATTGTATGTCTGTGCAAATTTAGTGGGCATTTCAATGGAAAACGTGTTGTCTGCAAATTACAGTGGCGCCACACAATTATTTAGTAATTTATTTATGACAGTATGTTCCTGAATGCAAAGCCACCTACATACTATACTCATACCACTTTTTCTGCTGAGCGGATGAGGCTTATTTGCGACACTTGTGCTTTGTGTGATGCTTGGGTTTTTTAAAATCCTTATGAGCTCAGTGACATAATTTTGATGGCTGCAAAAATAACAATTGATGGACAGAATGCAGAACAATGTCATACATTCACCCCAGTACAGAGATCTGGGCCTAAATCCATCATTTTTTTGCTCACCATGCCATTCCAGTTTGGACCCAGCCATATGCAAATCAGTCTTGACCCTGTGCCCCATGGGAACAGTCCAGCCCGAACTGCCAAGCCAGGTCCTCCCTGGACTGGAAACAAGCATCCTAGGACCGGTTTCGGGCTTTCAGCCCTCATCAGCCAGGATAGCCTGATTCCAGTGGCATGGAGAGCAAGGGACTCACGTCTGAGCATACCCTTCCCACTCGGGGTGACAAATGCAAAAATAACAATTGATGGACAGAATGCAGAACAATGTCATACATTCACCCCAGTACAGAGATCTGGGCCTAAATCCATCATTTTTTTGCTCACCATGCCATTCCAGTTTGGACCCAGCCATATGCAAATCAGTCTTGACCCTGTGCCCCATGGGAACAGTCCAGCCCGAACTGCCAAGCCAGGTCCTCCCTGGACTGGAAACAAGCATCCTAGGACCGGTTTCGGGCTTTCAGCCCTCATCAGCCAGGATAGCCTGATTCCAGTGGCATGGAGAGCAAGGGACTCACGTCTGAGCATACCCTTCCCACTCGGGGTGACAAATGCAAAAATAACAATTGATGGACAGAATGCAGAACAATGTCATACATTCACCCCAGTACAGAGATCTGGGCCTAAATCCATCATTTTTTTGCTCACCATGCCATTCCAGTTTGGACCCAGCCATATGCAAATCAGTCTTGACCCTGTGCCCCATGGGAACAGTCCAGCCCGAACTGCCAAGCCAGGTCCTCCCTGGACTGGAAACAAGCATCCTAGGACCGGTTTCGGGCTTTCAGCCCTCATCAGCCAGGATAGCCTGATTCCAGTGGCATGGAGAGCAAGGGACTCACGTCTGAGCATACCCTTCCCACTCGGGGTGACAAATGCAAAAATAACAATTGATGGACAGAATGCAGAACAATGTCATACATTCACCCCAGTACAGAGATCTGGGCCTAAATCCATCATTTTTTTGCTCACCATGCCATTCCAGTTTGGACCCAGCCATATGCAAATCAGTCTTGACCCTGTGCCCCATGGGAACAGTCCAGCCCGAACTGCCAAGCCAGGTCCTCCCTGGACTGGAAACAAGCATCCTAGGACCGGTTTCGGGCTTTCAGCCCTCATCAGCCAGGATAGCCTGATTCCAGTGGCACGTCTGAGCATACCCTTCCCACTCGGGGTGACAAATGCATGGGTATTCCCAGACGTGGGACCCGTGCTCACTACGCCACTGGAGTCAAGCTATCCTGGCTGATGACGGCTGATAGCCAGAAACCGGTCCTAGGATGCTTGATTCCTGTCCAGGGAAGACATGGCTTGGCAGTTCGGGCTGGACTGTTCCCATGAGGCACAGGGTCAAGACTGATTTGCATATGGCCATGTCTGAACTGGGGTGGTGTAGTGGGCAAAAGAACGATGGATTTAACCCAGATCTCTTGACTGGGGGAGAATGTATGCATTGTCAGCATTCCGTCCATCATTTGTTTGTTGTAACGCTTTTCGCCCTAAGTGGGATGGGTATTCCCAGACGTGGGACCCGTGCTCACTACGCCACTGGAGTCAAGCTATCCTGGCTGATGACGGCTGATAGCCAGAAACCGGTCCTAGGATGCTTGATTCCTGTCCAGGGAAGACATGGCTTGGCAGTTCGGGCTGGACTGTTCCCATGAGGCACAGGGTCAAGACTGATTTGCATATGGCCATGTCTGAACTGGGGTGGTGTAGTGGGCAAAAGAACGATGGATTTAACCCAGATCTCTTGACTGGGGGAGAATGTATGCATTGTCAGCATTCCGTCCATCATTTGTTTGTTGTAACGCTTTTCGCCCTAAGTGGGATGGGTATTCCCAGACGTGGGACCCGTGCTCACTACGCCACTGGAGTCAAGCTATCCTGGCTGATGACGGCTGATAGCCAGAAACCGGTCCTAGGATGCTTGATTCCTGTCCAGGGAAGACATGGCTTGGCAGTTCGGGCTGGACTGTTCCCATGAGGCACAGGGTCAAGACTGATTTGCATATGGCCATGTCTGAACTGGGGTGGTGTAGTGGGCAAAAGAACGATGGATTTAACCCAGATCTCTTGACTGGGGGAGAATGTATGCATTGTCAGCATTCCGTCCATCATTTGTTTGTTGTAACGCTTTTCGCCCTAAGTGGGATGGGTATTCCCAGACGTGGGACCCGTGCTCACTACGCCACTGGAGTCAAGCTATCCTGGCTGATGACGGCTGATAGCCAGAAACCGGTCCTAGGATGCTTGATTCCTGTCCAGGGAAGACATGGCTTGGCAGTTCGGGCTGGACTGTTCCCATGAGGCACAGGGTCAAGACTGATTTGCATATGGCCATGTCTGAACTGGGGTGGTGTAGTGGGCAAAAGAACGATGGATTTAACCCAGATCTCTTGACTGGGGGAGAATGTATGCATTGTCAGCATTCCGTCCATCATTTGTTTGTTGTAACGCTTTTCGCCCTAAGTGGGATGGGTATTCCCAGACGTGGGACCCGTGCTCACTACGCCACTGGAGTCAAGCTATCCTGGCTGATGACGGCTGATAGCCAGAAACCGGTCCTAGGATGCTTGATTCCTGTCCAGGGAAGACATGGCTTGGCAGTTCGGGCTGGACTGTTCCCATGAGGCACAGGGTCAAGACTGATTTGCATATGGCCATGTCTGAACTGGGGTGGTGTAGTGGGCAAAAGAACGATGGATTTAACCCAGATCTCTTGACTGGGGGAGAATGTATGCATTGTCAGCATTCCGTCCATCATTTGTTTGTTGTAACGCTTTTCGCCCTAAGTGGGATGGGTATTCCCAGACGTGGGACCCGTGCTCACTACGCCACTGGAGTCAAGCTATCCTGGCTGATGACGGCTGATAGCCAGAAACCGGTCCTAGGATGCTTGATTCCTGTCCAGGGAAGACATGGCTTGGCAGTTCGGGCTGGACTGTTCCCATGAGGCACAGGGTCAAGACTGATTTGCATATGGCCATGTCTGAACTGGGGTGGTGTAGTGGGCAAAAGAACGATGGATTTAACCCAGATCTCTTGACTGGGGGAGAATGTATGCATTGTCAGCATTCCGTCCATCATTTGTTTGTTGTAACGCTTTTCGCCCTAAGTGGGATGGGTATTCCCAGACGTGGGACCCGTGCTCACTACGCCACTGGAGTCAAGCTATCCTGGCTGATGACGGCTGATAGCCAGAAACCGGTCCTAGGATGCTTGATTCCTGTCCAGGGAAGACATGGCTTGGCAGTTCGGGCTGGACTGTTCCCATGAGGCACAGGGTCAAGACTGATTTGCATATGGCCATGTCTGAACTGGGGTGGTGTAGTGGGCAAAAGAACGATGGATTTAACCCAGATCTCTTGACTGGGGGAGAATGTATGCATTGTCAGCATTCCGTCCATCATTTGTTTGTTGTAATAATTTTGATGGCGGCAGCCCCTGTCTGTTGGAACATTGTTCCAACACCACTGCTCACTAGAGCCACAGGAGCTCTTAGAGCACTGGAAGCTTGATATTAGCTTCGTCCAATTCCATCAGCAACAGCAATGTGACTCTGAGCAGAAGAATATACTAAAGCACATGCAAGGAAGGACTTATTGTATGTGAACTCAATGGCCAAGTAGTGTGCATGCTCACTTTTGTAAAAGTAGAATGCGTCATTTAGCCCTGGCTGCCTGATGCTAGCTGAGGTCAAAGAAAAAGTTATGCCCATGCTGCTGGGTGTCTTCTGAAGGCAAGACAGTCACAGTAATCACTACATTCAGCCTGACGGGTGGAGGGCAGTTGATGGCAGTTAGTAAAAGAAGATATACTTACTTAGGATGGAGTGCTGGCACTGAGAAAATGAATGATTTGAGTGATGGTTTCATTTTATGCTATAGAAATGCATAGGCAGCTTTAAACAACTTCTTTGAGTTGCTAATTCCTATTTAAAACCAGAAGTAGAAATCGTTACCCTTGTGAGACCCGTGGAAACCACCAGAATCTGGAAAACAAGATAGTGCTCCACAGACTGAGATCCAGGAACTTTAGTGACTGTGCTACAAAGTACTGTTGTAGAGGTGAGCAAGCAGACAAATTAACAGGGAGATCCAAGTTAAGGCTCTGTCTTGGCTCTAAGAGTCCATCTTGTCTCTGTGAGCCCAGGCACAAGCTGAGCTATGGGAACATTTGGCATGGAAATCGTCAAACAAATATTATGTAAAAATATGAAAAAGTGTCTTCAGAATTCAAAAAAGTATGTTTCTTCAACAAGTGTATCACCTTAGAACATCAGATTTTAGCACTGCATTAACCTCTTCAGTGCCCATGACGAGATAGTCTCGTCATGGAGCACGGTTGCGCTGTGCCCATGACGAGACTATCTCGTCATGAACCCCACCCACTAGTGCAACGCCTGGCACAGGAGCGGGAAAGGGCGTGGCACTGAAGGGGTTAAGAGGCGTTTTATTAAAACAATAGTTTTTCAACATAAATTTAGAAACATCTATGTGCCCAACCCTCTTCCAATAATAACACCATTAGTGAATAAAGGAGAAAATCAGTTATCATGGGCACCCTGTATGTGGGATATATTCTTATATTACACACAGCAACATAATAGTCCATGAAGTTGAAGACAAAAGAAAAGTTTGAACAGCATACATCCTCACAGATATAAAGGTTTTTGTCACATTCTATTAAGAAACAAATAGGGGGAATGATAAAATAATACATTTTCCTATCATCACATAATTTGGTCAAGTGGCCGAACCATTGATATAAGGTTTTCTGGCTAATAACTCTAAGTTAAGGTTTGTTCTTGTCCCTGTGCCTTCATCACCACATTTATTGGTGGCGACTTTGCCAGCCACTGCCACGTTACAGCCTGATGACAGATCTAAGAACCCACCAAGTATGGGTTCTTTCCATTGGAAGGACGGCAATTACAGCCACTCACTGTGGACCGTGGCATAAGGGGCTGTGAGTACGGGTGCTGGGGGTGTGGCAGGAGCGTGAAAAGATTATTTATTCAGTTGTAGTCGCAAGCACCCGCCAGTACACATTACAGGAGAGCATCAACTGCACTTGGAAGGCTCATGCATACCCACACTTCGAGCCAGCACCCATGAGCCCAAACCATCAAATGTCTTGCCAGCTAGAGTGCCTCAATTGCAGTGCAGGCCCTGTGTGCCCCTCAGGCTTGTGCGTCCGCTGCTATATTCACCTTGTGAGATAGCACTCACAAGCTCCCTGCACTGAGAAACTGTTGGGTAACTCTTACCCAATTAACTGCAGCTGCTGCACGATCTCTTTGCTCTGTACTCTCTGTGTAAGCATGAGGATTCTGGTCACAACTTAATTCTTGGAGAGTTTACCACATACTGCCTCGCGGTCATTCTCCACTAATTGCTCTGCCGGAGTCACGTGCCTGTTAGAGGAAAGGAACTTAGGAAGGCTCATGCTCCATCTTGATTGGTGGAGTTCCACAATAGTTTAACCTTCTCCATTCCCGATTCTTAAAGTTATTTGGCTTATTTGAGGTTAATTTCTTGTGAACAAAACATGTGTGCTTCTTCTTCAGTTGTGATAACCCCTGCATTTTTTACCAGACATTGGTACCCAATCAAACCAATGGGAAGACTGGATTGATTTGTTGGAAAATTACTTGATTGCCATCAAAGGCCAAGGGTTCAAGCCTGAAAGGAAAAAAGCTTGATTGCTAAGTGTATTAGAGAAAGAGGGGCATGAGATTTATAAATTCATTTGATCTGCTCTGGATGATCAAGGTCAACTTCGGGAAGATGTTTATAAAGAAGCACAGTTAAGCTTTCAGAGCAGATTTGCCAAGGAGGAGAACATTGTGATGTCCAGATATACATTTTTTACGAGGCCACAGAAACCGGCTGAGTACATGGATGATTTTGTTTCTGGACTTTGAGAACTCACTGTCAAATGTCGTTTTGGCCAGATGACTGAAGAACTTGTTAGAGATCAGTTGATCATGCAGTGCAGGAGCAAATAAATGCAGGGGCATTTATGGGCTGCAAATATCCCTTCTTTAAAAGATGCTATGACCATAGCAAAAGTTGAAGAAGAATCCAAACTTTGTGTGAGGGAAAAAAGAGATTCAGTGAACGCTGGAGAGGAGGTTATGATGTTAACAGGATGGAGGATTATCACAAGAACATGGGGGCTGTTAGTCACTGCAGCAAAGCAATTAGTAAAGGACCGAAGGGTTCTAACAATCCTGTCAAAAGTGGTAAACCTTGCAACAGGTGCGGAAGAGTGTTCCCTACAGGAGACTCCAACAATTATTTTGCAGTTAATAAGGAGTGCAGGAAGTGTGGATGCAAGGGACATAATGCTCGAGTTTTTAAAGAACTTAACAAGTCAAGGGTGGTTGTCACTGAAGAGGCTTGGGAGGATAGGCAGAGAGATGTGGTATTAGTGGTTGATCAGAAAGAAGGAAGGTGTGTCAGACCTAAAGCTACTTTTGAAATTGCCGGCTGCAATCTTATGGTTGACTCTGGATCTCTTCTCACCATTCTTCCGAAGAGTCTGTTTGAGAAAGAATGGCCTTCTGTAGCCTTATTACCCAAGGTGATCAATTCCAGAGGATACCAAGCAGAAAGGATTGATGTGTTGGGGTGGTTTCAGGACGTTATCAATTTTGGGGGCAGACACATTGAAGGGAAGGTGTACGTAGCATAGGATGGCCCACTGATATTGGGTTGGGTACATCAGTATGATTTGCACATAATTATTGACCCACATGATCCCGGTCAAGTCATGGATTTAGGGGGTGTCAGAGTAGAAGGTGTTTTGTATGAGATGGCAGATGCTTTCAAGAATAGTTTGTGAAAATTGCAGGATATATCTATAAGATTGTTTTAAAGGAGGGGGCTGTGCCTGTGAAGCAAAAGTTAAGGAGAGTGCCTGTGGTCATAAGGTCTGGAGTGAAGAGCATGATTGATGATATGATTAAAGAAGGCATATTTGAGCATGTGAAAGCTACCAGGTGGTTTTCGCCTGTTGGGATCACGAAAAAAAGTAATGGCAATCCGAGGTTTTGTGTAGACCTTGGGGGTCTCAATCAGAACATTGTGAAGGATACGTTCCCCTTGCCAAATATCAATAAGCTTCTCTTTCTGCTCAATGGTGGTAAGTTCTTATCCAAACTTGACCTTAAGAGTGCTTAACACCAGATTTGCTTGCATGAAGACAAAAAGGACTTGATTACAATGGATCACACCTTTAGGTTCAAAAGGATGCCTTTTGGGTTGTCCTCGGCTGCAAGTGTCTGCCAACACATGATGTCAGAACTTTTCAAGGGCCTTAATTATGTCATTTTCTTCCAAAATGACATCTTACTGTTCGGAAAGACTGTTCAATAACTCAATGACATCTTAAGGTTGGTATTGGGCAGGCTGCAGGGAGCAAGTTTGACCCTGAGGAGGTAGAAGTGCTGGTTCTTGGTGCAGACGATTGATTACCTAGACCAAACCATCTCAGAGAAGGGTGTAAAACCCAAGGAAGACTTACTTGAGGTTATTTGTGCAGCTCCCACGCCTAGAGATAAAGAGCAACTACGCTATTTTGTGGGGCTAATTGAGTAGTTTTTGGTCAATTTTGCCAAAAAGACTGAGGAGCTAAGATACTTATTAAGGAAAGCCTGTGTGGTTTGCTGCGTAGAGCTACAAGAGGATGCTTTGACAAAAATTCAGAAAGGGATATGTGAGGTGGGCATCTTAAAACCTTTTGACATTTGCCTTAAGATCATTTTGACTGTGGATGCCAGTGACTGTGGTGCAGGTGTCATTCTGTCTCAATCCCATGATAGGGTGGAGCACGCGGTGGCATTCGCTTTGCGCTCTTTGACTAACAGAAAGCGTAATTACTCAGTGTTGGAGCATGAGGCATTCGCTGCTGCGTGGAGCTTAAAATACTTTCAGGCTTTTTTGTAGGGGTTGGAGTATTGTGTCTAGACTGACCACAAGCCTTTAATCAAGGTCTTGCCACCAGGAGGATCTGCCAGGTTGGCAATATTGGCATCCAGGTTGCAGGAATATAGGTACATGGTCGAGCACATTTATGGGTGGCAAAATGCTCAGGCTCATTGTCTGTCATAAATGTCCTTGGAGTGGTCAGAGGTGGGCAAAGAAAATGTGTTGGCTAATGAGACAGATGGAGCCATGGCTTGGTTAACTGATGTGGAAGAATTTGCAGCGGGAGCGTTCACAGCTAAAGAATGGAGTGATTTAATGGAGTTGGAATGGGACTTGGAAGTTGTCAAACAGATGGTGTTGGAAGGAGGGTGCAGAGAAAGTACGGTTTCTCCATCTGTGAGACAAATTGTGAACATTTTGGATGAGTTAACCATAGATGCTGGTGTGGCATTTGTGAGGAATGATAAATTTGTGCCGCCTGAGGGTTTAAGGAGAAATATTTTTGGCCTGGCCCATTTGGAGCTTCTTGCTCAAGCTATGATGAAGAAAAGAGCTAGAGATACCTTTTTGTGGCCAGGGATAGATAATATGATAATATGATCAGCCATTGGGTGAAGGAGTGCAGAGAAAGTAAAAAAGATTTAAAACTGGTGTACAAGCTGTGTCGGGCAAATTGTGGATCCAGGTAAGCCTTGGAGCACAGTTTGCATGGACTTTTTGTACCTATACAAGGGGTATGAATATAAATAAAATTGAAAGCACTTACCTGCGAGCACAACATCTTCCTCTATGATCTTCTCTCCTCGAGGTAGGCAGGCTCCAAACTCCCAAGCCACTCCTGGCGCTGCTCTCACTAGCATGAGAGCAGAGCCAGGTTTGGTAGGAGCGGCCTTTATCAGCACTCAGAAGAGCACTGGAGGCTTTTGCTTTCTCTAACTGAGCTGTCTTAAGACAGCTGGTTTAGAGAGGTTTAAAGTGCCGACCAAAAAGGCATGCGTACTTTAAACTGAAAGTGACCTGCTCTCTCTGCTGATGCCAGTCAGCAGCAGCCTGGCCCCCGTCCTGATGCCCTGTTCGGGACAGGGTGATGAAAAATAAATGGTAATGAATTAACTTCATTACCATTTTATTTTTTGTCTCTGGGGACATTTCAGTGGGGTGTTCTCCTCCGTCTGAAATGGAGGAGCTGCCCCTAGAATGCTGTGATATGAAAAATGCGTTGGTCATGATTGATGTCCACTTCAGTTGGCTCATTGTCAATTTCATGAAGATGGTGACAACTAGAGGCACCATTGAGGTGTTGGATAAGGTGCTCTTTCACGAGGGTTTTCGCCTGTTGCTTATCACGGACATGGAGACCCAACCCACCTGGAATGAAATAAAGTCATCATTGGAGAAGTGTGGCATAAGGCTTCTTCGCACAACACTTTATAATCTCCAGGTAAACAGTATGGTGGAGAGGGCCAATTGCTTTGTGAAAGGAGCAATTCTCAAGGTGATTCAAGCAGACAGTGATGTGGAAAATGCTGTCAATAGTATGGTGTGGGCCCATCGCAGTACGGAAAATAGTGCGTCTAAGGTGTCTCCTTTTGGGAGTGTGAGGGAAAGGACACCGAATACCATATTGAATCCAGAGTTGTTGTTGAAGTGTGAGGAAAAAGTGAGGGGAGAGTTGTGAAGAGTGAGGTGTGCAATGTTATTCGAGTTTGCGATTGCGTGAAAGTGAAGCATGGTAGAGTGCATTGGGATTTGTCAAAAGTTTTGGGCCCTTACAAGGTGAAAGAGGTGGATAAGGAGTGCAATGTCCTTATCAATGGCAACAAGTGGAATGAATGCAAAGTGGCATTGTATCAAAACTGTGGTGATGTAAAGGACAAAGAAATGTACAATGATGAAAATGTCAAGAGATTTATGTTGATGAGTGAAAATGAGTTGGCAGGCAGCTTAAATGGGTGTTCGGGAGATGTGTTAACAAGGAAGTGGAAGACATGAGTGTAGGGGGGAAGGGCAGAAGTGTTCCCCAAGTGGAGAGAAGAGCAGCATGTTTCCAAAGATCACAGCATTCCCACAGACCTCCTTCCTACTTGAGTGATTATGCACAGGGGCGTTAATGAATTGTATCTTACCTTATGTTATTATGCTTTTACATCTTGCATTTTTACATCCATTGTGGCTGGTGGATGTACACTATGCATTTTCATAGTCTTTTATTTACTTTCTATTGTTTTTATCTTTTCTGTGGAAAGGGAGGGGATGTGTAGTAATGTAGTGGGTTGGTGTGTGGAATGAGGAACAGTGTCCATGCTCCAATGCTGCCTAGAGAGCGAGTGTTCTACTGAGTCAGTTACTCAGTGGCTGGCTTGGGAGGATCTCATTTGCTTCAGGCTGTGGCTAATAATCCTAAGTTAAGGTTTATTCTTGTCTCTGTGTCTTCATCACTACATTTCCATCTTGTGTCCATGCAAGGTAACCTTGTATTGTTTATTACCAGATCTGTATCTGTTCTATGGGTGTGAGAGAAGTGTGTACTCCTGTGTGGACATTCTACTATGTGTGCGAGTCATGCCCCTTATGCATCCCAGTGTTGTTCCTTACACTTGCCTGAATTCTGAAAGGCTGCTTGTTTCTTGAATCTAAGGCAGCCGTTAAATAGTGCTCCCCAGGGCCAAACTTGTTTCATATCTTCGAAAGAAGCTTGCAGTGGCCCTGCTATATCAGACTTGTTTCATGTCTTTGAAGGAAGCTTGCACAACCTGACCCTGCAGTATCACACTTGTTCCATCTCTTTGAAGGAAGCTTGCACTGGCTCTGCAGTGCCATACTTGTTCGATGTCTTTGAAGGCAGAATGCACTGGCTGACACTGCAGTATAACACTTGTTCCATGTCTTTAAAGGAAACTTGCACTGGTCATGCTGTAGCATATGTGTTCACTGTCTTTAAAGGAAACCTGCACTGGTCCTGCAGCACTGCACTTGTTTCCTGTCTTGAAAGGAAACTTGCACATGTCATGATGTACCATACTTTATCCATGTCTTTAAGGGAAGATTGTGATGCTCTAGACCACAGCTTTCCAAACTTTTAATGTTGGTGACACACTTTTTAGACATTTCTAATTTAGTGACACGGTAATGCGAGTGAGCTTAGCGAGCGAGCTCGAACCACCTAAGACGAGTTCGGTGGATTCTCCCCCGGAGAAAAGTTTGAAAAAATAGTGTGCAAATGGTGCATTTTCAAGCAAATTTGAGAAAGCAGGAAGGTTAATCAAGCAATTGTAAATCTGTTCTAACAAAGACAGTGACTGTCACAAACATCTCAATCCATCATTCAGTAAGCAAGCTTCACTTTAGTGCACAAGTAACTGAGCAGTCATAGGATGGTTAGCATGTAACACGGGTTATTTGAACATGGTGTTTCAAGTGTGCAGCTTTAGAAATGAATGGAATATGAAGGACCTGGTGGGGTAAGGTTGGTGTCAGACATGTCCTACTTGTTGGTATTGATAATACCACTGGTACAAACTGAACACCTCCAGAGGCAAGCAGAATGAGTCAGGGCATCTCCAGACTGCTAGTCAAGAAATACCGAAAAAAACCAAAGGAACAAAAACACAACAGCAAGCATGTGTTAAGAATTGAGAACAACATGCCACTGCACATTAGGCTCACCAGACGATGCATGCAGTTCAGAAAAGAGCTAAAGACAACATCTATTTAAAGAGCACTTCGGTCATTATTCAGGTTCTCATCTCCAAAAGTTATTGCAGTCCCAAACAGCTAAGATGCCACATTTTCCCTCCATGTCCAATGAATGAGTGAATTAAATGAGTTTATAAAGCATGCCATTACGTGGGAAAAGGTGTCCTGATTGTACACAATCTTGAATCGGTTCTCTAACTTCCTATTTATGCAAAGAACTCTGTTGCAACCAAGGTATGTTTGTCAAGTTTTGATTCCTCCTAAAACTGACGTTTAAGTCTCTGGCAGTACAATGTTGTCCACTTACCTTTTTTTAAAGAATCTTGTTTAGTGAAAAGGCCCGTGAAGACGATTATTAAGTTTTGGACACCCGGGCTTGAATAAAGGCCCCTGCCACTCACCGTTACACTCAGCACCAGCCTCTAAAGTGCACAGACCCCGTCTGACTGGTGGAATAAGCGGGACAAACAGCAGCTCTCACAGAGGAATTTGGAAGGGCCTTGAATGCCCGCCGTGGATTGGCCAGACAGCAGGCTACCGCGAACGCCGCTCTCACACGTGCTCCGTCAGACTGAACCTAGAAACATCAGCCTGCTCTGTGTCCTGAAACAAGAAGTTGGCCTGTGGTGCATTCAAGGTAATTAAGTGATTGTGGCACCAAAGATGCAATCACCCAGCAGTCCTGGATGTTTATTTTGCAAATCATTGTTTTCGGGGTTTGTTGTGTTGTAATGGAATTAGTAGTGTGGGTTGTGATGTTACCAAGTTCCTAGTGTATCCTGGCATAAACAGGTGCTAGCTCAAGATGCAAATTAACAGATGTCCGTTCCATGCCATAAATAAATGAGCTAAGACTGTCTCAGAAAAGATTCTTGATAAAGTTTGATTACGCTCACCTCAAAGATGATGGTACATCCCTGTCTTCATTTTACATTTGTGGGTTTCTGGCTAAGTATGTCATAAATGAAATGCACTGTTGATGCAAGGGGATATGGATACAGCATCAAAGGTTTTTATGCAGACTTTTACAGTGGATTGTCTAGAGACAGCTGACTCGTGGGCTGGACAGTCACAGCACAACATTTTTGGGCAAACCTGAGGCACACTTAGCCGAGGTCACACAACAGGCACGCTGTATTATTTAAAAAAGACTGTCACTGATTTAGCAGGATTATGTATAATTCAGCAATTAAAGCTGAGTGGTCCAACCCCCTTGGTGTCCGGTGGTTCCTTGAGTTCAGTTAACTTACACAAATGGCTGTAGACATTCACCTCATATTCTGTTCAAGCACATATCATCTCACATTACTACTATTGTGAGTTTTTATCAAATTACTGACACACCAGTATAATACATTAAACATTAGCTGTGCAACAATAGATCTAGGCACTAATCTCAGTCTCGTCATGTGACGAAACGTGTTACCATATGGAAATCTTGTGATATATCATTTACCAAAACACATCTTGCAATGAAAGGTGTTTTTGCTATCCAGCCCAGTGGCACCGACATATTGACCTATGCGGGATGGAATGCCAAGTTAGTGCTGCCAAATCTGAACCTGTGCTCTAAGCACTAAACACAACCGTATACCGGAGGTGCAAATCTTTGTACTAATTCGATAGTATTAAAAGATATAAAAGAAATGACCATTCACACCCACACCAAATCCTGTAGCGCCTAAAGTGGGCAGATGGCGCTGGGCCAGTAAGCTGAATGACGAAACGTTAAGGGGCTTTGTTGTTGGCATGTCCCGACAAAAGCTCACCAATAACACTTTGGGGAACAAGCGTGGCACACCTGAAGGGCATGGGTCGAGGACGGACAGACGAAAAACTGATCCTAGATTGAGGTAAAAATATTTGTAAATTATCCAAGTTTCTAAATCTAAAAGGTGAACTCTCTGTTCCGAAACTCCCCTCTGCCTTGCAGCTCCTTAAATTGTTGGTGCCATAGTGAAAACACCTTACAAAAACAAGCAGTGCCCAAGCAAACTTAGTAGCACCAAGCACGACTGGGTACCTGCTGTTGATGAATTCTGCAAGACGGAACACAGTTTTGGAGCAGAAAGTCCACCTTTTAGAATATTGTATATTTTACAAATACCTGCACCACAATGTAGGATCAGTATTTTTCCTAAAGCAATCATTGCCTCGAAGAAGCAGAGGCCTTGTACAAGCTACGTCTAGGAGCCTGCCAGAGGCATGAATGCCTACTGTCTTCGTAGTCGGCAATGCAAACACTCACTAGCACACAGAAAGTGAGAAAGCGGAGCATGCAGTCTCTTTGTCTGACGCAAAAAACGTGCAGAGCTTTCCTAAGTAGGCGGCGCGGACGTCCTGATGCATGACAATGTACCTACATTTTATCAAGCATGTACGTCTGTCTTAAAGATTTAAGATAGACGTACATGCTTGATTAGAGAGCACCGTCGCGTGACACACCCACACATGTCAGGCGACATAGTACCGTGTCGCGACACATACTTTGGAAAGCTCTGCTCTAGACCTTTCTTTTGTGTGAGAGACAAGGACCCCCTGCACTCCTGCTACCTGTGCTCTATTGCTGTAGGTTTTAGGTCTGATCAAAGACAGCTTTAGCTATCTCACCAGCCTCGTGTTTTCACAAAAATAATGGAGAATCAAAAATGTATTCTATACAACAGTGTGTATTTGAGAATGGGAGTGAGTTTTTATATGCAGATGCAGACTCAGATAAAGGAGGTTGAGGAGTGTTGGGGGCAGCTGACAGACATTGGGCCTGATTACAAGTTTGGCACAACGGCGCCGGCTCAACACTGGCTCCAATGCGCCAAACGTGCGCTTGAACCCCCGGCTGTATTATGAGTTGCAAACGTACAACTCGTAATACAGTCAGCAGTCCTTTGGCCTTTCCCAAGGCAGTGCCTTGAAAACAGGCACCGCAATGGGAACGGCCAAAAAGTTCCAGCACGGCATGGACGGTGACCTGGGGGGAATACCAACAAGCGGGCACATGTTGTGCCCCCCTGAATGTATCCCATGGTGGGGGCGAGGGACATGGGGACAGGGTAGGGCCCACTTTGTTCCTGAACTGCCAACCTTTTCATGGCAGGGCTCCACCATGAAAAGGCTGGCGGTCCAGGAAATCAATAGATGTTGAGCGGGACTGCGTCAGTGCCTTCTCAGCGTACTGTGTTATGGCACTCTTGCGCCACCACCAGGAAATGACTGTTCCCTGGCACAGCTGGCGGTCTATCACCGATACAACTTACTAAGTCTTAATCTGCAAAACGGTGGCCTGCCACTCCTGCGACACTGTGATTCTGGTGGTTGCAAGACTCGTAATCAGGCCCTTTGCTTGCACTTGTGGCCTTGGTAACCAAGCAGCGCCACTGGAAGTGTGAGTGTGGAAACTGCACTTCCCTTGAAGATCGGATGTATGTTATGCCCTATAAGGCAAGTGACTAATTTTCATTCCATAACAGTACACTCTATTCCTTTTTTTTGATACATCAATCACTCAATCATTGGTCATTTATAGAGTGCACAGCTACCTCGACAGTTATCATTGTACATTAACTCACTTGGATTTTTGTTTCCTAAATACCTAACCTGTTTTTACTTGGAAAGAGAGCTCTAGGCAAAGATTTATTTGATATTGAAGATATAATGGCATCCTGTTGATTGTGAAAAGGAAGCACCTTGTGGCATCCAAACCCTCGAGTTGCTTTCTCTTTGATACTCATTACAGATGTTAGCTGGTCTTTCTGTATCATCAGTGTTGGACTTGGCCCTTCTGGCAGGTTCACCCCTGAACTTTTTTGATTTTTACTGGTGATTGTTTGGTTTCTGCGCACTTTCCCTGTGTCCCAGGGTAGAGTGCGTGCGTGCTCTGAGTGCATGTGGTGAGATAGGCCTGCCCTCCCATAGGAATGCATGGGGAATGTATGTGTCCCTAGTAGTTCCTGATGCGTGGGGTGTGCAGGCCCGAGTTTGGTATGTGCGGACTCGTGGGAGTGAATGCTGCGCGATGATGTGTGCGGCGTGTATGTACCTAGTGTGGAAGTGCCACTTCTAGAAGTGGGCACTTCTGTGTGCAGTGCGTCTGTCGCGTGATTGGCTGGTCATGTCATGTGACGGGCTAGGGATTCCCCAGTGTCAGGATGAGTCACCCAGTGGTGAATGGGGAGATCAGCAGCTAGATGGGTGGGAGGAGTCCACCTGGGTCCTGAATAGGACAGGGTTTTCCAAACACAATGCTGGCCCCGCCCCCTGTGGTGCGACTGACGACCCTAGCCCTTCCAGTGAATAGAGTGAGGGGCTGAGCACATCAAGGGTGCTCCCCAACCAGCTGCGACTGGTTTTCCCCCTCACCCTGAACCCAGAACAAAGGGTTTGCCTGTATAAAAATGGGGCTGTGTCCCCACAGAAACTGTTCTCTGCCAGGATCTTACCTGAGGGGGGCTGCTGCTGCTGCTGCTGCTGCTGGACCAGAGGACCGCCACTTGGATTACCTCCCTGCCTGGAGGCCCAGTGAGCTGGCTCTGGGTCCAGCCTTGCCCCCCACCCCTGCCCTGCTGCATGCAGGGAAGAACTTTGCTGGACTTTGTGGTAATTTGCCCCAAAGCGCTGGGAGCGCTTTATTGTGTCCCTCAGGCGCTTGGAAGCGCTTTTATTTTCCTTTAGCGCTCAGGAGCGCTTTATTTCTAACAGCCGGTGCCCACCCGGCGTTTGCCCCGTCTATACAGCTTCTGAATTCCTCTGGCAGGTGCCCACCCTGCCAGGGACATTGCCGGGGTCGTTGGCGGGTGCCCACCCCGCTTATTTGTCGTAATTTCGCGGCGGGTGCCCACCCCGCCGTATATTTCACATCGCGAGGGAGCCTACCCCTCTTACGGCCGGAATAATCACCGCTGCAGCCTGGGCTAAAACAGGAAGTCAGGCGGCCGAGGGCGGGCCTCCGGGACACCAGGACCGGAAGTAGGAGGGCGGGAGCCTACCCCGCCTCCCACCGAGGACGCGCGTTCAATTGCAAGCCCCGGAGCAGGCAGGAGCCTACCCTGCGCCCCGGGGTACTGAGGAGGGAAGCTGCCTTCCAGCGGACCGGCCAGGAGCAGAGCGGAGTCCCCAGGAAAACAGCCCGGTGAGTAGGGAAGGGCTGGGGGGACTCCATACTTGCGCTGTGGGTGCCGGTCCCAGACCGGCGAATCGAGAAAGCAACCCCCGCCCCCGGTGCGGGCCCGTTGCTACGGAGAGCCTCGCGCTGCTCTCCAACGTGGGGGACATTGCAAAGTCTGAGCGCGTGGCGCTCCAACAGCGGGGCCAGTGTTCACGAGCCCTGTGAGGCTCCAAACGGGGCGCATTGGTCTGAGCCTCGTGGCTCCAACGAAGGGGGCCCATTGTTTCACGAGCCTGTGAGGCTCGCGAGTCCCTGAGCAGGACTCCAACGTGGGGAGCATTGTTGCTTGAGCCCTGTGTGTGGCTCCAACGTGGGGAACCCTGCAGTTCTAGAGCGCGAGCCGCTCCAACGAAGGAGCACGATATTATTTAGAGCCTGCGAGGCTCAGGGGGCATTCATTGATTAGAGCCTGCGAGGCTCAGGGGGCCACCAGAGTTTTGTTAGAGCCCCAAGGGGCCCCACGTGACTGTGATTTGTGTTCAAGGGGCACAGTGGTGCCCACGCTCTGTTTCCCAGCTGCCCAGCACTTCGTGGGCAGCTGCAACGTTTAGGTTGTGCCTTGTGCGCCGGGCTTGCGCAGCCTGCGCAGTCGCGCCCTGACATTCTTGTATATTGGGTATTTCTGCATCCTGAGAGGCCAGTTGGCCTGCGGACAGTTATCTTGTGTTGTGCCCTCCCCTAGCGCACTTGGTGATTTTCATACATGTACTTTTTGCGCCTGCGCAATGCCTTCATGATATTTTCTGTCCTGAATTGTGTTTACACCTCTAAATGTATTTTATGCATCCTGTGTTTATGTGCTTAGACCCCTACAGGTAGAGTGATACTTAGGTGGTTGTTTTCTCCTTAGTACAGGTGGTACTAGTGAGGTCCTAGTTCCCTGCGTGGTATTCCTAAAGGTGGTTAGGGTTGCGTAGGTGGTACGTTCTGATACCAGTAGTTACTGGTTGTGTGCTACATGTTCTATTTTTAGTGCTACAGTGATTGTGTGCTATGTTCTCAAATATTATTCCTACGTTCTAAGTGCTATTCCTACAAAGTGCTAATTCCTGACAGTGGTCCATGTGGCCCTGTCCCCTGTATATATAATCCCTTGTAAACTCTGCCCGTGCCTGTTGGCACATTGTAAAGTGTGTGTTTTTATCTAATGTGTTGTGTATAATACAAAGGTTATTTTTATATAATACCTTGTGTGGAGTTTCCTTTGTGGTGGGCCTTGGGTGTTGTTGCTGGGTGCGTGCGCAAACGCTTTACACATCGCCTCAGGGATAAGCCTGTCTGCTCGTGCCAAGCTACCAAGGGGGTGAGCAGGGGTTATCTTTGGCGTGTAACTTCCTTGCCCTGACTAGAGTGGTGGTTTCTGCCTGACTTTGGCGCAAGCCTTAGCCAACCAGAAATCCCATTTCTAACATTGGTGATCAGCGGTGGGATTTGGACTTGCGTTTGCGCTGTACCGCAGCGGCAACTGGCCGCACTACAAAACTCTGCATTTAGATAAATCACATGGTATAGGGATTATTGTTTTAAAATTGTTTTTAATTGACATTTCTTTGGAAATGTGGTTTTGTGCACTGTGAGTTAGGTGTCCCTAGCTCGGGAGGGTAGATCATCCCCCTTAGTGCATTGTGTTTCTGGATTCACCAGAGGGTGGGATCCAGTGGTGGCAGCGTAATAGTGTCCTGTACATTTGTCCCCCGCCCTGCGCCCAGAGTTGGTACCTGTGTCACGTGGTGGTCAGGTTGAGGAATCAGGGGTGGTAGAAACTGCCTTACCAGTCCGAGGGGAGGGTTGTGTGTGGATGAGTGGTGAGTGGCACTAGGCAAGTGAGTGTGAGTTCTCTGGGTTAGAGAGCTTGCTGAATCTTTTTGTGAATTGTGTACTCCTGTTAAACTCAGACCCCTAGGTTCCCTGTGTGATCTTTTCTCTAGAACGTCTGCCAGAATGGAGCCTGCTTTTGATCTCAGTGATCTAGTTTATTACAGTATGCAGGAGTTGGAAAGGTTCTGTAGAGAAAGAAACATAGGGGTGAGAGAGTCAGACACTGTGTACGAATTGAGGAACTACATGATTGGATGGCAAGCAGATGAATGGAAACGTGAGCGCAGTGAGGAAGAAAGGGCCCGGGCCTCACACCTGGAGGGTGGTGGGTCTGTGGGGAGCCCTGAAGACTCAGAAGAAGATGACAGTACCTGGACGCCAGTAGAGAGTGAGGACCCCGTAGGTAGGGAGTCCCTTGCTGGGTCCAGCGTAGAAGATAGCGCCTCACCCCTTTCCCTGTCCCCTGAGCGCAGTGGTAGTTTTCTGGATTCCCCAGTGAGGGTGGAGTCCAGGGGGGGCAGCAATATAAAGTGCAGTATAGGGAGTCCCAGTCCCAGTTCCCCGAGTGTGGTACCTTGTTCCCGAGAGGAGGAATGTAGGTTGAAGTTCAGGGGCAGTAAGAAACTGTCTCACCAGTCTTGGGAGGAGGCTGTGGAGGAATGTCATGATGCCCTGGTGGACTGGTTGGTGTTTAACCCGGAGCAGGATTTGGATGGAGTACTAAATATGATTATCAAGGAGCAGATGCTCAGTAGTTGTTCCCCAGGGTTGCGCCAACACCTGTTGAGGTATAACTCTTTTTGTCCATTTGAACTTGCAGAGGAAGCAGACCGCTGGGAAAGGGCCAGAGGTTCTCTAGTGTCATTAGTGAGTGATTCCAACAATAGTGGGTCAGAGATCCTCCAGCCCAGCGTGGTGGAGGAGGCTCAGTGTAGCCCAGCTAGGTCCCAGGATAGCGAGGAGGGTGTAGGGGCTCACTGCCTGGCTCAGTGGAGCAGGAGTGAGGGGGTGACCGAGGGTCCCCAGACGCCCGAAACCCTGCCTCAGGACTTGGATGGTTTCATGAGGGAACACCAAGTTGGGGACCTAGGCTGTCCTGTTAGTCCACTTGAGGAAGATCTCTTAGTGAGTGGAGGACCTGGAGCACCTGTAACCAGGGCTCCTGTGGTTCTGGAGTCTGGCGGTACCGCTCCGGTAGGGAGGGTACAGGAGTCCAGCGTGAGTGATTGGGGGATGAGTTCCCCAGTGGAAGAGCCGGTGGGTCAGGGACTTCCCAGTTGGGCTAGGTTCCCGTGTAGTGACCAGGGTGACACCACTTCTGTTCTGGGGGATCTCCGCGCACTGTCAGGTGGACAGGGGACGGGAGATCAGCGCCAGACAGACAGTCGCTCGACATACGTGTCATTTGATAGCCTCAGGGGGATGGAGTGGAGATCCCCAGAAGTCCTGGAGTGCCAGGCAATTATTCCACCAAAGGTTCTAGGCCGGAGGTTGGAAGGCCAGGTTCGGGATCAGCCTGACCTGAAGGGTGGGACGTCTGTAATCAGCGTCCCGACCAGTTCTTCTTCCAGAGGTACCGCCCCAGTTGGTAGGGAGCAGGGTTCTGGAAGGGGGTGCAGAGGGTGGGAGAGCCCACCTCTGCCCCCGGTACAACCTGAGGGGTTAAACCCTGGGTTGGAATGGCGTTCTAGGTGTACCCCTCGCCAGAGGAGGAGGAACCCTAGGAGAAGAGGTAGGGGGAGGAGAGCCTTCCCTGAGACTCCTGGTCCGCCTGAGGGTGTAGACCCTAGGCTGGAGAACCAGTGGCAGTCTAGTCCTGTCTTTCAGAGAGGAAGAGTGGAGAATGGCCGCTATGTGCCAGGGGTTACTACCCCCCACTCTGTGATTAGGCAAAGACCGGTGGCACCTGGGTGGCCTAGGGCCTGGTCTTGGCCGCGGACAGCTTGGGAGTACCAGTGGGGTAGCCCAGTTGGTCCAGACAGTGGTGTTAGAAAGAATTCCATGGGTTCGCCTTGGCGTAGAACCGGAGGGTGTCCCTGCAGTTGCGGGCCCGCGTCCGTGTTCTATCGCCCCAAGCAGGGAAGTCCATCACGGTGGTGATTGGGCTGCCCTGCGTTTTGGCTGGAAGGGGGTTGTGTTGGACTTGGCCCTTCTGGCAGGTTCACCCCTGAACTTTTTTGATTTTTACTGGTGATTGTTTGGTTTCTGCGCACTTTCCCTGTGTCCCAGGGTAAAGTGCGTGCGTGCTCTGAGTGCATGTGGTGAGATAGGCCTGCCCTCCCATAGGAATGCATGGGAAATGTATGTGTCCCTAGTAGTTCCTGATGCGTGGGGTGTGCAGGCCCGAGTTTGGTATGTGCGGACTCGTGGGAGTGAATGCTGCGCGATGATGTGTGCGGCGTGTATGTACCTAGTGTGGAAGTGCCACTTCTAGAAGTGGGCACTTCTGTGTGCAGTGCGTCTGTCGCGTGATTGGCTGGTCATGTCATGTGACGGGCTAGGGATTCCCCAGTGTCAGGATGAGTCACCCAGTGGTGAATGGGGAGATCAGCAGCTAGATGGGTGGGAGGAGTCCACCTGGGTCCTGAATAGGACAGGGTTTTCCAAACACAATGCTGGCCCCGCCCCCTGTGGTGCGACTGACGACCCTAGCCCTTCCAGTGAATAGAGTGAGGGGCTGAGCACATCAAGGGTGCTCCCCAACCAGCTGCGACTGGTTTTCCCCCTCACCCTGAACCCAGAACAAAGGGTTTGCCTGTATAAAAATGGGGCTGTGTCCCCACAGAAACTGTTCTCTGCCAGGATCTTACCTGAGGGGGGCTGCTGCTGCTGCTGCTGCTGCTGGACCAGAGGACCGCCACTTGGATTACCTCCCTGCCTGGAGGCCCAGTGAGCTGGCTCTGGGTCCAGCCTTGCCCCCCACCCCTGCCCTGCTGCATGCAGGGAAGAACTTTGCTGGACTTTGTGGTAATTTGCCCCAAAGCGCTGGGAGCGCTTTATTGTGTCCCTCAGGCGCTTGGAAGCGCTTTTATTTTCCTTTAGCGCTCAGGAGCGCTTTATTTCTAACAGCCGGTGCCCACCCGGCGTTTGCCCCGTCTATACAGCTTCTGAATTCCTCTGGCAGGTGCCCACCCTGCCAGGGACATTGCCGGGGTCGTTGGCGGGTGCCCACCCCGCTTATTTGTCGTAATTTCGCGGCGGGTGCCCACCCCGCCGTATATTTCACATCGCGAGGGAGCCTACCCCTCTTACGGCCGGAATAATCACCGCTGCAGCCCGGGCTAAAACAGGAAGTCAGGCGGCCGAGGGCGGGCCTCCGGGACACCAGGACCGGAAGTAGGAGGGCGGGAGCCTACCCCGCCTCCCACCGAGGACGCGCGTTCAATTGCAAGCCCCGGAGCAGGCAGGAGCCTACCCTGCGCCCCGGGGTACTGAGGAGGGAAGCTGCCTTCCAGCGGACCGGCCAGGAGCAGAGCGGAGTCCCCAGGAAAACAGCCCGGTGAGTAGGGAAGGGCTGGGGGGACTCCATACTTGCGCTGTGGGTGCCGGTCCCAGACCGGCGAATCGAGAAAGCAACCCCCGCCCCCGGTGCGGGCCCATTGCTACGGAGAGCCTCGCGCTGCTCTCCAACGTGGGGGACATTGCAAAGTCTGAGCGCGTGGCGCTCCAACAGCGGGGCCAGTGTTCACGAGCCCTGTGAGGCTCCAAACGGGGCGCATTGGTCTGAGCCTCGTGGCTCCAACGAAGGGGGCCCATTGTTTCACGAGCCTTTGAGGCTCGCGAGTCCCTGAGCAGGACTCCAACGTGGGGAGCATTGTTGCTTGAGCCCTGTGTGTGGCTCCAACGTGGGGAACCCTGCAGTTCTAGAGCGCGAGCCGCTCCAACGAAGGAGCACGATATTATTTAGAGCCTGCGAGGCTCAGGGGGCATTCATTGATTAGAGCCTGCGAGGCTCAGGGGGCCACCAGAGTTTTGTTAGAGCCCCAAGGGGCCCCACGTGACTGTGATTTGTGTTCAAAGGGCACAGTGGTGCCCACGCTCCGTTTCCCAGCTGCCCAGCACTTCGTGGGCAGCTGCAACGTTTAGGTTGTGCCTTGTGCGCCGGGCTTGCGCAGCCTGCGCAGTCGCGCCCTGACATTCTTGTATATTGGGTATTTCTGCATCCTGAGAGGCCAGTTGGCCTGCAGACAGTTATCTTGTGTTGTGCCCTCCCCTAGGGCACTTGGTGATTTTCATACATGTACTTTTTGCGCCTGCGCAATGCCTTCATGATATTTTCTGTCCTGAATTGTGTTTACACCTCTAAATGTATTTTATGCATCCTGTGTTTATGTGCTTAGACCCCTACAGGTAGAGTGATACTTAGGTGGTTGTTTTCTCCTTAGTACAGGTGGTACTAGTGAGGTCCTAGTTCCCTGCGTGGTATTCCTAAAGGTGGTTAGGGTTGCGTAGGTGGTACGTTCTGATACCAGTAGTTACTGGTTGTGTGCTACATGTTCTATTTTTAGTGCTACAGTGATTGTGTGCTATGTTCTCAAATATTATTCCTACGTTCTAAGTGCTATTCCTACAAAGTGCTAATTCCTGACAGTGGTCCATGTGGCCCTGTCTCCTGTATATATAATCCCTTGTAAACTCTGCCCGTGCCTGTTGGCACATTGTAAAGTGTGTGTTTTTATCTAATGTGTTGTGTATAATACAAAGGTTATTTTTATATAATACCTTGTGTGGAGTTTCCTTTGTGGTGGGCCTTGGGTGTTGTTGCTGGGTGCGTGCGCAAACGCTTTACACATCGCCTCAGGGATAAGCCTGTCTGCTCGTGCCAAGCTACCAAGGGGGTGAGCAGGGGTTATCTTTGGCGTGTAACTTCCTTGCCCTGACTAGAGTGGTAGTTTCTGCCTGACTTTGGCGCAAGCCTTAGCCAACCAGAAATCCCATTTCTAACAATCAGTGTAATGAAAATCGTAGGGTTAGTTTAAGAAAACATTCTCTGCTGGTTTGTGCTTGTACTGTTGATTTCTCCCAATTTGAGTTTCTGCATAGATGACTCACTGAGCACATGTAACTGTGTCAATCCAACAAAACAGTTAAATGAACTTGTCAATTGACTTAAATAACTAGATTTAAAGTGGAGAGAACCGAGGGGCATGGCTTGGATGCCATAGCAACATGGCGGTCCTGCCGTAAGCTCTGCTCGGACGCGGCGCTTCTGATCTAAAAAGTGCCTCTCATCGTGGAGTTTTTCGGGCTCCGATGCCGGTCCCGCCTGCAGCGTGTGGCGGTGAGTCCTCGGACCCGGCTTAACTCTCCCAGCATTAGTTTTGAGCCCAGGAGCCGCTGAGGTGTTTTTTCCCTCAGGAAACGCAAGCACCCGCCATTTTGAATCGTGGCGCTCGCATTCTGTTTTTCCCTCACAGCTGGGCTCAGTGTATAATTTTCAATGCCATTCAATCTTGGGCTGACTTCAGGACCATGATTCTTATACGGTCCTCTGTTTGTGGCTGCAGATTATAACACCATGTGCTAGAAATATGTTTTTGTTGGCACCCCCTCAGCAATTAACCCTTCAGGGCTCTTAAATCAACCTAGTTGCTTTCACCTCATCTTTGTGCACTATGGGAGCTTTTTTTTTTGTCTCTATGTCTTGGATGGTGTAACGTATTATACTTTTGCTGATACTGGACATTTGCTGAGGTGGCGGCTCCTCTCCTCATTGAGGTGAATATTTAAGGCATTTTTCAGTGACTATTATACTTTACATCTACCCTTCTATTTTTTCCCAATTTGCCTTCTACTTTGGATGTTCATTGACTTTGCCTGTTTCTCCATTGGTGTATGAAACAGTTCTGTCAGATTGTACTTACTACTCACCGCTCCTATCAGCAAGCCAAGATGTCCAGCGATCATCACACCACCTCTTAACCATCCTCTCTCAAGGTGCAAAACCCAGAAGGCACAAAAATGACCCACCTTCTCCTATTCTCTCCTCACAAAATCCGGTACTTGACTCTATTTTAGATGAGGTACGTGGGCGTCAACCTTTTATGTCCGCTACAAATGAAAAGTTACAACAATTAGAGAACCGATGGATTGTTATGGAGGGAAAGCTGTCGGAATTGGAGCAACGTGTGGGAGATCTTCAATATATTACCACAAAAATTCCTCTACTGGAGCAAGAGATCCATAAGCTGAAACTACACACTGAAAACATTGAAAATCGAAATCGGAGCAACAACCTTCGCCTTATGGTCTTCCGGAAAAAATTGAAGGCCCTGATATGCTATCCTTCTTGAAGAAGTTCCTTCCAGATCTCTTAGACGTCCAATCTTCCTCACCGCTCAACATACAGCGTGCACATCATTTGGGTCGTCTTCATCCTAATTCAAGCAAGCCACGTGGTATTATAATGATTTTCCTAGAATTTAGTGAACATATGCATGTATTGAAGGCACTTAAACTCAAACGACGTCTCATTTGGTTGGGACATAATATCTTCATTTCACAAGATGTTTCCAATGCAACAAATGCTCGACGTAAAGAATTTCTGGCTCTTCGACCTCAGATGAGACATTTGAATATTCAGTTTGGCATTCTCCATCCTTGTCTATGCAAAGTCACTCACGAAAGAACCTCACGCTCCTTTGACGATCCTGAGAAACTGAAACTCTTTCTAAATTCCATTTCCTCTCACAATATGGACAATAATGCTTACCTTTCTTTTAGTTAACTGGTTGATATTCTGCTTCTAAATTATACCTATTTTGTTCTTTCTATTGTTCGTTCCTTATTTCTTTTTATTGTCCTCTATTTTTTCTAGTAATATCTTTACCCATATTCTTTATTTCTTAAGAGGCCTCTTGGTGCCTATTTACTCCTACCGCTGTCCCTTGTCTCCGGTGTCACCATGATTCCCTCATATTGGTCTGGATTATTTTCCTTGATCTGTTTGCTTATTCTACTTTTCTATCTTTTTCTTCTTCTCTCTCCCATTTTCTTTTGGTTCCTTGGCTACTTTCTCTTACGTTTTTTTCTTATTAATATTTTGTTACCTCTATGAGTGTCTTGCTTTATCTACATTGTTTCTTTTTCAATTTCGTATCTTTCTGCTTTCATGGCTTAACATTTCATAAATGTTGTCCTTTTTTCTTTTTTTTTTGGTCTTACAGCGTACTGTTCCTGTTTCCATATGTCCCCCCCCAACCCTCAAAATGTGTAACGTTGTGTCATGGAACATACGTGGTCTAGGTCATACTGTCAAGCATCAAAAGTTATTGTCTCATTTATCCAATCTTAATGCCCATGTTGCCTTTTTACAGGAAACTCATTGCATCGATGTGGAATATCTTAAGCTTAAACGTCAATGGGTTAACCAAATTGTTTTTTCGACCTGCTGTTGATCGCCATGGTGGTGTTGCTATCTTATTCCATAAATCAATTAATGCAAAAATATTATGCACTGAATGTGATTCTAATGGGCGATGGGCTTTGGTTGGCACTATCATTTTTAAATAACAAGTTACTTTCTTTAACATTTATGGCCCGGTCAAACCTGACCCACAATTTGGCATTGTATTAAATTGAAATTCTCCTTTATTCCTAATCCCAATATAACTATTGGTGGCGATTTTAAGAATTGGCTATATCCTTTCTCTGATAGAAAATCTAAATGCAAATTAAAACCTGATAAGATCCATGAATTATTTCAGTCTGCCATCGCCTCTCATCCGTTATATGATGTATAGAAAATATGCAAACCAGATATTTACGAATGGACTTTCTTTTCACCTTTTCACCATACTATGTCTTGTATTGATTATATTCCAGTAACTAAATCACTACTCCCTTGTATCTATTGATCTGAAATAGGTTCTATCTTTATTTCTGACCGTGCACCTATGTATGCCTCTTTTGATATGTCCCTTAATACTTGCAAACAAGGCCGTTGGCGTTGCAATAATCGCTTACTCTCAGACCAAACCTTCATTTCTGAAGTGACCTCCTTTATTAATGAATTTTTCCAATTCAACAAACCTTCAGACACCTCAACTCATAACAATGGGGATGCTTTTAAAGCATCATTTAGAGCCTTTACCATTGCTTACTCTGCAAAGAAAAAGAAATTACTCAATTCTCAATATAAAGAAACTCTTCAAAAGATTAAAACCCTGGAACACAACTATTTTTCTTCTAAATCTTCTTCCACTTTGAAAGAATGTATTACCACCAAATCTACCTTGAATAAGATTGCCACTGTTGATGCTTGTAACGTTCTCCTTAAGATTAAATCTAAATTTCATGGAGGGCAAAATAAGGCGGGGAAAATGTTAGCTAATTATTTAAAAATTAAATCAGAGCTTAAAAATATTGGACCTATTCATTCAGAAATAACAAATAAGCTTATTTCCTCCGATTCTGACATAGTGGATACATTTCAATCCTTTTATGAACTTTTATATACAGAAGATACAACTCCTTCTGAAAAGGATTTTGAAACTTTTTTCCAAGGTATTCCTAAACCCCCCTCTCTCCCTTGACATTTTACCTCTTGAAGAGGATATTTCCCTTCAGGAGATAATCAATGCCTTTAAGTATTTAAAAAAGGCCAAAGCCCTGGGACCGGATGGTTTCTCAATTGAACTTTTTTTTGACTTTTTCCACAATTTTTGCCTCAAAATAATTGGACCTTTTTAATTCATTCCTATCTAAGTCTAAAGCATGTGACCTTTTTTAGCCGCCCTTGTTGTAGTTATTTCCAAGCCAGGCAAAGACTCTTCTTTCTGTAAAAATGTACGCCCCATTTAATTGATTAATTATGATTGCAAAATCTTTGCAAAGTTTTTGGCTTCCCGCTTAGAAAAGATTTTTCCTTATCTCATCAAACCAGATCAAGCTGGCTTTGTTAAGGGCCAATTTGCCTCTGACAACGCTAGAATGTTTTCAAATATTCTTGCCCTTGGAAAAGAGTATTCTTCTCCTGTAGCTGCCCTCTAACTTGATGCCGAATAGGCTTTTCATTGAATAAATTGGCAATATATGCTCTATACTCTTAAATGGTTTGGTTTTCATCAAAAGTTTATTTCTTATATCAGATTACTATATACTGCCCTACATGCCTGTGTTTTTGTTAACGGTCTTTTTTCCTCATACTTCCACCTGCAGTGAGGCACCCGTCAGGGCATTCCTCTTTCTTCATTACTTTTTCTCCTTTGCTTAGAACCCTTTCTTGAACTGATTAGACATAACCCTAATATCACTGGTTTTAATCTTAATTCCCATCAAATCAAACTTTCTGCATATGCAGATGATATCCTTGTTTATATGTCCAATCCCTGCAATTCTCTTCCCCCTTTTTTACAAGAGATTGCTATGTTTTCTACTGTCTCTGGTTATAAACTTTATTTTTCCAAAACTGAGATTTTACCTTTAAATTTATTATGTTATCGTTATATGTTGATACAACCAATTTCACTCGGTGCCCTAGAAAGATTAAAAATTTAGGAACATGGTTTTCATCAAATATTCCTAATACTTTATCCCATAATTTTTCGGCCTTAAAAATCAAACTTCCCAATTTACTATCTTCCTGGTCCCCATTATTTTTATCCTGGTGGGGTAGACTTGATACGATTAAAATGATCATTGTTCCCCAAGTGCTTTTCAGACTCTCAATGCTACCTTTTAAGATTCCCAATTATTATTTTTCCCAGATTACTTTTATTTGTACCAAATTCTTATGGAATAGCAAACAGACTCGTATTGCTTTATCTAAATCAACTCGTCCAAAATCCGAGGGTGGTGTCCATTTCCCTGATTTTAAATTGTATCACACTGTTTTTTTGATTAGTCAATTTTATGCTATGTCTAAAGATTATCAAGACTCTGCTATGCCAACATTGATTACTTCTGAACGTTCATTGTTAAATGACTTTTCATTTCAGGATATTACGTTTATGACTAATTTTACTTTCATTTCCAAATATCCTATCTTAAAATACTCTCACCATCTTCTACATGCCCTTTTTTCCAAGGTTTTGATCCATATCAATCCTTTTTAGCATCCTCCATATGGTTTAATAAACATATTAAGTTTCGCCACAAATCTTTCTATTACAAACACTGGAAGGAAAATGGTATATTTTATGTACATCAGTTGATGGTTAATAATTAGTTTCTATCCTTTCTCCAATTACAAGATAAATTTGACCTTCCTGACTCTTGTATTCACCAATATAATACATTATTTCCTGTTCTCCAAACCTTTCCGCAAAACTTTAACTCCAACCTCACTCCTATTTCTTTTACTCCTATTACACCCCTATTTCAAACTCCCCTTGACCCAACTCCAAGTGCTTCCTTTAGATATAAAACCTTATCCTCACCTACCAACACTCGGAGTAAATCTCCTATCGAGTTACTTTGGGAACAAGTCTTATCTCAATCACTCTCTGTTCATCAATGGGACCGAATGTGGCAAAAGCTTTTCAAAACCTCTAAAGCTGCTAATATTACACAACTCCTATATTTTATTTATGACAGAGCTGTAATTACTCCCCTATTTCTACACAAAATTGATCATTCTATTTCTCCATTATGTTGATCATATCTCTCTTCTGAAGGCTCGTTGATGCATTTACTTTACTATTGTCCCAAAGTTCATGACTTCTGGAAAGATATATGGTCGAAATGTTTATTGATTTTTACTTGTGATGTACCATTTGCTATTCATAATGTCTTTTAGGTACCATATCTACAGATTTCGATCACCTCTCTTCTAAAACTATTTTATTTGACCTCTTCATTGCTATTGCCTTTAAAGTTATATTAACCTGTTGGAAAGATAATTCTAAGATATCCTTTTTGTTATGGTGAAATTTGATTTGTGATGAACATAGAATTGCTTCTGTCTCCCACTCTTCTATTTATTTAAAAATTAAGTCTGACTTACTATGGTTACCTTTTACCACCTTTTTGTCCTCACATTCATCTTTCTTATAACACCCATCTCTACTCTAATTTTTTAACCCTTCTTTCTTTCTTTCTTTCTTTCTTTCTTTCTTTCTTTCTTTCTTTCTTTATTTTTTCCTTTCTTTCTTTCTTTCTTTCTTTCTTTCTTTCTTTCTTTCTTTCTTTCTTTCTTTCTTTCTTTCTTTCTTTGTTTGTTTGTTTGTTTGTTTGTTTGTTTCTTTCTTTCTTTCCCCTTTTTCCTTTCTTCTTTCTTTCTTCTCTTCTCTTTCCTCTATCTCTTTTATATATCAAATCATTCAAATATGACATATTCTCTAATGGAACACAATAAACATGTTCTTCCAATTGCAAAACAGCGTGACCTTATCATGCACAGGTATTGTTTTGACAGCACCTCCCCGCTGGGGTATTCTTGACTGACCAGTTGATAGCTCAACGCTTTAATTACTGCTGCAGGCAGTCAATCTCTTGCTTGGATAGTAAAGATGGGCCTGGCTCTGGCTCAGCTCGAGGTCCTGTTGGTATCTGGAGCCCACAACTAGCCGAGCTTTCGTGTGGCTTCTGACTGCACCATTTTGAAATATACTATTTTGGGAAGAGAATGCAGAAAGAGGACAGTACTGTGGAAAGCTATGTAATTGATTTCCCAAAATTTGCATATTGTGTTAGTTTGGCAACACAGCTCTGTACACCATCTTACTGCAGGGGTTTGAATGTTGTCAGCTGAAAGCTGCTATAATGAACTTTCAAATAAAGCTACATGAAATCACACTATGAGTGATGTGGTGAGCCTGAACTTAACATGGGCGATGAATGCCTGCTAGGGACAAACGAGTGACCGCCAAATTTCTCTGACCTACGCAAACCTCAAATCATGAAGGAGTGCGATTTGGAGTAGCTGACCTTTGGCAGATTCATCGAGGAAAATATACAGCATGTTTAGTCTCACCTGCACTGAGGTCGTCACTTGTGATGGAGACTTGCTGGTCGTGGGCATTGTGACGGCTCCATGATGAGAGTGACAGCGCGAGCTATTGTCACAGTGGCAACTGTGGCTTGAATGGTGACGTCAGTTGCAGGAGTGCAGTCTGGTTGCTACTGGAGTGTTCGTGCAGCAGTGTTTGATGCACACATGCAGATTGCAGGAGACACCGTGGATGCAGTAAGACCAGAGTGTTGTACAACTGGGCTCTGTGTGTACATGCAGTTTGGAGGAGATGTCGTAACATCTGCTATGCTTCTTTCTTGGCGCCCACACTGGATCGAGAAGGAACTAGCAGTTTGGAGGAGACGCTGCAGGAAGAATATTCTCCACACCTGCAAAATTTGCAATAAACATAGGGAAGAACTCTGTCAACTCCAGGAAACAACGCACCTGATCCATATTGTCTGGTGTAGGTGCCTCTACTATACTGTTTTATGGTTTTGTGTTTCTAGCTCACCAAGAGGTATAAAAAGGAGAAAAAGGACGTCCAATTGTCCAAAAAGATTGTAGTTGGACAAGAGGTAATATATATTTCCCGTTATATGACGGTACATGTTTTTTTCGGGTAAATATAGCAGAATTTTATTTATTGTGGTTACTTTAGTTTATTTATCTTTCTATATATCCACTTTCGGTGATAGAGTAGATCACGTTAAATATGGTTGAATTACACATTGGGTGTTTGATTTAAAAAAAAAAAATGTTTCCTCCCTTCTCTTATGGGCCGCCACTTCAGCGTTTTTGATATAATTGCAATATAATGGATGCCTATTGTTGTTCCGTACGTTCCTGTGTGTATATAGTGTATGTAGAATCAAGATGAATGATTAATAAGGACACTTAATTTGTTCTTATAGGTTGAAGTTTATGAAACTAAACGTTTTGATGCCCTAGTCCTGATGAGGCCGAAAAAGTTATTTGGCTGAAACGCGTCGACATTTATTTTGAAGACACTCGCTGGATTGTGTTTTGTGTTATGGAATAAATTTGAAAAGAGCACTCTAAATAATCTGGAGGTTGTAACAACAAAATCTCTAAGTGTCTCTAAAAGAGTGATCTTCGATATATAGGAATGCTGTAACAAAATAAGCCCATAGGCATCCTGGTTGAAAATAGGGCTTTTGTTGATATGTATATGTTTAAGTTGTTTTGTCATATGTAAGTATTGTAAATATTGTATATGTTTGTATATATATATATTTAAAAAGAGAATTCTACTAAATTGAGAAGAAAAAGTGAGGTATAAATAAATACACTTATACTTACACTATTAAATAGTAAAAAAATGTTGTTTTTTCTTTAAAAAAATTGTGTTCATTGGAATTGCCATTGACTAGGCCACAAAATACAGCAACAAAGGTTGTGTTGGAGAAAGAATATTTCCCAAAGGAGGAGATATTTTATTTATCTTCTTGTCAAAATTCATGCTACATTATTAGTCCCGAGGCATTGTTTCTTTCACATATTGTTTATATACCCAGATGCCGAAGGGTTATTGTTTTGGGTTCCCCCCTGTTTTTGAAGAGGTCTACTATACTGTTGGCCAAGCCCAACTTTGGACTCATCCCTTCTCCTGAATTGTATACCAAAAATAGGTTAACCAAGACACAAAAAAATTACATTTTTCTTTTTTTTTATGACCAAACATGCATCTTGCAATCACCCTAACGCCAGCCACAATGGCTCATCACGCTCCTGGTGATCTTGGCCAAAGATTAAAATATCGTTCTGAATAAACAATACTTTAGGAAGATCTTAGAGAACCTCTTTTAATAGTGAAAATACCAATTTTGGAACGAATGTTAGCATAAAATGTATTAGATGTGGCAGTGAAGGACATCTTTCCAATTGTCCTGGGGGTTTTACAAGATTTGCCACATGTATAAAATGTGGGGGAAATAGGCATTATGCTCATGTGTGTCATGGAGCTAAAACACAAGGGGTACAGTCTGTGGAAGAAGAAAGGAAGTTTGTTTTGAGAGTGAGGAATGATGGGTTAGTGGATGGAATCCTTTAGAGATGCCTGATTGTGAGTTTTTAGTAGGTGGAAAAAAGCTATCAGTACTCGCTGATTCAGGGTCACATATACTTTGGTTGGTGACAAAATTGGGACATGGTATTTGGCATGGATACAATTGAACTTCTCCCACATGATATCAAGCCAGTGGTTAATGGTGTAGTAAATGTAAATGTCCTTGGATATGCTATGATGAAAATTCTCTTTTCTGACCGTGAGACAGTGGGGAAGGTGTATGTAGCAAAAGAGGTGACAACTTGTTGGGAAGGAGGCATCAGAGGGATATGGGTATAACTCTGAATCCCACTACCCAGGAGAAAGTATTGTCACTCTCAACAGATGGGTTGCCAGATGATATATGTTTTGAATTTCCTAAAGCATTTGCTAGTGGGCCAGGTTTTCTCAAATATTTTGAAAAATGGATTGTTTTGAAGAATGGTACTGTACCATTGGTTTCTAAAGTAAGGAAAGTCCCCCATTTGATGATGGATTTCCTTGAACGAAAGTTAAATAAATTGTTGGAGTTGGGGATGACTGAAAAGATAGAATGCTTGTAGTGGCTGGCTCCGGTGGTCTTGGCCCCAAAAGATGGCAGGAAAGAGATTAGAATGTGTGTGGATTTACTTGGATTAAACAAACAGAAATTAATGTGGATAGGCAACATTGCCAAATATTTTGGAAACAGATCTCTGGAAGAAGGATGACCCTGGGCTAAAGGATGCCATTGTTACTGCAAAGAAAATTAACATTCTATCGCACTCACAAAGATATGATGCACCTTACATCTTTCATCGTGCCATTTGGTGCTATCAGATATCTAAGGATACTGTTTAGCTTGATCTCCAATGCCTCTTTTTCTAGAAACTATGGATAAAGTTTTGAGGGGTTTTAAAAAACTTGAAAGTTTACCTGGATGACATGTTGGCTTATGGCTCCACCGACACGCAGAACAAATGAGATAGATTAAGGTTTATGGTCTCACCCTGAAAAAAGAAAAATGCAAATTTGTAGAAAGTTTAGTTCAGCAGGAAAAGTGGAAGTGTTTGATTTTTTATGATCTTGTGTTGTAACTGATTATAGAAAACAATATACTAGAATGAGGAAAAAAGGACAATCTTAGTATGGGGCCAAGGCATTTTGGAAAATTAAAGATGTCTGAAGTTGATGGTCTGATATTCAGAGGACAACCAAAAAATCAGGGGAGGTAGTGGTTAAGGCTAGGTTTACCCCCCCATTACTGTATATAGTTTCACAAAATTGACACAGACGCAATACTACGGGAACCAAACTCATTAAGGTCAGGTTTCTCTCTGGTATTAACCCCTGATTTTAACCATACCAGCTTGGGATGGGAATAAAATAGTAGCTCACTAGTTAGGTGTTTTTAAGACTTATCTTCCTTCCACTCCACATCACTGCACCTCACATAGTCCATAACTAAGTGCTCCAACGTAGTTCGCAAGTTGCAGCACGCCTCAATCCGTAGAGGAGTGAGAGGAACCCCAGTGATGAAGAATGCTACCTAAGGGAAACCCTGGTGGGTGAGGGGTCTCTAGAAAAACAGTCTTTTTTTCCAGTAGGGTGATTACAACGAACTTTAGTTGAATCCTAGTTCCCCCATAGGTTTTTTTTTCCGATATACTCGAATTTTGTGAAACTTGATATTCAGAGGGACAAGAATAATTCCACATAGTTTTTTGAAAGAGACAAAACAGGCACATCAAGTTCATTTTGGAATTCCAAAACCCTAAGAGAAACTAAAGTACATCTACTGGTGGCCTGGCATGGATGTTCAAATGGAAAGCTAGTTAGAGAACGTACTGAATGCTTGAATATTGCCAAAACACGCAAACCCAGAAAGCAGCTGATGGCCGTGAAAAGACTGCCTAGTCAACCATGTGAGGATGTGGCATTAGATACTGTGGGACCAATATAAGGAAAGAGTTCTTAAAGTAATATTTCTCTAATTGACATGTTCTCCGGGTCACAGGAGACATGTTTAACAGTTGTATTGGCACCACAAATTTGATCAGTTTTTTATGTGAGGTGTTTAGTATAGAAGACACCTTTGAAACCAGGTTAATGGATGCAACTAGTTCCTAAAGAAATAGAGGGGGTTCTAAGGGATATCAGGAACAATAATTGCTCTCTGTAGCATCATGAAGCAAAGGATTGAGAGACTGAACATAGTGTTGAAAAAGACCATACATTTACAGACTCCAATAAAAAAGATTGGAGGGAGGAAGTGAAATCCAAGATGCTCAACAGAGGCCCAAAATAAAATAAAACTATGTAGGTGAATGCTGTAAATTGGTCCTTACTACATTTTGGATACTCAGATCTGGTTTGAGTGGTTACCTTTTTTCAAATGCCTCTCTAGGCTCTGGAGTGAGGCTCTTCACAGTAGGGTAGTTCCCAGCAAATCATACTGACAACAGAGGCAAAAGCAGTGGTGGCTGGTGACATTTGAAAATGGTGAGGCATAAACTGTATGTCGGAGTGCACCGTTTGAAAAAAGAGTGGGTAAATGGTGCATTCTCAAGCAAATTTGAGAATCAAGAAGGTTAATAAAGCAATTGTGAAAGTGCAGATATTACAATAATAAAGGGATGTCATATAACAACATGTATATAGAAATGTTTCTGAAGCCAGGCCCTGCAAGTGCCATGTACCTCTGAGCAATGTAGAAGACAATGGTATTGACAAAAGACAAAACTATTTTCTGACTTCCTGTAGTTTGTCATGGAAGTCAATCCCAAAATTATTATTTTGAATTGAAGAAGAATTACTTACACAATTCTAAGCATTAAGTTTTACGAATTGTTTTCAAAGTTAACTGAATCTCTGGCCGTGGGATCCCTGCTTCAATACTTCTGATGGTTAGTAGTTTTGTTGGTACAATTACCAGCAGCATGGTAGGGGCAATGTTTGGTGCAAGCTGCAGTTGTCTCCTGAAGAGAGCCCCGGCACTTATTAATTTACAAATTAAGCACTGCTAGTACCAATCCCATGCTCTACTCAAGCCCCCTGCCGCCTGGGGCGAGGTCCGCGGTATGTAAACATTCCAAACACCATGAAGCAGAGAGGTGAGCAGCACGCTTGGCACCTCGCCTGCTTTGTGCTAGCGTCATGCTGTGTTTCTTAACCTAGGTTTTAGGCACTGTTATTTTCCTGTAAAGATCCATTTACTCCAGAGCGAGGAATGAATGTGTCCTTTTCGTTTACTGACCGAACTGTGGACTGGGTTACAAGCATACCAGAGATAAAATCCCTGCTTCCCAGTTTCATCAAATCGAGTGACCCTGAGCACACTGCTTCATCTTTCCGTGTCAGCTCCCACCACATTCAGGTGCTAGGAAAAAGCGCCTTTCCTTCTCTGAGGCTGACAATCAGACACCCGACCTAGATCAAGTACTTCAAACAGTTTCTTTGCTACCCTCCATAACCATCAGAGGACAGTGCTTTGTGCTGACCTAGGTCAATGTTGGCACTTTTCACATCTCCCACTCACATTGTCTGAGTCCCAGTAACAATTATATTCACACATACTTATTATGTAGCACTTCCAGGTACATCATAGAACTTTATTCAGTTACAATTAGAACCATAAAAGTACAAACATTGACGTATTGTATATACATTACTCCAATTATATCTTCAAACCACACAGTCGCGGCTCGCAATATTTGGGGGGAGGGTGGGTCGCGCGGAGGTTACGGCAGGGGGGATGTTAAAATAAAAATAAAATCAGGTCTGTCCTGCCTCTGCTCCTGGGCCGTGTCCGGCGCTTCCTCTGCTGCTCCTCGGGAACAGGCATGCTGCTCCCTCCCCTTCTGTAAGCCCATCACAATGCTGCAATGGCAGCATTGTGATTAGTGCGAAGTCACGGACGGCACCCAGCCGGGCACCTGTAGGGAGGCCATTTTCTCTATGTAGGCTGCATGCAGCCTACATAGAGAAAATGTAGAGTGCACATGTTGGACTCGGCCCTTCTGGCAGGTTCACCCCTGAAACTTTTTGCTTTTTACTGTGACCTGGTGTTAGTGATTTTTGGCTTCTGCGCACTTTACCACTGTGTCCCAGGGTAAAGTGCGTGCGTGTAGTGAGGTTGGGCTGCCCTCCCATAGGAATGCATGGGGGAATGTATGTGTCCCTGGTAGTTCCTGATGCGTGGGGAGTGCAGGTGCAAGTTTGGTATGTGCGGACTCGTATGATGAAATGCTGTTCGATGATGTGTGCGGTGTCAATGTACCTAGTGTGGAAGTGCCACTTCTAGAAGTTGGCATTTCTGTGTGCAGTGTGAGATAGGTGCCTGGTCTGGCGATTGGCTGGCTGAGGTCATGTGATGGGCTAGGGAATCCCCAGAGTCAGAAGGAGTCATCCAGTGGTGAATGGGGAGATCAGCAGCCAGATGGGTGGGAGGAGTACACCTAGGACCTGAATTGGGCTGAGCTTTCCCCACACAATGCTGGCTCCGCCCCCTGTGGTGCGACTGATGACCCTGGCCTGAATAGGGAGAGGGGCTGAGCAAAACAAAGTGCTCAGGAACCAGTTGTAACTGGTTTGCCCCTTCCCTGCACCTTGAAATAAAGGAAACCTGTGTATAAGAAGGGGCTGTGACCCCATGTAAAATGTTCTCTTTGCTGATACTAACTGGGGGGGCCTGTTGCTGCTGCTGGGCGCCAGGAGAGACCACCACTGGGGACTGCCTCCCTGCCTGGAGGGCCCTTTGAGCTGGCCCCTGGGCCCAGCCCTTGCCCCCCTGCCTCCTAGAAAACTTTGTTCCTGGAGACTTTGTGCTACAGCGCCTGGGAGCGCTTTATCTTTGCAGTGGAGGAAACGCTTCACGTAATTCTGGGCAGAGCGCTGTACTGATGCCCTGGTGAGTGCTTTATTCCCCTTCAAAAGGAGCAGCGCTTCTGTTTTCCCTGCAGCCTGGAGCTGCGATCCTTTTAAAAAGGGAATCCACGGCGTAGAGGATTCCCCCGCATTTCCAACAGTTGTCGGCGGGAGCCCACCCCGCCGTTGTATTCCTGGTCACGGGTGCCACCCCGCATTGCCGTGATCGTTTGCGGGTGCCCACCCCACTTATTTACGTATATTTGCTTGAAAACAAAAGCGGGTGCCCACCCCACATTGTGGCGCTCGTTCGCGGGTGCCCACCCCGCTTGCCGCGCAGAAGAATCACCGCTGCGGCCCGGTCCGTAACCGGAAGTCAGGCAGCCTCGAAAGGGACAGGGGCGTGGCCCAGCACAGGAAGCGGACAGGAGCCTACCCCGTGCTCCTGCTACGAGGAGAGTAGCAGGAAGCAGACCGGCAGCCTCGCCGGATCCAGGACGAAGTCCCGGTCCCGAGACGAGGGACCGGGTGAAGCCAGGCGGTGAAGAGAGCCCCGCGCACCCACCAGAGGAGGCGTCCCCAGCAGCGAAGAGGCCCCACGTCAGTCCGGTGACTTGGGGCTCTTGGCTGCAGGGTGAACGGGACCGCATTGTTTGTTCATCGAGCCCCGAGAAGGCTCCAACGAGGCACATTGTTTGAAGAGCCTAGAGGGCTCCAACGTACACCGCATTGGTTGTTTAAGAGCGCGAGTACGCTCCGACGAAGGGGGCAGAAGTGTTCCAGAGCCCATCGAGGCTCCAACATACGGGGGCAATCCTTTTTTGTGATAAGAGCGGCCCCGGAAGGCAGCGGGCCGCTCCAACGTTATCTTGGGGGCATTTTCGTGTTCGAGAGACCACGAGGCTCCCACGCTGTTTTGGGGGCCTTATTCTTCAAGAGCCCAGAGACAGGCTCCAACGTGACTGGGGCATATTTGTTTTAGAGCCCTGAGAGGCTCCAACGTGTGACATATATGTTTTGAAAGGCACAGTGGTGCCCGGGCTCATTTTCCCAGCTGCCCGCCACTTAGTGGGCAGCTGCACAGTTTAGGTTGTGCCCCTTCGCGCTTTGGCTTGCGCAGTCTGCGAAGTCCAGCCCTAACTCGATGGACAAAGGGCGTTTGAGCCCCTGAGAGGCCAAGTTGGCCTGGGGACAGTTTTCTTGTGTTGTGCCCTCACCTAGGGTACATAATCATTGTTACCTGTGTACTTTTGCGCCTGTGCATTGCCTATATGCTATTTTTGATTCCTAATATGATTTATGCAATGCTTTGTGTATCCCTCTAGATGTATTTTTATACCTAGGAGGTTGTGTTACCTAGTATAGGGTTACTAGTGTGTTCCTTGTTCCCTGCGTAATATTTTCCTAAGGTAGTTAGGGTTGCGTAGATGGTACTTACCTGTTACCAGTGGTTACTGGTTGTGCGCTACATTTATTATTTGTTCTACCTTTCTACATTTACAATTTGGTGATTTGTGATAATTCTGACAGTGGTCCATGTGGCCCTGTCTTGTGTAAATAGTCCCCTGTAGATTTTGCCCAGTGCCAGTTGGCACAGTGTAAATTGTGTGAATATTATCTAATGTGTTTTGGTATAATACAAAGGCTATTTTTATATAATACCTTGTGTGAAGTTTCTTTTGTGGTGGGCCTTGGATGTTGTTGCTGGGTGCGTGCGCAAACGCTTTACACATTGCCTCTGGGATAAGCCTGACTGCTTGTGCCAAGCTACCAAGGGGGTGAGCAGGGGTTATCTTTGGCGTGTAACTTCCCAGCCCTGACTAGAGTGGTGGTTTCTGCCTGACTTTGGCGCAAGCCCTAGCCAACCAGAAATCCCAATTTTTAACAGCACATGACTGCATTGGTCGGCCCCAGGGCCAACCAAACAGTCAGGGCACTCAGAGTGGTGCAAGCCACTCCTCCCCGACCCGTAACCAACCAGCCTGCTCCCAATCAGGCATACCCTCCCACCCGCGCCCAACCAGGCATACCCCTGCCTTCTGCTTTCTCACCGCACGAGAAGCAGAAAATAAAACGGTATTTAAAATAGCATTTTACTTTCTGCTTCTCACACTGCGAGAAAGAAGTGAGACGGCGCTCCAACGCCCAAATGGAGTGGCCGCCACTGGGCAAAAGTAAGTTTGAACTTTCTGCATGTGCTGTCAACAGGCACACAGAGAGAGATCAGGAAAAAAGACTGGCCTCACCTAAAGGACCAATCTCACCCTTAAGAACATAGGTTGTAGTCCCACCCTTCAGCCCCACCATCTACCAAGAGGCAGTGCAACAGGAAGGCTTTTCAGCAGCCCCTCAAATCAAAGTTATCATATCAAACTCGTATAGGAGCCCTGTCTCTTGTCCCCACGTCTCTCTCTAGGTGCCATCCCTCCAGCTTCAGGAATCTCAGCAATGCACATCCACTGTCAGGGAAAACACCCTCAGCCTCTTATGTGCACAGGAACAGGTCAGGGACTTCTAAAACTGAAACCAAAGCCCTCAACTACTTCTGTTTCATGCAAACATACAATGCATGTACCACACTGGGCCACAGTATTAAAAGCACAACATACACTTGGGATGTTAGCACTAGCTATCTTTCGCATCTGTGTCTGCTCTGCTGTAAACACTGCCTAGAATGGCATTCAGGAACAAAACAAGGTGTAAATAGGCCTGCACATTTGTGAGATTCTCTTAGCCCCTGCCAAATAACAAATTTTAGTGAGTGAGTAAAACAACCTTTCATGCGGAATAGTGAGGGAATGGGGGAATATAATTAAAGTAGACTTTCCTGAAGATGCATCTGTGTTGCTTCCCATTGTGCAATGTAAGGTCCTATGCCAAGCAGGGAATACTCCAGACAATGTTTAAAAGGGCTCGCCTGTACTTAGGCCATAGGAATCTTCGGCTCTTGATGTGTTAAAGATCTGTACACTTGAACTTGCATGTTTAAGCAATCTGCCTCGGACATGGAGCATTTTATATGATTTTGTTTGTGTCTACAAATGATATCCTCATATTGCTAGCCATACCATAGAAAGCCTTCTCCCACTATACTCCTAACACCCTGCATGAAAATTGGCCTTGCCTTACTTCCAAATGATTTCTGTCCTTGTTTCTTTAGAGAGACCCTCTCCTCACCACACATCCTCTTGCTGGCTTCTATTTCCGAGTGTAGCCTCCTCTCAGCCTCATGAATGTATGTAATCTCTTAATGTAATTTGGCTAATGCCTGCACCTCATTTCTTATATCACAACCTCTCATTGTTTAAAACCCTATCCCTGAAACCTAACAATACCTAACCTCTGCCATCCTATTTATTTATTTATCACACCAAACATTTTGCTGAAACCACATACTCCCCACTAATAATCACACCTAACTGGACTGTTTTTTTTTTTAGAACAAATGACTAATCTCAAAAAGCAAGTAACCAACAATACCACTGGATTTACCACTAACCCTAGGTTCAGGAATAGTGTACTGTTCTACGTAAGGTGCTTAAATACCTCATCAAGGGTAGTAATTGCTATATAAATGCAATTACAATTACAATTCTACAACTGGGCAGATTTTTTCTCTGTTATTTCGCGGGAGAGGGGGTGCGAAGCCTAATAAGCAGTTAAATACTACATGGATGAATATTAGATGCGGTGAAGTTCACAATGAAAATGTCGGCCGGGGAGAAGTGAAAAAAGCTTATTGTGAAAAAGGAAAAGCTGGTTTGATAAGAAGATGGCCACCCTCAAAGCTCAAGACACACCATCACCCAGGCCCTCATCTCCAGCAGACTCCACTACGGCAATGCTCTCTAAGCAGGGATCGCAGCGCACCTCCTCTGATGACTACAGACCATACAGAATGCCGCAGCCAGACTTGTCCTGCATCTTCCTAGACAAACAAACATCACCCTTTACTTCAGGGAACTCCACTGGCTCCCTGTACAGAAAAGATGCCAGTTCAAGCGCCTGGCCCACACATACAAGGCCTTACACAACTGCGAACACCTATGTGAACTATCGCCCGAACATCCATTAGCCCACTAGACACCTCTGCTTGCTTCCCTGTCTCTAACCCGTTTTGCTAAAGTGAGAATGGGGGGGGTAGGACATTGGAGGTGGGAACTACTAAATGCTGGAACGACGTGCCTTTTCAACTACGTAGGATGCACTCTGAACAGGAATTTAGAAAGGCCTCGAAGACCTGGCTTTTTAGTCGTAAAGACTAGATCTGCGCCACCCCTGCTTTGTTGCTGTCCGATACAGCGCCGGGACACTTCAGTTGAGGTAGCTCTGCGCTCTATAAATACCTTATTATTATTATTATTATTAACCCTCACCCCAGCATCCGACGTAGCAGATGCTGAGGTCGCACCTTCTGCTGCTTAGCATGACATGGAATGAGCTACACTTTTATTTACGGACCTCTCCTTTTCTTTCAGAGTTCTGAAAGTCCCCGATGACCTGGGTATTCGGCTAATCAACTGGACTCTGCCAGCGACTGGATACCCTCACAGGTGACAGGAAGTGCTCTACAAAGATATTGATTGATTCATTCATTGATTCATTGATTCATTGAACTAAATATACTCATTTGGAAGTAGGTGACATTGTCAAAATAAAATGTAGTTTACATAAGGGTTGCTGGTTGGAACATTCCTGATCAATGAAAGTTGTGAAATTATTTACTAATGTGGTCAAGGCAGAAAGTTCCAGGATATGAAACAAGAACATGACGTTTGTAATGAGGCAAAAAAAATTCCATAGGATGTTAAAGCTCAGAGGTTGTGGAGTGTGCAGACTGTGAAGTAACAAGTTTACCAGTAGCATTATGTGTAAATTGCATCATTTAACTTAGTTGTGCAAATGACAAAAAATATTAAAAATATTTTATTCAAAAAATGTGATGAATATTATTCTGAATTTGAGTTGTTCGTTGGGTTGGGAGTTGTGTAATAGGTTTTGGGTATTTTGCTCTTGCACAATTACATAAAGGTTTGGGAACATTCTGTGAAATTAAGCATGATAATGCAAAATGCACATCTGTCATTTAACACCAAATATTTAGTGGCGTCCAGCATGGCTCACGGGTGGCGGGGCGGGGGAATCGCACGGTGGGTGATGGGGGTTAGTCGCGATTGGTGCAATAATAAAAAATATATATATTTAAAAATAAAATTACCTTGCTGCCGGCCGGGTCCCGCGTCTCTGCTCCTGCTCTCCTCTTGCACATCGAGGAACAGGAAGCAGGCTCCTCTGACCAATCACAAAGCAGCCATGCAGTGTTGTGAATGGTTTTGAGCCTCCTGGTGGGACGCTCAATCAGGGAATGGGAGCCTGGGCTTGTTCTCCATGCAGGGTGTAATGCCGCCTGCTTGGAGAATGGAGAAAGTGTGCATAACTGGTTTGGGTGGTCCGAGAGGGCCGACCAAACAGTCATTGCGCACATAGGAGGGGGCAAACCACTCCTCCCCTGCCGTGCTACAAGAGCAAGAGCAAAGCAGCAGGAAGCAGCCTAAAGTCATTTTATGTTTCTGCTTCCGACTGCTTAAAAGCAGTGGGACGAGGCTCCTCAACCATAACGGAGGAGCCGCCACTGCAAATATTAACATAAAAGCTGTTCTTGCTTCAGTTTTTGATGCTAAGATGCATTTCACGCTACAAAAATAGCACCAAAAACACAATTGCCCCAAAAGTCACTCGCATTCCTGTTGATTCTGTTGTTTCCTCTCTCCTGCGCCATAATTTATGTGAATGGCAACGCGGGTACATGATATGGTCTAATGGCATAGCTTCTGATATTTCACGTAACACGCGTAGCACGAAATTCCTGAAATTACGCAACCTTTGCCAGCCTAATTAAAATTTTGCCTAGTCCTAGTGTGTAGTATGTTGAGGGTGTAATCTAAGTATGTAATATTGTTCTGGAACATGTCTTCCTTGAATGTTCAGTGGTGTAGCACAGAGGGTCAGTCTGAACAGAAAGGATGTGGTAGGGAAAGGCGTTTAATTTGAAATAAACTCAAAGTTTACCTCTACAACATCTGTCTGACTCTGTGAAAATCACCTTTATACACGAGTTCAATATTATTATCAAAACGGGCTTGCAGATAATGCAAATCAAATGTTTAATGTATTTTACCGAACACAATAAAAGAGTTATTTCTTGGGTAAACTGAATGCGATGCATGTACAAAAGATTATCTGTTGTTTTTATTATCAGATACCAAGAAAAGTGACTGAAAATGAATGTGTTGTTTTACAGTACATAGTCAAATGTAATGCAATCAGAACCCTCTTGTTTAATGTTACCTCTCTCCCTAACTTAACACACAAAACTGATGCAAAGGTAGATTAGCTACAGTTTACTAGCCATAGCTCCAATCTGCCCTGCATTTAATTTAGACTGAGAAAAGTATAATTTGCATTTTAACCATAATATTGTTTTCAAGCTCTCTTTTTCAATTTGCGGGATGTAGAAATCTGCACGTGGGGTGAGGAGAATTCAGAAACTACTGTGGCTTGTCCTACAGTTGAGCCAAGGAACTGACCCAGAGGAAAAGTGTATACCACTGGCATCTTTTACTAGGAAGAGGCCACCTCAGCACCTCAGGCTCAGCCCCCTATCAACTTCAGGCCAGAAGGCAACTGGGACAACAGTAGAAGCAGCATCCAAGCAAGGTTCCCACAAGAAAGAGGATACTTTGAAACCAAGTGCAACAACAAAGGCACTAGTATATTCTTCACTGTGCAGGGGTATTAACACCATCCAATCTGATCACAGAGACAAAGTCTATGGTGAGCCTGACTGGGATTCAGAAGAAGGGGCCTATGCATAACATGGTCCCTGAAGGAAAGAGGCACAAATAGAGCTGCAGGAAAGAACATTGGGGGATATTATCAAGGATGGCGTTAAAATTATCGCCGCTTTAGCGGTGACAAACTGCCGCTAAAACGGCGATAATGGGCTTGATAATATGCTCTATGGAATTCCAATTGAAGCCCATGTTAGATGTGAAGGACATCTAACCTGAGCTTCAATTGGAATTCCATAGAGCATATTATCAAGCCCATTATCGCCATTTTAGCGGCAGTTTTCTGCCGCTAAAGCAGCGATAATTTTATCGCCTGGCTTGTTAATATGCCCCGAAATGCCATATGTGGGATGCTGTATGTATTTGCACCACACAGACATGGAACAAACATGTATGACACCAGAGAGCACAGCTCTGGCTGAAACACACGTTTAAAAGCGTTGCACTCGACATGGCCGTACGAGATGGCGACGGAGTCGGCGTTCATTTCTCCATCTCCACGCCTGGCCCCTGTGTAAAGCTCGTTTCTTCCCCGATGTGGCATGATTACAGGATTCCCAAACAGAGGTTTGGACTCAGATGTCCCAGCAGTACGAAAAGTTCAACCGTGAGATGTAGACCGACACCAGAATTTTAAAAGGGCCAGAGTGAAGCCACCGCTCGGGGGAACGGGTGAAACTGAAGTGGCCGTTTAACGTGAATTAAGAGCAGCCGTGGTCCGTGCAGTTAACACTGGTGGGCCAGCGGGGCTGGGTAAGGGGAGATTTCGAGGGACGATGCCAAGGGAAAATTAAATAAATAATTCATTTTCTCTCTGCATCGTCCCTTGAAATCGCCCTTACCCGGCCCCATCGCCCCACCGCTGTTACCTGCCCAGACCGCGGCTAAAAGGTGAGGCTCTCCGATGAATGTGAAGATATAATGGGGCTCATTTACGAGCCCCTGCGTCACTTTTGCGCCACCGGTGCGTCACTTTTTGTGACGCACCAGTGGCGTAAAACATGCGCCATGATGCGCCATATTTACAAAGTGACGCATCTACCTAGATGCGTCACTTTGTAAACCCCTGCGCTACATTATACCTGCGTCAGGAATAATGTATTCAGGGTAGGCGTTCCCACGTAAGTACGCATCGTAGAAGTGACGCAGTGAAATCTACGAGATTTCACTGCGCCACTTCTAGGGTGCAAATGCGTCAATATCTTACGCCTGCCTCACAGCAGGCGTAAGACTGACGCAGGCCCTTTCACATGGGGCTTGCCCCATGTGAAAGGACACATTGCTGGAGTTGCGTCACTTTTGTGACACACTCCAGCAATGCGTCACTTTTGCACCTACAGATACGTCAGAAATACTGACGTATCTGTGACTCCTTGCGACATGATGCGTCATACTGTAAATATGACGCATCATTGGAGTCGCAGGGAGGGCGCAGTGAAAAGTGACGCATCACTGTTTTCACGCAGCGATGCGTCACTTTTCATAAATGAGGCCCAATATGTCTTTGACAGGGACACCCAACCAAGACAAACCACAGATGCTAACGAGCACTCCCTTCACCTTCCGATTAACTTCAACCGGAGGTGGGGAAGTCACCTGTTGGAAGGACGCGATCAACAGCTCAAGTACATAGGGCCTCGCCGAGCTCCAAACCAGGTGGGACATTCTGCCTCCGTACAATCACCATTGCAAGAAACCAACTTAAATGCAAGTGAGAACACCCATGGGGAGAATACACCAGCTGCATGAATTGATATGGCCATGTACAGACACAAAATAGGCTTTAAGGTAGAGGCAGCTCTGGTTTGGGAGTAAGGGGCCATATGGTTCAGTAAGCGGAATCACCCACTATATAAATAACGAGCACTGAGAAATTCCATATGTCTTTGATTGCAAACCCACCAATCAATCAGAATTAGCACAGTTATCATATGCCCTGAGATCCACTTGAGGGAAAATGGATGAGTTGAGTTGGGACAATTGGATTTTTTTGAACAATAAAGTTACAAGGGGCTCATTTATGAGCCCCTGCGTCACTTTTGCGCCACCGGTGCGTCACTTTTTGTGACGCACCAGTGGCGTAAAACATGCGCCATGATGCGCCATATTTACAAAGTGACGCATCTACCTAGATGCGTCACTTTGTAAACCCCTGCGCTACATTATACCTGCGTCAGGTATAATGTATGCAGGGTGGGCGTTCCCACGTAAGTACGCATCGTGGAAGTGACGCAGTGAAATCTACGAGTTTTCACTGCGCCACTTCTAGGGTGCAAATGCGTCAATATCTTACGCCTGCCTCACAGCAGGCGTAAGACTGACGCAGGCCCTTTCACATGGGGCTTGCCCCATGTGAAAGGACACATTGCTGGAGTTGCGTCACTTTTGTGACACACTCCAGCAATGCAATTTTAAGAACAATGGTCCTTAGCATAAACTAAATTGAGAAAAACTGTTGCAACATAGACTTCAATGAGACCTATGTGTATTCCTCCTAAGTCCAGCCGGACAAAGGAACATTTATTCTAAAGTTTTTTAAAAATAGAAATAGGGAAATGAAGAGTAATCAAACAAGGGCACAATCCTGTACCAAGTTTTCAAAAGGAGAAAAGAAAGTCAGATTAAAGTGGAAGGAAATGACAGGCAAAAGGTTTGAGGAGCAAACAAGGGGGCTTACAAAACAATAATCAACTTAAGTAAGCACAGCCCAGCAGAAACCACAAAACATTTTCACAGTGGATAAAATTGTGGTACTGTTATAGAAAGTCGCCGACGTTTCGATCCCTAGCTCCTAGTACAGTGTGATCATCATCAGGACTAAAATTTGAGAAGGAGTTGCCTGGTATAGATTGACAATGCCTGTTGACATAAATGAGGGAAGAAAGGGGAAGAAAACAAACAAAACAAAATTGTTCAGCAGTTCAATTTGTGACGTACAAAGAAACAACAGTTGTGAGGTCCGAGGACGTGCCTCATGCATTTGGTGAGTATTGGCGCTTTTAGAACAGTGAACGTTTCGTGAGCGCGGGTGTGGAGGGAACATCCCTTAGGTAGTGCTAGGCGCCGCCGCTGAAAAAGCTTTGAGTACGAGGCTGAAACTCTGGTGAGTCGTGAAGGTAGTGGTTAGCGTGCGTGGCCAGGTTGAGTTCATATGGCTTCATGCGCGGAGCTTCTAAGGTGAAATCATGCCTTTAGATTGTACATCAAGAGAATGTGAGGTAACCATTTTGATTAGGACTTGGCCGGAGAAGTTATTCGTCCATGGCAAGGTTTTTGGCTTGTAAGGTGAAACTTCTGATGCGAAAAGGTGCCCTTCATATAACACGCAGTTACATTAAAACAATTACCTACGAGTGTCGGCGGAAGAAGCTATTCGCACTCGCGGCAGGGCTTGAATGAGCAGGGCGGTCAGATGCTAAAGGCGAACACTGTGAGAGAGAAGGAGGAGGGACGTTTAAAGGATGTGGCACAAAGGGAGATGAAAAGGCCGAGAGTGAGAAGTATAACGGCTTACCGTTGGAACAGCACGGATTGTGTTCCGATGGGGGGGTTTTTCGGACGCGATCATCCGCGTGGGAAATGGGCGGCAGCAGCAATGGCTAGGTCTTGTTTAAGGGAACAGAGCTACAATGGGAGGGAAGAAAGGTCAAGGGAATAGTGAGGGACGGGAGATAAAAACGGTGGTGTCAAACCTGGAGAGCAAGTTGGACAGGCTTACCTGCGATAGTTGGCTCAGTGGGGAAGAGGTGAAAACACGTCCTCCTGAGGATACAGCGGGCGGCAGCTGCAGTGGCTGTCCGTTTGTAGATACGAGCTGAATTGGGAGGGAGGAGCTCGTTAGTGGACGGTAGGGGTGGAATAATATAGAGGGTACTGCTCGGGTAGGCGCTTACCTCAAAGGAGTCTCAGCAGGACGTGGGTGGGCATCTGATGTGGCCTTCGATGGGGACCGGGCTGGGAGGCATTGGTGCAATTTAAAACAACGCGAGAGAGTAAAGATAGTGGTAGGACTACGCGTAGGACCGTGCAAGGGAGTGAAAATAGTGGTAGGACTGTGCCAGGAAGAAAAACATCGGCCCTGGTTGCGGGGGACATTGTGAAGTGGGGAAAAGTCAAGGTGACTGTATAAAACAATGCGGTTATACTTAATATAATCAACATGAGTTAAATACATGAACTGGTAATTTGAAACAGGAACCAAATTAAATTAACAACAAGATTATTCCGTTGGGCTAACGCTCTAGCCTTGATGAAAAGGCGATTAACATGAGCGCCAAATTAGGACATCATGAGCAAACATGAATAAACATGAATAAACATGTAAAACCGGAATTTTAACAGATTTCAAAAGTGTTCAGTCTTGGTGTGTAGGAAGTGTGATTACTGTAAGGGAAAGTTCATTGTTATTTGAAAGGTTCTTAGCGCAGTGTTGTCCAATCTTCTGTCCTGTTCAGGCCATTGTGAATTGAGTCATAGGTGATGATGGATTTAAGTTCTTCTCGGTTCAGTAGTTGGGCAATGTTGCCTCCACGCTGTGGTAGTTTCAGGACTTTTAAAACTGTCCAGCGAATTTCGTCTTCAGTGTGATTGGCCTCTGCAAGTGGTCGACAAGAGGCGCATTTGGAGTCCTGCATCGTATTCTGCTTCTGTGTTGGCAGATTCTTGTTTTTACTTTCTGTGTGGTTTACCCAATGTAGATTTTCTGACATGGGCAATGTATGAGGTAGATTACATTTGCTGTATTACAGTTGGAGAAAGAGCGGCTAAGTGAAGTAATGTTATTAAAAGTGAAACTTTTGCCCTCAATGGTAAATGCACAAACATTACAACAGCCACATTTGAAATGACCAATGATGGGGGAAAGGCCCCAAACAACATCAAGAGTAGGAGCATTGACAGGAGAAGGCAAAGAAGCTCGGATAAGATGATCCTTCAAATTTTTGTTCTTTTTAAATGCGAACAAAGGTTTCTCTAATACTAGATTACCTACATTCAAGATTGGCCAATGATGGAGTATCATCTTCCTCAATTTGTTTGAGACTGGAGAGAATGTTGTCACACATGCTAATCTTTGTGTTTCTTTTTTGGGTTTGGGGGTCAGCAGGATTTCCCTTGGGCAATACCATGCGCGTTTTGAAGCATTTTTCACTATTTTCCTAGGGTAACCTCTAGCTTTCAATTTCGCAGAAAGATAGTTTGCCTCTCTGAAATAGTCAGTTTTGCAAGAGCAATTCCTCCTAATTCTTAGGAATTGGGAGTAGGGCAATGAGTCCCTAAGGGCCCTAGGGTGATTGCTAGTGTAATTCAACAATGTGTTTCGCTCTGTGGGTTTTCGGTATAGGCGTGTAAGAAGTTCACCCTCCTGGTGGAAAATTGTGAGGTCTAAGAAGGCAATTGAATTTTTGTCAGTCGTGATGGTAAAGGAGAGGCCTGAACAATTGTTATTCATCCAATGTACAAATGAGAGAAGGGTTTCTGTGTTCTGTTTCCAAATGATGAAAATATCATCTATGTATCTGCGCCAAAGGCCGATACAAGGAAATAAAGGGTTTGAATCAGTGAGAATGACATTCATTTCTAGTAGGTCCATGAACAACACTGCTAGATTTGGGGCAAAAATTGCACCCATGGAAGTGCCTTTGATTTGCTGGTAAAATTTGTTTTCAAACAAGAAGAAGTTTCGTGTGAGACAAAGTTCAAGGAGTTGTAAGATGAAGTAACTGGGGACAGCGTGTGGACGAGGACGTGAGTCGAGGGTCTTTTGTATTGCCAAAAGAGCAGCTGTCTGTGGTATGTTGGTGTACAAGGACTCGACGTCCATGGTGCAGAGGGTTTCAGATGTCGGATTGTATGGATGATGTTCAATTAGGTTAATCATCGCCATGGAATCTCTAACGTAGCATTGGGTATTTGGGACAAACCCTTTGATGAAAAAATCTACGTATGCCCCTAACGGTTCAAGAATTGAGCCGCAAGCTGAAACAATTGGTCGGCCTGGGGGGTTGGATGTGTTTTTGTGGATTTTGGGAAGTGTATAGATGACAGGGATGCGTGGAGTTTTGACATTCAAGAAATTGAACTCTTTTTTGGAGAGAAAACCAGCCTGGAGTCCTTCTGTGGTGGTTTTAAGGATCAATTCTTGGATCTCTTTGGTGGGATTTTTTACCAGAAGCATATAGTGATCTTTGTTGTCTAACTGACGTTGGATTTCAGCTATGTAAGCTGTTTTCTCCTGAAGGACTATTCCACCTCCTTTGTCTGCGCTCTTGATGATTAAAGTGTCAATGGCTTTAAGATGACTGATCGCTTGTTTTTCTTTTAAGGTAATATTAAAAGGAATGAATTGTTTTTTATTCTGTATTGAGGAGAGATCTTTCAGAACCATTTTTTCAAACGTCACTATTTCAGGAGGAATCATTGCTGCAGATGGTAGAAAGGTTGATGGAGGTCGGAAAGGAGTATTGCAAATTTGTTCAGGTGTGGGGTGTAGCTGAAAAAAGGCTTGTAGGCGAATACGCCTAAAAAATCTAAGGAGTTCTGTATGTAATTCCATATAGTCAGGTGGCACTGTAGGGACAAAAGATAAGCCTTTTTTAAGGAGGGAGAGTTCATCTGTAGCTAGTGAGTAGCTAGACAGATTGAAGAGGGGAATGGTGTCGGTGTATTGGAGAGATGGATGGCCTGAAGCTACCATTGGTAGAAGTTGTTGCGGGTCCTCCGTTCGCCTGGTTGATTGTACCATCGTTGGTTTCTCTTGGCTCTCCCGCGTTGTGGCGGATCTTGAGGGCCTCTGGCTTAAAAAGTTGTTGTTGGGGGGCGCCTCCACGTCTAGTGGGGCTGGTCCCTTCACCAGGGTCAGAATTATCCGATGACTCTGCTGAGGTGTCTGAAAAGCCGACAAGATTGTGGCGTCTATTGTATCTGCCCCAGGGGCGATTGTTTTGGTGGGTGGTGTAAGACCTATTGGTGTAAAAGTCTTTGTGTAGATAAGGGTAGGTAGCCTCTACACTGTAAGTCCTGATATCTTTCTTGATTTTATTAGCTTTCTTGTTCTGCTCTATTCTCTGAAAGTCTAATACAGTTTTGTCAATCTGTTCAAGCGGTTTTTCTGCCTCTGTGGTAGGATTAGAATCCTGGATCTGCTTGAGGATATCTGAAATTTCTGATTCCAAATTTTTAAGGGTTTCTGTGGCAATGTCTATTTCAAGTACTAGCCAGTGGCGTGAGCAGGTAGTTCCAATGTAGCTGAAGTTTGATATGTATTTGGGATTGTCGGTAAAAATCCCGGGAATGTTGCGTACCTGCAAGCCAAGGGGAATAACTTCTGCTTTGAGGTACTCTGTGAGCATCAAAATCATTAGTTGCAAGCGGACCTGTTTTTTCTTAAGTTTTTCAAGTTGATCGGGTATCGAGGTGTTTGATGATGTTGGTATGTCTGAGGTGTCAGATAATAATGATGGGCCTCAGCAAAGTTGTTTAATGTAGTCGTCTGTATAGAGTGGAGTGAATGCTGACATGCTCTAAAGTAAAAGTAGGGATGAGGGAGAAACTAGTGGGAAGAGGAGGTAGATAGAAGAGAAAACAATACTAGGTAGGCCCGACCAAGAGTAGGTTGGGAGGGGTAGAAGTAACCCTTGCAATCCAGCGATTGCGCTAAGTGGCGATATAGTTAACAAGGGGGACCCGATAGAGGTAGCTTAGGACCACGGGTATATCATGTAATTTTAAGAACAATGGTCCTTAGCATAAACTAAATTGAGAAAAACTGTTGCAACATAGACTTCAATGAGACCTATGTGTATTCCTCCTAAGTCCAGCCGGACAAAGGAACATTTATTCTACAGTTTTTTAAAAATAGAAATAGGGAAATGAATAGTAATCAAACAAGGGCACAATCCTGTACCAAGTTTTCAAAAGGAGAAAAGAAAGTCAGATTAAAGTGGAAGGAAATGACAGGCAAAAGGTTTGAGGAGCAAACAAGGGGGCTTACAAAACAATAATCAACTTAAGTAAGCACAGCCCAGCAGAAACCACAAAACATTTTCACAGTGGATAAAATTGTGGTACTGTTATAGAAAGTCGACGACGTTTCGATCCCTAGCTCCTAGTACAGTGGGATCATCATCAGGACTAAAATTTGAGAAGGAGTTGCCTGGTATAAATTGACAATGCCTGTTGACATAAATGAGGGAAGAAAGGGGAAGAAAACAAACAAAACAAAATTGTTCAGCAGTTCAATTTGTGACGTACAAAGAAACAACAGTTGTGAGGTCCGAGGACGTGCCTCATGCATTTGGTGAGTATTGGCGCTTTTAGAACAGTGAACGTTTCGTGAGCGCGGGTGTGGAGGGAACATCCCTTAGGTAGTGCTAGGCGCCGCCGCTGAAAAAGCTTTGAGAACAAGGCTGAAACTCTGTTGAGTCGTGAAGGTAGTGGTTAGCGTGCGTGGCCAGGTTGAGTTCATATGGCTAGATGCTGATCATGCGCTGAGCTTCTAAGGTGAAATCATGCCTTTAGATTGTACATCAAGAGAATGTGAGGTAACCATTTTGATTAGGACTTGGCAGAAGAAGTTATTCGTGCATGGCAAGGACACTGAAGACGAAATTCGCTGGACAGTTTTAAAAGTCCTGAAACTACCACAGCGTAGAGGCAACATTTCCCAACTACTGAACCGAGAAGAACTTAAATCTATCATCACCTATGACTCAATTCGCAATGGCCTGAACAGGACAGAAGATTGGACAACACTGCTTTAAGAACCTTTCAAATAACAATTAACTTTCCCTTCCAGTAATCACACTTCCTACACACCAAGACTGAACACTTTTGAAATCTGTTCAAATTCCGGTTTTACATGTTTATTCATGTTTATTCATGTTTGCTCATGATGTCCTAATTTGGCGCTCATGTTAATCGCCTTTTCATCAAGGCTAGAGCGTTAGCCCAACGGAATAATCTTGTTGTTAATTTAATTTGGTTCCTGTTTCAAATTACCAGTTCATGTATTTAACTCATGTTGATTATATTAAGTATAACCGCATTGTTTTATACAGTCACCTTGACTTTTCCCCACTTCACAATGTCCCCCGCAACCAGGGCCGATGTTTTCCTTCCTGGCACAGTCCTACCACTATTTTCACTCCCTTGCACGGTCCTACGCGTAGTCCTACCACTATCTTTACTCTCTCGCGTTGTTTTAAATTGCACCAATGCCTCCCAGCCCAGTCCCCATCGAAGGCCACATCGGATGCCCACCCACGTCCTGCTGAGACTCCTTTGAGGTAAGCGCCTACCCGAGCAGTACCCTCTATATTATTCCACCCCTACCGTCCACTAACGAGCTCCTCCCTCCCAATTCAGCTCGTATCTACAAACGGACAGCCACTGCAGCTGCCGCCCGCAGTGTCCTCAGGACGTGTTTTCACCTCTTCCCCACTGAGCCAACTATCGCAGGTAAGCCTGACCAACTTGCTCTCCAGGTTTGACACCACCGTTTTTATCTCCCGTCCCTCACTATTCCCTTGACCTTTCTTCCCTCCCATTGTAGCTCTGTTCCCTTAAACAAGACCTAGCCATTGCTGCTGCCGCCCATTTCCCACGCGGATGATGGGCGTCCAAAAAAAACCCCCATCGGAACACAATCCGTGCTGTTCCAACGGTAAGCCGTTATACTTCTCACTCTCGGCCTTTTCATCTCCCTTTGTGCCACATCCTTTAAACGTCCCTCCTCCTTCCCTCTCACAGTGTTCGCCTTTAGCATCTGACCGCCCTGCTCATTCAAGCCCTGCCGCGAGTGCGAATAGCTTCTTCCGCCGACACTCGTAGGTAATTGTTTTAATGTAACTGCGTGTTATATGAAGGGCACCTTTTCGCATCAGAAGTTTCACCTTACAAGCCAAAAACCTTGCCATGGACGAATAACTTCTCCGGCCAAGTCCTAATCAAAATGGTTACCTCACATTAACTTGATGTACAATCTAAAGGCATGATTTCACCTTAGAAGCTCCGCGCATGATCAGCATCTAGCCATATGAACTCAACCTGGCCACGCACGCTAACCACTACCTTCAAGACTCACCAGAGTTTCAGCCTCGTACTCAAAGCTTTTTCAGCGGCGGCGCCTAGCACTACCTAAGGGATGTTCCCTCCACACCCGCGCTCACGAAACGTTCACTGTTCTAAAAGCGCCAATACTCACCAAATGCATGAGGCACGTCCTCAGACCTCACAACTGTTGTTTCTTTGTACGTCACAAATTGAACTGCTGAACAATTTTGTTTTGTTTGTTTTCTTCCCCTTTCTTCCCTCATTTATGTCAACAGGCATTGTCAATTTATACCAGGCAACTCCTTCTCAAATTTTAGTCCTGATGATGATCCCACTGTACTAGGAGCTAGGGATCGAAACGTCGTCGACTTTCTATAACAGTACCACAATTTTATCCACTGTGAAAATGTTTTGTGGTTTCTGCTGGGCTGTGCTTACTTAAGTTGATTATTGTTTTGTAAGCCCCCTTGTTTGCTCCTCAAACCTTTTGCCTGTCATTTCCTTCCACTTTAATCTGACTTTCTTTTCTCCTTTTGAAAGCTTGGTACAGGATTGTTCCCTTGTTTGATTACTCTTCATTTCCCTATTTCTATTTTTAAAAAACTTTAGAATAAATGTTCCTTTGTCCGGCTGGACTTAGGAGGAATACACATAGGTCTCATTGAAGTCTATGTTGCAACAGTTTTTCTCAATTTAGTTTATGCTAAGGACCATTGTTCTTAAAATTACATGATATACCCGTGGTCCTAAGCTACCTCTATCGGGTCCCCCTTGTTAACTATATCGACACTCCAGCAATGCGTCACTTTTGCGCCTACAGATACGTCAGAAATACTGACATATCTGTGACTCCGTGCGACATGATGCGTCATACTGTAAATATGACGCATCATTGGAGTAGCTGGGAGGGCGCAGTGAAAAGTGACGCATCACTGTTTTCACGCAGCGATGCGTCACTTTTCATAAATGAGGCCCAAATGTTTATGCAGTTCCTTACAGTCTAGTGAAAGTAGGTAGGCGTATGTATATGATGAGTAAACAATAATGAAACAGATTTAAACCATAAAAGTAGTGCCTCTTCATTGTATTTTCACCTGGGAAAAAGACAGAATGGTCAATCAAGTTATTTTTTGCTTCTTGTTAAAAATCTAAAACAGTTTGAAATTAGTTTTTGGCTGAACTTAGTGTTAATGTAATTTTGTAAAAATATATTTTGCCCTACTTAGAATTAGTATGCATCACAACCCTGATGTAGAGATCGAATACTCATCCCAGGCTATTAACAACCCCACATTTGGAACACAGTAGTTTAGCCTCTGGTACTAGAGAGTAGAGAGTGGTGTTAACAGTGGCCACTCAGCAGGCTTTAGCCATCTGGGAGGATGACAGGAACAAATGGCAACACAAAGGACATTTTTCACAGCTCCTACTTTTCAAGTGGAGATCCCAATCAGGGCTCTCATGAACTGAAACCATTCATATACACATTCACCCTAATTACTCTGTCTATACTCACATCAGGATTTCCAGCACTGACAGAGGTGAGGGCACCTCATTTCTTTAGTGGAGTGCTAAAGGTGGGGACAAGCCTCCAGCAGCTGTAGGAAGAAAGGCAGTGCTGCAAAAGGAGGTGTGAAATCTGTGGGTAAGTTGGCAGGACTTGGGAAAGGTAATTCTCTTGTCAATAGCTTGTGTACAAGATAACACTGGTAGCTTTCTACCACCTTCTCAAAACATTCCTCAAGCTTGAAAAAGCATTTTGAGGGGACGAAGGCTCTGTCTGACTGCTGGAGAAAACAAATCCCAAGGACCTTTAGCTCTGGGTAGCACCCAAGAACCGGACTTCTCCAAACGTCGAGTAGTAGTCCTATTGTTGTCCGCTAAAATGATAAAAATAGGGACAAGGTCCCCGGTAGCAACAGAAGGAGCTGAACGGTGAAGAGTTCCGTCCAGGAAAGAACTGCATGGCACCCAAAAGTCCCACAATGAATTAAGTATCAATCTCCCATGAGCATATCGGGAGCAGGGACCTATTTTATATATGCAGTTTTAAAACCAATGAAGTTTAGAACAAGACTACATTTCAGAAACGGTCTGTCACCACTGACCAAATGACATTTCAAATTTTTATAAACGTTGAGATATATGTATTATAAAGGCGTGAGACACATATTTTAGCGCAAGTTTTGATAATGCACTGCAACTTTGCAATGATTTTAACAAATTATGCAAAATAAAAAATTCATTCATTCATTCAGATAGAAGGACTGCTGACTAGAAAAACATCCAGCGGACCATTGGCTAGAGCGAGAATTGGGCCTAGAATCCTGTCTTCATAATATTGATGCTGCAGGAGTGAATAGGAAGAACTTTTACAGCAGTAAGAAGAAATTGGAAATTACTCATTTTTTTCATGATGATATGCACCAGGATACGATGCAAATGATGGTCTGAGAGGGCACACCATCAACAGACAAGATATGCAGATTTTTCCCAGTCAGAGCTTTTTCCCACTAAGAAAAAGGCTTCAGCTGAAATTTGTGGTGAAGGTATCTGGCCGTGTAAAGACATGCTGCATACAGCATCCAGCCTTGATTTGCTCAAGGACCTCAAGAGCCAAAAAAGTGCTTAAATCCAATGCTAAAATCTTGAACTAGGGTGAGGCAGTAAGTACATCCCAGCTGAAAAGCTGCCCTGATGCAAGAAAACCCTGCTTTGTTGTGCTTGGAGACTTTGCCATGAAATCTGCATGCTTCAGGAGATTCTTGATGAGATATATATATGTGACTTCAAGGGACTTTGACTGGTTAAAGTCTCTTATCTTGACCCTCTGGAGGACTTTAAGAACTGAAAATGTTTCCAAGTCTCACAGTACCCGCCTAGCCTACCCCATATGCTCTATCATAGTCACCTGGAAACCGCGCCTAGGTCCCACTCTAGTTTGAAATGGAATTTCCATTGGCATTTTGAATTTTCTTGGAAGCTTTTTTATGTTTAAAAAATAAAATGTTGTCTTTGGTTCTCCTTTTTTCAAATAATAATAATTTTGGTGTTCGTATTGCAGTCATTTTTTCATGATTTTTCTAAATTAATTTAGGAATATTTTGGTTGTGTTCTTGATTTTAATATTTTGTGGTACTGCACAAATTTAACATGTATTTTTTGGGCATTTTATTCTACTTATGAGATTGAGCAGAGATTCTCTTAGAACTATGTTGTAGCCTAACAAATGATGGGCCATATTCTCAAGGGGCTATCGCTGAGTTATCGGCACTCTATCGCTTCCAAAGTCGTGATAAATTCATTGCCCCAGTCACAAGCTGGTGCAAACAGCCCATATCACCAGTTTTCTGGCGATAGCATCCCCAAAAAACATCGCCACAGATGACCCCGGCAACTATCGCTAATGAGATGCAGAGTAGGCGTTCCCGAGCAAAAAGCCGCGACAACACCACTCCGCAACATTCTCAACTACCAGACTGATCTGCGAAAAGACCACAAAACATGAGATAAGGCACGTTAGCTACAGGAAAATAACACCTGCTCCAACCTCGAGCAAAGTCTGACGGCAGCCTGCACCACAAAAGGGAGCCCAGCCCACAGCCACACCTGAAGAACAACAGATGCCATGGAGCCAATGATCATGCATATCGGACATCCAAGAGGGCCACAACACCCCCATGACCACCCCCACCACCCTAGACACCCACCGCCCTCCCTTGCCAACACTGAGGCAGCTCAGACAAAGACAGTGACCCTCCAAAAATTCACCAACCTCACAGACCCAACACCAGAGAATGTCATTGACCACTACATGCTGAAAGGAACAACCCTCCTCCTCGTCCTAACCACCATTGCCCACAGGCTGACGGCACCAACACAGCGGACAACTAACATCCCCCCTCAGACCAAGCTGATGGCCTTGCTGCACCTGGTTGCTTCTGGTACCCTCCAACCAACATTCCACTGAGAAGGAGGAGTCACACAGCCAGACCAATACAAGTCCCTCACAACGGCCATGGATGACACCATCAGCTTATTATCCCACCATCTATGCTTCGCACACACTGCGCAGACCAAACAAGGAATGTACGCCACAGCTGGCTGCCTGTATGTGTCAGGGGGCAATTGACTGCACACATGTCACACTAGTGGCCCCTGGCAACACTGCACACAATAAGGGCAACAGAAAGCCCCCGTATCCCATCAATGTCCAGGCAATAGTGGACCACCGGGAATCCCCGCCAACGCTGCCGCAAACCACCCAGGCAGTGTGCATGATTCCCACACCTTCCGACAGCCCATCATCAAATTGCACCATCAGGATGGCACCTATGGAAATGCACTGCTCGTTGGCCAATACCAAATGCACACACCTCAACTCCACAATCATGCAACACACGACACAGGAAATGGCCACGTCACAAGCTCACATAGAACATGCACACCCACCTGACACAACAGCACAATTCGATGTAGGAACCTGGGCCAGCCATGTACATTAGCCATCAACGGCATGGCACCTCGGCCACACCATAGCAGATAGTGTTAAGAAGTGGGCACCAGGCATGTGCGAAGGAGTCAAGTGACCCATGAATGAGTATGTACACAATGCCAAGTGTGGCGTGGATGTGCTGGGCAGACTGGAGTATGCAGACCACACACATATCCATGTCGACATACACCGGTGGTGTATGGAGTGTATTGGACAGTGGTGCAACCATGTCATTCCAGCCAGGGGGGAAGATCGTGGAAATGTAGACTGTTACGTCCCCCCTGTAAGTGTGAGCGGAGTGGGCCGGCCCTGCGTAGGCCAGGCCAGGCCAGCGTAGGGGTATGAATAAAAAGCACGTAGCCCTGAGCGTGATCCTATACCGGAATGCCCAACGTCTCTGCCAGGGCAGCACCCCGCCAGGAGGCCTACGCCGTCGTCCTGAGCTGAGTTTCCTGCGATCCGGTGTGCCTGCTGTACCCGGGGCTGCTGGTCCCCAAAACCATCTTGCCCGCCCGGCGCAGCCAGGCCTCACTGCTCACCTGCCAACACCGGCATGTGTCAAGGAGGGCCCACTACGTGCCGAGGCAACCTCCAAGCCCGAGGCCCGCGACCTTGGCAGCCTGCTCAGACCATCACGGCCTCCTCGAGCAAGGCCCTCAGTCCTCCTTTCTCGTTGAGATACTCCACCGGCATACACAGTGGACAAGTGGGTCACACATTTGAAACTGAGTCTTGATTTTTTTATTTCAGAGTGTGTACAATTGTACGCAAGGAGAGGCGTAAGAGGAAGATGCGGTTCAGTCCAGAGGAAGAAAGGATCATCGTTACGGAGGTGATCGAACACTACTAACAGCTGCTCTTGTGCCACTTATTCTGTGCATAGCAAGCCAACGACACATGGCTGTGGGCCCCGGCTGAGCCCTGGCTCCAGACTGCACTGCGGACAAGTAGGTCACACATGTGGAACTGACACATGATTTATTTATGGCAGATTCTATGCCATTGTACACGCATCATCGCAGACTGCATCCCCTTTCAGCACTGGTGCCACTTACTCTGTGCCCCGTAATCCATGTACACTCCCTGGTTGAGCTTTGCTGGTGTGTGAGACTATGGCCTGGGTGTTGTCATCATCATCATGTAGCCGATACTGATTTGCTGTCAAGAATGCGTCTGTAGCATTCATTTCCTACATATTGCCTGTGTCTGCTTGGTTCTGCCATCTGCATCAGGCCCTGGAAGAACACTTTCCACTGTCCCCTGAAACACTCCGCGTCATTCACGTTGGACATCGACGAGGACCGGCTCAGCACTGGTATCCCTATCTCATTGCACCGTAAATCACCGTCCCTTGGCGGTGTGCCTGTGCCGGCCGCACTGAATCCGGGGCCACTAACTCTGTGCACCACAACTCATGGACATGTTCTGATTGAGTACTGTGCTGTAGACAGCACATGCAACAATGTTACCTCAAGCAGTGGGGAAGACCTGGGACGATGATGAGTGAGATGTAGCAGGTTTAACACACCCTACTGCAGCTGCAGCAGGGTTATCCCGAATGTGTGCTGCATTTTGCTGCACACATAGAAAGAGGAAAAAGCTTTAGAGGATTAATTCTGTGCAAGAAGGTGTCCCTTTCCTGCACAAAAAAAATCCTGTCTACACTGTACGCACAATTGCACCATGGTGCAAGAGTGTCTGCCTTGGCGCTAGGCAGCCCAAAGGCCGCTAGCACAAGGAAAGGACAGGGGTGGGTTGTATTATGTTAAATACGGTGCATTCCTGTTCTTTTCTTTTCGTGCAGGGCAGCAAGGTGGTTTAATAAATTTGCCTCTGTGTTTTCAAACCTGTGTATTGCGGTTAGTTGCAGAAGCCGGAAATTAATTTTCAACTCACTCTGTTAGTGAGTGCTTACAGTAAGCCCGCCATATCTGCCCCTCTGTCTTAAAAGTTGCTAACTATTACCATATATATTGCCTTTCTGTGTAGTGTGGACGGGACACCCCAAGACCGTTCATTTCTTTTGAGCATTCATCCCCAGGAACTACATACTGTTATTTTCTTTGAACCTATTTGAGAAGTAAAAAGCGATTAAGAACTCCGTATGATCTCGACATGTTTTATATAAAATTTAAATCTGTGTCAGCGACTCTGGCAGACTTCAATTTTCTTTGCAATAGTTCTTGCACTGAAGCTCCTGGCCTCTGCTGCGGACCAATTTGTTGGGTCCTCAGCTCGGCTCTTCTTGGAAGGAGAGTAGGTCAAGTGACCCCACGTCAGAGCAGACCGCTAAAGCCAGCTCCCTTCGGTGACATGATTCTGGGAGGAAGACAATATGGCTGGTTATTGTGGTTCTAATCCCCACTCCATGCAGCGGATGCCGTAAATAGAGTGTCAAGGATGTGAAAGCTTTATTGGAATTCTTTGCTTATTACTTATGAGCTCGGAAAAAATCCTGGGTCAAAAGGTGGCTGGTATACCCAAACACCACGCTGGCTGCAATGGATTCATGGTTTTCAGACGACTGTTTGAGTATTTCAAGCACATCTTTTTTGTCCATCTCGCCATCCATCTCCCCACCCTTCTGCCTCACTCTTCTCCTTGCATTCACATTTGGCTCATTTTGCAAAACTAGTGTTGACAGTTTTCTCTCCTGACCTTGACGTCCACACTGGCTGGTGGGCATGTTTTCTGAGACACTCTGGGGCATATGCACAAGCCCCTATCACCACCACAACAACGTCACTTTTACAAACGTTGTGAAGCGATAGGCACTGCGCCTTATGTACAAGGCAGCTTTAAGCCACTTAACGTGGCTTAACACTGCCTTGTACATACGGCCCCCGTTCACGCTATGGTTAGCGGGAAAGAGTGGGCGGTGGGTGTTGCGGTGGGCGTACTACCAAAACACCCATTCATTTTGGCGCTGCCCCCTATGTACAAGGGTGGCGTACATGGGAGGCAGCTGTCTCTTTCATGTGTACTGCTTGAAGCAGCACACATGAAAGAGACAGAAAGGCATTTTAGAATTGTTTATGTGCAGGAAGAGACACCTTTGTACACATAAACAATCCTACCCTGCACGCAGATATCCTGGCACTATGGTGCAAGTGTGCCTGCGATAGTGCTGAGTTGCTAAACTTAGCACCATCGCAGGGGGAAACGCAAGGCAGCACCACATTCTTGTAAATATGGTGCAGCCTTGTCTTTCAGAAGTGGCGGAGCACGGCTTTAAGCCAAAGAGGCTAAAGCCGCACTCCACCACTTCCTTGTACATATCCCCCTCGGACTACTGTCAGGAGAACTGAAGGCCATATTTATGAGGCCTTGCAACACTTTTGCGCCACCATTGCATCACTTTTTGTGATTCACCGGTGGCATAAAAATTGTGCCATGTTGCACCCTATTTACAAAGTGATGTATCTAAGCAGATGCGTCACTTTGTAAAGCACTACATTATACCTGTGTCAGGTATAATGTATGAGGGGTGGGCTTTCCCCCATAAAAAGCCTTGTAGAAGTGACGCAGTTAAATCTATCAGATTTCACTGTGCCACATCTAGGATGCCACTGCATCAAAATCTTACGCCATTGGACTTGCCCATGTGTAATGACACATTGCTGGAGTTGGGTCACTTTTTCGACACACTCCAGCAATGCGTCATTACTGCGCCTACAGATATGTCAGAAATACTGACTTATCTAACTTCTTGCGTCATGGAGTGCTGTACATTAAATATGGCGCAAACATCGTGTCGCAAGGAGGGCATAGTTAAAACTGTTGCATCACTGTTTTCATGCAGCGATGCAACAGTTTTCATAAATGAGGCCCTAAATACTTTGCACAGTCAAGGAATCAAGCGATGACAGCCTCTTCTCACATGTGCACTTTAATTTGCTTTTTTGGGGGTTCTGCTGGAAATTCCCAGATGCTTCTAGTTTTCTAGAAACACGGCTAACACAGCTGAAAAATCAAAGTTAATTTACGTGATTCCACTCTTGCTTTTTTTTTTAATGGGTCTCCCACCATTGTTATGTTTTTTTCTAAGCCCGGATTTATATATTAAACATGCAATCAATTCACGAAATGCTCCTCAAAATATTTCAGTCTATTTAATCCAGATTTTTTTCTCATGGTCCCCAACCTTCACTTTATTGTAATCCTGTCTGCAGCATTCAAGAAATAAGTTAGTGAGTGTATATAAGCGAGCAGCTTATGTCCCTCACTGCCACCATGTGGGCACTATAGTTTAGTAAAAGGACAAGGGAACGAGGTACTACCTGGTCTCCTCATTGTGTTGTTTCCTCTTTCCTCCGAAATGTTGGACTCGCTGCACACTTCAGATTACCCTAGTTGCAGTTTAGTAATTGATGATGTTTATTGTGTGGATAAGTTTCAATCCCTAACATTATTAGATTAATCTGTTGGTCAAGTTATCCTCTTACAGGTGCAGTGTTTGGGGCAAGTAAATGCACTCTCAATTGTTCCATGTATGGCTCTCCTGCTAGACCAAGTATATAATCACCGCCATGGTCTGTACCACCAACTTGTTCCAGAGAACGCAATCAATTTCAGTCTAATGAGAATTCATTTGCCAGAAGTGCATAGACAAGTAAAGAAGTGAGTGAGTGTACTAGCGAGTGAGTGAGTAAGCGAGTAAGTGAGCGAGCAAGTGAGGGCTAAAAGTGCTTCTAACACTGATAGGTATGATGGAGGGTCCCATTTCACTGTTTCCACTTCGAATTTGTTGCACCACGATCTGAGCACATTTATGGCTCTCATGCATGGCACCCACACAAAAAAGGTGACACCACCACCACATTCTTGCCTCCAAGTTCTGCCATCCTCCCACATGGACTTCCTCACATACCCTGCCAATATGATCCTCACACTGGTTGCATTGGCTTTTCTATAACACACTTTCACACTTTGCGATGACAACCAGATATGTTACTTTGTTTGAAGGCTTTGCAAGATGCAGCTCACCTGAGTGGAAGAGGTGCAGTTTTGTCTACATGGCAAGTGTTAGCTGGGCATGTGAGAGCACCCCTGTGGTGCGTCGGAGCAACTAGCCTGTCCTGTGAAAGGGAGAGAGGTGCTGAGCAAAACAAAGTGCTCAGGAGCCCCCCTGAACCAGTTGTATCTGGTTCTCCCATTGCCTACACTTTTAGGACAAAGGATTTGCTGGTATAAAAGAAGGGGCTGTGACCCCATGAAAATGTTCTCTTTTGGATCCTGACAGAGGGGGGGCTGGCTGCTGGGGGGGCCCAGGAGGGACCGCCATGGGGGCTGCCTTCTTGCTGGAGGGCCCTGTGTGCTGGCCCCTTGGCCCTACCTTGCCCCCTGGATGCCTTCAGAACCTTTTGGACCTTTTTGCTTGTCCGTTTACTCTGCCAAGGCTTGATGCTGCCTTTTCGCGCACTGTGAGCGCGATGCTGTGAGTTGATTTCGCCCCCCTGGGGAAAAGGAGCACAAGGGCTCCGCAGCATGGCGCTACAAACTTCCCCCTGCTGGAGGGGAGAGAGGCGGGAGCCCACCCCGCATGGCCGCCTATTTTGGATATTCTAATCACAGGTGCCCACCCTGCATTATGGCCGTTAATGGCCGCATGTTTCTATTTTAATTAAGCGGGTGCCCACCCCACTGTAGATCTTTAATTACGGAGGGAGCCTACCCCTCATTGTGTCCAGAGTCGAGAAAATCACCGCCGCGGCCATCGTGCAAAGCCGGAAGTCAGGCCCGTGCCGCCTGACTGTGGGCGGGGCCTGGAGTGTTCCATTTCCACTTCCCCCTGCCTGGGGGAAGCCGTCCCATGCCGCATTGGGCCCAGGTGAAGAAGATGGCAGTGCGGGGCTCCCAGAGGTGAAGGGAAGCCCCGTGCCACAGAAGAGGTGCTGCCACAGCCTTTTCCTGCGGAGGGGTCGTGAGGCACATTGCTGGTGCCTGCCCCTGCCGCATCCAGAGAGAGGAGTCCCCTGCGCAGGAGCCTGGTGAGTAAGGGCTGGGCAGGGGACATGGCTGCTTCAACGGGGGCCACAGTGTTTTAGAGCCTACAGGGCTCCAACGATGCCTATCATTCTTTTCTAGAGGGCCCAGAGGGGCCCATGCTTTTCCCCAGTGGTGGGAGTCTGAGCTGTCCCGCCAGGAGAGCTGGCCGCTCCAACATGGGCATGTTTATTCCTAGAGCCTAGATGGCTGCAACGCTCCGCATATTTTCCAGAACCTGTGTGGCTCCACCGTTTTGCATATTGTGTACAGAGCCCTCTGTGGCTCCAACGATTAGGGGGCATGTATTTGTTTACAGAGCCTGTGTGGCTCCAGTGCCTCGCCTAAATTATTCCTAGAGCCTGCGTGGCTCCAATATGGGGGCAGAGTTTATTAAGAAGCCCCAGAGGCCCCCGAGGGCACAGCCGTGCCAGGGCCCGTTTTGCCTAATTGATCAGAGGGCACAGTGAGTGCCAGGCCTGCAGGTGTGACCCACTGCTGCGCAGCACTTAGTGCCAGCTGCGCCGTTTAGGCCTCCTTCTTGAGATTAACAGCTGCCCAGCAAGTAGTGGGCAGCTGCAACGTTTAGGTCTGCGCTAAAGTGTGCACCCTTGACTTCCGCTGAATTGGCAGCGCGCCCTGACATTCTGGACACATGGCATTTGAGCCCCTTTTTGAGATGGCTAGTTGGCCAGGGGGACTGTTAGGTTTATAGGGCGCAAGGCCCTACTGTGATTTTGGGTGCTAGGAAATGTGATTCATGTAGAATGATTTATGCACCTGTGTTGATACCTCTAAATGTGTTATATGATTAGGAGGTTGGTTCGCATATTATGGTTTATGCTAGTGAGATTTATTTCCTAATGTAGTTATACTTAGGAGGTTAGGGTCTAATGCATTTAGACTTGTGAGATGATGGCCTCATGTGTTTATGATGGTGAGGTTGGCGCAGAATGTAATTCGCGCCTGATGTGATACTGTGCATAATGTAGTTTATGTTACAGACTGATGCTAAGTACAGTGGTTACCAGTAGTTACTGGTTGTGTTCTATGTTTATGATAAATTCTACATCTACTAAGTTCACTTTGTGATGGTTCTGGCAGCGGTCCAGTTGGCCCTGTCAGGTGTAAATAATCCCTTGTAAATATAATCCCATGCCAGGTTTTGATATAACCTTGTGTGGAGTTCCTTTTGTGGTGTGCCTGGGATGTGGTTGCAGTGTGCGTGCGCAAATGCTTTACACATTGCCTCCGGGATAAGCCTGACTGCTCGTGCCAAGCTACCAAGAGGGTGAGCAGGGGTTATCTTTGGCGTGTAACTTCCTTGCCCTGACTAGAGTGGTGGTTTCTGCCTGGCTTTGGCGCAAGCCTTAGCCAACCAGAAACCCCATTTCCAACACAGTGGCATAACTAGGTTGCCATAGGCCCTAGTGAATGCAAAGTAACTGGGCACCCTTCACTAGGATGTCATCTCATTATGTCAGCTACCCTGACACTTCTCAACCTCCTTTCAACAGAGTCTGCAGCTGGCATATCAAAACTCACTACCATTCTTGTATGCACACTATTGTATTTCCACTCCCTACACTGTATTTCTGCAAGTCAAATCATAACCCTTAAAAGAATTACCACAGACAGTAGATTTGGCCCTTGCAAAGTGCATGCAGACAAATATAAAACATTCAGGGATCCCACACCTACACTGCTTTCATCACATAGGCACATCCCTCCCACAGCACTAACACAGGCATATGTCACTCTGCACTGGGAAAGTGTCAAGAATCGGTACCTGAGCCTGGTGAATCCACAGGAGCAGAAGGGCTGAAGTTCAGTTGGTGTATAGTTCCCAACTCCCCGACACCTCTGAATCAGAATACTCTCTGAACTCAGAAACGGGGGGAAAGGGGAATGGGAAAAAAGAGAGACTGCCACTCTGGTGCCTTCGCTGCTATCCCTCAGGGGAATATCTGCACCTGAAATGACAAGCACAGAATTACTACGTCCTGAACCCCTCAGAGAACCTAATAAATAAACATCACATTAAACATCTCATTTACCTGTCTGATAGTGGATTTAGCCTCTCTCTATTTTGTTAGAAATCTAATGCAACACTTTCTTTCTGGAGTTCAGTAAATAAACGTTTGAATTGTCCTGTTGATTTAATCCAAATGATTAAACTGTCTTTCTCCTTCTTTTTTAGGTATTCCTACTGAAATGGATGTAGCCTTTGAGCTTGGTAAGTATAATACATATATATATTTCTACATACATTAAAGTTACGATGGTTGTAGAATTACTCTGCTTGCAGATATACTTTTACAGGGGTTTTAAACGCAGCAAATCTGGTAGTACACTGTTATTCAGTAGTTCAGGCAAGAAACTAATGAAGAGGAGTTTGCAAGTAATACTCTTCTAAAACGAACTTTAAAGTCTTTGTTTGTCCCAGTCTTTTCCTTGGCTCTGGAGCACAGAGTCAATAATTAGAAATGTTGCCCCTTTTAATTATTGGATATTCTGTCCTTCTTGTGATAAAAGATAGGCAGTCATTAGCTGGACTGTTCCATAAACTCAGTCTGAGTGCTGCTCTTTAAATTAACTGGTATCCTTCTGAAGAAAACTGCCCCTATGGAAATGTCAGCTCATGGACTGGCGCTGAATTTAAACTAGTTCAGGAGATTAACAACCCCACCAGCGGTAACTCGACTCTGCGATGTTTCAAAAGCCTCAAACTCCTCGCTGCTTACTGGAACTCAGAAAAAATTCAATTTACTGAAGAGAAAAATTTTGTCACTGAGGAGAGTAGTTCAGACCCAGCCTCCTCTGAAAATATGACATTTGAAGTGCACAGAGCTGCTGAAGCTCGCGAGCAAGAACAGAGCGGCTGTCAGGCTGAAGGAAGGAAAAACACTAGAACGCTAACTCCCAGTGCCTGTCCTCCATGTTGGGTGTTCCCAACCTGATGAAGCTTCTTGACACCAATTCTCTCCATGTAAAGGGTGAAAGCGCTAGCCTGGAAACCCTCCCAAACATACGATCTGGACATTCTAGCACTGAACTAGGGAAAATCTGATCAGACCTGACACAAAGGCACAGCTTTTAACCTGTAGGCTACTTACCCTGCACTCAAAAAAGACAATGCTCATCCTGCATTTGCACAGTCACATCCCTCACAAATAACTCACAAAACATGGTGGTCATCCTGCACTCACACAATCCCACTGCTCACACACAGGTACACTGCACTTCAGGAAGGAGAAGAGTTTGGACAGATGGAGACATAAGAGACACAGGTTGAGGATCTGATGCATCACTCCACTTGTGTAATTCAAAGCTCTTCAAGTAAGCTGCACGGATGCTTGAATGTCCACTAAGTTTATCAAATCTCCCACAAGCCACACCTGGACCAGCACAGACGACTATTTGAGTATGATCTTTGTTGAATTTTACAGGAAATAATCTTGGAATCAAAATAATGTATCACTTGCTTTCTAAAAAAAACAAGGTGGCGGCTTTCTTTGTAGTGCAAGCATAGGAAGAAAGAAAGAAAGAAAGAAAGAAAGAAAGAAAGAAGAAGAAAGAAAGAAAGAAAGAAAGAAAGAAAGAAAGAAAGAAAGAAAGAAAGAAAGAAAGAAAGAAAGAAAGAAGAAAACTTTGCTCTTGTTTCATTGATGGTATTGTTGGAGTTGGGGAATGAATATTTCTAAGTTCATGTTTAAAAACTATCATATTTAATAAACGCCTCTCGATGCTGTGATATAATCTGATGTACTAAGGTGAAATACTTTTCAAAAAAATAAACTTTTTTGAATTTTAAAGACAATTTATCATATGTTTACATAATATTTATTGACCGATTTCTATGCCAAATGTTCCCATGGCTCAGCTCATGCTGGAGATCTTAGAGCTAAGATGAGCACCTAGATCAAAGACAAACCCTTAACTGGGCCCTCCCTTTTAATTTGTTGGCTCAACCACCTTATTTACTCTAGTTCCCCCTCTCTCAGTATCTTCCTCTTGGCAGCAACATCTTGTTTTCCTAGATTCTGCCTGGTTTTCCACACTCATCAGAAAGATAACTATTTCTACACCTGTGGTTTTACTAAGGAAGAATGGCGCATTAGAGTTGCCAATAAATTGTTTAAAGTTACCTGTGCAGGGGGGCATGGCTTGACACCCAAAGAAGATGGCAGCTTCTGCTGTGATCCATGACAAGGCGGTGCAGGCCGACGATCTTCTCATACTGATCCCGTGACCTACTGAAAAGCGAACACGTAGGTCTGATATGGGGAAGCACTCAGCGCCTGCCTGGTGAAGTCTACAGCTGGCCGCAAGTAAGGATGCAGTGTTTTTCTTAATTATCTCAGTCACCCTCAGGAGCAGCTGCCATTTTGTGATGCGGTCGCTCCATATCTTTACAATACAGCACTGAGGAGTCGCGCTTCAATTTACCTCAACATTGTTCACCTTAAAGGAAGATGCCTAAAAACAGCAATCTTCTTAAAGGTATATGCACATATAATTTCAAATGAGCTCTTATTTTACCTGTTTTCTTTTTTCTGGTGCTCTAAGCATTCTGTCAGCCTTCTGACTTCAGATTTTATTTTTGCCACTTATCTGCCATATTTATGCCGACTTTTCCTTCTATTCCAAGCATTGATATAACTCATCGCAGTCACGAAAGAGTTGGTCTTATTTTATTGATATCTTGTACTGCCTATGGAAAGAATAAGAAGACCAAGCTCTGCCACCTTCTCCCCAGCATGCACATTCATCAAGAATTCCACAGTTTCCTCAAAGTTTCCGCAATGGAATCTTCTTTAACTCCTCAGTCAAAAAATGGCACATCTTCAACTACGGCAACCGCGACTACTATGCCGGCAAGTTCTGCATAGGATTCCACGAAGCTTCTGAAAAATAAACCACCATCTCCAGAAAAATCCTCACCTCCTGTCTCGTTGAACCTCGTACTTGAAGAAATTCATGCCTTACGACCCTTTATGGAGGAAACATACACTAAATTACAATTTCTTACTGAGCGGTGGTCTCAAATGGATGAACGTCTAAAAGCAGGGAAGCAGAATGTTTCCTCATATGGTATAACTGACAGCAAAGTGAGTTATCTTCAATCGCTGGTCTCTTCTTTGCAGAAGCAAGTTGAAGATTTGTAAAACAGAAATAGAAGAAATAACTTTCGTATATATGGTGTACCAGAGAACACGGAGGGCTTAGACCAAAAATGTTATTCCTAAAGTGCTAAACCTACCCGAAGGTACCTCCCTGAACATTCAATGTGCACATAGACTGGGTCGTCAACAAGTTAATGCTTCTGGCTCAAAGCGCCTAAGAGGTGTCATTTTATAATTCTTAGAGTATACAGATCTACTTAAAGTTCTCTCTGCATCCAAAACAACAAGCCGTTTATCTTGGTTAGGCCATACTTTATTTTTCTCAAGATTACCCCAAGAGTACGTCGGACAGACGCAGAGAATTTCTAATTATGTGGCGGGATCTTTGCGTTCTTGATGCTCTCTACGGCCTTTTTCATCCTTGTCTCTTTATGGTTACCTACATAAACAAAAGGATCCACCCGCAAGTACAATAGATCAAGAGTCTCCCGTTTATACCATGTGTATCCCACGGTCATGGAGAATACACATCAGTTGTTAAAATACCCCTCACACACCAAAAGGGCCCTTGGTGTCATGCTTCATCATAGGGGTCTTCCCGCCCCTCTACGGGACGGGGCGTGCTACGACCTACGTATACGTGGGAGCACTGTTCTTAATGAGACTACTATGTGTAGTGCAAGGGTGTGCAAGGAAGGGTCAGGAGTGAATGGAGAGTGATTTAAAAAATACCTGGCTCTCTGGACTGGGAAAAAAATGTTATTCTGCCATACACCCTCCTCCCCCACCTTTTTACTAATACCAGCTTAGATGGCAGAATAAAAAAAATTTCCCAGTCCAGAGAGCCAGGTATTTTTTAAATCACTCTCCATTCACTCCTGACCCTTCCTTGCACACCCTTGCACTACACATAGTAGTCTCATTAAGAACAGTGCTCCCACGTATACGTAGGTCGTAGCACGCCCCGTCCCGTAGAGGGGCGGGAAGACCCCTATGATGAAGCATGACACCAAGGGCCCTTTTGGTGTGTGAGGGGTATTTTAACAACTGATGTGTATTCTCCACGACCGTGGGATACACATGGTATAAACGGGAGACTCTTGATCTATTGTACTTGCGGGTGGATCCTTTTGTTTATGTACGCTTTATTGGGAGGAAGTATCCACCTCCACCACTCGTTGAGTGGAACCTCTCTACTCCCCTCTTTGTTTTTCTTTTCTTTATGGTTACCTACAGAAATGAGACTACCTATGAAGATCCAGTTAAACTGAAAAGTGTCATAAATTCTTGCAAAATAGAAACTATGGACACTTTTGTCGCTTCAACTTCTCATTCTGGTTAAAAATTCTTAAAGCATGTTGATGTTCAGAATATTTGCTTGTTTTTTTCAAATATTGTTGTGTACTTATTTTTTTATGCAACTCCTTTTTTGACATGAATATCCTAACGTTGATGTTAATTTTTAGCACATAACCCGCTTTCTTTCACTTCTCCTTTTTAGGTATCTTATTTTGTGTACTTGTCGTTGTCACGCATCTTGTCAAGTACAGTTGTCCGTGTGCGGGATCTAGCTGCACTGTTCTTCCATGTGGTTTCACCCCCGTCTTTTTTGGAACAGTATAGGTATGTGTTACTTCCCTTGTGTTTTTCTTTTTCTTTTACTCTTTGTTTTTCTCTTCGAGTTCTCTCTTTATTTCCCTTTTCCTGTTATCTTCCTATCTTAATCGACCTCCTCTTTTTTTTCTCATTTTCCTGATTCCTTCTTCTTCCATGGTGTTCTTTTTTGTGCTTTTTTTTATTACACATGATGTTGTGGTTTACATTTTATCAATTTTATATTGTGTCTGGTTTACTTCATTTTTTCTTTATAATGAATATTATATGTCACTGAATATAATTTCTTGGAATGTACGAGGCTTAAATTCTCTGATTAAAAGCATGTTTTAACACATTTAGCTAAACTAAAAGCTGACATAGCATTGATCCAAGAATTCCATCTTACAGAGAGCGGATCCTTAAAATTGAAGAGAGATTGAGTAGATCTCCGGGAGATGGTAAAAGAAATGGTGTTGTCATGCTATGTCACAAATCTCTTTGCGTTAAACTTGTGTGTCAGGAAACTGCATACAATGAGCTCAAATAATTTTCTTTCCCAGTTTCAGCACTATGGCCTACGTATGTTCATTTACTACATGGCATCATCTGCCTTTCATTCGTCAGGTTGAATGCAGTTATTGCTGTCTCTGTCTTGTCTTCAGAAGCCACCCACCAGCATGAGCATAACTTTTTCTTTGACCTCTGCTAGTGTCAGGCAGCCAGTGTTGAATAGCGGATCTGCATTTACAAAAGTCACCATGCGCACGTTTTGGCCATTCAGTGCATGTGTAATTATGCCTTCAGTAAATTCAGCTTCTTGGAGTCTGACTTTCACAATAATGGGAATCAGACGGAGCTAACAGCAAGCTCTAAGAGGTGCAAGCGCTCCAGTGGTCTAGTATGCAGTGATGCTGGAGACATTTTCAGACTGGGGTGCTGACATCAATGTTACGTCACTAAACTCATATGGATCCTGAAAAATCCAAGCATCACACAAAGAACAAGTGTCACAAATGAGCCACATCCATTCAGCAGCAGACTTATAAAGTTGTAGTCTGTAGCTGGTGTTCCATTCAGGAGTACACTGTCACAAACATATCACTAAAGCATGGGTGGGTTCCACTTTCATTTACAGACAGAGCACATTCAATTGACATGAGCACTATATTTGTATAGACTGATAATTTTACAGATAAAACTATATAACACACAAATGGAAATTATATGGAAAATAAATTTCAGTGAATATTTGTCATTTGCGCATCACCAAGTAAAGTGTCTTCATTGTTTTAAGTCTATTAAAGTCTTTGTTTCCATCTTACTTTAGAATTATAAAAAAGTGCTTCATATGTGACTTCTTTTTTATTTATTTTGAAACATTTGTACATTTAATTTCCAGGTATTTAGATTTTGTCATGTGTTAGAAGCAACCGACTTCCTACTGTCTTTCCTTTCACACCAGCAACATTTTCACTTAGTTCACTTTACAAAATCTTCACACTTTTCAGAAAGCAAAAGAAAACAAAAAAAAAACAGTCACTGTGTTCAAAGAATAATCAGCAGTTTGTCAGAACTTACGTTTGTCATATGCTTTTCAACACAGCAAATGTACCAAAATAAAAACAACATTTAAAGTCATCTTTGAGGCTGTTAACATACCGACCTCCATCATGGGTGCTTAGTTACCCTCTCAGGGCTCAAAGGGCTGTTATAGTTTGATCCCTCCTACCTCTGGGGCCCGGGACATTGCAGCGACTGCATCGCTAGTAGCCACGCCCCTTTACATAAACCTTGTCTCAGTAAGTTTGGTAATGCAGCAAATTAGTGATAATATGAAGGGAGGTGCTAGGTCAAGCTTGCAGCTCCAGAACTGTAGTACCACTTTGACCCTCAGACATGTTAACTAATTAAGGGGCATATTATCAAGCATGGCGTTAAAATTATGGCCGCTTTAGCGGCAGAAAACTGCTGCTAAAGCGGCGATAATGGGCTTGATAATATGCCCTTGAGAATTCCCATAGAAGCCCATGTCTGGTGTGAACATGGGCTTCTATGGGAATTCTCTGCGGCATATTATCAAGCCCATTATCGCCACATTAGCGGCAGTTTTCTGCCGCTATAGCGGCGATAATTTTAACACCGTTACTTGATAATATGCCCCCAATTACTTTAAGGTCTGACCAACCAACACTCTTCGTTGCCTGTCCTGAGAGTAATATTAGAAGACAACATGAGTACTAAAATGACAGTAACAATTAGGTGTGTGAAAAGAGATGTTTTGCAAGCAAGGTTTCTGAATTTTGCAGTATGTGTGAGCTTGTTGGTTCATGTTTTACCCACTCCTTCGCCCTTTTAAGTTTTGTGTGCATTGCAAGACCATTTCACTTTAATGAAACTTGGCTGAAATATAACATGCAGGCAGTCTTTTTCTCTGCAGGTTTACCAGTTTCATGTACTTGTACTCACAGTGGAATTGCGCAGAACATTGTCTTCTGCAAAGCCTATCTCATGAAAAACCATTTCAACGGCATTAATTAACAATATATGCATCATAAATTGCTGCAAAAGTCAGGATTTTATACAGATTCGGAAAAGCGACAAACTTTGAATGTTCACAAGTTCCAATGTTTTCCCTAAAATGTAACAAAGGGTGCAAGTAAAAAAAACCATAATCCTTCACAGAGCCCCATGTTTCATCCCTGGAGGCCAGCTGACCTGCTCAATAGAGCATCCTAGGATCTTTTCAAGAAGGTCAGTAAGCAGGGCCAGCTTTTGGCATGGGCGAGCTTGCATTAACCCTCACCCCTTTTCGGAAGAGGGTCCTTCCCTACAACCAGCAGCGTAGCCAGTGTGTTATGGGCCCCAGTGCAAGGAAAGAAATGAGCACAAGTCCACTGATTGAACTGCAAAATGCAGCAATAATCAGGGTCCAGTTGGCCCATCAGGCCTCTGGGCCCTGGTACCACTGCACCTGCTGCACCAATGGAAACTATGCCCCTGCCTGCAATTTGGCATCTGAATGATGGAGGTGAGATGTGTGTGATTCAGGTGAACTGAGAAGATCGGAAATGTTTCTTCTCTGAGACCAGCCACTACTCAGAAGTAACCAGCCAGGATATACCCGTGAACACAGAAGGTTTGTAACTTTCACAGGTGATCAGCAACAAGTTATATATATGAATTGTGATTTGTCGGAGAATGATCTTCAATGCAATTATGTGTATATATAATTTCTTGTAAGAGATTATTTTGCTAAAAGTGTAAATATCTTTTTACCTCATTTTACCCACCAGCAGTAGTGAGGATGCCAAATTTGTTTCTGCCAAGCGGCAGGAGGGGTGCACTATCTGAGCAAAGGATGTGGTGTGCTGCGTGAGATGGAAAGAACAGAACATCACCATATATACTAAGGTATGGCTTTTTCCTGCTCTCTCCCTCGACTGGCACACAATCAGACTGCCTAGCACCATGCATACCTTTTGCACCATAGTAAAAAAGTGTCTGCATCATGTCTAGCATAGGTTTTGAATTAGAAAGTTCAGTGTTTAGTATTGTTAGTAGACGGGGCTTACAAAATCATGGGTGGATACAGCGGAACACGCATGTACCACCCGTAGAATGCCTCCTTGAAGCAAAGTAATGCAAAATAGAGCAAACTGCAGCTTTGCATTTGTTTCAAGCAAAGCAACTTTCCAGCCCAAAAAATGTTTTGTGCTGGAAAGATAATTTCAAATAAATATTTTGCACCGGTTTGTGTTACTTTCGTGACACACACCCGGTGAAACTATTGGGCACCTACCATATAAAACTCTTTTTTGCGCTTTCCCTATCCTTTTTAATCCGAAATGTTTTATTTTTATTTAGCACCATGAACAGGCGAGGCGGTGTTTTATGCAAAAGTTACCATTTCATGGTACAAAATGCTAAACAAGACACTAACATACTTTGGTTTATTTTAAAAATCCTTTCCTGCATGATTGGATCACGGAAAAGTTCAGATGTAGCATCAGAGAGTTACAATCGAGATCTGAAACATTAGTAGCATCAGAGGGTTAACACTGAGATCTGAAACTTATTAGTAGCATCAGATAGTTGAATTGAATCTGAAACTTCTCAGGACCTTTCTCCTTCCTCTTTTTATGTGTATACTGTGTGTTGCCTGCGGTGGTGCTGTTAGTAGCACTTTAAATGTATTTTAAATTATGACATGGTGGTGTGTTATTGTTTCGGTACAGCAGAGAGTCCAGCCCAATAGAACACTTACAGTGACTGAACAAAGAAAGCACAACGAGCCATCTCATCTGCAACCCACTCCTTCAGCAACGAGCATCAGAACCCACCTGAAAATACCTCCAGAGCACCAGAGACACTACCTCCCTCTTTATAGCAACTGTTGTAAACATGTGTGCTGGAATTATTGCAGCAAGGGCAGCGGCACCAGGTCCAAGGGGTAGGAGGGTCTCACTACGTTTCAACTATAGTTTGCTATTGCAGTAACTTTGCCAAGAAATCCTGCAAAACGGAAATTGCTTTTTACTATAGAAAACCACAAATTATTGTCTTTGCCTGTGCTCGTCCCTTTAGTAACAGCCCCCGAGCAGCGAATTAGGAGGGGATGGCAAGTTGTGACGTGAATATCACACAAATAAATAAGAAATATGTGTTGTTATTTAAAGTTAAGAAAACATTGGGCCTTATTTATGAGGCCTTGCAACACTTTTGCGCCGCTGTTGCATCTCTTTTTCTGACGCACCAGCGGCGTACAAAATGCGCCATGTGGTGCCCTAGTTACAAAGTAACGCATCTAAATGATGTGTCACGTTGTAAAGCCCTGCACTAATATTATACCTGAGTCAGTTATAATGTGTGTAGCGTGGGTGTTCTCCCACAAAAAGCCTCATAGAGTGGCGCAGTGAAATCTATCAGATTTCACTGCACCACTTCTAGGACGCCACTGTGTTAAAATCTTACCCCTGCCTCACAGAATGCTTAGACTGACACTCATGTGTAACGACCCATTGCTGGAGTTGTGTCACTTTTGCGACACACTCCAGCAATGCATCATTGTTGCGCCTACAGATACATCAGAAATACTGACATATCTGTGACTCCTTGAGACATGGTATATTAAATACGCTGCATCCATCGTGTCGCAAGGAGGGCGAAGTAAAATCTGTTGCATCGCTAATTTCATGGATAGATGCAACAGTTTTCACAAATGAGGCCTATTGTGTCTTACTTGGCAGTGTTCCAGCCAAAACATCGCCTAGAATCTGTTAGAAGAGAAAACAAGGCCTATTTAGAGAAACCATCGAATCCCGAAATGGCAGAGATGTTTACATCACCTGCTTGGGCGCCTGATGGTGAAGGGCAGGCAGAGCTCGGTCACGTGCGCGAGGACCAAGAGCTGTGCCCGCCTTCAGACGGTTTATCGTCTCCTCAGTCTGTGCCAATGATAAATGAAAATAATCCTGGCAGAGGCATTCAAGGATAATAATGTGTGTTTTCTTCCTCAGCAGATGTTCTGCAGGTGGGGCACCGGCTGCCTGGATGCAGCGAGCTCTGCGGATGAGCGGAGGCAAAGTCTGGGGCCCAGAGATATTCAAACGGAGACCTCGAGGCACTAAGTGCAGCTCAGACCTGCTTTTACTGAAAGCACCTGTGCGCCATCACTGCAGGCCTGTTGATGCTCCCTACCCAGATTGCTTTGCAGCCACACTGTGCTAAATGATATGTTCTCGGAAAGGCTTCAAGCATATTTGTTGTGTATAAAGTATTGCAGCAGGCACCATTGACGTCTGTACTTTAGAGTATGATATTTACCATTCATCCGTATACATCCCTAATGATGTCTTCAATAAAATCATATTTGGCATCACACAACACTACTGTACTTTCCAGTGTTCCTACTGCATAACTCTTGTTCCTGACACTTCCAAATGTCTCCCACTGTAGCATAAGTAGTTGTGGTACTTGCTAGCCCCTAGCATCAGAGGGCGGGAAAGAGTCAAGGGTAATATCTAACGGGAAAGTGAAAGGAACAACAAGCATTGGCAATGCCAATATGACTGGCTTTAAAGAAATGTTGATTGGTAATGTGAAGCATTACAGGTAAATAGCATGGGAATGGAAATGTATTTGTGTTTAAATAGAAATACCTATGGTAAAAGAAATACGTTGTCCTGGGGAGCCAATCAGGCAGGTATTTGTTGTCAATGGCTTTTCATCACAAACAATGGTGGCCTCCTGTGTTGACCATAAGTTTCCCAAAATTAACCATAAGTCATACAGTCATAAGATTACATAGTATACAAAATTACAGTAGTCAAAAATAAAATACATTCTCTTCAAAGAGAGAATAACAAGGATTCTGACAAATCTTCTATACCCACTGTTTGTCTGAGAGGGTAGCTTTTACCAAAGCGATATGCCTAGTATGGTAATCTGTGAGATTCTATGTTACAAAATGCCTATTTGTAGGCTTTAATACAGAGTAATAACACTCTACTCTTAACTGCATATTGACCTCAACATATGCCTTTCACAATTGAGCAGTGAGGGTGCTGCCCGATTGACTTAATGCTGTGTGCTCTCGAACCTCAACCCCCTCTCTCTAGATGTCGCCACCGACGCAGCTTCCGGGTTAGAATGCCAGAGAAGTCACTAAGAAAACACTGGTGGAGAAAGCCATAACTCAGTAGGATAAAAGTGAAAGGAAACCTTACCTTGATAGTCAGCATTATTCTGCATGCCGGGGCAGACTGGATATCGCTGACACTACTGATGCTGCTGAATTTATGCAGCAATGAACAACAGCGTCTTGACGATGGGCCAGGGGCCTGCTTGGAGCTGCAGATGGTGATGGCTCAAGACGGATATAGCATGGAGGGGACAGGGTGGGAAGCCAACAGGTGCCTCGCTGAGATAAGAGAGACACTCTGTATCAAGGAGTCGATGCAGTAGGCCTGCCCTTCCCAGTGGAGAGTCCATGTTTAGGATTTCTGCTGCCCCCTTTGTTTCTCTCATCTCAGCTTACTACTCATACTTGCTACCCTAGATAAGCCACTTGATTAACAAGTCCAGTTATCGTGCTATTGAGAGGGATAATCATAGTTCGGTGAGAGGAGTATGTGGCAGATGTACTTGAGGGGAGCATGTGCTCCTGCTGCGAGTACCACACTGTCCATCCAAAAGTCGCCCTGCACAGGCATGTCTTAAATGCAAAGCGGAGAGAAAAAAGTTCCTCACATAGAGTTAATTCACAAGCTAACACTATAGAGTCAACATCTCCAATGTTCCTTGTTACATCAGTTATATTTGTGAACATTGTACCTTCCTTAAGTACCGCTGCCAATATGACTACTTCTGATGATTATGTAATGTAATGTAATGTAATTGGACACTTGTAGAGCGCAACTGTCACTCCGAGGAGCATCATGGCGCTATTATATTGATAATGCAGAGATCATAGATCCCCCACTAGAAGACAGAAGCAGAAAATGTGAAAAATGCTGATAAGGGGCTCAAGGACTATCCCTTATTTTCAAAAAGTCATAAACCTGGATAGAGACCATGATCACAGGAGCAGGGGGACTTAGTCAAGTGGGATCATCACCAACACCGACTCATTTTCAGTTGAATTGACATCGACATTTAATGATGCACAGCTTCTCTTAAATAGACTGCCAGATGCTCTGAGCTCCCCTTTTAAACCTGCACAGAAGTCTATACCTGGCCAGTCCAGGCAGGACGGAACTACTAACCATGATATTACACTGCTTGAAAATAATTAAAGTACTTCATTGGTTCAAGGGCCACTGCAAAGCATTACTCCAGTCAATACTGGTCAATCTTCAATGCATCAGTTCCAGCTTCTTCTTGAAACTATTCTTACTGAAATCCTAGAACGCAAGACTTACCAGGCACAGGAAATCACATCTGTCCACCGTAGACTTGAATTGCTTGAGGAAATGTTGTAACAAATCCAAGAGTGAATTATGGAGATTGAGCAGAGAGTATTCGAGTTAGAGGATCACTCTCTTAGCTGGGATAAGGCTATTGATGTCCTCCAGAAAAAACTGCAGGCCTCACAGATCAAGATGGATGAAGTGGAAAACTACAAATGAAGAGAGTAATACTATAAAAAATGGTCTGCATTTTTTCGCATAATTTGCCTTTTCGTGCCACGTTATTTAGTAAACTGTGCCACAAACTTTGGTGCACCCCTGCCACATAATTACAGTGGCCATGCTAATGAAGCAAATATATTACTTATGATTTATTGTAATTCACGATATTAGAAGGCTTGGGGCCCGATTTCGATGTCAGATGGACCTGAGTCCGTCCAACATCGATTCAGTACTGAGGCCAACAAACCTCCTGCCGGCGTTCCCAACCCAGCAATTAGGATGCAAACAAACAATGTTCAGTTGCACTCCTATTCTTTACAATGGGAGCATGCACTTTTACCAGAATGCATGCTCTCATTGTAAAGAGAAGAGGTGCAGTTCTTCCCTGCACCCCGCGGCAGGTACAGGGTGCGGCGATCAAAAGGGGTGCATGATAGGTGCGTCCTCGGCCTCCAACCACAGGCCGTGCACCCATGGAGGTCCTACTGGGAGCCCCCAAAGTTGACTTCCGACAGCCTTTCTGTGTTGGAAAGGCCAGCACGGAAAGGCTGTCGTAATCCGACATTGTAATTCCTCGGGAAGAAAGAGCCACCCTTGGTATTACTAGAGACTTTTTGAAAGGCAGAAGGGCTCTCTGAGCCTGTAGGAAGCCATTCGGAAATCCAGTTTTGATTCCCTTCCAACCAACTGAATTCAAATGGGTCAGTCAGAAATGAACCCGAACAGCTGATTATGATGCGGTAGGAACTGCTCCGACCGAAGTTTGGAGCCATTTACTACGGCAACGTAATCGGCCCCTGTTAGACCCGGGATCCCTGGTTGGCTGAGGTAGGTACCTGAGGCCAAGTAGGTACCAGTGTTCCAAAGTCAGGGAAAGCAAGGTCATCTTCTGAGATAGCCCCGCTCACCCCCTCGGTAGCTTGGCACGAGCAGCCAAGCCTATCTTCAAGGCAAATGTGTAAAGTATTTGCAACCACGCTCACAACAACCACATGATGACACCACAAATAGACTACACACGAGTTTAATAAAAACGAGTATAAATGTTATATAAAAAGATATACGATAAGACCACACGGTATAGATCCGACATATTAGTTTCTGTACTATTTCTCCTGGCCGGTTGTTAGGTCAGCCAGCCCTTGTAAGTTCTGGTGGTATTATTGAGCACTTCTAAACATTCTCCTGTCATCCTAATATCATGTAATACAGTTCGTAATGCTAGAATCAGGCACTTATGCAAGGTAAAAAGACTGTAAGGCGTAATGCAGCAATCAGACACACTGCAATGTTAAAAGAATGCAATGCGTAACAAAACAATCAGGCACTTTGCAAAGTAAAAATAATGCAGTGCGTAATACAACCACCAGGTACCTCATTAAGCAGAAATAAGGCAATGCGTAATATACAAATCAGTTAATTCGTTATGCAGGAATAATGCAATGCGCAATACGCTAATCAAGTAGTTTGTTATGCAGAAACAATGCAATGCGGCATACGACAATCAGGTAGTTCGTTATGCAGAAATAATCCCATGAGTCATACATTAATCAGGTAGTTCGGTATGCAGGAATAATGCAATACATAATACTCTAATCAGGTACTCCGTTATGCAGAAATGATGTCAGGTACTCCGTTATGCAGAAATGGAATAATGCATAATGCGTAATACACTCAGGCAACAATCACTCTGCCTTGGGCAGTCTCTCTGCCTCTCCTTCTGACTTGCAATCAGCCTCTCAACAGTTGCCCCCAACACGGGTACGGTGTAATCAAAAAGTGCAGCTCCGTACTCCGGCCCCTGTACTGCCTCTCCCTTGGCAATACGGGCCGCGATACGAGCCAAAGCAGAGGCTCGCGCTGTTGTAACGAGAGAGAGGCCATGAGCGTCTCCCTCCGAGCCCGCACCCTGCCCCAGGAGTCGAAACACATTACCTGGGGGGCGCAAACTCACTCTCCTCTCCTCGTCCAGCAGCTGGGCCTCCAATGAAATCTTTGTGAATTGGCAACGGCGTGCTCGGGTGGCAGCTCAGCTCCTCCGGGGCTGCCAGTCGGGCCGCTACAGTTACGAAGATCTCAGACTGACAGAGGGCACACGCACACAGCGTCGCTGAGACTTCCTTGAGCTTCGGGTGCACGTCACTGGGCACTCCACATGAACGTTTCAGGATGCACGAAGATCACACGCACAGCATCGCTGAGACTCACTTTAACTCCAGTGCAGAGGATAACAACGAAAATCCTCACAAAGGTCTCACGGTGCATAACGCTCGCGCACACATCGTTGATGAGACTCACTTGGATTCCGGTGCACAAGATAACAGGACAATCCTCACAAAGGGGTTCAGGTGCAAAAAGCACATGCACACCGCATCGACGATCCTTGCTTGGACTCCAGATGCCCACGACCACAGGGCACACCTTATGAGGGTCTCAGGCTGCAACAAGCATGCACACATAGCACCGCTGAGACTCTCATAGAATTTTTTGTGTTCCTGTGTTTCTGCAACAGGGAGCCAGCTCACCTCGGGCCCTTGGGGATAAGTTACTTCAGGACACAGCACACAGCAAAGTCCTTTCAAGCAGGGGGACACAGCACACAGCAAAGTCCCTTTAGCCTTTTCTTGGTTAAAGCAGCAAATTGCAGGCCAGCCCCAGAACAGACAGCAAGGGTCAGTCCTATCCTGCAGTCTCTTCAGTTGTTTCTTCCTTGGTAAATGTCCTCTTGACCACGAAGTAGCTCCAGTCTTGTTCACACTTGATCAAGCCATTCTCCAAAGTTCAGGGGCTTCAGCTCTCAAAGTTATACCCCTCAATGACTTTGAAGTCTTTGTGTTCAGGGGGCACTGACCCCTGTTCAAACCAGTTCTGGGTGCCTCCCTGCCAGTGACACTTTCTTCCTTTCATTAGTGGGGGTCTGGATTCTCAATCATTCAGCAGGAGATGGGACAATTGTTTTATAGCAGCAACCCAGACCTCTTCACTTCTAGGGGCTTCTCCTCCCCCTAAACTCCAGATGCAGGTCAGCCTGTGGCTGTCTCACCTCTTCCCCTGGGTCTAGACATTCCCCAGATCCTATCGCTTTCAAATCCATACAGTCAATCCACAGCCAAGCAGAGACACACAGAAATGTTAGAGCACAACAACTCAGCCACTTCTAAAAGAGTGGTTTCTAAACACACAATGCAAAATCCACCTTCATAAAAAGATGTGTTATTACATTGTGACTTCAGGCATACTAAACTTCAACTTTCCATCTTAAGCCTTTGGGAAGATAGGCTGGAAAACATATTACACAGCCTCCTCATTCTGTCCTATAGGCAAGATGGCCTTTCCACAGGGAAAAAACAAAATGGAGATTATTTCACTGTCAGGACATGGCACACACCTTAGTACATGTCTTACCTTTCACATACACTGTACCCTGCCCAGGGGGTACCCTAGACCTACAATAGGGGTGTCTGATGTGCATAGAAAGAGAAGGGTAAGGTCTGGCAAGTGAGTGCACTTGTCAGAACAACATGGCAGTTTAACAAACTGCGTGCAGGCACTGCAATGGCAGGCTTGAGTTCCCTTTTTAAGGCTACCTGAGTGGGTGGCACAAATAGTGCTGCAGGCCCACTAGTAGCATTTGCATTAGCAGCCTTGGCACACATAGTGCACATTCCTAGGGACTTTACTTGCAAGGCAAACATACCAATCATGGACAACCAATCACCATTACACTTTATACAGGGAGCACTTGCACTTTGACACTGTTTAGCAGTGGCAAAGTGTCCAAAGCATCTAAGTCAGTCAAAAATAGAGGCGGTAGAGGCAAAAAGTCAGGGGTAATCATGTCAAGAAATGCCAGGTCTAACAGCCCCTAATTATTTAATTTTTGAGTTTCACCAAATCACAAACAAATACTATGTAGTGTGGGAAGAAAAAGAGATACTATAAAGAGGAGAGGCACACACAAGCTTCAGTTAAATTCACGATTGTATCTTTCATTTCAGCCTCCTTCCTTCAGCTCCTCTCCTTATCAATGCTCTCCTCATTTTGAACTATAATATTCCACACAGAGAGCAACAGTGATTACATTCTACTTCTATGGAACTCCTAACAGGGAGGATTCCAATGACCCACTCAGTGCAAAAGAAGTACACCAGGAGACAACACATCTCCCATCCCACAGCATTGTCCAAAGCAAACTATGTACACCATTTCTCAAGAAAATATGGCCTAATAACCCTAACAAAAACTGAAAACTATAAAGCTAAAAATAAGGTTGGCTACAAATATGCATTTGATTAACGGTAAAATAACCCGATTTACTTTTTGTGAAAAGAAAATGATACAAATTGCACAAAGTCATTCAAATAGGTGGGCTTAGCCATATGCCTGAGACTTCTCCTTATGCTTGTCCCACTTTGACCCATGCTATCCTCGTTAGAGATTCCTTTGGTTTCTTTTACCTTTATCAAACTCCATTGAGCCTGACTACCATATTTAGGTTCCACACCCTATGGTCTTCTGTTCTAATGGCATTCCTGAAAACTTTGATCACCCTCAAAGTTTGAATACATTTGGAACCCTGCAAGGACAAACCCTTGTGAGGTGATTGAATCCCAATAAAATAAGCTACTTCCACCACTGTTCTTTTGACAGCCTTACAAACATCAAACCTTTCCTTGATCTTAATCATTTTCCTCATCTCCACTTCATCCTTTTCTTTCATTATCCCTTGCACCATCCGAAACCAGGATTTTATCCCAAACCCATAATGGGTGCAGAAACGTACCTGCTATTCTCTCCTGAAGGAGTTCATATGGTGTCTTCCCTGTCATTGCTTGGGGCATAAACCTGCACTTTTTGACCATATTGAAAATTTCTGTTTTCCAACATTTCTGATTGCCAATGCAATCTGGATGGTTTCCTTCAACTCCCAGTTGAACCTCTGAACCATGCCATTGGCTTTTGGGTATTAGAGCAGATTTCTTGTGTATAGTGCCCCTATCATTCAAATAAGTCTCCATTTCTTTTGAGACAAACTGGACTACATTGTTGGACAACATGATAGATGGAAAACCCTCTTTCTCAAAGATATGCTCAAAGAAAGCCACAACATCTTTGGGTTCAATTGAATTCGATCACCCTATCTCTGGCCATCTTGAGTACATGTCCAATAGCACAATAACGTATTTGTCCACTCTAGATATTTTGATGGGCCCCAGGATAACTATAGCAACCTCCACCCAGGCTTCTTTGGGATGCCTCCTTAGGTTAATTAGCTTTACCCTAGGCTTCAACACTTTGTCGCTCCTGTTACATTCCATACACTCTCTGACAGCTCTTTCGATGTAGATGTCCATTCCTGACCACCAACACGCCTACCTTAACATTTCTTTGGTCTTGGAAATCCCTGGGTGGTCATCATGGGCAAAATCCACTAAGCGTTCTCTCAAACGGCTGGTAGGAATAAGTCTTGTGCCCCGTAACAGCAACACTCTTTCAAAGCAAAGCTAATTTCTTATTTTACTATAGTCGTTCAATGGCTCTTCAACCTTACCATCTTTTCCTCTACCGTGCTTTATACGTTTGACCTCTGCCTATAGGATTTCATCACCACCCACTTCTCTAATCCACTCATCCTCTTTGATTACACCAGCCTTGATGAGACACATAGCATAATTGTCCTCCTCAAATGACTCCTCAACCTCACCATCCTGTCTGGATTCTGAGCCTTTACCTACAACGCATGAGCAACAATCTGCTAGACTGTTTTTCGCATCAGGGACATTCTCCAGCCAAAAATTGAACTCCTGCAAATCAACCAGCCAGTTTCTTATTCTTGAGGGGATGTTGTCAAGTCCCTTTTTCCCCAAATTTTCTCTAAGGGGTTTGTGACCAATCATAACCTGAAACTCACCACCCTACACAAACTTCCTTCGCTTCCTTACTGCCCAAAAGATGCCAACACCTCTTTCTCTTCAACTGAATAGTTGAGTTCTGCAACTCTCATATACCTTGAAATGAATGAAATGGTTCTTTCTTCACCACCCTGTAGCTGTAACAGGACTGAACCCAGCCCTGTTGAAATTGCATTAGCCATAATGATGGTTTTCTGACCAGGTTCAAAACTGAGTACAGTCAAAGTTATACAGTTCCTAAGGAAGGATGGAGGGGATTAAGTCGGGAGCACCTGAGGTCTCAAATCCGGGGATCTGAGCCTTCAGGAGAAAGAGCCCACACACACCCAAAGGGGTGTCATGCTTCACCATCGAGTATTACAGCACCAGCCCAACGGGCCCCACAGTGGGCCTTTTTTCCGGAGTTCTTTTCTTTTTCCCGATGGGAAGTGATAGGTGCAGTGTAAGTGTGATGAAGTGAGTAGGCTGGTGTAAGACGAGTTTTAAAAATAATTAAAGTTTATCCAACAGTCAATTTAATGTCTGGATCGCTTTATTATGCTAAAAATAGGTGATGGCCAGGATTGAATATAATGGTCCACGTTGGCTCAAGAGGCTACGTGGAGGTTGACATTTTTCTTGCCTATTAAATATAAAACAAAATTATCACAGCAATTCTTCAGGACCAAGATAAGGCTAAACTACTCACGGGTGGGTCGGTCAGATTGTGTGTTGATTCAAAACTGTACCCTCCACCAATCACAAAGAGAATATAGTATACCATAGAAAAATAAATAAATAAACTAACCTGAGAGAGAAAAAGGGGGAGACAGAGAACAAACATCAAGCAGAGGCCTTGAATCAAATATACATATTTGCATGCTATGCATGTGAGGTTCTGCATGCTGAGGTCCGTACCTCTTCAAGACAGGTGAAAATGGAGTAACCTGTAAATAGGCAAGAAAGTAGGAAAGAGCTTTTAAAGCGTCACTTAGCCATAGATGGAGAAGTGTGGCTCAATGGTTAGAGCGGCAGACCCTTATGCAGAGGTTTGGCCCGGGACCAGGGTTCAATTCCCGCCTCGGCGGCTCTTGGATTCAATTTCCCCGGACCTGATAATTCTCGCCTCGGTGCCTATTCTAATCATGGGTCCCACTGTGCAATTTTGGGCAATAGCTTGCTTAATCTCCACAACGGCCTCCACAGAGCTAGGATGCCTGGCTTCACCTTGGGGGCTGCCCAGGAGTGGACATATCACAGGAAAACCAGGAAGGGATCCACGGCGGTATGAATATAGCGCTACGAGACCCCTGGGTAGAAGTGTGCTATATAAGTACAAATACATATTTCAAAAGTGACCCAACACAATAATAATTATCACACAAATGCGCAGTGTAACTACAAAGTGAGTCAACAACCTCAACATTAAGGGAGCCTGAGGTCTTACCATAGAGGGGACATACTAAGCCTCCACAGTAGTTAGCAGAATTATGCTCAATGGCGTCAGACCACCTAGGGGAGAGAGGAACAGACAGTCTGGAACTTCCGAGTCCTACCACGAGTAGTCAGATGGGTGACTCTGGAGGCCAGGAGGTTATTAAGATTGTACTCACAGTTTGTCGTGACCGCTTCTGGCATATGACCTTCCCAGGACTCTGCTACCACTTGAATAGTTGATAAGCGGAGCAAGTGGATTTAAGAGGCAAGGATGTGTCCCGCGGGAGTCGGGATCACGAAGCTAAACAGAGTATGGAAGGCCGAGGCGATAAAGGAGTCGCCATCTTAGTTCAAAACTGGCCAAGGAAGTTGTATTAGACAAGAGATTATTTAGCACCAAGGATTCCTTATCACATTTCTCATTCCACAGAAAGCTTGTTCCCTTCTTCAATAACGATCTCATGTTGTGTGTTTTATCCACAAACTTGAGAATAAATTTGCCATAATATTCTGACATTCCCATACATTTCGCGTCCTCCTCCTTGCTTTCTGGTGGAGACATTTCGGCAACATTGTCCACCAATTGCTTCCTAGGTTCAATGGTAGATGCAGGGATCTTGTGTCCTAAGTAATCAATTTCTGGCAAGTTAAATTTACATTGTTTAACATTCAATGTCAGCCCCTTCTTCTCAGTTTTTTCCAGTACCTTCCTAACTCTAAACTTGTGTTCCTCCACATCCTTTCCAAGAATCATTACGACATCTTGTTAAATTCTCACTCCAACCACTCCTCTGGGCATACCCTTCATCATCCTCTGAAAGACTGCAGCTGCAGAAATAAGCCCAAACAACATTCTAAGATACTTAAATGTGCCAAACAGGGTGACAAAAGCTGTCAAGTCCTGCAATTCAGGGTGCAATTTCACCTGATGATAGGCAAAGGTGAGATCTATGGAAGAGAATCCATTGTGCTTTGCACATGTGGGTTTGCATCTCATCTGAGCTGCCAACATAAAGATGAGGGGCACACAAGGGCTTCAGTTAAGGGCAGATTTATTCAGGATACGTATTTTACCCCAGCCTCCTTCCTTCAGCATTTCTCCTTATCCTTGCTCTCCTTCTTTTGAACTATTAACATTCCACACAGAGAACCACATAAATTACATTCTACTTCTCTGAAATACCTAGGAAGGAGGATTCCAATGACCCACTGAATGCAACAGAAGTACACTAGGATACCACACAGACCCCATGTTGGGCTTTGAGTCAACATGAGAGACGTGCTCTAGTGAGCGCAAAGAAGTAAACACCTTCGTAATCACTGTGACATAGCCTTCCTAGGTACAATTAACAGATTTAGAGTAAATACACTGGACATTTTTGAAAAGCCCACCTTGTATACAGTATCTACATAGTATTTCACACCCTAATGCAGTTTCAGAGTGCTCCAGCAAACATAAATGTCTGTAGGCACCCCTTCAGAGGACATGGTTGAAAATTTTGTTTGGAGTAGTTTGTCCTAAATGGGCGCTTCTGTTCAAGGTCATTAGGTTTGAAGATGTCATTTACTCTATGCAGGGAATAATAGTGCTTAAACATTAAAACATATGCTGCCTTGTTACATAGGCTGTGAGATTCACCTATGAGTGGGTGAGTCCATGCCATCAGTTGGGTGACATTAGTAAAATGAAAAAGGTTGTATTTAGTGATCCTGTGTGAAAGGAATGTATTTAGGCTACTGAGCAAGAGAGGGAAGGAGGGGGTGCAGTTAAGGGAAGATGTAAGGGGAGAATCAGACAAGGGATATGGCCCTACACTTTCCTATCCTAGACATAAAACTGGCTCAAACAAGTGAGATTCCATAAGAACATTTAATTGATCTTTAAACATCTATTTGGCTGCCGTACTAGGATGCATTGAGGTTGGGGAAGAGGTGGCTGGAGTAACAGAATGAAAACTCATCATCCAGTAGTTTTGTTGGTTGTTTCAAATGTCCAGGGTCGCAGGCAGGGAAGGGAGGGGAGGATGCTCAGCTCATACCCAGTGTGGAAATTAGCTAAAGGAATGTAAGTAAAGGTAGTTATGGCGTGTGTATCCAAATATACAAATTCAGACATGCAGTGCAGCAAGTGTGTTATAAAATGATACTCCATTTAATGACAAAAGTCATCTTTTTCTACTGCTAAGGGTTCCTATTTCACAGGAGATTTTACAACAAGCTCACCAGCATTAGTCATGGAGTTTCAATCTGAATACAGTGACCCTGTGCCAAAGTCAGAAGGCAGGGTCTAGTTATTGTGCAAAGCCTGCTCATATTTCTATTATTATTCCATGTTCATTTACATTTTCATGTGTAATTTCCCACTACGAGTTGAATAAAGTTTTTCTCCTTTTTAAGACAAAACACTGGTTAGACATTGATTTAATAATGGTTATTGTATGGTCCACTAAATTCATAGGGGCAGATTTACGAGCCACATGCGCTACAATTGCGCCGCTGTTGCGTCACTTCTGTGACGAAGCGGCGGCGTAAACCATGCGCCACGTTGTGCCCTATTTACAACGTGACGCATCTAGGGAGATGCATCACGTTGTAAAGCCCTGTGCCACATGAAACCTGCGTCAGGTTTCATGTGGGCGTTCTGGCGCAGGGGGGGGCGTTCTGTCGCAGGAACACCTCGGAAAAGTGCCTGAGTGAAATCTACAAGATTTCACTCAGTCACTTTTCTGACGCCGCTGCGTCAAATTTTTGTGCTTGCTTGAAGCAGGCATAAGGCGTGACGCACCATGCTGAGGATAGGCCAGGTTGGAACAGTGCTGGAGTTGCATCACACCCGTGACACAACTCCAGCACTGCGCCAAACTTACGCCGGCAGATGCGACACGCATCTGTTTATCCTTGCGCCATGATGCGCAGCATTGTAAATGTGGCGCATCTGCGGTGGCGCAAGGGTAAACTTGCATCACACATCTTTCCTGGCGCATCCCTGCTGATTTGCAGGGATGCGCCAGGAAACGTAAATCTGCCCCATAGTCTCTAGCTTACACCACCTCTCAGAGTAAGCCTTGGCCCACTTTGCCTAGCTACATTGAGGTATGTGTGCTAAAGAGGAGCACTTAATGCTCGGTTCTGAATGCAAAAGAAAGTTGGTCCCAAGACATTAGAGATGAAAAAATTATACAATGGGAGCCCAGTAGCACACGATTGACCTGGTATCCCAAACTAGTTCCCATGGAACATTATATATCCTTTAACAAGGATCGATCGGAGGGCAAGTTAAGTATCAGCAGCGTGTCTGCCACTAAACTAAATGTTGTGTAAACAATCTTTGTGCCACCATCTTGACTAGAGACTCTGGGCAATTATTCCTGCAGACACCTATTGAAGTAGGTAGAACATAACTGCACAATCATAGTCTTATGGAAAGCTGGGTGCATTTACACTGACATGGACTACTGTTGTGTTCCCAATTGGAGTGCCCATGTTAGATTCCACTTCAGTGTTCCAGATCTCGGCTGTTGAGACAGGATCTGGAGCAGCTAAAATAATCACTCTGTGCTGTCCGTGCTTCACCATAATTAAGCTTAATAATTTAGCCTTGCATCCAGTATTGTGCTATTCTATATAACAACTTCATGTAATCTTATATGTCACACCTCACAGACTCAGGCCATTGTGACTCACCAACACATTTTGAGTCAATGTGCCTTCACCCACCCAAGCAAGGGCAGTGGCATCTACTTTATCCCTAGCGGTGATTACCCAAGAGTAATGAATATACTTTGGGACAGAAACACTCTACTTGGTGAGGCAGTAATTAGTGCACACAAGTTAGTGTGAGGTACATGGCCTACAAGTCCTTCATGAGTCTACCCAAGTGTTGGCATATATCCAAAATTCCCAAGTTGAAGTAAGAGGTGTAAAAATAAGACTGCATACCAAAATCTATGAGCAGATCATCTTCCAACTTTAGCTGTAGTGAACTAAGTTGGCCTGAACTCACCCACAGGTTGGTACTCCGTGATGATGACTTGTTGTGTGTCACCCTTTTATTGCATTCACAAGAAGCTAGTAGATCTTTGTCAATAAATTCTTCATTGTTTTCTATCCTCCTTTGAATGGGTTGCTGAAGGAGCAAGCCACAAAGAATCTTTCCACCAGTGACTTGACTTCGTGTAATACCTGAACGTCTTGACACTAAATACCCCATTGAGTCCAGGCCTTCATCCAGCTCAGTATTTTGGGATAGTGAAGGTCTCTCCTGCAAGAGAGTATGTCTCTTTCCGCCTATGATGGGCTTTGCAGGCATGAGCCTTTTGGACTTTCAGAGCTTATAATCAGTGCATCCATGTCCTCTGAGATTAGTTCACAACCAACCAATCTCTTTGTATTTCTAAATTACATGCACCTTGATGTATGCTTGTGCTCCCAATCAAACTATAGCAGTACACATCAATAATCCTGGAATCATTTATATGATCACCATTTACATCACTCTTTCTTCCTCAAGGGAAATAACGTCAACCTCCTCCATTGCCTTCAGACGATGGTTGACCCTATGTTGCAGTGCTTTGTGCAACTCCACTCCTACCCAGATGCAGTCACTCCCTCAATTTAGGCTAGGTGACCCTACATGGAGGATGCACTCAAAATGTACTTTTGCCTGCCAATAGGTGTGAGTGCCTCAGACTACTCTGTGGCAATGCTCAGATCCATGGATGAAGAGAAGCATTCATATATTGATTTGGGGAAGGGGGGTCTGATCAAAGTTATAGAACACATAGGAAATATGCTCTCTTTGTTGAATAGGTAACATCTCCTTATACAGGAAGAGAATCAGGATGATCTATTTGTGTTAGTGAATGAGACAAAACTTCCCCACATTGGCCCAGTTATTTGCATGATTGAATCCAAAGCCCAAAGTATATGGAACAGATTACTGGTGACAAAGTAGGTGCAGATTATGTTAATCATGAACACAGATAGCATTGTGCCTTCTTTTCAGGTCCCTAAAACTGATTTCTCTAATTTGTTTGATGCATTGTGCCCCTACCAGAATGTTTCATGTTGTAAAGTCAACATGGACAACTCTGAAATACTAACTAGCTTTGCCGAAGTTGATGGCAAAGTCACTCAGTCAGTCAAAAGTACTTTATTCGGTTAATTAAAACCATAAAAGCATTCCATACACAAAATTTAAACGAATAGAACATTAATTAGCAGCAAAAATACTAAACTAATTGTAAACATTGAATAATCAGGGACAGACAATCTAAAGTGTAACATTGTGAAAAACCTTGATTCGTTAAAATCAATTAATATAATCTCGATCATAAAAATAGCTCTCATTTTTTCCTTCTTATTCTAACTGCTGCAGTAAGAAAGCTTGCTATGCTAAAAGTCTCCCAGACATTGGACAGCAGCTGTAAATACATAAGTGCTGGTTTTGCCTGTAAAAAACCTTTGTCTTTTAGAATTGGGAGGATGCAACACTTCCGAATGTGCAAAAAATGCTCACAAAAGAAAATAAAGTGCAATGTGTCCTGAGTGGAAAAGTTGTCACATGAACATACACCCAAGTCCTCCACCCTTCTACATCTTGGAGGGTCAGCAAGAAGAAAGTGTAGCTGATTCAGTCTGAATCTTACCAGGAGAAAGCGGTGGTTAGGATTAGATACCACATTCAGATAGGGTTCGATTGCACAAGACGTTTTTAGCAATTGGTGGGCGCGTACAGTTGATTTTACCAACTCAATTTCTTCTCTTTCCGTAGAAGCCATATATAAATAAGATTGCTTTGCCCACTGCATATCAACCTTTACTAATTTATCTGGGGAATTAAATAGCTCTGGCCGTCCCAATTTCGCTGCCCGACTTTTAACGTGACTCAGCCAGGGGATACAACTCACTTGATCTAGAGCCAAACAATCTCTCATAACTTCACGATTCAGTTCTAGTTCGGGCTTTAACCAGGTTGAAATCCATTTCAAAAGAGTTGCCATTGCAATTAAATCTTCCACAAAGCCAATCCCAGTTTCTTGATGGATTATATATGTTGGCGTGGATTGTGGCACCGATAACAAGTTTCTTAAAAATTTGTTCTCACCTACTTGGATATCCCTTGCCTCTCTAAAACCCCATATATCCGCACCATAAGTTGCAATGGAGGTGCATTTTGCTCCATATATTTTTAGAAAAGCTTGCATTGGTTTTGCCCCTAACCTGCGTGCGAAACCTAGAACTGCAGATTTGGATCTAGCCAATACTCTTTGCATGTAATTGCGGTATCCATGTGCCTCGGTCATCAAATAAGACGCCTAGATAAGGGAAAGTGGTGACCGTAGAAATCACGTTACCCTCGCAGTGGAGAGTTTTAACCCTTTTAGGCTTGGAGCCAATTATCAATGTGTGCGATTTAGAAAAATTTACACTTAAATCCAAGGATTTCATAAAAGCAGCAAAGGAGTTTAAAAGAAGTTGTAAACCAACCGCCTTTCTCGCCAAGAGGGCAGCATCATCCGCGTATAGGAGTGCCGGGATCAATCGCTCCCCCACACGCGGAATATCTTTGCTGGCTTCCCCTAAAACTTGATCCAAGTTATTAATGTAAAGGGTGAAGAGTAAGGGGGCCAAAATACACCCCTGCCTAACACCGTTAACGATGCATATTCCCTGAGTGCAATTCCCCCTTTGATCGTACCTCACAGTGGCTGTCAGATCCCTGTGCAAATCAGCAAGGAAATGAACAATATTTCTATCCACACCTATCTTGAGAAGTATATCCCATAATTTGGACCTATTCACTAGGTCAAAGGCCGAGGAAAGGTCCATAAACGCCAGATAGAGTGTTCCCTTCTTGGAAATGGTATACTTCCCAATTAAAATAGGTGCAGATTAAGGCACTGATCAGTGGTGCCTCTTCCTCTCCTGAATCCATATTGCAGTTCTGATAAAATATTAGATTCATTTAACCAGGCTTTGAGTTTACTAAGTACCACCCTTCCAAGTACCTTAGCAGCTTGGGTCCCCTCTATTACCCTTTTTGAAAATCGGGACAATCACTGACTCTGACCATGATCTAGGTAGTCCTATTTTACAAGCCATGTTAAAAACGTGGGCCAATATTTTAGACCAAAACATTATATCAAACTTAAAAAGATCGGCTGGGACACCATCTGGTCCAGGGACTTTGTTGCTGGTCATTTGAGTTCTGGCCTCCGCTACTTCTGACTCCGTAAACGTCAGAGTGTATGCCTCAATTTCGAAAGTAGTACCTGAGGATCCTCGATTAACCTGATCGCCATATATAGATTTAAAATGATTGTGCCAATCTTGCTCCTGTATGTTACAGTCAAGGGGAGAGACCATAGATTCTTGATAAAAGGGTTTGTTAACAATTTCCCCAAATTTGGCACTATTTTTAATAACATAAATAGACAATAGATCGTTCCATGCCTCATGTTTAATCTCATTTTTGCGTTTATTTATTGCCAATTTGTATCTTTTCCTTATAGCTGCTATGGCACACTTATCTTGTGGTTTAAACTTTAGGGCCAATAGCAACTTTAGATGGGCAGCTGAACAATTGCGATCAAACCATCTCTCCCCTTTGTTTTGATGTTCCCTAAAAGGGCGTTTAAGGTCAGAGGCCAACTGGGTGCAAATGTTGGTATATGCCATAAGGACCTCTTAGTCCCTCGTGTTGTCATCTAGACAAAGGTTCAACTCCCTTCCAACGGTATGCGACAAGTTCGCCTTAAAATCCCCCGGCACTACCGAGCACCAAATGAGTCTACGAGCCTGGTCTTTGGGTCGTATATTAGAGGTACAAACAGGTCTGTCAGATTTTCAGGTTTTCTTAAGACCTTCCGCCAGTATCAAACTTATGGGATTGTGGTCACTATACACAGACCACATAGTGGTGTAACCTATCACCCGAGGGGTCAGAGCTACACTAATAAAAATATAATCAACGGTGGAATGCACTCCCCTACCTTTAAAGGTGGGGACATCATCACCATCATGCATTATATTGGGGTAAAATAGGCCATGATCCGCCAAGGTGCTCTCCAAAAAAGCAACCTGCAATGAATGTTGAAAATGCATCTCTAAATGATTAGCAGGGTCCAGGCTGTCCGAGACATAACAATTTAGATGGCAACGATGTACATTAAAATCACCTAAAACAATAACCGAATAAGAAGTAGTTTGTTTCCTACTATATAGATCAAGGAAACAATTCAGACTAACCAAATGTTCACTAGTAGTAATTTTATCAAATGAATTATAAAAATTAACAATGAGCAAAATTGGTGCATTAATAAAAGTGATCTGTACCACCAGACAGTTCAGTGAACCTGAGTCCAATTTACAATGATTACCTGCAACTTTTCAAGAAATCAAGGTCAATAGACCACCCTTTGCCCTGCCTGATACAGATGCTTTAGCTGGTTCCGAGTAGATGGTATAACCGTTCATCCAGAAGTTATTCTCTGTATCCCAGGTTTCCTGTAACCCAATCATGGCAAACTCACTTAGGAAATCTTTCCACCTAGTTTCATCTGACTTATTTTTGAGTCCTGCTATGTTCCAGCTTAATATCTTGGAACACTGTCCTGAGTTGTTCTTTGCCCCCTGGGTAGGTTTACTCAGACAGATCATATTATTGAATCCAGCCCTGTTATGCCCTTCAGAACAGGGGTCTAGTCAGTCATTGTTATCCAGCTGGCTTAATGGGGCAAATCTATTTGGTGTCACAAACCTACTCTCTTTAATTCTGGTATCTGCAGTGTTCCCTTTCAAATGGCCTCGGGTTTGATCAACAATATTTGCCCTGGGGAACTGAACAGCATAATACGTAGTTTTGGCAATGGATCTAAACAGCCCTTTTCCTACTGTATATCTTTGTGGCCCCTTGCTGTCTCTACCCCAAGCGCCCATGTCTGGAGGATAGAAGAAACCCAAGGGTAAAGCTGTGATCCCTCCCCTGACCCAGTTAGAGCTCCCATGAAGGAGCCACCCTGCCACATCTGTCCGATCAAAGTTGATCACTATGCAATCGCCATCTTCCGTTTTAGGACCACTTTCCACCCAGCCTACCCGCCTGGCCATTATAATATGTGTAGCTGCTCTTAAACCCCCCTCAGAAGCCCTTCTGCACCAGAACATAACTTTACGAATGAGCTCCTCAGTTGTCTCAGTGCTATTACTTTTAAGAGGGGGTACCCCTACTAAAACCGCCACTAGAGGAGAAGCCTACTCGTTTAGCAGGTGCTCCTGATGATGTTAGATTTGACCCTGTCAAAGATGGTATGTAGGGCTTCCGCTGGGTGGTACTCACAACTCCCTTAGCGATAGTGCCCATTTGGCCACTACATACATCAATTCTATTGGGAGGCCCCAAGGGTATCGGGGTCGGTACCCTATCATCATCGGGGATCGTGATACAAGATGTTAATAGACTCCTGCCATCCTCAGCTTTACCTGATTTGTTACCCACAATATTTTCTTTTTCAGCCTGACTCCCTCCCACCCTGAAGTCATCAAGTTTGGACTCTATTTTAGTTAGCCTATCCATCACACGATCTAGACCAGATTTAACATACTTAAATAAGTCCTCTTTTAGTGATCCAATAAGCATATCAATGTGTGAGAGAACAGGGTCCATGTCCACATGAGTCAAATTAAAGGAAATCAGCTCCTCTGTGGGTCGTTGATCAGCACACCCCTTCCGTGTTGATAACTTCTTGGTGGCGGGGCCTGTTTTTGAACATTTTTTCCTACCTTTTTTAGCAGAGGCTACGGCTCTGTCTCTTAATAGTTCCGTGCTCCCCTTATCCTCTAGTTGACCTTTGGGGCAAGACGTAGAAGCAATGTCATTGTCTCTAGTAGTATTATTTACAGCCACATCTATTATTTGGCTTGGAATGGCATCTGGACATGAAGCACCCTCGGTGGCAATTTCAGCTGTTCCATCAGTCCCCAACTCCAGTTGAGGTTCCACATCCTGAATCTCATTGGTTATGGCCCCCACAGCTGTAGTCAAATAAGAAATAATGGAGGGTCAGTTGCGTGGTATCTTTGCCTTAGATTTGGTGGAAACAGCGGAACATAAGTCTTTTCGCTTACCCATGCTGGTGTCTCGGCGAAAGAGGGTTGGCCCGGTCCGGTCTCAATCGGGCGATGACGGGCACAGACGGGCCCACCCTTGGCACGGGCTGTGCCCGCACGCGTCCTGCAAAGCGGGAGCTGCGACTCGTTAAATATGCCCCCCGGGGTGCACAGCAACGGCGTCAGCGCCTCCAGGCGCGAGCAGCAAGGTTTCCTGGGGCTTGAAGTCCCCCTCGATCCGTAGGTTCACCAGCGAAGTCACTCTTAAACCTAGTTGCTGGGCTAAAATCTTGTTGGACCCCTTCCCCTTTGTGACTAGCATTCAAAAAAATGTTTAAGCTGCCAGTGGCCCCATGGACCAATGCCTACTCTTAAAAAATGAAACAGTAACGTTTTATATTTATTTATTTAAATGCATTCCGTTTTCCTTTAAGGAAAACAAGAATGCATTTAAAAAAAAACCTGCCCTATTTAAAAAGCAGCCAGTGACATGGTGATCTGCTGACCCCAGCAGGCCGCCATCCCTAGGAGTGCTAACCTTTCCTAATGCGGTTGCAAATTGCACCTGTCTAGTGAATATTAATGAGACACTGTTGTACATTCCTATTTGCAAGTCGCAAAACGACCCAATATGCGACTCGCAAATTGGTAGGGTGGTACGTCTGGCCCCACATTTTCCATGAAGTGGCATGGGACAGGCTCACCATTGTGCACTGATACCATGTGACAAGCTAATCCAATGCTCATCCATTTGAATGTCTGCTGGAGCAGAGCAGTATGGAAGGGTTTAGAGGGTGTGGGTGTTGCCTAGTCAGAAGTCGTGCATTTAAAAATAATGTGTTTCATCAAACACCTGAATAAAGGCAAGATGGATTACATGTCACATGAACCCACAGCACTCTCACAGCACTTACCAAAGGTTGTGACCATAGAGAGCAAGGCCTATAGCATACTTGCTAGGAAGTCATGATACATAGTTGCTGCGACTGGGACTTATTGTTGGAATCCTGCTGTTTGTTTTTCTTTAAAAGATATATTTGAACCAAAGCAAGACATACTTGAACTAGGAATGATCTTGCTCTTCTTGTTTTCACAAGAAGTTATCCGTAGGGATTAGAAACTCTCCAGTATTTCTTTGTTTCACAAGGAATCATCCATAGGGATTATGAACTCTTTGGCACTTGGATTCTTCGCACGGATCCATCCTTTGGGAATTATAGAATTTCGGCATTCATTGTTTTCATCAAGAGTAATGCTTGTGATGTCTAATGAATTTCACATGGAGTTATCTGTGTGGGTCATGAAATATTTGGAAACGTCAGCTGAAGATTGCTAGCACATAAATATTGTTGTATTGTATGCTGACATCTAATATAGAGGATACATAATGAAATGGGGTAGAAATCAAACATGCAAATCTAATGAATGTTTTTCATTTTACTGTTTACCACTTGTCACTTGTATTTTCCAAATATTTAAGGTAGCTGTATTCAGCAAACAACATATTGTAATCCAGATTGCAATTCATAGTTTCTGCATACAATTTAATTGTGCTTCAATTCAAATGAAAGATTGCGTTTTAGACTATAAACGTGACAGGAAAGTCATTGACAATAAACAAAATTAAAACCAATTTTATTAAACTATGGTTTTACTAAAGATGTCCTTTAGTTTTTGGATAGCAATGCTCCAGTTGTGAAAATAATTAAGAGCTCGATTACTATCTTGGTTGATGGGATTCTCCATTACAAACGTCCGCTGAATTACAAGTTTCATCGGATATGATGGAATTGTAATACATGAATCTATTACATTTGTGATGGAGTCTACCACCCGCCAAGATTGTAACTGGGTCCTAAATTCAGCTGTGCAACCAGGCTGTGATGATATCCAGTGCTCCCTTGTCTCATTCTCCTTTCTCCAGGTCTACAGCACAACTCCACAATACTAGTGTGTAGTTATCTGTGGGTTTGACAAAGTCTGAACACTACTATCACTCTTGTTGGATCTGAATTTCCAGGCCGGTGAGTCTTGACAAAAGTATTATCATAGCTTCCTCACTTCACGAAAGCTGAAAGAAAGACAACCACTGAGAAAATATAGGGATTTGTGGGATATCGAAATGCAACAATTTTTTCCACTCTTAGAAGTCTAAGGCTGTTCTAGACAGTTGTTTGAATATCTGCTGGGCTCTGGCTGCTCATGGATATGTCTTTAAGCCTTTTATAAATACAGAAGTGGAAACCATGTCTTGCCAAATCGATTGTAGATTATTTTAATAAAAAAAAGTGACACCTTTCACATTCCATCAAATTATTTTCCTCTGTCAGGTTAAAATGTGTTTATATTTTAATTATTTTGAAAGTTTAAATGTATATCCTGGTCTTCAATGCAGAGTCTGCATACCTGTGTTTGCCAGAGGCAATACAATCAGAGAAAACATGTAAGCTTTCGAGAGATGAACATTTTACAAACCACAACACACTGTTCCTATCAGCAGGAAGCCATCTTTCTATCTGGGTTTTATTTACCTTAAATATACTTACCATGCGTGGTGAAGGCATGCCTGTGTTAAGCCTCTCATCAGTGAGCAGTGTTATGTGAATAGGGGGAAGAGCTAGTCATTTAAACAGTAGCAAATGATGACTGAGATTTTTAAAACAAATTAGATCCCAACGCACAGGGTAATGAACAAATGTATTTATGATTTTATGCAAGGATAAAGTTGAGACAAGAAGATCTAACTGCAACTGATTATTGTTTCAGACATGCTGCCAATTAAAGCATATCTTCTCTTGGCAGGTGACATATTGTGAGTAACTGAACTTACGGTTTAATAAGCAACCATACATAGAATATATCCAGACCTGCTTCACCAGCCCTGCATTTTGTATTTTCAAGTTTCCATTTTAACAAGCAAATTATTATCTAACTTTTCTCACTTACAATCTCCCCCATGCGAATTCAGAACCAAATCCTCTCCCACTCAACTATATTGTGGTGCTAAATCGCTACTGCTTATTCCGAAACACCATGCAAGTGAAAAACCACTTTTTGTAATTATTTTTATTGATTGTTAATAGAAACCCTATCAGCAAATGCCAGTATTATTTTTTTTTTAAAACACACACAACAGAATGATGGATTTAACCCAGATCTCTTGACTGGGGTGAATGTTTTGATTTGTTCTGCATTCTGTCCATCAATTGTGTGTCTTTTGCTTTCTCGCTCTAAGTGCGCCAGGTATGCCCAGACGTGGGTCCTGGGCTCACTGTGCCACTGGAATCAAGCTATCCTGGCTGAAGAGGGGTGAAACCCCGAAACCGGTCCTAGGATGCTTGTTTCTGGTCCAGGGAAGACCTGGCTTGGCAGTTCAGGCTGGACTTTTCCCATGAGGCACAGGGTCAAGACTGATTTGCATATGGCCAGGTCTAACCTGGGGTGGCATGGTGAGCAAAAGAATGATGAATTTAACACAGATCTCTTGACTGGGGGTGAATGTTTTGATTTGTTCTGCATTCTGTCCATCAATTGTGTGTCTTTTGCTTTCTCGCCGCTTGAAAGCAGGCATTAAAAGGACACATGTTGTCATTTCTGATGGTTTCTCTGACTTTTCATGCATGTTGCACTGTGCAGCACACATACAAAGTACGAAAAGCTTTAATGTGTGTCTACACATAGTATTTTGTTCTGGAAGGGTACCCTTCCACTACAAAAACCTATGTCCAGATTCTGAAACAAATCACGGAACTCAGCACAGCACCCAAAGAGGCTGCAATGCGTTGCATGACAGGGAGAGAGCAGGAGAGTGCCATATGCACAGAGAAATGGTACTCTCCTCCCATCTCCCTAGTGCCAGCACCACTAGGGACTGTTTTGTGGCTCACCCTGCTGATGATTGTGCTTGTTGCCTAAGTAGGGCTTCAATTGCCCCAACCAATAATTACATTTTTTCAGGCATTTGAAAGGGTCATGCCGTTTGTGTCCCTTCCAAATAAAGTTCAAAGTATGTTTATTGTTTAGTTCATTAAAACCTTAACAATATTTCATAATATTTTTTTTTTATAAAACATCAATAAAATCTGCCAATTTTTAAAATATAGCATGAGTTTACTGCGAATCAATATATTAAAACACTATTGATTAAACATTCTCGAATAGTTAGCCTTCCAAATACCGACATGGTATGACGTATACATTTTTACAAACAAACATTTGTTCGCAAAATACTGAAAACTTACTGACTCCTAAGTTGGGGTGTTAAGCCATTTGCAAAAGAGAAAGGGTCCGCATGATATGTACGCTATTTACTGTGCATGTGGGGTTGTCAGAACTATTACTAGATGGCATTCTATGACTAATTTGTGTATTTTTTTTATCGATCTGCAATAATATTTTATCCAGAATATTGACTATTGCTAAATAGGTCAAGGCAAGCATTTGGAGGTATGTGTAGATTTACTATTCTTGATTTCACATGTACTTACCTTGGCAATATATGCAAAGTCAAGGTAATTAGATACAAAGTAAAGAATAGTATACTTACCTAAAGCCGGGGTAGTTAGATGTGTAGTAAATAACAGTAACTCTTACCTACACAGGCCTACCTTAATGATACGATGGAAGTTGATATTCTGAACACAATACTATTGCATGTCTACCAAAAGGCTTATGGTAAGACTGCCCGTTCTACCACTCTAGCATGTTTCACTTGTGCTTTGGGCTAGGGCTTGCGTTGAGAGTGAAGGGACTACTGTGAGCCAAGCATGGAAGCCACAATGGCCCCATTCCAGTTACTGCCTCCTGCAGTGTGGGCCGATATGAGCTTTTTTGCCGGGTGGATTTTAGCCTGAAGACAAGCTCTGGGTACTGTGGTGAGAATACAAATTAATAACTGGAAATATTTCATATTGCCTTTTTGAGAAATGAACAGCTGCATACATCTTGCTTATTAGATGATGCATGAAAAAACACAACAGTTTTAGCTCCACTCAAAGGCAGTGGCGAATAGGGTGTTGTGTTTTGATTTAGATGCACGTACATAGGCTTTCCTAAATCATGCCCTTATATAAGCACCATTTGCATTGCCCTTATTTAGGCATAGAATCCTAGTCCTTATTTAGGCATTAGCCATGCTATCCAAATACAGGCATGGTCACCTACACCCATCCATCCCAACGTCACAACGAGTTCTTAGAAACCAGACCCTTAAGCCATTGGGACTTTCCCTAGCTAGGATTATTGATTTCTCCAAGAACTCATGTATTATGCATGAGCTACTATTCCTTAGGGGTTCATTCATGACATCTTCCTCTGCCCGACTTTACGTCAATGCTAACATTCCTAAGCACCTTCCAGGTATAAATATACCTTCCCTTACCATGGCAAACCATGGCTCGGCTACACAGCTCAATACGGCTCGCCACGGCAAGTTCAGAAGAATTCGAATCCCCGCCTGACGCACTGACCAGACGCTGTCATCCCTGCTCGCAGAAAATCCAGCTTCCAGTGTTCTGACTCCCTTCGCGGGGTGTTAGAGTTTGAGACCCGGAAAGAGATTCCCACCTCTCTCATTGTAAGGTATGGAGTTGACTAGAACCTAGATTCTTACTGGCTCAACTTGGCCCCTGACACCAGATTTCTGCTGTAGCCGTCATCGCCTTTTGCCCTCTGCCCTCTGAAAAAACCTCAGCAACTCGCCGGACCCGCTCCGCGGGTCCCGCAGCGCATAGAAGTCCAGCGGGAGCTGCTGCAGGCAGAAGGGCTGGTTCCTCTGTGTGTCACTATTTGGGGCGTGTTGGTGCTGGCAGGGCTGCGAGCACGCTAGCAGGGACTCCATCACCCAGGAGTCCCTGCCTGCCCAATCCGTTTCACCTGGGCTGCTCTCCCTGCTGGCCCCGCCCCCCCACCCATAAACATTGACATCTAATACTATTTTAGAGGGTCGCACGCCAGCAGCGCGGGAGCGCCCGGGGCTAAGCCCGGGCAAAGGGCGGGCCGTCTGTGGCCGTCTGAGGACGATTGAGGATGGGACGGGCCACCCCTCTAAGCTTCATTTCGTGGTAAGAGACTTATCCCCGTATTGCTACCAAGACCTACAAGACACGGACACTGTACCCCATTTTCCGCACTTGTAATTTGTTATTTGTAAATTTTCTACCATTATGTCATCAGACGCAGGGAAATCACGTACTTTAACAGTTAATACTTCTAAAGGAACAGTAACTGGTACAATAGACCAATTCTTTAAACGTGTTACAACTGTTCTGGAAAAGGAAATTGCGGATACAGAGAAGCGTCTGTCATTAGACCTGTTAACCGGTAAACGCTCCTCTTTAGGTCAAATTGGGAAAGTACCCTCCCCTGGTGCGATAAATGTCGATCTGGGTAGTGTTAGCACCCACCCCATTGCCGAAAGGGAAGAGATAGATATAGAGATAAACTCCCCAGGTGCGGTCCCCCTCTCCGACCACACAACTAGCTCAAATACATCTGGGCTATCTGACTCACCGAATTTGGTTATATCCTCGCCGCTGACTACAGGGCACCTTGAGAATAGATAAAAAAAAACAAAAAGAAAGAGACGAGGATCCCCTATTATGTCACCCCCGGTTAAAAAGGAGAAAGCAAAACCCTTGGCACAAACTTCGTCATTTATAGGGCCCCTTGAGATAAATAATCCAACTGCAAGCGCTAACACCATAGGGTTGTCTATTGGCCAGGACCCTGCGGGTGAATTACTTACCAAAATAGAGACCATGGTCAAGTCCCTCCTACTCCCTCTTCTTGAGAGAACTAGACTAATAAGCTCATATTTGGACGATTTGGGCAAACAAATGCTAGGGAATAACTTGGTTCTAACTGAACTACTAAGGTCACAGACCAAAATCAACATTGCTGACCCTGCTGCCCCTTCTATTCGGCCTTCAGAACAACCATCAACCAGCGGTATCCTTATGTAATCTCATACCGCGCAGGGGAAAAAAGCATTGGCCAAATCATCCAAAGAAACTACCAATAAAGAAAAAACTAAGCCCCTAGCAAATGGCAAAGAAACAGAAAGGAACACAAAGGTCGGTGATAGGTCTAAAGCTGGAAAGATAGGAGAAGCTGAAAAGAAACTCTCTCCGGTAACAAATAATATACCTGTAGAAGATAGATTGGAGAACGGGAATGGCGAATGGCCACTTCAGCGCCCTAATATACCATTGAGTAGAAGAGTGGATTTACCTCCTGAATCAGCCCCATATACGATTATTATGACTGGGGTACCAGAATTGTCAGAGGGAATTAGGGAGGACCATCATGCCTTAAAAAACAAAACCATTTATTGGTTGAAGCAAAATAGACCTCTTCCCGCGCATATAAATGGGGAAATCCTAATGGTGAGATGTACGAGCTGGGTTGGAACAAGACCAAAAGAAAAGAAGGGGGACGTGATAATCATAAATTTCAGGGATCATAGAGCTGTTAGATGTATTGGCGACTGGTATGAAGCCAGAGGGGGGGACGGTATTTCCACACACTATGTCAATTACTTCTACCCACGAGAACTGACTTCTTACCCAAAACCAAACCCTGTAAAAGAGTTTCATTTAGATTGGAGGGAAGCGGGTTACCAATTTCCCCATCAAAACTCTCGTAATTATCCATTCTACCCTCAGCCCACCAGGAGGTTTAAGAACAATAACCCCCTACTACACCAGAGGTTTAATGTACCCACCTTTAACCATTTCTCGACGCTGTTTGGCTTAGACGAGGTAGATTGACTTAGTCTGAAGCAGGCCTCCTCACTAAAATCAATTATGGCAGATCCTACCACTCTCAAAGAGGATGTTATTCCAAGCGAGAGTGCAGAAAGACAAGAAATGGAAAGCAGTAACCACTTACTACTACTTAATTTGACACCGGCTAAAGGAGTAGACAATATTACTCTGGGGAATAATCTCTGTAGTAGATCTAAGCACCTGGGGGTTGATGGGCAAAGGGTCCTGGAGAATCTACCCGTAGCAGAGGCTGTTAGTATAAATAAAAGTTTAGACCTCAGAAAGGACGATAATAAAGGACAAATTATGTCCTGGAATATAGCGGGTTTACGCACAAAAATTATGGATGGAAGTGCCCTGGACTTTGTTCAAGATTACCACGTGATATGCCTACAGGAGACATGGATTACTACTGAAACGCATCTGATGGGGTATAAAACTTATTTTTCCCCGGCAGTAGCAGGCACTCATGGTAGGGCTAAGGGTGGCCTGATGGTATATATAAAAAACACCATATCAGGGTTAAAAGTAACAGCTCTGAGTTTACAACCTAACTATCAGATATTGAGACTATCGTTCCAGAAGAAGAGGACAATCATCCTGGTAAATATGTACGATAATCTGTTAGAAAGTGAGAGAGTAAAAACACTCGGGACTCTCCGTAAGAAACTTTTTTCCCTGACAAAACAAACGCAAGGGTTAGATGTCCCAAGCATTATATGGGGGGGCGATTTTAACCATCATCCCTGCGATGGGAAAAATAGCAATATTTGTGGTGTGGTGGACGAAACAGAAAACTACACGACCCACCTTAGTCATTCTGGGGTAGGAGATTTTCTAAATGAAACTCTGTCTGAATTAGGTTTGGTGATATTAAACGAAACTAAAACACCTTGTGGGCAGTTACAGCCAACTTACCTGGGTAGGGGGTGGGAGACGACGATTGATTACATATTGGTCTCAGCGACCCTTGGTAGCAAGGCCCAGAGATTTAGATTATTAATAAACACTTTAAGCGATCACGCCGCTCTGGGCTTTGACTTGGTTGTGGACCAGGGGCAATTAACACCACAGCTCTTGATGACCGCACTTGCCCAGAACAAGATATATTTAAAAAAAATAAATGGCTATACCATAGGATGGGGAAAGATAGACCCAGTAGACCTGACAAACAAGGTGGTACTCGCGGTATATCCTGCCATAGTGAAGTGCCTAGATATTGACATAGGTGAAGAGGAAGTTTTGCATAATTTCAGTGCAATTCTGGATAAGGTAAACGATTGTTTAACAAGCATTAAGAAAGGGAAAAAGGGCGGGAAAAAAGGGTGGTTTAACCACGACTGTACTATGGCTCACAAATCCCTAAAAATAGCGTTAACAAAAACTGTAAGAGACCAAGAGGAGATTCGTAGATTAAGAAGGTCCTACCGATTAGCTTGTAAAACAAGAAAACAGGAACTGAAAAAAGCACTGTGGGATCAACTACATGCGAGTTCCCAGAATAGAAATAGCGAACAGTTCTGGAAGGTGGTGAAGACACCCTTCCTGACAGACGCAAGCGACCAGCCAACAGTAGAAGTGGCGATTGAGGGTCTAGCATGGGTAAACCATTTCTCTAAAGTTTTTGGTAAACCATCAGAAGTAGATATAGCAGAGGATAATAATCGGAGCATACAAGGTAATCTATTCCCGATTCCCTTAGATTATGGAATCCATGAAGTCATAAATGCAGTTAAAATGAGCAAATGTGGAAAAGCCCCTGGCCCAGATGGGGTACCAGTTGATTTTTTTAAGTTTAAATTAGACTTGTGGGCCCCAATTTTAAAGAGGGTGTTTGACGCTGCAATGAAGTGTGGGATAATTAAATCCTGGACCCAATCGATTATGGTCCCTATATTTAAGAAGGGAAACAGGGAGGAGGTGACCTGCTATTGGCCAATCTCGCTACTCGATTCGCTGGGAAAAGTACTGGGCAGAGTGGTTCTCCAGCGTCTTCAGGAGTGGGCAGATGACTGTAAGATTCTATCTGATATCCAGTTCGGCTTCCGAGAGGGCTTCGGAACAACCGAGCAAGCACTGAATTTAGCTTTACTGATGGGAAAATACGTGTCAGCAAAGCAGGGAAGGTTATACATGGTCTATGTTGACCTCTCCGCGGCCTTTGAATGCATCTCCCATTCGGAGCTTTGGTCAGTTCTTACTGACATGGGTATAGATTCAGCCCTTGTAAACCTTCTTCGAGCGCTATATTCTAATGCTTCATCTAGGGTGCGCTTTGGAACGCAGGGCGAATTATCTGAGTCCTTCAAGGTGGAGCGGATTGTGAGGCAGGGTTGCGTGCTGGCCCCCTTTCTCTTCCCCCTTTACATTAACGGTCTTGAGGTGGAGATGTTGAGGGGGGGTCAGGACCTCCCCCGAGTGAAAAATCGCATGGTACCTGCGCTCCTTTACGCGGATGATGCCGTGATCCTGGCACGCAACCCGCGAGAGCTGCAGAAAGCATTGGAAAGATATTCAAGGTTTATGGGTCGTTTGGATCTTAAAATAAATATAAAAAAAACATATGTCATGGTGGCAGGAAAGGGAAAGAAAGGGGGAAGGAGTATTTTTCTTGACAAAGAAAGGCTAGAACTGACTACCCAATACCCATACCTCGGGGTCATGATGGACGAAAAGCTTAACTGGAAAGCGGCCATCGAAGCCCGCAAACATCCACTTCTGTGAGAAATAATCGCCCTTATAAAATTCTCCCAGAAGTTAGGAAAGAGGTCACCAGTAGAGCTGCTCCGTATTTATAAAGCAAAGTGTTATTCCATCGCACTTTACGGGGCGGGGCTGTGGGGACACAATAACACCAACGCATTACAGGTAGCAGAGAATACATTTATGAGATTCCTCCTGGCGGTACCCAAGCGAGTATCTACCTTTGCCTGCCATGCAGAGCTCGGAATGCCTCACATAGAGGATTTGGCAAAAATCCAACCACTATTGTTGTGGCGCCGTATCTGGACGTCAACAAAAAATCTATTTACAAAAGAGATAGTGGCAGATTGTATGTCCTTGGAACATGTGGGGAAAATAGAGTGGTTGCTATATGTGAAAACTCTCCTTGCAGACCTGGGGTTGGCTAAATATTATTCTAACCCCGAATCAATTGCTGAGATCCCAAAGAAAGACTTAAAAATAAGGGCTCTGAGCCATATGGAAGAACTACGGTTGAGTAAAGAGATAAAAAAACCATTAGTCCAACATTCCTTGGCAGTAACGACCACCCCGGAAATGGAACCATATCTAACATTCGTTGAGTCACAATTTGAGCGCTTTTTGTTGGTACGATTTAGATTGAACATTTTCCATAGGCTTGTAGCTTTTCCTAAAAGACATAATTGGGATGAGTGTTTAACGGTGTGCCTTTGCCATGAAACGTCTGAACACTCAACGATGCATACCGTTTTGTTCTGCAAATATTATACTGCACATCACAAACTATGGCTAATTCCCTTGCTGAGAAGCCTTGGCCTCAGAAGATGCCGTCCTGCTATGCTGCGCTTGCAATTTTTGAATACTGTACTGATCTCTAAATGTGTCAGCACGCTTTTAAAGTGTATTTTTAAACACAGAGCAAATTTTGGATGACGTAAAGTTTGTTAATTTAAGGAGAAGGGTAGTTCCTTTTTAATGTAAAGATAATAAATCTTGTTGTATGCCCGAGAAAGGGAATTTTAAAAGTGATGCTCAAGGAATAATTTTCAGTTTGACATTTTAATGTAATGTATTGTGACAGTCATTTATGGTTTTTCTTTTCTGAAAACCGAATAAAGATTTACTTACTTACTTACTAGAACCTAGAGGGACACTTGGCATACAAACTTGGCATACAAACCTGGCATATGCAATACTATAGCATACAGCACCTACTTCTTACCTTGCACTACACTTCGGTTAGGTACACTGGGGTAGAACAATTTAGAAGTATCAAATGAGTATCCACTTTTTAGCCTATGTTATTTATATATATATATATATGAATATATGTCATAGCTAGAAGACAATGCTATTACAGTATTATTTCTTCTTACTGCTTACGCTGTGAGTATTATATTTCGCATACTGTCTTGCGATTGTAACAGCTCATATCTCTTACACGAGAAACAAGACTGTTCAATAAATTATTTTATAGAAACGCCCGTCTATCTATTTATGTGTAACTCTGAAGAAACTAAGCATGCACGATTGATTGAGTGAAACTGTTATCTCTTGTTTCGATTCTAAGGGAAACAAAGTTGTCATGTTTATGCGGTTGCCAGAAACTACTCCCTTCTTGTTTATTCAAGGAGTTTCTAGTGGCTTCTGAGTCAGCTGGCACACAAAGTAATTAAGTTTAATGTACTCGATAGAGGCATACTGACCTCAGTCCTATGCCACAACTATAGTGTATATTATTCCAATACGCAGAGCCTATAAGGGAAATAGGAACTTCCCTACAAGGGAATTGTCCTCATGTTTCCTAATGCTCTTGATTCAGGTACCTGTGGCGCCACTGAATGGGCATTGGTAGACGTAAGGGATGGTCATCATTTGGGAGGGTTCTCATTGCTGTGTTGAGAGATTGCACATCTACCCAAGTGTCAGAAATCTTATGGTCCCACACTGGTGTCTTTATATTTGCACATATACCTAATAAGCAGTGGTGTAACAAAAGTACCCGCAGCCCCTGCAGTGTGGGGGGCCGAGCTTAGGCGGGGGAGTGGGCTCCAGCATTGGCAAGTCCCTGGCCTGAGAGTTCCACACTGGATCCGCAGAGTCGGGGGCCCCTGCATGTATTTTGAAGGTGGCCCCCTCAAGTTTCGTTACACCACTGCTATTAAGTCTGTCTACGAAACTCGCATAGAATTGTGAAAGGTAGGAAATGTTTTTAGACATTTATTTATATGATGCACCTTTTAGCGATTAAACATGTTTCCTGGAACCATGGTGTGCTGAAGCACTGTTCTTTATTTTTTAGACTGCTGTGCTGAGCGATGCACTGTCTTCAGGCTTTTAAGTATTCACACTTCACTCTGTGAGCCTTCAACTGGTCATCTAAGAATTGTTTTGTTTTGTTCTGCTTTAGCTGTGAGGGAACAAAGATAGCACTTCATGTTTCAGCTAAGAGCAATGTAGGGAAGACAGCCAGCTATTTCAAGAGCTCACAACATTTTTATATTGGCAGTGGAACCCCAGCTTTACAACTTCAACTGAGGGGCTTATTTATAAGAAAATCATGGAGGGCAGCACCGCAAGTCACCTTGCTGTGCTGCGTAACAGGGAATGGGCAGGAATGCACCGTATTCAAATGATTTCAGAGCATTCCTGCCTTTGTCTGTGTGCTGGTGTCGGTCTTGCTGCTTAACACCGATTTAGGCACCATTGCACAATGGTGCAAGGGTGCCTGTGTTGTAAAGAGGATTGTTTTTGTATAAGAAGGGGCACCCTCCTCCACAAAAACAATCCTGAGAGGCATATTTCTCTTTCTATGTGTGCAGCAGAATGTAGCACTCACATAGAAAGAGGAAGTAACGAGGAGAAACAAAGATAATTCTTCTCGGTATGCCTCACTTGGGAAGCTGTATTTTTTGGGCTCATTCCTGGGTCTATCAGCACTGGTAAATCTGGGCATGTGACAAAAACCATTAGAGATGCGTGGGAAAATCCATGCAAACCCATGGAACACCTTACCATGACAGAGTAACGTGACACTACGATGTGTGCTGTGTTGCGTTACTCCTGATTTATGAAACCACTTTGGGCTACACAAGATGGCCTTGCATGGCTTCATAAATCGTATTTTGGGTTTGCATTGTGCATGCACCATGTTGCGTGGTGACGCAACTCACCTCATAAATATGCTCCTAATTTTACTTCTAAGGTATGTAACTGCAGCTTACAAGTGCACTAAATATGCATGGTGTTATGCCCTGCTAGTGAATGTAACTGCAGTATTACAATTGCAAATAGTTTGGGGCATATGTATCAACATCTCCATTTGCGATTCTCAAATAGCGATTTTTTGAGAATCGCTAATTGAGAATTGCAAAACGGGATGTATTTAAAAAATCGCACAAATTTTGCGATTTCTTAAAATTCCTTAATTGCGATTAGCAAATTGCGAAATCGCAATTAAGGAATACCTTCCCATTCATTCCTATGGGCCAGGAGGCCCATAGCAATGAATGGGAAGTCCTTCTCAATTTGTGAATCGCTATTCGCTAATCGCAAATTGAGAATATTTTCAAAGGTGCAAGGGTGTCATGATGACACCCTGATGCACCCCTGAAATCAGCATGTGTGCACATATGGCGCACATACATGCCCTAACGGCATGTATGTGCACCACATGCACTTTGAAATATGGAAAAAAGTGCATATTTCAAAGAAATCGCAATTTACCACCAACTTGAAGTTGGTGCTAATTTGCAATTTCTTAAGGAGAAATCGCACAACTTGGGTGCGTGTTACATTGCATTTAAAGAAAAGCAATTTGCGATTTCTTAAATGCTTATGCAAACATAAAAAATCGCAAATTTAGCGATTCCTTAAGATTGCGAGGCTGAAATGCCTCATACATCTCCTTTTGCAATTTTGTATTCGCAAATGCTGTTTTTTGCGATTCGCAGCGTTTGCGAATACAAAATCGTTTGATACATATGCCCCATATATTAGATAGGTATTAGTATTGCTCGTAACTGCAGGTTTACAATTGTTAGCAATTTCTATTGGGAATATTTGCTACCAGTGAGTGTAACTCCAGCCTTAAATGACAACTAATGTGTTTGAGCATATGTACTACTAGTAAGTAGCATTGAGTAGAGCTGTAGCCTCACAATTTCAATACATATGTTTGAGGATATCTATTACCACAGGGCTAACTACAGCTTTACAATTACAACAAATAGGAAGGAGAATATGTTCTCCCTAGTGAGTGTAACTGAAGCAGCATTTATTCTCTGTATTATCTTTACAAGAGCTTCTTGCTGATGACAACATTGCTTCGCCTTCAACCTACATCTAAAGAAGTGTTGTCATCAAGTGTGTTAATGGAGATGATATGAGTAATGGGGTCTGTGATGTCATCAATGATGTCGCTTCTGATGCCCTCAGCGCATGCAGAGAGTAAAACCTGCTGCAATTTCAATCTCAATCAATGTCTATATTCGTAGCGATTCATTTCAATTGCAGAGACACTTTCACCCCACAGAAGTCCTTGCAATGGATACATTTATAGAAGAAGGCCGTTTTCCCCCTTTTACCATTTGAATGTGGAAAATCACCATATTTTGAGGGTAAAAACATGTATTTGAGTAGGCAAGTTGTAATGGGATATGCAGTACATTAGCCATGTAATCTCTGTTGTCATCTATGTTTAAAGATAACAAGCATTGCTGAACGAAACTCACTAGCAATACATATCCTTATGGATATTAATTTCAGGTTTACGATTGCCATGCCACTTTCATAGTGTAGATTTCCTTGGGTATGCAAACAAAGAAGTGTTTACATTGTCACTACAGAAATTCATAAAAACTATAATTTGTTGTTTCAATGATGTAATCCGTGATGCGACTGGTGATGTAATATGAAATTCTACTAGTGATGTCATTGATTCTATCATTTCTGATGTCACCTGTGTGTACTGATGCAAACAATGGAGAGATTTAACCCACTAGTGATACCCAGCTTCACAGATGGTAAATGAAGTTGGAGTATCGCTGTATCACTTTCAAAATACAGATGTTCTTTTGACTCGAGGTAGAGTTGTACAAAGTGCTTGCCACATGAGCAAAATTATCTGAAGTTCCCACTTTTTGGCCTTCACATATTGTAAGACGTTTTCTGCTTTCCCTACCTCTTCGCCCTAATTAGTTGTTATCTGTTCTTGTGCCTAAATGCATGCCTTGTGCATCTTTAATGTGATTGTATGACGTTACAACGCATGCCATTACTATGCATGCCGCTACAACGCATACCTTTACCCTGACTTGTGGTCAGGGGGTGCGTTGGAGGTTGGAATAGTATAATTTACTATTCCAATTCCAGTGTGTGCAACAGCAGGGAAGGTGTTTGAGTTAACTCCAACACCTTCTACCCCCTGTAACAAGCCTTTCATGTTGTAACGACATGCGTTGTAATGGCATGCGTTTTAACGCTTCCGTTGTAAAGGCTGTCTCCCCTTTAATGCATGAGACATGAGTCCTGCAGGAAATGTACACCAAATTGGAGCTCACAAGCAATATTAAAGAGATCACGAAACTCCTGATTTTAAAGGAAGGCTCACTCAGATTTTCAAGACCGTTGTGCATTTTTCTTAGATTTTAAAAGAAATGTCTTATCATAAAAAAAAACGATCACGAATCTTTACTCAACAAGTATACGTATAGAGTATTTCCAACACCAGCTATAGGATTTTGAGAAGAGGAATTGTTTGTAGCTCCAGCATTGTAGATGATGTTGATTGCAATCTGATGTGTCCATTCCTATCATTGGTGATTTTGTGATGTCATCTGTGTCATTATGTGTGGGATGATGATATGGGGTATGGTTGCGTCCGTCACACTAAGTGAAAATTTTAAGGGTATTTAGGGCACGGTATGCTTCATTCGGTATGTCACATAAGCAATGGTGAGCAACATATAACGACCCACTTTTGGAACAAATATTCTCTTTGAAATAATGTCAAGAAACATGCCCCGAATGTCAGAAAGACTGAGCAGTAATTGACAGCAAACATTAACTGGCATGTGATTAAACTGAGCGGTATATAAAACAACACAAAGCAGGCAGACTGGTGCAGTATGAAAGAGAGCTAGCATACTCTGTGAGACATCAAGAAAAAGCCTGTTTTCCACCAGCAGCAAAGAGATGCAGAACGCAGCAGTAGATTGCAACATTTTTTTCTGTGGGGAGGTCCGACTGTCACAGTGCTGTTTTTCACTCCCAGGGGAGAACAGGGTCCCTTGGGTGCTTGCGTTTTTATTTTCTCCTTTCATTTGTTTTTCTCTTGCAAGGGACACTATACCCTCCTGGTATCACTTGGCGACTGGGAGGATTGCACGCAGCCCCAGTACCCGGCAACCTGGCACAATAAGGGCATCATTTATGTCATTTTGGCATAGGGGAAATTAGCAAGGCACCTTGCTGCGCTGCCATACACCAAAGTGAAAGGGCAGGAATGCACCCTATTTAAACAATACAATTCATTCCTGCCATTTCCCCAGTGCTGGAGCCTTTGTGGCAGCCTAGCGCCAATGTAGGCACCCTTGCAACATGGTGCAACGGTGCCTCAGTTGCAGGCAGGATTGTTTTTGTGCAGTAAGAGGCACTTCCAGCACAAAAACAATCATACAAGGCGTTTTCTTCGTTCCATGTGCTTCACACATGGAAAGAAGAAAATGAGGAGAAATTAACATATTTCTCCTTGTTATGCCTCACCTCGCAAGGAGGACATATTTGATGCTTTCCTAGGTTTACATCACATTGTAAATCTGGGTCAATGTCAAAACCCACCGCAATGGCCTTGGAACACGTCCTGCGCACAGAGTAAGGCAAAGCAGCGATTTGTGTTGCATCACCTTACTCATGATTTATGAGGCCACACAAATCCATGCAGGGTGGCTTTGCATGGCTTCATAAATCTTTATGCGAGCCCTGCGTCATGCATGTACCACTTTATGTGGTGCAAACGTGATGCAGGGCTCCCATAAATAAGCCCCTCTGTTCATAGGAGGATCACAGAAAATGGCAGTTGCCTCAGTGGCCCAACTGGAGAAGGGGTGAGTGAACTGCACGCATACGAATGAGAGGCGGTGTCTGCATGTCAGTATTTAGCTTCCTGGTCAATGGTCAGAACAGGGAATGTAAAATGTTTTGATCGCTTGATAGTCGATCCCTCTATTAATGAATCCTTTCATCATCTCAACCAAATTTTTGGTTGTGAAACAGATTATTATATAACCTGGCAATATCTTCTTAGAGCATTCTTCTTTATGAATATCCCTAAAACTGCAGAACAGTTTTGTGCTACACTAAGATGCACCAGTCTGTTCCTTTACTAGATGTTTAGTGTAAAAAATCCAGTAGATTTGCTGGGAGTTTGGGCAACCTTTTGCTCTCTTAACCAACCTTGCAGAACACTTTCTTCATGACCAGTCTTAAGCAAATAAATTCTTCTTTTGAAAAGCTCTCCGAAGATTCGTTCAGATTAGATCTGTAGCATGTATTTACTGGGTAAAAGCTAAAGAACATTTTATTATTTGTGGAATTTGTTACAGCTCAATTTCTCAGCAAGAAAATACGTTAGAAGTGTTGATGTTTTTGTATTGTTTCGAGGCTAGACTAAGCAAACACAAGGACATGTATATCTTGAATGTACTTAATATTAATTGAAAATGTGTACAATGTCTAACTTATATATATATTTGCCTAGAATACATAAACATATTTATCAATGAAGCACTATTTTTCTACAACCCCAAAAATCAAATAACATATAGTAATATTTACTAATACATGGGTATGCCATTTAGGTTAGGGAGGGCAAACTTCATGCCAGACTTGCAAGATAACCACTAAATATAAATTACTCCATTTAGATGCACAGTTTGTAAATATTACTTAAATGGAAATCTTGAAAATCAGGAAAATGTGGAATAGACCTGACCCTCCTGGACTTGCTGTGGGCAACTCTTTTTTTAGTATATCTCACCAAATTGACTTTTAAAAATGATATCAATGTACCTAGAAGACTGTCAACAGACAGTATGAATTTGTCAACAGACAGTAAAATTGCTAGTACTGAAAAAGATACTTGTACAAATGAAAAGCTCTATATCACGTAGGCAGTGTATGTAAAGAGCAGCTGGAATATATGAGCAGCCTGTCTCGATTTGGTGCTCTAATTTGCTTCTAATATCCATAGATCACTAAGATCAGTGTAACTTAATGCTCAAAACTGGATCAGTTTACTGTTTTCGATGGCTAATTATGTAATAACGTAAACTAGTTATTACTAACAGATGATTGCAAAACTGAGCATATCCTTTCTCTGTATATATTAGTGCTTAAATAGCAAACATGTAAAAATGTAAACAAGTGGAGCTCTGTACATAGCACAAGGGGAAGGAGTCATTCAAGACAGTGTACAGGAAGAGAGAGAAGGACTCCTGAAGTGCCCTATCAGTCAAGATATTCCTCACTGTTGGCAATTGAGGTGCTTCTTGAAAAGATACATTATGTATTTTTTTATTTTCCACTATAGACATCCTAATTTCAAGTCTGGGGATACTCTGGTGTGGTGTGTAGCATTGGCCCCTTGAAATGGAATGGTGATTTGGAGTGAGAATCAAGGAGGTGTATTGTTTTGTATGGCCTTGGATGAAGTGCAACAGGTTTTGAAGATGATGTAGGTCAGCAGGTCCAGCCAGGGTGTGGTTCGTTTAAGAAAGATATAGTCAGACTTCCTTAGCCTTTTGCAAAAACAACAGTTGATGGACAGAATGCAGAACAATGTCATACATTCACCCCAGTACAGAGATCTGGACATAAATCCATCCTTTTTTTGCTCACCATGCCTTTCCAGTTTGAACCCAGCCATATGCAAATCAATCTTGACCCTGTGCCTCATGGGAACAGTCCAGCCCGAACTGCCAAGCCAGGTCCTTCCTTGACTGGAAACAAGCATCCTAGGCCCGGGTTTCGGGGTTTCACCCCTCTTCAGCCAGGCCATGGCTGAACTGGAGTGGCGTGGTAACCAAAATAACGATGGATTAAACCCAGATCTGTGACTGGGGGTGAATGTTTTGCCAATGTGCAACATTCCATCCATCATTTTGTGTGTTTTGCTGTTCGCCCTATGTGGGAAGGGTATGCCCAGACGTGGGTCCCGTGCTCACTACGCCACTGGAGTCAAGCTATCCTGGCTGAAGAGGGGTGAAACCCCGAAACCGGTCCTAGGATGCTTGATTCCGGTCGAGGGAAGACATGGCTTGGCAGTTCGGGCTGGACTGTTCCTATGAGGCACAGGGTCAAGACTGATTTGCATATGGCCATGTCTGAACAGGGGTGGCTTGGTGAGCAAAATAACGATGAAAAAAAAACAGGTCTTTGACTGGGGGTGAATGTTTTGCCAATGTGCAACATTCCGTCCATCATTTTGTGTGTTCTTTAGCCTTTTGACCAGTCAAGCAAGGCCCTGACCAATGCTCTTCAATGCAGACAGGGACAAGTCTTGGAAGCCTTAGGTAGAAAATGATTAGTGCTTGGATAGAGTTTCATGAAGCATCATTTGGAGAGATATTATGGATTCTGTAAAGGTGTTTAGCTAATTCAGATTTCTTCGTGATAGGAGATCTGAGATAACCATCACAATTGATTATAAACTTATCTTTGCACTTGTGAAGAGTGGGAGTACAAATCTGTCCAGCATTATGCTGGAGAACCAGTCCTGGATCTGTGCTTCTGTGGTGCTGTTGGTTGTGAGGTAAAATTTGGTGTTTTCCGGGTCCAGTCAGGGCTAGCTTTTTGGCATCCATCTTTGATGAGGGTGACATTCTGATAGAGGGCTACTTTATCAGCATACTGTGTAATCTTAATTCTGTGATTCATCAAGATGACCATGAGGTGTTCCACATTGAGGCTGAAGACCACAGACTAGAGGATGGATCCTTATGTACTGTGCAAGTCGCCGCTACAGCATGCAGGTGAACATCTGGATGGGTTGGTGTCACTTGAAAAGAGAAGAAAGGAATCATTGTAATGCAGTTGCTAAGAGATTAAGTACAATCAGAAGGTAGGGGGCACCATTGTCAGAAATGAAACGGACATAATCCGTTACCCAGAGATTTACAATGGAACTGCTGTGATAGTCATATGGGGAATTCCTGTTATTCTTTGGTTACTGTTTTTTGTTATTGTTATTCCTGTAACGAATGGTAGGTATGTGATGGGTTGGTAGCTGGTGATGATGTTGACATTACAGTTTATTATTTTTCAGCAGAGAGTGAATCTGACAAGGTAACGAGAGGGATGTCTTGACTTCAGTGAGGGTGTCTATTACCATTATTTTTATTATTAGTACAATAATTATTATTATTATTTATGCAACTATTAACTCTTTCGTTGATGTGTGATTAAGATTCTAAAATGAAATTTCATCATGGCGCATAGAAGCATTTTAACCCCATATGTGGTGGATCTGAGTGTGGCTGGATCTCAGAAAGGTATTTGCGCAAGATCAGTTTAAGGACAGTAAACTTTGGAACATTGAGCAAAGGCATGAGAGGGACGGCTTGAAGCTCTCTACAGAATTCCTCTTCTGGTCATTTTACCCTAGTTAATCATTCAAATACTTTCTGTTTTCCATACGTCTCAATACACTTCATTAAACTCTATTAAAGGGGTTTCAATGCTTAATTAATATCTACTGTAACACAAAAAAAAGAAGCTAAACGTCATAGACCTGCGCGTTCAAAGCTGTTCCTTCCATTAGGAGAGTCAAAAATGTAGCTCGTACTCCCAGGCAGCAGCTGTCACAATGTGCAAGTGAGCAAGGAAAGGCCAGGCCTTACTATGTGTATCTGCAAAGTTTGCACAATTCTCGTAACGTAAATTTTGCAATGTTTCACAGTCATTAAATTTTGAATAATTGTCCCCTCGGGAGACGGGTTCGCACAGAAAATATGTTTTGAGGGACTCTTCGTCCTCGAACCAGTCACATCACTCTATTTAGCATAAAGTTTGACTGTAAACGAGGCTTGCATTAAACTTTGCTGTTCAACATTGGCAAGTGCATTTCACTGAAGTTCACCGAATTTTACAAAACGTTTGCAAAATGTTTTGGAAACACTGCCCTTTTGCGCAGCCCTTTTTACGGCACATTTTTCATAGTAAACACATACCCATCTATAGATGGAGAGGCGTAAGATCCCATATTCCTATCTACAATATTTCTATACTTCTAGAGACATTGCACACAAGGTAACCTTCAACTCACTTAGGGGCATATCAGCAAGGGCCGGTGATAATTATCGCTCAGCGATCTTGGCGTGAGGATAATTATTGCCGGCCAACTCTGAATTTTATTGCGGAGATAGCGTGCTATTAGCAACGCTCATCTCCAAAGCGATAAAATTCAGAGAGCAAGCTGCCAATTGTGAGATTATCGCTGGAAATACAGCGATAATCCCACAAGGTTTGGCGATAGCTTGCTGATAGGGATAGACATACTTAGCCATAATATCCACCTTACATAGGATATCATGGCTAAGTCAGAAAAATACTAGATGTAAAAAAGCAGCGTTAACCGCAGTTAGCGCTGCTTTTTTTATCGCTAACAGGGTTAACGATATCCTTGATAGTATCTCCTATTATTTTACTCTGGAACGTCCCCTTAGAGATGCAAGGGGAAGCATAGAGTAAAAGGGTGCTAACATGCAAATTTGCGTGTTAGCACCCCGTTGCTGAGAGGGCGCTAGTTTTATCTCTGCTTTTTTGGCTTTTAAAGCCAAAAAAGCAGAGATAAAGCCCTGGTTGATATGCCACTTGAATCCTGGCGAGACAAGGTTGAGCCTGTTTAATTTCCCCATTTCAGACCTGCAAAAAGGTAACTTCTCGTATTAGGCAGCTTTGATTCCGCGCCAGCACTGCACTGTCCATATAATCAGACAGGCTGAGAACTATGGTTAATGATGAGAGGAGTTCATTTGCTACAGCCACCTTCCAACCTTTGCCTCCAAAACATCAATAACCTCCCACAGCCTCAGACTGTTTCATAACTGCTCATGTTCTCTTGGTTTTGCAGTTTGACTGATTTAAGAAGACTGGACAGGGCTTTTGACACACCATACGTCTCTTTAATCCTCTTGGCTGACAGTAGCTTTTGGATTCACTTGCTTTGCTTTCATAACCTTCCATCTCCCTGAATTCTTTCACACCATCGTTTCCTGACTAGCATGTATTCATTCTCTGTCCCTATCTTCTTCTCTTTTCTTCTTCTTTCAAAATATGGCACACAGTGCTCGGAATGAAAATACACTCACTCTGACAAGAGCTGATACTCCCTCATTAAACCCTCCCCTCCAGGCTGAGAAGTGTTGCACTCTCTCAAATAACAAATAAAGAATTGTAAGTACTCGCCTCGTTATGCAATATTTTAATACAAGACAGTGCAGCAAGCCTTCCTGCTGCGCTGACGTTCATCAAAAGAAGCAAAGGGCAGGAATGCACCATATCTACAACATGTGGCACATTCCAGTCCTTTTCCCCTGCGCTGTTGCACAATAGGCTGCCATATGCCAATACAGTCACCCTTGTGCCATGGTGCCATGGTGTCTGCGTTGTAGGGGTGATCGTTTTTGTGCAGAAAGTGACACCTTCCTTCACAACAACAATCACAAGTGGTATTTTTCTCTTGCTATGTGTGCTCTAGAATGCCCTGACAGCTATCATTGGTGCACCGAACCAAGTGTTTAGGAGCCCACCATACACACATAAGGTTGTCTTTTTCTTCTCCATGAGGGAGGTAGAAAACGTTTATCCTTGCTTGCAGTACGGTGAATGACACACTTATTATAACTCATGTAAAATGCAAGGGGACAGGCCCATGCAATGATTTCCGCTATTCTATGCAAATTGACTTGTTGCCACTGTAAGGAAACAGAATTTTTGGCAGGTTTCCCCTCACTTTTCCCTCCATTTGGACTATTAACTACTGTTGTTTGGCTGCTGTCCAGACCTCAGTATCAGTGTTCTCTCCCCTTTACAAAAGGTATACTGAATTGGATGTCCCCAATTGGCAATTACTGACTTACTTAAAAGTCCCTAGTGTATGGTACCAAGATTACCCAGGGCATGTAATGTAGAGTTCCCACCCAGAGATGTAGCACTGTTGTGCCACCCTGTGTGTAATACAGTACAAAATTGCCCCGGGGCGGTTCCTCCACTAAGGCGTAGGAGCATCACCCCACTGCTCTCAAAGCAGAAATAAATAAAAATATAATTATAATAACCTTGTTATTATCATTGTATTTTTCTTTGCTACAGTGCTGGGTTAGGGTGGGGCTCAGCTGGTGACACAGGTGGAGGAGAGGTGTGCACACACTAAGTGCCCATGGCTGCTTGGCCGGTCTTCTTGGCCCAGCCAAACAGTCATGTGCAATTTGCATGTTTCCCGCCAGGCTGCATTATACAGCATGGTAAGGAACATGCCCAGGTTCTCTTCCCCTGTCTGAGAACCAAACCATGGTGCTCAAACCAAACACAAAACTGCATTGCAGCATTGTGATTGGTTTAGGGGAGCCTGGGTGCTTCCTAGTTCCAGGACTGCCATGAAGAGAAGCAACGACGGTGAAATGGAGGCGGGGAAAAGGAAAATGTTTTTTTTTTTTTTTTGTTCAACCCTGTTCGCTACCCCTGTTGCCTACCAGCCGCCACTAAATGGCTCCCAGCCTGCCACTACAGACTGGAAAGGTAATTGTCACACTGCAAGTTCGGCTTTTCCATTACCATTAGTGGCAAAGTCATCACTTCCCTTATTAATATATGTAAGTCTCCCCATAAGAAAGGCCTATAGAGCCCTATGACAGGAAGCTGTATATTGTTAAGCAAGACAAATAGGGTTATATATGTCTGAGCAGCAAAATCCCTAAAGTTGTCATTTTGCTGATGAAAGTTTGTAGTCTCATTGGCTAACACAGGATTACCAGCTGGCATCCCTTAATGGCTAACTTCTGAATGGAACTACCTCACTTGGTACTTTAAGGTATTGAACTAATCGTTTCATTAAATCCGACTTGATGCCCAAGTCGAGATTAATGTTACTAGTAAAGTTAAGCAACTTTTAGAAAGTTGGTACTTTGTGCCCGAGATAGTCCAGTGACCTCAGAAAGGCCCTGACATACAGACAGTTCCTGCCCACCTGGGGAGATGTGCTAATGATTCCCAGGTTGAGGAACAAGGTAATTTGCTGCTGAGTGAGGTGTGGACCTCCTCTCCCAGGAAGGCTACTTGGAGTGTTAGTACAGAAGGAGAGCTTCAAGGGAGAAGCCACCTTTAAAGGGACGTCTGTGACAACACTCTCGAGCAGGCTGCCTTTTGTTCATATAAACAAGTTGGAGACAGGGCCAGAGAGGAATAACTCAACCACAAACTAGTTTTACTGTGGGCATGTAGACTTTAGGTAGCCACACCTCTGGGGTGGGCCACCAAGCTTCTCACAATTGAGGGAAGTTTCAGAGATCGTGAGAGTGGCAAGAATATTTCACTTTGGAATTGTCAGATGCCACACATTGTTGGAACTTCATTCCCAAAGAGGAGGGGACCTACTAGTCCATTGGCTAGTGACCGCATTGTCCCTTTGAGTACTTTCCCTGGATAAAATGGGTGCCCCAGGCACCCTGAACCTCAGTGCACATTGAATTTTGAGAGAGGACTGCCCTGTTGCCCTTGAAATTACACAAAGAGAGACTGGACCTTCTGAAGAACTGCAAAAGTTGCACTTTGGTCTAGTGAAGTTTGGACTATCCCTCTGGCTCCTGGCATGGGGAAAAGTTGATCCCCATATCAAAGCAGTGACTCCAAGAGTCAGTTGGCTGGCCCCCTGGAACAGCACCAGAGACATCAAAGCTGAGGGAGCCCAAACCGGCAAAGCAGTAGCCCCTTCTGAGGAATTGCTGCTGACCATGGCAGGACAAATCCAAGATAGCCAAAAGTTGTACCTGAAGTCTGCTGGACCTGAGAGTGCCATCAATGACTGGATTTGTGAGCCAAGAGGGGCACAAGTTCCCACCATGGTTATTCGCTGCGACCTTTATGATTGAGATCAATAGCCCAATTTCAGCTGGCCATCTACCGTTGCAAAGCCGACGTCGTTGAACCCCAAGTGCCATGGTCAAAGTCACCCCACCTCACCCATGGACTGTGGCCTCAACGGCACTTCACCCTCGTAGACTGCACAGCCCCAGGAGCCTCATTGAGCATCTTTTCTGCCTGTATCCCCAGCATCATGACTGCTCCATTGGCGTCTATGGTGGATGTTTCCTAAAGACTGGAACTGAACTGGAAAAGGCTTTAGTGACCAGATAACTGTCCAAAGTAACCTTACTGGAACCCTTTGGTGGATTTTGGTGATTGAGGATTCTAAAAATCATAAAAATATGCTTAATTGTCATTACTGGTTGTTGTGTCTTTTTCCTGTTTTGTGACTTTTGGTGCTATCAAATGCTTCACACAAAGTTCTGTTGTTAAGCCATGCGCCTCGAAGCCACAGGTGCCCAGGGTTGTGATTAAGGTTCTTGAGCCTGACCAGACCCAAGATATGTTTTGTGAGTGTATTCCATGAGAAGGCCCCACATCCATATCATAGAATATGGTGCATTCCTGTCCCTTCCCCCCTGTGTTGGTGCATAATTTTCTGTTTATCACCAATGTACGCACCCTAGCACCAAGGTACAAGGGTGCCTCATTGCAGGCAGGATTGCTTTTGTGCAGAAAGGGGCACCTTCCTGCACAAAGAGGCATTTTTCTCTTTCCATGTGTGCTGCATTTTGCAGCATGCATGGAAAGAGGAAAAAACAAAGAGAAATACAAATATTTCTCCTTGTTACGCTTGCTCTGGGGAGACATAAGGTTTGCTGTAGCCCCAGGTTTATGTGATTAAGTAAATTAAGTAAATTCACTGCGACACCCAAGGAACGCTTCCTTGGTGCAAAGCAAGGTAACGTAGCGACTTGCACTGCTTTGTTTTACTCCACATCTATGAGGCAATGCATTGCAAAGTCATGCAGAGTGGCTTGAGCGGTGTCATAGATATGAGTGAGAGGCTTGCACTGCCGGAGCATCAAAAAAAGTGATGCTCCGGTGGCACAAGCATCTCATAAATAAGCCCCTGCATTTATTTTGCCACAATCTCGGTTTTTCAAAGGGTAAGTGATGATCTGTTCTATGCAGCTTTTCGCCCTCAAAACTGAAACTTAAAGCACAAGTCAGAAACTATTTTGATAATAAGAAAACATTTTATGGTTTAGGGTTCAACGTACAAATGTAGTTATCTGTCTGTCACTTACCCTCTCTCTCAAACACGGGTGCAGGATAATTATGATCCTGCCTATGATATTACAACCCACAATCTGTAAGATGTATATAGGATTTTTAATGTGTGCGTTTTGGGGTAATAGAGTCATGCCAACCCTTATTTGTACTGGAATAAAGGATACACTGGCAAAGTTTTGTGAATTCTGTTGGTTCATGCAAGTTCTATACAGTAGTAAAGGAAAAACAAAAATTCGATTGCGTCTAAGCAGAGACTGGTAAAACAAACATGTTTCCATTGCTCCTTTCCATGACTGAAGCCATAAAGGACCAGTCTATATGCTTTTTATAGCTGTTCCTGTAAGATGTCCTTTAGGAAAAATGCACCAAATTGTTTTTATAGCAGTATCAATATCAGCACAGCTTCCGGTGCAACCTCATTGCTCAGTCTCCTACCCAGTGCTACATTTAACCTGGTGGTTGCAAGTGGGGCCCATCGGCACTCGTTTTGGGGAACTGACACTTATTTTCGTCTACAGACTTCCAGCCAGAGCAAGAAAGAGAGAAAAACACAAAAGGGGCAAAGACAGAGTAAGAGAAATAGGAAAAACATTGAGAAAAAGAGAAAGCAGGGATGAAAAACAACCTGCAAGAGTGAGATAAAGTGGAAGGGAGTTTTTGGCTGGTGGATAAAAGAGGCGTCATCAAGACCATGCATCCATGGCATTCGTCATCAAACATTCAACAGTGCTGGCCACGGGCTTCTAAAGAAAACGTTGCACCCCAGCACTCATTCTTTTATAAATTAAGTACTGGTCATGCCTGGTACAATTACAATACTGCCCGGCTGCTAAGAATATTTTGAGGATAGTTCCACAGTTTTAATAATAAGGATCCTTTTGAGAGTTGATAATGAACACATGTGTCTGATCATGTGGCACAACCAGGGGGCTTTCTTCACTAGTTCCTCCTTTCTGCAGCACCAGAAATAAACTCTTGGCCCCCCTGGAGGCCCCTGCCAGACACAGAACCAATAGTGATAATGAATCTGCTTCTTTAAAGAAAAGGCAAATAAGAGGTAAACAAATATACCTGCCAAGTGTCAGTCATTATGAGGGATTCTCAGACATTGTTGAGACAGTTTTTCTTTTTTAATTGATGCTCTTGGGAGCAAACCTCTTCCAAAGTGTTTCAATGCAGCATTTCCAAATTACAGTAGAAGGTGTCCGGGTCTCATGTGAGTAAAGTGCGGCAGATTTGATGTGATAGGAAGGCGGGAAGTGGTGCCAAACAGAGACTGGCAGTGATAATGAACTAGTCGGAGGACTACTCTGTGTGGCCAGTACTGTGGTACTTTTCTGTGGTGACATATTTGCCATAAAGAGTATTTTAATGTGAATGAATTCTACTCTTGGTAGAGTAGAGAATTGGCGTCCTGTAGAAAGAATAGTAACAATCTGGATGTCCAGTTTCACAAGGCTATGACAACTTTAAACAAATTACAAATAATTTGAAAAACTATTAATTGTTTCAAATATAACAAAAACTATTTTTTAAATCTCACAATGTCACTGGTAGAACACTGAAAGAATTAGTAAATTCCATTTTTTTGTATACCGTCAAGCCAGATACCCGACTGCTCTGTTTACAGGCGGCTGATAATGCTATAAAAACTCCCTTTGCTAGCTGAAGAAATGAGTCTATGCTCCTTGAATCTGGACCAATCTTCCTTTTGAATTATCACAGTAAGGATCCTTGGACTTTGTTGGAAATCAGCCAATAGCTCTTCTTTTTCTTGCTCCATCATATCAGTCATGGGGAGCCCATCCTTTCAACCAAGTGTTGATTCCATTAAGTGTAGTGCACAAAAGTAATCATTCAGCCATTCAATCACTCACCCTTTTTACCATTCGCTATTTGCATATTTTCCATGAGACCATATAAATGCCGTGGACACAGTATCTCAAAATCCTTCAGATGCTTTGGCATTCTCCTTAAAATCTTAACAGACTTCTAGTGGTGGCTGGCACAGGTAAGAGCACTGGAGCAGGGAATGGGTAGGACGGAGTGGTCGGGCGATGCGGCAATTGTAAGGTAAGTGGTTTTATTATTTTTTTTATTTACTTTTACCAATTCCCTCGTATGTCGGCTTCCCCCAGCACCCCGCCCCTCCCCCACCCTTGCCTCACCACTCTTACCTGTGCCGGCTGCCACTGGGTGGACAGTTTTAATGTGTCACTCGATAAACAGGAGAAGAATATATATGGGAACCAACCAGAGATCCCAGTTTTGATTGACGTACTTTAAGCTTGTGACATCATCTGTGACGTCATTCAAAAAGCCATTGAGTGATGTAATGCATGCGGTCATGAGGGGTTGAGGTGTACATTATTGATAGTTCCCTAAATTGTAACTAGAGTATTTCAGTGTTTTTTCCCCATTTTTAACCGTTATGTATTAGTATTGATTCAATATCCCTTTTGGATGTATTTGCTCACATTGATTTATTTTGATTCATATCTCCACGTCTCCAGAGAGGCTCTGGTTGACACTTTGAGAGTCCTACTGAATGTGTCTGCATTTCAGGCACCTCAAAATTAAGCCAAATCATGGGCACTTGCACTTCAGCTACATATACCATGATCATTGGAACAATAATTCAGGGTAGCAAAGGTGGTTTTGATTCAGTGAATGAGTCGTAGGGTGTAAGCCAATGCAGACTGAGCTTTGCCTGTTTGAGGAACAAAAAGAAAGGAAAGTGAGACACCCACTTGCAGCAGTGAACACACAGCTATTGCTGCGTGACCTCTGGAGTTACTGTAATCAATTCTAAAATTAATTATTTATAGTATTCTACTTCTCATCTAATATCTTAAAGATTTTAATGGGTTTTCTTTTTTTTATTATACTGTTGTTCCAAATGTGACCACCAAAAGACTAAAGTTCCACTTATCTACTACCATGACATAGAATGTCTGCAGACTATCATTTGACAAAAATAGGCTGCCCGAGATATTACTTTCAAAAATATTGCCCCATTGAAGTTAATAATAGAAAATCTAAACCTAACATGGCCAAGGGCTTTGTTTAAAGTTTGCTGATGGGATACTCCATCAAAATCTGTGGTGCATATCTTGTCCATCATGTTACAAGTGTTATAGGCTATAATGTTCTTGTAGTACAGTGGGTAGGACATCCACATAATTTGTGATGAACTATCCTACTGCCAAACTTCAAAGAAGGCCTTAACTCCATCTAAATTATTTTTAGGGCTCAATATTTATGGTTTTTTGTGTGTTGAGTTTTATACAGTGACGGCCCATGTAGGGCGTTTTACCGGGGCGGTGACGTGGCGCAGAGGAGGGGCAGGGTGGGGGGTTGCAAAATGCGGTTTCAGGTAAGTTACGAAAAAAATTAATAAAACGAATTTTGTTGCGCGCGCTGCATCGCCAAATGCGACCCCCCACCCTGCCCCTCCTCTGCACCACATCACCGCCCCGGTAAAACGCCCTACACGGGCCTTCACTGGTTTTATATATAGTGTAAACTAGACCCGAAGGTATCAGAGCACTTTACATGAGCACCAGTTGTGTTACAGATGGACACATTCATTTTTGTTAGGCACGGAAGATTAAGTGATTTCCGCAGAAACACAGGATGTTAAGCGTCCTTGCTGAGACTCAAACTGAGTTCCCCAGCTTCAAGGTCAACTGCTCTAGCCGTTAGGCCACATCCTCTCCCTAGTATACATTATAAAGTTAGGCCACATCCTCTCCCTATGTAATACAGTATTTTGTCTCTTTCTATTTAGTCTGTTATTGAATCTGGCTGGGGTCTGAGTACATTCAGTGAGCTCCATCAAAACATTTTGCAACTAGCGTCTTTAGGCCTCCTTTCTACTGGACACAAAACAGTACACCCTTTTATTATATGAACCCCAGGGTACTGAAAAATAGTGGGCCAAGGCTTAGTTGGGTAGGTGATTGGAAGGACAAGAGATTCCGAACTGAGCAAATTCTGCAATAGTGATAAATAAATCAATTTAGCCCAAGTACTTGCCCTTTAAAAGGAAATACATACTTTAATCTATGCACGCAACCTAATACCCACATAAATAAATAAGTCAAATGAAAATAATGAGGTACTGAAGGGCAAGGATTTCACAAACAACAGACGCTGCCTACAGTGTTTGCTGCAGGATATGCACCAGAAACAAACTTCTGCCTGCAGATTTTGACAAAGTCAGCTACAATATGTGGTTGTTAACTATTATTGGCCAGATTCCGATGCGGTTAGGAATGGATCCAACGCTTGGTCGGAGCCATCCTAACCGCATTGGACCTGCCCGTGCTGATTCCTTTCCGGCCTAGCCATTCCAACGGGCTCAATCAGAAAGGAATCGAACTCGGTTTTCTGGATGGCTTCTGGCAGGCTCGGAGAGACGTCCGCCATTTGGAAACCCTTCAGTACTCCCCTGGCCGGCTCTTTACAGCCGAGAGAGTATGATGGCAGTTTCCCACTGCCTTTCTGTGCCGTCCTTTCCGACACAGAAAGACAGCATGAAACTGTCTTTGGGGGCCCCCAGCAGGGCCCCCAAGGGTGCGAGGCCGCCGAATGGGGTTCCTGCCATGGGATGCAGGGATAAACTGCTTATGGAATGGAATTCAGAGGGAAATTATTATTTATTATGAAGGATTGAAGAGCTGATGACATTTGGGTATATTCTTGAAAACTAGAGCTGGGTAAGTTATACCATGCTTGTAGTTGTGAAAAAGGTACAGCAGAGTTGTGAGAGACCAAATGATGAACATATAAAATACCCTTTTCCTTTCCAGTGCTTAAAATAAAAGGATTTATGATGACATTTAATGGATTTATTATACTAAATGAAAGATGCAAGAAAACATTGATAAAAATCAGAATCTTGAGTGAATATTGTATGAATTTTTTAAAATCGGGATTTTAAAAAGATATGCATAGTAAGACATGGAAATCACACCATTAAACATATACTCATGTAATAAAGAATGTTCAAAAACAATCCATCACGGTATGGGGGAGTCTTGAAAGTCTTTAGTCAAGGCATAAAATTGCTGAATTACAAAGGCAGCATGCTATAACTTAAAATCAGTAAACCTTACATCACCTTCGGACGAATCAGTTTAGATGATGCAATGCAAGCACATTTATTATTCCAAAGAAGTTTGATACTAATTGAATTAAGTTGGGAAAAATAATAATTGAGAATTTTGAAAGGTTACATAGAAAGTGTAAAAAGGACATGTGGTGCAATCATCATTTTGATGGTATCTAATCTGCCCCACCTGGAGAAGTGAAGGGGAGACCAGAATGAAAGTAAATTCAGAATTTAAGTTTTAAGCTATTCAAATTATGTGTAAGTATGTTAGAAATATTTGGAAAAAACCAAAATCCCAGGTATTTAATTTTGACAGTGCACCCTGCAAAATTAGTATTAGCAAACATGTAGTGATAGCATGCAGAATTTAATGGTAAAATCTCTGTTTTGGAGAAATGTAATTTATAACTGGAGATATTAAAGTATACATTGATGTCTTGCAAAAAGGGATCTAATGAGGTTAGCAGATTGGATATATAAATCAAAATATTGTCAGCATAAGCCAAGAGTTTAATTTAAAGGGGTTGTGTTTAAATCCAGATATAAGGGGGTTACAGCTAATGCATTCATGGAAGGGTTCTAAACAGAGAAGAAATTGCAAGGGAGAAAGAGGACAACATTGTCTGGTGACGCTGTGCAAATTAAAATAAGGGGAGAAACATCCATAAAAGAAAACACTGCCACGAGGTTCAGAGTATAATAGTCTTATGAATGAAATACATTTAGGGCCAAAACCAAACCACTGGAGAGTAGTGAACATAAATTGCCAATCAATACATTCAAATGCCTTTTCGACATCAAGGGGAAAGGCTACAAGGGGAAAGTGTTATTTCTTTCTGAATGCAAGAATGTTTTAGAACACTCTGGGATTAGCAAGTCTACACTTTTTTAAAAAAAGTTAATTTTATTGATTTTCAAATCACAGCAGCATATTCAGCATCAATGTCAAAACATCTTATCCGACATGTTATAATTCACGCTGCCCCTCCTATAACTCTCCACCCTCCTCCCGCCTTCCCCCCCCAGCGGCGTGCCTTGAGGAATATACAGTATAATCAATTACATATTTCCAGGATCAGTACAAAAACTTCATTTAGCAGGAACAGTACAGTACTGGGGGCATTGAGATCATACACAATAACTTCCACTATTAGCCTATAGATTGATGGTCAATCTACTCAAGTGTGGCAGCTGGGGCCTCCTGTCCCTCTGCGAGTGAGCCCTCCTCTGAGTCAGTGTCCGGGATCTGAAGTGCTGCGACTAAGGCCTCCAATGCCCTCGCTGTCTCATACGCTTTGTCATTATTCAGGCGTGAAGCTTGTTGCAATCTAAGTATGCCCTCACTCCGCGCCCATTTAAGCAATTCTGCCTGCCATCTCCCCACCCTAGGCCACTGTTGTGATTTCCAATGCATAGTAAGCTCCCGTTTAGCCAATATAATCCCCAGGTCAAGGAATTTGCTAGTCACTTTCGTCCTGGCAGTATGCGGGAACCAATGCAGTAGGCAAGTACCCAGCACTAGTTCTAATGTCCTATCATTAACATTATTCAAGAGGTCCAACCCCTCCTCCCAATAGGTTTCCAAGTCTGTGCACCCCCACATCATATGCAGGAAGTCCGCTCCCTCTAGTGCACATCGCGGGCATTGTGCTGCCGCCGCCTCAAAATACTGATTAAGCTTCGCAGGTGTTAGATACGCTCTATGCAGGATATAAAACTGTATCAATTGAAACCGAACATTTCTCGTACTCTTCCATGCCCTCCTAATCAGTTGAGCCCATGTCTTCTCAGGGATTTCCCTGCCAAGATCCGCTTCCCATTTCCCCTGCAGTGCTCGAAATGGGTCTAAATTCTCTGTCAGCATTCGCTGGTACAGGCACGTTATAAACTTAACTGTCCCCGCGGCCATTACTACATATTGGCATGCCGTTGAGGTTCGTGGTTCCGACAAACCCATCTTCCAATAGTGTTGGACTGCAGCAATAAGCGCTGAATGCAACAAGTAATCCCCTCGTGGGAGTTCATACCTATGCTGCAAGTCCTGGAAAGGCAGCAAGGTCTCGTTCTCGTAGAGGTCCCCCAACACCTGTATCCCCAAGTCCTCCCAATTTGCTAGTGCTGTCCAGTCCCCTCCATGCGGGAATGCTGTACACATACCCAGCGGTATCTCCGGGGCATACGGGCGAGCGAAACCGGCCCTACGCTGACTCCGGTTCCAGCACAGCCTCCTTGTCCGTTCCTCAGTCGTGAGCTGCTCGAGCCGCATCTTCTGTTGTAGTACTATGAAGGATAAGATATAACGCGGGACCCAACAACCCTCCGTGCCACCCGGAGCCCGGAATTCCCTCGCCACAGCTTGTGTGAGCCACTGCAGCTGGGCTGCCAAATAATACCATTCAAAATCTGGGACTGCCATGCCCCCATCCGCTCATGGCCGTATCATTGTGGCCATTGCTGCTCGCCTCCTGCCTGTCCCCCAAATAAACCCGCTAGTCATAGCGCGGAGCTGCCGGAACACAGAGCCTGGGACCCAAATCGGCAAAGTACGAAAGTAGTATAGTAAACGCGGTAGCGCTACCATCTTCAGAAGCGCTACCCGCCCCGCTACCGATGGTGGCAGCGTACTCCAGAATGCCATATTGCCCCTAAGGCCACGTATGGCCCTACCTAAATTGCCTTCCAGCAAATTGTCAGGTGCGTGGTAAATATTAGTACCTAGATAAGACAGACATCTGGGCTCCCAACGAATCTCCATCAGCTGGGGAAGATCCTTCGCAGTCGGCGCCACTGGAAATAAGCAAGTCTTTGCCCAATCCACCTTCAACCCCAAGTAACATCCAAACACGCGGAGCAAGTGTCTCGCGCCACCTAAGTCCGCCGTCGTGTTCCCTAGAAACATCAGTAAATCATCTGCGTATAGGTAGATAAACTGTATGTCTAGCCCGCAGATACAAACCAGCATATTAGGTCCCCAGCCGGGCATGGAGGCCAGAGGCTCAATGGCCAGGGCAAACAATAATGGAGAGAGCGGACAGCAAAATGTAAAATGTACAGAATTGTAATTCTTCTTTTTTAACCAGGAATTGGTATTCTCTTCTCTCCTATTTCTCTGCTTCCTTCTTCTGTTTGTGCACTTCTCTCATCATTTTCTTTGCTATAACTTGGCATACAAGGCTGAGCTGTGACACTTCTGGATTCGGATACTTCAAATGGGAATGTGAACCACGTGTGCATTGGAGAATCTTTGACAGTAGTGGAGCCAACAAACGTGATTACTTGAACACTAGGACTACCCAGTCTGTGGACATAGAGAGATATACATTTACTGCATTACATATTATTCATAATTTTTGTTAACTCGCACAACTCACAGTGAATTACTAGGTATGCTCTTGATCAGTAGAGAGGGGTATCAGCCCCATTCACTATAATGTCAGTGCTATTATTTCCCTTTTGCACAGATGTGTATCAGAACTGGAAACAGTGGTTACTTGCGACAGGAAGTCAATGGCAAGGTTTCCCAGAACCCCAGTTATAGACGTACATAAAGTCTGTGTAATATCTCTATGAAAAGGTGTCTGCCTTTCCCAGGCACAGGATTTTGTGACAATACGGCACCAGTATACACTGTGTCTTCATATAATCAAGCATTGTTTTATTGAGACTTCTTTTAATTTCTGTTTCTAATTTATATTTCTTCTTTTTTATGGGCACCGATGCCCATTCTTTATCCACAACCCACATTAGAATATATCACCCACTTGGACTATATGTAAGAAGCAATTTGTATCTTTAGTGTATTACATTTTTCTAATACATGGAATGCCCATTTGGGCCACATCTGTAAGAGGATCCTAACTAAGACAGCATAGTGGGGATCCCAAAAAAATGACCAGTCGCCCAGGCCTTGTATTAACTCTGTTGTGTCTTTAATCTAATTTATCTTGAACCAGTCAGCAGTTACCTGCAGGTGATGGCTACCGCCATTCGCTCACCACTTTGGATGAATTGCATTGGACACACTGTATCAATCTGTGAGTAATCCCCCCAGGATTTATATTTGCAGAACCACACTTACCAGAATGCAAAGCGGTTCCCATAATGAGCACGCTCAACATGCGGGAATGGGATATTCTATCCCTCCACCTTCCCTTTTCTCTATTAGGCATTCCAGAGACCCATTCTATGTACTGAGGACACTGATAACATTTGGCTTTTTCTTTGGGATCTTAAGTTAAAAATAGAGCATGTAGAATGACAGTGTGACACTATACACATTGAATTAATTTCAATAGTATATTTATCTTTTTTCATGAATATTTAGAACTCAATTGTTTTAAATTTACAATCGTAACCCATACTGCTTATCGATGATCAGGATGCATCACATGCTCAAATGCTATTATTATTAAGTGCAGGACAAGTATGCATTGTTTAACAATCAATCAAGGGGTCAGGGTAGGGATATCCTGACCCCGTTGGCCTGGCGGTGAGGTTCTTGTGGGACCCCGCTGGGGCCCAAACCCTTTTTTATAAGTATGTGGCACAAATAAAAAAGACAAGTACAGCCTACTGTGCATATTTATTCTAAATCCCCCTGGGTGGGCCTGGTCTGGGGGGAACAGTTAGATATCGAGGGAGGATGATGACAACTCATAGCCCTGCCACCGCAGGCGATCATTATGTACAGTACAAACCCCAGACTGTGGCACGGACATGGCAATCACTCACGTAGTGCAAGAAGCACTAAAACACACCAGGATGACTAATGTAGTGTGTAAGACAAAACACAAAAAATATATCATGCGAGCTTCAGACATATTGCCATTCAGTGAGCGGGTGGCCCAGCTTGCATAGCGCCAAACCGCAGAGCATTCTGTGTCAAGGTGCTGGTTTAGCTATCCGGTCCCTAATCCTTTGCTTGATGCTGGTCCTAGTACTGATGTTTGAGAGTAGAGCAGCTTTCATTACAGTGACATTGGTTAAAACTCCCTTCGGGGCATATCAGCAACAACCGGCGATAATTATCGCGAAGCGTACTTAGCGCTAGGATAATTATCGCCGGCTAACGCTGAATTTTATCGCTGAGGTAGCGTGCTATCAGCAACGCTTATCTCAAAAGCCATAAAATTCCAGGCGCAAGCTGCCAAATGTGCGATTATCGCTGGAAATCCACCGATAATCGCACAACATTTGGCGATAGCTTGCTGATAGGGCAGGGCAGACTCAGGCATGATATCCACTTTCCATTGGATATCATGGCTAAGTCAAACTAAAAGCAGGTGTAAGGAAAGTAGCGATAACCGCGGTTAGTGCTACTTTTCTTATCACTATGCTTGTTAGCGTGCCCATTGATAATTGGAGAAATGTCGGTTAGCGACATTTCTCCAGTTATTTTGAGAAGGAACGGCCACTTTGAATCTCATTAGCGATGTAAAGCTGGGGGTTGTTGTGATGGGCGCTAAGTTAGCAAAACACACGATAGCGTGTCTTTTCTGATAAGGCGATGAAATTATCGCCACTTTTCGCCCAAAATGGATGCAAAAGCGGTGATAATTTCATAGCGCCACCTTGATGATGTGCCTCTTGGTTCCTGCGCTAGCCGGACATGACAATCATGCACGTAGTACTGAAAGCACGAAAACATAAACACATCAGTGTGACAAATGTAGTGTGTAAGACAAAAAAAATAAAACATATTGGGCTATCTTCAGGCATATTGCCATCCCATGAGCGAGTGGCCCGCATTGTATAGCGCCATATGATGAAGTGGACTGTGTCAAGTGTAGAATTTAAGGGGGGGTCCATTCTCCCGCCGATGGCAGCGTGCCAAGGCCTTACTGCGTGCCGCAATAAACACGCTCACATGCTGTGTGGATGTTAGGTGCGGACTGCTGTCGCAGCTCCGCCCATCTTTATTTACGTAAGCGCTCACGCCGGCCGGAGAACTGCAGAGGCGCGCCAGTGGTAAACGCTGGTGCACTGACTGTTACATCCCATCTTAATTCAGTCCTTGACTGGATCTCCAGAGTCTCGTAGTTCACTTACTTGACAGGCAAAGTCCCTCAGGCGCGTGCTCGTCGGAGGATTCTCTCTCAGGGCATTCCTGCAAAGGCCCCGGCCAGTAAGTGGACTCAGGGACCGGGGTGCTGGGTGCTGGAGGCAGGTCGGGAGTCTCACCGGTGGCCTCTGGACTTGCCAGCAAGGGGGTCGCTTCTGGATGGTGGTCATCAGCTACCTGGAGCTCCCCTTGGCTGACCTCCATCTCCCCAGTGTGATTCATGATGACAGTTGGAGGAGTAGGCCTGTCCACTTGTTTGAACCACGAGATGTTGCGGGTCACTGTTTCTCCCTCTTTCTCAACAGTCACCAAGGTTCCTTGGCTGTCGATCACTGTCCAGTACCCCTGCTCGTACCGAGTCCAGAACTTTCCTTTGGTCCTCCGGTCCCTCATGATGACGGTGTCTCCTTGCTGTAGTTGGCAGGATACCGCTCGCTGAGCTTGGCTAGTGGTGTTATAGCTTTTATCTACTCCTGAGGGCACGCTCTTCATTAAATGGAGGGGGAGACCATCCCGGAGCAGTGGGAAGCCCATCCCGTCAGGTGCCGTTGAACATTAGTGCCCAGGGTGCTTGGCGCGTTGAGCAGTGCGGTGTGCTCGGGTACTCCCGCAGGAATCTCTGCAGCTCTTGTTCTGGATCGCCTTGTTCTGCCACTGCAATGCGAAGAGTCTTGTTTTTCATTCTCATGAAATGTTCAATCTACCCGTTGGCTTGGGGCCACTGCGGGGTGATGCGCCGATGCCAGATGCCATGGTGGTGCAAGAACTCGCGGAACTCATGTCCTTGGAACGGCAGCCCATTGTCGCTGCGGAGCTCCTCCGGACATCCAAACATTCCGAACATCTTCTCTAGGGCAGGGCCAACGTGCAGGAAAGCCGTTGAGTTCACGACTTCTACCACTGGATACTTGGAGTAGCTATCGATGAGGGCTAGTGTGACACGCCCATCGAGGAAACTCCCGAAGTCCATGCTCACCTTTTCCCATAGGCTTTTGCCTTGTTCCTCTGTGTGGATGGGCGCTGGTCTTTCAGGCCTGTTCATTATTTGTCAGGATGGGCACTTTCGGATGGTCTCTTCTACCTGGGCATCCATCCCTGGGAACCAGACCTTTTCCCCCATGCATGCCTTCATTTTTTCCACACCTTGATGCCCTCCATGGGCGACTTGTGTTGCCCGCAGCTGCAGGGATGCCGGGATGCCGGAATGATGATTTGGGGTCCTCTGAGCAGAATGCCTCCTTGGGTTAGGCTTAGATCGTTCCTAACCCTCCACATGTGCATCAGGTTTTCCTTCTCTGGGCTCGACTATGTGTTTGCTGTTTATAGGAATTGATGCCACAGCCCTCCTTTGATAGTGTCCCGAACTTTGACCATGACTGGGTCATGCTCAGCTGTCGTAGCTACCTCTTCCAGTGACAGTGCTCGAGGACACGTCAGTGCTGCGATCATGTCTAGGTGTGCCTTGGTATCATCACTAGTGGGTTCTTCACTTCCTTCTCTGGTTGTGTCTGGGTGCCTTGATAGAAAGTCGGCCGGGTTCTTGGCGCCGAGCCGACAGATCACGTCTATGTCGTAGTGTTGGAGCCCAATGGCCCACCTATCAATTCATGGTGGCGGGTGAGGTGCTGACCCTCTGAATAGTGGCACCAGAGGTTGGTGAACGGGTGTCCGCAAATGTATCAGTGGAAATGCCTGCAGCCCCACCAGATGGCTAGGGCTTCTCTTTCAATTTGACAGTATCGTTTCTCCGTCGGAGATAGTGCTTTGCTGCCATACGCTAGGGCGGCCCATCGGCCGGGCTCCTGTTCTTGGGTGAGAACTGCCCCTAGTCCTATGGGGCTGGCGTCTACAAGGATTTTGGTCCTCTTCGCGGGGTCAAAGTATACCAGCTTGGTGTGGTCGAGGAGGGCCCTCTTGATGGCTTGAAATGCTGTCTCTTCGCCCGGGCCCCACTGCCACATGGCATCAGCCCGTGTGAGATTTCTGAGGGGTTCCGCAAGTGTAGCTAGGTCCGGAATGAAGCGGCCACAGTACGTGGCCATTGCCAGGAAACTGCATACTTCCACCACGGTAAGGGGGGCAGATGCGGTCTTGATCGCTTGGGACTTCGGGGTTCGACCTGTATGCCCTCTTGGGTAAACGTGTAGTCGAAGAACTCTATCTTTTGATGGAACAACAGGCACTTTTCTTTGTGTAGGGTGACTCGATGGTCCAGGAGTCTCTTCAGGGTGGCTCTCACATGCCGGTAATGTTCTTCTGCTGTCTTCGAGTGGATGAGGATATCATCACTCACGTTTGGGACGCCGGGTAGCCCCACCAGGATCTCCTTGACGGCGTTTTGGAATATTTCGGTGGCAGAGGATATGCCGAAGTTCAGCCGCTTGGACCTCCGGAGGCCTAGGTGTGTGCTGAATGTAGTTATGTATCGACTGTCTTTGACGAGGGCTAGTTGGTGATAGCCCATGTTCAGATCCAGCTTCGAGAACCATCTGGATCCGTTCAGATCGGCCACAATGCCATCCATAATCGACATTATGTGGCGTTCACGCCGAATGGCCTTGTTTGGGTGGCGCATGTCAATGCAGAGTCTGATCTTCCCGGGTTGGCGAGGCTTTTCTGCCATTACCATGGGTGACACCCATGGTGTAGGTCCGCATAGTTTCTCTATGACCCCTTGGTCTTCGAGCTTTTGTAATTCTTCCTCTACCATTGGTCGGAGATGAAAAGAGATCCTCCGGTGAGTTAGGGCTGTTGGCAGGACAGCCGGGTCTATGTGTAGTCGGATGGGGGCTCTCTTTATCTTCCCTAGTCCCTTGTACAGGTCTCTGAACTGGCTCAGCAACTCTTCTGTCTGGTCTGCCTGTACTTTCATGGCAAGCATCACCAGCCCTAGGTCTTCAGCCACATGGCTGCTGAGCAGCGTGTCCACTTCCTGGTTTATGACATGGATGTCGATGGTGATCTCGATGCCTTTTGACCACACTGGCATGGTCATTTTGCCCCAGAGGGGCAATAGTCAGTCGCTACCATACGCGAAGATCTGGGCTTTTGATGGTCTGAGTTCCGGTTTGGGTCTTAGCTTGTTGTATTCCTGGATTCCCATTATTGTCACTGAGGCCGCTGTGTCGATTACCGCATTGAAATCTGACCCTGCAATCTGTACTGTGCAGTGAGGTTGGGGCCGTCTCCTACTCTTTAGGGCTCGGGTGAAAGAGACTAGGCACGTCTCCCCTTCGTCTTCTGATGTGGAATCGTCTCCTTAGTAGACTGTCTGCTCTCTCTTCTTCCCTCCCTGTTGAGATGCGAGTGAGACATGTGACAGTTGGCGGACCATCCTCTTCATTTGTTTGGGTCGGCCCCCTCCCTTACGCTGTGTCTTCTTTCTGCACACTGACACGAAGTGGATTGCGATCCCACTGTTGGTACAAGTCTTCGCTTGCACCAGGCATGACTGCGCGGAGTGTTCCTCGTACCCACAGTATCCACAGTGGTTCTTTGGGGCTTGTGGCTGGCGATCTCGTGGTCTGTAGGACTTGTTTCTTGTTCTGACTGCGTCAGTCTTTTCTGTTTTGACAACGACGCCCTTTTGCACCCCATGCACTAATGCCATGTCAATTTTTTCCAGGACGAGGATGTCGTTCATTCGTATGTTTGGCTGCCTGAGTATGAGGCCTCGCAGGACTTTGCTGCGTATCCCAAGAATCAGCTGGGCTCTGATTTCTTCTGCTGCACGGTCCCCAACGAGGTGAGTATCTGCTAGTTCCCTAGTCGTGCATGAAAAGCGTCCACTGACTCACCCGCTCTTTGCTTGGCTTGCCCCAGCTTGAAATGTTCAAAGTCCGGGTTCGTTTGGGGGTCAAGGTGAGCGTTCAAGGCAGTAACCGCTGCACCGTAGTCTGTGCTGGCCTTCATAATTACATGGGTTGTAAATCTCCCTGCACAGGCTGGACATGACCATCATGCACATACTACAAGAAGCACCAAAACAATCCAGGGTGAAAAGTGTAGTGTGTAAGACAAAAAACAATAAAACATGTCGGGTGATCTTTAGACCTGTGCCCTCCGGTTAGCGAGTGGCCCACCTTGTATAGCAACATGAAAGTGACAAAGCTGTTCCTAAAGGAAAAAGGTGGACGTACCATGTAAAGAGGAGTGTATTATTTGGATATTGGTTCATGATGGAGAATACTTTCCACCACTCCGAGGGTGGCCCTCTGGGGTATGTTTGTATATAGGGCCTGCACATCTAGTGTCACAAGGAGTGTAATCTCATCTGTAGGAGATAGTCCGCTTAAAAGTCTGAGTAGATCTGAGGTGTCTTGTATATAGGATGTTGTCTTTTTTACAAGGGGTTGAAGAAAATAGTCACAAAATTGTGACAAGAGCCCGTCGGGTATTGCACCAGCCGACTCGACGTAGGAGCAGCCCGATGATGTTACATTACATCCTGAGGGGTACGTGATTCACGATATCCTGATGGCTGTGTGAGGGTTCCAATATCCAAATAATACACTCCTCTTTACATGGTACGTCCACCTTTTTCCTTTAGGAACAGCTTTGTCACTTTCATGTTGTATACTTCGGGCATACTTAGCTGGACCTTTTTTCAAAAGCCCATTTTGGCCCCCCCTCTTTGTTTAACCACCTTGTATAGCGCCAGATGGTGGAGGGGTCTGTGTCAAGGCCCCAGTGCAGCTATCTGATTTTTAACCCTTTGCTTGAGGATGGTTATCGGAGTCCGAGTGCAGGCCGTGGGGAGTAGAGCAGCTTTCATTACAGTGACATGGGTTGTATCTTCCTGTGTACCTGCGCTGGCCATCATAATGAATAACATTGATGACATGAATGACGATCATAATATCTATATACCTAGCGGATACCACAGACTGAATTATTACTTGGTGCTAGTATCACCCTACTCAATGGCACACAAGATGTCAACCTCAAAAGCATAATATGTTGAGTCTGACCTTCCAGTGCAAAACCCTAGAACAGGTGGGTAAGCTCAAATCTTTGTAGCAAGGACATTAACCCACCTAACTATAAGTTTAGTGGGTTAATACAAAGATTCATAGCAACGTTTCTGAAATATGTGCAACTGAAGTGTCTTATATGAGCTGTTTATGTTGTATACACCTCATACACCTAGGGGGGCTCTTACCACACACACTCGGAGGTTATTGTTCCCTGACCCAATTGTTTTCACTTTATCGAGACCGCAGTGAAAAGAGACCAAACATTAACCAACGGAGCTACCTTCTACTGGCATAAACTAGGAAACTGTCCGCTCATTTAAAATTCCTGCAGATGGAGTAATCACTTCAGACTGCAATCAAGTCTTTTCAGGTGCCAGGCTGCCATTTGCATTCCAGCCCTGCCCATAATACTACATAACACGCGTGTCTTCAATAATTTTGGGGGGTCCTTCTCTCTCTGTTGTGAAGTATAACTTCCCATCTGTTTCTTAGCCTTTCCAATTTTGGAACCTGAAGAAACAGAAGCCCATGGTTAATTGACAATTTGTTGAAGATCAAGCGGTTGGTCAAGAGGGGAAGCCAGGATTAGCAACCAAGTCTGCTACTGCATAGCTGGAGGCATAAGAACCTGACACTGTCTCCTTTTCACCTTCCTGGAGGGGTGGTGACATGAGTAACTGCAGGCTAGTCCACAACACCAGGCTTTCTTTGAATTCAGTAACATTTCAAGCCTCTATGAACAAACTTAATTGGGATGTTTCAGGTCGGGGCTCCAGGGGATACATGGACAGGGGAAATGTGAGATTTAATAAACTTGCAGCAATAATAAATTGCGTTGTGAGAACAAAACTAATGTGTAGGAAGGTGGATCTGACTACCTGGTTGCCCCCACTTTTTTCCTGGAGTTTTGATGGATTTTGACTTAGTTTGGCAGGGAACCTGCTATCCAGGTCCCCAGCCTAGCTACTTCTTCTCTAAATTGATTACATGACTTTAGGTACACCACAGATTGGATCCTGAGGTACCCTTGTGAGTCCCTAGTATATGGTATACTATGTACCCAGGGCATAGGTACCCCAGAGGCATGCCAGGGGCTGATGCATGTATTATGCCAACCCTGGAAACCCACCCAAAATGACACCACAGGTCTGCTACTGCAGCCTGGGTAAGGTGGTGCATGCACCCCTTACTGAGGTATAGGTTCACTATACCTCACCTATCACTGCACATACAAACCTATCAGTCACTCCTATGGCAGGCCTTAACAATCCTGAAGGCAGAGTGCTTGGTTATATGTGAGAGGGTGCCCAGGCATGAGCTGAGCCTCTCTACAGCCTTCGGAATCTCTTCTCCGGGGTTGTCAGTGGTGCAGCCTGACCATATACTCTTAAGTGCATTAAACGGTTAATGCTAACTATGGACTGGCTGCACGGAAACATGTCGTGTTTGGCGTCAAACACCTTGGAATCATACCCCCACATCACTTCTTGATGTGAGGATATGATCCCACCCTTCTAGAGGGAGAGACATGGCAGTACTGGCATACCCGGTAGAAATCTACTAGAGTTTTGGCATCACAAAATGGATGCTACAGCCACAGACACGGGTCTGGCCTCCTGCTGCTGACCGAAACTCCGGCAGAGTGGGACTGGACAATAGGTTTCCTGTCACAGGGAGGTGTAACCACCTCCCAGACAGGCTTATGTGTATTGGGGCTGGGTGGAAGCACTCTCAGAGTGCTTTGAAGTCCTGCACTGGGGGCACATTTGGTGTACCTGTGAATAGTCCAGCTCAAACCGGTTCAGGGGCTTCTAGCCCCTGCTCCGGCACGAAAGTGGACAAAGGAAATGGTTGTAGCCACCCCTTTTTCCAAACCCTCTCAAAGGTGGGTCCCCAGAGCTAGTCCAACCCCTTCCTTAGGTATAAGTAAGGAACCTCTATAACCAGAACTTTAGATATCCCTGGACGAAACTCTGAAGCTGAATCCTGGAACTTTGACGCTCTACTAAAGGCTAGAGGTTGGAAGAAATCTGCCTTGGGGTCAAGGAGTGACTCCCCTGCTTCGCAGTTACCAACAAAGCAATTTGCCAGTCTGCCTTTCCAAAGCTCCCGCTGGCCTCCAAAGTATTTGCAGCCCAGGAAGAGGATTTCCAGACATCTCAGAGGCCGGCCCGAGTCCCCAGCAAAGCTGAGAACCGCAGCCCTCGTGAGTAGCATGAAACCGGAATTCCTGGTCACCGTGCACTTTTGCATGTGCATGAACTTCTCGACATCTCTTGGAGTCGTGCCTGGGGTTACTTGAAGCCCCCGCCTCGAGTAAAAAATCCACCTAAGATTGTCAGCCTAGTCCCCCCGAGTGATCCGTGGGCCGCCATTTTGTGTTTCCTCTTGATGCTCCTTCGCGACCCCTGGTCCATCGACTGGTAAGACCCTGAGGGGGTAACTTTGAATTTCCTTGGGCTTCCCTGGTTGCTCCAGATGTGCCCTGACTCCCAACCAAGTGGTGAGTCCCTCAGAGCATGCTGGTCTGCATCGAAACATCTTTCTCCTTCCTGCGTGGGTTGCTGTTGCCAAGACTTGTTGTATCCAATCTGGGCACCGATGCTGCAGAACTCGACATCCTTCGTGGGACAGCTCGAATCCAGTTCCTGGTTGTCCTCGACACCTCCTGGTCCTCGTGGCTGAAGAGTCAAGATTCACCTTCTTCACCTGAAACACCCGACATCGGTGGGCATCCGCCTATCGTCTTCCTGGTCACTGGCAAGCGACCCAGACTCCGTGCCCTCTGCTTTCAGGTTCTTCTCATCTCTGATCTAGGCTTGGATCTCTTCGGGCACTTCGCATCGATGGCGCGACCCGACACCATTTGACACCTATGCACCCAGCTTCCCTGGGTGAGGTAACACGAGTACTCCAGTGCTCCCGTGGGTGTTGGCCCTAGAACTTCCTAAGTCCCAAAGGGTTTGGCCCTGACTCACTTCTAAGTGTCCCTAATCTTTAAAAATCTAACCGTGACTTTCGCCACAGAAGCTAACGGGAGCTTGCGGCTGTGTTCGCACACTGCACACGGCCCCCGTGGGTCCCCTGTGTCACTACCTTGGGTGGTTCCTTGGGGCCTCAGCGATTCTTTAGGCTCTAGGCATTGTGTCTAGTTATGTCATGGTTCTTATGCCACTATTTTAGTATATGGTTTGGCTCGCCCCTAGGGCCTGACGTGTATTTGTGCTTATTACTGTGATATTTGAAGTGTAACTTATGTGTTTTGACCTCGAGCCTCATAAAGAGACTAGGAGGGTGTGTTTAGAAATAAATACATATATTTTATATATATACCTGTTGTCGTTGTTGTCTTTAATTTAACCATTCAGGAGATTATAGACTTAGCCCGAAGGCTGCTCTCCATAGCTACTACTAGGATAGCTTTCAATAAAGGTTGTCTTTAACCTATAACCAATAAGGGGTTGTTTGGACTGGTACAGGGTGCCCACTATGGTTAGTGGACAGCATATACAAGGCCAACTTCTCACATAATGGAGGACACAAAACACAAAATACGAGATCTCGATATTAATGAGATGTCAGTAGAACCAGAGGGAAGTTATTTGAGCTTCTAAATACTGTGCATGGAAAAGATGACCCTTTATAAAGCGTGTCACAGAAAATGATCCTCATCTTAGCACTTCACATGACATCTGATGTTATAATTACTCTTCCAAAAGTATGAATTGATTTTGGAAGGCTGAAAGCCTGAATTGGCCCCACCAAGACTCACCATTGACTTGAGGGGTTACACATGGATTTCTATAGCAGGTACTCAACCTACTGAGCTATCTCAGTCTAAGCTCTTTGCAGATGCTGGTCTATGCGTAACGGATGAAGTGATGGTGCTGTTTTCTTCTGCTAAAGAACATTATACCAGGATCACCAATGACCTTTGGATTAATGGCTGTAGCAGTCACCCACGCACCCACTCACATAATGATACAGCTACTCACCATACCAGCTATACACTGATTCAGCCATATACACACCCAGTCTCACACCCACTCACATAACCACTCAGACAGCCACTCACACAGCCACACAACAACTCACACACTCAATCACACAACCACTCACAAATCCAGTCACAGATCCATACAACTATTGACATACCCACTTACACACCTACTCACAGACCCACACAACCACTCACACATCCTCTCACACAGCCACACAGCAACTCACACACTCACTCACACAACCACTCACACACCCATTCACACATCCACACAACTCACACACCCACTCACACCTTCACTCACACACCCACAAGACCACTCACACACCCACTCACATACCCACACAAGCACTCCCACTCCCACACAACACCTCATACACTCACTCACACACCCACACAATTCACACACTCTCTCACATGCCCTCATGACCACTCACATCCCACTCAGCCACTCACACCCATACAGCCACTCACACACCCACTCACAGATTCACAAACCACTCACACACCCACTCACAGATCCACAAAACCACTCACACAACCATTCATAGACCCAGACAGCCTCTCACATTCACTTCCTTTGTGAAAACAAAATATGTATCTGGTAGTAAAAAATAGTATTGAACTTATAGGTGAAATTGTAGTACAATTTATATTTTAAAAAACAATGAAAAAAACAAAGGTTACAGGGACATTACAGTTATACATTAATTTTGAAAAACCATAGTAATTCACTTGAAGATTCAAATTATACAGGGACATTATAGTTAGGAAATAAAAATAAGAAAAACTTCATTAATGCACCATGAAAACCAAAGGTTACAGGGATGTTATAATAAGGTTCAAAATTTACACACACAAAACCATAGAAATTCAGCAGCTATAGTTACCAGAGCAAACTATAACTTATGCCCCACAATGCACTGCTTATGACCTCACATATTACATCACTCAAGACATGGACTGTGACATCACTAATGCTATAACTGATGACATCTCAAATAACATTGCTCTACCTATACCCATGCGGCCCACCCTCCCCTTTACTAAAAAATAATGATCCTGAGTGATTGGGACGGGACCCTGGGCATAATAAGACTCTGGAATGGGGTGCCAAGCAGCCCCCTAACCCCTTTAAAAAAAACAGAAGACCCTGGGTTGTCCAGGGCATAATGGGTTTAATTAAGCTCAGGGAGGGTGGGCCCCCTACCCTTTCAAAAACATAAGAACCAGAGGCCAACCTCCTGCCACCTACAGCTGAAGGCTGTGGGGGGGTAGCTTTACGTATGGTAGTAAAATATTGCTTTACATGTTAAAAAAACTAAAAATTCACTGAAAAAAACAACGGTTAAAGTAAAGTTATAGTTAGGTGTGATAAAAAGATCTGTTTTGTTTTAAAAAAACAAATGCTTAGAAATTCACTGAAAAAAACAAAGATTAAAGTAACGTTATATTAGGTGAACATGTTAGGGACCACATTAACATTTTGAACTAAAATAACGGGAAACATCGTTTACAACGCGGGGATTACATCGCGATGCCATTACATCGCGGTTTTTACAACGCAAGTCGTTACAACGACTTGTGCTAGATGGCGCTCTAGGACATGGAATAGTATAATTTACTATCCAACACCTTCCCTACTGTACGTAGACTGGAGTTGGAATAGTAAATTATACTACTCCTAAGTCCTATTCCTTGTCCTAGAGCGCCATCTAGCGCAAGTCGTTGTAACGACTTGCGTTGTAAAAACCGCGATGTAATGTACCGCGATGTAAATGTATGCGTTGTAACGTCATACATCCTAAAATAACACAGAAATTCACAAGTTAGCAGAGCTAACTATAACTTGTGGCTGTGCACTGCACTGCTTTATATCTCACATATTACATCACAACATAATTTCTGACATCACTCATGACATCTCAAATGACATAGAGTACTAATCAAGTAGAGTCACTCCAATATCTTATCACGTTCTGAATATTGCAGAAAGGAGCAGTGCGCCTCATTACTATAATTCCGTTCGGTAATATTCACATTGCACAATTAATTTTACAGAACACTGCAAGCTGGAAGAGTTGCTGCTTGTGTTGCTTGCTTACAAGACTCTGTCTGAGAGAGGAAGGAAGCTGCTATAGCCTTCACTGCCCTGGCTTCGATCGCTATGAGCAGTAAAATATGAGCCTAATACCGAGCTGCGGAAGAAGGATGTAAATTCCAGCAGCTTCGCCCTGATGGCTCCGATACAAATGATGCACCTCTGCCATTAATATTGCAGCAGAACAATAATAGCTTGGTTCGAGAGGTACTGAAACAAGAATTTCCTCTCCCTGCTACCTTGCCCTGCCTTTCTCCATCTGCCTTGCTCACTTCTTCTCTGGATAGATCATTATCTCCTTCAGCCTCCACCATCCACATAGACGCGTTTCTTTCTCTGAAAAAGCATGTTCACTCTCTCATGCACTATGGGGCATATCAACAAGGGCTTTATCTCTGCTTTTTTGGCTTTAAAAGCCAAAAAAGCAGAGATAAAACTAGCACCCTATCAACAACAGGGTGCTAACATGCAAATTTGCATGTTAGCACCCTTTTACTCTACGCTTCCCCTTGCATCTCTAATGAGATGCAAAGGGGGCGTTCCAGAGTAAAATAATAGGAGAAATGTCGCTAAGCGACATTTCTCCTATTATCAAGAATACCGCTAACCCTGTTAGAGACCAAAAAAAGCAGCGCTAACCGCGGTTAACGCTGCTTTTTTACATCTGGTATTTTTCTGACTTAATCAACAAAGGAGGGGGGGGGGCAAAAGGGCTTTTGGAAAGGTCCAGCTAAGTGTGCCCAAAGATACAATATGAAAATGACAAAGCTGTTCCTAGGTGTGGCGCACCATGTAGGAGAAGACTGTTCTGGATATTTTAGAGCCCTCACACAGCCATCAGGATATTGTGAATCACATACCCTTTAGGATGTAATGTAACATCATCGGGCTGCTCCTACATCGAGTCGGCTGGTGCAATACCCGACGGGCTCTTGTTTAGAGAGCTCTCTTGTGGAGATCTTTTATATCCAAAGTAGCCGATAGTTCAAATGGAATAGTGGGGCTCGATGAGAATGTAGATGAATGTTAAAAATAGGAGAGGAAGTACTATCTCAACAAATTTATTATGATGTCTCCTCGCCTAATTAAAAATATGAGGTAAAAGTGTTAGTGACTCAGATCTATGTTCTGGGTTGTCTACACTGCCTCGTCATGGTCAACATGTTTCTCACTATAGCTGAGATGTGCTCAAGTGATTCGTCAGGACCTTAAAAATTCTATCTACAAGTATATATCAAATGGGTTGTTTGATAGACAATAAGCATTCATATATACAGCTGGTATTGTTACCTGCGGCTCGGTCTACCCTATATGCTCCATAGGATAAACCACTGCAGTCCCTGGTAGGCTGCGCAAGGAGTTCCTTGCGTTTGACACGCCGAGTCCGTGTCGCCCGTCGACCTACCCCGCACTACCAGGACTGGTAGTGCGGGGTAGGTCGACGGGTGACACGGACTCGGCGTGTCAAACGCAAGGAACTCCTTGCGCAGCCTACCAGGGACTGCAGTGGTTTATCCTATGGATATAAAAGATCTCCACAAGAGAGCTCTCTAAACAAGAGCCCGTCGGGTATTGCACCAGCCGACTCGACGTAGGAGCAGCCCGATGATGTTACATTACATCCTAAAGGGTATGTGATTCACAATATCCTGATGGCTGTGTGAGGGCTCTAAAATATCCAGAACAGTCTTCTCCTACATGGTGCGCCACACCTAGGAACAGCTTTGTCATTTTCATATTTTTCTGACTTAGCCATGATATCCTATGGAAGGAGGATATCATGGCTAAGTTTGTCTGTCCCTATCAACAAGCTAACGTGAGATTATAGCTGGGTTTCCAGCGATAATCTCACGTTAGCCACTTAGCGTGAGGATTTTTATCGCTATTGAGATAAGCGTTGCTAATAGCCCGCTATCTCAGCGATAAAAATCAACGCTAGCCGGCGATAATTATCCTATCGCTAAGTGCGCTTAGCGATAATTATCGCCGGTTGTTGTTGATATGCCCCTATATTCTCCAAATTTCTGACCTCTTTTCTTAAACATCCCTCATTCTTACCTGGAAGCACAAATTAACAAAGCAAAGAGGGTTGGCCATTTTTTCAAGGTATCTTTATTTATTTTACATTGGCTACTTAGGGGCATATTTATGAGAAGCTTGAGTCATGTTTGCATCACGCAAATTGGTACATGCGTAACGCAAGCCTCTCAGTCAGATTTAGAAAGCCACACATAGCAACTTTGTGGGGCTTTGAATGGCCTCAAAAGTCTAGAATAAGCAACGCAGCGCAAATCGCTGTATTGCCTTACTGTGCACAAGGGAGCCACTCCCAGCAACTCCTGTGGTTTTAGACGCATGCCCAGATTTACAAGGACGCTGTGATTCCAAGAGGCGGAGGATCCGCGGAGAGTGGACACTGCGCAGGAGTATCACAGGAGCACCAGAGAATGCCGCCACAGGAGAATCAGAGTGAGTCGGAGCTGGCCCAGAGCTGCTTCAGCCTGGGACCGGCATCTGACGCCATCTGACATCCGTAGCCCATGGCAGAGGACTGGAGAGGTGATCGGAGGTGAGAGAGGGATGGGCCGTGAGCAGCAAAAGTGTCGTCCCTCCTGATTGTCCCCAGTGCCCTCTCTCAGCCAACTCTCAGCCAGGATACTTACTTTTCGAGGCCTCGTGATCCATCAAAGGCTGGGCACAGGTGGGGGGGGGGGGGGGGGGGGGGGGGAGGGGAGCTGTAGCTTAGGGAGAGCCAGCGCTCAAGGAAGCGGCAGGTATTAGGCCAGTGCGGCTTCTGTAAGCGGGGAGTCCCACTCCCCCCCTGCTCTCTGCTCAAAACAATTTACATTTCAACTTCTCTGGCGGTGACTAAATAAGCCAGCATTAACAGCACCCTCCCACATAAGTGGTAAACTCACATTGCCGTTTCCACTGAGAGGTGTTTGTGGACCTGTGGAACTGCCCCGGCTCGATCTTGGAAAACAACACACAGACTTGTGAAGTGGCAATTTGGTTGCATCAGGGCACGCCAAGCAAGAACAACCAAAAGTTTCTACAACAAGCCTAGTTTTAGTAGTGTGTTGAAGCCTCATTCAGACAGGCTAATTTATGGTGATCTACAAAATGGAGAGGAGAGAATTTTAACAAAAAACTAAAGGCAAAATATAGAGCGAAGGGCGACTAGTACCAACCGAGTGATCAGCAACGGGTGATCAGCACCCCCAGCAGTAATCTTGAGAGATTATAAGGAGGACAGGCAGGCATGTGTTCACAAAAGTGTCTCCTCACAAGCCTGTGTTCTATGTTCTCTCCAGGGTATAAACAAAAAATAATTCCTGCAACATGCAGGAAAGTCCCTACCATCTCGGAAAGAAACTACTGACTGGGTATAGGGAATTCAACACCATCAATGACGCATGCATTCATGTACGTGCCAGAGCTGCAGTGCTGTGGAACCGGGTGGGGGGGGGGGGGCATAGTGAAAGCATAGAGAGGACGCAGACAACAGATTGCGACAACTCTTATTCCCAACAACAACAAAAAACTTGCACCTCTGCAACTCATAGCAAAAACAGCACGAGTGAACAGCAAGAGCAACAAGTGCAGCAAGAGTAATAAACAATAAGGATTAATAAAGATTAATAAATAATATATATAACATATATCAAAGAGCAAAATACAGAGGAACAAGGGGAGAAGAAACCCTGACAAGATCTAGAGTAGCCTTGAGGGGTCCACGGAGGCAGCCTGGCTAGGCTCCTGGTGCGGCTTGTGGGTCCTCCTCAAATTGCCCCGCTCATCACACGCACTCTATTGTGGACTGCGCATCCAACCCGATGCCATCCTCACCGACAACCTCACCCATTCCAGGAGCCCAGATGATTAAGAAAGGGGTTCCCGACGTGGCCCTGGGATTCGGAGCCAGTGAAAGATACATACAGGAGTGCCTTCTGGACCCCAAATGTAAGAGGGCGAATACCTCTACTACGATAAGACCGGTGTTTGGCGAGGGGTGGAAGATAGCCCATAGAAATTTTCTTACAGCGGACCAAGACGGTGCCACTGAGGACAGATCAGAAACGAACGCTCATAGTTCAAGAAGACAGCCTTGTCACCTTCAAGAAAAGTGAAAGTGAACCAGCAAAGACCTATGAACGAACAGACAGCAAACGTGAATGTGAAGGCCTGTCTGTACCGGCCAACACAAATATGGGAAAGTCAATCAGGCAAAAAGAAGAGGCAACCTCTAGCCTGCTAAGTGAGAGCCAAGTGAGGGCAAAACTCCACCATCAAATGACTCTACTGAGGCAAAGACCCCTACAACAATCAGAAACACATTAAAGACAAACATTGGGTGTACTGGTAAAAACGAAATAGGCAAGGGCCAAGATATAAGAAATAAGACACTAATGGAATATTTCTCAAATATAGTGAAGGGGACATTCATCCCCCACAATGGGGCCCCCCACCCAGGTTGAAAAGAGGCTACACTTAAAACAATTACAGATATAAAGGACATACAGGGGACTCTATCAAATATGGAAAAGGAAAGGAATGCCCCAGGAAACCAGAAGATTGTTTTTTCTCAAGCTCTCACAGGCTCCTTTAGCAGGCTATCACCCAGTCCAATTTCCAGCAAAGATGCTTTGCCCTGGAGTGGGAATAGTAATGACCAGCAAACACTAGATCGTAGTGCACTGGAGAACACAAATCAACAGCTAGAGACCAAAAAGTTAATAACAGTTAAGGCGGAAGGACATACATATGACATCGATGGAGGCCAGCTGGGTACGAGCAACCCCATACTAATGTGCAAAGGTGATATTGGTGACACGGACCTGTTAGACCAACACGAACAGGAAATAAGGAAACTTCACAGCCTAGGTAACATCAAAGACTCGGTCCTGTCAGAACAAGAACGGCAAACAAGGAAACATCAGCAAAACCTTGGCTTTGGTCTTAACTCTTTGTTTTTCATGCCCGAAAAAATACATGGGAAATCTCTGCAGGATTGCTCAACTATCAGCCTGGAGCTCACAAGGATCAAGACAAATAGCTGTTCTATATAAATACAACTCTCACAGTAGCAATTAACGCCCTTACCTGGCAATCACACAAACTGGAAATTTGAATAGACATAATTCAAGCAATAGCCTTGCCGATCATAAAAACCTCGGACAAATTAGACAAAATGGAAAAGGGACTCAAGGTCAGGGAGTGCCACTGCTCTGACATCGTAGATAAATTAACAACATTCCCTGAAGTCTTGCTTTCCATGATAAATGATCAGAGGAACTTCTACCGGCCCGCTTATGAAAACTCGAACAACGAGAGCACGAGATCAATCGCAAAAGGCCCAATCTCGATAGAGGACCAAGCTGAAAATTGTAAAAAAGAGATGGGTGAAGAAGGGAACAAGATGGCTGGATGATGCCTCTCCAACTTCCGTCAACCTCAGCAAAACACACTGATTGACAAAACAATGCAGGACTCTATTAGTTCAAACTCATTGAAAGATGAACAAGGCAAGACAGTAGAAATTCCAGCAAAGGTTGCCTCAAAACTTGAATCAGCAAAAAAAATATTAGAGGAGGAAAAGTTGAGTGACTTGTCAATTATGGAGCTACCAACAACCCAGGAAACCCAAAGTCCCTCCAAGCCAGAAACCACCACAAGTAAGCTGTCAAGATGCGCGAAAAAAGACTTAAAAAACAGCAAAAGCACACAAATTAGAAGAAGCTGGGGAGAACCCCCCCATGCTTCCATAGCGTCAACAGCAAAGTTATCTACAAATCAGGCTGTGCCAGTAAATACGAAGTCACCCAATTTTCACTAAGATGTCAAAGCAAAGAAAACCACTTGGAGAAGAGAATATTATGAGAACCATCATATCCCATTGGGTACATTATCAGGAGCAAGTTCAATGGCGGCGGAGTCATTTTTTAATCAAGCAAGTGCTCTACAAGGGCAGAACGATGGATATCGGGAGACTCTGTATATTCACCATGAGGAACCCACAAGGGGGGGACCACAAACATCCTCAGAAACCCAAATGAATAGCCTGGCTCAAGATCCACGAAATGGAAAATCGCACAAAGGAAAGATGCACTCACAAAAACAACGTATGGAAGATTGCATTTCAGCCTTTTGTTAAAATCTAAGGGCAGGCATGATATACTTAACCAGGCAAATCTATTGAGGCTCTTCAAACACATACTGCCTTTGACAGAAATAGCAAGTAATGACGTGGTTAGTGTACAATTCGTACTTAAAGAGAACCACAACAGTCAGGAAAAAACCATGGTGAAATGGAAGAATCAACACCTATTAGAAGCAGTCCTTCAGGAAAAGAAAGCTTTGAAAATTTGGGCATAGAAATAAACGAGCTAAAGCAAGAAAAATGTCCACACATCCAACAAACTTTTTTTTAAACACTTTATTTTCAAATAAAGGAAATAATTCACAGTGCATTGCATAAAAAGTCGTCACATACAAGCCAAAACGTTCCTGACAGTTTTAGAGTAATAGTGGACATCATGTCAATCAGTAAAAATAGTAACACCTTAGTCGACACTAACCCCCGAACCTCCCCTGTTACCCCCTCCCGCGACCCCCAATCCAAGTTGGTGCACTGAAGGCTGTCCATGTCTTACAATCGCACTGAGCGCTATCTCACCCCTCTGTCCCGCAACACCACATCCTATAGCTGTGTGTCTCCGGGCCTCACCTTCAGCCCACCCCCTCAGGCACAATACCACTGCCTGCCTGTGAGTTTGAATTCTGCTTGGCTGCGTCCAAATGTGCCCACAGTGGACCCCAGATGTCTCTGGGGCGTTTTGTCGATGGCAGGAGGCTGGCATATATTTCCGCATTGGTGCTGCAGCAAGTCTGGCTAGTCATCCAATCCTGCAGTTTAGGGGACATCTTTCTGCCCCAGTGAATGGCCACCTCCCTCTTTGCCAACAGCAGCCCAAGGGAGGCCAACTTCCTAACTTTCTTGGTAATCTGGATTGTATACCCCAAGAGGGCAATTTCAGGGAGGGGAACAAGTGGGATGCCAATTATTTTCCCCAGGGACTCATGCACTGCTGCCCAGTAGGCGTGTAGTTGAGGACAAGACCAGGCCAAATGCAGAAAGTCAGCATGCAGGGAAGCACATTTTAAACAAGTGTGTGGCTTGGAAACATCAATCTTATGGGCCATGGCAGGTGTGAAATAGGCGCGACAAAGGAATTTAAAATGTAATAACTTATGCCAACTGTTGAGTGAGATTTCCCTGGTAGCCTCACAGCACTTTGCCCATTGTTTATCTGAGATTGGCCCTCCCGTGTCTGTTTCCCACATCAGTCTAAGCTTGGAGTCATCTACAGGGAGCATCTGAGCACAGGTCCTGTACAACTTGGAAATTAGGCGTGCGCCGCTTGTGTTTTCAAGGATCAAAGTGAGTGGGGGGAATGAATCAGGCTCCACCAGATACGTGGGAGACTTTGCGTGCAACGCAGATATCATTCTGGACATGTTGAAGCGGGTCAGGAAATTGCAATCAGAGAATCTGTCGTCTTCGTCTAGGGAGAGAACATGACCCCCAGGGAACAGGTCACCCACCTTCACTATGTCCGAGGCAGCTAACGTACGCCGCATTGTGCCCTCTCCAGTAATCGGAAACCATCTAGCATTGGGTAACGGTAATGCCGAGGAGTACAGAATTGCTGCCCCCATGCACCTCCTCAACTTTTCCCACACCCAAGTAGTAGTGGAAACCGTTTGAATGTCACTCCTGTCCCGCGGAAAACCACCCGGCAGCACCTCATGCAGCTTATCAGGGAGAACTAGGTCAGCCTCTGGTTTAAAAAAAGGGATACAAGCATCAGGGTGGAACCAAGTGTGTGCATAACGGCACTGCGCAACCAAATGGTGCAATTGCAAATCTGGAACATTAAAGCCCCCTTTATCATATGGCTGGGTCAGAATGAACCAACGGACGCGGGGCCTTTTTCCACCCCAAACCAGTCGGATCAAGAGTGAATGTAGATTGCGAAAAAAGGCATCCGGCAGGGGCACAGGGATATTATTAAAAAGATATAAAAATTTGGGGAGAACCACCATTTTTAGGCTAGCCACCCTGCCTGCCAGTGATAATGGTAATTTCAGCCAGCTGTCCACTTGTGCCTCAAGTTTTTGGAAGGTCTGGCCATAGTTCAAACGGATCATCTGAGCAGTGTCCAAATTAATATGGACTCCTAGGTACTTCACCGAATCGTGACACCATTCTAGCAGGAATTTGCAATCCCATGGGACTGTGATCGCTGTAAGCGGGAATATGATTGATTTGTGCCAGTTGATGCCCAGGCCCGAAAACCAGCCAAATCGGATAATCTCCCATATAAGGGGGGTTAGGTTCAAGTGTAGCTCCCGGACATACAGGATAGTGTCATCCGCATAAAGGGACACCAGTAATGGGCCAGTGTTAAACTGTAGGCCTCTATGCAGGTGGCGCTCATGGAAGTGTCTGACTAGCTCATCCATTGCCAGGATGAACAGTAGGGGAGACAGGGGGCATCCCTGTCTGGTCCCTCGATGTAACCGGAATGGCGCGGAGAACGTGCCATTCAAGTGAAGCCGTGCCGACGGTCCGCTATATAGTAGGGAGACAATAGCAATGAAGCTGAAAGGTAGGCCCATTTGCTGCATCACTTCTACGAGAAACTGCCACTCCAGGGAGTCGAAAGCTTTTTCAGCGTCAAGGAACACTGCCACGGCCGGCACCACAGGTTGAATTGTATGCAGGACGGTGAACAGCGTCCGGAGGTTCAAGGATGTTGACCGTTTGGGGACAAAGCCAGACTGTACTGGGGAAATGATATATTCCATCAGTTGTGATAGCTTGTTAGCAAGCACCTTCGCCAAGATGTTGTAGTCCAAATTCAATAAAGACAGTGTTCGATAAGAGCCACATAGTTTGGGGTCCTTCCCTGGCTTTGGAAGAAGAATGATCACAGCCTCTCGCATTGTGGGAGGGAGGCTCTGTTTCTCAAGAGCCTCCACATATACTTCAATTAACTGGGGGGCCAAAATATCCTTGAACTCCTTATAAAAGTCCCCGGTAAAACCATCTAATCCCGGGGCGGTGGTACGCCTCAGGGTGTCGATAGGTAGTATAACGTCGTGAACGGATATTGGCTGTATCATAAAATCTAACATGTGTTTTTCCAAAAACACCAAAGCGATCTCGTCCAGGTATGCGGTCTGGGCAGTGCCGTCAGGGTCCGCTCTAGACGTGTAAAGTGCAGTGTGAATCTCCAAGAACTTGTCCCGGATGTCGGCAGTGGAAGTGAGAGTGATGCCGGCGACCGATTGTAGCTCGGTAATGTGATTTATACTGCAAGGTGGTTGGAGCATGTGCACCAGTACTCTGCCTGGCCGCTCGCCCTCCCCATATCTCCTAGCCGTGTAATACTTCCCCAGGTACAGAATCTCCCGATCCGCAGTGTCCCTATATTCCGTCAGTAATGCTAGTCGTGCAGCCTGAGTCGCCGCATCAGACGATTTCGTCAATTGGGAGTCCAATGCAGCTATTTCACGCTTGATGCGGCTCATCGTTTGACGAAGATCTTTAAGTACCCTCCCGTTTGGAGATGCAAACCCCCCGTATGACTGCCTTAAATCCCTCCCACAGCACTGACGCTGTGTCCACTGAGCCAGTGTTGAGTTCAAAATAATCTTCTATCACCTCTCGAATGTCAGTCTTAAATAGATCGTCTTTACATCCAACAAACTTCACAAAAAACAGAAAGAAAGCCAATGAAAACTCGCAGAGCGTATTGAGAGGAACCACAAAACCACAATCATTTCAGAATTATAATAACTTGAGCATATCAGTAAACACAGGAAGGGACGATCAAAAATAGATCAGTAATAAATTATGAACTTCAGAAATTTGGTAGGAGGGAGGAACATCACTGGATAAGTAGTGAAACAATGCATGTCTCTCATCACTCCTGACGTCAGAGAAGTCCCCAAAGAACTGAGCAACCCTAAACAAACAAGGACATCTGAGACGGTAATTCAGCCCTCCAACAAAGCTAATCAATGAGGCATCAAAATTGTATCCTGCGATGTTGCTGGCATACAGAGAGCACTCAAACATGAAAGAGCAAGGAAGACAATGTAGAAAGGCGACATTGTATGTCTACAAGAAACCTGGCCTATAAAATCCATGCACTTGGAAGGTTTTGACGTCTTTCATAAACCAACAACCAGACATCAACTTTGCCACACACCATCTGGAGGGATTTCAACCTGCATAAAGCACGCAAAAAAACTTACAACAAGGAAAATAAACAACGACTCAGAAATGTTGCAGGCATTCATAGCGGAAGGGAAAGAGGATAAGTGCTAATAATAAACATTTAACTTGATGTGCAGGGTCAAGCAAAATTGGAGACAACAAGATCCGCGATTGCCACAATAGAGGAAATCTTATGTACATGCCACTCATTCAACAAGGTGATCATGGGTGACTTCAATCTCCATTATCTTGGAATGGAGGACAGTGAAACAATGTATCTGACTAGCTCTGAAAATGTTTTTAATGACTTCCTACAAAACTACAATTTCATGTCTGCTGAGGCATTAAACAAAAATCTAAATCCAAACACAATAGAAATGCACACTTATAACAACCTCACTACAATTGATTACATCTTCCTGTGCAACCATCTCAGTCAAGAAATAACTCATTTGGCAATGGTGATGCATGAAACAAATGGCCATGCAGTTCTTTAATTAGAACTAAGCATCTATACCAAACAACAGAAACAGGTCACGGCTCTAGCACACTCCAGAGGTACAGAGGAATACTCATTAATCGGGAAGATAAGATGGAATGAACAGAAGGCCGCATTGCTAAATGAATGAAAACACGAACAGGGATTTATAAGCAACCATACTAGCGTTGAATACACGATTGAAAACTGGGGTGCATGGGCCTCTCCCCTGAAAACAGCTCTTTGGGGTGGAGCAAAGAGCACCCATCGAGCTAATATGCCACGTGCTCTGCAAACTTGGCAAGATAATAAAAAACTATGTGAACGAACTCAGTATTGAAAACGGGCAAATAGGAGTCATCGGTACTCCGGAATACCAGCCACCAAGCACAGATGCAGAGAACTCAATATGGGGCACAAACAGATGATATAGAATCTAAAACAAAAGAATTTTGAGGAAGAATGGATTAAAATCCATGAGCTATCCAAGAACCACAAACACTGGCATTGCCCGATTGGAAAATGACAAAGTGGATTGACACAACAATGTCCCGGCCGAGGCATGGCTAAGTCATGTAGCTACTATCTACACAGAAAGTAAAGGGTGTGTCTACCAGATGCGTACAGAGGAACACCTAGTGGAGAATGCAAATGGTGATGATGAGCATAGGTCAGAAACTGGAGGCAATGATTAAGATGACCCTGCAGTTCAGAAGATAAGAAAAAAGATAAGAAAAGACGAGGTCTGGGTCCCAATGGGCTCCCGGGAGGAATGTTCAGAGAAGACCCAGTATTCTGGGGAGGAGTTCTAGCCCACTTATTCTCTGAATGTCGCCTGCAAGCCAATGTCCCAGATTCATGGCTCAGCTCACTGTTACAACCCATATTTAAGAAAAGTTACAGATTGGGGGAAAGGGAAAGCCTATGCTAGCAACTTATTGGCAGAGTTGAACAGATGGATTGAAGACAAAGAAATCCTCCCCCCATATTAAACAGGGTTGCGCATAGGAGGGTCGACAGTTGACAACATAGTGGCCGTTTTCTATCTGAGCCAGCAAGCTAACCTCAAAAATAAAAGAACAGTTTTGCCTGTTTTAGCGACTTTACTGTGGCATTCAATGGGGTTTCTCAACACAAGCTTTGGAACAAGCTAAGAATTTGGACATCCGAGCAAGCCTTTTGAATGCTATTATTTCCCTATATAGTAAAACCTGGATAAATGTTACATTTAAAGATAACACTATAACAAAAAAGTGTTTTACTAACCGGTGTCTAAAACAGGGCTGTGTGCTTTTTAACTTACACACAGCGTATACAGGGAAGATGTTGCAAAATACCAACCTCGCCAGTCGCAAAATAGGCCTCAATAAGTTCCAAATATTGCAATACGCAGACGACCTGGTTGTAATGGATCACACCAGAATTGGCCCCCAAAGGTGTCTAAACTCTCTCAACATCCATAATGAGACCGATGAATTGTTCATAAATCCACACAAGCCAAAGTGATGATATTTGGACGCTGCGCAAAAAAAGCACTTCTTAAATGGAAAGTGGGCAGTGAGATCACTACCATAAATAAATCACACAATTATCTTGGGGCATGGCTCAGTGATACTGGGAAATCAGCCTTATCCTTCAAAAATGAACTAAAAAGCGCAGTCCACAATTCATGTTTTGTGCAAACTTCACAACAAATTGCTTAGTCCAATGACAGTCCCAATAGAAGAGACATACAGTCCAAAATAAGGTCAATAGTGGCAATGCACAGCAGGCATTCCCAGGCCAGATGGATATCACATAAGAGAAATCACAATGCCAGGCGTACAAACGCATATATAAGCTACCAAAACACACCCGGAACAGCCTGATCCGCTTGGAGTTCGGTTTGGTGCAACAGCACTATGAATGCCTGGGCATACAGGCAAATATTATTCCCAGGTCTCCAATTGGAAGCTTAAAGAGCATGTTAAAGCCCATTTATGAAGTGATAGCCAATCCATAGAAAACCTATTTGCAGGAAGAAGTAGAAACATTGAGCCTGGCAACACAAAACTGGAGAAAAGAGGGCCTAAGTTACGTGGCAATCAAAAACGCCCTTAACAAACACATCTACCATTGTCACAGGAAGCAGACCTAGCAAACTACACAGCACGGGGAGGGCTACCGGGACTGATAACATCATTTAAGGAGCATAAATTACAGGCCTACCTGAAGCAAGGAGTGGGGAGGAAGGTTTTCAAAAAAATCCAATGGGCCAGGCTAGTGCGAATTCCAACCAAATAATTAAACCATGGATGGAAATCTGTGGGCTCTATAATCAGATGAAGAATATGTAATTATAAAAAGGAGTCTCTGCTACATTTAGTCTGCTGTTGCACCAGCTTGCTACAACAACATCAGAAGCTCCTAAAACTGATGTGTTTATCTAAAGGGGTGCGAACATGTAAAGAAGCAGTAACAGTCCTGTTCGCCTGCACCGTGCCAATAGATTTGGCCAAATTTGGGAAATATATGGCTGAGTTGCATGTTTGGTTATCCGAGAAGAAAAGTTTGTTCAACATCTAAAGAGCTTGTATAGCAGAAATGTAAATAAATAGGAAATAGACTTGCTTTTCAATTTTAATATCAAACTTTCTAACAACATTAGGCACTCAGTCATCTTAAATCTAGCAGTGGTTAGACACATGGTGGTTGACACAGATGTCACATCTGTTTCACACTTCCGCCTCCCGATGACGTTAAGACATTGAATTGGACATTTATTTTATAATTGCTGCTAAATTAATTTCTTTTGCTTTTTTAAGATGAACACATATATTTAAACAGATTTATTATGGCATTCGGATGATTTTTACTCACGTTTTCTATTTACAAATGTAAGAAATATTGCAAATGGTTTTAAGTAATTGTGCAATAACATTTTTCATTTGGAATAAGCTACCCCAGTCCATGAGGCTCCAATCCAACCTTCAGATGTTTAGAAAGAATCTAAAAACTATGCTCTTTGCAGCCACATAGGCTGCTAAACCCCGCCTTCCCCTGCCACAGCACCTCCAGCATTCGAGCGCTTTAGAAACATATAAACATAAACATAAACATTCATACAAGGACTTGTGCACCTGGGAATACACAAAAATACAATTATTGTGGCATAATATTGTCCATTGTTGTGCCACAGAATAATTGTAGTTACTGGATTTGTTTGCAAAAGCCAGACTGGAGGGCGTCAGGGCAGTATGTCAAGTTACCAATTTGAGCACTTTGTTTCAAAATCATAAACTTCACAAGATATGAAGCGGACACAGGGCCTCATTATCAAAGAATTGGCTTAGCGCAGCACCACAAGTCATTTTGCTGTGCTGCCCTATGCCAATTCGAAAGGGAAGGAATGCATCTTATTTAAAAGACCAACACAGGCACCCTTGCATCATGGTGCAAGGTTGTCTGTTTTGTTGCATTTTTGTGCAGGAAGTGGCATCTTCCTGCACAAACAACAATCACCAGAGGTGTTTTCCTCATTCTATGTGTGCTGTAGAATGCAGCAGACATGGGAAGAGAAAAAATGAGTAATAATTTAAACATTTCTCCTCATTACGCCTGCTCTGGGGAGACATACGTTTTTAGCACGTCCCCAGGTTTACGTGATGTTGTTATTCTGGGGCAGAGTCAAATTCCATGGGTGTTGAGTGGGAACATCCACACCAACACCCATAGAACGAACGTCTCCTTGACGTAGAGTGAGGCAAGGCAGCACTTTTCGCTGCTTTGCCTAACTCCATATCTATGAGGCCATGCAAAGTCATGCAGGGTGGCATTGTGTCGCCTTAAATATATGATCAGAGGCCTGCGCCACCTGATTTTCATAAAAAGTGACGCTTGTAAATGAGTGCCCCAGTTTTTAAGGATAGCTTAACTCTCCCTTCACTTCAAGGGAAAGCCATCCAGCTGTAGAAAAGGGGTATGCAGAGCAGCTGGTGGACTGCTGCTGATTATTGGCAATCCCCGTACCTTGTTTCAGATCCCTACTGTGGGCAAAGTCTCTATTTCCTGCCACCAGACCCCTGCACTGTTCCCATATCATCACACCTCTTCCGTCACAATCCACCACACCATCACCGCCACTCTTGATTCTCCATCTAATCTCTGCATTTTATGCCTTCCCAGGGAGAGGTTGCAGAAACTGCTGTTAATCTGTCCTTGCACAGAATGTCTTTTCGGGATAATAACTGTATTTGTTCATCCAAATGTTAAGGATTTTTTACACTTTAATATTTTGAGAGCTTTGTCATAAAGGATTTTCTGACTTTTGACCTTCATGTTTACAGGTCTTTGATATATTGCATGGATAAGTTTAGGCATGTGCAAAGGATTGCATAATGTTTTGTGAACTGGGTTTCATGTCAAGTTGCTACCTTCCACAAAAGTCTATGGGGCATATTCTCAAGAAGCTATCGCCGAGTTATTGGCAATTTATCACAGCCAAAATTGTGATAAATGTATCGCCCCATTCACAAGCTGGTGCAAACAGCCAACATCACCATTTTTCCGGCGATAGCATCCTCAAAAAACATCGCCACAGATGACCCCGGCAACTATCGCTAATGAGATGCAGAGTAGGCGTTCCAGAGGAAAAATCAGCGACAACACCACACCTCAACATTCTCAACGACCAGCCTGATCTGCGATAAGATCACAAAACAAGCGATAATGCGCGTTAGCAGCAGGAAATTAACACCTGCTCTGACCTGGTGCAAAGTCGGACCACAACCAGCACCAGAAAAGGGTGCCCAGAGCACATCCACACCTGAAGAACAACAGATGCCATGGATCCACTGATCATGCAGATCAGAGGCCCAACAGGGCTACAACACCCACCACCACCACCCCCAGCCCTCCCAGATCCCCCGTCCCCCTCACGGACCAACACTGAGGCAGCACAGACAAAGACAGCGACCTCCTGAAAATGCACCAACCTCACAGACCCAACACTGCGTAGGAACAGCTGGAGACCAAGTAAGGCATGTACGCCATAGCTGGATTCCCGCACGTGTCAGGGGGCAATTGACTGCACAGATGTCCTACTTGCGACCCCCTGGCAACACTGCACACAATATCTGCTACTGAAAGCACACACATTCCATCACAGTGCAGGCAATAGTGGACCACCGGGGAATCACCACCAATGTCAACGCCCGTCCTACATCTTCTGACAGTCCATCATCAACCAGCGCTTCCAGGCTGGCACCTATGGAAATCTGCTGCTCGTTGGCAAATACCAAATGAACACACCACACACCTCAACTCCACAATCATGTAACTCACAACACTTGGAATGCACATGTCACAAACTCACATACAACATGCCAAACAATATGCCCTCCCACCAGACACGACAGCACAACTTACTGTGGCAACCTGGGCCAGCCATGCACATAAGCCATCAATGTCATGGCACCTCAGCCACACAATAGCACATTGTGGGAAGAGGTGGGGACCAGGCATGTGACTGATGAACAAGGAAGTACACAATGTCAAGTGTGGCGTGGATGCGATGGCCAGACTGCAGTATGCAGACCACACACATATCCTTGTCAACATACACTGCTTGTGTTTGGAGTGTAGTGGACAGTGGATGCAACCATGTCACCCCAGTCAGAGGGGAAGATCCTGAAAATGTAGCTTGTTACGTCCCTCCCACTAAGCGTGAGTGGAGTGGGCTGGCCTGGCGTACGCCAGGCCAGCATAGGGTGTGAATGAAAAGCTAATAGCTCCAGGCGTGGTTCTCTTCTGGAATGCCTAACATCTCTGCCAGGGCAGCGCCCCTCAGCCTGCCACGAGGCCTTTGCCGTGAGGGGTGTTGCCTGCGATCCTGTGCACCTGCTGCACCTCGTGCCGCTGTTCCCCGTACTAGTCCTGCCAGGCCCTGTGCAGCCATGCCACAATGCACACCTGCTGACACCGGTGTGTGTCGAAGAGTGCCCACCACATGCCGGTGCAAGCTCCAAGCCCGAGTGCCGCGACCCTGGCAGCCTCCTCAGACCATCACGGTCTCCACGACACAGGCCCGCAGTACTCCCTTCTCGGTGACGTACTCCACCGACATACACAGCGGACTAGTAGGTCACACATTTGGAACTGAGTCTTGATTACACTATGGCAGAGAACATTAATTATTGCCGCTTTTATGTCACTATACTCCCTTCGATGTGCTTACACCAAGTCTGTGTATAGCATTCCAACCACACGTGTCTGTGTGCCCACGCGGACTACTGCCTTCGGGCCACACGGCGCTGGAATAGGTCACACATTTGGAACTGAGTCTTGATTTTTCAATGGCAGAGTACATATCATTGCACGCCAGGAGAGGTGTAAGTGGATGACGCGTTTCAGTCCGGAGGAAAAAAAGGATCATTATTACAGAGGTGATCGAACACTATCGACAACTGCCCTGGTGTCACTGACTCTGTGGGTCCCTGCTGACCGCTGCCTCTCGCCTACACTGCGGTCCAGCAGGCCTCACACCAAACCAATCCAGTCAGTACCAGGCAGGACACGTCATTGTCGCTGGCTGAACACCCGCTCAGTTGTGGTGCTTTTATCTCCGTCAACCACAAGTCACCCCAAATGTCATGTCAACATCATGTGTTAGAGTTCAAGTAGGAGCTCGCTGAACTGCGTCTGGCCCGCGCTGACTGCTGCCTCGGACCTACACTGCGGTCTAGAAGGTCACACATTTCAATCTCAGTCTTGATTTATTTATGGATGACTTGATATCATTGTACAGGCCTCATAGCAGACTGCATCCCTTTCAGCTCCGGTGCCATTAATTCTGTTCCCCGAGATCCATGGACACTTTCTGGTTGAAGTATGGTGGCGACTAAGTCCATGGATTGGGGGTTGTCGTCACCATCATGTCGGTGATACTGACTTTGTGGCAAAAACGAGGCAGTAGCATTCCACTCCTCAATTTGCTGCTTCCGGATGGCTTCTACCCTCTGCATCATGCCCTGGAGGACACCTTCCACTGTCCCCCACAACCCTCCACCACATTCACCTCGGACATTAATGAGTACCCGCTCAGCTCGCGTGGCCCATCTCACTGCACCGCAAGTCACTGTCCCGTGGCGGTGTGGCGGTGTGCCTGTGCTGACCACAGTGCATCTAGGGCCACTAACTCTGTGAAGCTCAAGTCAGGGACCCTGGCTCCTGAGATATTGGATTGCCTTGGGGTCATTGACACCATGTGTATGTGGCACTGCGCTGTCTGCTGCCTCCGGACTCAACTGCGTTGCACCAGGGCTCACACATCAAATAGAGTACTGACCGGCTTGGACGACGCATCACTGCAGAAGGCACTCGCCCACACCACCAGGACCACTTCCAACCGCCAACTGCAAGAGTTGAAACAGTCGTACTGGCAGACTAGCGGAGTTGCTGACACCTGTGGTGGATTCCATCATCTGCCTGATACCCTGCTTGGCACTCCGATGCCCCAACCTCAGTGCACTGCAACAACAGACACTTCTGTTTGCATATTAGGTGACCTCTGTACTTGCTCCGGCTACCTCCATGATGCTCCACAGTTGTCTCTGTTATGCTGGTGTTTTCAGTTTCCATTTTACTGGTGTTCACTGTTCAAGTTTTTGCCAGCACCAACCACTACATGAGGGCTGGCTCTCACTCACCCCACACACATCCAGCACAGGCGTCACTGTACATGTAGCCCTGCCTATAAAGGGGCCTGGCGCACCTGCCTGTGGCCAGTTACACAAACTATCTGCATGTGTCCGTGTGGTCATAATGTACGCATGAGGGCCCGGGCCTGACAACATTACATTGTGTTGTGTACAGCAAACGCCAACATGTCACCGCAGGCAGCGTGTTAGACCTTGGACATGTAGCTTTATCATTACCCACTCAATACGTAAGAGGAGTGTACTGGGCCATCGTACGCAGGTCCAGCGTGGAAGTGTGAATGATAATTGCGTGCCTCTGGACATGGTTCTGTACTAGAAATGTGCTAATGCATGTATCTCTGTCGCAGTGTGGGTCTCCTTTGTGTGGTGTAGGTGGTCCCTGAGGGGAATTAGACACCCATGCATGTGATATAGTTCGTATTCCATGGGTTTGGACCTCACTGCTCCTTTTCACCCACTTCCGTTTGGTATCTTGACACCTGGCATTGGAATGCCATGTGTAGCTCAGTGAGGTGTTGGGTGCCAGCCATGCTGGCGGGTGCTTCCTGCTGTGTGGTCTGTGCAGGGGCTGGGTTCTCCTCTATGTAGCTTGGCTACCCTGTTCCTGGTGGTTGATTGCCTGGGATGTCCATGAGCTGTTGTGGGGCGGCGGAGTCGAAGGTGTGGTGGTCCTCTCCAGCATCACTGATGAGTTGTCTGGTCTGCTCTGCTGGAGGCGTTGTTTGTCTCTCTGCAATGTGAAGGGGAGATGCAAGTTGACATTGTGTTGACATGTATGTTGGCGGATTGTTCTTGTTTACATGCAGACTGTATGATTATATACATTGTGACTGTTTGGGAGGTGCTGGATTTTGATGCGGGACAGTGGACATTTGGACTACATGACGGATGTGAGGTTGTACGCGTACATTTCCTAATCACAGTTTTCTGCTATGTTAGATGTGGTTGGCCTGTTTCAGCGCGTGAGCGCAGCCAGTTGTGTCCTCTGTTCTGCAGTGTCGGGTCTGCACATTGTACCACATTGTCGTCAATGTGGATGTGCTGTTATTGCTATGTGTGTGTGCTGCAGTGTTCCACGGGGATCAGGGACATTATCCAGGGACATTGTGGGTGTGCAGTGTGCTACACATTGTTGTGCATGTGTGCCATTATGCCCATCTCCCCCGTCCCCCCAGTCCATGGCCGTTACTCACCCTGTTAATGTCGTATCAGGTCCTCTCGAGCTGTGTCCGGACTCCCGCCTAAATGCACCGTCTCCACACTGATGATTGTAGCCCCCGTTTCCTCCTGCTCCTCCTGTGGCGCAAGACTCCCACCTCCTGTCGCCGTTGCTGCCTTCCTGTTGGAAGCGGGTTTGTGCTTGGTTTTGCTTTTCACTTCATGCCAGCGCCTCGTGGCCTCCTCCATTGCCCTCCTCTACACTCCAACTGCATTCACGTTGGTCTAATTGTGTGTCAGTTGATGGTAGTGTTCTGTCACCTCTGTGACGCTGATCTGGTTTTCCTGCGGACTGCAACCCGTCTTCCTCTCACTCTTCTCCTTGGCCTTCCCCGACCCCGTTGTTCCTTGCTGGTGGTCTGTGGGGCTTGTGGGGTTCGCGTTGGCCTCTGCACTCGGTCCGGACGCATCCATGGTGCTACGCAGTTTCTTTTATTCGCCTTTTCTTTCCGTTACTTTTATGGTGCATTTTCCTGTATGACGCGTGGAATTTGCTGGTCTGTGGCTGGTTTTGGCTGGTTTTAGTATCGCGTTTGGCCTCATCGCAACTTTTTTCGCGTACGTGTTTCGCATTTTTGCGGCGGCGTGTTGACTTTATCGCGGACATTTGACACGTTATCATGAGCCTATCGCATGGTACCGCCAACTTGGGAATACCATGTTACCACGGTGTTATTTTCCCACAATAGACTGCGATGTGAAGAGTTGCGTTAAGCAACTTTTGCGGTAGTTATCACACGTTCTTGAAAATATCCCCCTATATTTTTTCTAGGAAGATTAAAAAAAACATCTCATTTAGATGTGATACAATAACAGGTAATTGCTATTTGCTTGGGGTCATATTGATAAGAGCAAATGCCTCACTCTTGCACCACGCAATGTGGTGCAAGCACAACGCAAGTCCAAAATGCAATTTACGAAACCACACAAGGCCACCTTGCATGGCCCTGAGTGGCTTCATCAATTTGGAGTAACGCAATATGCAAATCAGTGCGTTGTGTTACTTTGCCCAGGGAAGGTGTTCCATTGACATTGCGTGGGGGTTCCCACGCAAATCACATGTCTTATGACAGATTCCCGGATTTACCAAAAGTTATAGGCCTTGGAATGAGCCAAATAGCTACTCCTTCCGAGGGTAGGTGCAACAAGGAGAAATATCTTTAGTTATTCCTTGTTACTTCCTTTTTCTATGTGTGCTGTATTCTGCCCCTTCATTCACAAAAACAATCCTGCATGCAACACAGACACCCTTGTCCCATAGGGCAAGGGTACCTGCATTGGCGCAAGGCAGTCAAAACGGCGCCAGCGCAGGTACATAAGCAGGAATGTGCAATATTCTTTTGTATAGGGTGCATTTTTGCTTTTTCACTGACATGCAGAGCAGCAAGGTGACTTGCTGAACTACATTGTGTTACTTTGCCTTAAATATGTCCCTTGGTTTCTTGTATTTCATTGTCCAAGCCGCAAATATACAGAGGGACTTATTTATGAGAGCCCTTTGTCACTTTTGCACCATGTAAAGTTGTACACGTGTGATGCAGGAGTTTCATAAAGATTTATAAAGCCATGAAAAGCCACACTGCGTGGCTTTGAGTGGCCTCATATATCATGAGTAAGGCGATGCAACGCAAATCCCGGCGTTGCCTGACTCTGTGCCCAGGAGGCATTCCGGTGGGTTTTCCAACGAAACACCCAAGGAATTTGACGCTGCTCCAGATTTACAACGTAATGTAAACCTGGGGTAGTGTCAAATCCATACGCCTCCCGAGGTGAGGTATTACAAGGGGAAATATCTTTATTCTGTAGCACACATGGAAAAAGGAAAATGCATTGAAGGTGCCCCTTCCTGCAGCAAAATAATCCTGTCTGCAATGGAGGCACCCTTGTACTGTGGTCCAAGGATGCCTACATTGGTGCTAGGCTGCCAAAATGGTGCCAGCACAGGCATAATGCACAGTATTGCTTAAATACAGTGTATTCCTGCCCTCTCACTTTGGTGTAGGGCAGCACAGCAAGGTGACTTGCTGTGCTGCCCTATGCCACAAATTAGGCTTCCAGTGTTTTGAGAAGCTGCAAGGTCAACCACTTCAAAGGACACCACCTTGACTATTGCCTGTAAACTACAAAACAAAATTTGCAGGACCTCAGCATTGTTTAGAACATGTTTAGAATGTATGCTGGGTCACCTAAGCTAACATGTTAACTGGTTTGGTAAGAGTGTGGTGGATATTGCTGTACCGTTTGCATGTTATGTTTAGGCCTTTCTCAATTCCTGTTACACACCATCATATTTGGTCAGACACTCTTTCAGTGCATACATATAATTCTTTCATAGTTTATGGAGGACATTTGAATGATCATTGTGACTGAGATTCATAGTATCCTTATGACGTTCCATCCTTTCAGCCAACATAGTGAAATGTGCATGGTGTTATTAATGTGAAAATTCAAATCCAGCAAAAAGTCATCATAAGTAGAAGACATGTTTGGAAAGTGCTTTCCAGGTGTGTTTTAGGATCCACCATTAGTTTCTGCAATTCATCTACTGTGACCACAGACAAAAGACACCTGTTTCAGAATTTGATCAACGCACCATGACAGCTCCGCTCAAATATGCTCCTCCACGGTGGAAAAAGACATTGTAAAGTTTGATGCTGTGTTGTGAAATTCTGAAGATCTGAAGGAAAGAACTTCTCTAAATGGATGAGATTTAGAAATCATGCTTCTCTTGTTGATTTACAACATAATCACAAACTGATGATTGAATATTATTAAACAGCTTATCCTTCATTCTATCAGATTTCTCAGTAACATGGTCTTTGTGGACATCAACTAACTTTTGATGATTCAGTTTTGCAGGAGACTAGACGTATATTTTGTTGTTGCTGAAATGTACTGATCAACTTGTAGCCAGTATTGTGGTGTGTCTTTCCTGTGTTTTTTAAGCATACTCTTCAGCAAGCTATCTTTTTGACATGTAAGCTTCTGTGAGCCTTTAATAGATCCTCCATTATTGGGAGTGCTTATGTGCATTCTTTCAGATCTTCTTTATTGCCTGTGAAAAGCTCAGTAGCTCTTTTTGCTTCCTCCTTCAGTGCTGACATTTTCTCATTGTATTCTGCATTTATTTCTCTTGGATGGCACATTTAACGAACTTTCCTCATTGCTCTTAAATAAATTGGTCAGTCCATCAGTCACTCTTCCAGCAGCAACATCACAATCTATCTCTTCAGTGTACCCCAGTATCTGTTTGACATCGGGGATGTTCTTTGCTCTATGTGTTTAATCCAGAGTAGACAGAGTCTCGCTATATTTATAGAACCTGGCTTAAAATATAGCAGTGACAAATATTTTCGTGCATCATCAAAGGATATCTTGCAGATGTCTGGTGTTGTATGTTGAGTTTTACCACCTTTTTTTGGAGTTTTTTTTACTTCTGTGCTTCTGCTTACCAGTACAATGCTAACATACCAAAAAGTCAGCAAAGACCTTTTAATGTTTACAGCCTCTCGTGCTTGTTTATTGAGTACTGTAAATACAATATTTGAATTTCTGGCAAGACCTGCCAAATGTAACTTTCCAATCCTAACACGTTTTCCAGGATCTGCTGCAGATTTTTGCATGTGATGGTAACTGAAAACACAGGGCCTCATTTACGACGCCAATCGTACAGTCACTGTGAAACTTTTTCTGATGCACCAGAGGGGTAGTGTGCCTGCCGTTATTTGCAAGGCCACGTAAAGTCATCCAGTTTGCATTACACTGCGTGAAAGGGTCGTTCCATCGGTGCTCCCACGCAACATCCATGGAACTTGACACATTCCCAGATTTACAACGTTTTGTAAAGTTGGGATTGCGGCAAAATCCTACACCTCCCCAGGCATGCAACATGACGCAAGGGTGCCTGCGCTGGCTCATGGCAGCGAATTGTGCACCACCACAGGGGAAAGCCCAAGGATGCGTCGTATTGTTGTTAATACGACGCCTCGCTGTGCTTTTAAAATGATGCAGCTCATTGCAGTAAAATGGATTGCTGTGCTGTGTAATGGTTTTGAAAATGAGACCCACAGAGAGGATGGACTGGACCTCTCACTAGAATCCAATGAGCCATACACTGTTAGGCAGGGAAATGGATATATACATTGGATATACGTCCATATTGCGGGTAACAATGTCAGAAAACTCCTGTTCTGTTGATCCTTACATGAAAGCAATAGGAACCACTAGAAGAAACACATTTTCAAGATCACCAAAACTACATAAGTGAAGAGTAACTTGGGATTTTGAAAGTCTTCCAATCAGAAATTAGTGATGAGTGCCTCTTCTAATTTTGCAGGTAAAGCTTGGTGTAGGCAAAGAAATAGAAGTTGGTAGCATGAATTCTTTTTGTATAGGGATTTCACTAAGGGCCAGATGCACAAAGCATTTTACCACTCGCAAAGGGCCCGATAGGCCGTTAGAGATCTGTAAAACGCTTTTTGGCATGTACCAACCCTATCTTGCGAGTCAGTAACGTCTTACAGACTCGCAAAATAAGGTTTGTGAGTTGCTATTAGGAAGAGGCGTGTTAAGGGTATCCATTCCTAATAGCGAGTCACACTGATATGTATGAATGTTTTGCAACAGAGAATGCGTTCCCAAAACATTTGCAATTACAATGAACTTCAAGTAACCCATTCGCAAACGGGAAGGGATCCCCAAAGGACTCCTTCACCTTTGTGAATGTGAGCGCCAACTTTTTTTCAGAGCAGTCAGTGATCCCACAGACCCCTGCCTACTCTTACAAAATGAAAAGGTAGCTTTTCATTTTTATTTTTGGAATGCATCCCAGTTTCCTTTTAAGGAAAACGGGCTGCATTCGAAAAAATAAATTGCTTTATTTAAAATGCAATAAAAGACATGGCAGTCTGCTGACCCCAGCAGGCCACCATCCCTGTGTTTGAAGCCATTCACAATGGGTCCCAAATTACGTCCCGCCTTATGAATATTGATGAAGCAGGTCCATTTGAGACCCACTGTGAATCTCTAACAGTGTCTAACAGTGTCAAGACCCACTGTGAATCTCTAACAGTGTCAAACACACTGTTGTACATCGCAGATTTTCGAATAGTGAATCGCTAAAATTCTCTATTAAGAAATCGTAAACACAAGACCATGTACATCTAACCCCAAGTAATATAATGAAGCATCATATTGATTGAAATGTGAATCAGATTTTAATGGTTTTAAATATATATATGTGATTGCGTGGGACAGCTGTTGATTGAATCGGCTGGCGCGCGGCTGTTTATACCTGAATAAAAGCTGTGCTTCAAGTTGGTGTTGGAGTGCGTCTCATTGCACAGGGCAAGTTGTAGCGTTCATTTTGGGCGGCGGGCCTCGCCGCCGAGTACGCACCACCCCTGAAGGAGGGGGCCACTGGGTCCGATGTCACGAGCCCTAATGCTGGAAACACCGATAAGGATTTAGAACAGCGCACGCCAGCTGAGACCCATCTGTGGGCTTGCATTGTTTGAGACAGTTATCAATGTTACCGGGACTGCAGGGAATCTTTCGGGACTCTATCTCCCAGAATGCCCCACATGCATCTCAGCCCATCTAGGGGTGTGGCAAGCATTATTTAAGTGGAATTAACCCGGAAACTGCTAATAATTGTCCGTCTTCATGTGCCTCTGAAGAAGAAGGATAACCCTTCGAAACGCGTAAGGCGAAGACTGATGGGAACAGCTGTTGATTGAATCGGCTGGCGCGCGGCTGTTTATACCTGAATAAAAGCTGTGCTTCAAGTTGGTGTTGGAGTGCGTTTCATTGCACAGGGCAAGTTGTAGCGTTCATTTTGGGCGGCGGGCCTCGCCGCCGAGTACGCACCACCCCTGAAGGAGGGGGCCACTGGGAAGATGTCACGAGCCCTAATGTTGGAACCACCGATAAGGATTTAGAACAGCGCACGCCAGCGGAGGCCCATCTGTGGGCTTGCATTGTTTGAGACAGTTATCAATGTTCCCGGGACTGCAGGGAATCTTTCGGGACTCTATCTCCCAGAATGCCCCACATGCATCTCAGCCCATCTAGGGGTGTGGCAAGCATTATTTAAGTGGAATTAACCCGGAAACTGCTAATAATTGTCCGTCTTCATGTGCCTCTGAAGAAGAAGGATATCCCTTCGAAACGCGTAAGGCGAAGACTGATGGGAACAGCTGTTGTTTGAATCGGCTGGCGCGCGGCTGTTTATACCTGAATAAAAGCTGTGCTTCAAGTTGGTGTTGGATTGCGTCTCATGGCACAGGGCAAGTTGTAGCGTTCATTTTGGGCGGCGGGCCTCGCCGCCGAGTACGCACCACCCCTGAAGGAGGGGGCCACTGGGTCCGATGTCACGAGCCCTTATGTTGGAAACACCGATAAGGATTTAGAACAGCGCACGCCAGCGGAGGCCCATCTGTGGGCTTGCATTGTTTGAGACAGTTATCAATGTTCCCGGGACTGCAGGGAATCTTTCGGGACTCTATCTCCCAGAATGCCCCACATGCATCTCAGCCCATCTAGGGGTGTGGCAAGCATTATTTAAGTGGAATTAACCCGGAAACTGCTAATAATTGTCTGTCTTCATGTGCCTCTGAAGAAGAAGGATATCCCTTCGAAACGCGTAAGGTGAAGACTGATGGGAACAGCTGTTGATTGAATCGGCTGGCGCGCGGCTGTTTATACCTGAATAAAAGCTATGCTTCAAGTTGGTGTTGGAGTGCGTCTCATGGCACAGGGCAAGTTGTAGCGTTCATTTTGGGCGGAGGGCCTCGCCGCCGAGTACGCACCACCCCTGAAGGAGGGGGCCACTGGGTCCGATGTCACGAGCCCTAATGTTGGAAACACCGATAAGGATTTAGAACAGCGCACGCCAGCGGAGGCCCATCTGTGGGCTTGCATTGTTTGAGACAGTTATCAATGTTCTCGGGACTGCAGGGAATCTTTCGGGACTCTATCTCCCAGAATGCCCCACATGCATCTCAGCCCATCTAGGGGTGTGGCAAGCATTATTTAAGTGGAATTAACCCGGAAACTGCTAATAATTGTCCGTCTTCATGTGCCTCTGAAGAAGAAGGATATCCCTTCGAAACGAGGGTTTGCTATAAATAAACATACTTTTTGACTTCTCATTTTTCTAATACACTCCGATTTCTTTTAAATCTTGAAAGGTCCCGCCAGCCGTATTACAGACTTAATTAAATATGTTCAGCCTTTCATGGAGATCCAGATATGGGTTCAAAATATCCCGGGACTACCAGAGTGTGTCCAAGGGCTAGTTGGCTGGCCTCCTGTTCTAAGCTAAAGGAACATAAAAAGCTCCTGCAACCTTGATCCCACACATGTACCCTATATGAAGTGAGACCTGACCTGACCCATGAATGATGCCCAGCCAGGCCTTGATGCTTGGAAAAGGTGCTAAAGTTGCCCAAGAAGCCCCCCAAAAAAAACTTGTGATAAAAATCTTTTCCATTAAAAAGTGTCCTGGGAACCAATAGGAGACCGGCCCCTATCTTCTCGCCGATTTACCCAAGGTGCATCTCTTGCCAGCCTGTCTTCTTGGTAGCTCCTGCTACATTGTTCTCCACAAATCCTGTTCAGCAGCCCCACTTCAGAAGGGTGTCTGGCCTCCTGAAAGCCTCATCCCACTAGCGATTTTAGACTTCCAAAAAGAAACTAAGACTAAACGTAGAAATCTTCACCGCAACTTCGTCCAGCGGCTCCCTGATGACAGTGCCTCCACTGCCGGCTGCCTTGTGCTGCTGAACTTTACCTTCATAGGCATTTTTCTTCAAAATTTCTTTCAAGTCCAAAGGTACGTCAAGACTGGGCCCAATCCACCTTGTGTATCTGAACCACATTCCATTGCGTTCGACCCTACCTTTTGACTAACTTATACCTATGCCCCTGTTTCGTGCGATCTGATGCCAACAGTTGGCGCTTTGAACTTTTATGTGCTATTTTTCACCTCAAAAAATTAAAATCCCTCACTCCAGTTCTACTGATTGGATTTATTTCATTTTGCTGTCAAATTATTTATTAAAATGTTCTCTATTAGTCTAAATAGGTGTGGACATTTTCTTTGCTGTGTTTTCACTTTCTTACTTTGTAAGTGCTGCATAAATACTTAGCGCATTGCCCCTAAGTTAAGCCTGACTGCTCTTGTGCAAAGCTACCAGAAGGTTAAGCATAGGGACATTTTATGAGTTTTGTGGTTCACCCTGACAGTGGTTGTGGATTCTACTTGACAAAGGTTCTCACGCCCCTCAACCGAAAACCCAATTTCCTCCAGGTGACCTTTCCCCATCCATTGTAAATGTATTTTCAGAACCAGTGTTGCTAGAAGCATAAACAGTGCTGTTGTATTTCATAATAACTTCATCTATTATCAGACTGAGAGCATTCCTGTACACCTCAGTTTAGGTCTTGGAAGAACTGAATACTATGGGGCAGATTTACGAGCCCCGCGCTCCACATTTGTGACGCAGCGGTGGCGCAAACCATGTGCCACGTTGTGCCATATTTACAATGTTACGTATCTAGGGAGATGCGTCACATTGTAAAGCCCTGCCCCACATGAAACCTGCCTCAGGTTTCATGTGGGCGTTCCGGCACAGGGGGGGCGTTCTGTCTCAGGAACGCCTCGGAAAAGTGCTTGAGTGAAATCTACAAGATTTCACTCAGTCACTTTTCCGACGCCACTGCGTCAAAACCTTGTACCTGCTTGAAGCGGGCGTAAGGCGTGACGCACCATGTTGAGGATAGGCCAGGTTGGAACAGTGCTGGAGTTGTGTCGTGCCCGCAACACAACTCCAGCACTGCGCCAACCTTACAATGGCAGATGCGACACGCATCTATTTATCCTTGCGCCATGATGCGCCACATTCTAAATGCGGTGCATCGGTGGTGGCCCAAGGGTAAACTTGCGTCACGCATCTTTCCTGGCGCATCCCTGCTGATTTGCAGGGATGCGCCAGGAAATGTAAATCTGCCCCTTCGTTGAAAGTGTAATTCTTGCTGTCATTTATTCCTCTGTTTGCTACAGCTGTTTATTTTCCCCATGCATGATTTGGTAAAGAAATGTAAGGAACGCAACAAATTGTGCTGCATTGTGTTACATTTTGCAGTGGTAAGCATTCAGTGGGTGAAGTATGGACATTCCTATGCATCACCAATGGAATTTGACGCAACAGCAGATTTACTAAAATCAGTTAACCTGGGATTGCGTCAAAATGGTGCAACTCCAGAGCATGGCGTAATGAGGAGAAATATATTTATTTCTTCTTTTTACTGTTTCTGTTAGAGAAGCATTCCACATCACACAAAGAAAGAGTCAATTGCATTTTAGGATTGTTTTTGTGCAGGAAGGTGATTACGCTAACTTGCACCCCTGTCTTCCTCCTTACTATTAGCGCTCAACAGTGGTGGAGGGGAAAAACACTTCATAACACGATGACAATATTATACCTGAAAGTACCACAGACTCCGATTTTAGGTTTGTCAAATTTATTATAAGTTCAAAAATAATAAGATGTATACACATCGTAAGATTAGCATATAGAGATATAAGAAAATCAATACAGAGACGATTCTACGAATATAAGTAATTTGGCATAAACAAGAATACAATGGTAAATTTGAGGATCAGGATACAGCTCAAAATAGAAACAGAGTCTAGATCACTTTTCATTTGAAATAAAAACAAATCCATCCCTGCACTGTACTAAGAGAAGATGCTATCTAATAACCTATCATCTATTCCCAAAGGTGTCAGCACGTGTTGACTTCCTGAGAAGTACTCACGTCAAATAAGTTAAGGTGCTTAAGGCTAGGAGCGAGTTCTAAGATGCTCATTTCTCTCCAAAAGCTAGCAGAAGTCTGGGGTCTCTGTCCCTGCGCATCATACAATATAGAATTCGATTCTTGGTTTCATCCTGGTAAAAATTTCCATAGCAACTTTTTCTATGAGGTGAGGTTCACGCTCTTTTAATTAAGACCTCTTTGTTCGGCGTGGTGACCTTGATTCCCAGACCGGCCAGACACGAAAGATATCCTCCCTTCTCGCTTCCAACTGCCTTCAAAGCATTCCTTGTATCTTCTCCAATGTGGAAATAACGAGTTGGCATTGCAATACCTGCAGTAGAATGAGAACACTGTTATTTCTTGAAAACAACATGCATTTCATTATTTATTTCTCGAGAAGCCAAGGAGCTGCAAAGACCAGTACAGTCTTGGGCCTAGGAAGTTGGGCAACTTTAAACAACGAACGGTTACGTTATATGATTATAAACGGTCCTGCTTTCTGTATATGCAGGCATGATGATACATACATAATCATATTATACCATTGCACTACAATGAATGAGTAAATGAATCTACTGAATACATGTTCATGATCATAAAACACTGCAAACGATATACTTGTGTGTAGGTGCATGACAATCATGACTATAGTGCACCCATACAAATAGAGTGCTGAAAGCGCTCTATCAGTTCCCCCCTCTTATGACTAGTGTCATAACACCAAATTTCATTCTTTCAGAGTTTCCTCTTTATAGAAAAGACCGACCTAAACAGAAGATGTAGCTTGCTGTCCGTGTCTAGTCTCTCTAACCGTTTAAGATGCTGGTAATGACTGTCCTGCAGTCTTTCCATTTGCTGTTCTTGTTTTTTCTGGACATTTTCCTGATGTCTGGCTCTTTGCCATTTGCATGCCTTGATGACTCCCAATAATATAATTATGCAAATGACAGTTATGATAATGGGTTTAATTCCCTGTACCAAACTGCCAAACCAACTGCCAATTTGTCTGAAACCCTTGCCAATGTGATCCCAGAGTCCCTCAGCAGCCAAATTACTCAATTCTTGATGGATATCTGAAATATTGGCAATATATTTCCTTATATCCCGACTATTTTCAGGAATATAGGTGCAGCAATGTTGGACTCTCAAAAGTTTACAGACACCTCCAGCTTTTGCTAGTAGGACGTCTAAAGCAAGACGATTTGGAAGAACCATACCCCTTATCGAGACTATCTCACCATACACTAATAACAGGATTTGTGCTGTATTCACGGAGAGTTTATCGACTATCGTTGCCAGTTTTCGAATTTTTACATCGTTCAAAATCACACCTAAACTAGGTATCATGGCTCCAAACACATCACCAATAATTTCTCCAGCACTTACACCACTGTGAGAGCCTTTTCCTTCCAAAGGCCATAAATCATCCACAAGGAATATCTTGGGAAATACTATGGCTAAAAAACATGTCCCATACCAATTCTTAGGCAGTTTCACATAAACATTCTTACCACACACAAAATAAACATTAGGCACTATGGTCAATTTATCCAATAGTGCTTTTCTTCTGGATTTTTCAATCAGAAAAACGTGTTCACAATCGCTTTCACCCACAAATATTTTGTCTTAATATGTGGACGGATGTCTAATGCACAACTTTCCTTTCTGCTAAAAGTCTAAAGCTATGGGTCCTGAACTCCCCTTTGCCTTGTAATCTAATTCTTCCTGGTCCATGGCAGTACCTTATGCTTCAGATCTGGTCGACACAAAGTTTGCCTATGTCGATGTTCTATCTGATCCACAAATTTCTTTTCAATATCAGTTAGCATGCAGGTTAAATTATGTCTGTGTGCATAGGACGTATCTAAGGTGATAGTAGGCACAAAGTACTTGGACACTCGCTCTACATTCTTATAATAATCATATTTGTTCATGTATTTTAGGACTGGAACTTCAGAGAGTACCAGATCATAATTCGAGAAATAATATTCAAAATGAGCTTTACTGTAAAACATACTTAATAGTACACTGCATGTAATGCCATAAGTCACAGTCAAGTGATGGTATTGTATGCCTTCCTCTACTGAAGCTGGTAGTTGCATGCACACATAGCAGTCTTTCACTTCCATTGTGTCTACATACTCGTACAACAAACATGCATATGCATTCAGCGTGAAATCACCCTTTGACAAATCTACATGCAATCTACAACTAGTTTCCTTGATTATTTCCTTATCTTTCATGGATGGACCTTCTTCTATATCGACATTTGAACCGGGTGGGGTAAGGGTAGGCTGTTCCCCATTCTTTTCATCACTGGGAGACTCACTCAAAGATGTGACAACCACCACGATTATGACAAGCAGCTCTATTGCTATTAGAGTTCCAATAATACATTTTTGTTTTCGATCAGATGTTTCGGAAGACATGTTTCGTATTTGACACACCAAAGAAACGTTGAGAAACTCTGTTTTTTTCTGTACTTTTAGTTCCTAATTACAATGTCCTTATTGATTTCTTCACTTGATTATCGCCAAATTTAGTCCATCAATACTAAGCCTATTGTAGAGAAGAAGTCAGCCCTAATCCTGAATTCTTCTCTCTATTGAAGGCACTCTAATTTTAAATCTTCTTTCACTGGGGACTAGGTTATCTTCTTTCTAAGGCCTAATGAGTTATTTGATCAGGTCACAGTTCAAGCTTCATCTCTAATGAGGTTAGAGCCAAGTATTTGGAGAACCATTTGCAGGATTTCAGCACAAATTTCTCCCAATTCCAAGGCAGTAAGCTGTCGACCAAAAGAAGGGAAAACAACTTGATTAAGGATCAAGAATCACAGGCCACTCAACCTGGGTAGATTCGGAACTTGCAGTGTCAGGGTTCCAAAGGCTTCAACTCCCGGGACTAACAGTTGAATATCAATCAAGAGGGTGTCCCCTCTGTAGCTCCCTGTTCCAGTTCCCAGTCTCCCTGAATTCCTCAGTCCCTGCATCTACAACCAGATATGTCCACTTATGTGACGCGTACTTCTGAGACGGTGTTCTTTTTCTTCTTGAGCATCCTAGATCATCCGGATTATCTTCCTGCTCACTTTGTTCGGATTCAGACGTTTCAGGAATTGGAGCAAGATTTTTCTCAGATGCAAGTCTTATATTCAGCCTTTCTTTTCTTGCTGGCCACTTTTCTGATCTGGCACTTGCTCTCTGCTCTTCCTCTTTGTCTGTTCCTTCTGCGCCAGGCCGTTCACTCGGGTCTGGTTCAAAAGGTATTTTCACAATGTCATCAAGCTCAGGCTCTGTTCCTCCGCATGCAGTTCTCTTTCTCCTTTTGCTGTTTCTCCCTGAATGTTTTCAAATTCAGTTGTTCTTTGAGCAATTTGGGAAGTGGGAGCTTCCTCCACCAGCTCCGGATCTTTGTGGGTATGCGAGGCGTGAATCCAATGTGGCAGTCCTCCACACTTCACCTGTATTCATGACCAATATCACCTGATATGGTCCTCTCCAACGGGCATCTAGACAGCTCTTCTGCACGTGCTTGCATAGACGAACCCAGTCTCTGGGGTTAAAGTCATGCAGCAGGTCTCTTGAGGTGGATTCAGTCGCAGCCTCGACCTGTTGGGACACAGAATTAACCATATCAGCCAGCCCCCTACATTAGTGCAATACCATATCATCAGTGATATTTATCAATGCTGTCGCTGGCACCATAGGCAATCTCATAACTCTCCCTGTCAGTATTTCATGAGGGGATAGCTCTGTCCTTATATCAGGAGTGCTATGCAAACTCATTAGAACAAGTGGCAAAGCATCTGGCTACATCAATGCAGTCGATGAACACACCTTAGCCACTGTCATTTTGATCGTGTCATTCACCTGTTCTACCAGACCAGTTGCTTCCGGTCTGTAGCTGCAATGCAATCTTTGGTCCATATTTAAAGCAGCACACAACAGTTTCATGAGTTCACTATGGAAGTGAGTTCCTCTATCTGTTTCCACTGAAGTCGGAAATCCGTACTTTGGGATAAATTCTCGTAATAACAACTTTGCCACAGTGAGGCTATCACATCATTGAGTTGGATAATCCTCAACCCAACGTGAAAAGATACACACCACCACCAAAACATATCTCAGCCTATTGCATCATGGCATCTCAATAAAATCCAATTGTATCCTGTTAAAAGGACCGCCTGATCTCCCAATGTGACTCATTGTAACCACAGTTCTTTTTCCTGCATTCATTTGCTGACATGTACCACATCTATGACACACTTCTTCAGCAATCACACGAAAGCGTGGATTAAACCATGTCTGCCTGAACACTCGACCATGGCATCTCGTCCCAGATGAACTGCTCCGTGAATCTGCCATGCCATTGGGCTCAACAAACAATTAGGAAGTATTGCTCTATTATCGGTTGACACCCAAATGCCATCATCTCTCTTTTCACAGCCTGCTCTGACCCATGAAGCAGCTTCTTCCTCTGAGGCTTCATCTTGTAATCACTTCACCTCATCCCATGTATCAGCTACAGCTAACATCATGCTGACCTCGGTCTCCTCTGTGCTTTCTCCTGTATATTGTCCGTTAAAAACACATGCATGTATGGCACAAAAACAAGCTACTTCGTCAGCATAGTTATTGCCCTTTGTGATGAAATCTTCTCCCTTTCCATGTGCAGCGCACTTCACAACTGCTATAGGCTTGGGCTTCTGCAAAGCATCCAATAATTGGCGCACATATTCACCATTTCGAATCGGAGACCCTGAGGATGTTAAAAATCCTCTTTGAGACCACAGCTGACCAAAATCATAAACTACACCAAACCCGTATTGGCTGTCCGTATAGATCGTTACTCGGAATCCATGTGAAATAGTACAGGCACGTATCCATGCAATGATTTCTGCTACCTGAGCAGAGAATACTCTATTTAAACAGGCAGCTTCTACTTCTCCGATGATGGTGCATACAACAAATGTTGCTCTTAAGTACCCTTCGTTGTCTGGTAAAGGTTCATCGACAATATCAGGTCTGGGTTTGGTAGATAGTCAGTGACATCTAAACAGTCATGCTCTTCACAATTTTCAACTCCATCTTCTTGAGGGACAGGCAACAATGTAGTGGAGTTCAGAGTGGTACAACGTTTCAACGTGACATTTTCAGATGCTAAAATGACTTGTGTATACTATTGTTCGTGAGGTGTTGCGTTTTCGTTCTGGTCATCAACAATTCCACAGAATGTGGTACATATACGATTAAAGGATGACCCATCATGATGCTTTCGCATCTTTCAATGCTGACACCAGTTGCAGCAATAGATTTAAGACATCTGGGCAAAGCAGAAGCTACTGGATCTCATGTAGCTGAGAAATAGGCCACTGGTCTACGGGCACCCACATGTGTCTGTACAAGGACCGCTAATGCACATCCCTCCTTCTCACAGCAGAAGAGCGAAAACGCTTTATTATAGTCTGGCATTCCAAGTGCTGGGGCACGATATATGCTTTCTCGCAACTCATGGAAGGATCTTAAGCATTCTTCATCCCATGGTACCGTATCACTGATGTCTTTTTGTGTTAATCTTAACAGAGGCTTTGCTTGTAAGGAGAAGTTCGGGATCCACTGTCGACAATAGCCGATCATACCCAAAAACATGCGGACTTCTTTTTGTGTTTTCAGAGTTCCCATTTGTAAGATCGCCTCTATGCGATCTGGTGAAACTCTTCATTTTCCTTTCTCAATGTAATGTCCCAAATATTGAACTTCAGGTAGACAATATTGTAATTTATTTGGAGACTCCTTATATCCATTCTCTGCCAAATGGTTTAACAAAGCCAATGTGTCTATCCTGCACGCATCTTCATTTTCGGAGGCGACCAAAAGGTCATCAATATACTGAACCAGGACTGATTTCTGGGGCATCACCAGTCCTTCAAGATTCGTTTTCAGACACTGGCCTAAGATGAAGGTGCTTTCTGTATACCCTTGTGGGATTCTACACCATGTTAAGACACGGTTGCCCATCCGAAATGCAAATAAATACTGGCTATCTTCGTGAAACGGTATAGAAAAGAACGCTTGACACAAATCTATGACAGTAATCCATTCTACTTCACATGGTATTTGAAATAGAATTACGGCTGGATTTGGTACCACAGGACAACAGGGAATCACAATTTCATTAATCCTGCGCAAATCTTGTACTATCCCATACTTGCCGCTAGGCTTCTGCAGTCCCATAATCGGTGAATTACAGGGACTTCCTTGTATCTCCTTTAAAATGCCTTGTGCAATTATCGACTCAATGACAGGAGTTATTCCAGCCACTGTCTCCGCAGACAGTTTGTATTGTGGGGTTCGTGGAAACTCAGCATTCGGTCTAACCTGTATCTTCACAGGTTCCACACCTCGGATTAACCATATCTCTTCACCTGTGAAATCCCACCCTTGCGGGTCAACTGAGTCTCTCAAATCATGCGGCAATTTGGCCTTTGTAAGAACCACAAACAGTTCTGCACACATGCTCATATTAGCCATTTTGAAATCAGCATCGTCATCATAGGTCTGCAACTCCACACCTTTCAGAGTGCATGAGATGTTACAATTTAATTTGCACAACAGATCACAGCCCAAAAGACAGCCCGGACTTTTAATGCATACCACAAACTGGTGCTTATCCTTGAATGGCCCTATTCTGACAGGTAAGGCATTTGTCAATGGGTTGGTCATTCTCTGATTACTGACATCTGATCGATTGTCCAGAAATAGACAAATTGGGAACCACATCTGTTCTTACTGTGGAACGCGGAGCTCCAGTATCTAATAAAAAGGTGACAGGATATCCATTCACATCTGCATCCACGAATGGCCCACTCTGATCTACTTCCAAGATGGTATTGAGAGGGCATTCTTCTTGCACACCCCTCTGGTGCTCTAGAAGGCCCTGAGATTGATCGTATCTGTCTCGTATTTCAAAATACGGCATCTGTTGATATGTCTGATTGCAAGTGGGTATTCTGGGAGGCTGTGGCACCTGTACTTGTGGCTCGAAACCTCCGTACATGGACCTAGGTCTAGTCACTGTAGAGTCTCCCTCATGTGTCCCTCTCCCTCATATTGAATCTGATTAGCAGGATTCAAGCGACACTCGCGATTCCAATGTCCCGTCTTGAAACAATAATGACAAGCAGTCACCCTTTTCTGTTGTGCCACCCACTCACTTGTACTGTACTCATCTCCGTACCTCTCCCTCGTCCCTGACCTTGTTGGGTTGCTATTTGCCGACCCATACCTCGGCCACTTCCTCTGCCTCGACCCATTCCTCCTCCAACCCCCTGCATGTAGTCTGCACTGAGCCAGCATCACCTTGTCTTACAATTTCTTTTGTGCTGATTCTACTTGATCGCTACAGTATTTAGCGTACCGCAGTATTTCATCCACTAACTTATTCTGCCAACATATTAGGTGGTGTTGTATCATCAGACTAATATCAGATTTCAAACCCAACACAAACTTGGAGACAAACTGTCCCATATCCTTCTGATCAATAGTATCCAATCCACTATGCTGTTTGAAAGCCAGTAATACACGTTTCGTAGTAATCATGCACTGATTCCTTAGGCTCTTGGGTCGTACGGTCAATTTTAAGCCAATCAACAATTTGCGGCGCTACCTTAGACTGCAACCAAGTAATTACTTGCTCATATTTCCTCATGTAATCAGGTGAAGGACCATACGCTGCAGAATCTCTAGGTGGCTCTGCTGTTGGCCACTCAATAGCAATTTTACATGCAGCCCACAAATCTGCCGGGACCACTATATCAAACAAAGTGTTCAAATCGATCCACAACACCTTCGAGATCTTGACAAATCGGTCTATCTGCTTGCACCATTCTGCAGGTTTCCTTCAGTCGAGGAAAATCATTAATAAAAAGAACCAAATCACCTCTGCTCCATGGCACATGTACATACCCTCCGTTCTGTACTTCTCTCAAAGTGAATTTACCAGTGGCTTCCAGCCCTCACCCCTGAGGTGAGGAGGTGCCCATTCCTGTCTTAGCACTTTTCTTTTTTGCTCACCTCTCTTCCCATCTGTCTAGTGCTTTCCAAGCTCGCATGCCTAGTACCTGTCCTCTAATCTGGGCTTTCAATCCAACAGTTCTCTTTTCCTCCAGCTCCTTGTCTGTGTAATTTAATCTGCAAGAACCGTGCATCATCTTGGTCTTCGTCAAATCAACATCATACTTTTGTGCTAACTGCGATAGGGCATCATAAGCCCACTTTGCCTTTCCTGTAATGTCTTAGGCTACAAATAATAATTCATTTGGGTCATATGTCTCAATTTTTTTCCAAAGGCAAATTCCCTTCAACCACTTCATCTACTTCCACCTTCAACCGAACTACATCCAACATTGCCGCTTTTATTTCTCTTTGTAACATTTTCTGATTTCTTTCCCTGTCTACATCTTCTCTGTCACAACTCTGTGTTCTCCTAGGTATTGTTCCTCCTTCCCTCTTTGCTGCTAAATAATCCGCTTTATCCCAGCTCCTACTCCTCCAGTGATTACCTGCACACACACCTTGCGGTCCACACAGTATCCTAGAAGGTTCTGCCCTCGTCATTTCTTCTCTTGGCAACATTGACTCCCTCACTGGATGAACCCATATTCGGAGTTCTGACCTAGAATTCGCCAAACTCCTGTTGCACTCCTTTCTGACCCACTATCCATTTGTGATGGATCTGCAGTAGCAGGCAATGGAGTACAATAAGCCACGGGTACCTGTCCTAGACCTGCTCCCGTCTGTGTAAGGCTTCCCCCAGATATTGTCTCTTCCCTGTCACTTGTGTACTGTTGACTGTCATGTTGTCTCTCTTCAGGAGTATATATGGGGACTACTGGACCAATGGTAACTGGCACTGACAGAGAATCTGGTAACTGCATATTCCCTGCAGGTTGGGCTGGTTCGCAATTGGGGTATCTCATTCCCCCTGACCCTCCTGGGATCCGTACCATGGCTATTTGTCTCCTGACCCTGGTTGACTGTTCTTCCACTCCCACCTGCCTTGCTCCTACTGTCTCCTTTAGTGGTTGCAACCTCTCTGTCTCTGTCTTGGAGTCACAAGGTGGAGGTCGTTCGGCTAAAAGCCTGTCCAGAAAACTATAGTCGGTATCACTATCCTCATCTTTCTTACTCTTTCTTACTCTTTCCCTCTGACTCGCCTGCTAACATTCCAAAGGGATACAAGCGCTCTCCTTCTATCGTGTCCACTCTCCATCGTTTCAGCTGTGCATCCAATCTGGCATCTTGATATGCCTTCATTGCCCTCCTCATTCGTCCCTGTGATGTCTCTCATTTCTTTGCTAATGCAGCTCTCATCCAAGCGTCTAAAGCCTCAAATTGTGTGGGTCGAGGTGGAGTTTGAAGGGCAGCCATCACCCCCCTCAGCTTATTCAACACCTCCATACGAAATGACCCATAATGAGGGAAAGCTAATTCCCCTTCCTTCTCTGTGATTTTATGCCAGTTCTGGAGCCAAACAATCGTATGCAAACCCACATTCGTTACCATATAATGTGCAGGGGAATCCTTCGGAGGAGCTTCCTCTCCAACCCAAGTCACCTCCCCTCTGTCACCTCTGCACAAATCTTTCAACACCCGAAAGCAACGCATCGTGAAAAGTGAGCGATTTGCAACCCACAATCCAATATTCGAACAGTCGATAGCTCTTCACGGCCCCACAGTTTACTCAGACAATTACATTACATTACTATCCTGGGATTTTGGACTTCTCTTAAGCCCGTTTACCAAATTACCTGATCCGCACGTGGTCAAACCAGTACCAATAACCACAATCACTCAACATGCATCCCAACTCCGCAAAACATCAAAGAAATAAAACACACCGCAATCTAACACTCTTCACAAGACCTTTCATACTCACGCTGCCATTCTAGATCCGCCGCACCGTCAACGTCCGCCAGGTTCCGCCACTCTTCGACGATGCTCCATCTGCTGCATCCGGACCTCGATTCTTCCTACTCTACCCTATATTTCTCCTTTCCCCTCACTTATTTAGAGGTAAACCATCCTCTGCTACCATTTGGTTATGCTAACTTACACCCCTGTCTTCCTCCGTACTATTAGCGTTCATGATCTTTTCTTTACCTACTAAACAGTGGTGGGGGGAAAAAACACTTCATAACACGATGACAATATCATACCTGAAAGTACCACAGACTCCGACTTTAGGTCTGTCAATTTATTATAAGGCCAAATATAATAAGATGTATACACATCGTAAGATTAGCATATAGAGATACAAGAAAATCAATACAGAACCGATTCTACGAATATAAGTAATTCGGCATAACAAGAATACAATGGTAAATTCGAGGATCAGGATACAGCTCAAAATAGAAACAGAGTCTGGATCCCTTTTCATTTGAAATAAAAACGAATCTGTCCCTGCACTGTACTATGAGAAGATGCTATCTAATACCCTTCCATCTATTCCCAAAGGTGTCAGCACGTGTTGACTTCCTGAGAAGTACTCACATCAAATGGGTTAAGGTGCTTAAGGCTAGGAGCGAGTTCTAAGAAGCTCCTTTCTCTCCGAAAGCTAGCAGAAGTCTGGGGTCTCTGTCCCTGTGCATCATACAATTAGAATTTGATTCTTGCTTTCATCCTGGTCAAATTTTCCATTGCAACTTTTTGTATGTGGGGAGGTTCACGCTCTTTTAATTCAGACTTCTCTGTTCGGTGTGGTGACCTTGATTCCCAGACCGGCCAGACATGAAAGATATCCTCCTTTCTCGCTTCCAACTGTCTTCAAAGCATTCCTTGTATCTTCTCCAATCTGAAAATAACGAGTTGGCATTGCAATACCTGCAGTAGGATGAGAACACTGCTATTTCTTGAAAACAACATGCATTTCATTATTTATTTCTCGAGAAGCCAAGGAGGTGCAAAAACAAGTACAGTCTTGGGCCTAGGAAGTCGGGCAACTTCAAACAACGAACGGTTACAATATATGATTATAAACGGTCCTGCTTTCTGTATATGCAGTCATGATGATACTTACATAATCATATTATAACATTGCACTACAATGAATGAGTAAATGAATCTACTGAATACATGTTCATGATCATAAAATACTGCAAACGATATACTTGTGTTTAGGTGCATGACAATACTGACTATAGTGCACCCATACAAATAGAGTGCTGAAAGCGCTCCATCAAAGGGATACCTTCCTGTGCAAAAACAATCCTGCCTGCAATGCAGGAACACCTGCACCATTGGTCAAGAGTATCTGCATTGATGCTAGGCAGCACGCAATGCGCCTGCAGAAGGAGGAAGCGGATGTGGGTCTTATCTTAGTAGATATAGCACATTTCTGCTCTCTCCATTTCACACAGCACAGGAAGTTCCATTGCTGATTTGTGCAGCATGAAACTTTAGTAAATCTGGCCCTTTCTGCTTGAACTCATCTTCTGACAGTATCTCATATGGTATTTTTACATGATATATGCTTTCATCTGATAAAAGTCACATTTGATAATACTGGTACTTGGCATAGTACAGTGAAAGCATAAATCTGCAGACTTTCCATTAAAAATCAGAAATAAATACAAACTGTTGCGCCTTCCTAGAGTCTATATTTTTATATCTAAGGGTTGATCAAATCTGGGGGGGAAATCTGGTGGTGGCAGCAAGAATGTGATGAAGTGAAATGTCTAAATCAGTCTCAAACACAGAGAATTGCCCTTTGTTGAATTCCATTCAATTATGCCTTTAAGGCTATCTGTCTATATTGCGGAGTCCAAACATTCTTGTCTAGGTGCTGGGCAAGAAATACTTATAGTCCTTGCTTTTTAAGTGTTAGAGAGGAAGATTTGTTTATTATTTTATTAGCTGTGATGGTGGTCCAAAGGCTGTTACTGTGAGTGCTATTTTTCTACATTGTAACCAATGCTTCAGTCAGACCTTTTTGAGTGCTGTTTTAATTAAGAGGCATGAAGTAAAATACTTGCTGAGTGTAGCGGATTTAACATAGGACAGGCAGCAGTGAAGTCTGAACAGCATTCTTAATTGGCTACTGGGCAGGTGTTAAGCCAGTAACATCTTGATCATATAGTGGCTTATTTACAAGCCCTTTGAGCCTCCGGTATGTCACTTTTTAAAATGCTCCAGGCTTGCAGAGTGCAGCCCCATATCTACAATGCCACGCAAAGCCACTTTGCGTGGCTTTTCATGGTCTCATAGACATGGTGTAAGGCAATGCAGTGAATTTGCCGTATTGCCTTACACATCATCAGGGAGGCGTTCCATGGGCATTGAGTTGGGTGTTCCCATGCTACACGCATGAGTTTTGACACATTCCCAGATTTACAAGGATCTGTAAATGTGGGAATGCACCAAAACTATACATCTCCCGATGACAGGCATAGCAAGCATAAATATGTTTATTTCTCCTCGTTTTTTCCTCTTTTTATGTATGCTGCATTCTGAGCATAGAAAGAGGACAATGCCTCATGTTTGTGCAGAAAGGTGTGGCTTCATGCACAAACAAAACCTACAAATAATGCAGACACCCTTGCACCATGGTTCACGGTGCCTGTGTTGGCGCAAGGCACCACATTGTGCACCTGCACTGGCTTAAAGCACAGGAATGCACTGTATCTCGTAAAAACGGTGCATTCCTGTCCTTTCATTTTGGCATAGGACAGCGCAGCAAAAAACATTGTTGCTCCGCCCTACCCCAAATAATTGTAAATGAGGCACCTAGTGTTTAGAGATCTATTTGTATATTACAGTTTAGAATGTATTGCAGCAGAAAGGCTGTGCATTATGTGTTAGTAAATTTGCACTGACCACCATGTTCTGAAACAAAGCACTATTAGCTAGGGTATTTGCTGTCAAAATGTGTTGAACAAATGTTGTGTAAACTTACTCTTTGTGACACTGACACTGTGGAAATCAGAAACAAAACGTTTTCACTCTCTTCAATATCACACACACAAACTGTACTAAGAAAAATACACTTTTTGCATGTTTATTTCATCAGGTGTACTATGTTGCCCTGCACATCTAAAACAACCACATAAAATATCAATAAAACAGCACAAATGCACATTGCGAACAATGAAAATAAAATGAACATTACTAACATGGCTACAATGTCATCTAAAAACCTAAAACCAAAAACTAAAGGTGATTAGATACTCACTTTTAGACTGAAAACCCCATGAGAGATGCCAAGAGTTGATTGCATTCTTCCGCACCAGGTTCATCATTAAACCTGTGCTATGTGCATTTTGCAGCACATGTTCTTGCATGCGATTTCAAATTTCTATAGACTAAAGCTATACTATAGAATCTGTCAGGTTTGGGGACAGGAACAACTGGCGTGTTCATTGGTGAAAGACAAAGCACTATTATGCCCTGATATTGCAATTGATATAACATTGCTTTCATTACCATGCTTTGCTTCTCGTTTTAAAGGTTATTGAACTTGTGCTTAGGGTTCATTATGTAAGGGAAAGATATGTTGAATAGTGTATTTTTTCCACCCTGCTTAGTTTTTGAATAAAGCCTGAGCCTGTCTTACAGATCATTCACTGGTATGAATTTCCCTGATGTCTTCAGATACTATGGAAGAAAAAGCTACTCTTATAACTTCCTCTCCCAAGACACTTTCCTAATAAAGACTGCAGACCAGTCTTACTTACCTAGTATAATATCACAATCATCAAATAGATGTGATAAGAAGACTGCTGTAACAGAGTGTGGTATGCCCCCTTCAATGTGTATTTCTAATTCATAAACCCTATCAGGAGGATTTAATATTTATCTGGAGTCTCCACTTGTGTACATTCTTCAGCTGAACTTACCACCAGAAACCTCTGAAGCATCTGATGTACTATTGTGTCTTCGGGTGTGCTGTGTAGGATCACTCTCACCAAGTCCTGTTTTACAGAGCAATCCATAGTTGGATTGGCATGTTTCTTAGAAGGTCATGCTGCTTTCTTCTTTCTAAATGGAGTCTTAGAGTCCAATACTTTCTCTTGCCTCTTCATGCAAACTTCAGCCTCTCATCTTTTTTCACCTTTTCTGCTATACTCCTCCTTTCTTTGGTACTCAGATCGACTAAGTCTCTCTGCCTGTTTATCGTCAGTGTCCAGAAAAGAACATGGAGAGCGTATATCAGAATACAGTTACCATTCAAGTTTTTACATTTTTCGCAGTCCCTAAAATTATAACCAACCCTACCAGATTCCAGAGATGTGGGAAGCTCATTCCGTGTTTGCTCTCAACCCCTCTGTTTCTTCCTGGCCTCTTTTGCGGATATCTCTTTAATGGAACCTTCATTATCGCTTTTAGGTTTTAAATGTAGCTTAACAGCTTGCACATCAAAAGTGTTGCGACTCACAGAGGTGTAAACTTCCGCTATTATTATTGATGTTTGCAATCTGGAACTAGAACAGCTTCCATTATCTGGCATATGGCCAGAACTGAAGCTTCACCCTTCATGTTGCTTAGGATGATTGACAAACTATGGAAAACTTGCCCATTAACTTAATTCCTAAATCTAAGAATGGTTTAATTCCTAAATCCAGAGATGGTACAGCTCTGTGCTTGTTCTGTAATTTTTTCAGTACCACAGGGAGAACTGCCAAGGAATGCGTGCCATGCATGCTGGTGTAAATTCATGCAAATATGCTTCCCCGGGGGCTATAGTCCTCTTTGGGTGGTATCATCCATAGAAGGAGACACATAGTCAGTAGTCAGGGTTTGTCTTACATGGTAGTAAATGGATAAACCGCTTCTAAATGGTTGGTCTTGCAAGCAATCCAGAATGGAATCGCTTCATACTTTACCCATGATAGCATTTATAGTCTGTGAACTACCTTTGTCTGATCAGCTGATCCTACTACTAAAGTAGGTATAGAGTTCATGGTACATAGTAAATATTTGCAAGTCTCCTGCATAAGGTACCTGTATAATTAAGAATCCCTACAACATCAGGAAGTGCTAATGTGTCAAGATGAGGAACGGACCTGAACCAGCCAAGACTGGTCAAATAGTCCCTTCATTGCTCAGGGGTCTCAGGCGAATACTCCTGTGTATGTGTGTGTGGTAACTGACCAGCAAACCAGTTCTGGTGTGCCTGGTAAATTAATGGGATTTCCAAGTATTGGTAAGTCCTATAATTTGTAGGCAGTGGTAATGCCTTATAAGCCTGAAACTGCCCAGAGGCACCATCTACAGCCTCACTCTCCATCCATGGGTAAAAGGTCTCAAAGGCATATGCCACATGAGGCGCAATCACAAATGTAACTGCTCCCCCCCCCCACTTTGTGGACATCTTAAAACTTGAGATGCTGAGTAATTGCTTCCCCGTAATTGGCTCCTATCACAATAATAGTGGCCGCCATAAGGATGACTTCAAATGACATGGAATAAAGGATTTTGAAAATATCCGTACTGATGTAATACTGATTTGTGTGTGTGAACATCAACAATGAACTACTCAAGAGTTCCCAAAACATAAAGGCTCCAAGTTGGGTGCAAATGTTGTGTAAACTGAGTCTCAAGCTCAGATCTACAAGGTTTGTTTTCTCATCAGCAGGTGATACCAGTCAACTTAGTTGAATGTGCCAAAACTTGATGGTGAAAGACTGGTTTCTGTAGCCCCACAGAACCCCACCCAATACATAGTTGAAGCGACATCAATGGGTTACTAAAAGTTGCTAAACAGGGATTCATGGATACCGTGGAGACCAGAAACAAATCTTTTCTGTTCTCTTCAATATCACACACACAAACTGTACTAAGAAAAAACACCTTAACTAAATCGCAAGTTTAATTCAGGAGGTGTACCCTGTTGATCTGCACAACTAACTAACCACACAGAATGTAATTAAAACTGTACTTAATGCATGGCTGCAAATAACAAAAATAAAATGAGCATTTCTATTATGGTGTTAGAAAATGCCCTCTCCGAAAGGTCACCTTAAACTTTTTGCTTTCCGCCTCCTCTTTTTCTGACCTTCTTTTTGTTGGATTTAGATCTTTGAACACTTAACCACTGCTGACCAGTGCTAAAGTGCATGTGCATCTCTGAAAAACATGGTAACATTAGTATATACACAATTGGCAATTACTTGTAAGTCCTTTGAAAAAGTGGTATAATATATACACAGGGCCTGTAACTTAAATACTAGTGGGCCTGCAACACTGATTGTGCCGCACACACAACTAGCCTGTCAAACCTGTCTCAGGCCTGCCATTGCAGGGCCTGTGTGTGCAGTTTACTGCCACTTTGACTTGGCATTTAAAACTGCTTTCCAAGCTTTAAGCTCCCCTTTTATTACACATAAGGCAGATGCTGTGTAACTAAAAGGTATTATATATACGTTTAAGTGTTGCATGTCCTAGCAGTGACAAACATCCACATTCGTTTTTCACTACGGTGAGGCCTACTCCTCTCATAGGTTAGCATTAGAAATTCCTTAAAACACTTTTTTTAGCTGTAATTCCTGGTCGTAAACGAGTGGCTGAATCATGTTTTATATCTTTGGAATTGCAATGATAAATCCTCTTTGATGTTAAAGTTGGATTTAACATTACTGTTTTAGAAGTGCCACTATTACAAATAAGGCATTTCTCTGCTCTCACTGCTCTGTGTGCCTGAAGCCTGTCCCTAATACCCGCCTGGGGTGAGTGACAGCTACACTTATTGCATTCCTTATAAACATCCACAAACACAGAAAGGATGGGTATGACAGAAAACGTATCTGCATTCTGATAGCTCTCCCTGGGCCGGAAGGGAGGGGGGAGGGGGCTGACACTTACACCTGAATAAGCAGTGTACTGTTCCCCACACAAAGGGATGGTTACCCCCTACTGATAGTCTGGAGCCAGGGCTGGGCAGAAAGGGCTTGTGTGCACTTCAAAGACACTTCTTTGAAGTTACCCTCACTTCAAAGACACAGCTGGATTTAAGTACTGGGACTCTGACAGTACCAAGACAGTACACTACTGGACCTGTGAAGAACTCTGCCAGGAGTAAAGACTGCTGTGCTACAAGGATTGCCACTCTGCTTGACTGCTGATCTGGAAGAACTGCTTTTCTGCTTTGCTATGCTGCCCTGCTGCCTGCTGGTCTCTGCCTTGCTGAGGACAAGGACTGGACCCATTTCACTTGAACCCAGAGTGTTTGCAAGGGATTGCTGGCTTGTCCCCGTTCTGAAGTCTCAGGGCCATCAAAGACTTCCTTCAGCCCTGCAACATCACCTGAATTCTGGCATCTGTGAGTCTGGCCCTGCCAAGTTGTGCCAATCCTGTGCTGAGCCCTTGAAAGTTGACTCCTGCTGAACAGAACCATCACATCAACGCAGTGACGACTTTGTACCAATCTGAACTGATGCATTGCCCATCGACGCAGGAGCTGATTGAGGACATCGCTTTGAAGGACTGTGCTGCTTGACAAAAATGGACACTACTTTTGATTTCTTTTTAAAAAATTCATAACTCTGGTTATACTTATTGGATTTTTGTTGTTTTGGTCTTGTTTTATTCATAAAATATAAACTATTTTTCTGATTGGTGTGGAGTATTTTTGTGGTATTTGCATTGTGTTGGTGTGTGTATATTGCACAAATACTTTACACATTGCCTCTGTAGATAAGCCGGACTGCTCTGTGTCAAGCTACCAGAGAGTGAGAACAGGTTATCTTTTAGTGTGTATCTAGCTTACTCTGACTAGAGTGGTGGTTCCTGCTTATACAGGGTGCATACTCTGACAACTAAAAACCCCATTTCTAACACATGGTTAAAATGTCATCCAAAAACCTAACACCTTTAATCTAGTTCTATGCACTATACTAGGAGGGCATGAAGCAGCATAACTTGCACCTCTATTTTATAGGCAGAATAAGCACACTGCATACCTGTTTACTGCCAAACCGAGTACTTATCAGTGGTCAGGGAGGCTGTGTTCCTTGCAAAAGTCGAATATGCTGCAAAATGCAGCAGAATCAGCTTCTCCTGGACTCCGGCTCGATATCACCTCTCAGTAGAATGTGCAATACGGCAGCATCGCTGGTGTTGGAGATCTTCTTTGACAGTATCTTGCACGATAATCTGGGGCGAAGTACCTCTCCTGACAAGCGGTCAAGTGACAGTCCTTTTATACTTATCTTATTTAAGATGCTAGTTTAAGATGCATTCTTGCAACCAAGTAAGGTAAAAATAGGACAATTCAGACTGCACTATTTTGGTTATTGTTATTCAAACCAGAAACTGAGACAACAAGCCACGAGTTCCAGACTGATTTTGAATTAGGGCGCTTATTTACATGCCCCTTGTGCCGCCAGTGCCGCACTTTTAATATGGGAAATAGTGAGGTACCAGTGGTGCAAGGGGCTTGTAAATAAGCCCCTAGGGGCCTCATCTATGAGGTTTTGCCGTAGGGCAGCGCAGCAGGCCTTCCTGCTGCGCTGCTTAAGGGCAAAAGAAAAGGGTATAAATGCACCGTATCTATTAGATATGCTGCATTCCTGTCCTTTTCCCCTGTGCTGGCGCACAATGGGCTGCCGTGCGCCAACGCAGGCACCTTTATACTATGGTGCAAGGGTGCCTGCTCTGCGGGTATGATTATTTTTGTACAGGAAGGGAAACCTTTCTGTACTAAAATAATCACAGAGGCTTTTACCTCTTTCTGTGTGTGCTGCAGAATGCAGTACACATAGAAAAAGGAAAAACAAGGAGAAATATAGATATTTCTCCTCTGTGTGCCTCGCTTACGCCTCCCCTGGGGAGGCGTAAGCTTTTGACACTGCCTCAGATTTACTATTTCTCGTAAATCTGGGGCAGTGTCAAAAGGCCATGGATGTTGCTGGGAGCGCCCCCAGCAACACCAATTGCATGCCCCTTTAATGCAGAACACTGTGTTAAAGGGACTGATATTTATCAGGCAGTATTAAGCCAAAAAATGTGGCTTAGTGCCGCCTCGTAAATATGGAGCAGGCCTCTGCACCACGGAACATCACAAAAAGTGACGTTCCGGAGGCGCAAGGAGCCTCATAAATGAGGCCCTAGGTGTCTTGTCGATGTTCAGACACTTTCACAAGTTCTTGAAAAGATAAGGATAGACAACATCTGCGTCAAAAGCAGACGTGTTGATGAATCTACAAAAATGGAGCCTCAACCTACTTAAAATGGAGCTGAGACTTATAATGTTTACGTCACAAAGAGATTTTAGCTGATGACCCTTCCAAATAATACATTCCATTTGAAGTCTTGAAATTCATTGCCTGCAACATTTCCCATTCCAATGTGTAATAATTAGATCTGAAATTCTAGCTAATAAATAATTACGAGACCTCTTTTGCTTATGAAAAGGTTCATCACCATCTCCTTGCAGCCATGAGTAACGCTAGAAAACTGCCGACGGCAGACTGAGCTTGAAAGAAGCTGCTCTTCTCATGCCAGACTGAGCTCTGTCTAAGCTCAAACATGGGAATCACCTAGGTGTGCCTTGTTGTACACAATTATTACCACTGTAGCAGGGTAAGTAAAACTATGTAATGAGGACAGGCAACCCTCATCCAGATTTTATTGCCTCAAGCGAAGTTGTCCGTTTTGCTTTTATTCACTGTCACTCAGGTTCAATATCTAATGCAGCGCGTGCAATGTAATTTGTTTTATTTATTTATTTATGTACTTAACTCCGGTCGGCCATATGCCGGAGTTTACTACCCCCTACCCAGCCCCTCCCCCGCCCCACCCCACCACCCCGCAGCACTCCCTTGAAGAGCCGCCACTGATTAGCAGGCCTCAGCTCCAAGACCTCAGCAGAGGTCAAGTCCTAGGTGTGCAAATTGAAAAACAAGAGATCCATCTGTGCAGATGGAATTTCAAGCAGTTATTATTATTACATCTGTATTGGTTGTACCCAGTCTGCAGCATTTCCTTGAACTGTGAGTGTTCCTGATGCTTCCAATGTGCTTTCACCATATGGGACAAACCGCTCTCTCTCTCTGTAAAGAGGGTTTACATATCAAAAGTTATTAACTCTATCCCATTGCTTTGACTCGATGAAAAATATTGATTATTATGAGGCTGCATCTGACAGCATCCATGTTGCTCTAAATTAAATGTAAATATTCATTATATTTGTGCACTGTAGCGCTGATACCTGGGTTTTAGCTTGTTTCTGAACATTCCTCTTTTCAGCAGAAATGACTGTCGACGCACAGAAGGCTACAGTAATATTCTTCAGATAACACATATTTTTTCACCCAAGGAGGAAAAGCTTAGAGCTCAGACATCATTCGTGCTCCACAGACGCAAAGACACACACATACCATCACAAAATAAGTGCAGGTACTTTAAGCAGTAAATGGGGGCGGGGCAATTGTGGGCGGGGCTAGGAGGCAAGCACACATTTTCTTGCTGCCAATTGTGCATGATAAAACAGAAAAGAAACTGCTATCTGCAGAGTATTGTTTTTTTCCTCTCATGCGCAGAAGGATGCATTTATTATTTTGGTTATTTCATACCAGTGCAGATAGTCTATGAGCCTATGCACATATGAAATATATAAGTTCTCATTGTGCACAACAACAGATATTGTAGGCAATTTGATTAAGAATCCTGGATAACGATAGGCATAGCTCTTTTGGCCTTCATTCTTTAAGGTACACCTTCCACCTTTCATCTTTACATCCTTCTTCCCTCTGTTGCCACCTCCACTTTTCACATAGGAAACATCAAAACTGAAGTCACAGAACCAACCCAAACGAAAGGGAACATTCTCAATCTGGTCTTCAACACAATGCAGATTGCACTCCTCTCTCAGTCCTTACCCCTGCATGCCGCTCATTGCAGGATGAAAGACTCTGCTCTGCTCTGCTCGGACTGCCAAACAGGAGAGCAGCCATCTTGTTACACTTGCAGGAAGTGGGCTGCTGCTGGGCTCTCTGCAGGCACCTGCTCCATGGAGATCTCGCACTGTGCCATGTCACGAAAAGTGGTACATTTAGTCCAATTTTAGTCTGTACATGTTGATGTTTTTACTTTTGAATTCAGCAGTATGAATGTAGGGCAAAAATACTGTACAAATGTAGGAATAACAGCGCAGCTTAAAAGCAAGACAAAATGGCACAGCCATGGCTCAAATCTAAAAACGCTCGGTATTGAGTACTGTATTCTGGCCATGTAGAGATTGTTTACATCACATACTGAGCCATCTACAGGGAAAGAAACCGCTGAAACATTCTTGTGAGGCAGGAGGCAAATAAACATCTTCTTTAATAATCATTTTCAAATGGTAGAAATGAGTACCAGTCACAATGCCCACAGTTGCACTCTGTAAATGGCGGTGCAGAAAAAGCAAAAGCGGTGCAGAAAAAGCAAAATATGTGTGGGTTGAAGAAAGTTAAAAGGTATCCCTGCAGTGACTAAATATATCTGAAGCACTTAGCGCGTGTAAACTTCTTTGAACAGGATCTAGCAGGTTTGATAAATTGGCAAAGTACCTCATTTCAACAGACACGGCTGATTCCAGTAATGTGACCACTCACAGTTGCTGGGAAATCGGCCTAAAATTGCCAAGAATGAAGGGCCAAGAAAGCGTTGGAATTATTACTATAGATTTTAAAGCAGAAGAAAATTTCACATGTGAAGGCGCAAACAGATCACAGAAAAGAGGCACTGGTTAATTATAAATGTAAAATCCTAAAACCAATTATGGACAAGGGTCTAAGCGGATAGGATAATTTGCAGTTTCGATCACACTCAGTAAGAGGTGGGAATGACTTCTGCACTGCTTATAAGACTAAATCCTTCCTACAAAAGCCACCAGCAGAGACAGTCTGCTCAATAGCTTACTGACAAATTGGCCAATTTTGGAAAAGCTCTTGCCGCTGAAAAGTCTGAAGGATTAGGTTAATGAAAGTGTTATAGCTGGGGGTCTCTAGTTGGCAGGGGTAGGTAACTTTGCTTTATCCAAATAGGGACCCTTGCTTCTAGTCAGGGGAAGGGGGATACACACTTTAGATAACCCCTGCTCACCCCCTTGGTAGCTTGGTACGAGCAGACAGGCTTATCCCAAAGGCAATGTGTAAAGTATGTATATCAACACTCACAGTAACACAGTGAAAACACAACAAATGAACACCACACCAGTTTAGAAAAATAAAATCTCTTTATCTAAACTAAACAAGACCAAAACAACAAACATCCAACATACAGATACTCAGTAGAACGTCTTTAAAAAGGGTTGTTGCAAAAATAAACTTGTAGATGATAAATGTGACATTTTAGTCTCAAAGTACCTGGGATGCGTAACGCAAAACAAACAAAAGGGTTGCAGTGAACGCCGTGGTTTTCTGTGCTGCAACAGGCCCTGCGACACGCTTCTCCGGTGATGCGACAACACCCTCGGTGATGGCGACACGCTTTTCCAGCGTTTCGGCGGCGATCAGTGGCGGCGCGCTTCCTCAGCGATGCGACGGCCCAGTGACACATTTCTCTGGTGATGCGACGGCACCCTCTGTGGCGTCAGCACACTTCTCCGGTGATGCGACAGCGAACAGCGGCAGCGGCGACACGCTTCCTTGATGATGTGACAGCGGCTACTGCGGCGGCATCACGCTTCTCACTCGTTGCGTAGCGCTTCCAGCTCCCAACAGAAAAAGGCCTCACACACAGTTACAGGCCCTCCTGGCAGACTGGAACTTCCAGCAAGGAAGTTCAGGGAAGCTGGGGGTGAAGTCCTTTTGTGCCTGGGACTTCAGAAACAGGAGGACAGCTCTTCTCAGGCCCTTGGTGACTTTTCTTCAGATGGACACAGCACACAGCAAAGTCCTTCTTCAAGCAGGGGACACAGCACACAGCAAAGTCCCTTGGTCCTCTCCTCAGTAGAGACAGCAAACTGCAGGCCAACCCCAGACACACAGCAAGGGCGGTACTTCTCCTCAGTCTCTTCAGCTGGTCTTCTTTGGCAGGGATTCCTCTTGATAACAAAGTAGTCTAACGTTCAGGGGTTTCAGCTCTCATATTTATACCCCAAAAGTCTTTGTTCTCTATGTTTGAGGGGTCCTGGACCCAGTCCAAACCAGTTCTGGGGCACTCTGCCGCTGCACATCTTCTTCCTTTGTGAGTGTGGGCCAGGGCCATCAGACACACCGCGGACACCTACTGGCAGGCACAGCCCTATTCAGGCCCAGGTGCTACTCCTCCCACCACTCCAAATGCAGATAGGTCTATTCAGCCTAGTGCTGACTCGCCCAGACTTTTTGAGCCACCCCAGCCCCTGTTACTCTCAGACCAGAAAGTCAATCCACAAACGGCAGAGGCACACAGAAAGGTTGAACAAGAAAAGAGCCACTTTCTAAAAGTGCTATTTTCAAACACAGTATTTAAAAACCATCTTTACTAAAAGATGTGTTATTTAATTCTGAGTTCAGGGATACCTGACTCTAATTTTCTATTGTGCTCCTATGGGAAGATATGCAGTTAAACATGTTACACAGCGTTCCCCATTCTGTCCCATGGGCAAGATAGCCTTTCAATAGTGGAAAAACGAAATTGGCAGTATTTCACTATCAGGACATGTTACCCACATTAGTACATGTCCAACCTTTCACATACACTGCACCGTACCCAGGGGGTACCTTGGGCCTTCCATAGGGGTGTCCAATGTGTGAGAAAAGGGAAGGGTCAGGCCTGGCAAGTGGGTTTACTGGCCAGGTTAACATAGCAGTTAACAAACTGCGCACAGGCACTGCAGTGGCAGGCCTGAGACATCATTTTAGGGCTACTCATGTGGGTGGCACAATCAGTGCTGCAAGCCCACTAGTAGCATTTGAGTTACCAGCCCTGGCACACTCAGTGCACTTTACTGGGGACCTACTGGTAAAACTAATAAGCCAATCATGGATAACCAATCACAATATCAATTTACAGAGAGAGCATATGCACTTTAGCACTGATCAGCAGTGGTAAAATGCCCAGAGTTCTATAGCCAACAATCACAGGTCAGGAAAAACAAAGGAGGAAGAAGTAAAAAGTTAGGGATAACTCTGCAAAAAGGGCCATTTCCAACAGACAGTACTTTAGAAGTGCTGGTACCCACTATCCAGAGGACATGTTTGCTCCTGACAAGTGTTGATACTCTCCTATTAAATGTAATGCAGCAGTGCTGGTACTCTCTCTTTCAAATTAAAAAAGTGCAGTTACTCAGTACCATGCATCAGGGGGCCATTTTAAGCACTGATGATGGTCAATGAAATGTCAGACTTTCCAGCGCTTCAGAGGTTTGGGATTGACATCAACCTGCAGTAATAGGCTGCCACAAGCCCACTTGGTGAGGGTGAATAAATTAGCTACAGTAAAGCAGGCCTTTCACAAGCCCCATGGTAACGAGGCTGTGACTGACCCAGATACAGTAGTTCAGGCTATTCATTCACATGACAAAAACTCGTGATTATTGTTTCAAAGTCCCACAAACCTCTGACAGGCTTGTTTGGTACAGGGAATGACTCACAATAAGCCCCCATCCTCTTGCACTTGTTCAAGATCCTGTGCCTTGCCCTGCCAAAACATGGCCAGACATTTACAGACCCAAATGAAACCTAAGACAGAGCCAATCCCAGCCTCACTAGCATGTTTGAGATGTGTGTAAAATTTAAATTGCATTGGAAAATGTTGTCAAAATGTCAAACTGTGCATTTTCGTGAATATATTAAACTTGCCTCAAATTCACTTTTCATGAGCCTGAATGCAATGAATGTCCATGTGGAATGAACACGATGGTTGGGCTTGGCCTGCTGGATATGTTCTGTGCTCATTTATTCTATCCACTTCACACCACATCCTGAGTTATTGGGTAAGACAGCAGCCTGCATGTCTTGAGCACAGTTGGTGGATGCATTCTCTGAAGCTGCTCAAGGTCAGGAAAATCAAGCAGAGGTCAGTAGGCTGGCTTGCATTTTCGGTGCTAGGCCCAGGATCAGACACATATTTATCTGGGTGTTTGCTGCATATTATAGATTATCATAGGTAGCTTAAAAGTTCGAAGCTAGACCATAGATCGCTGATAGCGTAGCTTGGTTGACTCTGAAGGTAGTCATTGGTATTTTAATCCAACTCTCTTGCCTCTGACAGGATACTAACTGGGAAAGGTGAGTTTGGGGGAGACATAGCTGCTAGGGCAATCTGTTTGAAGTTGCAACATTTCTTGGAGAATACAAGAAAATAATCTTTTACTGGTTGTAGGAATGTACCCCTTCAGGACATTAGTTGAATGGAGGAGGCAGTGTATGATGATGTGAGGTATCAAAGATGGAATACCATGCGGTTGGGACAATATGGAGGTGGTTTAAGTCATAATACATTACGAAAGGGGCCACGTTGTTGCGTTCATTGCCAGGCTCCCAGAGCCGTCATTCAATACATTAAGATAACCCGCCTTAACTAACACTGGACTGGGGCGTAGCTACCATCGATGCAGCAGGTGCAGTGCACCAGGACCCAGAGCCCTTAGGGGTACATTTAACCTTGATAATTGCTGTATTTTACTACCCCAACAGCAGCCACATGGGCAATTTTTCCTGCTTGCATCAGGGCCTCTGACATCCTTTCTACACTACCGGCACTGGAGCTCTTCAGAGAATTTCCTTGAAAGAGAATTGCGGAATATAGAAATAGTGAAAGCGCTCGATGGTGGGTGTCGATAATTTAAACATAATCCAGGAAAACATTTTTTGCTCATGCTGTACAGCATCGATCAAAAGCAAAAAATAGCAAAAAAGGTACAATGATACATTCACTATTGGCAGCTAAGTCATCTTGTAGGCGCATTTGATAGATCAATAAATTAAAAATAATAATATTGGAGTAGCAAAAGCGCTGTTTATTTAAGGAGTAAGGCCGACAGCAATATGCTTCTTGGAAAAAAAAGAAAATGGGCCTACGGAGTGGATGGGCATCTGAGAGGAGAGTTGAGGGATCAATATTATAAAAATAAAGTTGAGTGCGGGAGGAGGAGAAAAGAAGAATACAAGGAAGAGAGCAACACAGGGTAGAGGAGAAGCATGAGTTAGATCCCAACAGGTAGTGCTCAGAGGGTAGAACACAGGAAGGCGAAAGCTTGAAAGCACATGAACTCCCATAGAGTGATTAACCAGAGAAAAAGTTATTTCCTAAAAATGCGTAATGGGAGGATAAAGTCAGCTAATAAATGAAATGGTAAGGAGGCTATTCTCCAGGGGAGGGACAAACAGAAGAGTAAGAAAACACAACACGAACCACTGAGTAAGCAGAAAGCAAAGGAGAGTGACAAGAAAGTCAACTAATAGTAAACAATGGGCGGGCAGTAAACACACTGTCTGTTCTTGGTAAGTCCACAATAGGTCTTTTGCAATTGGACAGCTTCTACTGTATGGTAGATCAGAACTACACATCCACCTACATAGTGTTTGTTGTAGTTACCACACCCCTGTTAGTTTTGTACAGTTCATCTTAACCATATTCTCCACTCATGTCTTAATTTATACAAGAGTTACATTTGAGGCAATCAAGGCTATTTATTTTCCATCACTTCTGTAAAGTCTCTGTGCATCGTATGCAGTGAGCTGAACTGACTGCTTTAATTACCAATAGATAACAATTCTTATACATGCACTTTTTCCCAATTTTCAACCATCCACTTCCCCTTTCTCCCTTTTACCAACCTATTTCTTATTGGTTGTCCTTGTCATTGTCTCTGAGCTCCTTCAAGCAGGTTGTTGATAGGGCATAAGAAATAAAGAAATGGGGTCATCTCAATGGACAGTTAGAGAAAAATTCAGATAACACAAAGGGGTTCTGTATAAGTAGTCAAAATAAATTCAAAGGGGGTCATGATCAAAGAGAAATACAATGGTCTCTAAAGTGCAATGACCCAGTTCCCTACCTAAATGAAGTGACCTCAACAATGTACCAATTTGTGTATTATCAAGGCATCTATTTCAATGGAGTTCACAGACTTACCTACATCATTGTTGTTTCACAAGTTAACACATTATTATTTTCAAGCAAGCAGGGGTGGGCTAGCCAATACCTTATTCTGATTAATAGTGGATTTGTTGACTGAACTTTGGGGTTAATTTTTGCTTCTTTATGATTACCCACTGTTGTTTTTTGGCACACAACTGCAGATGTTCATAAACATCATTATAAGCCTCTTTAATGCTGTGTGTGCTTATTAATCTCCTCTGTGCTAGAAGCCTTCTGTGCTGCAGCTCCTCGTTCCCAGTACCCTTGTAAATAAGCACACTCTCCCAACATGCACTTCAGCACAGCACATGTTTAGAGTCTACAGGGGTTCCAAGAGGGAGATCCCGCTGGGCAGCTACCAGCCTATCACCAGGACCCTAAAGTTATACCAACTCCATTCTGGCAATAGGTTAATGTTATAATGAAGACAGAAGATAAGGTAAGTGAAGAACTCTTCTTTATTTGTCTTCTCACCACCACAGGTTCCAGGCAGCTCGAGGGCACTGTGGAATGTTCGCAAACACTGGAGTGGACTAGCCCAAGGGAGTGCAGGGAAGGGGGGGAATAGAACGTAACAAGTGGAATGGATTACAACACACCTCCCTGCATAGGGCAAATGAAGACATTGCGAAAAGGGAAAGAGGAGGAGAGGGAGAGGGGAAAGGGAGAAGCAGAGAGAGGGAGAGCAGGAAGCAGGTGAACAGGGAAGAGGAAGCAAGATGCAAAACAATAACCTTGCCTGCCAATGGATGTAGGTAACAACATGAAGCAAAAGCTCTCACTTAACACAATAGTCTCTGGTCCACACGGGTGTGCTTCTTGTTCTCAGAGATCTCCTGGGACCAAGAGCCTCTGACTCTCTCTCTGGATTCCTGCCGTTGCATAGATCACCACCTTGTTCATGAAGGATAATCCTGTCCATACTCCATGTTTGACCGTGATCAAGATGGACTACATTTTTCCCTACCCTTGATATTCTGCACAGATCAGACAACCTGGACGCTTCTTTCCTGCGTGCTTTGGGCAAGTCCACCCGGACCCATTTTCCGTCTTTGAACCTTTGGTTTTTGACATGTTTGGTCTAGTCATATCTGACCTTGTATTTGCCTTGATGTTCACCTACTCTTCTTGAGATTTCGCTACGATTTACCACACGTGTCATTCCTTAGCAATACAGGTGGGGTAAGTTTAGTTTTCGGGATCCTCCCTTTGAGAGAGGTGAACGGGGAATAACCAGTTACACTATTAGGAGAAGTGCGATAAGCCCAAATAGTGTCAATTAAGGCTGAACTTGCTGGTGTCCCCATTTCTTCTGCCCTCTGCAGACACTCTTTGAACAAATGGTTGATCCGCTCCACTAATCCGTTTGCATGGGGGCAGTACAAGGCAGATTTGTGATGAGTGATTCCCCTGTGAGAGAGAAACTCTTTCATACTGTCCGAAGTGAACTGCACTCCATTGTCTGTTATGAGGGTGTCAGGTATTCCCTCCTCAAAGAACACACTTTCTGAGAACTGTGTGAGAACTCTAGTGTTGATTTGATGGACACATTTGTAGACCACCCAACGTGTGTGATGGTCCACTAGTACTAAAATAAAGCGTTCCTTCAATGATTTCAGGTTGAGGGGACCTATTATGTCTAAGGCTAACTTTGACTGTGGCCGATCAGGAACTTCAATGGGAGAAAGTGGTGGCTTCCGGGTTTGGTGAAATTTGCCACTGCGGCTACAGTCTAAACAATGTTTTACCACATTCTCCGTCATGGCGTCCATCCCTGGCCACCAGTATTCCAACCAAATTTTGCTCTTAGTCAGACTGCGTCCTAAGTGTCCTATGTGTGCTAACTCCACAATTTTCTCTCTTAAGTTCTCTGGTGGAATCACTTTTTCCCCCCTTGCAAACCAATCCATCTTGTATGTTTAATTCCAGTCTTATGTCCCAGAACTTGCCCAATGTTGTTGGAACATTACTTTTGTTGTCCGGCCAACCACTTATGATGAGTTTGTTGACAGAGTTCATCTCTGCATCTGCTTGCATACTATTGTCCCATTCCTGCTTGGTCAGACAAGTAATTTGCAGTATTACATCATCACAATCACAAGAAACAGAACTGCTTTCCACCACAGAGGGAGATCGTGATAGAAAATCAGCAACAGGGTTTTGAGAAGCCAGAAAATACTTTACTCTGAAATTGTACCCTTCAAGTCCCAGGATCCACCTGGCTATCCTGGGGGTGGTGTTATTTGCCCCTTTAGTGGAGAATGCAAACATTAATGGTTTGTGGTTGGTTTTTACTGTAAATGGAATGCCCCACAAAAAGAAACAAAAGTGTTTGATTGCCCAAAAGCAAGCAAGTGCTACTTTTTCTACCACTGAATAGTTGACTTTGGCACCCTTTAAAGCTCGGGAGGCAAATGCGACAATCTATTCCTTTCCATCTACCATTTGGGTGAGACAGGCTCCCAGGCCTTTATTGCTGGCATCAGTGCAAAGGATTGTAGGTTTGCTGGGGTCAAATCTACCCAGGGATGGGGCAGCCATGATGCTATCTTTTACTGTTTGAAAAGCATCTTGACAGTCATCAGACCACACAAAGGGAGTTCTGGATTTGAGCAGATTCCTTAGGGGTTCAACTTTTGATGCATCATTTCTGACAAATTTGGAATTTAAGGTCTAGAACGCACTTGGGGGCCACAGTGTTGCAAATAGCCTCGACTAGGTCCAGTTTAGGTGTAATACCATCTTGTGAGATGGTGTGTCCAAGGTACTCAGCCGATCCCACTCCAATGAGGCATTTCTCCTTTTTGAGAGTGAGACCAGCTTTTCCCAAATTGGTCAACACCATTCTGAGGGTGGTATTATGTTCCTCCAGATCCTTCCCGTAGATGAGTATGTCATCTTGAAAACAGAGGGTTCTAGGAAGGTCCTTCAGAACATGCTGTATGATTCTCTGGAATGCAGTCGCAGCAGATGCCAACCCAAATGGCATGCAAAGGAATTGGAATGCTTCTAGTGGAGTAACAAATGAGGTGAGATGGCGTGAGTCAGGGTGGAGCTCTACCTGGTGGTAGGCTGAGGATAGGTCAAGAACACTGAAACAACTCGCACCTTTGATAAGGCTAAGGACCTCATGAATGAGTGGAAGAGGATGCCTGTCCAACCAGATGTTCTCATTAAGGTCCCTGAGGTCAACACATAGCCTTTTGTCCTTGCTAGATGCTTGGTGAGAACAATGGGGGCCAGCCATTGCGAACACTCAATGGGTTCAATCACCCCCAAGGACAGTAATCTGTCTAACTCCATGCTAAGTGGAGCATGCATCAAATGGGGAATGGGTCTAGCTTTGTGTGCCACCGGCTTAGCGTTAGATTTTATTTTAATGGAGTGTTGGTAACCCTTAAGTAAACCTAGTTCCCCAGAAAATACTTTGGGGAAATCGTTGCAAAAGAACCTGATCAGGACTGTTGGGATCTAACTTGATTCCTAGTTCCCTTTGGTGTTTCCACCCTAACAAACTGGATCCCTTCTGGGTGATACAAATCTTGCCTACAGTATTCCTTCCTTTAAACCCTATCTCCTTGGTGGTCATGCCCAACAAGGGTATGGGATCCCCATTGTAACCGCCCGGTTGGATATCAGGAGGCAGCATGCATTCTTGCCATGTGGGAAAGAGTTGAGAGAATACCTTAGCATCAACCAGGTTGTATGGGCAACAAGAATCTGCAAATACAGTTACAGGTTTGTTGTCTAATGTGATGTTGCAAGAAGGAAATTTGGCCGTATATTTGGTATCAGTAAGTTGGAAGATCAACTTGGGCTCAGGGAACGATTCAGGATCAATAGAAAATACAGATTTGGAGCGATGATCATGACAAACCCTGGACAAAAGTCCCTTTTTACCACATTTGTGGCAGATGACAGAACGTGCTTGGCATATGGGGTTGTTGGCTAGGTGGCTAGGGCTCCCACATCTATAGCACTTAAGTTTGGTTCCGGGAGGTAACGTGTTAGCCAACTTATTTTTGTTATCTTTACCTATATCGGGTTTGCTTATGGCATTGACCTCCGTGGATTTACCCCCTTCTCCTTTAATTGCCACCATACAATCAGCTGTGTGCTCAATCCCCACCGCCATGTCTATGGCTTCCTTGAGGTCAGGGTTGGCCACCAGAAGCCTCTTGGGATTGTTCGAGCATCTAACCAACTGGTCTCTAATTAAGGAATCTTGAAGAGACTCAAACTCACATGTGTTATCTAGGCCCTTCAATGCAGCAATGAAAGCTTTCACTTTTTCACTTTTCCCTTGTGTCCTTGAAAAGAACTTATGCCTCTCTAACACCACATTTATTTTCTTGCTGAAGTGTTTTTCTAATTTGTTTACAGCCACCAAGTACACATTTCCATCATCATCACTATAACTTCCTCCATCTGCATTGACCGAAATATCATCGTAATCTTTTCTGCCCTCAATGCCCAAGTTGTGCAATAGGGTGTGTAGTTTGCGTAAATGAGAAAATTTCTCCCCACCGATAGCAATTAGGTAAGATTCTAATAATCCAAACCATTGCTTCCATGGCAGTAAAGGTTCTTCCTCCTCATTAAGGAAGGGTGGGGGTTGCGACATGTTAGCAGCTGCCATGCTAGCAACCGTTGAAAATAGATATATTGGGAGGTTCAAACGTACAATTGTATGATATACAGATACAGGGAAATGTAACTCAAGACTAGAAGTAATTTACACCATGAATTAGTGCCCGTCTGTATAAAGTAATAACCCCAGCATTACATGATAAACACCCACAGCACAAACACAACACTGTGCGCACTGCAAATGTAGATGAACAGTACTGAGAAGACAGCAACATTTTTAAGAGCTGAGCCCGTCAGCGTGAAAAAACAGGCAAGAACTATGGTGAAAATAACTTAGCCCATCAGTGTGACATTAATAAAGTAAAGCTGTGCCCATCAGCGTGAAATGACAGGCAGGACAGTATAGCCAACAACTGTGCCCATCAGCGAAACAACAAAGTTGAAAGGAAATAGTGAGACTACCTCTGAGTGAAAAATACCCCGAATAGCTGTGCTAGTCAGCGTCAACAGGTGAATAAAGCTGGCCGGCTGGGTTGATTAGGAATGAAGGAAACCATGCAGGAGGAGTCATGTGAGGTGCTGGTTATACCATGGAAAGCTGTGCCTGTCAGCGTGATAGAAGGTAGGCATGTAAGAAAGGAAGCCACTTTTTCTTTAGTAAAAATTCCACACTTGAAGTTCACAGTTGGAAAAGTACACTTGTAGAGTTGTGTGCCAATAAACAACGCTATGCGGAGATTGGAGTTTAATACCGCTCTCATCGGTATATTAACATTGAGGAAGGCAAAGAAGAACCAGCAGAGCCCCGCTGCCACCTAGTAGGGAGAGAGCGGAAGCGCACCACAAATCTCCTCAGCTGATGATTTAGCCAGCAGCGCAGGTGAACAGCTGAGGGAGTGTGTCAGAGTTCCCACACCACGCTCTGTCACTCGGCTTGGCCAGAATCACCTTGAAACATGATACGAGCGGGCACAAAGATGAGAAATCCCTGAGCAGGCACCACTTCTACGAAAATTCTCTTGTGTTCAACGAGTGCACAGACGGCGGATATTCTGTCAGACACCTCACACGCTGTGAACACACACGCACGCTCCTCAAGTGAAAGAAAGTCCACGGTGAAGGTCCACGCACACAGCAGATAAATATTCAGACGCCTCACTCTCTCTGAATACTAATGAAACGCTCCATAGAGCTGGCGCTGCCTAACAACCCATGACAAGGAACACAACTTCCATGTCTGCTGGGGCCATGTGAGTGAACCTCGAGTAGACAGAGGCGGAAGCTGGAAGTCCTCAACAGCACATACCAAGGCACAGCAAGGCTGGAAGAAGCGGCGAGGCTGGCAGAACAGGATGAAGAAGTGAGGGAACTACTCAATTGGATATAGTAGAACCAGAATGGCTGACCTGGAGTAAGAGTTGGGGGTGGTGGTGAACCGTCCCCACCAGGTGAATCGTCGCCAGTGCTTTAATGAAGACAGAAGATAAGGTAAGTGAAGAACTCTTCTTTATTCATCTTCTCGCCATCACAGGTTCCAGGCAGCTCCAGGGCACTGTGGAATGTTTGCAAACACTGGAGGGGACTAGCCCAAGGGGAGTGCAGGGAAGGGGGGAACTGAACGTACTAAGTGGAATGGATTACAACAGTTAACATAACACCTGGTAAGATCTGTGTGTTTAGACTGCAATTTGAAGTTTACATACGGTCATTTTTACTACAGTCAATAAATCTTTGAGTTTGAGAAGCGAGTTATGTGAAATTATGGGAATTTCAACAAATATTTCTGCTGCGAAAAATCATGCAGTTTTTGGCCACGCAGGAGTGGTTTGACCAGGACATGGTTTGTTGGAGACATTTCCTATGTGAGCCTACATTTGCATTCTATGTGCAGTTTGAATGTAAGGTATGCCTTTGCATTCCATTTTCATACAAGATATCGCGTGCAGACTTTCACAAAATTTTTTGCACACCTTTATTTTAAATTGTGGCATGGCAAAGGCCTACTTTGTAAACTCTGAGCGTATTGATGTGACTGCCATTGAATTTGCTAACAGTAACACCGTTCCTTAAGTTAAGATACAATTGATGTCACCATCTTAATAAACTATAATATCAACCTTCTTGTGCTATTGCATCGGTATACAATGCCTCAAAGTCCTGCCTCAGACAGCAGAAGTCTGACAGAAGCTGGACAGAGGAGACAATGAAAGTTACGAAGGGTCAGCATTTTGCAAAACAGCTTAAACCTGAAAGGATTACAGAGGAGAGAGGGGTTTGAAAATAGACAAAGAGAGAGTATATTGGTAGAAATCATCCAACAAGGTAAGTGATCACAGTGAAAAACAGCCCTCTGGCTATGAGTACAAACATGAAACAGAGACTGAAAGGAAGAAGAACTAAAAAAGTACAACTTTGATAATTGGGTATGAGTCTGTAGCTTGATGCTCCATCTTATTTATTATATGAATTTCAATTCTAGCAATGCTCATAGTTGGCAAATTTTATCTCTTGGAGCAGAGTATTGTTAATTTATTCTATGTCTTTCTTTCACATGTCTCACCTTAGTGCATGATCACTTTCAGTAGAATGTGTGTCTCACATCATAGGATGTTATTTTCACTACAATGCTACTCACCCAGGGTTTGCAACGCCATTGTGTCATGCAAGGCAATGCAAGCCCTTTTGCAAAAAGCCCTTTTGTAAAAAGTGAGATCTACAATGTCACGAAGAGCCACCTTGGTGTAGTACATCTAGAGTAACTCTGCGTTGAGATGGTATTCCATGGGTAGAGCGTGGGTGTTCTCATACATCCACCCATGGTTTTTGGTGCATTCCCAGATTTTCTAAGAGTAGTAAACCCGGGAATGCGTCAAACTGCTATGCCTTACCAGGTGAGGCGTAACGAGGAAAAATATGCTAATTTCTCCTCGTTATTTCCTCTTTCTATGTGTATTGCATTCAGCAGCACACATAGAAAGAGGAAAATGCCTCTGAGAATTGTTTTTATGCAGGAAGGTGTCCCTTGGTATTTTGGAAGGCTATGAATTCACGTACATTTCCTAATGCACCAAAGCATATCACAGGCACCATGATTAGACCATAATGTTGGATTGTTGGATGACTTGTAGTCTCCACTAGTGATATCAAAGATAATATAGTAACACCAGTAAAATACCCATTGGCTTTTCCTTTGAGCTCTGTGAAGTTTAGTGTGCAATAAACAAAAGTCTGAAAACAAATGTCGCTGGCCTGGAAGGGGTACTCTTGGATTTGTACAAAGCCAACATTGAATTGTGGGCTCTACTTCCTATCACTGCAATTAATTCTGCATATTAAACCCTCTCCCTAAGACTGGACACTCAGTAACCATTGTATTGGTTTTTAAAAAGGAAACCCTCAGGACCCACAATGTTACTGGTTTAGCTCTCTGCTGGATTTGGTGATCAAAATTATTGGTAGAGTCTTGCTAGAGAGATTAGTGACCTGGGTCACAGACTACAAAATCCTTTCGGAGGTCCAGTATGGATTTAGGACTGGTCTGGGGTAAATTGAGCTATGCGCAATTTTTCGTTTGCTAATATAAAAATATACCATTGCTAAATCTAGTTCATTGCACCTGACCTTTATGGATCGATTGTGTGTCTGTGACACTATTAATAGATCCAAGCTGTGGGCAGTATTACATAACTTGGGTGTAGACGAGGGGCTTGTGGGCTTTCTTTAAGCCTTGAACTATGATCTACTTGCATCAGCGAGATTAATTGAAAATGGGGAATGCACTGATACATTGGGTGAAAATGGGGAATGCACTGATACATTTGAATTGGTACGGGGTTTGCATCAGGGAAGAAGAATTGGCGCCAATTTTGCTTTTATTAAATATCAATGGCCTAGGACACTCACTGATAGCAGACGCCTAGCATTATAAAGCAATGGGTACCCATGCTTTTATACGCAGAAGACACAGTTTTAATATCTTGACCCCATAAGGGTTTAAAAACCCTCATGAATGCTTTTCTTCTTTTTATTTTTACTAGGCAAGTAAATTTAAAAACAAATTTGCCTAAAACCTTCATAATGGCCAATGGCCTAAAAAATGTGATGTCTCTTGGCTTTTTTATAATAAAGGAAAAACTATTTGTGAGGGTTCATTGTTTCCCCTATTTAGGGATTACCTTTGCCTCTGCTAGAAGATGGGGCTTGTGTTTTGCCAATAGAAAACAATGTTTTGCACAATCGGTATGACTTTTATGTAATCTAGCTCGAATAAATTACATAAACCAATTGTTCCATTTTTAGGTATTTATAACAGAAAGTATGTTCCAGTGCTAGCTTCTGGGGTTGGTATATTGTGATATATATATATATACAGGTAGAAGCTTCCTGTGTGCAGCCCACACTTTGCCCTACATGAAGTGCTAGGACTAGATTATATTTGAAGATAAAGATAATTAGTGCCTTTATTGCTGTAATTCTCGATTTGGGGCAAAATGTTTATGAAGGGTTGCATATCTTGCAAAATTGGTGCAAAAATCCGATGGCTCCAGCGCATTAAGGTAAACTAGAAAGCCCAAATATATTTTCATAATTATCAGAAAAAAATGCTAATGGTAAGGTATAGATCGATCAAGCATTTATAGAGGCATAATGAGAGACACACAAGGGGACTGTCATTAATAATCCAAACTACCTTCGGTGGTGAAGTGTGGTGCAGCGGCCAGGGCAGCTGACTTCGGAACACAGGGTTCACGATTCAGTCCCCAGCTCCGGCGGCAGCTCAGCTCAGCACCATGAGACTCTGGGCGATAGCTCACTTAATCTCCACGATGGCCCCCAGCCCCTTGAAACCCGTAAGGGTGAGTAGATCGCGCTTTACAAATACGGATTTACATTTTCGGTTTAGAACCCTATTTCGATTTAGTTATCCAACCATGGGATTGAATGTTACTTTCTAGGGACAGACTAAGTTCAATTCGATGGCAGATTAGTTTTCTCTTGATCAATATGACAATGCCTCCATAGAGATATGTCCTTGTGCTGAGTCGTCGTCTCAGACCTTGCTCCACTTCAGTTTTTAGTTTCTATATGATATTTACACGTAAATTCTTGTTGCCTATTTGGTTTTACAAGTTGAAGAACAGCATTAACATTTTTACAAACACTAACCTCTACTGAAGTATGTCTCAGTGTGAGTAACTTTTTTCAAGTCTTGGCTCAGTATTGTAAGAGTTTACTTTTTTAAATGATTAATGTTTTTTTAAATTGATATCATGATTTCAGGTCAACTTAAAATGTGATTTGCTTGAACTCCGGTATGTTCAAAACCTAATTGAGATATTTGAATTTACGAACATAGGCTTCCCTAGCCGCATCTGCAACATGTGAACATGAGACCTTTAAAAAATATCATTCTTATTCAGTATATGTAAATTTAAATGTTTTTTAGTGGCACCTGTATCGTGGCAGTATGTCTATTATGCATGGTATTTGCTGTCCTTTATGTGTTTTAAAATCATTGTGCTTTTTTTATTATTTCATTATAAGCGGACAAAGAGGATTATGATGAGCTTATTTTACATTAACATTTAACATAAAATATTTTTAGTAATCTATTTAAGTAAAATATATATTTTTGTACTTTTCCTTGTAAGTTACCATAGGAAGACCCTGCAGTCAGAGCGGATGTCTCCGTAAGGTAAAGTTAATAAAAAGTGAAAAAAGGTTATTAAACTTGGAAAAAGTTAATATGGATATATTTTATGACAACTATGAAAATGCTGTTTTCGTTCAGACTTACCGACGTCGCGCAACGGATCGGGTGCAGGAGTACGTTTTGCGGTGAATACCGCTTGGATAATTTCACTTTTTCCAGTTTTGGCAACTACCACGCTGGAGAGACTTGAACCTATTTCTGGACCATATCTTGGACTGCCTGTTATATTTCTATTCGGTTTTTGCTCTACCATGAGTTCAGAATTAATATACTAGGAGTCATCGTTTGTTTTTTACTCTTGTTGGATACATTGCGGCATTGGATTTGCCGTTTTATACATCATACTGCCCTGAAGAAGCCCATGTTGGGACGAAATGCGTTGGCTGTTTACATTGAGTGAAGCACAACAGAGAATAAAAGACATCCTAAATTTAATTTGCTCGTATTTGTTCATGTCTCGCATATTTAAATGTGTCTAAATATTTGATTCTTATATATTGCCTCTCGTCCAACCGTTTCAAGTTTAGTTATTTGTGGTCTATAGGCAGCAGATCACTTGAGGTGGGCAATAAAAACTATTATAGTGACTGTTCTGGTGGTGCAGTCTCCTATGACCAAGCTGCTTTCTATTCTTGCCGTCTAAACTATGAAAATGCATTGATTTTATATATTTAAATGCGAAACAAAAGAAAACAATGCATTACTATTAACTTAATTTTAACTAAAATATTTAATTAATTTTTATATATTAAATTAAATTTAAATTATTTTTCTGAAGTTAAAAAATAAATTCCCCCTTAAAGTAATTTTTGTATTATTTACTGATAACTATTAAAAATGATGTGTAGAATTAATTAAAAGGAAATGAATTATAATTTATTAGAATGTAATGTTACATTAAATATTAGCTTTTATAATTAAATAATAAATGTTTTATTTTTACATATGTGTAAGGCTAAATTATAGTTATTTCTATTTTTAACTATTTTGTATAATTTATGCTAAGTTAATGTTATTTCTTGCGTATTTTTATTTTAAGTTCAACTGCCTTTATTTGTTATGAGAGAGTGTTGCACCGTCAGTGGTTAGCATTGTGTGGTGCTGTACTATTTCATTGGCAGGAGTAACTTATGCTCATAAATTTGGCTCCTCCCCGGTTCAAGGGGTGGAAACATGTAAGTGTACACTTTTGAGAAACTTGACACTTTGATGTTGTTAATTGCAAAATGTAGTTGTTACTCTAAAGTACATGAGTAAATAACATGAAAATATCTCACAAGTGTACGTTACCTGTGTGAATAGCCCATAGAGGCTCCAAAGTTTGCACCCTTTTTTTATCTTTATACTTTTCCAATATGACATCTTTGGACAGCCCTGAACTTATTGAAAAAGAGGAGTTGAGTAAAATTTACACTGTTTAATGTAATATGTTTTTGGGCAAAAATTGTAACACATTATGCAAAATCTATTTACTGGTGTCCTGAGTAATTTTATATAAGAGGCTATATATTACACAAAACAACTAATAAGTATGAGACTGGTTCATGAAGAAAAATGTCTCTCAGTGGGACATTTTCTATTGAAACAAGTTTCCTGTAGGTAAAAATCGTCTAAAATGGTGTGTTAAGTGAAGTGTTGAAAGATTTGCGCTATTGATGTAATACAACATTTAGGAAATACCGAAGAATATGCAGGCATAACATCAATCTTATTCAAGCCTATCCTCTGATTGTGTTACATCCTTCATAATCAGTGGATGCCCGTTATGTAGTATGTAGCTATATACTAAGAATGAGGACAGTACTTTTAGACAAAACTGAATACAAAACTTTTGTAAATTCTTAGGGCCTTATTTATGAGGCCATTACGCTGCCGTGACATCAAATTTGTGATGCTGCGGCAGCGTAAAAAAAAGTGCCACACTGCGCCATATTTACAAAGTGACGCATCTAGGCAGATGCGTCACTTTGTAAATGCCTGCGCTACATTATACCTGCATCAGGTATAATGTATGCCAGGTGGGTGTTCCAACGCAGGAAAGCCACGTAGAAGTAATGCAGTGAAATCTATGTGATTTCACTGCACCACTTCAAGAGTACTACTATGTCAAATCCTTACACCTGCTTCACAGCAGGGCTTTTCACATGGGGCTTGCCCCAAGTGAAAAGACAAATTGCTGGAGTTGCGTCTCTTTTCAGACACAATCAAGCAATGCACCAATTTTACACCCTCAGATATGTTAGGAACACTGACGTATCCATGAATCCTTGCGACATGGAGCTTAAATACAGTAAATACGGCGCATCCATGGTGTCGCAAGGATGGCGTACTGAAAAGTGTTGCATTGATGTTTTCCCTCAGCGATGCAACACTTTTCATAAATGAGGTCCTTAGTGCAGACACGACTAATAACCAGAAAGAACTCAAATTGCTACAGTTTGCAAAACAATTTTTAAGTGTATTCAATTAGTCATGCATTCACAAGTTAAATTATTTCCTCACCTATTCGTCTTCGATTGTAAGTCCACTTTTTCAATTGTTCATTCGCCCTCCCATTCATTAATGTATTACTTAATTTATAAACTCATTCATTTTTTCGTTTCTTTATTGAGACTTTCCTATTGTCATTAGTGGAGTGATTTAGAGTTTTGATGACAGGGTACTCCATCACAAATGTGACGGAGTACCTTCTCCGTCAAATTGACATTTCATCTCCCCTATGTAGGTGTTGGAGAACCACCACCTTTGAGGCAATAGAGACACATTGGATCTGGGCTCCATTAACTGAAAGCCATCTGTGATGGTCTGTGGGGCTAAAGACGGTCAGAGTAAATACAGCACATCGTCCACTCTATTTCCAGTGGAAGGTCAGATTTTTTTTCCCCATCACCATCATGTAAAACCTGGTATTGAGGGACAGACAAAAAATAATGACCCCCCACATCCTGGGAGAAAACTATCAGTGTGTAGAGGTTGTTAGTTTTTTTCAATAACAAACTTGCACTTTGGAAGTTTTTTTCTGAAAAACAAAACATTTCAAAAGTTTGGTTGACGGCCAACAAAACCGATGCCAGTCAATCACAGAACCTTTTGGGGCTTATTTACAAGTCCCTTGTGCCACGTTTGCTTAATTTTTAACATGGGAAAAATTACGCAAAAGTGGCGCAAGCGGCTTGTAAATAAGCCTCTTAGTATCTTGACAGGAACCGCCATGACAGCAGTTACTTTCAACAAACAGAAGGGCATATGTACAAGGACTGGCAAAAAAAACCGATAACGCTAGTTAGCGGCAGGTTTTTTACCGCTGTGTACTGCTGAAAAGTATCGCCTTGTTAGCGACGAATGTACAAGACGTCGCTACATGGCGATAACTTCAGGGATCAGCTGTGAAAACTGCCACTAACATTAGCGTGATGGCGTTAGGAATTCCGGCATCAGGGCCAAGTGCAGCACACATCAACAACCCCCTCAAGCCACCCAAAAACCAGGATCACCAGGATGAGAGCCTGGATGCCTCGCAGGACCTTCGCCTGGAGCCTGGATGCGTCGCTGGACCTGCGCCTGGAGCCTGGATGCCTCGCTGGACCTGCGTCTGAAGCCTAGATGTGTCCCTGGACCTGCGTCTGGAGCCTGGATGCATCGCTGGACCTGCGCTCTTAGCCTGGATGCATCGCTGGACCTGCGTCTGGAGCCTGGATGCGTCACTGGACCTGTGTCTGGCACCTGGATGCGTCGCTGCACCTGTGTCTGGAGCCTGGATGCCTCGCTCAACCTGCGTCTGGAGCCTGGAGTATGATGCAGCAGAGCTGTGGAGTCGATGAGCTTTGGTGGTAGACATTGAGGCGCGGTGATCGCCCGTGCCTGGTGGTGAAGTCTGGCCGGTCGCATGGAGACACGTTGCTGACCTGTGTGAGAAGACCGCCTTGCGCCCCTTGGAGCTGTGAATGGTAGAGGCGCTCCTGCACACCAATGTAGGGAGGTCTGCATTGCATTCTATGATCCACCATTACACCGGGGTGCACAGAGCGGATTACTAACATTGGGCGGCACCTCTCTGCATCACAGCCTGGATGAGGTTGCGCTGGCCGGACACTGTGGAGGGTGAGGCCCCTGAGCTGCGCTAAACTTGTGCTGCGGGAGGGCTGCAAGTTCACGCCTAAGTGGGCCCTGTGGCATCAACTGCATTGGGAGGTTCACCAGCTGACTTGGAGGTGACTGCTGTAGCCATGCTTGTGAAATCCCACCTGGCTGAGGCTCCTGCTGTGTGAGTCAAAGATTTGGAGAGAGTTTAGCAGATTATGCCACGTTGTCAATGTCCAGGTAAGGAGAAGGTGGGACACGTAGCGGAGGAGGCCCGGGTGTCGAGTTGCCCAGGCCTAGGACCTGTAGATAACGCACCCCCTGTGCCTGCTCATCCACCATGGCGGAAGAGCGTCACCCCACTGCTTCCAAGCAGTGCAAGAAGAGGAAATATCATCACATGATGATTACTTCCTGATGTCATCGAGCCATGTTTCCTTTGCTGGTGGTAGGGTGGGTAGGGCTGCTCCATTCAGGGAGCAGTGCAGTGGCAGAGTGGCATGCCCACTCAAGAGCGCAGTGACTGTTTGATCGGCCCGCTCAGGCGGCACAAAGCAGTCATGCGCACTGTCCTGGTCACAATGCAGGCTGCATTACAGCCTGCATGGAGAACATGCCCACACCTCCAGCCGTTGGCTAAATGCCTCGTCCCGGTGCCAATGACCAATCCCAATGCTACATTGCAGCTTTGTGATTGGCTTAGTGGAGGGAGCCTAGCTGCCTACATCCTGCTCCTGGAAGCAGACTCAGGAGAGCAGGAGCAGAGAAGACATGGGGCCCGGACTCAAGGTAAGATTTCTCTCATTTAAATATTTACAACACCCGCTCACACCCCCCCCCCCCACACTTCCACACCACATCCAGTGTTCTTTCGAGCATTTTCCACCTCCCAGCTCTCCAGTCCCCCCCGCAGCAATTCTCAATGGCGGCCGCTGTGCGGCCATGCGCAGCGCGTTTACCACTGGCGTGCCAAAGGTATATATGGAGTTACAACGCATACCATTGAATCGCATTCCATTACAATGCATACTAATACTAGGCATATTGCAACAGTAGGGAAGGTGTTGGATTGCGGAGATGTAAACATTACTATTCCCACTTCAGTGGGTGCAACACTAAAACTGACCCTTGCACCCCAAAGCAAAACCTGAAGCCTACAATTCATCTTTGAACCCTCAAAACACCCCCCAAATTTCATAATTGACCCAAATGCACATCCCAAATTTCATATTTGACCCAAATGCACACCCCAAAATTCATATTTGACCCAATAGCACACCCCAAAATTCAACGTTTACTCCATAATACACCCCACATTTCATCTCCGAAACCTGAAAGCCATACCCACCCTAAAAATTACAAATACCCCATTACTGACCTCACAATGCATTGTAATGGAATGCGATGTAAAGTCACCTGCTTTGTTGGATTTGCGTTCTAAAGGCAGTACGATGTAATGCCTGCATTGTAATGGGCGTCTCCCATGCCAAAGGCAAGCCATAGGCAAGCCTGTCTGTGTAGGTCTGCCCCTGGACCACGTTCAGCACCAAGGACCCTTCCTCTCACAGTCCACCCCTAAGGCGCCAGCACAGACCTCGCCATTAACCCTGGACACCACATCGCCTGAGAGAACCAACATCTGCTCCGGACCGGACTTCGCCATCACTGACGGCTACTAAATCACCCGCAAGGACCACCCCGACCATCCAGGAGGACGCATTGCCAACACCTACAGAAGCACACTCCAACTGACTACGCACTCTAATGACCCAACTGTGACCATGGAACACCTCAACTGCCAGATCTGGACCAACCCCAACCCCATCCTCTGTGGCACCCTCATCCCCAGGCCCCCCGGGCCATGGACACCCATTCTCCGATACCATTGTAGACCTCATTGCACACCAGGCTCTCCCATCCACCAACGACATCCTACTCGGCGAACTCAAGTTCCACCTGGACAACCCCAGTTACCAGAATACTACTCCCTCCTGGGGTATCTCCCCAATATCAGACTGAAGCAGCTAGTCACTGCAGCAAGCCACATAGCAGGACACGCAGTCGAGCAGGTCTTCTCTGCCATTGAGACCTTCCACTACAGCCACACCATCCGATTCCCTGGACCAACCATCATTGTATACATCACGTCTTCACCATGCCCACCGTACACAACCGCCATCATCGCCCCCCTCGCAGCTGGATCAAGGCCACCGAAGTACGTCTCGTCAACTCCCTCAGCACCACCACTCCGCCAACGCTTACAGAAGATGACACCGCAGCGCGGAACCGCCACCAATGGATCTCCAACTGTGCCGACACGCGGACACCCCTCAATAACGGCACTGCATCAGTACCTTATGCCTGCATGATGGCAGGTGTAAGGGTGACACAGTGTCACAAGGATAGGCTGGCCCTATGCATTGTTGGAGTTGCGTCATGGTTGTGACCCGACTGTAACAATGGGTGACTTTAGTGCAGACAGATACATCAGGATTCTAGATGTATCTGTCATTACTTGCGTCTTGAAGTGCTGTCCAGTAAATACAGCGCATCCGTGGTGTCGCAAGAAGGGGGTAGTGAAAAGTGTGGCAACGCTGCAACACTTTTCATGAGTGACGCCCAGGAATGCGCACTGTCTTATTGATGGTGCGCAGTCCTGCACTGTAGTTTTATCGTAGGGCAGTGCAGCAACATTGCTTGCAGCGTGGTCCTGCAACAAAACCTGCTAAAATGTGGCCCCAAGGGTTATCTCCATTTTTAAGATTAACTTTTTCCTGTTCTTAAGTCCCAGCCGCTAACGGCCTTTAGCAGCTGTTTTTTTAAAGTATCGGGGGTTCGGGCGATATTTGCAAATATTGCAAAGTGGGGTTAGCGTGCGTTTTTGCACGGAAACGCCTACCTTGCATGTCATTAGCGATAGTTTTTTATTTTTTATTAATTTTTTTAATTTATTTTTTTAAACATACTTTATTGGTTTCCTTAAGATTACAACTTCCGCCATCATCAGTATACAGCATAACATATCAATACCGACAGATTCATCAAAGAAGCTCCAAAATAGTAAGCAGTGAGACAGATAGCTATAAGTTACCAATGGAGGAATCCAACACGCGTCACCTGGAAGCGTCCAAGTTGCTGCAGCATCCATAATCCTGTTATTAGGTTGCCACCCATCTTGCCTCACACCTCTCAACCAACAGTTCCACATTTAGTCCACCTCTGCGGAGGCGAGGAACCGCACAGTAAAGGGATCGAAGAACAACAATGTGTGCGTTCAACACCTTGGAGAGTCCATTATCTGCAATGTTTTACATTCGATGTCTCGTTCAATTCGCATTATCCAAACCAACTGTCATTAGCGATAGTTATCGCTAACATGGGTAGCGATGCTGAAAGCGGCAGGTATCGCCAGAAGGCTGTGGCTAATGGCTGTTAGCGACAGCTTGTTAATAGGGCAATAAAATATTGCTGCATTAGTGGCAGAAAAGTGCCGCTAAAGCGGCGTTAACTCATTGTAAATATGCCCCAGAGTAAACCACTGGTCCCCCAGAGTCTAAATCAGGCGCTAAGTCTTGAGCAGCGGGTTCAGTGTCTGTGACTACCTGGCTGGGTGCCTGTCAGGGCTAATTCTCAGTTCAAGCTGCTGCTCTTCACCATTCGATTTCATTTCGGATCATCCTTTTGACTCTTGAGAACCAGAAATCCTCATTATGAACTTACTGCCATTTTCCCCGTGCCGTTAATGAATTGTGATTTGTTCTAGAGAGAGAGAAAATCTTTTCACTGTTCCCATACCTGCAGAGTGCCTGCCTCGTTAACTGCCCTATTCAATGCACTGGTATATTTCCCTAACACTGAGGCAATCTGAATTAAATATTTTCAGTTGCGGGCTAGGGCAGCATTAAATAGACCACTGTCTCACATGTGACCAGCAGGGGGTGGGAAACTGCCGCTACAATTGCAAGATTACCCTGTGACGGAAGTGGGGTTTAGTCTGTAAGTAACTTGTTTTGTGAGGACAGCAAAGCTCTGAGTCTTAAATCCAAGGCTGAGGAGGAAAATTCTAAAAATAAAAGACATCTGTAGGTTCCAGCAGGACTCAGCCTCTACACTCCCACCGCCAGCTCCGCTCCACAGACCGCACCCTTGCCACCGTCCCCCGCATCCGAAGAGTGACCGGCGGCGGCAGATCATTCTCCCACCTCGCTGCCAACACATGGAACACCCTCCCCATCCGCCTGCGGCACACCGAAGACCTTCTGACCTTCAGAAGACTTCTCAAAACCTGGCTCTTCAAACAGCAGCAGCTTCCCCCCCTACCCCCTAGCGCCTTGAGACCCTCACAGGTATGTAGTGCGATTTACAAATACCATGATTGATTGATTGATTGTTGGATTAAAAAGGCTGTCCTAAATATTAATCTCTTCCAGATCTGACTACAAACATTTGACATAAGTGTCTATTAGGGTTAGATTGTTGTGCTAACTAAACTTACCCATTACTAAATATATCATGCACCTTTTTGACAAACAGTTGAACAGTTGAACGTAACATTCATGTCTATTTTCCAGTAATTAGGAGAATGTATGCAACAGAGGAAAATTCATAGAAAAGTTACTGTTCTTTCTGATGCTTTTTAGGTTCTTCAAGGTTATTTGAGCTAGAATATATCTTGTTGTTAACTAGTCTGCTCTAAAGTTCCAACACCTTATATTAGTAGTCATGGTAACAATGCTGTGGTTTTACAGAGTGTAAACACGCAAGAATGGCGTCTTCACTCTGTTGGAAGATGCATTCATTTTAATTTCATAAACTGCTCCTTGAACTCGTGATATAGCATAGTTGGTTGGTGTGTTCTATGTGCATATATCAAATTCAATGGGACTCATTTACAAGCCTTGTGTGCCGCCTGAACGTAACTTTTTGTGATGTTTCAGTGGTGCACAGGGCTTAGCCATATCTACAAGGCCACGTAAAGCCACCCTGGGTGACTTTTCATTGCCTTGTAGATATGGAGTGAGGCAACGCAGCGCAAGTCGTTACGCTGCCTCACACTATGATGGGGAGGTGTGCCATGGGCGTCACAGTGGGATTCTGCAGCACACATAGAACATTTAAATTGCTTCCATTGATTGATTTTGTGCAGGAAGGTATTCCCTCCTGCCTCAAAACAAACTTCTCTACAATGCAAACACCCTTGCCTCATGGTGCAAGTGTACCTGTATTTTGGCGCACGGCAGGCAATTGAGCGCCATCGCAGGGGCAGATAACAAGAATGCGCATATCTGATACTTACGGTGCATTCCTGCCCTCTTTCTTTTGCCGTAGGGCAGCGCAGCAAGAAGGCCTGCAGCACTGCCCTACGGCAAAATATTGCAAATCTGTCTCAAACTGTCTAGAGGACATGATATGTAGGGACCATCATATACATGCAATCAGAATTAAAGGAGGGCGTCTTGAAGGCACATGTGGCGTCATCCGTTGTAGGACATGGAGGTGACACCCATAGAAATAAGGGTGGGCTTTCTGTGTCTGCTGTCTTTCCAAAAGTAACCATAAAAATATAAAACTAGAATTGCACAAAAGAAATGTATCCAAAAATTTGTTTGTGACAAGTAATAACTCAAATAAAAATAAAAAATTATTTCAAAGAGGAGACACCAAAATTGAACTCCAAACATGAGTGCTATTGCACAGCAACTGAGAGTAGTCCTGTACGCAGGAGCGCGCCTGGTCACTAACAAATGTAACATATCTCTCCTCTCTATCATCGTTATTGAGTGGCAGGTTGCTCTGTGGAAAATTCAGCCTTAAATAAGTTGATTTACACCTAAAGTTTCTCAGCACATAGCTCACAATTTGAATATCTTCGGTGCCTTTTGTGGACTCAGAAGTCCACACAGCCCTTCAACTAGAGGTCCTACATTTCAGAAAACATCTCACTTGCACATTCATTGGCATGAAATGCTGCCAACGCCTATATCAGATTATTTGTATCTGAAAGATGGCTCAGTGAGCTGAATGTTTGCTGTTTCAAATGTGATGTTCTGGAAAATATGAGTTTGAAACTTGGCAAGGGTCACTCAGCCTTCCAACTTCACAAAGTGGCTAAATTGTGAACCATGAATTGGGAATCTGTAATATATATTGTCAGAAATACAAGAAGTGTGGTATTCATCTCCACCCAAACTTTTTCTCTGGCAAGAGAGGAGTATTCAATGCTCCTTCCTGCCAGAACTCATTTTCGCATTCCCTCCCCCAACTCTCCCTACCCCCTCCCTTCACAACTGCCCCAAACAGAAGCTCCTGTACTCATTTACCACCTGCTGAACACAGCAACTGGTAAATGTATGTGTTAAACTACGTGGAAATAGGAACCCAACATGGTAATTCCATATCTACACAATTATTCCCCATTCCAAGGTGTAAAAGGAGTAAACATCAAAACTGAGAAACTCAGAGACTCTTCGATGAGGGTGTCTCTAAATCTGAAATACCAGTTAAACTAATCATATGTTTGGTATCTGAATTTCTTCTCCTGGTTCATGATAATTTTCACATATATTTTCTTCTTATCTTGCAGCTGGATAATAGCAAAGAGAGCTCACCAGTGCCTGCACTAAAGTATTCCTTTCCTAGTTCTTAGACAGGTATGGAGAAGCGCATAACAAAAGAATGCTAATGTCCATGTCATTGTAAAATCTCTTGAGCTCATTAGCTTTGCAATGAAGTGAAATTAAATCAGGATTCAATTGTGTACGCATCTTTTATTCATCATATTAGTCACAGGAGGGTGAAGTTACTAAATGGTGAAAAGAATAAAAAATCCTTTCTTGAAAAATTGGTCTATTCCGATGAAGTTGACATTGTTTTCAACTATCAAGCCATTTCGATTTATCTTTTAAATGCTATCTGTGTGAACATTGCGCAAAGCTGGTGTATCAGTGTTCTCCTTTTGACTTACCTGGTTTCAGACTGGTGAGCTACTCAAGAGGTGACAGATATGACCTAAAAGACTCCTTGTCTATGCGCTGGGTTAGTGCAAAAATGAGCAAGAGAGTAGCAATAATGCTGGTTAGAGCTCATCACTGTTCTGACCGTATACCTGGTGTAGGTTAGTGATGGTGGGTCTGCTGCATCACATGGGCTGCATGATAAATGTAGTTATACGCTAAAAGTTACCTACTGTTCCTGATACATCAAATAGTGTTTTTATAATATCTCTAAAGAGCCTGCTAATATATCAAGAACTACTGGGAAACATCATAAAAAATACTCAGAAGGCTAGGCAGGCTCACTGTGGTCATTGAACACCTACCAGCAAGGACTGGAGAATGCTTATCATCAAATCCTCATGAACATCTAACCCAGGACTCTAAGAAGAACAAATTCCAAGACCCCATGAAGATCTATACAAATGCTTGATAAAGACCAACACCATAGCTTGCTGAGGGTCTATCCCCAAAGCTCAATGAAGACCTACTCCCAAAGCACGATGAAGGCCCACCCACACTGCCCAAATTCAGGATCCATGGAGATGTGAAGATGCCCTCCAGGGCTTGAAGAAGACCGGCCTCCAAGACAGACTGAAGACCTAACCCAATGCTCAATGAAATCCTATACAAAGGCTCCATAAAGACCTACACATAAGAAGACTGACTCAAGACCTAACCTAAGACTCCATTTACTCCTACTCCCAGGGCTCATTGAAGGCTAATTCATATGATTCAATTTCTGTAAAGTGATTCCTAATATATACTTGCCTTTTCACTGCATGCAATGCTCACTCACCAGTCAATCTTGGGGTATGAGATATTTCTCTCATCTTTCGGACATTCAATATCAGAAAGCAGAGTGAACAGCATAACCAAGGCAAGCTATCCAGACTAAAATAAAACTTTGGCCAAATGTGTCAATGAGTTCCACCTACACAGGATAATAGGTTCAAGCAGTCACCGATCAGGTTCCATGCATGCACAGAGAGATACAGCAGCTTAGACAGCAGGTTGAAAATTTGGAAAATCGCAACAGGCGTAATAACCTATGCATTTATGGTCTTGCTGAAGGTCTCGAAGGTTCTAATCCCCTATCCTTTTTTCAATCCTTCCTGTCAACCCTTCTTGGTTTTCCTGACACCCCTCCATTGAATATTCAACGAGCTCATAGGTTAGGGCACAGCCCTCGTTCTTCCTCTTCTTCATCCTCTTCAACGAAGCCTAGAGGAGTTATCTTGTATTTTTTAGAATACACCGATTTGCTTAAAGTCCTCCATGCTGCCAAACAGAAAGGGAAAATCTCTTGGAATTAATCTAATCTTTTCTTTGCTCAGGACTACGCCAAAGTAACTGCGGATCGCCGGAAGAGGTTCCTGGATGTGAGACCTGCACTTCGCATCCTGAATGCTCGATATGGCTTCTTTCATCCTTGCCTTTTCAAGGTGACTTATAATAACAAAACAACAAACTATGAAGATCCTGCGCTTCTTCAGCATTTCTTGAACACCTGCAGAGATGAGTCCATGGACATTCCTCAGCCATAAATGTCTTGATTATTTCAATAATGTTTGTTATTATTTGTACTTATCCTCCTTCCTGCTGTATTTTGTTATGTTGTAATGTCCTTTGTTAATATTTTCTTTTTCTTTCTTACCAGGTGCGGTTTTATGGTCCTTTGCTTTATGTTTCCTTCGTTCTCCCTGGAGGATGTTCCCCTTACCGTTTTCCTCCTGGAGTCTTCCGTCCGGTGTGCTACCTCCAGTATGTGGCTCCACCAACCCCACTTTTAGTGTCTGTTTGTGGTGTCTTTTTGTTACCATGCTTCTTTATCAAATGTTTGGATTGTTTTGTTTTTTCGTTCTTGGTTGTGTTCATCCCTTTCTCTCACCTTTTCTCTTCAAATTTTTTTTCCTTTTCATACTTTACTATATCTCTCCTATCACTCCTTCTTCCCTTTCTTCAATCCTGAAACTGCATTCCTACCTTTATTCTTCTATCTGTTTTCCTTCTCTTAATGATGAATGTGAAAGTCTCACTGTTTGCATAGTGATTGTTCATGTTAAAACTTACTGGTTATATTTAGAGTTACTAAAAATACTAATGAAAATTACCACCCAATTTCCTTAGCTAACCTTGATTATAAGATATTTGCAAAATTTCTCGCTCTCTGTATTGATCCTATTTTACCTAATCTGTTTGGCCCTGAACAGTCGGGCTTTGTAAAAGGTCGATTATCATCCGATAATTCCAGAGTCTTTTTCAACATCCTTAGGAAAGCTTCTTCTCTTCACTACCCTATTGCTGCCATAGATTTAGACGCAGAAAAAGCTTTTGACAGGATTGGATGGGATTTCATGTTCCAGGCTTTAAAATGGATAGGGTTTCTTCCAAAATTAATTTCTTTTATTTACTTACTATACTCAGGCTCCAGAGCATCTATTTTTGTTACCGGCAAGACCTCGGGCTATTTTCCTCTTTTCAGAGGAGTTCGGCAAGGTTGTCCTTTATCACTTCTATTATTTATAGTAGCATTCGAACCTTTTCTAACCAATATCAGACAAGATAATCAGATTACTGGTTTTCAACTTGATACTTCCCATGTTAAAATGTCTGTATATGCAGATGATATTCTTTTATATTGCTCTTACCCTGCCACGTCTATTCCCTCTTTTCTCAATCAGGTTGATATTTTTTCTCAAGTATCTGGTTATCTCCTTAACTCAGACAAATGCGAGGTCCTACCTCTCAATATGATATGCCTTAAACATGATTTTACTCATACCGGTTTCTCTTGGCAACCTTCTAAAATAAAATATCTAGGCCTATGGTTCTCCTCAAATATTTCCGAAACATTGAAACTACATTTTGACATATCCTCAAAATTCTTTCTGACACTATTGAATGTTGGCACCCGCTTTTTCTTTCTTGGTGGGGACGATAAGACTCCATCAAGATGATGCTTTCTCCTTTGATTCTCTACATTCTTTCAATGATCCCTGTACACATTCCTGGATTTTATTGTAGGAAAATTGACTCTCTATTAACAACATTTCTCTGGAAGGGTAAATCCCCTTGTATAGCCTTATCTTCCTTGAAGGCAGACAAATCTTCCGGTGGTCTTAAATTTCCTGATTTCAAATCTTATCATTATGCTTTCTCTTTAAAACAGTCATACCGTTGGCTTTCCCTTGAACATTGTATTCATCCCCCTATATGGATTTCTATAAAATAGTTTTTTGTGTCCCCTTTTGATTTTGAAGAATCTCTCGCCTTTACTGATAATATATCCTCTTTTCGACCTCCCGTTATTTCCCATACATGCAAAATTCTAATCCCTCTTTTGCCCTCTTCTTATCCTTCGCCCTCCTCATTAGATCAACCCATTTGGAACAATAACTTATTACGTATAAAGAATCGCACCATTTACTGGAAATCTTGGAGACTCAAAGGTTTTTTTTGGATTTCACAACTATTAGTCGATGACGTTCCTTTATCCTTTTCCGACCTTCAAACAAAATTTTCATTACCATCGTCTTTTATATCACAATATAATCTTTCACTTCCTTCTCTTACCCAATATCTTCTTTCTTTATCATCCATCCCTAAACCACCCTTGAGATATTCCTCTCTTTTTCCCTTATTAATTTCTTGTCCTTCAGTTTCCTCTTTATATAAACAGGGGCTGAATTGGCATGGGAAAAGGACTTATCAGAGTGCTGGTTGACCCTCATTTGGGATAAATCATGGTTCAAAATTCATAAAACTTCTAGAGCTGCTAATACCTCTCAAACCCTTTATTTTGTTTGCCAACGCCTTTTTTCATTTACCCCCGCTAAATTATCTTCCTTCTCTCCGAATTTGCCATCTACGTGCTGGTCTTGCCCTTGCACTCATGCAGACTTAAAACACATGCTTTTTGATTGTCCCGCTATTTCTCACTTTTGGCAAATAGTTTGGTCTCAAATTAAAAACATTTTTAAAACTGATGTACCCTTCTCCCTTTCTACCATTTTCTTAGGCTCTCTATCACCTCAATGGCCCCAATCACCATCTAAATTTAAATTAGTAGATTTATTATTAGTAGTAGCCTTGCATTTAATAACTTCCAACTGGAAACTGGCAGACAAAGTCACTTTTAGAGCATGGTGGAACGCTGTATGTTTTCATCACAGACTTGATACTAGTTACATTACACCCATATCTTTATCTATTAAAAGAGATCTTTTGTGGCTCCCTTTGACTAATTACTTATCCTGGGCTGCCTCATCTATTGTTACTCCTGTTACCACTTCGGATAAATAACTTATCATTATTATCCCTTACGTTGTATTTCATAGCACAGTATGATATTTACTATTTAAATGTTTTTTATGCCTACAGTGTCTATTTCCATATGCTATTTTTTTTCCTTTAGTGTTATAAAGTTATGATACATTCTTCTTCCCCTGTTTTTCCCCTTTCCTTCCTTCCCCCTACTCTCCCCCCTTCTTGCATTCCTTTATTTTACGCAGTATGTTTTCTGAGAAGGATTGTACTTTGGTTTTATCTCTCGCCTTTTTATACGTAATTGAGATGTAATATTCTTTTTCGAACATGCTGTTTCTCTTCTGCTATTTTTCATTGCTTAATAAACTCAAACTTAAAAAAAAGAAATGGGTAAGAGAACCAACACGATAAGAATGGATTAATACATGCAAGCAGGAGTGGTGTAAGTAAGGTAGTCCAGTGGCAAAACATGAACTAATTAACAATTGGTTTCAGAGGATGAGAAGAGAGATAGGCGCTATGTGCGGCACAGCAGATTGATTTTGTGTTATTTGACAAATGAGTTTCAGACAAATCCAGCATTACCATAAAACCTGGGGGGGGGGGTCTGGTAAAATAGTAGTCATTGATGAATTTGAACATAGAGTTTATGCAAATTCCAGGTTTCATGTTTTTAAAAACGCACTGTAATATTGAACCCTAGATCAAATAGATTGGCTAATAATCCTGATAGAGGTTAGCACACTCTTTAAATGGTTCTGTGTTTAAAAGCTGTTAATTTTTGGTTTTCTTTGCTATGAATGCTACCAATATGTCATGATGCTCCCAGAGCCGCATTCAGGATTCAACCTTAAGAAACAAATGACGATTTATGGAGAGCATCCTTTCTAATAATTAGAAAATGAGCCACTACTATTTCAATTCAGAAGTGCAATGATTTCATTCGTATTGTAAATGGTTATGTTTCTTCTCTTGCAGACTGTACTGCTCAATTAATGGACAGTAGTGCAAGGTTCCTTTAAGATTTGTGAAATAATTGGTTTCAGAGGCAGTCGAGAGATGTTTGGATGTAAGACAGATTCTGTTCTAAATTTGACCTTGGCTTTAATTCAGTCACGATATTGTCTTCTTCACCCTGCTCACTCTCTGCTAAAAGAGCGATGTTTCCTTATATAAAATATCACCTTTGTCTCATGCCTCACGCCTTAAGGCAAACAGCTGACTCCTCAGATGTAGCACCAGATAGCAGGTCATGGAAGCAGCACAATGGTTACATATGAGGCGCACTAAAGGAGTCACATGTATCAGCAGGACAGTTTGGGGTCACCAGTGGCAGTCCACATTCATCATGCCACACTTTTGTCCTGCTCTGTGATGCTCTGTAGTGAAGTGAGAGGGGACCGAACATTTCTGCTATCTATCTGCCTGTCCGTCTGTCCGTCTGTCCGTCCGTCCGTCCGTCCGTCCGTCCGTCCGTCCGTCCGTCCGTCCGTCCGTCCGTCTGTCTGTCTGTCTATCTATCTATCAGTCTGCCTATTCTCTGAAAAAGCAAAGGTTAAAGGGATGTTATAGTTAGAGAAAAATGTCAGTTAGAACAATCAAAACCACAGAAATTCAGAAGTTGTAGTTATCTTAACTATAACTCGTCCTCTAAAGTAACTATAGCTCACCACTCACCATGCACAGTGCTGTTCTCCAGTTATCAATTATTTCATATCAGATGTTGCAGTGATGTTATCAATAATTTCATTGAATATGTCATCAGTGGCATAATATCAGAGGTATTAAGCAGTGGATGGCGAGGGCACTAGTTATAGTTAGTTTAAGGCACACGTTCTAGGTACTTGAGATAATTATAAGTGGTGGATTTCAGTGCTTATTTTTGTTTTCAAATGGTATGTTTTCCCCAAGATTTTCACCTAATTATAACAGCTCTTTAACCTTTGGTTATCTCAGTAAATTCCTAATTTTTATTTTAATGTAAGGTAACATAATATTACAATTCATAAGAATAACATTGCCTTCGCCTTTGTTTTTTTCAGTGAATTTCTATTTTCTTTAATCGTAAAGTAAAATGTCTTTTGTTGTGGGCGGCACTGGGTTGGGTGCAGGGCCTGGCAAACCCCCCCCCCCCCCCCACATACACTTCCCCCAATCTCACCTGCAGCCAGGCCCTGCATCCAACCCTCCAAGGGTGCCCACTTCTGAAGATGCCCACCGCACACATCTACTGCCACACATGCCTGAATATGTCTTTTAATAATATAAAGGGCAGCATTTTAAGTAAACCAGACCTTCTGTCTTTGTCAAAGGGCCAGAATACCAAAATATAAAAAGCAGTGGGCCATTTGGCTTTATCAAGGTGTCAGCACATTAACATATATAAAACAGACCTATTGGCTTTGTTAAAAAGTCATAAATAACTATAATCAAATGTATATTTCATAAATTCACACATTGCAATGTGATAAAAGTTATTCATTAAATATGTTAAATAAAGCACTATTTCCAAAAACATTCAAAATGTCTTTGAGTTTAAAAAAAAAAGATTTCAGGCCATGAACGGCAGTCAGAACCTACCACACATGATTACTGCACTTCCTGCTGAAAAGCATATTGAGTGGAGCAGTGGAGTGCTTTAAAATAATTGGTGAACTCTTCAGGGGTCATGGATTTAATGATCCAATGAGATTTAGGATCCAAGAGACTTGGTGTTTTTTTTCTTTACTGTTCCTGGGGAGCTGCTGCTCTTTGTGCATCCCTCCTCAACCTTAAAAGAAATGCTTGGTGGTGCCCCTACTCCTTTACGGGCACAACCAGCATCCAAAATTATTATTAAGTACCTGCAGGGCATTTGGGGTGTCCCTTCTACAGGGCAATGAATAATAAATGAGTGACTTCCATGTTATACATTGGGGCTGCCGGGGAGGATCCGGTGGCCCCAGTGGCCCATGCCTGCTTTTTTGTAAATCTAGGTGCCCCAGAACCCATCTGGGGCACCTACATCGTTTTTTTAAGTTGGGGGCTCCAGGGGGAGCCACAAGGCCCATGTGGCCCCTGCCCACTCCCAGCTAACACTCTGGCAGGTGCCAGCCATTTATTTGTTTAAACCTGGGTGCCACAGTGCCCACCAGGGACACCTACATCTTTTTTTGTAAAGTTGGGGGCCGTGGGGTGAGCCCCACAGTCCCTGAAGGCTCCTCAGCCAGCACTCATCCTGAGTGTAGTGGGAGCATTTTTCTGGACTCCTGCTGGGTGAGAGCAAAGTTGCATTGCCTTGCAGGGATAGTGTGGTTAGGAAATAATGTTTACGTTCCTTGCGCGCACTGCAGTGCTGGGAATACAGTAGTGTCCCGGTATGGTGTCCCTGGGACACTATTTCGATTGGACCCCTGGGGTAGTGTACCTGGGGCCAATCTTTGGCTCGGAGAGGGGCCCGATGTCCCTTTCCCACACAGGAAGCAGGGGAACACATGCCCTCTGACCTCCCCGTCAAGAAAAGTCAGCTAACAGCTTTGTGATCAGTGACAAACTGTTGAATGTTGTCATCATGTACACGCATTTCAAGATTGAAAGGGTGCAACATTTAAGGGGCGTCATTCAGAAAGGAGATTGGATGGTAAAGGTGGATTTAAAGTATGCTTATCTTGTTTCCAATTTCCTTACTTCCACAGGCAGTTCCTTCAGTTAATGTGAGAGCAAAGGAAGTTTTAATCTGGCCTTTTGTCTGCTTCATATTGTTTACAACATTTCTCAAGCCAGTGATAGTGAGTCTCAGGTTTCATGCCATTTGGTTGGGGGTGTACTTCAAATGCATGCTGGGGATGTGTAGGCTTTGCTGTAGATTTAATTAATGATGGGATTGTCTTTTTTTACAGGATTTAGGGTTCCAAATCAATCTAAAGAAGTCTGTCCAATTTCCAACTCAAAATATTTTGCTTTTTTGTTTGTCTTAGATTCAGTAAGGACATAACTTCATTCGCAAGGTGAAGATCATGGCAAAAAATAAGGACTTTCAGTCAGTTCAAATTCTCTTCTTGTGGTTAGCCAAGTTGCAGGCCTATTATTCGCATCCATTCAGCTCCAGCTATTATTATGCTCTTCAGCATGAAGGTGCTCCATATCAGAAATGGCCTCCCTATCTCATCCTTAGTTTTCCTATTAGAAAAGGCAGGAGTCAGGGTGTTAGCTCAGCCAAATAGAAGTTTGGAATGGAAGATTTAGTCAAATGTCTTCAAGCGTGAATGTGGCGCAAGGTGCAGGGATGTCTTGACTATAGGCAAATGGTCGCTAGATGAAGCAAAACACTATATATATATTTAGAGCTGCTCCCTTGTCCTATGTTCTTTTGCAGTAAAACATTAAAATCAGGAGAAACATTTAATTATTCAGATAAATTATTGCATTTTTTTATGCATGAATGTTTCAGCAGTAACATACATAATCAAATTAGGAGAAGCCCATTCCAAGAGGTTAGCCCACATAGCTAAGGATTTTTAGCATTATTACCTGGCCAGAGGAATCATGGTTGGGGCAGAGTGCCTTTCAGGTTTAGACAATACAGTGGTGGACTGGCTCTCTAGATTTCAACAGGATAAGAATTGATGTTTTCTGGATCCAGATATTTCTGAAACTCAACTCCCTTTGGGGTTCACTTCAGATCGCTTTCCTTTTAATTTAATCACAAGCTTTTTGAGTTGTAGACCAGATCCAATGTGAGGGAGTTGATGCTTTAGTCCAACAATGGAGGTTTTTTCAGGGGGGTTGCATTTCCGCCATTTGCAATGATACTCAAAACCGTAGTGCATTACAGAAGTAATTCACCCACACCCTTTTGGCCACACCTTTTGACCGACCCTAGTGTGGTCTCTGCAGCTGTTGAAACTGTTGTTCCATACTTCTGCTTTTTCCTCAGCTTGTCTCCCATTTCATGAAGAATCCTCACATGACTGGACTACAGAGTCATTTGCAACTACTTTCTTGGATGATTTCAGGGGATTCTTGTATGTTTCAGGCCTATTACCACAAGCTTTGCCAATCATCAGGGATTCTTGGGCACTGATAACTAGAGCTAGTTACATGTACACCTGGTCTATTTGGTTGGTTAGTCTGTGGACGTAGAGTTTTGTTTGGTTTATGCCCTTCCGACAGATGTGATGAATTTTGGGTTTCATTGTTTTCACATGGTAAAGCTGGGATCGGAGAAACAAAATGACATAAATAGCTTAAGAGGCCTAACACATATGCGCTACAACACTATGTTGTTTTGTCTTATTTCCTTTTGAAGAGTTTCAGATTCAAGGGTGTTAATGTGGATAAAGGTGTTTTTAGCCTCCATGGGGAATATGCTATATTTCTAGACACACTAAGGGGCATCTCAGCAAGGGCCGGCGATAATTATCGCTCAGCGCCCTTAGCGTAAGGATAATTATCGCCGGCCAACTCTGAATTTTATCACGGAGATAGCGTGCTATAAGCAACGCTTATCTCCAAAGCGATAAAATTCAGAGCGCAAGCTGCCAAATGTGTGATTATAGCTGAAAATCCAGCGATAATCACACAACTTTTGTCGATAGCTTGCTGATAGGGCCTCACATACTTAGCCATGATATCCACCTTCCATAGGATATCATGGCTAAGTCAGTTTCAAAGCAGGCGTAAGGAAAGTAGCGATAACAGAGGTTATCGCTACTTTTCTTGTCGCTATGCTGCTTTGCGTGAGGCCTGATAATAGGAGAAATGTCGCTTAGCGACATTTCTCCCATTATCCTGGCGAGGAACTCATTAGAGATGCAAAGATGGGCGTTAAGGGAAATGGTGATGAGGCAAGGTTTCACGCGATAGCGTGACTTTGCTGATAAGGCGATAAAATTATCGCCGCTTTTCGTCCGAAAACAGACGCAAAAGCGGCGATTATTTTTATCGCCTGCTTGCTGATATGCCCCCAAGACATCATCTACAACAGTTTGCTACCCTGCATTCTCTCATTGTGCAAAATTGTATGGTCGAAATTGTTTGAATTGTCATGAAGAAAAGACAGCCGCCTTCCTACCTCCTTCGGTTTCACTACATCTCATATCATTTAAGAAACTTTACATGCAGGTTGCTCCTGTCTTAACCAGATGAGTGGAATGGGTCATGAGTGAATAAGTAATTCATGTTTCTGACTTTGCATCCCATTCAGTGCCTGAAACTGTGGCTTGTAAGGTTTTTGCCAAGAAAATACAATGAAAGCTGCTGGATGGTCTCATAAATCTACTTTTAAAACCTTTTATAAATGAGCTTCTTGTGCCAGTCAGGCTATTGTTGATAGGCTTTAACTCTTTCACTGATAGGCCTTCGCCCGTAGAACACTAAGCCTTTTTTAGCTATTGGGGGTAGCTTGTGCTTAGGCCTCCATATATTTTTTTCCACAGAAGGTATCCATGCCAAATTTGGCTCCTTGTTTTCTATCATCCTTGGGTTTCTAAAGGTACCCAGGGTTTGCGGATTTCCCAGGGGAGGATCGAGAAAAAAGCCAAATAATAGCTACATTTTGGATTGTCTTTTTTTAGGAAAAAGGTGCTCCTCAAAACAGTAACATACACACATCGTTATTACTCAAAATCGCAAGACAACTTCCCAAACATAATTTATTTTTTAAAAAGTTCAGTTTTCTAGAAGCGATAACTCTTTGTGAATTTTCTCAACTATACAATCTAAATGTCTTCCTGGCATGTCCCACATCAGGTAATGCTGCATGATGACATAATGAAAATGAATCCTTTCTCGCTGTAGATTGTTTTCCCCTTCAGCAAAGTGACACTTTCTTGTTGTGGCAGATTTCTTCAGGATTCCTTTCTCTATAGGCTGTGTCCAGGCCACATGCATTCAAATAAACATCCACTTGAACAATAACCATCAACACAAATAGTAGTAGCCTGCCAATAAAAATTAACGCTAAGCGCTAACTTGAAATTAACAGCAGAGGATGCTAAAAACATGAACACCTGTTTTGCATTAACTTCCAAAAAATTGTAGATGATGCATTCAACCAAGTCAAGAATAACTTTATTTCGTCTCAGAGAACCATAAAAAGATTTACAAATTAAAAAGATTAAAGTACAATACATACAGGATTCCCAATAAAAAGTTAAAGTCTGTATGCAAATTTAACTCATAATGCTTTCTGATTGTAATGGAGCTTGTTATGTAATTAGCTACTGCAAAACAGATTTCAGCTGTAATCAAAGACTCTAAATGTGAAATCATCAATATACAAGCAAGGGAGAGTATTCCTTAATAATGAGTTCAGAAATCTAGTTCTCTCTGATTTACACAATGTGCAAAATAATATAAAGTGCATAGGGCTTTGAACCGAGGCATTATCATATGGACAGGGAATAAGCTTGTTTGACCACCCTGCTTGGCGAGGAAATGCCAGCAAAAAGTGCACAGTGCATAAACGGAACCTGGTAGACCAAATCTGAACTGAGACTTAATAGAAAAAGATAGATTAAATTGTGCAGGGGCAGTTAGCAAATAGGGGTCTCCCATATCGTCATGTTGGTAACTAATAAGCCTATTGCCCCTCGAACAGTACGCCTCCTTGATAATACCTTTGGCATTCAGGGGAATTCCTTCAGGGTTTTCAAAAAAGTATTCCAGACCAATCTCATGGCCTCCCTTAAATATTTAAACCACGGAATCTTTAAAACATTTTCTGATTTTAAGCAGTCTTTGATAACATCACGTGAAAACATTAAATCCTCAAAGATCCATATCATGGCCAATAGGAGCAAAGGGGCACTGCCTATACGGTCTTTTATCAGTTCTAAGCCACGTTCGGTGTGGCAGAATAGGGTAGGAGAACATTTCGGTAGCATCAGTAATTTTTCCCTAAATTTATTTTCGATTACTACAAACTGTTGCCATTTAGTGTAGCCCCAAACCCCAGCTCCATACGTGGCAATAGAGAGGCATTTAGCTCTATAAAGGGTAATTAGTTCCTTCACAGGCTTATCGCAGGCTTATGCTCCAATTTACAAGCAAAACTCAATAGTGCATCCATTACCTTCTTGTCTGCTGCACTCTTAAGGTTAAAAGTGGTTCCCATCTCAACTGGTTGCTAAAAAGATTTTCCTGCACAGTAAAAGTTTTGGTTTTAGTGGTTTTAGGTCCACATACCATTGTGTATGATTTGGTAAAATGAACTTTTAAATCATGCGAGTTCATAAAATCGGTAAAACCATCAAAAGATTTCTGCAAACTCATAGCTGTCCTTGCTAATAAAACCATGTGATCTGCATAAGTTAAAGTGGGACAGGTTTATTGCCAATTTTGGGAAAATCAAGTTCCATACTAAGGGGTTGATTACGATGTTGTTCGGAAACTGTTCAGAAAGAATCTGTCTCAGAATTGTTTCCAAACTAATCAGGTCCTGCAAGTTCGAATGACCGATTACAATGCTTCCCAACATCGTTCAGTCGGACTCCCATTGACTTCAATGGGAGCCTGTGTTCTGAACAAGAACACAGGCTCCCATTGAAAAAAGGGGTGCTTGGGGAAAACCTTGCACCCTGTGGTGGGTACCTCATGGTGCCTGCCACATTGTGCGTCGTTGGAAGAGGGGTCCCTTGGGTACACCCACGGGCCCCAATCGGACGCCTCCGGGTGAAGGGGTGTCCGCAACGGGCTCCCAAAGACAGATTCTGCAAGCGATTTTGTGTCGGGCAGACCAAATAGTAACGGCTGTCGGAATTGGTCATCCTAATTGTAATCATTGGGAAATGTGTACGATTCGTTCAGAAACAAGGGTTCCAAATCGGATTCTGCAATGCCGAATCCCATTTGGAGCCTTTCCGAACAACATCATAATCAGCCCAGTAATAAGAAAGCCTCCAACCCATTTGTAAACATTAAAAAGAGGAAGGGGGCTATGATGCATCCTTGCCTGACTCCCTCCAATGAAATGATTGGGCGCGTTTTTCCCCCTTTACTGCCATATCTTATTATGACTGTGAAACCAGAGTGAAGCCTGCAGAGTAGGGTTACTTATGCTTTTTCCACACCCATGCCTTCCAACATAGAGCTAGATAGATCCATGGAGGCCAGATAGATAGAGCTCTTTATGGACCTTACATGCTTATTATTGATTAGAGATAAATTAAGACATTGTGCACCCCCACCCTCTCCTAAAGCCATATTGATTATTGGACATAATCTTATATTCTGATGCCCAATCTTCCAAGTGTGCAAGGAGGAGCCTGCCCACAACCTTAGCCTTGGCATTTATCAATGAAATGGGATTGTAGCACTCTGGGTCACTTCTTGCACCTTTTTTAAAGACTGGGACCACTATTGCTTCCTACCTTGATGAGGGCAAATAATGGCTGCTTTGATACGCAAAGGGGCCCAAAGCTTAAGAATATTTTTAAAGAGGTCAAGGGGCACCCTATCAGGGCCAGAGGCTTTCAGACAAACGCCCGTGATAGCCAACCTCCACCTCGTCCACTGTAATGGATAGACTTAGTTCGGTGGCTAAAGTTAGGTAAATGGCAGTTTCCCGTTTCCTCCTCTAGCCCCTTATGAAAGAGATAAAAAATGCCTGCAAAATGGGCTTCCCATGTTTCTACTGGGATCAGTGAGTCCATTAGCCTCACCTCTTCAGTAAACAATGGGCAGTTAAAGTATTCCCAGCATTTTTCAGAATCTTTGAGTAAGCCAGCTTGTTCCAGGTCCTCCCACGCCATCTTCCTTAATTCCTTTTTCCTATCTTCAATCACCCTTTTGTATTTACTCCTTGTGGCTTTGATTAGCTCCCTGTCTCAGGGGTATTACATAGTGCACTTTATAATTCCTTGTAAGCTTTGGAGCATTCTGAATTGAACCATCACACCTCAAGCAGTTGCCTTCCTGGTCAGCCTCTGTGCTACATCATGTCAGGGGAAGAATCAAACTGTAAACATCCGTCTATTAGGTAATAAATAATGACATTAGTATCTTCCCCGAATTTTACCGGGTTTACATGTCCCCAGTTCAGCCTACATCCTTTGTTGGGGTTAAAATGCATTGGGTGATTATCACCACACCCTCTGTTTGGATGTAGATCAAAAGATGCAATTAGAGGGTAGTGATCACTCGCATAATTTGGCTTGAACTTAAAATCCTGGACCAAAGTGGTGAAGTGCTTTGATATTAACATAAAATCAATTGAGCTGGCCCTACCACCACCAGTGAAAGTTGGGTGATTAAAGAAGGCTTGCAACCATAATTATTTAAAAAACTTAGATCATTTGCCATAGGAATAGAATTTAGTGCATCGCCCTGTGGAGAGTGAGTAAAGTGAGTCAGGGGCTACCCCTAAATATCTTCCCAACCCACACACACACTGAGAACTAAACTTACAAATTGTACAATTAAAATCCCCAACCCATAAAAGACGTAATGGTTGATATTTCATGGTTGTGTGGTGAAGATCGTTATCTACATATGTACAATGCTAAGTTAGCATAACCGTGTTAGATGTTAGAAAGCCATCTTGCCGCTTTTGCTGCTTTTGCACACGACACTGTAGTCACATGTTATTAAATTGAGAAATGCTTACTCGACTTTGCTTCACATGAGAACTGTCTGTTGTTAACATCCCAAACAGTGAGCAGCGACCTTGGTCTGTACACAGTGTAAAAGAAACAGTCTGGGTCGCTAGACGGTGCATGTTGTTGAGTTCAGGTTGATCGGCCCACTAGTTTAGCCATAACATGCACGCAGCTGCAAATACCTGAAAGTCGAGTGCTTTTAATATTGCAGTGTTACATGTTTTCATGACATTCGGAAGAAAAGCGTTCCTAGGAGCAGAGCATAGCTGATCCTGTGATGTGAACTCTCTGAGCTGATCTTTACGGTATGGGGTTCCCCATTCAAGCCTAGAGACCTTTTATTAGTCTAATAATACTATTAGTGTGTTAGAAAAAGGAAGGTGGCTTAGATCCACTGTCATTTTAGTATGATTACTCCTTTCATTTTCTATGGTATTGTAACTATGCTGATGGTTTTGATTTTAATCGTTTGTCTGCTAATGTTAGCCAAACTGCTGCATCTTAGGACACAAGGTTTATAAAATAAACTCTTTAAAATGTTACCGTGTCTCTGTTTATTCTGTTGTGGACTGGTACGAGAATAATTACGAAAAGGTATTTCTGATTCCCACCATTCCTGAGAAATATACTAAGTCGCTTGTTCTGGGTTGTCTATACATTGGGACTGCCGAGCTAAACCTCGGATAACGAATGGGACACTGATGCTGGCCGGATAAGGGGTTCTGGGTTCTGAGGTGAGTTTTTGGTACACCGCAATTCACTGAGGGCCTGGGTTCCTGCCCATAGTTCTGCGCATAAGCAGAATCCCTGCAACATGGCGCACCTAACGTTTGGTCTATTAGTTTGAGACGCCTTAGTAGTGCTTGTATTAATCCACAACACCCTCACTCTGGTTTCCGGATAACGGGAGTGACGGTATAACCTACCTGTGTTTCGACTAAATAGGTTCCTTCAAGCTTGATCATTAAAAAGGTTATTTAATCTGAACCCTAGTGCTACTAATATACTGTAGATTTACTGTTTGTGTCCTAATGGCGGTCGATATTCCGGCTCATAGCCGGGCACCCCTGAAACGTCATCTGGCGCAGTATGGGGTGCCGGACGATGGTATGGCTGTGATTTTTGTGGTAAGTGCCGATGCGTTGTTTCCGTTTGAGTTGTTCTACTCTTGGGTTACTTTGCCGGCGGTGAGTGAAGACGATGATACGTTCCACTCCTATACTGCCACGCAGCTACCAGCCAACTATACGCCATATAGGACTCAGGAAATCCCTATTTCTGCCTGGCAGCATAGCATTTGGTTTAACGGCGCCCTTCCCCATGCGGTTATACTGGCGAGAATGGGCCCTTTGTCAATTGCAGGGGCCACATGGCTGGTACTAGCCGGATATACGCCTCATCCCCGCTATCTACAGGTGACGGTGGCTGAGTTGTGTGTACTTCACACAGCCCTTATTACAGTACATAGGGCTTTAGTGCAGTACGTGTCTCGCAACGTGCAGGTGGGGGCAAATGCTGTTGCGGGACAACCGACAGACCACCACGCGGTAGTTATTAGTCCTGTTATGGTTAATTCGGTTGTGGGCAAGCGCCCCCAGAATAGGGATGATTTCCCTTATTGGCTTGCTGAGAAATTTGACCAATTGGAAGCGGTTTATCCGCATACAACTCCTGTGGAGAAACACAGGATCCTTACAATTACTTTGCCGAAAGACTTAGTCCCAGATATGGCCGATTGTGAGAACTGGGGTAAGGTCTTTGCAGCGACATACTCGAAGTGCTTTGGCACTCCGTCTCTGTCGGTACTGCCCTCCGTTATTAAACGTGTTCAGGAGAATCACAGTGCGGAGGCTGTCGTAGAATTGGGAATGCGGCTTGTCGGAGTGTTCGATGTGGTTGCTACCATGATACTGGGCAACCTCAAAGGAGATGCTATGCAATTCCAAGTGCTTGATAAATTAGACGCAGTGAACGAAGACGACAAGCCAAGGGAATTCGCGAAAATTATCACAAACGCCTATAAACAAGTTGGTCGTAGCGCTTTAGGTGTTAAACCAACTGTGAAGAATCCTGATTTAATACAGCAGACAAAGGCAAACTCGTCTGGTAAGGACGAATGCCCTAATTTTCCAAAACAAAGTTGGCGGGCGAAAAAACAGGAGAAGCAGCAACAGAAACAGGGGTCTCATCCTGCCTCTCCAGTACAGTCAGGTAGTGAACGCACTTATGATCTACGCGATCGTGCTACTATTAAGTCACCTGATCGATTTCAGGTTTCTGAACAACGTTCTCCTCGTTCTTCACAGGAAACATCGGCTTCACAGTCCGGTGGCGGAGGTGGTGGCAAAAGTCGGGGTGCACCGCAAGCACATGAGCAATCCCGACAGACTGACGGCAAAGGCAAGCAGGAGGAATCTGCACGTCAAAGACCCCCGTTTCAGAAGAAGAAAGTTGCTGCACTGACGGCGAGGTATGCCTCAGATGGTACGGACGCAGCTTCAGAACCTGACATGGGCGCTAACGCTGCTAGACAGCGCGGCGGAAGTTACAGTAGTGCGACAAGCACTGCGTCCATATCTGGTGGGAACAGCAACTGATATATTTGTGAATATTGAAACTGCTGACACTCGGGTGTCTCCCCCTGATAGACTGTATAATATAGTCATTCAAATTGAAGGTGACATACAACGTACAATTCAAGGATTTTTTGGGATAATCTGACCACTACCTCTGATATTCTGTTGGCGGAGGCAGATTGGCCCCCGGCTTTCGTTTTAGATGCTCCTAGAGGGCAGGAGGTAATCCTCCCGTCCTTTGCGCACACAGTGCCTAAGGTCCTAGCTAAAAAGTACGCCGGGGAATGGGCTCAGGTGCAAGCGCCTGCGTTATATCAAAATCATGTTGGCTGGGATAAAATGTCTCCCGGCCATGAGATTCCGTTGCGGACTACACCCCAACCTCAACCCCAATACCCCATGCGTCGTGAAGCTAGACCTCACGTCGCGTCAGTCCTTGAACAATTGGAATATCAAGGAGGGATCGAAACATGTATGTCACCTATGAATAATCCCTTGTTCACTGTGACGAAGCCTGACGGGTCGTACCGCCTAGTTTTGGATTACCGGCACTTAAATTCTCATTGCCGGACCTGTGCAGTACAGAACACCCACAGTTCGGCTCTCGTCGATAGTCTCGTGAGAAAAAGGTTTAAAACCACACTTGACATTTCTAATGGCTTTTACAGCCATAACCTGTCCTCTCTTAGTAGTGAGTGGACGGCGTTCACCTCTGGTGGCAAACAAAAACAATTCAAAAGATTACCAATGGGCTATAAGAGCAGCCCGGGAGTCTTTGCCGCTCGCGTGGTCTCCCTCTTAGAAGGTATAGACCTGGATGCGTACTCGTATGTGGATGACATTTATCTCACAGATGATGAGTTGGACCCGCATCTCCATCGCGTTGATCGCATTATTGTTTTGTTTGCAGACTTCGGTTACCAATTCAACTTTGCGAAGTCACACATTGCGGAATATACAGTGTTGTTCTTGGGGTACGAACTCAACAATGAAGGTCGAGGATTGGCTCCGCACTTTCTAGAGAAGTGCGCATGCCTCCGTGCTCCTACTTCACTGAAGAAATTACAATCCCTGCTGGGTTTTTTGAATTTCGGTCGAACTTACATCTCGGATTATGCCCCCTGAGGATTTGTATTTAGATACTGCAAATTATGATGAGCAATTTTGTTATCAGCATTATGGCACGCATGTCCTACACAAAGCAAATACGTTTAGAAATTTTGTAAATTATACGCAATGGGAACACTGCCCCACCCCTAGGATGGGCAGCTCTGTCACGTTAGTGGAAAAGTTCACCTATTTTTCTGATTTTAGTGTGTGAAATCCGGCCTCCTTTTATTTTAAAGTTGCGCCTGAGTCTGCTTCTAAAGTTAGACTGACACACACCAAATTGTTGTATTCCAAGTCCTTTATGGACGAGTTGGCAATTGGCGGGTATGATCTGTGGAAAGCTACAGTCGATCTTACATCGGTTTGGGGCTCCAAACGATGGCAAGTACAGGGAACAGAAGCTTTGCATCGTGCCTGTCTTATCCCAAATCACATGTTATTTTTAAATTCGTCCATTTTTCAGACAACCTGTTTCGGATTGGCTACTTCTAAAGGATTAAATTCTCCCTCCGTTCCGGATCTGGGTGCTTATCCCAATTGGGGTAATCATATGGATCTATCCCTTGCTGTGTTGCAGACACAGGTTTCCAACACGTCCTTCAATATTTCTGAATTGAATCCGGAAGGGTGGTTGGTGTGGCAAACGAGTTCGGACTCCTGTCAACATCGGTTTCTGGATTTAAAGCAGGGGTATACACAAGTTCATGTAGACCCCCGTTTTGAATCTTCTCACACTGTAACTACCTACTCAGTAGGGAAGTTATGCCAGTCTTGGCTGCAACATTCTACTTTGGAGTCTGTTAAACTTCATTTGGCACGTTTGAATGACAAAATAGATTTGAATGATTTTGTTAAGGGACCTGCTGTTGGCAGACCCAAACGATGGGTGTATGCTGTTTATAACGAAGTTTGGAAGTTATCACAAGTTGAGGCTGCATCCAGATTACGTGCTATTGATCAAGCCAACATGAAAAAAGTGTTGGCTGTAATAGATAATAGTATTAACACCCTCTCTTCTCGAATTTATACCTTAGATAATATTGTATCGTCTGTGGTAGACATTGTGCAGGATGATTTGTCTGTATTGTATCATGGTCAAAATCAGTTGCGCTCTATTATGCAGTTTGCATGGACGTTGCAAACTTTAAAGGCAGGGAAGGTCCCTTGGGATTACATGAATACTTCATCTTTGTTCCTCCCTGTTAATTTAACTGCAAAACAGCAATTCATGTCCATGAAAGATGCTACATATTCATTGCTACACATTGAAAAGTAAGAACCTTTGCCTTTCTCTGTTGCTGAATTGAATTCTGCTGTGTGGCTTGTACATGGGTTGGTCACGTTACCGTTCCCCCTGTTTAAGTTTAGTTTGTGCATGAAACATTATGCTTTAGGCAGATATGAACAACTCGGTACTGCCTTCCTTCATGAAGTTTGGTCACTCCCTTTCACATACAGACGGCAAGGAGGTTTACTTGAAAGGTGAAGAGTGCACTTCCACTCCGGATCACTCTGTTGTGTGTGGGCATATTCAATTGCATGGTGCATGTAATGTGCACGCCCCTAATTTAGCTTGCGTCCTGAAAGGGATTCCTGTGCCAGTTATTACTCCATCTTTTACGCTGCTTGCTAACGATAGTTATTTGCTGTTAAATAATGAAGCTTGCTGTGGGATGTTAGTGGGAATTCCCTACATAGTGACTGTATCACAGAGAGTAGTTTGCTGTAATAACGTCCTGTTCCCTCCCCCGCATGGCCGGCTCGATGTATCCATCTGGCCTTCCATTCCAACCTTGAAAGCAGAGTTCAACAAGATGAGCAGAATAAGGGCTCTATTGTCTCAAAAAGAAGTCGCGTTGACTTCGTCCCGGGAAACATTTGTCCTTCACGTAGCAAACACGCGCACTGAGGTGGAAGCGCTTTTGAATACTGATCTCCCACTTCATTTTGGGACTCTGATTCAGACTATCTTTAATACCTCGTCCACAAGTGGCATCTCTCATTTTTTTTAAATTGTGGGCTCCAGCCTCGTGACCTCTTTTCAAACTATTTTTGGTATGATCCCGGCCTTTTTTCATTCTATTTTTTCCAGTGTTTTCAGAGGTCTCCCTTTACTTCTCGCCCTCATAGCTGGAATACTGTTGTTGATCTGCACCCTGCGCTATGGATGCACAACTTGCGTCACACGACGACATGTCCCGGCTGCTCCATCTTCGTAACCGGATGCTTGAATACTATGGCACTTTACCACTGGCAACTCTAAGCATAGCCTATGGATTGTCCTTCCGGTTTCCCTACTTTACTTGGGTGCAGCCAGTCTTTCATTGCCTAGATTGTCCGTTCCAATGGGCTCTGGATTTGTGTCTGTCGAACTTGGTTGTTTCCTGTCCCGGATTATGATCAGCTAATGAGCCCCTTAGTGGCTCATGAGTTGGACTGTTCTGGCGTCGGGATTATGGCCTGTGGAGCAGCACATGGAGTCCTTGGGAATTGGGACATCGGAACGGCTGCGATTGACATCTTAGCAAGAAGTTATCTTGAAGAACACGCCAGTTGTCCTCGTCTGGTGCTGGATGCTCTGGTGGTTGAGGAGCATGTATGTTCCTTCCCCGTCCTGAGCTGGATAGCAGATAATTTTGCGGAACGTTCCAATGATTTCCTCTTGGAAGCTGTTGCAACTTATTGTGCCTATACATTGATGGATTGACTTTTGTACTTTAATTTTGTCTTACGTCCTTCACTGATGTTTTTTTTATTCTCTACATGGTTTTTTACTGCGTTTTAACTTTTTTATTTGTTTTTTTTCTCTTCGAACTTTTTCACTTCCCTTATATGGACTTATGGTTCATGACCTTGGTTCCGTTCTTTCGAACTTGAACTCTGCGTTCTTGCAAGTACGCCCCTACTGGTTGGTGGTCCGATCAAGGGGGGGTGTGGTGAAGATCGTTATCTACATATGTACAATGCTAAGTTAGCATAACCGCGTTAGATGTTAGAAAGCCATCTTGCCGCTGTTGCTGCTTTTGTACACGACACTGTAGTCACATGTTATTAAATTGAGAAATGCTTACTCGACTTTGCTTCACATGAGAACTGTCTGTTGTTAACATCCCAAACAATGAGCAGCGACCTTGGTCTGTACACAGTGTAAAAGAAAAAGTCTGGGTCGCTAGACGGTGCATGTTGTTGAGTTCAGGTTGATCGGCCAACTAGTTTAGCCATAACACGCACGCAGCTGCAAATACCTGAAAGTCAAGTGCTTTTAATATTGCAGTGTTACATGTTTTCATTACATTCGGAAAAAGAGCGTTCCTAGGAGCAGAGCATAGCTGATCCTGTGATGTGAACTCTCTGAGCTGATCTTTACGGTATGGGGTTTCCCATTCAAGCCTAGAGACCCTTTATTAGTCTAATAATACTATTAGTGTGTTAGAGAAAGGAAGGTAGCTTAGATCCACTGTCATTTTAGTATGATTACTCCTTTCATTCTCTATGGTATTGTAACTATGCTGATGGTTTTGATTTTAATCGTTTGTCTGCTAATGTTAGCCAAACTGCTACATCTTAGGACACGAGGTTTATAAAATAAACTCTTTAAACTTTTACCGTGTCTCTGTTTATTCTGTTGTGGACTGGTACGAGAATAATTACGAAAAGGTATTTCTGATTCCCATCATTCCTGAGAAATATACTAAGTCGCTTGTTCTGGGTTGTCTATACATTGGGACCGCGGAGCTAAACCTCGGATAACGAATGGGACACTGATGCCGGATAAGGGGTTCTGGGTTCTGAGGTGAGATTTTGGTACACCGCAATTCACTGAGGGCCGGGGTTCCTGCGCATAGTTCTGCGCATAAGCAGAATCCCTGCAACAGTTGCTTTTATAATATCCACTTGCAGGGACTCTATTACTTAACAATTCCCTTCGTCAAAAATGTATGGTGCCAATTACGAATAATATTTTAACTTGGCCAGACCCAAAATGGTTATTAGTTGGAACCAAGGAGGTACACTTATACATTTGACCATTATGGGTCCATGTTTAACCACAATAAGCACCATAATACCACCCTTAGCTCTCCATGGTGAGGATTGAGTTTAGAGAACACAAAAAGAGTGGTTGCCATCAATAAAAATGTAATCTAGAGACCAGGTTTCTTGAAAACACAAAAGGTCAAAGCCTTTAATGAAACCCACCCAGTCCTCAGTCCCCAATTTAGAGCGAATGCCTGCTATCTTTCATGATAGTGTTTTAAAGGTTCACGTGGCAACAACTGCCTGCTGAGCAGGGCCCTGGTTTAAGATGACAGGCACGTCAAATATGTCATCAACTGGAGTAACCTCTTCTACAGATACATTTATCTCCTCACATGTCACACTCCAAAGATTGTTACCTAAGTTGGCCAGGCTTCCCTCATCGTCTGGTTGAGAGGACAAATCCTGCAGTCAATCAATATCTGTTAGACCAGAAAACACTTCAAAACGATTTGACAGGGTGATAGGCTGGAAGTTACTAACATTTCCTTGTTTGGGTCTGGATTGATTTTACCTTTCTCGGAAGTATAAGCCGGTATGGGGAGGATAAAAGAACCCTAGGGAAGGTGCCTTTATGGGAATGTTCTCCCCCAACACATCCTTAATGTGCTGCAGCACAAAGAATGTACATCTTGGGTACCTGAACGTGAGGACCACAGAGTCACCCCCACTGATTTTGATGTGTGGCTTAACCAGCCCACCTGTCATGCTATAATAATGTTATCGAGCAACTTAGTCTGGCAATTAATTTTGCTAGAGCACAAAAGGGCAGTCTTCATGTGAACCAGGTAGCAGCGGGGGGACTCCAGCTAATACCATGGTACGAGGGGTGCAGTCAGGTGGTAGATTTAATGGATCTTGTTAACCTACCCGCCCCTGTCAGTAGATGAGAGTAGTGGACAATTGATGTATGCATGGTACAATCTCCTATTGGTCTGCCTGGTCTGACCAGAAGTGCCACCCCTTTGGCATGCCTCCTGTGTTCTTCTAGATGGAGCTGTTACCCAGGGATCTTGATTATTCGGAAAAGTAGAATGATCGGGGTCAGCTACATTCCAAGTGGGGGAGTGTGTGATAGTCAAGGGGGCGCTTCTCTCGGCAGGGCAGCATCATGGTTATCAGTGTGGGTAGCCGCATCCCTTACCTGGCTGTGTGATGTTTCATTTTTAGAGTTCCTCACCAATAAACAGAGCTGATCTTCAATATAACTCAGAGGTTTAAAATAGGATTCAAGGCCTCTACTATAATTTGATTTACTTTAGAAAGGAAGGAAGTAACGTAGGGTCTCATCCCCCGCGCAGAGGTATGATAGCTTCAATCCACAGAATCTGTACTCTACCAAAAACGTTACCTCATTCTACTCCTATCCTAGCTCCAGCTGGAGCTCGAGACCTCTACCCAACCACCTCTCTCGGCCCCACAGACCCCTACCTCAGTTATCTGATGAAGACATTCTCGACCTACTTGGAACCTACACTGAATCAAAGATGGTCTCCCAACCCAACTTTACTCTTAACATCCCCTCAATCATTGCTAACCCTGACAGGGAACCAAGCCTTAACCTCAGAAAGTTGAACACAGAGAACCTCGACTCAAGAAGTGGTCACTTCCATCCGGCACATCAACGCAATGCTATTCAATTGTAGATCAGCTGCGAAGCACGCAGCTGCTATTTCTGATCTCATCATTGCTCATAATTTGGACCTTCTGATGATCACTGAAACCTGGCTCAGTAATACTTTCTCCCCAAATCTTGATATCTTAATCCCTCCTGACTACTCTATTCTCAGAAGTGACCGCCTGGATAAAACAGGCGGGGGCATTGCCTGCATTCATCGCTCCAACCTCACAATAAAACAATCCTCTTGTACTGTCTTATCCACGTGTGAACAGCTAATCTCTGAAATCTGGAACAAAGGCAAGAAGATTTATGTGCTGCACTCAATATATCACCCTCCTAGTGACAATCTAGTCTTCACTGAGCAAATCATGGAGGTCATCAACTCGAGCTTGGACCAACTTTGCCACATATTCCTCGGAGACTTCAACCTTCATTGGAGTGACACAAATGATCCAATTGTCCATTCCTTTAAGACCTTCCTCTCTGACCTCAACTTCTCACAGCTCTGTAAAGGCCCTACTCACAATAAAGTCGCCACTCTAGACCTCATCATTGCCAAAGACAACTTCATACAATTAGTTGAAATCCTACCCTGTGACAGGTCCGATCACTTTCAAATTCCCTTCCTCATCTTAGACAACGGACTGGATCGACAGAGGCAACCCCTTAGAGCGAAACAAATGATCTGCAATATGAGGGACCTCAACATTAACTTGTTAACCTCAATCATCAAAAATAAACTACAGCCCCCCTCTAATTTGACCAACCTTGATGATCTTTCTGAGCACTCCTTCAGCACTTTTTCTAACATTCTTGACTCTGTTGCTCCGAAACAGCTCAAAAGGATCCCAGTCAAACTCTCTGAACCATGGTTTAATGGTGCCCTAAATGATGAATGGCGCAATCAAAGACTCTGGAGAAACTCGCCTTCCTCTACAGCACTCTCTCAAATGAGAAAGTTGAGAAGCGTTTACAACAAACACATACGCTTGGCAAAAATCGACCACTTCAGATCTCAACTGTATGGAGCTAAAAATAGACCAAAAAAACTCTTCAAACTCATTAAGGAACAATCTATCCAATCCTCTAACCAGAGCTCTGCTCCACTATCCCTGCTCCCTAGTGGTGATGATTTTACAGCTCACTTCTCTGAAAAAACAATGAAAATAGAGCTGGAGCTATTACCCACCGCCCCACCTTTATTATCCAAAATAACACCTGCAGAATCAGGGGAGGGGGCTGAATCTTTGAAAATTTACCACCAGACTTTGGGCAGCTCTCTCAAAAACAACGCTGCTTGGAGCAGTTTTCTCCTACCAGACTACACTGAGATACTTTGCAACATGTCATCCATCAAACCCTCCAACCACTTTGGAGATCCACTTCCCGCCAAGCTCTATAAAGATTTAATCTCAGCCGTTCTCCCTCTTTGGTCAAAGATCATTCATGAATCCCTCATACAGGGAAAGATCCCGGACTGCCTAAAAGTTGGGCAAGTTACTCACATTCCTAGGAAGCCCAATGTGGACCTATCAGATCCTAACAACTCCCGACTTATCACCAGCAGCATGACTCTAGTGAAAGTGCTGGAAAAATGCCTTCATTCACCGCTCTGCAAACATAATGAGAAATATCATCTCCTGGATCCTCTCCAGTCAGGATGCAGAGCAGGACACAGCACTGAAACGGCATTAACGCACATCGTTGATGATGCCGTGAGAGCCCTTGACCAAAATGTCCCTTGTCTCCTGATCCTTCTAGACCTGTCCTCAGCCTTCGATACCATCAAACATGAAAACTTGATTGATCTCCCACAAAACAGGATGGGATTGTCGGGCCCGGTACTAAATTGGTTTGCCTCCTTCCTTCACAACCGCACACAAAGGATCAAAGTTAATCATGCCCTAGCTTCCAGTACCCCGGTCTTAATTGGAGTCCCCCAACGCTCGACGCTCTCGCCCACTCTCTTCAATCTATTTATGGAGCCTCTTGCAGTCATTCTGAACAGAACCAACATTCAATACCACCTGTATGCGGATGACACACAATTGTACCTGAAGATCTCATCACAGGAGGACATAAAAACTTAAATGCTGCACTTGCACAAACACAACAATGGCTAGCCCAAAACCATCGCTTATTAAATACTCTCAAAACGGAATTTCTTTTGATCACCCCACCTAATCACTCAGCTCCTACCCTTGACTGGATTAAACAACTAGCTGCTCTGAACTGCACACCTCATGTTGTAGACTCTGCCAAATCTTTAGGTGTCACATTGGATAAACATCTAAATATGCAAGCACATATCAGCGCTACTACTAGGGGAGTCAATTTCTAACTCAACACGCTGAAGAAAATCAAACCATTCCTCCCTCCCAAAGACCTTAGGCCGGCGGTTCAATCCCTGATTATCCCTAGATAGCAGGACTTCCCAAAGCCAGCTTAGCCCCCTCAGAGCTACCTTGAATGCTTCAGCCAGGATCTATGAAATTTGATCACATTTCACCCGACCTGCTGCAGCTAAACTGGTTATCTATTGAAGCCAGAATCCGACTCAAGATTGCTTGTCTGACTCATAAATCTATACACCACAATACCCCTTACTATCTAACAAATAAACTTGAGCTATCAGGCTCTAGCAGGACCCTCAGAAGTACATCCACCCTTCTCTTGAAACCGCCAAGATTCAAAAGAAAAGATCGTACAACCGTGCATTCACCGGTCTTGCTCCTAGAATCTGGAACTCCTTACCATCCGAGCTCAGATCAAATCCTTCTACTACTTCCTATAAAAAACTGGTCAAAAGACTACCAATGAACGAACTTTATCGCACTGATCATGTTCGGGTGTTTTGTTAATAACCAAATTCTTGTCGTACTCTCACTGATGTTCTATATGTTTTTTACCTTCTTTTTGCATTTGTTTTGTCCTGTCCTCGATAGCTCCTGTAACTGCATCATTTGTTGATTTTTGCTTGATCCCCTTTTGTTAATATTCCTTGATGCCCATCGCATATCTTGGTTCCTTCTATTGTATGATGTTTTACTCTGAGTGCTACATGGCGCCTCTGATACACCCTACTGGTTACTCTTGAATGTTTTCC